>NC_057851.1:108648682-109898682 GCF_015237465.2 Chelonia mydas | reverse complement strand
AACTCCCCTGCCCTCTATCCAACACCCCCGGCCCCTTACCGCGCAGCACGGAGCACTGGTGGCTGGCTGCCCAGAGCGTTGCACTGGTGTAGTGTAGTAAATTGCTCTCCATAACTGCTACCAGTAGCACATTCCTACATGGAGCACTACACTAGATACACCGGCAGAATGGTGTGCTGAGGCTGCGGGGCAGGGGCCCGGGGCTAGCCTCCTGGGCCAGGAGCTCAGAGGCTGGGCAGGAGGGTTCCACAGGATGTAGTTTGACCACCTCTGTTCTAGACAGACTCCTTCCTTAGATGAATATGTCAGCAAATAGTCTGTTCATTGAATGTTTATGCATATATAAAAGTTACAATGGTATGTTACTTGATTCGTGTAGTAGTTGCCATACTTCTGAAAGAATATTGGCCTGTTTGTTGTTCTTGTTTGTTTTGTTTTTAAAGAGAACATGTATGAGTCTAGAACTTAGATATAACCTGAATTTATAAAGCAAGTACACACTTAGCTAAACAGGATGTTTCGTAACTGTTGGATTTATTTCCTGATGAATATGCTGTCTGATAGAAAGACAGGCAATATCTGAGAACTCTACAGTTCCACCCGTAAATTAACTTTCAGTATTTGTTTTACTTTATTGTGTAGTTCTGAGAACAACTAAATGAGAGAGGGGTTTTTTGGCAATAAATTGACTTCTTTACTGCCATAAACCAATTATTTGATCTCAAAAGTCTATGCTCAGTATCCAGACCTCATGAAGACCCTGTATCCCTGATAAATATCACTGTGTTGAAATACATGTCTCTGATCATAAAAATAAATAGGTAATAGATTCCGTTTCTTGTCTGGCAGGATTCTTACGCTTTCTAGAGCTATTGCTATTCAACATGTCCCTGTTAGGAAGCTCCAGTGATGGAGCTGAGAAGAGAGTTTGGTCTGGTCCATCATGCCCAGAAGGATAGTGGCTGCAATGCAGAGTTGTGCATTGGGGATTAAAGGGGAATGACAGATCTGATCTGTAATGATGTGAACAACCCTTGAAATAATGTGATGTGCCCTGGTTATATCAGAACTAGTTTCTGATCCAACTTCTTTAAATATTTCAGAAGCTTTGGTCTCTAACAGCGTCACAGGATTGTTGATTAGTACTATTGATAAATTCTCCTCTTTACTACTTAGACTTTATCTGTAAACCAACAATGGGAGAGGGCCCATTACCATGTGGATCCAGATACACCTTTCTATGGTGGAGCGTCATGTACAGGGGTCATCTGCAACAACCCAGAAATTGTCACTGTTGGAGAAGATGGTCGAATAAATCTTTTCAGAGCTGACCACAGGGAGGCTGTGAGAACTATAGGTAGGCCAAATAATCCCTTTTTAACAAATGTGGTCTAAAGAATTTCAGTCTCTACTCATCAGGTGACAGACCAAAAAAAAAGGAATAGCCAGTAACTTCAGAATTGTGCTGAATGTCTCAAATAGAACTTGTAATGGGTATTCATTCGGATCTAAAATATTTGTTATTTTATGGTGTTTAATTGACAGACAAAATTCAGACTTAGAGCTACCTGCATGCATATGTTTTTCACAGCCTCTGAAATACTGCATTATTTGTCACAGCAGCTATTTTAAATTATACTACCTTTTGAAACATGACTATCAAGATCTTGACCACAAGTGGTCAATATGAGCCCATTCTTCTTTTCACACGGTATAGAGATGTTATCCTTTTGTTCTGGCCAAATTCCAATTTTGTTGTTTTTATTTTATGTCTACCTAAAGGAACACTATAAATTAAAAAAATTAGCTTCTGGTACTATTGGTCCTTCAGTTCTCTTGCCATTTTCTCTGGTTTTGCAATTACATTTTCTCTCTGTGGGGAAAACCCCATTCACACAAAAGAAACAACCATATAAGAAGTGAAATTTACAAAGTAAACAAACTGAAAAAGAAATGTTTCTCTAATCTTTCTGTTACAGTAATATTTAAGTCCCCCACTTAAATGGTATCTAAAAAATATTTTCAGGTTTTTTTTTTTAAGTTGATAACATTCTTTTACTTCCCAGGCAGTTCCAGCCGGACGTGGTATGTTTCACTTTCTATCTGAAATTGCACTATTAAACAGCTGCTGTGATTCACCCCAGATGTAGTTGCATTTTTGGTAGATGAAGGAATCCAAACTATAATGAGTAAGCTAATGGGCAAAGTATTTTGGGATCCTCTTATATGAAAGACACTACAGAAATATACAAGATGTATCCTAAAAATATGTGATGGGGATGGTAATGTTCTGTTGGGAATTCCTGTAAGAGATTTTTAATCTCTTCTAGACTGAGAATTCTATTTCTGTCTCTGCTATGGAACACGAGACAGGGTGACGATTTATAACAGACATCGTATTAAATGTGTAATTGTTTTGTTCAGATGATTTAACCCACATAAATTCTGCACACTTAAAAAAAATCTTACTGTTAAAAAAAACTGAAATATAGATATAGGATTATTTACCACTAATTCCTAATAAAAAGGGAATTTACTGTTTAGCTAATATGTCCAATATATGCTAAATAGTAAAGTGCTAAATTATGACAATTTGCAGTAAGTTCTACTGCAGGGCATGCACTTAATATACATCAGAACACAAAAGGGAATAATAGGGAAATAGAAATAAAAGGGAAGTAGTTTTTTATAAAGAGACAGAGTATGTGGGGAAAAGAAATAATGTGCCAGAATGTATTTTTTGTTTAGATCGTATGGACAAATTTCCTTGTCAGTGAAACTTGTCTTAAGTGACACTCAGTGGACTAGCAAAATTTGCTTCTCTAGTATGGATAGGGGAAATGAGAGGATATATCGGAATGGTCTCAAGATGGGGTTCCCTATAGGAAATAGCCTTCAGTGAAATTTCAAAGTGAAATACACACTAAATTAATATGCAATTGAAGTTGAACTTAATAAACTTCAATAGGGCAACTGTGCTAACTGCTGTTCTAATTTATTTATGAATAAGCACATTGTTCAGGAATGTAATGCCTCTCTATTTCTGATTGAATAGATTGCAAAGCTACTATCTTCAGAAGAAAAGCTAGAGGGGAAGTCTATGTAAATATATAAAAGGCAGATATTAAGTCATGCTAAAAGGGTGCAAACTTTCTAAATTCTTCTTGTAGTTAGTATATGCTGAAGTTTTAATGGAATTGGCCTTTCCTGTGTTTGTGCAGTATGCACAAACTGTAGTCTAGTTCACTTTTAAAGAATATTCTCTGGTTGTCTACTCTCAGTTGAACACAAAAGAACACATTCATTTAAATGCATGCTTAACATGATAGCTATACAATTCAGGTAATCTCCATAAAAGAGAAATAGGGATACCTCCTGAATTTTTGTGTCATCTTAAGCATGAATTAACAAGTACAATGCAAAAGCATCTAAAAAGGAGACCAGTACACTTTGTTTTTTACTGTAATGGAATAATTTGTATAAAAAGTATGAGCAATACAGAAATCATAAGTTAATAAGAACACACAGCGTAAGTCAGTCAATTAAGGCACTGTCTTCTAAACTCCAAAAGAGTGACCAAATGCTGCTAGACTTGGCTTTCATCTCTGAAGGTAAATGATGGTGTTCGTAAAGCACTCTTGAAATATTTTAATGAAAAACAAATATTTTTGACCCTAACTATGGGGTTAACAATAGTGGGCGCTGCTGCTGTAGAGAAGACCTATTGAAGGACAGATGACCTGCTGGATGGGCATCATGTAGGTGGTGATGATTGAATAAGTTGTCACCTATTGGTAAAGATTGATGAAATGGCACTGAAATCTTTTTGTTGACAGCTGCTTAATTTATCATAGTAGCTGGAGTTGTGGCTCTTATGGAACACAGAATCACACTATGAAAAGCTTCACAGCCTCCAGTTGTGAAACAATGGACTTGGGATATACAATATGTCCTTTTTGAAAAGGCCCGTTGCAAAGGAATGGCGCATGCCACACACACTGACTAAATGACTTCCTTTTGTCAACCACTTGTAGTAAATCTTCCCAAGTCAAAAATTAGATCTGATTCTTCTAAAATAATTCAATTTATAAAGCACAGACCAATAACCTGACAGTCAGTAACAAACTAGATGGTCTGTAGAGCATGCATATCTTTTCCTATGTACCTTCAAGTATTACTTAATTTTTTATAAACCCAGTAAAAATAAAATTAAAAATCTGGTTCAATAACTTTGTTTAAACAAACTCATAGTAGGGAATTCAGGTTAGGGAGATGGTATATCAATACAAACGCATTGTGGACATAGAGGAAGCTAGAGCATATTGGAAAACTCTATTATATATAAAGGGGGAGGAAGGATGTTCTTAGCAGTGAGTTTCAAGAGCAGCTGCTTTGAAAACTGGTGAAGTTTAATCTGCAGACCATGGGTTTTTGACAGATAAAAGGAAAATAGACGTTAATAGTGCAAGCACTTAGTTTGAAACATTCGTTGTTTAATCAATATTTTCCTAATCTCTTCCTCTTGCAGAAAACGCAGACAGCAGTACACTCCATGCAGTGACTTTCCTTCGCACAACTGAGATTTTGACAGTAAATTCAATTGGACAGTTAAAAATATGGGACTTCAGACAGCAAAGAAACGAGCCATCTCAAATATTTTCCTTGTAAGCTTTTTATTTTCAGCTTGTATTTTCCAGTAAATACATCTTAAACAAGAAAACAAAATCTATTACATATAAATCTCTTGGACTATACTTTCTTGATAACAGGTAATACATAATTGAATTTGGATATTGTAATTGGAGGACTGCAGTGTTTACATCTATAGAAATTTTTCCCCCATCTCCTCTGAATACAGTATATTTCTGGGTAGGAAAACAGCATTGTGTAACACTTGGCACTTTTAGCCTTCAGAGTGCGTTATGAACACTAATTCCCTGTGCTTCATGAGGTAGGTAAGAAATTGAAAAATAGGGCCCGATCAGAATCCCACTGGTGTCAATGGAGAATCAGGCTTATCTAGTGGGTGAGTGACTAAAACTCCCTTTGCAGCCTATTGTGTGTTAGAACTGGAATTAGGAATGGACGTGTAACAACCCTTTGTAAATATAAGTTTATCTGTACTTCTTACCACAAAGCACCCTTACACTTCTAGTGAAATATTTATTAAGCTTTTGTAGGTGGTCAATAATAAACCACAAGGTACAGAGCCTGGTGCCTGTCTAATTAGTGGTCAATAACTTAATAAAAGAAACAAGTTCCAGTGGGTGTTAAATTGTTCTAGCCTCAGTAGTAAGATACTCCTGGTAATTATACATCAAAATTGGTAATTATATTAATTATGATCAACAGTATAGTACTTTGGGAGGGAAAAATGGTTTGAACAGGAAATTATTTTTGTTTTCCCCCTCTTCACAGGACAGGTGACAGAATTCCACTACACTGTGTTGACAGGCATCCCAACCAGCAGCATATTGTAGCTACAGGTGGCCAAGATGGAATGTTGAGTATCTGGGATGTTAGACAAGGCAGCATGCCAGTGTCTCTGCTCAATGCTCATGAAGCTGAAAGTAAGAACCTAAAGAGAAACAGATATTGTATCTCCAAATCTTGTCCAAAAATACAGAAATATTTAAACACTGCTTTTTTGTGTTATAGCTGCTAAATGTGTGTTCATCCACACAGTTTGCTTCCAGGCTTATTCTTTGTCTAACAGGAGCTGGTTAATGTTGTATGTTATGGCTAACTAAAAGTCTAGTCAATCAAGAAATAGAATTGAGCAAGTGGTTTGTGTTTTGTCAAACGCATCTTATAATGCCGTTAAACATATATTGCTCTGTGTGTTTCTATAAGAATTGCATATTGGTGGTCCTTTTCTCGTGTAACATCTATTAACATTTGATAGGAATCACATAAGCACCGAGAGCAGGATTATAGTAATTGACAAATTTGAAAATGTGCAACTGAGTCAAGAGAAAAAGAACTTAAAAAAATAGTTTTTAAAAATATTCTTTGGGATAGGTTTTTTTTGTTCCTTTTTGTGGTTGGGATGTACCCTCAAATGATGAAACATAACCACTTCTACTGGCAATTCTGAGAGCATTAACTATGAGGGAATAGCTCTTTTTCACAACACTGTGCTGGAAATATTCCTTGACAGTTGCAGAAATGTATTTACAGATTTGGGGTAAAATTTTCAAAAGCGCCTACGTCATTTAAGATCGTAAGTCCCATTGACTTTCAGTGGGACGGAAGTTTTTTTGAGAACATTGCCTTTTACGTCTAAATGTCAACTTAGTTTATGGCAGAGGTTCTCAAACTGTGGTCCATTCAGGTGGTTTGCGGATAGTTCCCTCGAAGGTGCGCGCCTGGGCAGCCACACAAGAGAATGAAGGACCACCCACCTAATTAGTGGAGCTGTGCAGGCGTGGCTCCACTAATTAGGTGCCTGGACCCTGGAAAAGAAGCACATGTGAGGTGGCAGCCTTGGGAGGGATAGGGGGTAAGTGGCAGGGGGAAGTGGGGTAAGAAGAGAGGGGTGGGGGGAATTAGGGACTTGCAGGGCTGTGGCGGCCAGAGGAAGAGGTGACTTTCCCCAGCCCCAGGGCTGCAGCTGCCAGGGAGAGATGGCCCTCCTTTCTTTGTAGAACAAAACAAACATTAATTATTGTTGTTTTTTTTTAAATATAGCACTTTTATCCAAAGTGCTTTACAATAGCTAACGGTACAAATAACATTTAGAAAGATCATTAAGTGGTCTGCCGAGACCCTCAGCAATTTTCAAGTGGTCCGCGAAAAAGAAAAGTTTGAGAAACACTGATTTATAGGGGAAAATGTACACTTATTACACTCAGCTTCTTAATTTGCATGGGGTGAGGCAGGGAAAAAGCTACCAGTTTTCTGTATATGCATTGCATTGAATGTATAACTTTGCCCAAAAATTCACACTAAACATAACTTTGGGGGCTTGCTTATTGATATATTAGCCAGGTTCTAGCTGTGGGTAGAGTGATGCATGTGATATTAAATCTACTGGCTAATCAAATTACATGCTGTCAAGTATGGGGGTCTGATACAAAAGTGTTGATGAGTCAGAGGAGGGTACGGTCAGGTTGGTCTATGCTGCTCCAACAGCCCTCTTGGGGCAATAAGTAAAGAAGTTAGTGTGCAGATTGTGAAAGTATCAGGTTTATGCCTGTGCACCTTTTAGAAAGACAGTAGTCCAGTTCTTGGCTTCTGATGGTCCACCCCACAGAAGCCTACTAGCATCTCTTCCACAACTCCATCTGAGCTACAGCGAGTACTGGCTAGATAACCTGGCTCTGGTGGTCTTTGTCTTACCACTGATCTCAATAACAAGAAAAGATTATGCAAGTATAGTAGCGTTATTTCTTGCTTACATCTGCCCTATCCTGGCATTCATTAACTTGCACTGGATTTCCCTCATTGGTGCAAACTAATCAGATTTTACTGTATCTTGCATTTGTTTTCTAACATTTCATGTGTGACACTTCATGAAAGTTGATACAGTAGTATGGGTTCTCTTCTGATACAAATGAGTTTTAAAATATATTCCACTTTAAGAAAGCAAATTGAATTTTGGTCTGGCAGGACACAGGTAACTTAAACATTAAGGTGAACGGAGGAAAGTGTACAGTCTTATGAAGTGTATATAGCTTAGTTAATGCATTCCTATTTTTGTGTCCTTTCCCCTTCTTGTTTGTTTTTTGTCTATCTAAATTTAGATTGTAAACTCTTCAAGACAGGGACCTTTTTGCCTTGTTTTATGAGGCACCTAGCACATTGCTGGGAGTAGAATAGATGATTCAACTTCAGATGGGAGAAGAGACCCACAAAACCAGGGGAAACAGTGAAACTGGGTATACATGATGCACAATGTAAACCAGGGAGAAAATTCTTTAGTCTTTCAAATAAAGTAATTTCAGGTTTCGGAGTAGCAGCCGTGTTAGTCTGTATTCGCAAAAAGAAAAGGAGTACTTGTGGTACCTTAGAGACTAACCAATTTATTTGAGCATTAGCTTTCGTGAGCTACAGCATCCGATGAAGTGAGCTGTAGCTCACAAAAGCTTATGCTCAAATAAAGTAATCTCAGGTATTATTTAGAACAGTGACAGTTAAAAGTTGAGTTAGTTATGGAGGTTAAGGCCAGAAGGAATCTCAAATCATTTGGCCTGACATCCTGTATGTCACAGGCTATCAACACCACCCAGCAACCGTTAAACCCAACAATTGAAATTAGACCAAAGTATTACAGCTCCAAGGAGGCCAAGTTGTTGATGTGCCACAGGCAGAGAATAGGAGGGACTGAGGTGCACCAGTGCCTCTGCAATGACCGAGAAATGATTGCAAAAGAAGTGGGGGTTTTGTGTATGGGTTGTGTGGTTTTAATTTTGTTTTGTGTTTTGGTTTGGTGAACGTTTTTTTTTTTTTATTTTATTTTTTTTACAGTTAAGACAGAATGGAAGCTCTATAGACAGTTTAGTTCATCTCCAGTACATTGAGTGAGGAGTTACACTGAACACCTTGATTTGGAATTTCCTTGTTTTCTTGGAGAATCAAACTCTTTGCTATTACTTTAATATAGATTTGTTTATATAATCATGGGTAATAAACATGAATTGCTTGACTTTTGTAGTGTGGGAAGTTCACTTCCATCCTTCCAACCCAGATCACTTATTTACATGTTCTGAAGATGGCTCTCTTTGGCATTGGGATACCTCCACAGATGTATCAGAAAAGCCATCTTTTTTCCATCAAGGTAAGTATTTTTGACGCAAACTTCCTTTTAGGAAGGCGAAAATCTTAGGCTGAGTTTGGGCAGAGTAGTTAGTTAATTGGCTTGAGGGCACTATTCCATACTCTGATCATTTATATTGAGGGCTGTTGAAGATGGGAGTATGATTATTTCTTATTAGAAAGAGATGGTCTTAGTGGTCCTCTTCAAGAGAATTTCAGGGCTTTCACTTGTTTCCTTAAATATTACCTCATATCCCATGTGAGTGCACTCACCAACAATGGGTCAAGGGGCACACCTAGAATTTTCACAGCTAAATCCAGTTCACTTTCCAAAAATCATAGCTTTATTGATTTGGAAGGGCACTAAATGCCATATAACTGCATATATCCTTGAGGGAGACTTCAAGAATGGTATGGATAAGATTCTGGGATACTGTAATAAGGACATAAGGAAACTGAACTATGAATAAGGGAACTGTCTTTTAACTGGACAAATATATTAGAGACTAAATGGAAGACTTTCTGTATACCTCTTGAAGGAAATTGCTTGTCTAATAAACTAGACAAATAGGGCTGCCAAGCGATTAAAAAACTTAATTGCGCTATTAAACAATAATATAATATCGTTTATTTAAATATTTTTGGATGTTTTCTACATTTTCAAATATATTAATTTCAATTACAACACAGAATACAAAGTGTACAGTGCTCACTTTATATTTTTTATTACAAATATTTGCACTGTAAAAAGAAATATTTTTCAATTCACCTCATACAAGTACTGTAGTGCAGTCTCTTTATCGTGAAAGTTGAACTTACAAATGTAGAATTATGTACAAAAAAAGCCATTCAAAAATAGAACAATGGAAAACTTCAGAGCCTATAAATCCACTCAGCCCTACTTCTTATTCAGCCAATCGCTAAGAGAAACAAGTTCATTTACATTTATGGGAGGTAATGTTTTCTACTTCTTATTTACAGTGTCACCTGAAAGTGAGAACAGGCATTCACATGTAGTCAGCATCGTAAGATATTTACATGCCAGATGCACTAAAGATTCATCATGTCCCGTCATGGTTCAACTACCATTCCAGAGGACATGCTGATGACACTCACTAAAATGTGTTAATTAAATTTGTGACTGAACTCCTTGGGGGAGTGTCCTGCGGTTTTACCCACATTCTCCCATATATTTCATGTTCTAGCAGTCTCGGATGATGACCCAATACATGTTCGTTTTAAGAACTTTCACTGCAGATTTGACAAAACGTAAAGATGATATCAATGTGAAATTTCTAAACATAGATACAGCACTCGACCTAAGGCTTAAGAATCTCAAGTGTCTTCCAAAATCTGAGAGGGACGAGGTGTGGAGCATGATTTCAGAAGTCTTAAAAGAGCAACACTCGGATGCGGAAACTACAGAACCCGAACCACCAAAAAAGAAAAACCTTCTGCCGGTGGCATCTGATTCAGATGATGAAAATGAGTGTGCGTTGGTCCACACTGCTTTGGATAGTTATCAAGCACAGTCTGTCATCAGCATGGATGCATGTCCTCTGGAATGATGGTTGAAGCATGACGGGACATGATGAATCTTTAGTGCATCTGGCATGTAAATATCTTGCGATTGCTGGCTACATGTGAATGCCTGTTCTCATTTTCAGGTGATGTAAATAAGAAGTAGGAAGCATTACCTCCCATAAATGTAAACGAATGTTTCTCTTAGTGATTGGCTGAATAAGAAGTAGGGCTGAGTGGACTTGTAGGCGCTGAAGTTTTACATTTTGAGTGCAATTATGTAACAACAAAAAAATTACATTTGTAAGTTGCACTTTCACGATAGAGATCAAACTACAGTACATGTATGAGGTGAACTGAAAAATACTATTTCTTCATCATTTTTACAGTGAAAATATTTGTAATGAAAAATAGAAAGTGATCAGTGTACACTTTATATTCTGTGTTGTCATTGAAATCAATATATTGGAAAATGTAGAAAAAATCCAAAAATATTTAATACATTTAAATTGGTATTCTGTTTAATAGTGTGATTAAAACTGCAATTATCACGATTAATTTTTTGAGTTAAGTGCATGAGTTAACTGCGATTAATCGACAGCCCTATAGACAAATCATTGTAGGGGAAAACATATTTTAATGAAAAATGAGACTTAATACTAAGAAGGTCAGATTCTGCTGCCTTCTGTTTTCATTCTTGTCCTCATTTCTGGAGTGCAAAATTCCACCTCCATGTAGAAACAAAACTCACAACATAGTGTTGATGTAAAATACACTGGAAATTTCTAGTACAAAACATTACTGTAGCTAAAAATAGGGAAAATATTCAGATTTTCTTGTGAAGTAAACCCCCCTCTGTCCTGGGCTCAGGGGTTTGAGGGATTTCTATATAGGGGAAAGCTGATACAACTGAGACTAAATAATAAATCTAGTTGCACTCTGCTTCTCAGTTGTACCAGGTTTGCCTATTACATACCCTGGATTCTAAACAAATAGCTTTTCCCTCAGTCTATCTCTTCCTCCAATTTTAATCTTGTAAGGAAATCATAATTCTGATTTTGTGAAATTTGTGACTGTTTCTTTCCATAGCAAAGTCAAAACCAGGTGTATCCTATGTAAAGGATAAGCAGGAAATTGGGGATGGGATGGGATGATTTGGACCAGTATCTTAAACACAAATCTAAAGCAGCAATAAACATAGGAAAATACCTTCTAAGCAAACTTCTTTCAAACTGAAAGCAAGCTTGGAACTGTGCAAGTTAGTTTATCAGGAGGTTAATATGTTATTTCTCATTGTGCTCTAAGAAGGTGATTCCTTACTGTTATGATGGCATTAGCTCTCAGTTGAGGGGAGATCTGGTAAAGAGCTAGTAAAAACTAGCTATTCTGAGTGACTCCTGTCAGTTAAATAATGCAAAATATTTTTTGGTCCACTGGAGACTCATCTAAGCCCATCAAATCAATTCAATCTAAAACACAGACTTTGGTATTCCACCATTTTCGCTGAATGCTTAATATGCCACCCCAATCCTGAATTGAAGTAAATAAAATCAAAGCTAACTGGTTCTTTTTTTTGTTTTTTGTTTAGGTGGAAGAAGTACTACACTTCTATCACACACTGCTAACCAGTCTGTAATAAGTGCCTGGCTAAGCAACAATCCTACCAAGGACCGCATGGAGATCACCAATTTAGTTCCAAATCAGACATTATCTGTGAATAGCTTGGATGTTTTAGGACCCTGTCTAGTATGTGGTACTGATGCAGAAGCCATTTATGTTAATAGGCACCTTTTTGCTTGAATATACTTTAAAGCGACACTCTTAAGTAGTTTAACTACCTTGAGAACTAGCAGGAAAGGTCCTGAGGATTCCAATTTTTTAAAAATGAAATCTTTTACAGAAGCCTGTAACATAGGGGCCTTTAATGCAGTCCTGGTAATGCAGAGGGAAAACAAGCTATATAAGGCTCTTGAGAACTGTTCCATCACCATTGATGCTTATGCATCCAGTGAATGAAATAGCATTTACCATATGTTATGTAAGTGCACCCTTCTTTATTGCCCACTACCTTTTGCATTTCTTATTTGGCGAGCAAAAAAACCAATCAGTAGGGAAATAAATTGTATTTTAAATGTTCTAAGGGTGTTACGATAGCTTTGAAGTCCCTTAATGTTCATGCTACTGTAATAACACTAAAGTATTCATTCAAGGCAAAAATTTAGGAGTTTTATGTTCTTTTAAAGACAGAAATATTACTTTTTTTTATTTGAAATTTTTATATTTAAACATCCCCAGACACTATTAGAAATGCAATTGTTATGCTGGTGCATGACAACTAGAAAGGGAAACAGAGTTAAGTGAAATGCAAAAAGGACAGTTTAAATGGTGAATGGTTAAGTCCCATAAGAGTCTAAAAATCTTGAAGCTGTAGTAATCTAAGACAATGATAACAACACTGATACAGGCACGTTAAAATTTGATGTGGACATTGTGCCTGTACACTTCTGATTTGTTGAAAAAATTGTTTATAAGTTAGTCTTTATGGGTGCTGGACAGACATCTGACCAGCATTATCCTATTAAGGTCAATTTCATATGATAAACAATTTTTGACAAAGCTTTAGTCATGAGTTTTGTCCAAATTAATGGAGTACTAAATCTAAGTGTTACCCAACAGCTATCATAAAAACGCCTAACTTTTCAATATTATTATTCAATACTAGCTTTTGTAACAAGGAGCCCTTTCTACAATGTTTTTAATAAATATTTTTTCCACCAGAATTTTGATTACTCGTTCTTATGCCTTAGCTTTTATTATAAAGTGAAAGATAAGTTTGAATGGCCATTTTGCAGGAGGCTAAACGACTTATTTTTGGCTTAGTTTGGTGTTACAATTGACTGATAGAAGTTGATCTTAATATGCACCATGCCCACTTTAAGGTCCCACAGTGTGGTTCCACACTGGAACCATGGGCCTCCTGCACAAATTACCTTGTGGGATTGGGACCTTAGTTATTATGCCCTAGTAGCTTGACTTCTCAGATGTGTAGAGCACCCTCTAATCCCATTGCAGTCCAATCAGTCCATGAGCACACTAGAATATCTTCACCTGGATACAAAGGTGAGTAGCTAGCCTTTCAGCTACACAATGCACAGTCTGAGTGATCGCGTGGCTGGTAAGACTATAGGACAGGAAGTCACACAATCTGAGTTCTAGTCTGCTCATTTGTCTTGTGGCTCTGGGAAAGTCATTCTTCTTTGCAATTTTATTTCTAAGGGAGTAATGCTTGAGGCTTAACATTTTGTAAATCAAGATGAACTGGCTGACAGGATAAAACTAAGAATCAGGAGACCCAAGTTCCCAGTTTTGCCTGTGCTTTGTTGTGGGCAAGTAATGTAATCTCTACTTCAGTTTCCTTATCTGTGAAGTAAGGCTAATGGTTTTTATTCACCTTTTGTAAAGTTTGAGCTTTGTGGAGGAAGAGCTATGTAGGTGCCAAGTGTTGTGAGACAGTAAAACATTAACTCCTAGTAATCAGGCTCACTGTATCATGACAACTAATTTGTCAACTGATGCTTTTATGTTTGATCCATTACATACATGTTAGGTATTGCTACTTCAAAATGGTGATGTCTCTTGAAGGGTTGGTCCTGTCTACACTCTGTGTGTATTTCTTTTTGAACCAGTATATCTACATCACTGTAGCTATATACTGGTGCAAACCCCTAATTTATACATAATAGCACATTATAAACCATAATTTGTGCTGTTGTAGTTTACTCCAAAAGATGTACTTGTATTAGTTGAAACGATTTGTTGGTTTGGTATGTCTATGCTATGAATCTTCATAAATCCCAACGGTGGACAAGACCATCAATCTAGAATCCAGACAGAGACCATAGTGTAAGGGTAAGCTTCTCTGCCACCACATAACCACAGGAAAACTGGAGTGTATTCTACGTAACAGGAGAGAGAATACATCACTTAAAAAATTAAATGTCTGAATTCTAATTAAAAGAAGCTGCCATCTTGACATAGGAAAGATCTGACTTGCAAAGCTGTAAGGCACATTCTTTTTCTGTTCTTTAAAAGTGACCTACAGAAGGGGGTGGGGGGGAGGATGTGTTCTTTGGTTCTCTCTGTGATGTAAGAAGTGCTGAAAGATGGGTTTGGGGGGCAGTGTTTGTTTTGTTTTTTAAATTCTGCCTGTTTCTCTTAAAATGGGAATTCAGGTTCTGTCTAAGCTGGAAATCTCTGATGCTTGGAGAACAAGTGAAATGGTGAAGAGAATATCAGCAAGAAGGGAAAAGGATTTTCTATTCACCTTTCAAAACTTTTTACCCCAGAAAAGAACAATTTAACTTAAATGATAATTTGAATAGAAGTCTTAGACTCAATACCCTAGCCCCTACGATTAAGGTGGTCAGTGCTCCCAATAACTTTCTTAATGCCGCTTGATATTTCCAAGGTTAAAAAAAGCCAAACTAATTTTAAAAAAACGTTTGCCAGGCTGCCTTCATACATAAATAAATAAAGGACAAATATCTCTAATATTTCAAAAATAATTTGCTGGTCACCTGTAAAGAACAGAACATGCTTAAACCACTTTAAAATCCGTTATTTTCCTATGCATTGTAGTGATGAAGTACATTTTCTGTGCTTCAACCTACTTGCCACAGATGGTAGACTGAACCATCAACAAAAATATGAACTCTCACCTAAACAGCCTCATACTTCCCATTATCATGAATGATCACGGGGGTGGGGAGGGATTCAGACTGGCTTTGGGAGGTGAGATTTAGGTTACCATCAGTGAGGGGGGGGAAGAGAATTTGTATCTTTGGGCCCAGAAAGTGGTAATTACAGTGGTAGCGTGTGATCACCTGGGACTGTGTGTCAGCAAAATGGGAGCCTATGGATATTACTGCCCTGGCTCAGCCACTTTTCCAAGGATCTTTACATCTTTTCCCCTTCTCACTGTTGGAAGGTGAGCGTGACTAAATGATCTATGGTAAAGAAATGTACTTTGATTTTGACTTTTGATATGTTAGATGTTAAGTTGCATACACCATCAAGTCACAAAACTACTCTAAATTCATAATAGATAGGATTTAGTGAATTGCAAATAACTCTATTGAAGAGTTTTGGCAACAAAACAAACCTCACAAGCTAAGCTCAAACTTGTGTTCAAAGTAACTACCTTTTATTTGTACAAAATGTCTTAATTAGGATAATACATTTAATAACTGAGTCAAACAGTTTAGTTTTTTTGTTTTTAGTCCCTTCTCCCCCAGGACACTTAACATCTTCCAGAGCTCATACTTTGTCACCTCTTCCAATCCCTTTCTTATCCCAATTCCCTTCACACAAGGGGATGAAGAGAGACCACTTGATCAAATCTGGTGTGATTCAGCTCTTCCTCTCCCCCCCCGCCCAAGTCTTCTGACATTACCCTAGTTAAAACAAATGAGATTCCAATACAAAACCGGTTAGGTTCAATATTAGTAGTTTTATTATCAAAAGTCAACCTTTTCTTTCTTTTGCAAAACAAGACAGGCGATCAAATCTCTTAAAGATACCAGTCTCTGGACCCTGGCCTTTTCAATGCCATTTGTGGGAATGGTGATTAATATGGTTCTTGGATTTGATCATGGTTAAATGTTCACTTCCACCAAATTAGGGTCCAATACACGTGGGAAGAAAACTTTTAGGTTTTGATCAACGGAAAAGTGAACTGTCATTCTGATTTTTTTTATAAATAGCATACTTAGAATCATAGAATATCAGGGTTGGAAGGGACCTCAGGAGGTCATCTAGTCCAACCCCCTGCTCAAAGCAGGACCAATCCCCAATCAAATAATCCTTACTGATTTACAAATCCTTACTGATACAAATCCTTACTGATTTACAAATACCTACCAATGTGAAAGAGATCTTACTTTGTGTTTTGGTGTCGGTGAGAACTTAAAAATGGAATTAAAGCAAGTATTTACATATATGAGAGGAATAAACATTCAAGGCTACCTCTCTCCCCTGTCCTGGTACAGCCAACAGTAAAAGAGACTATATTTCACTTCAGCAAATGACTGATTTTAGCTAGTTTGAAATTTTAGGGGTTTCTTTGACATTTGCTTGTTGATTTCTCAACAAATTGGAAGACAATCTAGAGATGGAAGGAACTTAATAATAGAGAGGAAAGGAACTGTAGAATATACATTTGTTAGAAGCAAGACAGCATCCTTTGATTGTATAATAGGAAGGAAACATTGGACTAAAAATGCTTTGAAAAAAAATTAACAGATAAAATCTAAAATCAATAGGTTGAAAAGGAGTCATAATCTAACTGCCAAATTCCAGGAAAAAGACCAGAAAACTCTAGTTATACATTTATGTAGCTAAATATTTAATAAAGAATAGATTCATAATGACTTTTTAAAGTGTTTTTTAAAAACCTCACTTTTCAGCATCTCCTGTTCTATATTGGTCAATTCTATCTATACCAGTGGTTCTCAAACCTTTATACTGGTAACCCCTTTCATGTAGCAAGCCACTGAGTGTGACCCCCCCCTTATAAATTAAAAACACTTTTTAATATATTTAACACTATTATAAATGTTGGTGGCAAAGTTGGGTTTGGGGTGGAGGCTGACAGCTCGTGCCCCCCCTCACCCTCCATGTAATAACCTTGTTTTGGTAGGATTTTTTTGTAACTATTCATGTTGCTTTATATTTATTAGAGAAGGCAATGTCAAATTTGCCTTGCCATTGAAGAAGGTGGTGGTGAGGTTAATGATAGCCCTCAGTTCATGGGGGAGTGAACTCTACAGTCTCAGACTGGCCTCCAAGAAAGTTCTGCCTCTCATAGGTTATGTTAATTATAAAGAGTTCCATTGTGCCAGAGGAGTGTAGCTGTCAACAGTGGTCTTCATCTTGGAGTTTTAAGTGGTGTCTTATATCTCCTGGTCCAAGTCCTTGAAAATAAGGATTGAGACCTTGAACTTGATTCAGAATTCAATGGGAAGCCAGTGTAGACAGGGGGATTGGTTTGATGTGTTTGTAGTAGCCACTGTTGCTGAGGAGATAAACTGCAGCATTCTGTACTAGTTGGAGTTTCCTAACAGATGAAGGTTTCATGCCCAGGTTTATCACATTGATTTAGTCAGCCAAGAAGTGATGAAGGCATAAATAACTGAGGCTAGATCATCATCTGTCAGGATGGGACGGAGTCTCTAGCTCTCTGGAGATGATAGAGAAAGCATTACTCATGGATATAACTACAATATACGTCTTTAGTTAGAGGCCATGAAGATGACTTAGGCAAGAATTCAGGTCCCCTTAGGAAGCACTGGAAGCTTTGAATATAAAGCTTCAAACACTGCCTTTGGTTTGATTGAGATGTTTACATCTTTATTCCAAAGAGCGATGATGCTTACACAGTTCCGCTGTGTTAGGTTCATTAGTATTTTATAGACTGCTGAGAGAAATCCTTTAGCCTTAATGAAACCTCAGTTTGAACTTTTCAGTAGGACACAGATGTGCAGCATTTGTTTAAAAATCTAGCTTATGAGCTGCAGGCAGTGCAGCCAGTACTTGTCTGAACCACCTTTTTATTGTAGATCTGAGAAACCTGCTTTTTGAGGGGTTTTGGGAAAAGGCTTTATTTCCTATTTATTATATCTGAGAAGTTCTGTATTGTACTCAATTTTTCTAACCTCATGCTAGATCTTGATTTTTACCTTCTTATAAAGAGATGATGGTTGGATGCACCCTATAAATCACTATTAAGAATAACTTTTGATTGCCTTTAAGTAACTGTAAAAGGAGATATGACTGGCAACCTCTCCAATTTTTCATTATCCCTTTTGAAATATGGAAACCAGAACTGCAACCAGTATTCCAGTAGTGATCCAGCTGCTAGAGAGAACAGTGTTGATGTAATATACTTAGACTTCTCCAACATATTTGCCTTGGTACTGCACAACATTTTGATTAAAAACAAAAGAACTAGAACCATATAAAATTTACATGATGCCAATTAAGCACATTAAAAATTGGCGAAATGACAGGTCTCAAAATGTAGTTATAAATGTGGAATTATCATTGAGCAGCTGTGTTTCTAGTGGAGTCCTGCAGGGATAGATTCTTAACCCTATGCTATTTAATGTCCTTAATGACCAGTGTAATAGGGTCCTTGGTGGGCCAAGGGGTTAATGTCCACTCGGTCATGGGGCAGTGGTAGGGGAGCCTGGACCTGCCCATTCCACCAGGCTCTGACCCACAGCCCTAAGAGGGTCAGCATCATTTGACCTTCAGATAGGTCCCTCTGAGCTACCTTCCCTGAGTCACTTCCTACTGCTGCTTCACTCCCTCAGCTTCTGGTCCCAGATAAGGAGAAATGGAACCCAAACTCCCAGCCCCAACTGGGCTCAGCATACAGTCCTGTTCATACAGGGAGGCTTCTCCAGCCTCTTTTGGGCAAGAGCCTTCTTGGTAGATCTGCACTCCCCCAAGCCTCTCCCTTCTGAGCTAGGTTGCTCCCTTTTCAACCCTATCTCCAGTTGGAGAATGCTCAACAAGGTTGGAGGGGCAGGGCTACCTTTAACCTCTTCTGGCCCTATGTGGGGTTTGTTCACCCCATCACAACCTGGAATAAAACATAGTCATCGTTGATAAAATTTGCAGATAACAAAAAAATTGGGAGAGTGGTAAATAACGAAGAGGACAGGCCACTGATACAGAGCAATCTGGATTGTTTGGTAAGCTGGTTGTAAACAAACAATATATATTTTAGTACAGTCAAATGTAAATATATACATTTCTAAGAATGTAGGCTATATTTACAGGATGGGACACTGTCTTGGGAAGCAGTGATAATCAGCGGACCATGCGCTCCTACTGTGAAGCTGTGGCCAAAAGGTCTAATGCAATCCCTGGATGCATAAAGGGGAATCTCAAGAAGGAGCAAAGAGGGTATTTGACCTCTGTATTTGGCACTGGTGCGGTTGCTGCTGGAATACTGTGTCCAGTTGTGGTGTCCAGAATTTAAAGATGTAGGTTGATTCAGGATGTTGATAGATTGGAGAGGGTTCAGAGAAGAGCCACAAGAATGATTGATTTAAAGGATTGGAAAACATGCTCTACATGACACCTAAGACGCTCAATCTGTTTAGTTTAAGAAAGCAAAGGATAAGATGCGACTGGATCACAGTTTACAAGTACTTACATGGAAGACACATATTTGATAATGGGTTTGTTAATCTAGTAGAGAAAGGAATAACAAGACCCAATGATTGGAAGTTGAAGGTAGACAAATTCAGACTGGAAATAAAGTATATATCAGTGGTTTACAAACTTTTTTCATTTGCGGACTCCTAAAAAATTTTTGAAAGGAGGTGCGGACCCCTTTGGAAATCTTAGACATTGTCTGCGGACTCCCAGCAGTCCATGAACCAAAAGTTGAAAACCACTGGTGTATGTTTTTAACAAAGAGGATAATTAAAATTGGAATAATTTACCAAGGGTGGTTGTAGATTCTCCATCACTAGCAACTTTTAAACAAAAATTGGATATTTTTCTAAAAGATCTCTTCTAGTTCAAACAGGAATTATTTGGGGGAAGTTCTATGGCCTGTGCTATGCAGGAGGTCAGACTACATGACTACACTGGTCCCTTCTGGCCAGAGACACTATGAATCTCATGTATGCTGTATACAAAAGTAATATCACTGGGACTGTCACCTGATGTGCTGAAACTATCTCTGAGTCCATTTTCTCAGATGGCTTGGGACTCCAGAACCCTGTCTTGTTGAGCCAGACATGTTAACCTGCTGCAACTCAGATCCAGAGTCTGAACCACGCCCCCAAAGCTGCAGACTAAACTGAAAACAGCTCAGCAAGTACTCCTGTCTCCAACACCCAGCTCCCAATGGGATCCAAACCGCAAATAAATCTGTTTTACTCTGTATAAAGCTGATACAGGGCAAACTCATAAATTGTCCACCCTCTATACCACTGATAGAGAGATATACACAGCTATTTGCTCCCCCAGATATTAATCACTTACTCTGTGTTAATTAATAAAAGTGATTTTATTAAGTATAAAAAGGAGGATTTAAGTGGTTTCAAGTTATAGAACAAAATAACTTACCAAGCATAATAAAACAAAACACACAAGTCTAAGCCTAATACATTAAGAAACTGAATTCAGTTAAATCTCAGCCTCAAAGATGTTCCAATAAGCTTCTTTCACAGACTAGACTCCTTCCTAATCTGGGCCCAATCCTTTTCCCTGGTACAGTCCTTGTTAGTTCCAGCTCAGGTGGTAACTAGGGGATTTCTCATGAGTGAGAAGCCCCTTTGTTCTGTTCCACCCCCTTCTATAGCTTTGGCACAAGGCAGGAATCTTTTGTCTCTCTGGGTCCCCATCCCTTCTCCTAAATGGAAATGCACCAGGTTTAAGATGGATTCCAGTACCAGGTGACATGGGCACTTGTTCTGTGAGACCCCAAGCCTCCATTCTTCTTGGCCTGACTCACAGGAAGGCTTGCAAGTAAATAGAGCCATTTACAATAATTGTCCTAGTCAATGGGAGCCATCAAGATTCCAAGCCACCATTAATGTTCCACACTTTGCATAATTACAATAGGACTTCAGAGTAATATTTCATATTTCTAGCTTCAAATACAAGAATGATACATTCATACAAATAGGATGAACACACTCAGTAGATCATAAGCTTTGTAATGATATCTTACAAGAGACCTTTTGCATGAAGCATATTCCAGTTACATCATATTCACACTTATAAACATTTTTCCATAAAACATATGGTGTGCAATGTCACAATCACTTCTTTTACTTGTATTTTATATTCCCCTATTTATACATCCAGCCAACCCCTTTTGGCTACAGTATTGCTTAGTTGGTTATCCTCCAAGTTGATCCACCACCAAGATCTCAATCCTTTTCAGTATTTTGCATTCCAGGATTCTGTCCCAAATCCTTTTAAGTATGGCCCACATTCTTTGTTCCTAGATGTATGACCTGTTGGTCATACCAATTGGAGCAGGCTGGAGCCGGGTCGCTCTACCTACCGCCGCTGGTGAGTGCAGGCCCACCCCCTGCTGCAGTCCTCAGGGGAGTGGGGGCGGAGCAGGGGCAGGAAGAGGCGGGGCAGGGGGCGGAGCAAGGGCAGGATTTTTGGGGAAGGGGTGGAGTGGGGGTGGGGCTGGGGGAGCAGGGGTGTGAAGAGGTGGGGCTGGGGTGGAGCAGCTACAACTTAGCATATGGGTAGGGATAGCCCTGAGCGTGGTTGCTGCTAAGAGAGGCTGCCTGCCTGCCCTGGACCCATGCTGCCCTGGACCTAGCGTGGCCCCGGGAGGGGGCAGGGGTCTCCCTCTGTGCACTGCTCATTGGCTGGGAATGGGGAGCTATGGCCAATGGGAGCTGTGGGACAGTGCTTGCAGAGAGGGGCAGCACACGGAGCTACATACCTCCCCCCACAGAGGCTGCAGAGATGCATTGGCCCCCTTCCGGCATGGGGCTGGGGTAGCAGGAAGTCTGCCTTAGTAGCAGCCATGCTGCGCTGTCGACCAGGAGCTGCTGGAGGTAAGTGATGCCCAGTAGGAGGCCATGCCCTAGCCCTGAGCCCCTTCCCGGAGCCAGCACCCTGAAACCCCTCCTGCACCCCAAGCCCCAGTCCTGAGCCCCTCTCAAAGCCAGTACCCTATACCCCCTCCTGCACCCCAACACTTCCCCAGTCTGGAGTGCCCTCCTGCACCCAAACTCCCTCCCAGAGCTTGCACTCCTCAAGCCCTCCTGCACCCCAACCCCCTACCCCAGGCTCAGCCCAGAGACCCCTTCCACATTGCAACCCCTTCAGCCCAGAGCCTGCATCACTCCTTTGACATACTTGAGAGTGCTCTGAATGCAGATATGGCAGCTATGGCTGATTATTTTTGGTGGTGATGCCTTATACCAAGTAGAAGTAAGAGTGTGTTGAGTGCCTTCCACTTACATCATGCAAAAGCAGGCAGAGATGAATGTAGTTCTCAATGGTTAGAGACCAAAGCATGATTCACACATGGTCAATCTTGGCATCACGTTGGATAGAACTTTCACATATCGTTACCATCTTACAAAGACAGCAACTAAAGTCAAAATGTGCTACAATCTGCTCAGGAAACTGGCCAGAACGACATGGGGTGCCAACGCCCATATGTTACACACTTCAGCTTTTCAGAATAGCAGCCGTGTTAGTCTGTATTCGCAAAAAGAAAAGGAGTACTTCTGGCACCTTAGAGACTAACAATATGCTCAAATAAATTTGTTAGTCTCTAAGGTACTTCAGCCTTGACCCTCAGTTATTCAGAGGTGAAGGGGCTTCCTTGTCTCATGCAAAGATGATCAACGTATAACTTAATTGCACCTATCATTTCAGGCATATTTACATCTACTTTTCTACCATGGTTAAGGATATGATTTAGTCACAATTCTCTAACTGTACCGGTCTGCTTCGGCTGGAGCCAAAGCCCTCCTCGCAGCTATGGCAGGAGCTGGGGCTGTGTCCTGCCCATTGCTGTGGCCGGAGCTGGGGCCTGGGTGTTCCTAACCAGCGGCTTCAGCTGGGGCTGGAGACAGGGTTGTGCTCCCGCCACCCCCCATAGCTGTGGTCAGGGCTCGAGCAGGATTGTGTGCCCCCACCCAACCTTGCGTCTGGGCCCGAAGCTGTGTGCCCCTGTCCTGTGTCTTTGGTTGAGGCTGTGCGCCCCTAACCCTTGGCTTCAGCTGGAGCCGTGTGCCCCCACAAGCTGTGGCCAGGGCTGTGTGCCCCCTGTTTCAGTGGGGCTATCAGTCCCCCTTGCAGTAGGACTTGGGCTCTCAGTCTCCGCCATGGAGCTCCAGCTGTTTCCCCCCCTCACCCTCGGTTATTCATGACTTTAACTAAGGACAAGTCATGGCTCCCATTAATTTTTCTGTATTATGAAGACCTGTCTGTAACTTTTACTAAAAATAACCATGACAAAATCTTAACCTTAACCATAGTTACCAGTGCTCTGCAATATTGCTGCGGCCAGTGTTGGTAGAGAGGAAAGCGTAGCAAAGCTCGTGACAAAACTGCAAAATATGCCACTTCGCTATTGTTCATTAAAGACTTGTTTAAGCCACCATATGGCCGTCTGCCCTCATGCTGCCAGCTGTGAATGACTGTGGGGTGAGGGATGTACGGTAGAGGACGCGTGAGGAACTTCACAGTCCGCAGAGAAAGTGACATATAGTTATCTTGCTTCGGACCCCACTCAATGCCAACCCGGGTTTGATTTACCACCAAGGCAATGGAGCCTTCTGAACCGGTTCCGTATGAGGCATGGAATTTGCGCCGCAGCGGAATTTCAGTGGCGTGTGACAGACAGGTGACTGTGTCAGTGTGGGCAGCCACAAACCATGACACGCAGGGCTGAGCACTGCAAAATGACTCCACTCCCTGGAGGCCTTCCTGCCCGGAACCCCGCTGATAAGAACGCCGCCGCCCTGGCGTGGCTATATCAGATTATTCTGCGTGCACCAAACAACTCTGCACTCAGAAGTGGGGGCGGCTGGGAGGGGAGCGGGATCCTCAGGGATCAGCCAACCAGAAACGGCGCCTTTCCTGAGGGGCTGGGGGGGGCGGAGTCGTGCTACGGGCCGCGGCCAGAGCCAGGACGAGGGCGCGCGTGAGGCGCTCGCGGCCCGGCCCGGAATGCTGACTCCGAACTACTCACATTCCAATCCAGGGGGGCGGGGGGAGCAGCAGGGACTACGCGCAAAGGTGGCCGGGAACTGCCCATATCCGGGAAACCGCCTGCGCCAGACCCACCGAGAACATGGCGGCCCGGAACTGAGCCCCACGGGGGGTGGGGGAGGGGACGAGCCGCCACCAGCGCCGGGGACCCGAACGGCGCCGCCGCCGCCTCACGGGCGGAGCCCAGCGCCGCACGCAGCGCGCCGCACCGCGCAACAGGCGTGGGCCCGGGGCGACGCCGCCGCCTTGTCCCCGCAGGTAGGTCCGGCTCCGCTGAGCGCCCTCGCCCCGCTCTGCCCCGGGAGGGGAGCGCGGCCAGGGGGATCCCGTGCCCCGGCTGGAGGCGAGTCCGGACCGCGAATCGGGCGTGAACGTGACCCGCCGGCCCCGG
The DNA here is from genome assembly GCF_015237465.2 of Chelonia mydas. Classification (NCBI taxonomy): domain Eukaryota; kingdom Metazoa; phylum Chordata; order Testudines; family Cheloniidae; genus Chelonia; species Chelonia mydas. The sequence continues at coordinate 109,874,234 of NC_057851.1, read as the reverse complement.
CCGCCGCCTCTCGGCACGGTGGGGGGCGCTGCCCCGCGAGCGAGTGGAGACAATAACAGCTCCTCCCCGCCCCCTGCCCTCGGGGGTTGCTCCCGGCTCCCCGCCTGGCTCACGCCGTTTGCAGCTCTCTGCCCGGCTGCTGCATCTCTCCCCCACCCCACCAGCTCCTGCTCAGATCTCTTCGCCCCGCTAGAGCGTTTTGCCCCTGGGGGAGATTCACCCATCATCCATCTCTCCGGCTGGGGTTCCCCGTCTGCTGCCCCGGCGCCTCGCCTTAGCTGCTCTGGGGAGGGGCCGGGCGGCGCCGACTGGAATCCAGTTTGTGCCCCGGGGTGGGTACGGTCTGGGGTCTCTTCCTCTCTGGGCGCTCCTCTCCTGCAGCTGGAGTTTTGGTGTATTTCAGTCCTGGATTAAATTTTGAAACGTTTCCCCTCGTTCCTGCAAGATAAAGATAGGGGCGAAAGGGGCGGGGTAGTTGAAGGTGTGTGTGTGCAACTGATTCGAGACCCAAATCTATTAATCTTTGAGGACTATGGGGTTGGGATGACACCAGGCTGAGGAGGAGACACTGGATGAGGGATTATTCCTTGTACATGATGCTCCCATTTGGTCTCTTCAGCTGTTACTGGCACTAACCTCTGCAGTCAAATAATTTGTTATATGAAAGTAGGTCAGCTTTGGCTAGCATATTTTCATTTAAGTGAAACCTAGTTTAACTTATTTATCTGTTGGTGTCCCAGGAACATCCCACCATTATAGTGGTTTAAATTTGGTGGATGTTCACGTTAGTCCAAGTGCCATCTCCAAGTACCCAGCTGTCACAGATAAGGGAGAATCTGATACTTTGACAATGGTATTTATGCTGCTCTGAATTTTTGTATATAGGTTGAAAACTAAATTGGTCCCAGGTTTGGTACTGGCTATAAATCTGTCGTCTATGCCAAAATACAGTGCTAATCTGAGGGATCAGTGACTGTCTTGTTCCAATATCTTGCAAATCACCAGGATTAGAAACAAAAGCTGTTAACCATTGTAATACAGTATGGAAGAGGACATCATGAGAACATAGGAATGGCCATACTAGCTCAGATTAATGGTCCATGTAGCCCAGTATCCTGGCTTCCAACAGTGGCTGGTGCCAGAGGCTTCAGAGGAAATGAAGGGAACAGGGCAATTACCAATTGATCCCTTGTCATCCAGTCCCAACTTCTGGCAGTCAGAGGCTTAGGGACACCCAGAATATGGGAGTTACGTCCCTGACCATCTTGCTAATAGCTATTGATGGACCTATCCTCCATGAATTTATCTAATTATTTTTTAACCCAGTTATGCTTTTGACCTTCACAAGATCCCCTGGCAATGAGTTCCACAGGTTGACTGCATTGTATGAAATAGTACTTCCTTATGCTTGTGTTAAACCTGCTGCCTATTTCATTGGGTGACCCCTGGTTCTAGTGTTATGTGAAGGGATAAATAACACTTCCTTCTTCGCTATCTCCATACCATTTGTGATTTTTTTTTCCTTTATCATATATCTGTCTTCTAAACTAAACAGTCGCAGTCTTTTTAATCTCTCTTCATATGGAAGCTGTTCCATACCCCCCCTAATAATTTTTGTTACTTTTCTCTGTACTTTTTCAAATTCTAATATATTTTTTTTGAGATGGGGCAACCAGAACTGCACGCAGTGTTCAAGGAGTGGGCGTACCATGGATTTATACAGTGGCATTATGATGTTTTCTGTCGTATTTTCTGACTGTTCCCTAATGGTTCCGAAGATGATATTAGCTTTTTTGACTGTTGCTGTAGGTTGAGCAGTGTTTTCAGAGAATTATCCATGATGACTCCAAGAGCTCTTTCTTGTGCGGTAACAGCTAACTGAGACCCTATAATTTTTTATCTGTAGTTGGGATTATGTTTTCTAATGCACATTCAATGTTGCCAAAGTAATGCAAAGTAATTTCATATGCAGTATCCCATTCATTTCTAGCCCTGGCGTTCCATGAGATGCTGTACCTTTAAAATTGCTTTATTCTAATTACCTTAATACCTCTCTGTCATGCCAATTCCAATGTGATTTTAGTGGCTACTGTCCTCATAGCTTCTAGGATCACTTCTGTACACTATGTGAAAACAACTAAGAATTTCAGCTTTTAAATAAGTGTAAAGAATTGATCTCTAACATGATAGTCTTGATTGAGAAATTTGGACTGGTTAAATTATTCAGAAGTGAAGCGTGGAAGGAGAAATGACAGTTTATTCCAATTACAGTTTTTAGGGATTGGGTGTTATTTAAATGTTGTTGCTGTTATGAAATATTAACTATGTACAATTTGTGATAGTTTTATAAAACCTTAAACTATAATATTTTTACGTCTCCAATGGTTCCCTTTCCCAGTGAAGTCTACACGCTACTGTCAGAAGCTGCAAGTGTTTACGCTCTCAAATTGAGCTACAACTACCTAAATTATCAGACTTTCTCTTCCCAGCTCTCAAGTTGGATATTTTCTTGGCTTAAACAACATCCATTTTTAGGGTCCAATATTTTGTGAAATACAGGGTATAGAAGCAGTATGGCAGATCAGTACAGATATTTCTAGGACCAATAAACATATTCTGAGAATTTGGCCTGGAAAGTAAGAAACCTGTTATCCTGGTTTTTGTCTCCTTAAAAGGAAAGAAGGGGCAAACTGATGCAGCTTTATTTGAGAAGTGGAGATAGATGCAGCTGAAAATGTACTGATGGACAATGTTTACAGAATTGCAAGTGGGGCCATCATCAGTTCTTCAGGTACAGGGAGAAGTTATTGTCCCCTGGCTCAATGTGCAAGACGAAGGGAGTGGTGTTGACCACCTAGCAAAGCCTTTTTTACTTTTAAAGTGGGTGTGTAAATTCCTTGTTTGTGAAATGTGATGAATTGAAAAGCCTTGGGGTTTGAGGTTCCCTGTACACAAAACAGGTATATCTCAGTCTGTGGCAATACTTGCTTCCTCATACTTCCCTAATATAGAGGGACAATCTCAATTGAGGAACCAACTCAATTTGGCTTCAAAGCAATTCAGTTTTCAAGCCCATTGGTCTTTGGTCTGTCTTGCTGAAACCACCAAGAAAACAATAAATTATATGTAACACTTATTACATAGCATTCCTTGTCTGAGGATCTCAAAGCAGTTTACAAAGGAAGGCAAGTATAATTATCTCCGTTTTATGGGGGAGAATTGACACACAAAGTTAAGTGGTTTGCCAAAGGCCACATAAGTAACTCTCAGAATAGAATCCAAGTCTCCTTACTCCCAGTTAAGTGCCGTATCCACTTGACCACAGAGTCTTTCAAGGGTGGAAAGTCTGTTTGGCTTAGGTATTTAAAAGATGCTTATCCCTTAGATATCTAAGCACCAAACAATATTATGGAAAAGCGTAAGAGTGCAAAGCAACTTTTTTCCCCCTCACAGTTCCCTTTTCCCCATAATTATAGGGGTATGCAAATTTATATAGGAAAATTCCTCCAGTAGGCATTGTTCCTTGGAAAATATGTAGTCAGATTAAATTGTAATGGTTGTCTCTCTATCACAGTGTGGACTGACAAACTCATTTTAAGTAGCTTAGGTAGTAGTGGTCAGATAATAATTGCTTCTGGGTGCTACCAGCTTCAACTGAATTCTAATCAGTAACCTAAATGTTCTGTTACTAATCTTCTGAGCCATCTAGTCTTAAAGATAATTTTGAATGGGGTCTTGGATAAGTTTACACCTTCTGAGTACCTTCTTCCTTGATGAAAAACTTCCTTCTCCATCATGTTGGCCAAGCACGAACAAGTCCCACTTAGAATTGGCAATAAGTTACCCTAGCCTTCACCTTTCTTTGGGACACGTCTTTATTCAGACACTCTCATTGAAGTTACATTTCACACATTAAAAGAAATAGAAAATAAAGACTAAAACTAAGTAAAGAACAAAAATCTAAGCATCTAATTTATCTAAGCATAATTATTTTCAACAGTCTTTTTAATAACTCATTGCATGCTTTCTGCTTTATCATATTTCACTTCAACTACTTATTTATTAAACTTCTGACTTTTTGAAATTTTTAGTGTTAAAGTTGCAGTTAACTTTTACATTTCCTGATTTTAAGAGTTTATGGTTGCACAGGAGAGCTTAACTATGTCCCCTTGCCTATAGGGATTATAACTCTTTATATAATCCTATACTATTTATACATGTATTTTTTTTACAATTTATATTCTAACACATAGCATCTTGTAATATTTTATATATGCCTGACAGTCTCTGGAAGTATATACCTGAAGATTTCTGCCTTATTCACTGAGTAGCATAAAAGAGCACATTACAAGACTACAAAAAAAAATGATTATATATTGTATTAAAATAGCATGAACAGCTAGAGGTTTATGACATGAGAGAGATCATAAAAATGAAAACTGGATTGAGAGAGAGAGTAATTTGTTATGCAGACTATTTAAAAGTACTTATATACCCCAGTTTAACTCAAATGCCTGATAAGGAGGAGCTGCCTGCTGGGAGCGTGAAGCTGGGCCCCCCATGGGCTGCTGGCACCGAGAAGGGGGAGGTAACCCACGGGAAGGAGCACTATCGTTCTCTGTAGTGGAGTCAGAGCTGTCCCCTCTGAATGTAACGCACAGAGGCAGGTTTGCTTCTCCATCCCCTAACCCTCATTGCTGGGCCTTGGGGGTATGTCATCCCAGCTGGTGTCTGGCAGCCCCAGGAAGATTCCTGGCGAAGTGCCCTCCAGGGGGCAGGAGGGCTGCCTCTCTCTGTATTGCACTCCAGTGCCTGGGGTTGACTGCCCATGCTGCCTTTGAATCCTCCGCTGCTGTTTGATGCACCTGTGGCTTGGGTGATGCTCTTGCCCCTTGCTTTGCTGGCTCCAGTCCAAAGGAAAAGCCCAGCAGGCTGCCCGCAGGGCGCAGCCTCAACGTGAAATCTTTCTGCTTTTGTGCCTGTTGCACCCGCTACCTCCTGAGGCCTGGACCCACAGGATGCCACAGGCGTGTGGCTTGTGCATGTGAGGAAGTTTCTGCCTGCTAAAGGGAAATGGAGCAGGGTTAGTCAGGAGGCCACCCGGGCAGACCTCACTCCCCTTGAAAAGTGACAGCAAGGAAGTCTTAAAGACAGACTCAGGTACTGCAGATGCTCCTGGCTCCCCAGGCGGAGGCGTTCTCGCCCCCTTGGCTTAGCTGCCAGCTGGCCCCAAGTGGGGCTGCAGTGCAGGGCTTGTTCTGTGTCCCCAGTGCAAACCCAGGAGTTCTGGGCTTGTGTGCAAATGAGATTAAAAGAGCTGTTTGGCTTGGTTTTAGTAATTAAAAAAAAAAAAAAAAAAAGACAAAGGCTTTTGTCTACATCCTGTCCCTTTAACTTAGGGATGAGAGAGTGCCTTTTCCACGTGTCTGGGTCTTCCAGGGAAAGCATCCAGCAAAACTATATAGAGAAGGTTTGGCATTGTTGATATTTCTAAGGTGGTAAAAAAGCAGAAACTTTTTTTGGTTGGTCACAATGGAGCACTTTCAGGCCACCTTAACATGTAATAAAGAAATAGGGGATTTGTGCCCTTTTTTTCTTCAGGTTGCCTATAAAGGAAAAAGGAAGACATCACAAGAATGCCCCATTCCTTGCACCTTACATTATTGGTAGGATGGAGTTCCTTTCCTGGCGAGCCTTAGGACCTGCACGGGTTTTACTTTATAAGATACATGCTGAGTGAAGCAGAGGTCCATTGTGTTTCTGCACACCTCTGCTTGTTTTGTTCCACCACCTCAAACTTTTTATGACGGAAGTTAATCAATATGGTCTTCCTTAGCTGTACACACCTTATGAGCTTGGTTTAAAAGCTTACTCTGTGTATACAGTGTAATTTGTTTCCTTAATGAGTCAAAATCCCATCAAAACAAAAAAACAACTTTTACAACAACATTCAAAGGCATCTCCCATTGAGGATTATTTCCATGCCATATTTCATGATTCTACCCACAGTGAGTTTTATGTTAGTTAACTTTAAATTAAAATATTTTTACAATAGGAAAACATTTCTTTGGATTTATTTACTCAGACTCTCTTCCTCTCCCCTGATTCTCCTCATCCCCCAAATGGCTGAATCTGTGACAATGACCAGGCATGTGAGAACTTAGGGATGACACTTGTAGAAGTTTAAGAGCACCTGAAAACAGGGCTGGAATGGAAACGGCATAGGAAACTACTGAAGCTCTCACTAGTGAGAAAAATGCAGGCAAATGTTTGGTTTTATGCACAAGGTGGGTAAAATCAATGGTTAAGATCCTTGAACTAAAGAACTAAAAACTAGTTAACCTGTTTTTAAGAGGTGCTGAGCATCCACAGCAGTGGGAGCTACAAGTGTTTGGCACTTCTAACACTCCTCTCCCCCCTCAGCTGTAATGCTTGTGAGAGAAACATGTATGCCTACCCCATAATTAGGAGGTCTGAAATAGTTTTCTGTAAATATAGTAATTTTACTGTTAGTTACTTTTTGTGAAGTTTTAAGAGTATTTCATCACATTCCCCCTGACAAGAAGTGATGGAGGAGGAAAGATTATAATACTTGGAACAATTTACCTAGGGACATAGTGAATTCTCCATTGCATGCAATATTTAAATCAGGACTGTATATCTTTCTAAAAGGAGATACTATAGTTCTAACAAAAGTTATGGACTGGGTGTAGAATTTGTTGGATGAAGTTTTGGCCTCTGTTACGCAGGATGACAGATTAGATGATCCTAATGGTCCCTTCTGACCTTAAAATCTATGACTAACATTATAAAAATAAATGACTAGAATCATTAAAGTTTGTATGTTATGTAGGTTGTTTTTAATTCACAGCCTTATTAGTGTCACCATCCTTCCTCTCCCATTGTTTTCTTCCCCAACTTGTTTGTTTGATACCAATTTTTGTCACGTCAGACCTGTACACAGTAGACTATTTTTACTTGATTTTGTAAGGCATTCATTCGGAACCTTAAAAAAGAATGACTTATTTACATATTTCTCTTATATTTAGGCATATGTTGTGCCTTATAAAAAGGGTGTAAGAAAGGTGGTATCAGAATCAACTTGCGTGATTTGCCTAGGCATGCAGAAGTATAATTCTTTAATTCAAACCAAAATATAAACTATTGTTAAAATTTTGATGGAAAAGTATATGTAATGAGGACTAGTAGCTTTATCATTTTGTATAAAACACTAAGAAAAATGTTTCTTTTGAAACAGTTTACCTTATTGAGTTCACTTTTGCCAATTTAAATACATTTCAGTTTTTCTGATACTCTAAAAGCACACAGTCTGTTGCACTGAAGTTCTTACAATATCACCCACTTGGCAGACTATCTGAAATTGTTTGCAGAGTCGTAGCCATGTTGGTCCCAGGATATTAGAGAGACAAGGTGGGTAAGGTAATATCTTTTATTAGACCAACTTCTATTGGTGAGAGAGACAAGCTTTCAAGCTTACAAAGAGCTCTTCTGTGTCCCACTTCTGTTCAAGCAAAGCTGATATCAGACATCTGCATTTAGCTAGGAAATTGAAGCAGATGATATTTATAAAAAATCTGTTTTATGATTAAATTCCTTAGTGTCCTTAAAAATAAAATGAAAGGTGGGAGGAATGGTGGGGAACAAACTCCAGTGCGTTGATGTGATGGAGAGCTAAATGACTTGATCCAAGGTATCACAGTCAGTAGGAGTAGAGCAGGAAACAGGATCAAGGAGCCCTCCATTCTTTGTCCATTAGATCACTTTTTTTTTTTACATGTAGATCTTTGATAATCCTTCAGTTGTGGTAATATGATATTTCAAATAGTAGCATAGAAAAGCAACCTGTTAGGATAGTGATCAGGATAAACTACTGTAGAGGAAAATAAATTATGTATTTTTTTCCCTCTCTTGTCTTCTAGGTGAGATTAAATTCAAGGACGTTTCAGGACTTAAACATTTGGGCCATAGTTTAAAATGACTCAGGCATGCAGTTAATTTTTGTAGCAGATACCAAGGACTCTTTCGAAGATTATAGTTAAGTTTGCAGTTAACTGATGGCAGTACACTCCCTGCTTGAAAAAAAATCAGCAGTGTTTATCACTGTCAATAATTGTAAGACAAGTTTACTCCCTAGGTTTGATAAGCCTGTTTTCAATCCCTCCCAGCTTTGGGATCTTTAAACTTGAGAGGCAACTAAAACATTGTTTACTAATTAAATGTTGCCAGGCCAAAATAGTTTTTAATTTAGAATGGTTAAAGACTGCATGAATGATAAGTTGCATATGATGAATTTAGTAAATATGGAGGAAATGATATATGTATGCCCTGCAAATTGCAACCTTTTCACTGCATGTGTAACTTGAATTTTCTTTTGTTACAGGGTGGCTGACTTGGTTGTTGAGAATTTCAGCACTGTTGGAACTGCAAATGGTGGTGAATGTTTTCACTCTTGTTTAAGAGTGAGTTCTGAAACTACCAACCAGCCTTTCTTGAAATTTTTGTGGCTGAATCCTTGGTGGAGGTTACGTAGATACATGTTTTCATGAAGAGAAGTGAGAAGCCGGAAGGATATAGACAAATGAGGCCTAAGACTTTTCCTGCTAGTAACTACACTGGCAGCAGCCGGCAAATGTTACAAGAAATACGAGAGAGCCTTAGGAATTTGCCTAAGCCCTCAGATGCTGCTAAGGTTGAACACAATATGGGTAAGATGTCAGCTGAAGATCCCAGACAAGGCCGAAATCCCACCAAATTTGTGACGTACCATAAAGCTTTGCAAGAAATTAGAAACTCCCTGCTGCCTTTTGCAAATGAAACCAGCCCCTCTGCCCGGGGAACATCTGAAATCAATCGACAAATGCTGCAAGACTTACAGGCTGCTGGGTTTGATGAGGTAAGCATTTTTGTTGAATATTAACCATACACACGCATTTTAGTTGTATGTTACCCTTTTTGTAAGTAAAGAGTGTAAGTAGCATGACAGTCAAAATGTTTCCCTGAAATATAAATGAATTTTTAACTGTGACCTGGCCAAAAAGAAGAAAAGGGGGGAGGGGAGGAAATTAGTAATGTTAAAATAACCCATGTTTTTCCCCCTCTACATCCAGTGTAATCTATTCTTTCTATAAGATTAGCAATAGTTTGATTAGTCATTTACATCCCTGTGTGTGGAAAGGAGTGGATTCTTCAAAGTCTGGAATTTTCTTCAGAGTAATTTAATGGAATTTTGGATTATGTGGTTTAAAATGTGTTGTGAGAACAATACAATTCAGAATAGTAAAGCAAGGATACCAAATGTGAGTGACTTGACAATATTTAAATACTTTTATTCTTTTTTATATGAGTATTTCAGAACCCCTGATTATTAATAACTTAAACTTGTTCAGAAAAATGGTTCATTATCTGAGCTGAATATTAACAAAAAACTGCATTTGTTGTCTTATTAATCTGAACACTTGAATCTTAGCTATATTCAAATGATGTATGTTACCCTAAATCAGATAGTACAATAATACACTGCAAGGAGAACAGTGCAGAATACCTTCAACAACGTAGTGTCTTCTAAGAAAAAATGTAAACATTATATAGCCAGAGTCCCATAATGATGTCTTTCAAAGTTGGTATTGTTGGTCAGTATAAAGACATGGATGAGGTGATTGACAGACATCTGCCTGAAATCCTGACATCTACTTCAATACCAGCTGAACTTGTTTTCACTTTGTATGGGAAAGAGTGTCATGTAATTTCTTGACAAAATATCTGGTTTCCATGAATAAAGAATTAATACATTTAGAGACCGTTGTGTGTGTTTGCAATAATTTTCCTGGGAAGTGAGTCTAAAAGACCCTTTTATACATGCACTTGTAAACCTGAGCACAGACCTCAGGCCCATCACTTTCAAAAATATATAATAGCAGGCCAAGGATAGCTTACAAGCAAACAAGGTAGAATGGTTCATTCATAATTGCACTAGTCAAAATAATGATCCTATCAAAAGTTGTAATTGCAGGTTAATATTAAAGAATCAACTTATTTTGCACTAATTTCCATTAAAGGTTAGGCAAAGTGTTTTGGTGTGTCATATGTATTAGTTGTACATCAACGTAGTGTTAGCAAAGACTTCAAGAAGGAGTGGTTAAGAGATCACCATATTGTTGCCCATACAGAAAGATTATGAAAGGAGCTTCTCAATAACATACAAATGCATTCAGCTAATCAGTGCATATAAATGATACATCAGCTCAGTTTAGTTGCTGAAAGAACTCATTGACAACGGGTTGTCATAATATCTGTTCTCCATTGGCTTTCTTTTCTCCATTTTGTTTAATGATAGACCATTGTGTCTAGTTTTCAAATATCCAATTAAAAAAAATTCCTACATCCTTGTTGTTGAAAATTGCATATCACACAAATCAGTATCTAAACTTTTGGCATTTATAAAGAATTTCACTGTGCTACTGTACCTGGATTAAGAAATAGTGACACTGCATCTGGTAAAATCTGCTTAAATTATGGATTTTGTGATGTGTGATTTCATCTGGTGGGGCACAAGGATGTTAGATATGTCAGTGTTTTCAAAAAGAAGCCTTTTTTAAAGGCATCTTGTAATCTCAAAAAGGACTTAATTTATTCAAAATTATCAGACGTTTTAATTGTCAATGAGCCTGAATTCTAAACTTTTAAAAGCATAAGGATTTTTCTGGTGGTTACAAGAAAGATCAAAATCAGTTTTAGCTATGGAAAGACTACTACTGCTCCACAGTGAACTATACCTTGGCATTGTGGGGAGTAATCATCTGGTCCTATAGGCATCTACTACTTGAGCTACAGGAAAATTTCTTAAATTGTCACCCATTGAAGGACCCTTTATACTTTTTATTTATTTTTCCAGTCAGTAGAAAGCAACATGTTCAATCATATAGATAAGGTTTTTTTTGAAGGAGTCTAGGAGAGTTAGGCACACAAATCCCACTGAATTTCAATGGGAATTGAGTGCCTAACTCTTCACCCTTTTTAAAAATCCCACCAAAGTATCTGATGCTACTGTCACTGAGGTCAGTGGCAAAAAACATCCCCTTTGTATCAGTAAGAGAATAGGGCTCAAATCTGTTCACAACAGAAATAATTAAGAACATAATGGCCATACTTGATCAGACCAGTTGCCCATGTAGGCCAATATCCTGTCTTCCAACTGTGGCCAACGCCAGGTTCTTCAGAGGGAATGAGCAGAACAGACAATTATTGAGTGATCCATCCCCTGTGGCCCACTCCCAGCTTTTGGCAGTCCAGAGGCTAAAGACACTCAGAGCATGGGGTTGCATCCCTGACTCTCTTGGCTAATAGCCATTGATGGATCTATCCTCCATTAACTTACTTATTTTGAACCCTGTTACAGTTTTGGTGTACACAACATCCCCTGGCAATGAGTTCCACAGGCTGACTGCTGTGTATAAAGAAGTACTTCCTTTTGTTTGTTTTTAAACCTGTTGCTATTAATTTCATTGGGTGACCCCCAGATTCTCCACACCATTCATGATTTTATAGGCCTCTATCATATCTCTCCCCTTAGTTGTCTCTTTTTCAAGTTGAGAAGTCTCACTTTTTAATCTCTTCTCATATGAAAATTATGTACCTTTATTAATTTGTTGCCCTTCTCTCTTCCTTTTCTCATTCTAATATAGTTTTTTTTTTATATGGGGCGACCAGAACTCCATGCAAGTATTCAAGGTGTTGGCATACCATGGATTTATATAGTGGCATTACATTTTCTGTCTTATTGTCTATCTCTTTCCTAATGGTTCCTAACATTCTGTTAGCTTTTTTGACTGCTGCTGCACATTGAGCAGATATTTTCAGAGAACTACCCATAATGACTCCAAGATCTCTTTCTTGAGCGGTAACAGCTAATTTAGATTCCATCATTTTGTATGTATAGTTGGGATTGTGTTTTCCAATGTGCATTATTTCACATTTATCAATTCTGAATATCATCTGCCATTTTGTTGCCTAGTCACCCAGTTTTGTGAGATCCCTTTGTAACTCTTCACAGTCTGCTTTGGATGTAACTATCTTGAGCAATTTTGTATCCTCGGCCAACTTTGCCACCTCGCTGTTTATCCCTGTTTCCAGATCATTTATGAATATGTTGAACAGCACTGGTCCCAGTACAGGTCCCTGAGAGCCACCACTATCTCTTTCCATTCTGAAAGAGTTAGTGGTGACCATTTATCTCTACCCTTTGTTTCCTGTCTTTTAACCAGTTATGAGCCATGAGAGGACCTTCTCTCTTATCCCATGACCGCTTACTTTGCTTAAGAGCCTTTGGTGAGGCACCTCATCAAAGGCTTTTAATATTACTTGATGTCAGCCTATTTTCTTCCAATATAGTCAGGGCATTAGCGTACAAGGAGATTCAGAGTTAATGCTGAAGTAATAGTAAAAAGCTAAAATTCACAATTTCAAATCGGAGTACTTCTTGTGACCTGTAATTCATTATCTCCTTTGCTTTCACAATAAATCAGTTGATTTTCAGCTCTACAGTTTTTAACTATTTTAAGTTTCAGTGGGGGCTAAAAATAGGGCCTTACATTGGAAGCTGGTTGCAACCTTAATTGTGTAGAGGTTACTGCCTTTCAGTAATATATAGGCACATGAACAAATTGTAGTAACAGTAATTCTGAGATTCAAACAGCACAGTAGATACACTAAAGTGAGACTCTTTAAAATGTTAACTTTTTCTGCGCATCTTGGCAGTATGAGATTTAACAGCAGTTTTTCTGACTCAGGGAGATGCTTTGAGATTTTACAAATCTGTCAGTGAAATTTAGCCAGGCATTTTCTATTAAAGTTAATGGAAGATGTGTGGCTAAATCCCCCTGCAATGCTTTGAAAATCTCAACTGTTGGTGCTTTTGACTGTTTTTTTCTGTTAATTTTAAAAATAAAATAAAATATTTTTAACTTAATTTTCCCTTTAGGATATGGTTGTACGAGCTCTTAGGCAAACTAACAGCCGTAGTATAGAAGCAGCAATTGAATTCATAAGTAAAATGAGCTACCAAGATCCTCGTCGGGAGCAGATGGCTGCAGCAGCAGCCAGACCTGTTAATGCAGGTATGAAACCACCAGGTATGTATATCCAATAGGTATTTTTCTTATAGAAAGAAATCATAAATTAGCCGAACATTTCAGTTCTGCACTCTCAACTGGGGGATGGAGGGGAAGTGAAGCATAAACTTTAACAATTAAATAGGTGATTGAAATACCATTTTTCTTGAAAATGGAGAAATTTTTTAGTATAATTTATAAAGTAATCCACTTAAATGTCAGTACTTGACGTTAGTTTATAATAAGCTTTTAGGTTTGTTTTCAACATCATACATAAGTAATCCTGTTCAGACCTGTCATTTTGGTGTTCGTTTCCTGTGTTGAATACTTTTCATTCATTTCTTAAATTTGGGAGTCATATCACTTAATTTCTGTGCAATTACAGTTAAATTGTTAATCTATGTACAAGAAAATAACATAGTAAACAACACTAGCAAAGTACAACAGGGCTTTCATTTTCAATCCACTATCTTTCAACCTATTAAATTAACTAGAATTTGTACCAAGCTTTTGGTGGGATAATGGAATTTAGCCAGGACTTTCATTCTTACTTGCACAATTTATCACAATTTACCCATTTTTCATTTATGGAAAAAATATTGATCTGCAGCAGTGAAAATAATAAATGAAAACTTTCAAAATTAAACATACAGTTGCCCTGTTCATATGCCATAATATGACCTCTATCTTGTAATTACTTTCTGGTACCTCCAATAAAAGATGGCTCTGTAATTCTTAAAGGAGTTAAATTTTAAGAATTCATTGTTGAGATGGTCATTGTAAATTTTGCATGTATGCAGTCTTATCTTACACTTACAAACATATAGTATCTTTCAGACTGATTTAAAACATAACCTTTTGATGAACAGAACTTTGCATACAAGGAATGTAATGCATTTGGGTTAAACTGTGTTAAGTGCATTATCTTTTTAATTTAGTGTGCCTGTTTACAGGTGTACAAGTCCTAGCAATCTTTCAGCTGACTAATTCACTCAAAGGTTATGAACCCCTCAAGTACATCACTGAGTTGTCACTTTATAAAGCTGTCAAGTTCATAAGTTGTCACTTTATAAGATTGATTTGATGTAATGTTTGTGATATCAATGTTATGTAAAATGTAGGTCAATACATTTTTCTTTGGTCAGTTTTTCCATGCTAGAAATAGTTCGATAGCTTCCTTTCTGATTAGTCACAAATCAGTCATGTGACTTATTGTGACTTACATTAAAATTTATTATCTATTTCATAGCAGTAAGGTAACTGCCAAGAAAAGGAAAAGTAACTGAATTAGAACAGTAGTAAAATATTGCAAGCTGCAAGTAGTTTTTTCCCCCACAAATATAAAATCCTATGCTTTTTTTTTTTTTTTTTTTTCCTGTTGTAAAAGCAGGTAGTGTGCAGCAATCAATTAACCGTAAACAGAGCTGGAAAGGTTCTAAAGAGTCCTTGGTACCTCCGAGACATGGCCCTCCATTGGGAGATAGTGTAGCTTATCGTTCAGAAAGTCCAAGTTCTCAGTCGGATGTAGGAAGGCCTTTATCTGGTTCTGGATTAGCAGCATTTGCTCAGGCTCATCCTGGCAATGGACAAAGAGTGAATCCACCACCTCCACCACAAGTAAGGAGTGTTACTCCCCCTCCTCCACCTCCAAGAGGGCAGACTCCTCCACCAAGAGGAACAACTCCACCACCTCCTTCCTGGGAACCAAATGCTCAAACAAAACGTTATTCTGGAAGCATGGAATATATGATTTCTCGCATTTCTCCAGTACCACCAGGAGCATGGCAGGATGGCTATCCGCCCCCACCAATGAATCCGTCACCCGTAAGTTCTTCTACGCAGGGACAAAGAGGCATTAATTCTGTTCCACTTGGTAGGCAACCAATAATCATGCAGAGTTCTGCCAATAGCAAGTTTAGTTTTCCATCAGGAAGAGCTGGAATGCAAAATGGCAATTGTCAGACTGATTTCATGGTTCATCAGAATGTTGTGTCTGGGAACTCGGTCAATCGTCAGCCACCCCCTCCGTACCCAATATCCCCAACTAACAGGCAAAGTCCTACAGCATTGCAGATGCAAGCAGGAGGATCTGTTCCTCCTTCAGCATACACCAATGGAAACATTCCTCAGTCCATGATGGTGCCAAATAGAAACAGCCACAACATGGAACTTTACAATATAAATCTACCTGGAATACCAATGTCCTGGTCACAGCCTTCATCTGCTCCGCCCCAATCACCACCTGGCAGTGGACATGAAATCCCTACATGGCAACCCAACATTCCAGTAAGATCGAATTCTTTCAATAACCCTCATGGAAATAGACAGAGTCACTCTAGCAGTTCTCAGCCTTCAGCCACCACAGTAACAGCTATAACCCCAGCTCCCATTCAGCAGCCAGTAAAAAGTATGCGAGTATTAAAGCCAGAGCTGCAGACTGCCTTAGCACCAACTCATCCTTCTTGGATGTCACAGCCAATGCAAGCTGTCCAACCAGTCCCCTTCTCTGAGAGTCCATCTACTAACATGGCAGTTATGTCACCTGTTGCAGAAGCTCCAAATTACCAAGGTCCTCCACCACCTTATCCAAAACACTTGCTACACCAGAATCCATCTGTCAGTCCATATGAGACAGGAACCAAACCTAACAAAGAAGATCATCCCAGTTTACCTAAGGAAGAAGAGAGTGAAAAGAATAATGAATGTATTGATGGGACAGATAAAGAAAAAAAACAAATAACAACCTCACCTGTTCCTGTTAGGAAAAATAAGAGAGATGAAGAGCGAAGGGAGTCTCGCATTCAGAGCTATTCTCCTCAGGCCTTTAAATTCTTCATGGAGCAACATGTGGAAAACATACTCAAGTCTCATCAGCAACGATTGCATCGCAAGAAACAACTAGAGAATGAAATGATGCGGGTAAAACTTTTATTTTCTTTAATATTTGAGTGGAACTACTTAGCTTTTGGTACACGTTTTTAAAAACTGCATATCTAGACAGGTTTCTTGGTTATACTGCAATTTTGTGTGCAGTTGTAGTATCTTTTGGTATTGAAGTTCATTTTTAGTTTGACCACATGTTTAAGAAGCAGCCAGCCTTTCAGTATGTGTTTAGGTAATCCCATTCCTCTCTTTGGAAAGTATAATTTTAAATTAATCAAGCAAACCAAAAATATTTTATATTCTGCACACTAATCATCTCAGTCATTTATGAGGAGGCTGAAGTAAATTTATTGAAGCTTGCATTGGGCTTAGCTGCATGGCTCCCAGGTTTTTCTCATGGATGATATTAATGGTGATTTGGGGGAAACTATTTGTTAAAATTGTCACAGTTAAGTATTATTTAAGATTTTTGTAGATGCAATTTAGGAAAAAATGGTAATTGGGCTGGCTAAAGTCTCCATATAGAGCCCCAAAGAATGAATACTCCCTTCACTTTCACCAGTTTGACACCATTGTGTGATGGTATTTGTCCAGGAAATTTCATTCTAAAAATGTATTTCATGTTGTTCAACATTCAAAAGTGCTTAAAAGGCATATTGTAGAACAAAAAGAGACACTGTCTGTTTGCTGAGTTGTAGGTTATTTCTACTCAAGTAAAGTATTTGAAAGTAGAGAATGAATTATACTTCTAAATATTAGAGTCAGATTTTGCTAAATATACAGAAGGTTTGATCCTCTATTCCATAGTCCTTCCATACTGTGCAAAATTCCTATAATATCAATGAGAGATCTGTGTACACAAGGAATGCAGGGTTGGCCACCATAGTATATTAACTGAATCTTGGCTAGGGAATTTTAAAACTCACTTTAATCTGCACTTTAAAACACTGCAGCGAGCAACAAAAATGCCACAGTTCTGTAAAGCCTATACTCTATCTAGCACTGGCCCAAGAGTACACGTTCTATTAATTGAAGTTTAAAAAAAAAAAGACAGCTTTTAGTGTAAAAACTGGCTTTCGATGATGCATCTGATGACCCTTGCCAATTTGTGTTTTTTACAGTCACATTTTATACTAAAACTTTTGTCTTCCTTGTTGCCATGTAAAGACCCGCACAACAGGGGAAACAGTGAAACTGACTTTATAGAAAACATTGAGAAATACCCACATTAAAACCAGAAAATACAGAGAGAACTTTAGCTATGATTTTTGTAATAATCTTAAGCTTTATTTGTAATCTTAGTTTTTCTGAGAATAATAGTAGGTAACAGAATTTAGACAAATGGTTGTTTGAAATTGATACCTTTAACTGAAACCTTTTTTTTTTTTTTGCTTGACTGAGCCATCATTTCAAAATCCACATTCTCCTGCTCTGAAAAAAATCTTGCTTTAAACTGTACTCTAAGTGTCTACTTAATCACAACCTAAGTAAATGTTAACAAATAAGATTTATTCCTGAAAGTCTCTAGATGTTTATTCTTAGTCTTCTTTTTCCTTTTCACTTTCACTAACAGCTGATTTTAAACTCTTAAGGTGTTGGAAGCTTTGCTGACTTCTATAGCCTCCATTACTGTGTGGGCAAGTAAGACTTTGGAGAAACAGTATTATATTAAGAATAGCATGAACCCTTTCCAAAGGACTCTGCATGTATACCTGCATCAAAACTAAAGCATGAAGTTGATGTATTTTTTAATATTACATTTGGGTACTTAAGTGCAAGATCATAAGTAAGTTTGATTTGCAAACCTCACTTTCATTTCTTATTTGGAGCATTTTATTGAGTGTGCTCTGCCATGGTGTAAGCACAATTAGTTATGTTGACACATATCCCTCTTAGTGGTAATGATTTTTTTCCCTGCATGCTTAACGTAGTCAATTGAAATCAAAATTTTATTTTTCTTATTTACACTAAATATATTTTATGGTAATTGTGCTCAATTCACACAAAATGTGTTTAATTCAAAAGGAGGATCTTTTTTGGGGGTTGGATGGTGAAAAATGGGGTGTCATGGGGGGAGAAGCGGCTCCCTTTAGTACGCAATGGGAGAGAAATCTGACTGGAATAGGCCAACTCACCTTACATCTTGAGTAGGAAGAGAAGCGAAACTTGATGGCCATTTGTTTCCCTTAGCACTTTTTCATCTTTATTTGCAGGAGAGTTAAGAGGATTAAACCAGGAGTGGATTTCCTCATTTCTCTCCTTCTGCAGGAAGCTGAGGGAAAAGGGCCACCAAAATGTTTCAGCCAGTATGTATTCCCTGGTGGGAGGGCAGGTGTCTAAAGGAAGGTGCGTATTGGAGAGAACTGGGTTTTTTGGGCGTGGAGCAGCTGTCTCACAGGTGGAGTAGTAATGTGTTTTGGAGGTATGCACTTCTATTATCTTATTCTTTCTAATGGTGCCAAAAGTGGTGCGAGGCACCTGCCAGAACACACACACTTCTGCCCTGAAGAGTGTGAAAACAAAATTAGTCATGATGTAGGGAATAACAAGACCATAGGGAAGGAAATTAGAGGTGATGTCAGTGAGATCACATGGCTATTCAGAAAGAGCTAGTGTATGGCATGAAGTAAAGAGAACGGCGTATTTGGGGGGGGGGGTGTGTATGTATGTATAAATTTAAAATTAATATATTTCAAGGTTAATTTCTTGTAGCCATCATAGAAGTGGGTCCTAAAAGCAATATTAATAAGGTGAAGGAGGGGACCTTGCAGATCAGCTCAGGAAGGGTGTTTGAGGTACAGTGTGGGTGGCATGGAGGAAAGTGTGTAGGTCTTTTTGGGGGAAAGAAGATAAATAAGGTATTGATGCTGAGATTTTTGATGGAGCAAAGGGGTTGTCAGGCAACATGAAGAGATAAGGCTAGTGGAGAGCAGAGGCTTGGAGGTTCTGGAAGATAAGGACAAAACATTTAAATTTGATGCCATGGAGGAAGGAGAGCTAGTACACTGAGGTTAGAGGGGATGGAATGGTCTGACTGATGGGCAAAGAATATGATCTTGGCAGTGTTTTGATGGAGCCAAAGGAGAGCATCATGGGTGTTCAAAGGCTACAGAGGAGGAGGCTGCAGTAGTCAAACCTGGAGATGGTGAGGACTGCACCAGGTTTTTTGCTGTATGGACAGACACAAAGTCAGATTTTTAAATCTCTGCTTGAGACCCACTGTTGCTGTGATGCCTGTAAGAAATCTGCTATTGTCTGGTTTTATGAGAGTTGGATAGTTGATTTTATTTTTTAAAACAAAAAGTGCCTTCAGGAATCATTAAACTGTAGCTACCTATGTAACCGTGATTTCTGTTCTTGTTCTCCCTCATTTGTTTCTTCTTTTTGTTTGCCTATTTTGTCTTAAATTATCTTTATATGGGATCTCTTTAGGGTTCCAGAGCATTTTTATTAAGTTTAATACCTTACTTAAAAAGATGGTATAGAATCTTCAACAAAGATACCCTTTATCAAAATATTAATTAGTAATTTGCATTAAACAATAATTAACTAAAACAAGAGAATTAAACATCCTGACTGAAAATCTTCTCTCAATTGCTCACCTTTTACTATCTTGGCTTCTGTTGTTTGATAGTTTCATTAGTTCTCCAACCACTATAGTGTCTTCCCTGATATACAAGACTTGACTTCTTAATGTAAAAACACAAGCAGAACCACCTTTCATTGTGCCTTTATATTTCATAAGAAGCAAAATAGGGCAGAAGGACATCTTTAAGAACCAAATGGAAATAGTTATGCCAAAACAATTAAGTGTGCAAAGACTCAGTGATCAATCAGTGGATAACTAATTGGAAAATCTACAGAGCAATACATTCAGTTCATTGTGTTAGGAATCAAGCAAGTAATGACTCCAGTAATGCAGAGAATCAGGTAAAAGTTGGGTATGCAGAGTGTCGTGGACAAATCTGTACAGTTGTTAATATGTAAGGGAAGTATTCCCATGTGGGAAAATCTCTGTGAAGGATAGTGGATTACTAATGGCCTCCCTCCTATCCTACAAACCCATTTCTTCTATAAAGGGCATGGAAGGCAACCACCATCAGCTTGTCTTTTTCTCCCACCCTATTCCCTTCCCAAAAATGGCTCCCTTAATCAAGAGCATGGTGGTGCATGGCACCTTGTGCATATTGTTGTTACAACTGTCCCTTAGGTTGCACATTTTGTGGGTTGTTTGTTTCAACCTTAAGTGTTTTTATAGAGACCTAATGTGTGTTAGGGAAAAAACTTCAAGTATTACTCCTCATTTTACACGTAAGTTTTTCCTTTACTTTGCTTGAACCTTCTAATGTATGATGATCACCACAAAGCAAAAAGTGTTTTTAACTTGTGAAATTTAACTTTGTTACATAGGTTGGGTTGTCCCAAGATGCCCAGGATCAAATGAGAAAAATGCTGTGCCAGAAGGAGTCTAACTACATTCGTCTCAAAAGGGCTAAAATGGACAAATCAATGTTTGTAAAAATTAAGACTCTTGGGATTGGGGCATTTGGAGAGGTCTGCCTAGCAAGGAAAGTGGACACTAATGCTTTATATGCAACAAAAACCCTGCGGAAGAAAGATGTGCTGCTTCGGAACCAAGTTGCTCATGTTAAAGCTGAGCGGGATATCCTTGCAGAGGCTGACAATGAGTGGGTGGTTCGCCTGTACTATTCATTCCAAGATAAGGACAATTTGTACTTTGTAATGGATTACATTCCAGGAGGTGATATGATGAGCCTGTTAATTAGAATGGGGGTCTTCCCAGAAAATCTGGCACGGTTCTATATAGCAGAGCTGACCTGTGCAGTTGAAAGTGTTCACAAGATGGGCTTCATTCACAGAGACATTAAACCTGATAACATTTTGATTGATCGTGATGGTCATATTAAACTGACTGACTTCGGCCTTTGTACAGGTTTTCGATGGACGCATGATTCCAAATACTATCAAAGTGGTAAGTAGCTATTCTTGTTATCTGAACTGATGTAGCATTCCATGCTAATTCATGAATAATAAGTATGAGTAGAAAGATGAACACAACATGAAAAAAGTTTGAATTTAATACCCATACGGGAAATGGAATAAGCTAAACCAATATAGCAGCATGCACACTTGAAGTAGTACTGATCTAACTATTTTGGTAAAAAAAAAAAAAAAAAAAATCTAACTGAAATAGTTATATCAGTACAAAAATTCTAAGTCACTTTTGAAAATGGGATGTAGGAGCCTAAGTCATATAGGTGCTTTTGACAATTTTACCCAAGATCTACAATCTTCATCCCTCTTCTGCAGTTATGTGGAAATTCAGTAAGTAAGCTTCTTTTAAAAAAAGATTTAAGTTTATTTAATGCCTTCAGGGTAGTTGCGGGAAGCTTATAGCAAAGATAATTTTGCATTTTGTTCCTCAAGTGGCAGTATCTGGATTCCTTCTTCGTTTTACGGTTATTTTTTCTTATAGGTAACCTGCAAAGAATTAAATGAAAATTGGGCTTGTACCTTTTTTCTTCAATAGATTTTTTTAAAAAACCACTTTTCTGGCTTGTTTTTACACTAGAAATTCAGTTCCTCTTTAGCCTGGTATATTTTACGGTGATTGGAGAAGTAGCAAGAGGGATGACATTACATAAGGCAACAGAGTGAAAGTTGAACAATTGTGATAGGTAAGATTTTTAATCAGACTTTTAAAAACTTTCTATTTTTTAAACACCTGTTTAACTTCAGTGATTGATATTTTGGAGATGGCCCTCCTTCACTGCAGGTGAGAGAAATAACCATATACATCCTATACTTCCAACAAGTTCTTCAGCAAAACTAGGGAAGATCAGAATTGACATTTCCTATTATTTGTTAGGAGAAAAAAATCCATTTTTAACAAACAAAAGAAAATAACTTTCAGGCACTCTTTTTTACATCATAAGCAAAAAAAAAAAAAGCACACAAGCTCAATATTCTAAGTTCTTTACAAGTTCACTTTTAATTATTTTTATTTTAAAGTACTTTAATTCATTAGAATAGAGTGTGTTCATAAAAAGGAATGTTAAAGAATTTGGAGAGAAACTGGTCTTAGCTGAGAAGCTCAACCAAGGGGTAAAACCCCAAAATATTAGTGCTTTCATTTTTATATTGTAGGTGACCATTCACGTCAAGACAGCATGGATTTTAGTAATGAATGGGGTGATCCAGCAAACTGCAGATGTGGAGACAGGCTTAAGCCACTTGAGCGTAGGGCAGCACGGCAGCATCAACGTTGTTTGGCACATTCGCTTGTTGGCACACCTAATTATATTGCACCAGAAGTACTCTTACGAACAGGTAAAGCTTTTTAATTGGATCCCTTTGCAAAATGACTGATGTCTAAAGGCTTTGGCCATTTCTGAAGACCAGCACTTGTACAGATTAATTAATAGTGGAGCCAGTAACAGATAAGTTAAATGACTTATTTGCATCAGTCTTCACTGCAGAGGATGTGAGGGAGATTCTCATACCTGAGTCATTCTTTTTAGGTGACAAATCTGAAGAACTGTCCCAGATTGAGGTGTCGATAAGAGGAGGTTTTGGAACAGATTGATAGATTAAACAGTAATAAATCAACAGGATATGTTCACCCAAGAGTCCTGAAGAAACTCAAATATGAAATTTCAGAACTACTAATTGTGAAATGTAACCTATTGCTTATATCAGCCTCTGTACCAGATAGCTAATGTAAGGCCAATTTTTAAAAAAGGTTCCAGGGGGGATTCTGGCAATTATAGGCCAGTAAGCCTAACTTTAGTACCAGGCAAATTGGTTGAAACTGTAGTGTAAAAAAGAATTATCAGACATATAGATGAACAAAATATGTTGGGGGAGAAGTCAGCATGGCTTTTGTAAAGTGAAATCATGCCTCACCAATCTATTAGAATGTTTTGAGGGTGTTGTGGACCCGGGTGATCCAGAAGATAGAGTGTACTTGGACTTTCAGAAAGTCTTTGACAAGGTCCCTCACCATAAGCTCTTAAGCAAAGTAAGCAGTCTTGGAATGAGAGGGAAGATCTTCTCTCAAATTAGTAACTAGTTAAAAGATAGGGAATAGAGTGGGAATAAATAAATGGTCAGTTTTCAAAAGGGGAGAGGCAAATAGTAGGGTCCCTCCCAACAATCTGTACTGGGACCTGTGCTGTTCAACATATTCATAAATGATCTAGAAAAAGGGTTAAACAGTGAGGTGGCAAAGTTGGCAGAGGATTCAGAATTGCTCAAAATAGTTACATCCAAAGCTGACTGTGAAGAGTTACAAAAGGATCTCACAAAACTGGGTGACTGGTTAACAAAATGGCAGATGGAATTCAGTGTTGATACATGAAAAGTAATTCATATTGGAAAACACAATCCCAACTATACACACAAAATGATGGGATCTAAATTAGCTATTACCACTCAAGAAAGAGAGCTTGGAGTCATCAGGGATAGTTCTCTGAAAACATCTGCTAATTGGCAGTCAAAATAGTTAACAGAATGGTGGGAATTATTAGGAAAGGAATAGATAATACAGAGAATATCATAAGGCCTCTATAAAAATAAAAATCTATATTAGAATTGGAAAAAGTACAGGGAAGGGCAACAAAAATTATTAGGCGGGTAAGGTACAGCTTCCATATGACGGGCGATTAAAAAGACTGCTCATCTTAGAAAAGAGATGACTAAGTGGGATATGATAAAGGTCTATAAAATCGTGAATGGTGTGGAGAAAGTGAAGAAGGAAGTGGTATTACCCCTTCACATAACACTGGAACAAGGGGACACCCCAAAATATTGATAGGCAGCAGGTTTAAAACAAACATAAGGAAGTACTTTTTCACACAATACACAGCCTATGGAACTTGTTGCCAGGGGATGTTGTGAAGGGCAAAAGTGTAACTTAGTTCAAAAAAGAATTAGATGAGTTTAATGGAGGGATAGGTCCAGCAATGGCTATTAGCCAAGATGGTCAGGGATGGAACTCCATGCTATGGGTTTTCCTAAGCTTCTGACTGCCAGAAGCTGGGTCTGGATGACAGGGGATGGATCATTTGATAATTGTCCTGTTCATTCGCTCTGAAGTATCTGGCACTGGCCATTGTCAGAAGATAGGGTGCTGGGCTAAATGGACCATTGGTCTGACCCAGTATGGCCATTCTTAAGCTTTTCTGGGTCAAAAATAAGTACTAAATTATTATTAATCTTGAAGATAATGCAACAAATACTTACTGTAATTTGATACGTTGGTTACCCATTTAAATGTAAATTTAAGTAACCAAAGCACTGGTTTCATTTTTATAGTTTGCTTTTGTTTCAGGATATACACAACTGTGCGATTGGTGGAGTGTTGGAGTAATTCTCTTTGAAATGTTGGTGGGGCAGCCTCCGTTCCTGGCACAGACACCATTGGAAACACAAATGAAGGTAATTAAGAAAATCAGGTCTTAAAATTATGTAATAGTAATGTTCAAAAGTAGTAGTTTGTATAATCCTACAAGCATTACCATGCTGAAAAAGCAGAGTAAGAATTTGTGCAAAACTTTCTAGCTCTATAAAGTGAGAGGAGAGTTTTAAGTGAATAAGCACTATGCACAACTAGGTGATACCCTTTGGCTTAGAAATATGGTTAGTTTATTTTTCACAGAGGCTGAATATTGTAAGATCTGATTTGTTTAGTTTCATGCAATAATCCAAGCTAGTCATTTGTTCATGCTTTGTCAAGAGTTTACCATTTTTGCTCTCTTACAGTATGCCCTTCTCAGTACCATACTTCTCTCAAACAGTGTCATGACACGTGTGTGAGTGAGAGTGAGCGAGAGTGTTGGCCCAGCATCCTTTTTGTGAGACAAGCAATTTAACAGTGTAAAGGGGTACTCACTTGAGCGCCTCCTAGTGGCTGGATGCAGTAGTACAGTCCTTTTCTCACCCTTGGCACCCCTTGCAGGCTGCCAGCTGACCTTAATGGGTCTTCAGTGGTGTCACTCTTCAGCCGAGTCACAAAGTTCAAATGAACTTTTTCATGGGTATGTAAGAGTCCAGTAACTAAACAGTCTATTTGCCCTTTCTTGGGTCTTCAGCCCCAGCTCTGGGCCCTTTGTTCAGATTCCCAAATAAGCCTGGTACCCTTTCTGGGGTTTACCCCACTTTACCTGGGGCCAGAAGGGGAACCCGGGCTTGCTGTAACATACTAGGGCACAGTCCACACTAGTGGGGGGCTGACACAGCCCCGCCCTGCAACCTTGGGTGCCTTACAATGCTTTGCTGTAGTAACTCCCCCCTGGGCTGCTCACACCCTGCATGTATTCCACACCCTGAGTACCTGTGTGTAACTGCAGCCTCCCAGCTACACCCTGGCTCCTCCCAGCCTTGGTTATACTGCAGGTGACCCAACACACCCCCAGAATCTTCCCCCAGAAATGTATGTCCTGTACTGCCCACCCTTTTAATGGACTTCAGTACATTTGTCCTGTCCAAGAGATCATTAAGGAAATAATATAACCGCTTATTACTTTAAATAGTTACCCAGTCGCTTTAACTTAAACACATTGGATTAGATAAAATACTAAAACCAGCTTATTAACTAAAAAGAGATTTTAAGGAGTATAAGTAATAAGGCTTAAATGACAAAATGGTTACAAGAAGAATAAAGATAAAACTCTGATTGGTACCTACTTAAACTATCTAAGGGCTTGTCTACACTGACATTTTACAGCGCTGCAACTTTCTCGCTCAGGGGTATGAAAAAACAGACCCCTGAGTGCAGCAAGTTTCAGCACTGTAAAGCGCCAGTGTAGACAGTGCACCAGCGCTGGGAGCTGCGCCCCTCATGGAGGTGGGTTTTTTTTGTTGTTTTTTGTTTTGTTTTTAAGAGTGCTGGGAGAGCTCTTTCCCAGCGCTCTGCCACTACACAAGGAATGTTAAAGCGCTGCCGTGGCAGTGCTTTAACGTTGCCTGTGTAGACTAGCCCTTAGTTGCAAAGCAAACTTTCTCACCACGTATTTCCAGCAAGGTTATTGACCAAACTCTTCAGGTCAGGACCCCTCCCTCAGAGTCCACTGGCTATTTCCTTTTGTCTTCACAGTTGCGGAGGCGGCGACGGGCAGAGAGAGAAAGAGGGGTCCCTTGGTGTGTTTGTCCCTCCTTTTTATAGTTTCAGCCCCCTTCTTAAAAAAACGTTTGCAGCTGAGAACCAGGAGACAAAGAGTCTATGTGGAAGGATGTTCCCTGTTGGGTTTTTTTTCCCACCTGTTTGAACTTCCTTTGTTTTCCCTTCCTGGTTGATGACACTGTTTACTGCTTAAATGCAAACAAAGGCACGCACACATTCCTTCCTTTGTTTCGGACAGACGTAACTTGTGGCTGGGCAGGGCTGTGAGGTTTGGAACGTGTGTTAATAACATCATACAGGGGAATCATAACACTATGTTAAGTTATAACACACACATTTTATCAAGACAATATTGACCAGCAAATTGAGTTTTCAAATGATACCTTACAAGGCGTACTTTGTACAAAGATTATTACAATAGTGCTTAGAGTATGAACACAGAGATGTATTCAGTCACACCCACCCACTACTCTGGGTTCTAGCCCAGGGATCCTAAAAACAGCAGCTGCTTACGGCTTGATTCAATTCATTGCTGCTTCTTACCTGCACCTTTTCCTACTTGCCCCCTTTAGTTTCACCTTTATCTCAGAGTTGTGGTTCTTAGGTCCTCTCTCTCCCTGCAAATCCAGCTATGCAAAATTGCAGCCAGAAAACAATCCGGCTATCCCTCAATTTCCTTTGTCCAGAGAGGAGCACCCTTCCTTTCCAGGTCCCAAGAACTGAACTTCTGTCTGTCTGTCTTTTTTGTTTTTTGGCACAGCAGTCTCATACAAGGCTATGACAGCCACTTTCTTCTTTCATTTTTAGGCCAACTTTTTTCTTAATATCCTTTGACTCAGTCTAGTAACCTTAAGAAAATGCAGCAAGGCTTTTTTGTGTGTGCACAATTCCATTTCCCTGATGTTCCCCTTTAGGGAAAAATCTTTGATTCCAAGTTGTCTCAATTTTTCATAAAGAAACTTTCTTTCCATAGAATATTGCACACAGTGTCATAGAATATGGTCAACAGTTTCTTTGGTTTTACACAAAGTACAGACTGTCTTTTTAAGTGTCTTTAATAAGTTTACCTTATCATTTAAGACACAATGACCTGTTAACTCTCTAAAAATCTCTACTTTGCTTTTTTCTGTCATGACTGGAGTGTAGAATCTTTGATTTTTTTTAGCATATATCATAAAACCTTTTATTTCCTTAGTCCATAATTCTTGCCATTCCTTCGCAAGCTCCTTTGTGATCACACTTTTAAATTCTTATCTACTTATGGGTATCTTAATATCCACCTCCTCATTTTTTAGAGCTTGTCTTGCTGCTTTGTCAGCCATCTCATTTCCAGGTATTCCGATATGTGATGGAACCCATTCTATTGTTACACAGCTACCTGCTTGCATTATTTCCATAGTTAGGAACGTTATTCACTTATGTCATTTCTGCTTTCTGAAGTCCCTGTTCTGAGTGTCCTAATACCTGACAAGGAATCAGATAAAATTACAGCTGCAGTCGGTCACTCATCTCCTACCCAGGTTAGTGCCAACATTTTTCCCATTAGTTCAGCCATCAGTACATTCACATAATTCAAAAGCCTTTTAGATTTCTGGATTCCAAAACTAGGACCGCAACTACTACTCTACCCAGTGTTGTCATCTGTATAAACTTGGGAAAGGTGGTCCCATTTTTCATAAATAAGTTCAGAAATTTCATTGGTCATAATGTGTGGGTTGTTTCCTTCCCTCGTTTTTTTTTCTTTTTTCCCAAACAATTCCAAATCCACCAATGGAGGAATAACTGTCTAGCTGAAATCTCATTTCCTGTGACTAAAAACTTTTAGTTCTGTTTTTTTATTTTTATATGTCTCCTTTAACGATTTTTTTGATCCTGAGAGTATGAAGACACCCTGGTCCTCCAGGTTAGGGGTTAGGCACAGGGCTAACAACCCTGTCTGGTAAAAACAAAACAAAATATGTTATGGAAACAGTGGCGGAGAAATTAACCATTACTGTGTGATGGCCTGCAGAAGTCAGTGATCTGTATGACTGGCAGTGCTGAAAGTCAAAAGGAAGCCACTGGCATGAAGACTAAAGTGCTCAACACCAAGACAAAAACCAAACTTGGTTTTTGGAACATATGGACAATTTACAAAACGGAAGCTAGCTCAGGTCACAGCAGAGATGAGATGCTACAGCTTACAAATTCTGGGTGTCAGTAAAAGCAGATGGATGGGATCAGGAAGATTAACAGCCTATGATGAAACTTTGCTGTATTCTGGACAGGATGATGGACAGCACCAAAAGAGTGTTGCCATCCTTTTGAAGAAGGGAGTGGAGTGTTTCCTGCTTGAGTGGAAGTCCATCAGCAGCAGACTTTTGAGAGCTAGACTGAAAGGGAAACACAATAATATCACCCTGATTCAGTGCTATGCTCTGACATGACAGTGATGAAAAAGCAAAGGACAAATTCTACCTTGCATTACAGGCAGAGTTAGAGAGAGGACCATGCCACGACCTATTGTCATGGGAAACCTGAATGCCAAGGTCAGTAAGGACAACGCAAACAACGACAGAGCAATGATAAGACATGGTGTGGCATCATCAATGACAACGGAGAGAGTTGTTGATTTCTGCAATATGAATGACCTAGTCATTGGCTGAACCCTATTTCAACATTGTGAAATTCACAAGCTGACATGGTGTTCTCCAAATGGCAGACATAAGAAGCAGATTGACGATATGATGATCATTGACAAATGGCGACACTCACTGACAGGTGTGAAAGTGAGAAGGGGAGCAGATGTTGGCAGTGACCACCACTTTGTGACAGCCTCCGTCAAGCTAAAACTGAGAAGTGTGGGTCCACCAAACAAGGGACATAGACGTTATGACGTTGACAAGCTAAAGTCCCCTGAAATACAGAAAGCCTTCGTTCTGCAGTTAAAGAACCGGTTTCAGGCACTTGCAGACAGCGGAGAGGAGGGGAATGCAGATGAGATCAACAAAAAGTGGGACAAAGTAACAACAATTTATAAACGGAGCAGTGAAACCTGTCTAGACTACAGGCAGAAGAGAAGAAAGGGGTGGATTACTCCAAGCACATGGAATGCCATAGAAACGAGATGAGCCCTGAAGAAGAAAAAAAGCTTTAGACACAAAATCCCAGAAGCTAAAAGACAAATACCACCAGCCGTATAGCAAGGCACACCGGGAGGTCAAATGCCTTGTGAGAGCAGACAAATGACATTATATTGATGATCTGGCAACACAAGCAGAGGATTCAGCTGCTTGTGGTGAACAAGGAACTGTCTACATGGCTTATCCGTGGTAAACGGCAGACACCACTCTCATCGGGGACTAACAAGGCCACCTATTGGCACCAGAAAAAGAACAAGAAATGTACTGGACAGAGCATTTCAAAGAATTGCTGAGCAGGGAGCCACCTAAAGAGGAAGCAAACATCCGGGAGGCAGAAGATCTTGATATCAATACAGACACCCCAACTAAGGAAGAGATTGAAGCCATCAACTCCTTAAAAAATGGGAAAGCTCCTGGCAAGGATAACTTGAATGCAGAATTGTTCAAGGTAAATCCTGAGTTAGCAGCATCTATCCTGGTCCCTCTGTTTGTCAGTTTGGGAAAGGGAAAAAGTGCCAGATGAGTGGACCAATAGGTGTTATTGTGAAGATACCAAAGAAAGGAACTGTTAGGGATCGTAATAACTGGCATGGTATAACATTTTTATCTGTGCAAAGCAAGGTATTGTGCAAGATCATAATCCAGCATATATCAGAGGCAGTTGATAGTATTCTCAGACAAGAGCAAGCTGGTTTTTGGAAAGGGCATGGATGCACAGATCAGATCTTAACTCTATGAAACATAACAGAACAATGCTTAGAATGGGAACGGCAACTCTACATAAACTTAATAGACTTTGAGAAGGGTTTTGATAGCATTCACAGGACCAGCCTATGGTGCATTCTGTGGGCATATGGAATCCCTCTCCATATAATCAACATAATCAAAAGCTTCTATTCCAACTTTACATGCAATGTTGATCACAGTGAGCTCAGTTTTGAAGTCAGAACAGGAGTACATCGGGGTGAGTCATGTTTACAATCCTCTTCAACATTACCATTGACTGGGTAATGCAGTGTACAACAGAAGACATGCCAAGAGGCATTAAATAGACATCCTTCTCCTCCCTTGAAGACAGAGACTTCGCAGATGATCTCACTCTCCTATCACATACCCAACCCCATATACAAGAAAAAACTAGACTCAACACATTCAGCCAGCAAATTTGACTGAAAATCAACTGCAATAAGACCGATATCATGACCTTTAATATTGTCTCACCATTACCAATACAGATAGAGGATCATGTTCTCACCAATGTAAAAACACCATCAGTCAGGAGGGTGGAACAAGCCAGGATATCTGGAACAGAATCAGTGAAGCCAGGAACACCTTCAGGAGCTTAAATACAGTCTGGAAATCATTAAAATACAGCACCAAAACCAAACTCGAGATTTATCAGAGCTGCGTACTTTCAATACTACTTTATAGTGCAGAATGCTGGGGAAATGAGAGAGTATGACATGTCCAAACTGTCTTCATTCCATACAGCCTACCTCAGAAAAATCCTATGTATCTTTTGGCCCAGAACAATCTCAAACGAAGATCACACGGTGCAGCCAAGAAAATATGACACCATCATTCCCAGGAGGCGTTGGAGGTGGATTGGCCATGTGTTTTAGTAGTAAGATGGACACCTGAAGGCAAGCAAAAACAAGGCTGCACGAAAACAACATGGGCGAAGAGCTGTAGAAGCAGAGCTGAAAAACCCTGGGGCACAACTGGGGAACCATTGAAAGATTTGCCAGAAACAGACAGGAATGGAGGAGCTTCGTTGCTGCCCTAAACGCCAGAGGCGTAATGGGAACAGTGACAACGGATGGTTGGTTGACTGACTGATGATGAGTATGAGGCAGTCTGTGGCAATCCATATCACTTTGTCTGCTAAGCTCTTAGTAACACTTGTAAATCAGTTGTGTACTTCCATTGTCATGATTCCCTTTTACCTTAGCCTGAAAGGTTAGAGCTAATAGTTTCATCCTTAGATAGGTGCTTCCGCAGTGGCTGTTTGCAGCACACACGCTAATGATGATGATGATGATGTTGTGCCAGCAGTTCCAAGTTTCTAAGAGTTGTTTTTGAGGCTGAACCAAAAGCTTGGCATCTGTAGTCTAAAACTGGTCTTATCAATGCTCAGTACATCATCATCAGTACCTTCTTATCTGCACCCCATTTGTTTCCAGCTATGCTTTTTTATGTAAGTTCATCCTACTTCTATACATTTGTATGATTATCTATGTGACCTTTCCAAATTAATTTAATAACAAATACTACTCCTAAGAACCTACGCTTTGGAATGTTTGTGTTTTTTTTCCCCACCATAAAGAAATAAGTCTCAGTCTTCCCTTTTTTTCTTCCTGGTTGAAAGCATTCCCTTAGTTTTTTGCAAGTGAGAATTTAAATCCCTAATCACTTCCCCACTTGGAAATTCTCCGGAGTGCTTCATTTGTCTTTCATATGGCTACTTTTAGTCTTCATACTTCGTCCATATAGCACAGTCATCTGTGAAAAGGGAAATACCTATTCCCATCTGCACAATTTTCTGGGAAGTTATTTATCATAATGGAAAACAAAAGAGAGCTAATAATACTCCCTTGTGGAGTTCCATGTGTAAGCATGTAGGTTTTTGGTAAAGCTGTTCCCACTTTTACCTTTATAGTTCCATCACTTGAAAAGTCCCTTAGCCACCAAAATATTCTCCCTTTTATTTCAGTTTTGGCTAATTTATATTGGAGGCCTTCCCTCCATAGTATGTCATATTCTTTTTCAATGTCCAGGAAGACAGATATCATAAAGTTCTTAGTTCTTTATGATTTTTTGTACCTCCATTTCTAGTCTCACTATATATGTTCAACCATGCATTTTCCTTTTATGAAACCACTTAGTGCTGTTTATAATATCATTTTTCTCCAACTATTCCACTGGTGTAATTTTTTACCATGATTTTCCCCACACATGATGTGAGGGCAAACTGAACTGCTAAGACCCTGCAGCTCCTTTATCTGAGCCTGCTGAGCTCTGATTGGCTGTCACTAGCCCTTGAAGGACCTGGTGTCACTAGCTTTTAGGATGAGTGCTCCAGTGAAGTCTTTCTAGGTAGGCCTGGAGGACCCACCTTTGTTGCTCTTTTCCTTACACCTTCCTGCTTCCTAGGGCAGGGTGTAATAGAGAAGTGTGGGCTCTAGAGAGGCTACGAAGGCCTGGTGCATCCCGTCACAACCAGATAGTTATCTTTTTCTCTTACCTTCTTCCAGAACTTAAGACCAGTGAATAGCATATTCTTCAAGAATGGTAACAGTCACATAACACACCTAGATTCAATCCTGAATGACTAAAATTATATATTTTTATTTTGAAGTCCATTAGAGAAAATATTGATAAGATTTAGAAGATAATACATGTTATCTACGGTCCTATTTCTAGGCCCTTGTGAGACCCTTAGAAATCTTAGTTACAAAAGAGAAACATTAGATGACATCAGAAAGTTTAGCCAGATATTACCATATAGAATCTCCTGGTCTTTCCAGATTCTGTCTTATGCCTCCTGTGAGAAAATATGTTCATAGATCTATTTATTTATAGGATGAGAGGGGATCATTATAATCATCTAATGTGATCACTGGCATTGACAAACATCTGTAAGCATTGTAGTGCTGGTAGGAATAACAGGCCATCAAATTTCATCTAGTAATTCCTATGTGAAGCCCATAACTTCTGATTGAGCTACAGCATATTTTTTAGAAAGACATCCAATTTTGATTTAAAGACTTCAAGGGTAAAAATCCACCATATTCTTAGGTGAGTTGTTCCATTTAATTACCCTCACTGTTAAACTTTGCACCTTATTTCTAGTTGCACTTGTCCAGCTTCAGCTTCTATACCTTGGATCTTTGAATGCCTTTTTCTGCTACATTAAAGAGCTCTCTACTATCAAAGTCTTCTCCCCATGTAGGTTCTTGCAGACTGTGATTGAGCCATCTTTTAATTTTCTGTTGGATAAAGTAAATTACGTTTCTATAGTCTCTCACTGTAGGACGGGCTTTCTAGACCTTTAATCCTTCTTGTTGCTCTTTTCTGAACCCTTTCCAGTTGGTCAGCATCCTTTTTAAAGTGTGTACATGAGAACTGGACACAGTATTCCAGTAATAGTCTCTCTAATGCCATATACAGTGGTAATACCACCTTACTTCTCAATATTCCCCTGCTTATGCATCCAAGTATCCCATTAGTTTTCTTAGATCTGGTCTATACTACAGACCTATATCAATAGAACTACATCACTCAGGACAGGGTCGTGGATTTTTCACTCCCCTGAGTGATGTAGTGATACTGACCTAACCACCTTCCGTAGACAATGCTATGTCAGCAGGAGAGCTTCTCCTGCCAACATAGCTACCATCTCTCAGGGAGGTGGATTAACTATGTCGACAGTTGAGCTCTCTCCCATCAGCTTAGTGTCTTCATTAAAGCACTACAGGGACACAGTTGCATCGGTGCAGCTTATGCAGCATTTTAAGGGTAGACTTGCCCTCAGTCAAAGCATCAAATTGGGAGCTCATGTTCTATTAGTTATCTATCATGACCTCGAAGTCCTTTTCAGAGACACTGCCTTCCAAAAATCCCCATCCTGTAATTGTGACCTACATTCTTTGTTCCTAGATGAACTACCTTGCATTTGGCTGTAGGAAAACAAATGTCTTCATCTCTTAAGGCTTGTGTTGTCAGCAGCTACCGGTGTGGTGCTCTGCTCTTGTTCGATGATAACAGTTGGCTGCATGCGTGTTCCCTCTGTGTGCTGCCCCAGCTCTTCGCAGATAGACTTGTACACACTAGCGCTTGCTTCAGTATAACTTCAGTCGCTCACGGCTATGGAAAAGCCACCTCCCTGTGCGACATAAGTTACGCTGACCCTAAGCACCAGCGTGGACAGCGCTATGTCAGCGGGAGAAGTTCTTCTGTCGACACAGCTATCGCCACTCGGGGAGGTGGAGTAATTATGCCGACTGTAGAGCTCTCGCCCCTTGGCATAGAGTGTCTGCACTAGCAGTGCAGCTACATCAGTGCATCTGTGACGCTGCAGCAATTCTACTGTAGACTAGCCCTTAGTCAGTACAGGTTTCCTATCTGTTCAGTGAGGGTAATAGTGCTTTCCTTCCTCACAGGAGTGTTGTGAGATAAATACATTAAAGATTTTCCGGCAACTCGGATGCTCTGGTAAAGGAGGATCATATAAGTCCTGAAGAGAGAGATGATGGCAAAATAAATAAAAATATCAAGAGTGTGGGCTTTTGAGTTTTTAGGGGAAAACACTTATAGGTGTTAAGTGATGACTCTTGAAACAGTTTTCATTGTGCATTTCATACATGGCGG
The DNA here is from genome assembly GCF_015237465.2 of Chelonia mydas. NCBI lineage: Eukaryota > Metazoa > Chordata > Testudines > Cheloniidae > Chelonia > Chelonia mydas. The sequence goes on along the minus strand of NC_057851.1, from coordinate 109,839,588 downwards.
GTTTTATTTTTAAGAAATTACAGAAAATGAAAAATCTAACTTTATTTTATGATCTTTTTTTACACTTTCTTTTTAAAGGTTATAAATTGGCAAACAGCTCTTCACATTCCACCTCAAGCTAAATTGACTCCAGAGGCTTCTGACCTTATTATCAAACTCTGCCGAGGGCCAGAAGACCGCTTAGGCAAGAATGGTACAGATGAAATAAAAGCTCATCCATTTTTTAAAGCTATTGATTTTTCAAGTGATCTACGACAGCAGACTGCTTCATATGTTCCTAAAATTACACATCCCACAGACACATCCAATTTTGACCCAGTTGATCCAGATAAGTTATGGTGTGATGATGATAAGGACGGGAATGTAAATGACACACTTAATGGGTGGTACAAAAATGGGAAACATCCTGAACATGCTTTTTACGAGTTCACATTTCGAAGGTTTTTTGATGACAATGGCTACCCTTACAACTACCCAAAACCCATTGAATATGAATACAATAATCCACAAAACTTGGAGCAGCAATCAGATGATGATGATGAGCAGGCAGGCAAAGGGGTTCAAAATCGTGATCTAGTTTATGTTTAGCAGAGAAGTTGAAGATAGTTGAACTGTGTGTTTTGAAGTTGGGATTTTTCAAAAATCCCCTGTGATAAGAGAATTAACAGAAGATTGCTTGGGTAAATATATGCATACTTTATTAAAAAAAAAAATTACCATTATCCCAGAGTTCTGTATTTTTGCTTTCTGTACATTTTGTTTCCCCAAAATGCAGGGAAATAATTTTAAAACATTAATTTATTCCAGCATTATTAATCATTCATTTAGAAAAGAACTGATGTTAGGAAAAATAAATTATGAACTGAGTTTTATGATCAGTTCTTTGTACTTTAAGTACTCAATATAGGAAATAGTGATTTCTTAAAAGGAGATGTTATCTATTTGTACATAGGCTAAATAATTTTTTTTAAAAATCTTTGTTCCAGACTTAAACAGTTCTGCCTTGCTTTGACCAAATATAAATCTTATCATACACTTACAAAACTGATACCTCTCTGATACATGGCTGCTATACTGTGGCTTCCCACAATATCAGGCTCCACTGTTAGCAAAATTAAGCCTGTTTGGTAAGTAATTCCCAGTCAGTACAGTAACTGCACAGTACACAGCTTTGAAAATGGGAAACATCAGTCTCTGTTGTAATGTGACTATAAATGGTTTAAAAAAAAATCTTAGGGTTTTTATTTATATTTAACTTAAAATTATATTGAAAGTTATAACTAGATTTATAACTAAAACCAGTAATAGTATTTACTTAGCAGCAATTTAGCTCTCTCCCTGTCAGCCCCTCTTAAAGATGTGGGAGGAATGAAGCTTTGGAAAAAAAAGACTGAAATCTGCTCCAACTTCATTTTTTGATGGAAGCCAAACTGTACTGTGTCTCAAACTCTGCTCCAATCAGAAAATTATAGCTTGAAAAATTGTTTTTAAAATGGTTCTATTTCTTGCTCCAGCCTTTCAGCTGGTTATGAGGAAGGATTGAGAGTATGATACATGGCTTTCATTAGGCTTTTGTGCTGCGAAGATCAGTTTTGTGTGTTAAACCTTAACCAGTTGGAAACACTGCTGTGCGTGTACCTGGGAACAAACAAGTTAAGCTGTTTGTTTCCCCTTTTTTACATTTCTGGTGTTCTGTCATTCACAGCTTAATTGAAAGCAGATTCACCTCTGTGGTATTTGATACTGCGATAGCAGATGCATGTAATTCTGAATACTGGTTTCATGGCGTTCAAGCAGCAGCTAAGCAGAAGTTCTAGTGTCACAGCCTTCAGATGCAAAATTAATAAGCCTTTTGTGATGCTCAGAGGGGAACACACCACTAAACAGCTGTCCCACTCACAAGACCAGCAGTTGTTTCAGGTGTGGGAAGAAAGAGTAATGCCCCTCCATCCCATAGCCAGCAGTTTTTTTGAGGGACAGGGAAATGCAGGTTGTTTTAAAAAACAAAAACCAAATTTAAACATACTTTTAAACAACCACAGTTTCCCCACTCCTGGGTTGAAGTCCTGTGTGTTAATATCAATCAGAAATTTTTAACATCAGTGCCTCTTGTTTACTCTGATCATCCAGGCCATTATACTAGAATTCTTGCTCCCTAAGCATCATGAAACCACACTCAGAGCTGGTATCACAGCAGTGTAAGGAGTACATGCAGTATCACTATGGTGCTATCATGATCAATGTCTTTTAAAAATAATTTTAAGAGGAGAGTCCTGTTTCTTTAAGGATATTTACTTATCTTTCTGTTCTGAAGCATCTATCATGGTGAAAAGATATTTATGTAAAAATATCCATTCCTTATAATAAAAAAATAGCTATTTCTCTATAGTCTCAATAGGACTTGAATCAGTAAAACACAATTCAAGTCCTCTGTGTCTATCTTAAAGAAAGCTGTTCTGTCTCAACATTTCTAAGATCTATAATGTTTAGCTTCAACATTATAAAATGGATGCAATATATAAATACTTCAGCTTTTTATTTTTGTTTGTAAAAATAGGCTTTATTTCACAGTAAATAATCTTTTAAAGGACTGTCTCCATTCATCATGTTGGTAAGTGTCCCAGTAAAACTGGCAGTTTTAATCTCCTTTACTTGTCCTGCAGTAAAGTGTAACATATTACCGGTTAAAACCAATTTAATCAAGTGAGCATTATTTGTGGGCATGTAATAAATAAAACTTCCTTAGACAATGTCACCTTTTAATTACAAATACAATTTTTATAATTGATTATCTGAGCATATTTCTCCTTTCCCAGTCCATCAGGATCTAGACTTGTGATTGGTCTTAGCCAAACAGTGCTGGGTTTAGCTGAAGAAAGATGTCCTTTCCAAGGCACTTCCATTTTACATAAGGAAGTTAAATCCAACAGGAATTGCTATTAAACCAAAATAATTGAGTATTTTAAGCTAATATGCATGGTACTGAAATATGAGATACCGCTCTGCCATTTTGAAACACTTACATGTGTGTCCTGATAAACTGGTAGTATTTCAAGTTTTTCTATTATCTACCATTAAATTTCTGGTTCTCCTAATTTCTGAAGTTTGCAGTCTAAATGCTGCAGTACTCCATACATGTATTTCTCTCCTGGATCTCCCAGTGCATTACAGCGCTAAGTCCTGCTCTGGAAGAACAGAAAATATCCTCATAACACAATTGTTTATCTCAGCTCTCCAATGTATTTCCCTGCGCCCATGTGTGAAATTCCCATTGACTACAGAAGTAGTTCCAAACATGGATCCAGGACATGTTGTTGTAACCCTTAGTGTCTACTGTTTACAATATTGATATTTCAGTCCTTCATAAATTTTGCCTCTAGAATCTTCTGGGGCATTGAAATTCAGATTGATCTTTGATCGGACTAGTTTATATTGACAACAGAGGAGAGATACTTATAACCAGCAACTGTGAGACTGTATAATCACAGTTTTAGTTTGGACTTCTTGAAAATATTTTCAATTGTAAAGAATTAAAATGAGTGACTGTCTTTTTTTTGCCTCATGTATACATATAAATTGTATTTATAAAATGTTCTGTAATCATGTAACTATTGTAAATACTGTTCTGATGTATTGTTCAATTATATTCTATCCTAGGGCAGGCCCTCTTGCTGTATCTTTTCTATCTTCATATTTCTAATAGAATCAATAGAATGTATGACTAGAAAGTCATTTTGAGACTGACTTAAAAAAATCTTCTGCTGTTGCTAATTGCAAAGCTGACAGTGGGTATGATTTATTTGGACTTAATTTTGTTTCGTTATTAGCTAATGCAGTGGGTGGGTTCTTAGATGCTGCTGCTGTTGTTACCCTACATACCATAAGACTCTGTTCCAAATGTTATTGGTATTTAAAATCAGACATTTAATCTGTTTGCTTTAATTCAACCAAAGCACAGAGAGAACAAATTTCAGTCAACATAATGGTAAAAATGTTATGAGTGCCTTAATATGCTTTTGAGCAAAGGCACTAATCAAGTTTACTATTGTATTGCGTATGTATATATGTCTTTTGTATGATAAATGTTCTGCTGACAAAACACTACAATTTTATAAAATGACACTAGATTAAGAGAAGGAATTGCAGCCTTTGTAGACCGTATAAATCCTCTTTGCATACTTTTGAATGTAACAGCTGTTGGTAATCAGTGACATTCCCTATAACTGTTTTATGAATGTTTCATTTTCTCAAAATCAGTTTCTCTAGTGTAATATCTGCTGGGATAATAAAGAATAAAGTACAGTAAATCTTTTTCCTTATAAATGGTAAATTCTGGTTCTACTAATCAAATACAAGTTAAAATTTTAAATTTTGTTTAAAAGTTGTTGGTCTTTCTCTGTTCTCTTAAATCTGTGCAAATGGCGTAACAGCTCAGAACTGGTGAACTAATACATCATTATGCAGTTAACAGCAATGATGTTGTTAGCTGTAATTGGACATAGTTTGATCTGTATTCTAGAAGTTCTGTAACTCAAGTCACACAATTGTAATTTATGTCACTCTTCTTTCTCCCACTTCCACCAACAAATGATTAAAATAGCTCTGCTCAGGATCTACTTATTCAGCAGACAATGAATGGGTACACAGTCTGTATAGACTGTACATCATGGATAACTAACTTCATAAATTATTGCTTTTCTTGGAGATCTAGAGGAAGTACAGTTCTTAAATTATGAAATCCATTTCTAGCATAAGAATGCTATCCAAATATAGGACATTGACTTTTTCTTTAATAGGCTTCAGCTTAAAGTGCATATCTAAAAATGAAAACAGGAGCATAAATCCATGCTTTACCAAAGAGGTATGTTACATGCTAGCTTCTCTACCAGACTTAGATCTCTTGGGCTTGAAATAAAATATAGTGATAGTTTTGATGTTCTTGAGTGGCTGGTAAACTCTGCAGGGACCATGCGACAGAAACACATAGGCTTTGCAAAGGAACTTTTTAAACATACACACATTTTACTCTCGGAAGCATAAAAGATTTACATATCTATGGGAAAAACAAGCATCTAAATGCAAATCCTCACTTAGGCTGATCTCACCCCTCTGGTTTGGTTTTGAAATCTGTCCATGTTCAGGGTATGTGAAGACTCCCATGTCTCCAGTGCAGGAAGTCCTTGCTGCTGGTGGTAGTTAGCCCCCTATCCACAAGCCCTTTTACTTACTTACCTATACATTGACTTGGTCCTAAGCCCCACCATGAGATCCCCTGTTCCAACTAGGCTCACATACTAACTTTCTGTGGTTCACAAGGAGGGCCTGGTAAACCAAGACACATCATTAGCAAGTCAGTAGTCCTTAAGGTCAGTTTGGATGGGTCAGCCTGTATTAGATCTCCAAGGTGAGGAAAGCGTCCTTCTCCAGCCTTGCTATGCATCACCTTTGGCTATGCGTATATCAGTTTAAACTGGCTCTTGACAATGTAGGTCCATACACAAACTGGAAGTTCTACTCCACAATGCAGGTTTGCAACCCCCCTCCCCGTATAGAAAGGATATGGACAAATTGGAGAAGGTCCAGCAGAGAGCACTGAAAATGATTAGGTGGTTGGGGCACCTCACTTATGAGGAAAGGCTGAGGGAACTGGGCTTATTTAGTCTGCAGAAGAGAAGAGGGAGGGGGGATTTGATAGTAGCCTTCAGCTACCTGAAGGGGGGTGCCAAAGGATGGAGCTAGGCTGTTGTTCGTGGTGGCAGATGACAGGACAAAAACTAATGGTCTCAAGTTGCAGTGGGGGAGGTCTAGGTTGGATATTAGGAAACACAATTTCACCAGGAGGGTGGTGAAGCACTGGAATGGGTTACTTAGGGAGGTGGTGGAATCTCCATCCTTAGAGATTTTTAAGGCTTGCTTGACAAAGCCCTGGCTGGGATAATTTAGTTGGGGTTGGTCCTGCTTTGAGCAGTGGGTTGGACTAGATGACGACCTGAGGTCTCTTCCAACCCTAATCTATGATTCTATGAAAACAAAATGGAATTCATAAAATGACATTCCCAAACCCTCACACAGGTTCCTTCCATTAATTTGAGAGGTGCTTTGTGCTGGTCTTGCATATCTTAGTGAAGAAATCCAGCAGAAGAGAGAAATATAATGGCTCTGCTCTGGAATATGTATTTGAATAAAAAAATGGTTTTGAAATGTTTTATTCTAAAAAAATAATTTCAACTGGCATGTAAAGAAACTGGAGAATGGTCAGGGGGTTGCTAAAGGCAACAGAGCACCCTTGCTCCTGTCATAACCATACAGCTAAGGGTAGCCTAGACTTCCTCCTTATCTGTAGGAGGTTCAGAAGCTCAAATAACCTGTTTGGCACCTGACCAAAAGGGCCAATGGGGAAAGAAGATACTTTCAAATCTGGTGGGGAGGCTTTGTTTGAGGGTGTTCTCTTGGGAAGCAGAGAAGCATCAGGTCAGAAAACTCCTCCTCCTATAAACCAATCCTGAGCCAGTCTCTAATATTACAAAAATAGTAAGTAAAGCCAGGCAAGGTGTGTTAGATTATCTTTTGTTTTAGCTTGTATATTTTCCCTTTGCTAGAGGGAGGTTTATTCCTGTTTTTTGTAACTTTGAACTAAGCCTAAAGGGAGTTCCTGTGTGTTTGTGAAATTTTTGTTACCCTGGAAAGTTATCTTCCGTCCTGATTTTACAGAGGTGATTTTTTTACCTTTTCTTTAAATAAAATTCTTCTTTTAAGAACCTGATTGATTTCTCTATTGTCTTAAGACCCAGGGGTTTGGGTCTGTGATCACTTTGTAACAAATTGGTTAGGATATTATTCTCAAGCCTCCCCAGGAAAGGGGGTGTAAGGGCTTGGGGGGATATTTTGGGGGAATAGGAACTCTTAAGTGTTCTTTCCCCTGATTCTTTGTTAAATCACTTGGTGGTGGCAGCGTACCCTCCAAGGGCAAAGAATTTGTGCCTTGGGGAAGTTTTAACCTAAGCTGATAGAAATAAGCTTAGGGGGTCTTTCATGCGGGTCCCCACATCTGTACCCTAGAGTTCAGAGTGGGGAGGGAAGCCTGACAGCTCCTGACTGCAACTTTAGCAGAGTCCTGTCTATGCATATTTCAAGCACTTATTTAGATTTAAATTGGTTAGAAACTTAGCTCAAGCAAAATCAAAGTATAGCACTCAATCTTAAATAAGGTTTCAGAGTAACAGCTGTGTTAGTCTGTATTCGCAAAAAGAAAAGGAGTACTTGTGGCACCTTAGAGACTAACCAATTTATTTGAGCATAAGCTTTCTTGAGCTACAGCTCCCTTCATCGGATGCATACTGTGGAAAGTATAGAAGATCTTTTTATACACACAAAGCATGAAAAAATGGGTGTTTACCACTACAAAAGGTTTTCTCTCCCCCCCACCCCACTCTCCTGCTGGTAATAGCTTATTTAAAGTGATCACTCTCCTTACAATGTGTATGATAATCAAGTTGGGCCATTTCCAGTACAAATCCAGGTTCCCCCCCCCAACCCACTCTCCTGTTGGTAATAGCTATTACCAACAGGAGAGTGGGGGGGGGGGGAGAGAAAACCTGGATTTGTGCTGGAAATGGCCCAACTTGATTATCATACACATTGTAAGGAGAGTGATCACTTTAGATAAGCTATTACCAGCAGGAGAGTGGGGTGGGGGGAGAGAAAACCTTTTGTAGTGGTAAACACCCATTTTTTCATGCTTTGTGTATATAAAAAGATCTTCTATACTTTCCACAGTATGCATCCGATGAAGTGAGCGGTAGCTCACGAAAGCTTATGCTCAAATAAATTGGTTAGTCTCTAAGGTGCCACAAGTACTCCTTTTCTTTTAATCTTAAATAAGTATCTTAAATAATATCTGCTTTAGGGGGTTGCACTGATTTTAATTAAATCAGTTTGTATGCATTTAGCTAAGTCAATGCAACCAGTCCTATGTCTCCTGAGTGAAGCTGGAAGTACTGTACTACAGAGAATGATAGAATTACTTTACATTTAAGAAATGGAGGACAAAAAAAAATTGGGGGGGATTAGTAGGAGTGTGAACATGGCTCACAACTTTGTAACATCACTTAAAAGTTTTAAACAAAGTAGAGATTATTCTACTAGGCCTTCAATTTCAGGGAGTCCAACAAAGATTCCTTGTAGTGGGGACAAATGGAGCTTGATGCAGCACTTCCAAATGCACTTCCTCACCTAAAGTGCAGAGCAGGCACAGCTTGTATGGTATACCTTGAGTGGCAAACAAGGCACATCACCTCAGGCTCCACGTATTGTGCTCCCCAAACAACAATGGAGGAAAAGGTAAAAAGGATACATCACACATTCAGACTTTTATTGTGCCACACACTTATAATTTGTCAAATTCCCTTCTTCCTAAATAAGAATGTATTCCAAAAATTTTAACAATTTAAACCATTATGATGTAATTTTATTGCCATTCAGTCTGACTTGATTAAAGGACACTGCCAGGTTAAAAGTGATATCTAAAACACAAATGCTCTTACTTGTATTACTCATATTGTAGATTAGTAATGCTAATGATTTTCAAAACAACTTTTTATTATTTATATTTGTTTATGTATCTTACTCCACCGGAAATTAAAAGGATTTAGTTCTGCTTTGATTTATAGTAATTTTCTAGTAGATTTCACTTTTAGGTTCTAATGCACTACCACAGTGCTGGAATGCTCAGTGGCAAACACTGCAAGATAGTTTAAAAAAAATTCCATTGTATTTTTGTATGAATATTTGTTTGTCTAGGATAAACTTTTTTTAAAAAAAACTAAAGCCAGTCCTAGAAGGAGCTGAGAGTGTGTGTTCGCATCTGTTCCCTTATCAACTGTTTGTGAAGTCAAGGCCAAATCTAAAGTGACAGTTCCCCTTTAAACAGAAACATTTAAAAGAGACTCAGCTGCCCTAACTGAGCCACAAATGGCAGAACAAGTGAAAGCCATGTCAGCAAAAATATGATCACCTTGATCAATCAGTCCTTCTGTCCTCAAATAGATTGCGCCAATCACAACACTTCATCCATTCTTCTTGTATCCTGGCCTTCCTTCTCCGTGTGCGGCCACGTCTTTTCACGATAAAATCTTCCCATCTCTTTGGAGGTTGGCTGAGTGGTTGTTTCAGTTCCTGGCATCGGTACCACTCAGTGACAGCTGCAGTCCATCGATTGTCAGTGAGCCTCACTATATGCCCTGCCCATCACATTTGATTATGCCTTCTCTTAACAACGATATCCTGCGCTCCACTCTGCTGTCTGATCATTTCATTGGGGACTCGGTCGCGGATTGAAATTCCCCGAATTCTTCTTTCCATCGCCCTCTCTGTTACAGACAGTTGCTGCTTCTCTGTCTTCCTCAGCACCCATGTTTCGCTGCCGTACAACATTGCTGGCAGTACTGTTGAGTTGAAGAGGCTGGCACGTGTTGCCTTGTTGATTTTTCCTTGGAGGACATCCTTGATAAGAACTGAATGCACACCAACCTGCTTGCTTTCTTTGCGAGAGTTCACCTTCCTGATTGGGGTCACGTTAATTTCTTGGTCCAAATACACATATTGCTCAACCTAAAAATGTTCAGCTTGGTTTGTTTCTGAGGGTAACAGGCAGACATTTATTGATTTCTTTAAAGCAAGTGAGTCCCCCAGCACTGCCCAGTAGCAAAATGAGGGAAAGCTTTAAGTACTAGAGCTACTGCCCACACACCACTTTTTGGGATGCCAAATCCTTCGTTTTGAGGGTGTTTTTTTGCTTGCATGGTTTGGGGATTGATGGATGCCAAAAAAGTTTTCCACTATAGACAATACAATAGCTAATGCTAGCCCTGACTACAACGTTACTGTCAGCCAAAACTAGCTATCATAAATATAAAGGGAAGGCTAACCACCTTTAAATCCCTCCTGGCCAGAGGAAAAAATCCTTTCACCTGTAAATGGTTAAGAAGCTAGGATAACTTCACCGGCACCTGACCAAAATGACCAATGAGGAGACAAGGTACTTTCAAAAGCTGGGAAGAGGGAGAACATCAAAGGGTCTGTGTGATGCTTTTGCCGGGGACAGAACAGGAATGGAGTCTTAGAACTTAGTAAGTAATCTGGCTAGGTATGGGTTAGATTATGATTTCTTTAAATGGCTGAGAAAATAGCTGTGCTGAATAGAATGAATATTCCTGTCTGTGTGTCTTTTTGTAACCTAAGGTTTTGCTTAGAGGGATTCTCTATGTTTTGAATCTAATTACCCTGTAAGGTATTTACCATCCTGATCTCACAGAGGTGATCCTTTTCTTTTTACTGTTTCTTCTATTAAAATGTTTCTTTTCAAGAACTGAATGCTTTTTTTTATTGTTCTAAGATCCAAGGGCTTGGGTCTGTGGTCACCTATGCAAATTGGTGAGGATTTTTACCAAACTTTCCCCAAAAAGTAGGGTGCAAGGGTTGGGAGGATTTTTGGGGGGAAAGATGTTTCCAAACAAAGTTTTCCCAATAAATCCAGATGATGTTTGGTGGTGGCAGTGGAAGTCTGAGGGCAAAGGGTAAAATAACTTGTACCTTGGGGAACTTTTAACCTAAGCTGGTAAAAGTAAGCTTAGGAGGCTTTCATGCAGGTCCCCACCTCTGTACCCTAGAGTTCAGAGTGGGGAAGGAACCTTGACACTAGCTGTTACTGATTTGCCCAGGGCTTGCTTTGAAGAATTGCATGGTGAGAACACAGCTGACTGAGCCGTTCCTAAATTCTCTAGCTATGTTTGCATTGGTGGTTCAATGATAAGACTTCTTACCCTCCATGCAGGAATCCTGGGTTCGATTCCTGGCCCATGCAGTTATGAGTATCTTTTTGGTTCACATTCACAAGTACAAAAGCGAGCGCAGCCAAGATACTGTTTGTTTTTCTCTGCTCAGGTTCCCCACTGACGGGAGCCTGCAGACCCCGGGAAGGGCGAGGGACGCGCCGCGCGCTGCCAGCGGAGCCCCTCCTAGAGCCCTAAGCAGGGGCTCCGACCCAGGCCCCCCAGCCCTCACGCTGCAGCAGGGGAAGGGCGGCCACACCGCGCTAGGCTTCCAGGAAATGACGCAAGCAGATTTGCCTTCGAAGGGGGGCGGGGTAGTGGGAGGAGCTGGGGTCGAGGTGGGGGGGTGCGCGCGCGCGTAGAGCCGCCGTTACGGAGCTGACGGAGCGCGCTGGAGGCGAGTGAGTGTCAGCGCGTCCCTTGTCCCGGCCCGGCAGGGGCTCCCGGGTCTGTGGAGGCTCCGCTGCCCGCCGTTGCTCCTACGGGGTCTCCTCAGCTCCCATCCCCGAACTGCCGTTGGACCTCAGGGCGCTTGCGTCGCCGCCCCCCTCTTCCCGGCGCCGCGAGCTGAGGCGACGGGGGCTGGGAAGGTGCCGGGCTCCGGATGGGGCGGGGCTGTGCGTGTGCGCGCGGGGCCGGGGCCGGGGCCGCGGCCGGGCTTGCTGCGGGTCCTCGGCTTACCGGGGCGGCGGGGAGGCCGCTCCTCTCCCCGCGGCAGGCGCCTCCAGCTCCCGCCCCAGCCAGGCGTGGCGGGCGGCCCTAGGCGAGTCGGGCGCTTCGTGCCGTCGTGCCCGCTCCTGGCTGCAGCTGACCTAGCGCCTTAGGTCGGGTTTGGGGGAGAGGAGCGCTGCGGGGGCCGGTGTCCCGGTGAGGGTGGTGGTCGGTGTATGCAGCATGTATCGATGTCATTCCCTTGTCATCCCAGAGGGGATTTCTTCCCTCCGACCCTCGGAGTTGGGGTGGTGGTGAGGTCATGGCTGAGAGACCCGGGACGGGGAGACACAGTTAGGGAAATCGTTTTGGGTGTGAATTGGAAATCTCTTGAGAACAAAACAAATGGAAGAAAGTCTGTCTTGGACTGCTTCATGAGGCTGTGTAGACTAGACAGTGTTCCTAGCCTGCCTCGCTCATTTCACATCTCAAATTAAGGCGTTTTGATAAGTAAGCAAGTTTCAAATGAGGCCTCTGTCAATAAAAAGAAAAGGAGTACTTGTGGCACCTTAGAGACTAACCAGTTTATTTGAGCATGAGCTTTCGTGAGCTACAGCTCACTTCTATGCATCCGATGAAGTGAGCTGTAGCTCACGAAAGCTCATGCTCAAATAAACTGGTTAGTCTCTAAGGTGCCACAAGTACTCCTTTTCTTTTTACGAATACAGACTAACACGGCTGTTACTCTGAAACCTGTCAATAAAAAGGATCACAGTGAAGTAAAAGCTCCTTTAATATCCCACCCCATCACTAGTTGCTATTAAAGTATTTGCTAATTTAACTTTTTTCAAAGTTCTCCACCATAGCTGTGCACTCTAAACAGCCCAATTTTTATAACATCCTGCAATCCATTGTCATTCCTGACATTATTAAAACCTTTTTAAAGACCGTGATCAAACTGCATTTTCTATGTGAGTAGCTACGGTAATTGCCGTTAACATCTATACTAGTTATACTTATGACAACTTGCTATGTGCAGCCCTTATCACATGTGCTTTCGTTCTCCTGATAAAGTCAGAGGCGGATAAAAGTTTTGTGGGGCCCTGGGTCAGAGCAAGTGGGGGCCCCTCCCCACCCATTCCACCTGCAGTACCCCTGGTGCTGCTGCTGAGGAAATGGGGTTGGGGTGCGGGGTCTTCCCTTGCTCCCGGGCAGGAGCAGCGGGCATTGCAGGGCAAGCCCCTGTGCCCCAGCCCCGCTCCCTGGCAGGAGCAGCGGGCAGAGCAGGGCAAGCCCCTGCTCCCCAACCATGCTCCCTAGGAGCGCCAGATGAGTGGGGTCAGGACGTGGGGATGCTCAATTGGCTGGGGCCCCTGCCACAGGCCCTGTTGGCCTACTGGCTAATCCGCACTGGATAAAGTATGAATTAATATTTTAGATTTCACACGTACTCTTTTGTTTATATAGAGAAACTTTTTGACTTGGCACTTGTCTGTTAAAAGTCCTTTTTTATTTTCTCCTGTCAAGTTTGAGTCTTTCAAATGAGTCAGTACAGAATGCTGCTTACTTCCTTACCTCATAGGGTCTGACATGCATTTAGGCAACCAATCTTGAAACACAGACCTTTTCAGTTAGTAAAATAAGAGAGGCTGTTCCAGAATAAACTCTTTTCTTTTTTTCTTTTTTTTTTTAAAAAAAAAGATACACACCACTTCGGTCTATTAGGAAATAAACCACTGGCACACTTCACAAAAGCACACGTGGCTGAGGGGGAAAAAAAAACAGAATGGAAGCACGAACTAGAATACATAGCACATAGAGCAAACACATGCACCTAATTTCACATCTAATATTCCATGTTGGCAACTAAAGATACAGTTGCCAAACTTAACAAATCCACTTGCTGATATTGAGGACCCCCATGAGTTGAGAGAGTACTAGGGGACTTTCCATCCGTTTTTTCTGCAGAATTTAAACTTTTTTTTTAAATGTTGATCTTCCAGCTAAAAAACTTTCTGAATGTGAACTGATACCATGGTTTTCCTGAGTGTGCATAACAAATTGAAATAATAGAAACTGCCTAAGGCCCCAAAAAACCTGGCTCTAGCTCCGTCTAAGCAGCCAGGTTGTGTGATGAAGAGTTCCTCTGGGTGTGGAAAAAAAATTCTTAGGTCTCTTTGTAGCATTGGAACTCTTCCATTAATGTTACTCTGGCCCTAGGACTGTCTCTGTCCCACTTGTGGCGCACAGTTTGTGGATAGAGTAGCTGGTGGATCCATGTAGTAGTTGATAAAGCAGTCAGGCACTCACGTACCAGCTTCATATGGTATGTTGAATACCATTGTGGAACTGGGTTTGATTAAACTCGGTATGTGTGTTGGGAGGTAAGGGGGTGTTCAACCACTATATAGACTTCCCAGATCTTGTATGGTGAAATTACACTGATTTGGCTATTTGAGGGCTCTTCTATGGAGAAAAAAAGCATGATTTGTCCTTAATATGTGTGAACTACTACTTTTAATCTCAAGGATTAACAATGGGATTGCAAATGCCAAAGCCACTTTCTTTATCTTAAATTACCATGAGTCTTCAACCCTTGCCCTGCTGGACACACCAAACTCTGGCTGCACTTCAGGCACTTGAGGCAAGTGGACTAAAGTCTGTGGCTAGTGACAGGATGATTTGTCAAGAGTTGTAATTGTATTTCTATATTAGTAATCTCTGGGAAATCCTATGCATTGTATTCTGAATAAATTATTTTAATTCTGAAACCTTTTTTGGGGATTCAGCATAGCATTACATTTAAGAGGGCAAAATTCAATGTGGATTCTTTGCATTGTTTCCTGCCTGGTGGTGACTTTACAGACTCATCTTCACCGTAGTGGCTTTGTTCGTAGATAACTTCATAGAATACAATTCGGGGAATGGTTCTAATTGATAAAAGTACTATGTAGACTATCTGCTTTATCGTCGTCTAGTGCCACTGTGCACACGTAAGTTAAAATATTTTGTCTAATAAAGGAGTTTTCCTTTATTTTAGTGTAGTCATAGATTTGCATATGCTTGTTTGTATATGGAACCAGTCTGGGATAGTTCTGAAAGACAATATGTATTTCCGATTATCTAATTCTATAGCAGTAAAGGTAAAGAGGAAATAGTGTTGAACAGTCCACTTAATTTACATAATCTAGTCTTGTTCTTTAAAAGACATTGTAGAATATGGTGCTCCACTAAAATGGTAACAAGCATAGTTTAAATATCTAGGATCAGTGTGCTATCCAACAATATAAATGAAGAAAAATTGATAGTAAAACTGTGATGCAAATATGAATGCATTATGCATTGGTATTTATGAAAATCATCAATCTCAAAACAACAACTTGTCACACTCTAGGACACAAAATTTGAAAGAAAAATTATATGCCACTTTGGCATTTTAAATTAGCCTACATTACTAAGGCAATTATCCTATGTCCACGCTGCAGTTCACGGTGTGATTGCAGCACACCATACCTGTATTATCTTTACCCATGCTAGTACAGATAAAATTGGCAGTGTAGATGGAGTGGCACAAGCTTCAGAGCAGGCTAGCAAAGTGAGTATGTACCTATTTTTAGTTGTTTTGTCTATCTGTACTGCAATCACACCTTGAATTGCTGTGTAGACGTAACCTTGATTACAGGCTAAACCTTGGTCAGCAAATCGATTAAATTCTGTTGGTGTTGCCTCTTTAGCACCCACATCTAAACTGACAGTCCTCAGATAACTTCTGGAGAAACACTTGAGTTTTGTTGAAACAAGCAAAAATCCACTGATTTAACTCTCTCTCTTCCTACTCCCATTCTCTGCCTATTTTATTCCTTTGCACATTGTTTACTTCCTTCATTTTTCTTTAACTTGGGAAATTCATTTAGTAGACCAGCACAGCATCCATCTTTTGTGTTATTACCCCCATTTTCCTGGCTAGGCATTCCATGCCTTCTTTTCTTTCCATTAAGGGATCATTCATTTCCTTTTGTTTCCTCTCTGTTCTTTGTGACTCCACATATTTGGAAGAAAAAAACGCTCATATGGTTGAACTGTTTGTTCCCCTGCACAGATTTCTAAAGAATGCCTGCCCTGCTCTGAGTTCTGCGCTCTATTTATTGTATATGGCTATGGTGTAGTTTTCTTCCTTTTTATTTTGGAAGCCTAGTTCTACATTAGTAACATGCCATTACTTGATTTAAAATGTTTAGTAGCATCTTGCTTAACTTGTTATTTCAGCAGGTTTAGTCATCAGTTAAAATTCATGGGACAGGCAAACAGGTGTATCTGGTAGGATGACACATGTGGAAATGCTTGGTCTTGAATATTGCTATTAAAACCTGTGGTAATATCTGTAGTGATCCTTGATGAACTTTATGTATTTTCTCCTACATAACAAGAGATCCTTACATAGATTTCTTCTGAAAACTTAAGTTAAAACCTTTTCCCAAAATCTAAATTAGGTGTTCCGTGAAAGGGAACTAGGCATCACTGAGTACATCTACAGAGCATGTGGCCGTGAGCCTCATAGCCTGGGTCAACAGGCCTGCTCTTTATATTTTAAAAAAAAAAATGCTGTATAGGAAACTCTCCATAGGCCTCAGAGCCGGAACCACAAATTCATAGCACTGTCTCTGCAGCTATTTGTAGAGTGCAGGGATGATCCTTATAAGCTCCTTGTAAGCAAGTAGTTATTAAGTGAGGTGAAACTTGAGGGGTACACAAGACAAATCAGACTCCTGAAAGGGGTACAGTAGTCTGGAAAGGTTGAGAGCCACTGCTTTAGTCCAGGCTTTAGAAAAATAACCTTAAATTACATTAAAAGAATATTAAGGTTACAAAGCCAAGCATTCGAAAATTAGGAAATATGAGAATTAAATGTTGCTTATGTACTCTTACTTTGTCTCCCTGTGTGTATGTATTATGATAGTCTTTAATTGTGTAGTAATGTGCTATTTTTATAGAGCTCTGCCTCATTCAATGCATAGGATGGAACAGGCTCCATGGATGAATCAGGCTTATATAGTGAAGGCAGTTGTCTGTAGGACACCTACCTTATTTGTTGAGAATTTAGAAAGTGTGTAGTGAGTGAGATTACAGCGAGAGAATGGTCCCATGACTAAGGGAATTAAATGCTACCCCAGAGAAATAGATTCTATCCCTATATTTGCCACAGAGTTTCCATGTAAGGTGGAAAATCACTTAAAAGCAAGTTTTTATAGTAGAGCAATATGCATGTGTTCTTTACTTTCTAGGTGCCCAGTATGAGACACTGGAGCCAGATTTTCAGAAATGCTGGGTGTTCACAGCTGCAACTGGTCAATGGGAGTAGTGCTTTGAACATATATAGCACCGTAAAAATGCAAAGTATTCTGAAAAGTCAGGTCCGAGGTGTCTCAAGCTGAGCACCCAAAATTAGTGGACACTTTACTGTTTCAGTTTTAATCTCTGTGCCTCAGTTTGTCCTCTGTAAAATGTGGATAATACCATCTAATCTCACAATGGCATTAAGAAAAATTCATTGTTTGTGAACCTCCCAAATACTTTGGTGAGAGCATCACAGAAATATTCATGAAGAAATTAATAATCTTGTATTCATGCAGAATTTGGATGGTGTGTCCTCCACTTGTTGAATGTGGAGGAAAAAATAAATAGTGAATACCTCTCTTCATTGAGTCAGGGTCCTGTGGAAAAATAGTATGTAATTAAAGACTACCATAATACATATGCACAAGGAGGCAAATTAAGGTTGTACATGAAACCTTAATTCTGGCACTTCCTAACTTTTAAGTGTTCGTCTTTTCGGTTTTTAAATGTAAAATAATGAATGGTGCAGAGCATAGATTCTGACTCCATGGGTGCTCTGGGGCTGGAGCACCCATGGGGAAAAATTAGTGGCTGCTCTGCACCAACCAGCAGCCAAGCTCCCCTCACCCCCTGCCCCACCTCCTCCCCTGAGCACACCGTGTCCCTGCTTCTCTGCTTACCTCCCAGCTGTTTGGTGACACTTGGGACTTTCCAGGAGGGAGGGGGAGGAGCGGGGATATGTCATGCTCAGGGGAGGAGGCGGAGAAGGGGCAGGGACTTGGGGAAAGGGGGTGGGGTGAGCGGCAGGGGGGTGTCGGGCACCTACTGAGAACAGTGGAAGTCAGCGCCTATGGTGCAGAGAACGTTGGGAGTGTATGTTCTTCCTGTGTCATCATAACACAAGACCAAGAGGCTATTCAGTGAAACGGAACATAGCAAATTCCAAAATTTTTAACATAATTAGGTTTGGTAACTCATTGCCACAGGATGTTAAAGCCAAGGATTTAGCAAAACTCAGAGAGATTGAACATTGCTTTGTGTAACAAGAATATCCAGAGTTTTCATAGTTAATGCTAATAAAAAGAGTATTGGAACTGAAATAAAACCTCACATTTCAGGTTTTGGGTGATCTCAGTTAGAGATTAGGATGAGACCTCCATGGGGGTGCGGGGGGCAGATTATCCCAGGTCTGCCTGCTTTGTGGTCTCTTCCACCTTCCTCTGCAGCATCTGGTTCTAGCTACTGATGGAGACAGGATACTGACCTAGATGGGTCAGAGATCTGATCCAGTATAGCAGTTTTACTTTGAATTTCAGTACAAACTGTTTTTAAATCTCAGATTTGGGGGATTATAAAAATGTATTGTCAATTATGATCCACTTTCTAAATAAATATCTGTTGTTCTTGTTTAGTTTTTAGAAAAAAGTTTTAGAAATGGGGTGGCGTTCAGATGTCAGAGAGGTCTTACTCACATATGGCTCTATTTCAGATGAGGTAGACGGCTGTTCTCTTCTGAGAACAAGACCAATCGAGGTGATGGGAAGGATTCTGTATGGTACCCATCTGTGTGCTTCTCATATTGAGACTCTCAGATAAATCATGCTTGGGACCTAACTCAGTGACTTTAGCATCTAACAGTTTCCTGAAGTCAGTGCTTGTCTTCTTTTCTTATGGGATTAGGACACAAGGAGATGAGAGAAACTTTCCAAGTATATGAACAAGGTGACTCTGACAATTAACTTTTATTTTGTTTATATTATTCTGCACTACTAATAGGAAATTATGTCAAATTAAGAAACAAGCTGACAATGTTTGGTTATGTGAAAAACTTTAGCAGTTTGTCTAGTAGTTTTACAGAAGATGCTTTACCCTTGACTGATGTCCCATCTCTGAATCTGGAGCTGTGCCAGACAAAAGGTACTAACTATTGTGTAGCTATTAAAAAAAAAATCTTAGAAAAGGCATATTTAAATATAATAGCAGCAACTGAAGCATCTTGAACACATTTGCTGCTGTTTTTCCAAAGTTTCTTAAATATTTGTTTTTCAGTTCCCACTCAAATACCTGTTTCCTTTGTAGATATTTAAGTCTTTGAATCCCTGATCCAGGTCTTCATTTCCCTCTTTTCTATGCATTGAAGGATGCATGTTTTTCATTCTGCTGTTATTTATAGAGGCACTAGTTGCATATACTTTGTGCTTAGACTCTTAACACAGTACAAATGAGTGTGTTCACAGTACTTGGTTTGTTCTTCTCACTAGAACCCCTCTTCCTTTCTATTTTCCTCAGTCCTATAATCAAATAAACTAGTCTAAGCAGCAGTTGTGATCCTTTAACATTTAAATTCTTTCTGAATGTTATCTGGTGAATTTTAGAAATCTTTACACCTTTCCAGTTCTGTGTTGTTCTGGGGAAGGTAGATACTTACAAAGAAAGACGTTTTGCTAAAAAAAGATATGCTCCAGGGAGGATATGTTGTTTGAGTATTGGAGGTGCATTTTTGTACAGACCACATAGTGCTGCTTTCCCTCCCTTACCCTGCCTCCTTCACTAAATCTCAGTTCAGGTTGTGTACTACAATCAGAATATGCTGGTTTCATTACATTTCTCACTCAGAATCTTGCAGAGGGATCTACATGAGAAGTCAAGAATGAAGGGAATAGCAGAGGAGAATAATTAGAATGCTCCCATAAGCCTCTCTTCTAAGGTGGAACGTTACTTTTGTTAAATACAGACAAGATAAGGAAACAATAGGAGACCCAGAACTACAGGAAACAAGATTTAGAATTTCCATTTCCTGAGATTGTCTAGCTTTCCAGGACAATGTCCTTTGGTGTGTTCTGACATGTTAAAGATTTTGGCTGCATTTGTTTTCAACTTGTACCTTCTCAGTGGCCACTTCTTCCTGCTAGCTCTGTAATCTCTGCATGTGTAGGAAGAAGATAGTGCTATAAGGCTAGTAGGTGGCTATATAGGTGGGGGAGCACCCTTATTCAAGCCTGAAGTCTCCAGGGGTGGAAGGGCCCCTTATTTGACTTTTTTTTTTTTTAATAGTAAGTTCAGTGAAATAAAAAATCTATAGAGCTCATGTAATATTAATGATGCTGGAGTACCAGCAATAAAATCACTCACTTTGACCCTAGGCACCCCTGTATTTGCACCCTAAACACAGAGTGCAATAATATTTGTACAAAGTATGTGTTGAGGTATCATATGAAAGCTTAGACTCTTGTTATTAGTATAACTGTAAACTGCATGTGTAAACGTTATATGTGAAGTTATGAATTCTCTTTGATGTTACTAGAACACGTTTAAAACCAGACAGCCTCGCCTAGATGAAGACAATAAACAGGTCTGTCCTAAACAAAGGAGTGTTTCCATAATAGCAGTAAACAAAGCTGTCGAACTGAACCATTGGGAGTTACCCTGATCCTGAACTTGAAAGATTGAGAATTATCAAGGTTCGTGCACCCCAGAGAGAGACAGGAGACTGAATCTCCAGCAGGCCTTTCTGACTTGTAAGACAAAGACATTCCCTTTGGGGATATAAGGAATGGAGAGAGACTCCATCTTTATCTTTCACCTTAGGAGACAAAGAAACCAAGCAATTTGATCTCTGTGATGGGTCCTGGCTAGGCCTGCTAGTAAGGAGATTGTTGGATGAAGAATCCATCTTGAACAAAGACTGTATCTTGTATAAGTTTTAGATTTTTAGATGTTCTCACGTATTTGCTTGTAAACATCTCTTTCTTCATCTCCCTGACTTGGTATCATTTAATCCATTCTATTTTGTAAATAAACATGTTGGCTTTTATTGTTGTCCCGTGTTGGTGTCCCTAGCCTCTGTTTGCCAGAAGCTGGGAACGGGCAACGGGATGAATCACTTGGTGATTACCTGTTCTGTTCGTTCCCTCTGAAGCACTTGGCATTGGCCACTGTCGGAAATAGTAGGCTAAATGGACCTTTGATCTGACCCAGTATGGCCGTTCTTATGTTCATTATAAATCAGTGCTGTGCAAGTTCATTGAAGTGTGTGCTTCCAGAAAGCTAACAGGTTGGAATGTTTTTCTGTTTCTGTAAATGCTGCAACCCTAACCCTTCTCTGTGAAAGCCCAATGAGAGGGACTGGTCCCGCAGTAGGACAGTTTTGGGGCTGGAAGAGTACTAAGGTCAGCATGCAAGAAGTATCCAGGTTGGGCAAAGTCAGGGGGAGGCATGTGGGCTGCTGGTAGGCTGTTGGGTCAGAGCTCTGGACCAAAGCTGCACTGCCACAAGACAGCCAGGATTACAAGGCAGATGGTGACCTGAACCCCAAACCATCACACTCACTGCCTCCAGATTCTTTTACCTGAAGGGATGGGGGGAAAAGGTGGGGAAGAGTGTATTCAGTCATGGCTCCCAACGTCATGTGGTCTCTGCACACTTGCATATTTGCTTAACAGTAGGTTCTACACTGCATGATAACTCAACTTGTTTAATAAGTTTCACATACATCTGTGGTTATGGACAAGTGTAATTCATTTGTAATTTTATACTGACCAAATAGGTTGGTTTTTTTTTTTCTTTCTTCCAGTGTGATTCCTCTTAATGAGTCTACTCCCGGCATCCCTATTAATCAATAAGATGATTAGGATATGTTTGTTTATCTGGAAGATATTTCAGATATATGCTTTGACTTGTTTTCTTGTACTGAATTTTCAGTATAACTATTTAATTTTTTTTCAGCTTATGTTGAGTATGAGTCTTGTTATGATTAGCGAGAATGTAAAACTGGCCCGTGAATATGCATTGCTGGGAAACTATGATTCTGCAATGGTCTACTACCAAGGAGTACTTGACCAAATGAATAAATACCTCTACTCTGTCAAAGATACATATCTGCAACAGAAATGGCAACAGGTGAGCAGTCCTGTTTTGCCAGTTAATATTTCAATGGTAAAGTATTAAGCTAATATGAATGATTTAGTTCCATGTTGAATAAGAAATGTAAAAATATCTAACTATTCCTTGGTAAACTGTAATACCACTATCTATTCTTATTTAAGGCTTCATTGGCTGATTTCTCTCTTTGTTGCCCCTGGCAGAGTAAGGAGTGAAGAACAACACTGAGTTAGTATTGTACTAACTTGCTTGCCAGTTTGACTTTTAACTGTGTCAATGAGTGCCCTGGTTACGCTTCAGTATATTTAATTCTTATCGCTCTTATTCTTATTACAATACTTCAGCGGTGTGGTTTTGGCTGTCTAATACAGAGTGAGTTAAGACCACCATATTCATGTCCCTTGATATAAAGCCTTACCCTCCTAAGGGTAACGAAGTCTTTTTTCATTTTACTGTGTTGTTTTTCTTAAGACTGTGAAATGAAAACCAGTAGCAGGTTCTATGGAGTTGGTATTAAACCCATCTCTGTTCATTTATCTGACCGATTCTTCACGGTGTAAAATGTGTTAAGACCAAAAAAAAAAAAAAAAACCCTTTACAAATTTAATGTATATTATTTCTTGTTCTGTAGCACACGTAGTATTTTAAATGTATTGGACTAATTTTAAAGCATCAGAATTAAGACAGCTAGAGAAATCTTGTGGAATCCAGCAGAGTTCATTCACATTGGTTTTAGCATACTCTGTTACAAATTTGTTAGTAATGTGCTTTAATATACTTCATATTTTTGCATTAGGTTTGGCAGGAGATAAGCGTGGAAGCTAAGCATGTGAAGGATATAATGAAAACACTGGAAAGCTTTAAATTAGATTGCAGTCCCTTGAAAGCAGCACAGCAAGAATTACCAGCTCGTGATGGAGAAGTGTGGTCCTTGCCTGTGCCAGCTGAACGTAGGTAAGAAGAAAATTGGTAGGAGCAGATAACATGTAATTAAGTAAAAACATGCTCCAACTTCAATGAGAGTCTGCAGTTGGAGAATTCCTCCCTTTTTTAGGGCTAAGGAACAGGGCTTGGAAACTTTGACACCTAATTAGCCAGATTCTGGGAAAGGAGTGAGATTTCTGGGTTCTATTTCAGGATGCATCCGATGAAGTGAGCTGTAGCTCACGAAAGCTTATGCTCAAATAAATTGGTTAGTCTCTAAGGTGCCACAAGTACTCCTTTTCTTTTTGCGAATATAGACTAACACGGCTGTTACTCTGAAATATTTCAGGATGTCATTTTATTTTTGTCTTTAATAGTCTGATAAATGTGAAACGTCAGCCAACTTTCTAGCTGCAGGAAGAAAGTGTAGTATGAAAACATGAGTGTTTTGGAGGTTCCAAGGAAGCTGACTCTCCGCTGCTGTATTTTTCTTCCCTCCTCATCATCCCTGCAATGATTCTCATTGCAGGTAGTGTGAAGGAGAGGGAGAAGTATCTGCTACTCTAGCACTTTCTACGGCCTCTCTTTTTTTAGGGTCATCTTCTAGTTCATAACTCCTGGGCTTGCCTTTGCTGCTGCTAGTAGCTTTCCCAAGCAACAGCCTGAAATAGGTGTGATATTTTGACAGTTTTTGCTACCCAGTGTTCTGAGAGGTCAGTTTCAACGTTACTAATCTTGGTAATTCCAATTTCAACAGCTTTGTCAAGGAGCAGAGGCATTGGAACTATGTCTGAAGATTAAAGAAAACAGTTCAGTTCACATTTTTGGAAAGTTGCCTTTGCAACCAAAAAGGCTTGAAATGTAATTTATTTTTTAAAAAATAAAAGTTTAAAATCTGTAGAAATTGAAGACTAGGGCCTTGATCCCACAAGCTGTTTTGTCATAGATTGATACCTGTCCCCATGCAAAAACCTGCTTACTTCATTTGTACTTCTCCTGTGGTCCTAAAGATGGAATGGGCATAAGGAAGGTGTTTAGTGTTGGTCAAGAAGTATGCTTAAACTATTATATTAGAAGTGACTAGTTTACTGGCTTTAGTCTTGGATAATGGTAGTACCCAAAATCCCCAATGAGGATTTGGGCTTTTTTGTGCTAGGACAGTCCCTGTGTTGAAGAATGTATACCCTGAAAGGCAAAAGAGCCAAATAGGGGGTGGAGAAAGGGTCAGTCGGTCAGAAGGTGGCAGATGTTCATCTTGGTTATTACCCTGCCGTCCTTTTAAAATAAAATTTAATAAACTAAACCAGAGAGTTCTATTTTTAATATTTAACCCTGCCTGATCTATTTTTAAATTAACTCTAACCTTTTCTATTTATAATTTCTCTATTTAAATCTGCACATTTCATTTTTATTTTTTAACCCTCGGTTTTTTTACTTATATTTAATCTCACCTGTCCTTTAAGCAGTTAAATACGTTTCATTACTTTGCCCTCCAAATGCAGTACTTTGACTGCAACATAACAATCCTCTTTGATCAGATGCCAGAAATCTGTCCTTCTGTCTCCTACCAGGCTTTAGTGACAGTGAGCACAGCTCACTTTGCAGGTGGAAAGAACGTTCTGTTTGTCACTAGACTACTAAGGAGCAGGAAGGTTAGCTGCTGCTTAACATTGACCATATTAGCATGAATTTATGTAGGTTCTTTCATCTCTTGCCTACCACCACACATAGGAACCGTGGTGGAAAATGTGTTGCTATGGAAGCCAGAGAGCTGTTAAGCTTTATTAAGGCACAGAATCTCCCCACAGAATCTCCTAGGATACCCATGAGTTTTGTGGACTAGAGATCCCTTGCACCTAACCTCAACAGGCCATTCAAGTCAAACCTCATGGAGTTTCCTCTTCCTTATTTCTCAGAAATAATCCATAAGAAAACAGTTTGGCTCTTAGGATTGTAAGTTGGAATTTTTCTGAAAGAGCAGCTGCAAAAATATTTGTATCAATAGTCTTGCTGGTGCCAAAGAATATAAAATACAGACTAATGCTATATGATACATACTAATTGTAGTTAAGAAATTGTGCGTCAAATGTACCTACAGAGGAGAGATCTTGACTTTAAAAAAATTCAGTGATCCCCTCCATACTTATTTGCATGCATGTTTCTAAAGGTTGTCCGAGAGTCTCAGGAAGAGTAGGAGAGACATCTAGTAGTTTCAGTGAGAATTCTGAAGGTGGGAAATTTACACATTTTTAGAATAAATTGCATTCTCTTGGGTTAAGCTGGTCATATTGAGGAGGTTTTGGGAAGGGAGTGTGTGTGCAGGATTAGAAAACAAAAGCTTGGTGGAGTTGCTCTCTTTTTGGAGGCTTGAGATGAGACTTGGATCCTGGTAAGGCAACTTCGTATTAAATCTTACCTTTTTATCAGTAACAATTTTTTTTTAAAATATTTTGCTTCTAAGAAACGTAGATTAGTGCACTAGCATTTCAACTCTGGAGTCAGAATCTGATGGTTCTTGTGGTGTTTCAAAAAAAAGCTGCAGTTGTACATGTAGCTTTTTGTTATTGATTAAGGGCCTAAACAGAGAGGGGCAACGTTTGAAGTCTCAAACTCTTTTCCCTCCTTGGTTTGCACAGTCTGTGTAAGTCTTCTGTAGGGGGTGAAATGCTCCAGTGGATTTTTTGACTTATAACTGACCAGTGATCCAGTATTCATGAGAAGCTTTTTCATTTTGTGCAAGTGATCAAGGAAGAATACTCTGGTAAAGGGATTTCAGTTTCTGTTGGATCATAAGCATCTTTAGGACAGCCTTTAGGACAGCACCAAGAGCACTGGTACTTTAACATATTATAAATGTGTTAAGCTTCTGGTGTAGGTAGGCTAAGTATAGACAGAGGATGAAGTGAGTTTGAAAAGTGTGAAATCTCAGTGACTTTATTTTAAAATAAAAGTCCTGGTTTTTGAGCTTAGCTTTTATATTGGCAACTTGTAATATTGGTGGCATCGTAAAATTAAATAGGTAAGAGAGAGTATTTATTTTGGGCAATTCATAGTTAAGATTTGATGAGGTTTGATAAAGGTCACCATAGTCTTTAAATTTAAACCTTTTGTATATGTTATGACCAATCAGACCTTCTCCAGGAGCCAGAAAACGTCAGTCTGTTCAGTGCAATGATTGCAGAGGTCAAAATAACCGTATAAGTGCAGCCGTCAGAGGCCCTCACCGGCCCGCCTCTCGAAATCCTAATGATAAAGGGAAAGCAGTCCGTGGCCGAGAAAGGAAGGATCAGCAGAATAAAGGAAGAGAGGAAAAGGTAAACTTGTGGATCATTTCATGAAGTTTAGAGATTTGTGGTTTCATTGCATCCTTACGTTGGGGGATAGGGAGATGACTAGTACAGAAGACGTTATCTTTGACCAAACTTAAAACTTGTATAGTGCTTCTCATATTTAAAACACTGTATACAAGCATGAAACCTCGGAACATATCTGTAAGGTGTTTAATGGATGAAGATGAACACTGAAGGACAGCATAATTGGCTGAAGGCCACATAGATTAATTAGCAGAGCCAGGGCTTAGAACTTGCCAGTTGCTGACCTCAGATCCTGTACATGTTCCCCTAGACGATATTGCCTATTTGTAAAGCCCTTCTTGCTGTGTAACTCAGACCTTATACAAGAGTTCATTGGAAATTCTTGGACATGGCTGTTTACAAGAAATACAAAATTGTATTACTTCAGTCCTCATTTCAGTAGCTGATTCAAATTTTGAGAGTCAGAGTGAATTATTTTTTTTATATACGACTCTCTTGCAGACGACAGTGGGAGGCTGTTGCCTTGTATCTTTCAAAACATCTGGAAGCAAAATTTCTCAGGATTCAATTAACTCTTAAGGGAGATCTTAAACCTCTCATTCAGAAGGTCAGCCTGATCTCAGCTAGTTACATTTCTCTTTTTTTTAAAAAACAAACTAGCAATATATCTGGATTCAATCTAAAAAGACCTATTCTTCCAGTCAGAACTAGGAGCCTTTAATGGTCAGAACTGTGCAATTCCCAGAAGGACAGTGTCACGTAATAATAACCTGATAATGGCTGAAATAAGAGATCACATTCAACGAGTAAAATCCATCTTTGACATAGCTTTCTAAAATAAACCAATGTCTTTACCAAATAAATCAAAGCCAACCTATTAATGTCCACAGAATTGATGGATAGAATCCAGGGTTTACTTCAGTTTCTGTAATCTCTAAAAGTGCTTCGATATAGGGGTGTTATGCATAATATAAACTGCCTAGTTAGAACTAGACACCTGGAAATGAAATAGCATGTACCTCATATTGTGTATCTTTGTAAATTAAACAGTTAGCATGGGAGTTAGGCAGGTAGGCAGGGTTTAGTGCTTTATACTAGTGATAATATCAAATCCTACTCCCATTGATTTCGATGCGAGTCTTGCAGCTGATTTTAGTAAGAGCAGGATTAACTCTAATAAGTAAAATGCTACATTGAATCTTTAGAAAGAAAGGAAAAAAAGTTGCCTCTGTGCCTTCGGTGGGCTTTGCTGATGGTGAAGTGTTAATGAAAAGTTTTCTTAACCAAGTCAGTTTGAGATATATATTTATTTATTAGTAAAGGCACTTTGAAAGCATCACAGGGGCAGAATATTTATGCAGGGATTCAGAGCTGGATGGGATCCCTTTTACCCCCAAAATTCCAGCCTTCGGAGCCACTGTTGGGTCTACCCAGGAGAAGGCAATATAATACTGCAGTACAGCCTCTCATGAATTCAGACTATCACATGTATCAATTTTGTTTTTTAACATAGAACAAGTCGTCATCTGATGTTTCAGAATCTGAGCCAAAGAAGTTTGATGGTGCTGGGTATGATAAAGACTTAGTAGAGGCTTTGGAAAAAGATATAATTTCTCAAAATCCCAATGTTCGATGGTAAGTTTGAGTAAAATTAAGCTTATATCCAGGTTGCAGTTTTTCTGTTATAAAGTGGAAGCTATCTTTTTGGGATTAAGTTTTTGACACATTAAATAATTACAGCTACATTGTTTTTTCCTATATTAAAGTAAGTTTGCTTGCCTGAATGTTTCTAGCACTCTTTTTAATTACAGGAAAACTGGTGGAAAACTTCTCAAATCAGTCTTATAGCCCAGTGTCTGAGCTGCTCATGCATGAGGCAGTGTTTCAGTATATGTAAGATATTAGGTCTGCCAGTGTCTTTTTGGAAAGGCTTTCTGCTGTATAGGTCTGTGCTAGCAAAAGGACGTGTCACTAATGGGTCCACCTGAATTGGTGCTGAAAATAGTGTAACCTCTAGTGGAAAAAGACAGTCATTTTTCAGCGTTTACAGAAAGTGTTGAAACCTAGTCTCAAACAAGAAGGGAAGCATAGTTGCCTTGAATATGCTGATCAGAATATCACAAGATCAGGTTTCTTGGGCTGTCAAAGTCCTTAGTGGGAGAGCTACAGAACAGGCAGTGGTAACACACAAGCTTCCCCTAAACTGCCTTAACCACTGTTCTTCCTCCCTGACTGCACGGAAAGGCTGAGGGCACAAGTGAGAACGTAGTTTAATTTCAGTGTCTTTTCAGTCGTTGAAAAACCTCTGTGGAGATTACAATTGAAGAATTGATGAGAGAATTTGCCCACTAGTAGTCTGATTACAGTAAAGCTGGAAAGTATAATTTCCAGCTTGAGGAGACATACCCATGCTGCTCTGATCAAGCTAGTGTGCTAAAAATAGAAGTATAGCCGCTGCAGCACAAGCAGCAGGAGGGGCTAATTGCCCCAAATACATACCTATGGTCTTGAATGGGATCGTACTCCAGGTGTCCAGTCCCTCTTGTTGGTCATGCAGCTTTGGCTACACTTCTGTTTTTAATATGCTACAGGTTTGTGTACCCGAGCTGGAAATTGCCTCTTCCAGCTCCAGTGCAGATATTCCCTAGAAACAGAACTAGACCAACTCATTCATCTAGGCTACTAAATAGCTATTAATGGTAATGAAAGTGTTTGCATCTTGAATTGAACAGTGATCAGGCATGTCCCTGTCATAAAGTGTTAAACAACGTTCTTTTTTTCTCTATCAGGGATGATATAGCTGACTTAGTTGACGCCAAAAAATTGCTCAAAGAAGCTGTAGTCTTACCAATGTGGATGCCAGAATTCTTTAAGGGAATTAGAAGACCGTGGAAGGTAACAAATTGCTGATTCTTAGCATGCAGTGTAATTCTAAGACCTGTCCTAAGTGGAACACCTGAACTCGCAAATATTCTGTGTATATTATATCTACCCATCTTTAACCAAAACTTTTAAGGCAACTATGTGTCATTTGAATACAAATGAAGTTAGTGTAGGCTAAAACATATACTGACGTGTGCATTCTGTTAGTATTCAAGAAAGTAATATTACTTAGTTTTGAAAGAATCATAGAAATGTAGGACCGGAAGGGACCTCGACAGGTCATCTAGTCTAGTCCCCTGCACTAAGGCAGGACGAAGTATTATCTGACCATCCTTGACAGGTGTTTGTCCGGCCTGTTCTTAAAAACCTTACATGACAGCAATTCCACAACCTCCCTAGGTAATTTGTTCCAGTGCTTAACTACCTTTAAGTTAGGAAGTTTTTCCTAATGTCTATCCTAAATCTCCCTCACTGCAATTTAAGACCATTGCTTCTTGTCCTGTCCTCGGTGGTTAAGGAGAAAAATTATCATCCACCTCTTTATAACAATCTTTTATGTACTTGAAGACTGTTAGGTCTCCCCTCAGTCTTCCGCAGACTAAACAAACTAATTTTTTTCAGTCTTTCCTCATAAAATGTGTTTTCTAGACCTTTGATCATTTTTGGTGCTTTCCTATGGACTTTCTGAAATTTGTTCACATCTTTCCTGAAGTGTTCTGCTCAGAACTGGACATGGTACTCCAGTTGAACCCTTATAAGTGCTGAGTAGAATGAAAGAATTACTTCTTGCGCCTTGGTTACAACACTTCTGCTAATACATCTCAGAATTACGTTCACTTTTTTTGCAACAGTATTATTGTGATCCACTGTAACTCCCAGATCCTTTTCTGCAGTACTCCTTCCTAGGCAGTCATTTCCCATTTTCTGTGTGCGCAACTGACTGTTCCTTCCTGCGTGGAGTACTTTGCATTTGTCCTTACTGAATTTTATCCTATTTAATTTAGACCATTTCTCCAGTTTGTCCAGATCATTTTGAATTTTAATCTGGTCTTTCAAAGCACTTGCAACCCCTTCCAGCTTGATATCGTCCACAAACTTTAAGTGTACTCTCTGTGCCATTATCCAAATTATTTCTGAAGATATTGAATAGAACCAGGTCAGATCTCTATGAGGCGCCACTATATATGGCCTTCCAGCTTGATTGTGAACCATTGAGGATTACTCTGAGTGTGGTTTTTCACCTTATAGTAGATTTGTCTTCCAGGCTGTATTTCTCTAGTTCAGAGGTGTTCAAACTGTTTGGCGTGCCCCCTAGGGCAGTGTGGAGGAACTCTTATGGGGGCGAGTGGTGACGCCAGGCAGCTCATGCCAGCCCCCACTGGGGTGGGAAGGGAGTGCCACCTCCAGCTCCAACTCACCTCAGTGGGCCACCCAGCCTGTGGGTCAGTGTCAACATCTGCTGGGCCCATTTCCACTTCTGGCAGATTCTGAGCCCAGCTCTGGCTCTGTCCCCAGAGACCATTGCATATGCCTTCCCCAACCCTGAAAACCCAAGTGGGGAGGGGCAGAGGGCCAGGTATTGGCCCTGCCATAGCAGTGCATCCTGGCTGCAAGGTAGAAGCAACCTGCTGCTGAGGGAGCCTTGGCTTGGTATCTGTGTATTTGAAACTTACCGGTGTAGGTAATTTAATTAAAGTTGTGTTAAGGTCTCTGTTAGGTTTATAAATAGGCTAACAAGTATACTTTTGCATGTGTCTATTTTTGTCTGAGTTGCAGGGGTGTAACCAAAAAGTAACTAAAATTGGGGGGCTCAGCTCAGTTTGCAAATCACTGCTCTAGTTTGTTTATGTCATGTGAAGGTCATGAGACAATAGCAAAAGCCTTACTAAAGTCAAAATCTACTATCGCATCTACTGCTTTCTCCCTATCCACAAGGCTTGTTTATCTGTCAAAGAAGGACACTAGGTTGGTTTGAAATGATCTGTTCTTGACAAATCTGTATTGACTGTTGTTTACCATCTTATTTTCTTATAGGTGGTTACAAATTGATGGTTTGATTATTTGCTCCATTATCTTTCTGATTACTGAAGTTAAGCTGAATGGTCTATAATTCCCTGGGTTGTCTTTATTCCTCTTTTTATAGATAGGTACCTAATTTTGCCCTTTTCAAGTCCTTAAGCATCTCTCCTGTCCTCCACAAATTCTCAAAGATAATTGCTAGTAGCTCAGATGTCTTCAGCCAGTTCCTTAAGAATTCTAGGATCTATTTCATCAGGCCCTAATCACTTGAAGACATGTAACTTGTTCTTTTCCTATTTGAGCCTCAGATCCTACCCCATTTACACTGATGTTCTCTGTTAGTTGTCCAATCACTGCTAACTTTTTTTTTTTTTGGTGAAAACTGAAACAAAAAAGGTATTTAATTAAGATTTTGGCCATTGCTGTGTTTTCTGTTTTTGTCCCCCCTTCTCCCCTCCCACCCTTCATTTAGTAATGGGCCTACCCTGTCCCTCATTGTTGTCTTGCTTCCCATGAATTTGTAAAATGCTTTCTTATTATCCTTTATATCCGTAGCTAGTTCAATCTCATTTTGTGCCTTGGCCTTTCTAATTTTGTCCTTAAGAGAGAGCGTGTGTGTGTGTGTGTGTGTGTTCGTTCAAACCTTGTAATTTGACCTAGTCTCCACTTTTTGTATGACTCTCTTTTGTTTCAGGTCATTGACGATCTCTTAATTAAACAAGGTGGCCTCTTACCACACTTCCTATCTTTTCTAAGCATTGGAGTAGTTTGCTCTTGTGCCCTTAGTAACATCTCTTTAAAAAACTGCCAGCGCTCCTGAACCCCTTTTCCTTTAGCCATATTTTCCATGGGATCTTCCCTACCAACTCCCTGAGTTTACTAAAGTCTGCCTTCTTGAGTGCATTGTCTCTGTTCTGCTGTTTTCCCTCCTACCACTCCTTAGAATCATGAACGCCATAATTTCATAATCACTTTCAACCAAGCTGCCTTCCACCTTCAAATTCTCCACTTGTTCCTCCCTGTTTGTTGGAATCAAAGCCAGAATAGCCTCTCTCCCATTTGCTTTCTCCACCTTCTGTAATAAAAGTGGTCTCCAATGCATTTGAAGAACTTGTTGGATAATTTGTACCCTGTTGTCTTACTTTCCCAACAGATGTCTGGGTAGTTGAAATCACCACCAAGCCCTGCGTTTTGGATGATTTTGTTAGTTTAAAAAAAGCCTCATCCACCTTCTCTTCCTGGTTTGGAAATGTAATTAAGCAAAAGTTCGTACTAAATAGTCTAACGCTGAGGCTATCAAACAGTTTCTTAGGCTATGATTGTTGCAGTGGGTTTTCACTAGCCTTAACAGATTTTGGTACATCACTTTGGACTGTCTCTTTTCAAATAGGGTGTGCTGATGGTTGGTCCACCTGGTACTGGAAAGACTCTCCTTGCAAAAGCTGTAGCTACTGAATGCAAAACAACATTTTTCAACATCTCTTCATCAACACTTACTTCAAAATACAGAGGAGAATCTGAGAAACTTGTCCGCCTGCTGTTTGAAATGGTGACTAACAACTCTAAAAGGAATAGTGGGTTGTAATTCTGTTCCCAGAGTAGTGAAACCTACGCAAGATATAGTGTGGCAGTAGGCCTCCAAGTTAAAGCCTTTTTAGTTACATTGAAGTTTGAGACCCTCAGTTTTTAGTGTGTGTATAAATATGCACACAGGTATTATTCATAGAAAACCACTTGTAAAAATTGACAGAATGGTCCTGCTTAGCGTATGTGCTCATACCTCAGGTTGAATTAAAGCATAAGCGCTTTCAGCCAAACTTATGGCCACAGTTCTTGGATTCATGTGACTGCATCAGAATCTCCAGTTTCATTTTAATAAAAGGTTGCTATTCCTCATGGTTTTAAGAAAAACTGAATAGTGTAACCAATGTAGTAATGACTGCCTGAGTCAGCAAGCAGCCCAAAACAATAGCTCAATGGTGGAAGGAGGGGTTTGGCATATTGTGACGTAGATAAACCTTCAGGTACATGGGAAAGGTATACTTGTATAAGATAATGTGAATTTAACTCATTATAGTTGTACCACTATATTCCCCATGTGGACATGCTGATTCTAGTATAAGAGCTTTTTTGTGGTTTAGCTTATGCCTGTTTGAAAATGGTTTAAAGTAGGCTGAAAAAAGCCACTCTTATTCCAGAATAAGTGCCTACACAGGGACTTTAAATCACTAGTTATACAAACGTAATGGGTGAAACTTCCCAAGTAGACATACCCAAAGGCTCCAGATTTCCTTAATCAAGGCCTGCTTATACCTACTAATAATGTGATACACTATAAAATAAACATTTTCTGTCTGAGACACTATTTGGTCTGTGCTTTCTACAAATAGACTTTGCAGGCTGATTTGAAATAACTCCCTGAAGACAAAACTACTAAAATTCAAAACCTTGCTCTGCGACTTTAGATCCCAGTTAAGTAGATTAGATATGGTCACACAATCATCCATTATATAAAATGTGTAGTTTTCCCTTTTAGCTAAGAATAACACAAATTTTAATCTTCAGTTCAAATCATATCATGTGGTTAAGACTCAGTAGTCTACAGAGCATGTGATGCTTGGAATTAATGGAGTGGTGGACTCAGTAAAGGCTTTTCTACATTGCCAAGTTCAAATGCAGTGCATTCTGGGGTGAACAGTCTTGCAAAATGTGGTTATTGTAGCCTCAGTTCTACAAACAAGTCCTATCACATTGCTGTGGGAACTTCAGGTTTGAATTTATTGAAGTTGACCACATTATACATGGTAAAGGCATTAAAGTTAATGCCATATACAGCAACAGAAAATATTATGTATGCACAAAGCAATATAATTGCTGTGGGACAATAACTTTGAATTTCCTGGGTGTGTTTTTCTCTGCTTTTTATCGAATCTCAAGGTCTGGCTAGGATTAGCATGTGACTGCCATGCTTCTTGGAAACGTGCTACAGGAATTAGTGTGGATGAATCATTTGGTGGCATTCACCCCTTGTAGTAATATTGAACTGATTATCCCAACATGGTTTTAGTGCTGATTTAGGAGATTTGACCTTGGTTTCATTAAAGATCCCATAACATGTTACAGGTGTTAACTTTAGTGTCCTGGTCAGATACTACCTTCGATAATTACTGTGCCTATTTAAATTACATTCTGGGGTGCACATTGAGCTGGATGTGACATTCATTTCCATGGTAAATTATTGTATAGTCTTGCTGCAGGCTGTTAAATAGCTGGCATGTAATACTCTAAGGGTTACTACACTTGAGTAGGGTAATGTTCTGCTTTTATATCATTGCTACTGAAAGCATAATTGCTCATGGTATGTATGTTTGAAGGGTGGAGGTAAGGGAGAAGAGATGTTGGCTATTTATTCCTATTGTGGTGAATCACCAAAGCCAAGACAGCACAGCATTGCTTATAGGCAGCTCTAGGAGATGTGACAATTCCAAAGAAATAAGATTAAATAAAGCTTAAGATAAACTGATGCAATTTCAGTTTCTCATTTCTCTAGGCTCGATTTTATGCACCAACAACTATATTTATTGATGAGATAGACTCTATCTGTAGTCGCAGAGGAACCTCGGAGGAGCATGAAGCCAGTCGACGGGTAAAAGCAGAACTACTGGTTCAGATGGATGGTAAATGAACTTAATCATTGTTGATGGTTCTGGGTTATGGGAAAAAATAAAAGGATTTAATTTTATTCTGTTAGGCACAAGAACTTACTTATGCTGTTTTTAAAAAGGCAGATTAAAATGATGAACACATAAACATTACTCAAACTCACAAGACACTACAAATATACTGAGCTCATCTATACTACCTTATCTACTCCCACAAACGCTCTTCAGTATCTGAATCTCAACTTCTTATTATAACTTCAGAATAATTGAGCTTCCTCAAATGTGTGGAATCATTGAGCTCCTTGTCAGTCATGACTCCTTTTATATAACCCTACACTTCCCACAAGTGATTTTTCCCCCTTCCAGCCTAACCCTTCCCCCTTAGTAGTCCAATAAAGTAGAGCAGTCAGATGTAGCTGTATTGCTCTAGTAGCAGAAAGTCTTCAAAGACAACCATCACTAAGCGCTCCAGACTGTAGTCTTCTATACAAGTGATTTGAATAACTGTAATCTATGCGAATTTAAACTTCTAATGGCAGTTAACATCACCTCCAAAAGGATTCACATTATGATACTCTTTTTAAATAGCATTTTAATAAAAATGGCACACTTCAGTTACTTTCTACAATTAATTTAAGCAATTGTTACTGAATAGGGAAAAACCCATGCCAGTTTTATTTGTGCAGAAAATTAGCTATTTTAAATTTAAAATTCTTTGCTAAACACTGTTGAATATGTACTTAAAGAAACCTTCAAATACTTTGCTAATCTGCAGAATAACTTGTGTTAGGATTCCAGGAGTCATAAAACCTTTTTTTTTAAACTTGAGCAGTCTGATCCTGCACCCATTTAAGTCTATAGAGAAACTCCCATTGACTTAAATAGGAGCATGGTCAGAGCCCTTGAGACACTTTCCTTGCAATTCAGATATTTGTATCAGTAATGAATTTTTCATTAGCTCCCTTTTTTTAGCCATGGAATTTTGGAATATTCATAAATGGTGTCTTGTTATGCTTTAATATTAGGGCAAACAGTACAGTGGGTATTCCAGGGTCTGTCACTGATTACAAGCAAAATCTGTCGGTTTTGTCATTAGAATGATTTACAAATAAACACCTTGGTAACAGATGTAGAGGATGACAATTCTAATAAAACACATCTTGGATTTTTATTAGTAAAAGCTATTTATATAGTGCCACTAATTTAACAATGCTTTACAGACTAAAATACTTCCTGTCTGTTCAAAAGGGTTTTAGTCCATGGACCTAATCCACCAGTCTTGAATGCTGACTTTCCTGAGACGACTTATGTTAATAAAAATTACTCACCTGAGTAAGGGATTGCAGTATCAGGCCTACAAATTGGTGGGGAAGATCTGATTTTGATAGCAGCAGTTACACTTTTTTGGCGTGGCTGTTAATGACATTTTTGAGTACCCTTATTTTTAGTTCCATTCTAAGTTTTCACGTTGACACCCTGTGATAAAGGCAAAAATCCAGGCAGATATTGCAAAATTGTCTGTTGATGCAGAAGGACTTGCCCATCTAGTGAAACTTACATCAATGTTAACCTCAGTTCTCTGACCTAGAATTTGCAGTTCTTCATCCCAAAATGGCAGGTGGAACTAAAATTAAACTTGCACTTTAATATTAGATCTCAGGGTATCCGTGATTCTGTATCTATATAGGATCTTCCCATGATAGCTGAATAGGTTTAACTATTTCCCCTCCTACCACAGGTGTTGGAGGGGCTGCTGAAAATGATGATCCTTCCAAAATGGTTATGGTACTTGCTGCTACTAATTTTCCGTGGGATATTGATGAGGCCCTAAGACGACGACTAGAAAAGAGAATTTATATTCCTTTACCATCAGGTACAAAGATTTCCTTAGATTAAAAAAAAAAAAGTGATCGTTGCTTCTTTTATTTTGTGATGAGTCTTGTGATTTTTGGCAGTATCTTAGTATACTGTGCCGGACATCTGGGCTCGGAAGAGACCTTTGAACTTTGGAGGCACTTTACCTTGAGTGTATTGTTTGGTTGAATGCATTCATGGTCTGGATATGGAAGAGAGTGCATCAATAACACCACAGACAAAGCATTAAAATGGCAGGTACATGTGGGTATAAGGCCAATGGATACAGAGATTAGCCTAGAACAAAGAGGTGAAAAACAATGTAAGGACTATACTTGATTGAATTTCAAAAATAGGAATGCAAAGTTAACACTCCTAAAAAGTGGCCTGACTTTCAGAAATGCTGAGTGCCCAGCTGCAACCTCTTAAGTCTAAGGAGGTTGTGGAAACTCCTTCACTGGAAGTTTTTCAAAAGGAGGCTGGATAGCCATCTGTGTTGGATGGTTTAGACACAACAAATCCCGCATCTTGGCAAGGAGTTAGACTAGATGACCCTTGTGGTCCCTCTAACCCTATGATTCTAAGTCCATTTGCGCTCAGCGCTTCTGAAAATCAGGCAACTTGTTAGGATCCTAAATATAGACTTAGGAACTTAACTTTGTGCTCCTGTTTCTGAAAATATTTGCCTTCTGAATTGGACTTTAGATGTAGATGCAGAATAGAGCAAAGGAAGATTAAAACAAATTAGAGCCACCCTGTGTGTATCTTTTGAATCACGGAATTAGACATGCTATTTTTTTGTTTGTTTAGCAAAAGGCAGAGAAGAACTCTTACGGATAAACCTGCGAGAGTTGGAACTGGCTGACGACGTTGACCTTGCAAATATAGCTGAAAAAATGGAAGGTTATTCTGGTGCAGACATTACCAATGTATGCAGGTATGTCAGAATTGCAACCTTATAAAACAGTTTCTCTTGTTGAATCACTTATTTGAGAACTAGTCAGCCTTAATCATGTCCAGTAGCGACCCTAATTTGGTGACTGAAATTAACAGTACTCGGAAAACACAAACCTTGTCACTAAGTTAAAGGCTTAATATAAACTGACTTGGTTCTCCGAGTAGTTTTCACATTCTGTCTGCTTCTTGAACTGAAAGCTCTCTAGGGCAAAGGACTGTCCCCCACTCTATGCAACACCAACTATGATGAGGGCTTCCCCACTCTGATGGCAGCTTTTGTGTGTAATCAGAACAAGTAATAAGTAACCTGGTACTATAGAGGGGACCAAAGGAGTGGATGGTGAAAAGGCAGTGAATAGAGAAGTTTGCCCTAAATATTTGACCACTATAAACTGAGTTGAGGCAAATACAGTGTTAGATGTAAGTAGCTGCTTCTCTTGTTTTTTGTGTGTGTGTGTGGACATGGCTTTTATTTCAACTCAATTTATATGAATGAGGGAGGCATAGGGGCACTTAGCCAAAATCTTGTTTGTAGGATGCTGGATGTAATGACGCTACTAAATTTTCTTTTAACATAATTTCTATTGTCCTAAAATATCTCTTCTGCTGGTTGACACTAGATTTGCTACACAATCCAGTTAATACTGGTTGAAATATTGTTTTTATTGCCATATTGGGAAAACTGGAACATCCAGTTACATAAGAAAAGAAACAGGAGAGAATGGAAGGGAGTGAACAATTTTTTGATGGGGAGAGGAGGAGGTGGTGTTCTAGACGAGTATTAAGGGAGGCAAGTTGTTTGTCAGAAAATGGACAACTTCATGGTGCAGTTCCGAGGAGAATTGCAAATTGAAATGAGAAATGAAAGCACACCAGTCAATTCCATTTTCACCAGGTGGTTCATTTCAACATTTATCGATTTGTTAAATGCTTCTATGCAAAGGACCTATTCCAAACCAGAGAAATCCTTACTTTGTTCCCTGAAGCTGCTTCAAAAATATGGTAGATGTGTAAGGGTCCCTTCAATAAAATCTTCAATCACATTAAATGTTTCCTTAATTAGATGGATTAACTTATTGAGATGTAGGATTCCCTAAAAGCAAGATTTACCTTTTTAGTAACTTTAGGGTTTTACACACACCAGAAGATACTACTGATTTTTTTGATCATCCAACTATGCAGACTCAGCAGAGCAGGGGTTTTATTTCCTCTGGTATCAATCTCAAGATCTCTCTCCTCTAGGATTTTGAGACTTTTAGATTTTCTGGGCCTGCGAATCAGTTTGGGGACTTGAATTTTGGGTCTCTGTTGCCGCCTTTTTCCCTGCATGATAATAGACAGATCTCCCGACTGTGTTTTAATGTTCATTGGGGAGAGTAAGTTGAAGAAGTTTCTGCAGTGGAAAGCAAGGGCCAGGCCCTTGTTAACGTGTCAGATAGTTAAAGCTCCCAGTAGCTCCCTAAAAGAGAACTCCCTGCCCCCGAGGCCTGGCAAGTGGTGGCTATTGTTGCAGCAACTGAACTTGGAATCTAGGGGGAATGAGAAGCTCTGTTTTTTAGGACTTTTTTGTCTCATTCACAGCCAGTTAAACCATTCTCAGTACTATAGCATAAAGAGTAAGTTTTTATAAATAGGCAGCAGCGTATCTAGCTGTCTCGACACCCAAGGCCCACCCTGTTAACATTTTTATGGTGAGGGTGAATATAGAAGAAAGAAAATTAGGTGGCTTCATTCAAGTCCTTGGGAGCTTTGAAATAAAACTTTGTTACCACTTTCATTGTGCCCCCTCCCAACAATGGCTTTAATTGCTGCGACTGGTCTGTCCATCCTCAGTGTGGACAAAATCATGATTTTATCAGCATCTCCCATGGGGCCTGATCTATCCGTTATATTTGCTAGTGAAAAAGATGAAACGATAGCTGTAGTAAAATGAAATACTATTTTTAGTTATTAAAATGCACAAACTTTTCTTTTTGGTTGAAAATTTATGGTTTTAGAACTTAATTTCAATAAATTACTCAAACAGTGCAAGCTAAACTGCAGACTCTTCAGTCATTTGTCCAACCCCCCCACTAAGTATGTGTATGTAGACTGTTACTTTATTTGCTTACCTAACACAGGAACTACCAATAAGTCCATCACTTAATACAGCAGGAAAAGAGGTATTTATAGGGACAGTTTATAAGCACTTATTGCGGCCAGCAATATAAGGTACATAGGGATGAATAGGTTTGGGGTTTGTTTGGGTAATCATTCAATCCCTAGCTCAGATTTGTAAGTAATTTGCAGTCTGGAGATACTACAGACCTTCTATAGTAAACTGCTTTTTCAAAACCCTTCCCTTTAAATGTATATGTTCCATTCATGTGTGACGGTTTGGGATTTCGTGAAACAGTTCTAAATAGGGACAGTCCAATTCTCTGTACAATAGCACAGTCAAAAAGGAAAACGGTGTGGGACTAACACAGGTCCCTGCCACTACAAGTCTATCTGTAGTCGTGGTGGATACTTGTGTTCCTCACAGAATAGGGGTATAAGCCCTGCTCAGTAAGGCTGTGAAGTGCACAGAAATATTAACCAAGTGAGGTTTGAATGTTTAGTCTTCTGGTTCCTGGCCCACTGAATTTATCCTAAGGATACAAGAACATTCAAGGAGACGGATCCATTTCATGTCCCATGTGGAATTTTAGTTCTGTCTGGCTGCTTTAGAATGACACAAGAGGAAGTTGTGCAGAGCAACTGGAATTATCAAGAGATTTAACGGACAAAACTCTATGAAGTTTAGTTATGCATCTGCAAATGGTGAATTTTCCAGCCTTTGTTACTTGGTCAAAACAGCAGACTTTCCTGACTATGATAAAAGTAACTTCTGTGAATTCAAGACTATCCCTCTGCTTGATTTGAAACTCGTGCTCCAAACCATGCAGATTCTAGAGATGGTCAGAACAGTTTAACATCGCCAAACTACATCATAAATGGGAACTCCATATATATTTCGCATATCTTATCCAAACTGCAGCTAGCTGTGATAAGGAGCAATTAAGGACATATTCCCATAGTCAGTAATCAGTTTAAGTGAAGTCATATTGCTGAACTTGATGACAATTTCCATGCAGACTCTGCATTGTTCTGACCTTACTGCAAGATAATAACAGGAAGAGAAAAAGGCTTGCTTTCAGCAGCAAAAGGAACAAACAGATGCACATTATATATTCTGGTTCTCTTTGCCCCCATCTGTCAGACCTATGCCCTAATTGATTTAAAATTGGTTCACTAAACTGACAAGCTGGTGGTGGTGCAAATCAGAAATAGAATTCCAGGTTATATATTGTGAAAAGTAATCTTCTAGCTAGAGATGGATCTTGAAATAATTTTTAGTATTAGCCCCCTATTCCACAACCCTGAACTTGTTCAGTGTCTGTCTACATTTAAAACACTACAGCAGCACAGCTCTGGTGCTTTAGCACTTCAGTGTAGACGCTATGCTGATAAGAGGTTGGTGTAAGCAATCCTCAGTCCTGAGAGGCAGTAGTTAAATTGACGGAAGAATTCAAAGGTGTGGATTTTTGATACCCCTGACTGACATAACTAAGGTCTCTTCTACACTAGACAATTAGATCAATTTAATTATCTTTAGCCAACCACAGGTGGTTTTGCTAGCTGAAAGCAACATTCCAAGCTAGAATTTGACTACTGCGTAATGTAACAGGTACAAGGTAAATGTACTTTCAGTAGTACTGCAGATAGGTGTTACTGAAGCTCTCTGGTTCTAAGGGTGCAGTTTCAAAGATTCTGCTGCACATAAGGATGGTCCAGTAAGTAAGCCACTCGTCTGGGAGTTGGGAGAAGTGGGTTCAGTTCCCTTCTCCACCACATACTTCCTGTATGACCTTTGGCAATCATTTAACCTCTCTCTCAGTTCCCCATCTGTAAAACTGGAATAAGAGACTTCCGGACCTCACAGGAGTATGATGAAGATAAATATTAAAAATTGTGAAGTGCTTAGCTACCACAGTAATCAGGGGCCATATTAGTACTAAGATAGAACAGAAGTTAGTGAAAATTAATTTTTGGTTCTCCCAATTGGAATGTGGTGACTTAATTTAAAGCCTAACTTTGTAGCCTCTTAAGCAACTAAATGTCCATATTAATGAGTTGTTTCCTCTTAACGTATAGGGATGCATCACTGATGGCTATGAGAAGGCGTATTGAAGGCTTGACACCAGAAGAAATCCGAAATCTTTCCAGGGATGAAATGCATATGCCTACAACTATGGAGGATTTTGAAATGGCTTTAAGAAAGGTTTCTAAATCGGTATCTGCTGCGGACATTGAAAAATATGAAAAATGGATTGTTGAATTTGGATCATGCTAAGTCTTCCTAACCAAGCTTCCCCTGGGAAACCTGTCTTAAAACAGCTTCAGAAGTAACAAAAGGTAGTGTTCATGTGCACTAAGTGCTATTTTTTTAACTTTCTTGAACTTAAGAGCAACATGATTCTGAATAAAGTAATTTTTTAAATTGCATGTCACTTCTGCCTCTTCTTTGAATTTACTCAGAACAAGTCTCCTTTTATCTACTTCCCTTTCAAAGATATGAATGTCATCAATCAAATGTTTTGGTTTTCATTTTGTTTTATTTTAATTGAATAGTGGCATCTGTTCACCAGTGGGGTTCATATGAATTCTTTCACTAGCACAGAAACTGGTAGTCTTTGTGCTTGTCAGATCCTGATACTGCAAATCTCAACATAGGAAGAATAAGATTCACTAAACAGTGGTGCCAATTCATCTGTGGCAAATTTTGCCTTTTAAATGTTCCTGCATCTGTTAAAAGAAATTGTGACAAGACTAAGGTGCAAAAACCCTGAAACTTGTAACAGTTAATAAATTAAACTTAAGTCTGACTGAACTAAAAAGTAAGACTTCACTTAAGATGCATTGGGAAAAGCATTTCCTTAGGATATGCTGGGCAACTCTGATTAATACCAGACTATTTTGCCAGCACTGCCGCTGAGTCAGGTTTGCAGTCTACAAGTGTTGCAGTTGTCTTTAGAAAGTGGAGACCAAGGCATTAAACATATCTGGCACACTTTCTATTAAAATAAAAAAAACAATGTTGGCAGATGACTTGCTTAGGGAAGGAATCTGTGTTCTAAAATAAGCTTGTGATGTACAAATGAGTATGTCCTAGACTTCTATAGAAGTCCTGTTTTAAAGTTCGAGAGTGGCCTTCTAAAATGGGATAACTACTACTCCTGTTTGTGCATGTGCCAGTTTATCGTATTGAGGAATTTTACTTTAAAAATTTAAATTTTAAAATAGGGCCAAAGATCAACTATTCTAAGGCCCGCTGCCCTCAATCTTAAAGCAAGATCACACATGACTCTCTAGTGAGGTTCTTTCTTGTAATATTAAATAATCCTATTAGTTCGGGAATACCACTGGAAAGCTAAAAATCCAGCCTGTTTTTTTTTTCTTCAGGTAATGTATTCCTGCAAGTCACTTCTCTACAGTTTGATTTCCTTTCAGTATATTTTTATATGTACAGTGAGTGTAGTAAACAATTTAAATGTTAATTTATGTGAACATCTGTGAGAAAACTATGCCTCCTGTATTCAAGATAGTAAACCAGTGTCTTGTAAGACATTTGTGTTGTTTCTGAGAAACTTTACACAATACCACAAGATATACAAAAAAGCATAGTAAACAAGTCATCTATAAGTGGCTTACAATTTTCAGTAGGGAAGGGGCTTAATATGAAAGTGGCTGTTGAATAAAGTGCTTGAAATATCAAAAATTGCCTTAATATCTTGTTTTACATATATAGTAACTCCTTATTTTAATAGTAAGAACGATTGTTGTTTTTACAAGGCACAGTCAAGGGTAATAGGTCTAAAATCAGGTTGACCACCTTTGTTTTGGCTTGCAGGCACGTGTGTAATCTCTTCCTTCTAGTGCTTTAGTCCATGCTTGAAGATTAGCACATTCTGTATTTCATTACCTAACTGCCTTATCTGTGAATACAAAGGCCAGCTCCCTGTCCTATCTGCTGGGAGAGTATTTTAAAGAAATTAAAACTTGTCACAACCCTCATAGTAGGAAGCTGCTGCTGTTTAGGAGCAAGAGGCTGTGGAAAGAGGGGAGATCATTTTGGGCCTCAACCTTGAAATGTCCCTTTAAACATAAATCAGTTGACATACTATTTTCATAAAAGGAAGCAAATAAGGTATTAAAGTTCCAGTGCCAACTTTTAGGTCCACTGAAGATTGGTACAAAGATTCAGACGCAAGCATGGTATTGAGTACATCATTTCTCCACTAAATTGTCTGTCTTCTCTGGAATATCTGAAGAGACGTTTATCACAACCACAGGTGCAGTGTTGATAGCCTCCAGGTGAAGGACTCCTCTGAAAGACATTACTTAACATAAGAAAAATTTGCATTCTCAGAACAGAGCTACCCTTTTCTAATCAGGGGGTAGCTGTGTTAGTCTGTATCCACAAAAAGAGTCCAGAGGCACCTTAAAGACTAACTGATTTCATGGGTAAAAAACCACTTTTTTGCATCTGAAGAAGTGGGTTTTTTACCCACGAAAGCTTATGCCTAAATAAATGTTAGTCTTTAAGGTGCTACCGGACTCATTGTCAAGTTTTTCTTGTATATGTTATCAACCTTTCATTGTAAAAACATATGAAGTACTTGCAGACTCCGTCATCTATTAAATGAAGAGGCAGCACTAGTATGGAGTTGTTAGGGAAGCTGCTTTGATACTTGGTGACTTTTGGCACATCATGTAAGCTGGTTTCCAATCTAAAATATTAGCGTACGATTCAGCTCCTACCTCACAGATATTAAAACTTGATTTGAAAGCAGTTTAAACAATTATCTGCCGCCAGGAGCTACATTCATGTTAAGCCAAACTGCAGGTCAAATGAGACAGGCAGGACACGTTTACAAGACACGCTTTTACAATAGAGAACTCTGTTGAAGATTCAACATGCTGCTGTTCAGT
Source organism: Chelonia mydas (assembly GCF_015237465.2). Lineage (NCBI taxonomy): Eukaryota > Metazoa > Chordata > Testudines > Cheloniidae > Chelonia > Chelonia mydas. The sequence continues at coordinate 109,795,266 of NC_057851.1, read as the reverse complement.
TAAGGGATGAGCATTCCCCATCTGCTTGAAAGCCCTAGTAAGTCTTCCACTACCATGAGACCTGCCACTGTGGCTAGTTCTAAGGTGATTTCTTTAATCGATAAAGAAAAAAATGCAACCTTGAAAGGTGGCCTGCAATTGAAAAATTACCTCTTTCAAACTCTTGTTGGCATAGACCCCACCTATTGGAACAGTGGCCAGCAGTGATTAGGTCACATGTATGCTTTTCAGTGGTAAGTTAAGGAATTATAGCTTAATTCCACCTGTTTTTGACCACTTGTTTACAAATCAGTACTTTGCTCATTGTCAGTCTGTATAATTAGCCTTTTTTCTAGTTCTACCTAGTTTAAACAGATGTCAGTATTAAACCACTTGCTTGTTGTACAGTAGTCAGATCCAATGAGTGTTGCTGTCTCCCTACTCTGATGGTAAATAAATCGCTCTGGTTTTAACATTGTGCTTGGTGAGAAGTGAGGATGGCAGGGGGTGACAGCAGAGCAGATGCCTTGGTAAAGGGCACTTCAAGTGTATACTTTCAGTTTGCAAAGCCTTTACTCCCCAAACCCAGAAGGGCTGTCAAGCACCTTGAGGTCTCTCACTCCTGCCTGGCTGGCTGGCTGGCTGGCTTTATTCCTTATATGGCTTTATATAATCTGTTACAGCTGAAGACTTCAGCTAATTTTGGCATAGACAAGTCCACTGTGGCTCAGATGTAAGACATTTTCAGTTTTAACTCCATCTTAATGTTGGCCTGGTATTTTATTTTCAGTATGTTAAAACCTTGAGGTATGTTATCTTACTGTGTTGAAAGTAAGCATAAACTCCATGCCTTGCTCACTGAGGGCTGGTCTACGCTGTGTGTGTGAGAGAAATAGATCTAAGTTACGCAACTTCAGCTACATGAATAACATAGCTGAAGTCGACGTACTTAAATCTACTTACCGCGGTGTCTTCACTACGGTAGGTGGACTGCTGATGCTCCCCCGTCAACTCTGTCTACGTTTCTCGCTCCGGTGGAGTACCGGAGTCTATGGGAGAGCACTCGGCGGTTGATTTATCGTGTCTTCACCAGACATGATAAATCGACCCCCACTAGATTGTTTGTTTGCTCCAGAGGTAAGCGTAGACATGCCCTGAGCTGATGTGCTTCTTACTCAAGGTAGCACAGCTTAGATATAGGGACTGATCACGGAACTCTACTCTGCCAAGCTGCAATTAATGCTTTGCATTGTCAGAGCACTACACCCACTAATTCGCCCCCCACCCTTACGGAAAAGGGAGGCAAACTGTCACCAGATGAGGGAAGTGAAGTGACTTCTGTAGAATGAGGAGGTGTATATAATTGACTCACATGATTTAGGCTTTGTCTACACTGCCAAGTGAAAGACAAAACTTTTGTCGTTCACAGGTGCTTAAAAAAGCTCCCTCCCCGCAAAAGACAAAAGTGTTGTGAAGGCAAGTGGTAGTGTAAACGACTCAGCTCATTGTCAGCAGGAGTGCTCTCCTTGTAGGGGGTGGAAATATTTTGTCAGCAAAAGTGCAGACAAACAGCGTTTACACTGCCCAACTTTGAGTGACGGCTGTGTCGCTAAAAGGTGAGTAGTGTAGACAAAGCCGTAGTGTTTTCAAAGCGCTTCAGTGTCCTTGATTGAAAGTGTAGAGTTATTGCTAAAGCCAGGCTGTGTGGCAAAGTTAAGACTGAAACAGAATGTACGGTTCTTAACCTTGTTTGACTACACTGCGCTTGCAGAGCTTCAGATATTTGGCCTTCCTGTTCCTGAGATGAATAATGCTGTAGAGAAAAAGCCTACCCCTCACAGATGGTCTTCAGAGAGCTGCTACTACACATGTAAAATAATGCATTATCACCAACAATTTAATAGGTGGTACTGACCTGTTTTTTCCAAACTTCTTTATAAGAAGCCACTTACAGTGGAAAGCTAATCACTACCTTTTTGTGGAGTGGTAGCAAACTCTCCACATTATGAGGTTGTCTCCTTTCATTGACTAGTCTTAGGACTACAAACAGCTTTTTTGGGAGTATGCAAGAATTACTCACTTGTGTTCGCAGGAAGGGAAAAGCACTTTTAAGATTCCTAAAACGAGAGCTGCTCCTACAACTCCTGTCCCAATGACTTCCATCAACTTAAAGAACACAGGGAAAGATTTAAGCCAGAACCCGCACAGCTCTTTTCTCAAGTATTCCACCCACTGGCACATCACCTGAAACCAACAAACACGTTAAAAGAACAAGACAGTTTCTGAAATATGTCTAGTGCAGTCTAGCTACTGGTGAATCCCTACAAGATGGATTAGCTCTGGTTTAAACATATAATACAGTTCATACACCACTTTACATATCACTCTTATTTTCTAATTGATAGTCTCCCTGCTCAGGAAGATTTGACACATGCAAATCTGTAAGACAGCCTTAGTCATATGAGAGGAGATCCCATGTTTGGGTGGGGAGTTGAGAACCACAGAGCAGCCAGAGGCAAGGCTATAGATGTAGATTACACATGCTACTTGCAACCAGAATAGCATTTCCCACTGCAGTGTGTATCAGGGAAAGGGTTACTGGTGCTGCAGCAGCAACATTACATTGGCTATGAAGCACCGTTGAAGGCTGCCTGAGAGAGCACAAGAGGGTAGAATATTTGGAGGAGGACCCTGGTGATTTTTTTTAACTGTCAAACAATGCCAGGCATTAACCTGCTGCAGTGGTGACTTGCAGGTAGTACGTTCTCTTTTCATGGTGCTCGCTTTGTGTGTCTGACTGCAACAGTCTCTGAAACAGGAGCATTGTAGCAGTAACTGTACTCCCAGGTGGAGAGCACTGAACAGAATTTTTCCTTTTGAAACATCTGGTATTGGCCACTCTCAGAAACAGGAGACTGGATCAGATGGATCACTAGTATCATACAACAGCAATTATTACATTCTTATCATGTAAGACCGGGTACCCACAACAAAATTGCAGCTGGAAAAGTTGCAATTTCAATTCTCAGCCCTGTTTAACTTGAAACAGCCTCTGCAACAAAGTAATAATGTATCATGCTGCTTTTCTCTACATACCAAAAAAGAAAAAAACCTCCAAGAGATGGAGTTCTGAGGAAAAAAAAATCACAAGCTTCTTTAAAAAAATAAAAACACCAGAATAGCTTTCATAACCTCTAGAAAGGCACTGTGTTTGTGAAATGGCATGTGGATGGCCTTTATGTTGCAATGTACAACTTACTGAATCATGCTTTTTTGTGGGAGGAGAGCTGTCAAAAAAATAAAGGGAAGGGTAACCACCTTTCTGTATACAGTGCTATAAAATCTCTCCTGACCAGAGGCAAAACCCTCTCACCTGTAAAGGGTGAAGAAGAAGCTAGGAGAACCTTGCTGGCACCTGACCAAAATGACCAATGAGGAGACAAGATACTTTCAAAGCTGGAGTGGGGGGAATAAAGGGTCTGTCTCTGTGATGTTTTTTCCGGGAACAGATCAAGAATGCAGTCTCAAACTCTAAGTTAGTAAGTAATCTAGCTAGAAAGGCGTTAATTTCCTTTTGTTAAATGGCTGGTAAAATATGCTGTGCTGAATGGAATGTATATTCCTGTTTGTGTCTTTTTGTAATTTAAGGTTTTGCCTAGAGGAATTCTCTGTTTTGAATCTGATTACCCTTTAAGGTATTTACCATCCTGATTTTACAGAGGTGATTTTTATTTTGTCTTCAATTAAAAGTCTTCTTTTAAGAACCTGATTGCTTTTTCATTGTTCTTAAGATCCAAGGGTTTGCGTCTGTGTTCACCTGTACAAATTGGTGAGGATTTTTATCAAGCCCTCCCCAGGAAAGGGGATATAGGGCTTGGGGGGATATTTTGGGGAAAGACGTCTCCAAGTGGGCTCTTTCCCTGTTCTTTGTTTAACACGCTTGGCGGTGGCAGCGCAGGGTTCAAGGACAAGACAAAGTTTGTACCTTGGGGAAGTTTTTAACCTAAGCTGGTAAGAAAAAGCTTAGGGGGTCTTTCATGCAGGTCCCCACATCTGTACCCTATAGTTCAGAGTGGGGAAGGAACCTTGACAAGGGGTGTTTGGCTTCCTTTCCTAGCCATGGATTAATGGGGAAAATTTACTGCTTTCTGCTTGATTCCAAAAGGAGGAGAGACTAAGATTCTGTAACATTGGACAATTAAGTTTGTGTTGATCAGTATAGTGCTAGTCTTCTCAACAGCATCCCCCTAACCGCCGTTATTTTCTTCTAGATTTCTCACTTGCTCTTATCCATTTCCAGTCCTAAACACAAAATTAGAGACATTTCTGATTCCGTTTTAACTGGGACTTAAGATGGATACCATAAGTATTTTAAACAATTACCTTATAAGATGATGGAGGCTCTGTCCTGAGAGGAGTCTCCGGTAACTTGCCAGGTAATGTCTCTTCATCTACTGTAGTTTCTGCTTGCCAGAGGAGGTAGTGACTGGTTGGTTGCAGTGGGCCTTGAACATCTACTAAAGAAGCAGAAAGGCATAGTTAAACATTTTTAGCTTCTCCATTTCACCCACACAACTTCTGGTGGAGCAGCATATGATATAACGATGCACACAGTAAGCAAAAGAAAGTGATGCTGCATGTGTGTGTGCACTGCAAGGTTATCTAAGTTTATAATGAAAATACAAATAATTAAAGCAGACATTTTCATTTGACCTTCGGAATAAACCCTGAAAGAAGCTGAGGTAGCATTACTAGGCAGATTCAACTATGAACTTTAGCTGTCATCTGCTAAAAGGTGAGAAATAAAATTCATAAAGTCCCTTAGTAAACCCATAAGAGAATTTGATTAATAAACTGAATTCTAGCCACATTTTCAATATAAAGTAAAATTTGGTAACTCAAACTATTCCCTATATAGAAATGGACCAGACAGGAACTTACTTTACAGAACTCAATTCTTGTCTTGAGAGAGCTTCAGTGGTAACCTTTATTGTAGGACTAGGGCAGAAATGGCAAATACAACTCAGCTAGGAGAACTACAGTGATATTAGATCCCCATCATCTTAAGTGCCATTTCAGAATCACCTCTGAAGGAAAAAACATATTTGAAAAGAGAACAAAAGAAACAGCACACAATACTAAATCATAACCAATAATCTCTTAATGAACAGAGTGTATGTCTTGGGAAAGTCAGTTCACCTCTACATGCCTCAGCTTCCCTCTCAATGAAACTGGGATAGTGAAACTTGCCTGCCTTTGTCACATGCTTTGTGATTTATGCATTAAAAGCATGATGTAAGTGCTATATATTACTTACCTTTTCCTGAGAGATTGGGAAGTGTAAACAACACGTCCTTGTCCCTGGGGATGGAATACAGCATGCTTTCCTTCAGAGGAACAGAATGGTTTGAATGTCTAAGTACTTTCAGGCCCTTAATTAATATGTTTATTTCAGTAACCTCCTCTTGCTGAACCTGCAAAGGAGAAAAATATTGGAATTTTATATATTTTAAAGTAAGGGTGAGGCAGGCCACTGGCTAAAAACAAGCACCATTAAAATACTTTTAGCATGAAGATTTTTGTGGATGCACAAATATTACTAACATAATGAACATATTTACATAATTCTTTTTATTTACTTATACATTAGCATGAGTGCGTTAAAGGTTGGGAAGGTGCCTGTTCCTGCAAGAAGGTGTGTTAATACGATCTGCTTGATTTTCAAGAGTTGTACCTAACTCATTATAGCCTTGATTCAGCAAGGTATTTAAGCACCTGCCTCACTTCAAGCATGTGAGTAGTTCCAATGAAGTAAATAGGATTTTGCACATGCTTTAGTACGCTGCTGAACTGAGGCCTACGCTACTGGCCTTTCATTGGCACTACTGCTACCATTTCCTACTTTACCAAAGTCTGACATCAAGGGATAATGCATTTTTACACAGGTGTATTATCTGCAGAGCCAGTAACGTGATTTCTGGTGTGACCAGCAGCAGTTCAGCTTGTCTGCAAAACAAGTTCTGCCAACATGATTAATATCTGCATTTGTCCTTCCAGCAGCTTACGCTTATCGACTTTAATTTAAAGCTACAATATTCAGAGGAGGGAGTGGCACAACACTGATGTAACAAAGTTATTAGAAAGTACAAACAGACTATGCATATTTTGTAACCATATTTATACTAGATTGACCTAAAACATAACAAAACTCATTTTTCTTCCACACAAATATTAGGTGATGTATAATTTTGACTTATTCTTTATTTTTAAAAAATGATCATTTGAAGTACTGACTGATAGGAAAAAAATTCAGTGTGAAGATTAATAGAACAGCTGTTCAAAATACAAGACCAGGAACTGACAGAAATCCGGCATGTGCACTGGGTCCAGGACAAAGACTGCAACATGTAAGTTTGTCAAGAAAAAGGAATGCAGTCGGATGTAAGCTATTAGCTAGACCCTGCCCTTAGGTGGTGCACAGTATTGCGTAGCTTAGAATTAGAACTACTGCATAATAGGAATCATCTGTTCACTGTCAGCTGATAATCAAACAAGATTGCATGCAGTGTTGGTCTCAGGATATTAAGGAGACAAGGTGGGTGACCATCTTTTATTGGACCAACTTCTATTAGTAAGAGACAAGCTTTTGAGCTTACATAGGGCTCTTCTTCAGTTTGAAAAGGGTGAAAGTTCAGACAGAAATAAAGCAGTTTAATATGCTAGTACTAACTCCCTAGCAAGATTTGAAGTATTTTGCACAGAATAGCGAAAGATCTGAAACAAAGCAATATTACTCTATGGTAGTCACAGCAGGAACCAGTGCAACACAGGCTAATTGTTTTCATAATAAAAGGTGTAATACACACTTACTTGAAACAATGAATTACCAGATCCTTTTAATAAGCTCCAGTCACAATTGTTTTGACAAATGTACTACCTGTTAAATGTCTGTGCATGCACAGTGAAAGGAGACTATAAGCCATTTTGAGGTAAATTTAATAGTAAATTTGATAGTAAAATCTCAACAGAAACTAGAGCCTGTATAAAAGACTGAAATGTATACTGAACCATAACCTGGACATTTCTAGTTGCAGCAACAACTTGTATCATTAGGGCGTGCTCGGTGTGGAGCTTCTCGGGTCTGCAGAGTGAGCGGCTAACCATTTATGCCAAGTTTTGAAAAAATAAAGTGCTTCATACTTTTCAATTTTTCTTGAGTTCTCCTCTCCACTATAATTGAGAAACATCTTTCCAGAGGCAAATTAGATTATTTTTTCTTAAGAGCTCATTTGCCCTCAGTGTCTCTCCCCAAAATCCTGTCTGTGATGATTATTTTCATGGCAACTACCAAGTTTTTGGGGATAGGGCATTGCTTAAAATTCACACACAATATTCTATAAGGAGACAAAATAGTCTAGGCCTTGATCCTGCCAGGTGCTAAGCGCTTTATCCCCAATCCAGCAAAGCACTTAAGCAGATGAGAGTTAAAACGTGTAAATTACTATTCTGGTTTAGAATGGGCAAATAAGCATGGCTGGTGTTACCTCTCTCCCATCAATTTCCGTCACCTCTTCCTGAATGACAATCAATTGCAAATTCGATCTGGATGCCAAGGGCCACTCACGAAACATGATGCGAACACTAACAATTCCCAAATGCCTTTGATCCAATAGGTTATCAGAGTTTCCAGTTTCCACTGTCAACAGATAATTATGCAGTGCACAAAGTCACAAAGAGAAACAGAAGGCTCACCCAATAAATGACATAAGTCCACCCTTGAGGAAGTTAATTTTATAACATTGACAAAGAATGATATGTACCCAGCAAATACACCATTATCCCAATGTCAAAACTCACCAGAACTGCAAAGTACAATGAACACAATTAGAGACATTGTAACTTTCCACAGTGAAGTCTACTCTTCACTTTTCCCCCTAAAATTTTCTATCATTGCTCTCCATGGTGCAGTACCATTGGTGGCAGCCACGTTGGGAATTTTAGGGTAGAGCAGCCACCATTGGTGTTTTCAGTGCTGTCCTATTTAATCCTACTCAAAGCAGATCTAAAATGATACAGTGCTTAAAAGTCCGGCATGCCTCTCAACCTGTCTGCACTAATGCTTTCACTGACTGACCTAATCACATAACTATGGGAAATCTGAAAGGGACAGGTAGTGTAGAAAATATATGTGCTTATTTTTAAGTTGCAATTTCACACCAGGGGAAGAAAAGGTGCAACTGTCTGTCTAAACTTGTCTGCATCCAATCCAACTGACTCGCTCCATTTACACCTCAGTTGTCATCCCATCTCAACTGTCTAGAGAAATACAAAGGGATGATGCTGCAGACAAAACAACCACTCATTCAACAACTTAGAAAAATATCAGCGGGAGTTTGTGTAAAAACTTTCTTTAAGGAGGTCAACCCTCTCCTCCTGGCGATACCTGCTTGGCTCAGACCCAATTTTCCTTCTTCAGGTGGCCACCAAGGGAGCCACTACCCCCTCAGCAGTCATCAAAGCCTTCAGGAGAATGTCCACTACCCTTCTCCACACACAGCATATGCTGGGCCCAAAGGCAGGGAAGGGATTCGCCAGCACATTGGGGAATGGGGTATCCTTGGCCCAAGCTAACCCCTCCCCACCATGTTCAGACACCACTGCTCCTGCCTCCTCATACCCCCTGCCAGCCTTATGACTTTACTACCCACAACTGCCTCATACCCACCACCTCAAAGTCTACCATGAGCACACACTCAACAGCCCTCCACCTCTCTCTCTCAATGCTTCCTCCTCCCCAAATACAATGCTCCCACCACTAGTGAGTGTGTGTTAGATGTGAAAGTCAGTTTGTTGTGGAAATGAGGAGTCCAAGTTTGCATTGATATTTTGATGTGCAGGTGGTCAGGCATATGAATTGAGGCTGGTCTGGATGTCACATCCAGGCCATTGATGCACTGCACAGCTTGTCGGTGTTGGGAGGCACAAGGTGCTTGGCCTTGTGTCTTCAATCACCCAATAAGACCCTAAAATGTTCATTGCTTACAGTAAAGCCCCTTAATATCAAAGATTTTTTTTATTTATGCAGCAATGCCTTGCATTATGAAAAAATTGTTGCCAGATAAGAGAAAATATTAAGATAAATTTATATAGGTATCTCCCAGTGGACCCACAAGCTTGTTGAACATTTTCTGAATCACAATATTGAATATACAGTTAAAGGACCAAATCCTAAGAGATGCGTAGCACCTGCAGCTCCCAATCCTCCCAACCTTTAAATGCTAAGTCCCCTGAATTCTATTAAGTTTAATGGGAACTGAAGACGTTCACCACTTAGCAAAATTGAACCCACTGATCTCAATAGGAGTTACAAGTGCTTAAGAGGTGCTGAGCAGGATTTGGCATAGTTCTTAACACAGAACTACTCAGTAACAACTCAAAGACTTCTGTCCAGGGCAAGAACTTGAATACTTAGGGCCTGATTCAGACCTCAGATAAAGTCAGTGTAGTTAATTTGCTTTTACGATAACATAAGAGACATCAGAATGAGGACCTTAGTAATCCTATAGCACTTTAGATCTTCAAAGAACTTTACCAATATTATCTAATTAAACCTCACAACAACCCTGTAGAGAGGTTAAAAGTCTTGTGCCAAGGTCACAAAGCTGAGAACAGAACTCTAGAGTTCCTGGTTCCTAGACCTGGGGTCAAATCACTGATTTTTGCCTAGTTTCTGATTTACATAGCACATCTGTAAAATTTCAAAAGCACTGTAGATTAGTGGGTTGGACAATTAGAAAGAAAACGGAATTTGAGAATGCTCAGCATCTCACAGGATTAGGCCTTACATTAGTGAATAAAATCTTGTCTTGCATTTTTCTTGAGTCAATTACCTCTGAAGTGGTTACACTTTGAAATGTTTTTTAATCTATACTAGAGATGAAAAAGGTAGGCCCATACTTTTACTACATGAGACAAATAGTAATGAGTTACTGCCTACCCCAAAAGAGAGTATTTAGTTATTCATTTGTCATCCTTTGGGTTTTCAAAAGACGAGGTCACAGTTTAGAGAAGCAATTTAAAAGGCCATTAGTAAAGGTCTGATCATAAAGGGCAGATCTCAGAAGCCAACCTTGAGACTGACCATAAGTATTAAATCTGTATGTAAAAGGATCTTCAGTCAAATGAACATCCCTGTCTCACCTTCATTAATTATGCAATCCACTGTGCAAATCCAAATATCAAAACACTTTTGATTGGCAGTCCTTGCGCAAGACTACAACACTGAACTAGGGGAAGGAGAACAGACATGTTTGCTGGGTCGTGGAACAGACATGTGCAACACATCTCGAAGAACAACATTTACAGAACAGGTTAGTAACTGTTCCTTCTTTGAGTGATTGCACGTGTCCATTCCACTTCCAGTTTGAATTGGGAATGGGCGATGGGATGGATCACTTGATGATTACCTGTTCTGTTCATTCCCTCTGGGGCACTTGGCACTGGCCACTGTTGGAAGACAGGATACTGGGCTGGATGGACCTTTGGTCTGACCCAGTATGGCCATTCTTATGTTCTTATTGAACTAGTGGGGGATACAACAGCTTCCCCCATTACAGACAGTATAAAATATTAGGATTGCAACACCTACACAACAGTATCTTACATGTGAGAAACCTGCAATCCCAATGTATGTGGAAGGACAACATAATGGCAAAATATACTTAGAAATTAGGATTATGTTGATCTTTACTTATCCTACTCAAACTCTCTTTGGATGTGTGCTACCCAACATAGGGAGACAACCATTAGCAGTGGGGAGTTGCATCATCATATTCACATTACCCAGTCCAGTGCAAAACCCTCCCCTTTCAAAAATAAACACAAGGTCTGTATTTCAGGTGAAACCATGTAAATACCAAGGACATGATTGAGACATGGGAACAAATGAGGATGTCAGATTTTGTTTCATGTTGATTCTACACACATCCTAACTCTGTAACCGTGTTGTTTCCAAATATTGCCGACCTTCAGAGAGCACCAGAGCAATGAATTATGTCCTTCCCTAGGGGACATGGAAGCAGATATCCCACATAAAGAACTGAGCAGTACTCACATATTAAAGTCTGACACTTAATCCGGGTGACACCTCTCTTCATAGCAAAGTCATTTACATAAATCTGTCCACTGTTGTAGGTGATATTAAAGACAACCTTAAAAAAATAAAAGATAGCAGGCAAAATATTAATATAGACAGTCAGATTTTCAGTTTCATAAATAAAGAACAGATTAGTGAGTCACTATTGTATAAAATACTGAAATGAATAACATCTGCGGAAGCCACACGTTCACAGGTAGAGTTTGATTCATAACTTACTAATATGTTGAGTAAACAAAAACAACAAACCTGTGCTTCTTGAGATTCCCCACTGGTTTTCAACATAGTAACATTAACTCTGATGTTTTCCTGAAAAAAAAACAGTAATGAGAAAATAAATTGAGTCCTGTAAAATGGAAGTGTCTTGCAGTGCAAAAGACATTAAGTCTACCAACTACTTTCACGTACTTTACTGAAGAATAAATGACATGTAGGACAAGTGAGCACATTCTCTATGCTCACTGTCTGGCAAAGTGCAGCTAGTGGAACATGCTTACTTGTCCCACACATCCATTTTTAAAGAGGACTAATTACAAAAGAACAATTACCACTCCCTGTTAAGTGAAAAAAAGTGATATATTTTTTTAAAAGACGATCAAGGAAACGTGCCATGTTTTCACATCCCAATATGCTTGAAATTGACTCAATTATAGCAAGGGCCCTACCAAATTCACGGCCATGAAAAATGTGTAACAGATCGTGAAATCTGGTCTCCCCCCATGAAATCTGGTCTTTTGTGTGCTTCCACCTTATACTATACAGATTTCACGGGGGGAAGACCAGCGTTTCTCAAACTGGCAATCCTGACCCAAAAGGGAGTTGTGGGTGGAGGGGTCACAAGGTTATTTTAGGGAGGTTGGAGTATTGCCACCCTTACTTCTGCACTGACTTCAGAGCTGGGTGGCTGGAAAGCAGCAGCTGTTAGCCGGGCACCCAGCTCTGACGACAGCACCCGCAGGAGCAGCACAGCCGGAGAGCGACGGCTGCTGACTGAGGGCCCAGCTCTGCAGGCAGCAGCACAGAAGTAAGGGTGGCAACACCATCCCATGCCATCCTTCCTTCTCTCCTGCTGCTGGTGGCGGCTCTGCCTTCAGAGCTGGGCTCCAGTCAGCAGCCACCACTCTCCAGCTGCCCAGCTCTAAAGGCAGAGCAGCTGGGCAGTACCGCAACCCCACCCTACAATAACCTTGCGACCCCCCCCACAACTCCTTTTTGGGTCAGGACCCCTACAGTTACAACACCATGAAATTTCAGATTTAAATAGCTGAAATCATGAAATTTATTATTTTTATAATCCTATAACCATGAAATTGACCAAAAAGGACCCTGTATTTGATAGGGCCCTAAATTATAGCAAATGAAGATTGAGAAATTCCAACATATTAGGTTTTTTCTATCTGTGGGTCATGACTCAAACTTGGGTCATCAAAATGTGTCCAAAATGTGTCATGTGGAAGACAGAGTGTGGGGAGGAGTTTCCTATCCTGGGAGAGGCAGTTGCAGAGCCCACTCCGCACTCACCCTGCAGCTGCGGCTCCAGTCCTGTAGGGCTGTCTGGGCTCAGTTCCCACTTCGTGTGTTACAACTTGTTGCTGGGAGCCTCAGTGCTGCTCAGGTTTAGCCCAGCCATCCCTCCATCATGATGACAGGGAGCTGGCAGGGCCAAATTTGAGTGAGTGGTGCTGTGGCCCCATGTGCCAGCTGGAAACGCCACTCACACAAAGGTGGCCTGGCCAACCCTTCACCACAGGGGCCAGGCCAAACCTGAGCAGTGCTGCAACCCCAGGGGTCACAATGCCTGGAGCAGGGAGCCAACCCTACATGACAGGAGCCATAGGAGCCACCACTGTGATACGTATGGTGTACTTATTTAGTACGTATTACATTAATATGTATAAAGAAAAGGAGAACTTCTGGCACCTTAGAGACTAAAATTTATTTGAGCATAAGCTTTCGTGAGCTATAGCTCACTTCATCGGATGCATTGGAGCTGTAGCTCATGAAAGCTTATGCTCAAATAAATTTGTTAGTCTCTAAGGTGCCACAAGTACTCCTTTTCTTTTTGCGGATACAGACTAACATGTCTGCTACTCTGAAACCTATTAATATGTATATTACATATTGCGAAGAAGAAATACTTAGTAGGCAGATGTTTTTTGTGCTAGAGCTATTTCCTAGGTTGTGACAGGCCATCACATTTTACAAATGGGTAATACAGTACGACACTTAAGTCCATTCCCACTCCACATCAGTGCAAAGTAATCTACATGATTTTTAGTGCTCAATCCAGTCTAGTTTTCAATAAGCATAACGCTGCCTTTAAATGGGACAAAATTTTGGTTGTCTGAGTTGCTGGTAATCCTCACTCCTTCTGCCCCATGACACAACCCCTAACCCCACCCACACATCCTTTCCCTGTCCAGATGCAAGGGATTTGTTTCCCTATTTCAATCTCAAATTGTTTTAATTCATGCCATTATTGCCCCCTACCATCATCCAGTCCCTAAGAAAACTTACATCTTCTCCCTCCCTTCTCATCATTCAGTCCTGTCACTTTGTCCTGACGGCTACTTTACTAGCACTGTCAACCCCTCATTTGTCTCTCGTACCTTCCAAATAGCTCCAAAACCTGCAACTGTTCATTCCGGTCTTCAAAAAACAACTCCCTCGAACCTGACACACACTCACTACTGTTCCACTGTTACCCTGCCCTTTCTCAGCAAGCTGCTTGACAAAGTAGTTTTTAAATTTCCCCACTTCACTTTTCATACAACCTTAACTGATTTCAACCTGCTTTTTGCTCTGGCCATAATCTGGAAAACTTTCTTCTCCTTAAAGCCATATCTTCTTTTTCTGCTGTTGGTACCTTCTTCTCTGTACTCATTTTCCTCAACTCAGCGCAGCCTTTTTGACTGCATTTTCTTGTACAAACTTCATAGCTAAAGAAGCATTTCAGAGTCCCTCAGATCACTATTTTACTTCTGCTCTCTTTGACCCTCTGTACATTGGGATTTGAACCATGTTTTAAAAGAGACAGTTTGGGGTCACATAGACTTAAGTGGTTTTTGGAAATGGCTTTATACAATTTAGATTGTAAGCTCTATGGGACAGGGAATGTCTTACCATGTGTGTGCACTGCACAACAGGGCCCCAGTTACTGAGCGGGTCCTCATTATAATAATTTTGCCTCATCTATGCTGGTCAGTCCAAACCACATTTGAAAATGATTTGGATGGAACGAGGTTTAAATCAAGTATAAACACTCCACAAAGCCCAAGAGATAGCAGTTCTCTGGGAAAATGACTCATTTATCTACCAACCACAAATATTTTGTCCCCAGTAAAATGGGGTTGAAAACAGTTTGGCCGCTAATGTACAAAAGCCAATTTGCTCCTCAATGTCTGTTACAGGAAGCAGAGGTCTACCATTTCCAGAACTGGAAACAACCATTCAGGAAAGATGAAGCTCACCAACTCATTTACATAACTAATATCAGTTACTGCCAATATAAATCAGACTCATAATAAAATTGTAGAACCCAACCCACTGGGCTTTCAGCCAGCTCCCTCACTCTAAACACATTCTTCTCATCTGGCTCATATTAAGAAATACTTAAAACAAACATATATTTAATCTAACTCTTGATTTAGCATTAAGAGCTGTATCGTATCTTTTACCTCCCAGCCTTACACAGCAGAGATTACTATTCCCTTCCTCTTGTGATTTCCTAACTTCTTTTGCTTTGCCAAGTAACGCTGAATGATCCACAGGGTACGTTTTCCAGCCAGTCTTATTCCTCCCTCATTTTTTAGGATTCTGGTGCATTTTGAACATATTTATGCAAAAGGTATTTATACAAAAATCTTTACAGAATGATGTAGAATGACTCACTCAGATTATGAGTTGGGGGAAAAACTGTGCCACTGTTCCAAAAATAATGAAAAGGGAAGAAGGAAAGTTCATGTTTCAAAAAAAAGTGTTAGACAGGCAAATGAAAGGGTGTAACAGGACATGCTGAGTCTTCACCTAACTCAACACCTTGTCACTCAGCTCCCCAGCAGTATTTGTTAATTGGGACTTAACTGGAAGATAGGTGACTGACCTAAGGTGCCAATTAACTGAGTAGAGCTACAGCTGAGGGGCTAATTGAGGGGGAGCAACCCCCAGCAGCTGGGATTTTATGAGCAGACAGGAAGAAAGTTCTGGGAGCCAGAATGAAAGCAGAGGTAGACGTGACTAGCTATTACTCGTACTGTTCCCTTCCCTAGAAACAAGTTGGGAAGCTGGTTATGGATTCTAAATATATGTAAACAACACTACCAGCTGTGACCTGTGGAAAGAATATAATAAAGTGCAGTGGTGGTGAAGAAGACCGGGTGACTGAGTGAGACTGGAAAGGATCCTCAGGGGACCACCCCATGACAAAGGCATAAAAGAAAAATACATGTGCTCAAATACTAGCGCTAAACCGAAGCATTTCAAGCTTACAATGTGAATTATACTCTAGTTATTTTGGTATTTCAAGGTCTTTCAATCCTTTCAACTCATAGTATCTAGTCCTAAATTAAAATATTCTTAACTCCCACTTGAATGGGAACTTTAACTGCATATGTTTAAGTAGTTTAAAAAAATGAAAGTGATCAGTTGTCTTGTCCATATACTGCTAAAGTTATGGACTGCAGTCATAGTGCCTGGACATTCAAAATGCTTTGAAGTGTGCAACATCAAAAAGGTTGCAGCTCTTGATCTAGTCAGAGCAATTTAGTCTGCCACAACACACACCCACATCTGCCTGTAGCCCTTGCAAAAAAAAAAAACACAGCCACATCTGTGTTCATGGCTTGCAGAGCCACATGGGCAGCAGAGAAATCATGCTCTTCCCATTCCCAATTCTCAGGGCCTTCAGTTCCAAGTCTGTTCATAGCTAGATAGGACTAACTCTCCTGCTCAGTAACTGTTTGAAGGGTCAAAATCCATATGCTGTTTGTGTTACAACCTGATACATAGACTCTGTCAGCTCTTTTTAAGGCCCAAAAATCCAGAGTTTGGTCAAGAAGACAGAGGCCTAGCAAACAGTGAACAATAGCTAAAAAGGAGAACAAACAAAGGACAACCTTGCTTTTTGCTAAGATAAGTTCGGTCAGCAAGAAGCCAGGTGGAAATTATAATTGGGGGCTTTATCTCAAAGTTGCAAACAGACCAAATGAATGAAAGGGGCCCTGTTTCTTCTGTAGAAGAGGTGCCTTCCTACACACCAGCCCTGAGTTTATCGAAGAGGTTCAAACATGTCAGTATGAGATATGATATCCTCCCTCTCACAGATGTGCACCTCTCCCCCAAGCCATTGCCAGTGCCTGCCTTAGAAACACAAACGAACAACTAAAAGACTATCTTTATTGCTATATACTTTTCATTTGTCCTTTTGCTTTAATTCCTAGGTGTGTACCTGTCAGACAATCAGGGGAGCTACTTCACTCCTATGGATCCCAAATCAGAATTCAACATATATATTTTATACTAACACACTCTATATTGTTTAAAGGAAAACACTTGGGTACTAATTGTCATGTGTTAACCTGAAACCATGGGCGGAGACATTATGTAACCTTTTGACCATTGGCTACCGTGCCTATCTTGTCTTGCTGCTAGACCTATCCAGGGGTTTGGGACTGCCTACCCTGTCATTTCCCTCCACCCATGGAAAATCCATATAATCCATTGTGATCAATTGTTTGGCAGTGTCTGAGCCTAATAAGCAAGGTGACACTCCGCCAGCGTTGTGCGTAATAAACCCATGTGCTTGATTCTACACGGTGTCCGTATTTTGTTCCTTCACAGTTTGACTTTTTTTGTTCCTCCCCATATCCATAATTGGCTTGTCTGCCCCCGAAAAATTTATCAAAGAAAAAAAAACAAAACAGTTACTGATCTTTCGTAACTGTTGTTCTTTGAGATGTGCTGCTCATGCCCATTCCATGCTAGGGATGCGTGTGCCACGCACAGATGCCAGAGATTTTTCCCTCAGTGGGATCCATAGGGCCTGCCACGGTGCCCCGGTGCTTCTGCGTTGGTATAAAGGGCATTGCCGGCTCTGTGCCTTTTCAGTTCCTTCTTGCTGGAGACTCCAACAGTGGAGCAGGAGGGCAGGTCATGGAATGGATATGAGCAACACATCTTGAAGAACAGTTACGAAAGGTTAGGAACCATTTTTTTTCCTGGGAGTGCTTGCTCTTGTCGATTCCATGCTAGGTGACTCACAAGCAGTATCCCTGGAGGTGGGATCAGAGTTCATGGACGTGCTGATCGCAACACTGCTCTACTGGAATCGGCATGGTCACGGGCCTGTTAGGTGATGGCATAGTGGGATGTGAAGATATGAATCAACAACCACGTTGTGGCCCTGCAGATGTCCTGGATTGGTATCTGCACAAAGAACACTGCTGATGAAGCCTGGGCCCTTTGTGGAATGAGACCTTCACCTGCTTGTAACTAGCTCAGATGCAGGCAGTGATCCAAGGTGATATTCTTTAGGACGACACCGGTAGTCCTTTCATTCTGTCCACCACAGCTACGAAAAGCTGCACAGACTTGCAGAAGGGCTTCATCCTTTCAAAACAGAAGGCCAGGGCCCGTCTAACATCTAAAGCAGGGGTGGCCAAAGTGCGGCTCACGAGCCACATGCGGCTCTTTTATAGTGAAAGTGCAGCTCACCGAGTCTCCCCCACACTCCCACCCCATTCTCCAACTCCAGTCTGGGGTGGGGGGAGCTTAAGGCTTCTGCAGGAGGCATCTGGTGGGGCTTAGGGCTTCAGCAGGAGCGGGACTGAAGCCCCGAGCCACAGCTGGCACACCCCACAGGACTGAAGCCTTGAGCCACAGTTGGCATGCCCATCTCTCAAACGTCTGAAGATTATCATAAGCGGCTCGGCATGTCAGTAAGTTTGGCCACCCCACTCTAAAGTATGTAGCCAATGTTCCTCATTGGTGCTGTGAGGCTTTGGAAAGAAGAGTCCTGATTGTTATTGAACTGCAACACCACCTTTGGTAGGAAGGGTGGTTGGGGGTACAGCTGACCTTGTCCTTGAAGAACACCGTATAAGGGAGTTCTGAAGTCAGGGGCTTTGATTTCGGAGACCCTTCTGGCTGACGTAATCACCACTAGGAAAGCGACCTTCCATGAGAGAAGCAGTAGAGAACAGGATGCCAACAGCTCAAAGGGGAGTGCAGCGAGCCTTGACAGGACCAGGGTTAAGTCCCATGGGGGAAATCGGTTCATGGACTTCTGAGTAGTGTCTTTCTAAACCCTTGAGGAACCTGATCGTCATCTCATGGGAAAAGACTGATCTGCCTTGGACTGGAGGATGGAAGGCCGAGACGACTGACAAGTGAACCTTGAACGATGATAGTGCCAGATCCTGGTGCTTCAGATGGAGCAAGTAATCCGAAATGGACTGCAGAGAAGACCAAGATGGAGAAAGATTCCATTCTGAGGCCCAACAAGTGAAACGCTTCCACTTAGGTAGGTAGCCCTGGTGGAGGGCTTCCTGCTACCTAGCAAAACTTGCTGGACCTGCTTTTTGGGGTTCAGTCATGCAGAAGCCATGCCGTCAGGTGTAGAGAGGCAAGGTTTGGGTGAAGCAACTGGTCTTGGTCTTGTGAAATCAAGTCTGAACGTGGTTGCAGCTCCAATGGAGTTGCCAGTGAGAGGTCCAGAAGTGTTTCAAACCAATACTGATGTGGCCACGCCAGAGCTATCAAGGTAAGATGAAGAGGGACAAGGTGAAAGTTTAAGAGGACCTTGTGAACCAAGGGGGATTGGCAGGAAGGCGTACATCAGTCCACTCGCCCACGAGAACAGGAAGGCATTGGACACAGAGCCTTTGCTGAGCCCATGCACTGAACAGAACCATTTGCCTTTTCTGTTCTGTCTGGTGGTGAACGGGTCCACTTGGGGAGTTCCCCACTTCTGGAAGTTAACGCTGACAGCCTCTGGGTGAAGAAACCTCTTGTGGCAAGAGGAAAAGGACCTGCTGAGGTGATCTGCCAGTGTATTCTGCTCTTCTGGGAAGTGTGCCGCCTTGAGATGGATGTCATGGTTCACACAGAAGGCCCACAGTCAGGGCTGAGGAGCAAGCTCCCCCTTGCTTGTTGACGTAAAACATCAAGGCCATGTTGTCCATCAAGACCTGCACAAGACTGCCTGACAGCTGGGGAAGAAACACCCGGCAGGCCAGGCATATTGCCCTGAGTTCCCTGATGTTTATATGCAGGGAGAGTTCTTCCTGGGACCAGAGACCCTGGGTCTGAGATTGCTGAGGTGGGTTTGGTCCCATCCCCGGTCTGACAGCCTCTGTGCTGTTGAAGAGGATGAAAGTCTCAGGGAAAGAAAACAACCAACTGGAGCAGAAGGAAATGATCCCATAGTTGGGACCCTCCTTCCAGATGATGATGTGGTATCCGCTCACACTGAGGATTCCTCTCTAGGGGAGGAAACTCCAGTTATTGGGAATAGACGAGTATTAGTAATGGGCGATTCAATTTTTAGAAACATAGATAGTTGGGTTTGCAATGACCGGGAGACCCGCACGGTGACTTGCCTGCTTGGTGCAAAGCTTGCGGCTCTCTCGAGACATCTAGGTAGACTTATACGTAGTGCTGGGGAGGAGCTGGTGGTCGTGCTACATGTAGGTACCAATGACATAGAGAAGGATAGGTGAGAGGTCCTGGAGGCCAAATTTAGTCTGCTAGGTAAGAGATTGAAGTCCAGGACCTCCATGGTAGCATTCTCTGAAATACTTCCAGTTCCACGTGCAGGGCCAGTTAGACAGGCCGAATTGCAGGGTCTCAATGCGTGGATGAGACGATGGTGTAGGGAGGAAGGGTTTATATTTATTAGGAACTAGGGAAACTTTTGGGAATGGGGGAGCCTATACAGGAAGGATGGGCTCCACCTAAACCAAAATGGAACCAGATTGCTGGCACTTAAAATTAAAAAGGTCGTAGAGCAGTTGTTAAACTAAGGGCTGGGGAAAAGCTGATAGGTGCGGAGGAGCATGTGGTTCAGACAGAGACAAGCCTGAGGGGAGGATCTATTAATGGAGATTCTCTATGTCCTAGTAAGGAGGAGAGGATGGATGATGATAAAATACAGGTAGGATCTGATGAGAAAAAGTCAAATGAAAAAAAGTCCCGTTCAATTACATCATGTAATGGCAGACAGCTAAAAAGTGACAAGTTTTTAAAGTGCTTATATACAAATGCTAGTATAATAATAAAATGAGTGAACTAAAATCCCTCATATTAAATGAGGATATTGATATAATAGGCAACACAGAAATGTGGTGGAATGAGGATAACCAATGGGACACAGTAATACTAGGGTATAAAATATATTGCAAGGACAGACATGTCGTGCTGGTGGGGGCATGGCACTATATATGAAAGAAAGCGTAGAATCAAATGAAGTAAAAATCTTAAATGAACCAAACTGTACCACAGAATTTCTATGGATAGTAATTCCATGCTCTAATAATAAGAATATAGCAGTAGGGATATATTACCGACCACCTGACCAGGCTGGTGATAGTGACTGTGAAATGCTAAGGGAGATTAGAGAGGCTATTAAACCCAATAATAATGGGGAATTTCAACTACCCCATATTGACTCGGTACATGTCACCTCAGGATGGGATGCAGAGATATGGTTTCTTGACACCTTAAATGACTGCTTCTTGGAGCAGCTAGTCCTGGAACCCACAAGAGGGGAGGCAATTCTTGATTTAGTCCTAAGTGGGCACTGCTCTGTTCTCTGAGCAGACAGACTCCAAGCTGCAAAGCCTCAAAGACTTGAGCGCCACGCTCCATTCTCTAGGCCTATATGCTCTCCCGGCCTTCAGGAAGCATTTCAGACCTCAACAGCCGTAAGAACATAAGAACCACCATACTGTGTCGGACCAAAGGTCCATCTAGCCCAGTATCCCGTCTTCCGACAGTGGCCAATGCCTGGTTCCCCAAAGGGAATTAACAGAACAGGTAATCATCAAGTGATCCTGTCATAAATATAAAGGGAAGGGTAAAAACCTTTAAATCCCACCTGGCCAGAGGAAAAACCCTTTCACCTGTAAAGGGTTAAGAAGCTAGGATAACCTCGCTGGCACCTGACCAAAATGACCAATGAAGAGACGAGATACTTTCAAAGCTGGAGGGGGAGGGGAGAAACAAAAGTTCTCTCTGTCTGTGTGAGGCTTTTGCCAGGAACAGAACAGGAATGGAGTCTTAGAATTTAGTAAGTAATCTAGCTAGATATGCGTTAGATTCTGTTTTGTTTAAATGGCTGATAAAATAAGCTGTGCTGAATGGAACGTATATTCCTGTTTTTGTGTCTTTTTGTAACTTAAGGTTTTGCCTAGAGGGAGTGTCTATGTTTTGAATCTGATTACCCTGTAAGGTATTTACCATCCTGATTTTACAGAGGTGATTCTTTTATTTTTCTTCAATTAAAAGTCTTCTTTTAAGAACCAAGGGTTTAGGTCTGTGTTCACCTATGCAAATTGGTGAGGATTTTTATCAAGCCTTCCTCAGGAAAGGGGGTGTAGAGTTTGGGAGGATTTTGGGGGGGGGGGAAAAGACGTTTCCAAGCAGGCTCTTTCCCGGTTATATATTTGTTAGATGCTTGGTGGTGGCAGCAATAAAGTCCAAGGGCAAAAGGTAAAATAGTTTGTACCTTGGGGAAGTTTTAACCTAAGCTGGTAAAAATAAGCTTAGGGGGTTTTTCATGCAGGTCTGCACATCTGTACCCTAGAGTTCAGAGTGGGGAAGGAACCTTGAAAGATCCTGTGACAGATTTTCATTACCAATCTGCCTGGGCCCACAGTTAATCAGGCTAGGGCCACAGGATCTTTCTGGGAAGGAGATGACGAGGCACACCAAGTGTCTAAATTTTAAAGCTTTATTAATAAAATAATAAAACAACAGCAGAGTTTATTGGGAACACTCCGGGGGGAAGAAAGCAAGTGTTAATGCCCCAAGCCCTAACCCACTTTCATACTCACACACGCCTCCTAGACTGGCCAAGACTAGGTGTAACGTCAGAAGAGGGGCGGCAAGAGGTGGACGGCAGTGCTGTCCTGGGCCCAGACCGTCCAAGGATCCGCTGTGCTCTCCGAATTGCTCCAGCTCTCCGGAGGGTTTTAAGCCCTGGGCTCCTTTGGGGGTGTTCCATTCCACGACCGCTGTTCCTGGTGCTCTTTGTGTCAGTCCAAACCGGCTTTCTATGGCCTTCTTCAGCTTTCTCAAAACATGCCGACTAGACTTTGTTTTTCCTCCATGCTGACCTTCGCTGTTTCACTTGTTTTGGGTTGCCTTTGCAGGTCTGTGATTGTTCAGTTGTGTCTTTTTTTTTTTTTTTTTAACCCAACAGTTGTGGTTCATTCTGACCTTTGTCCTGGTTGCTCCAAGATGGATCGGATCCGGTACGGTGGTGGGCGGCAAAACCAGGTGTTTAGCTATCACCAAGGTCTCTAGATAGCAGAGCTGAGAGTATCCCTGGCGGGGTGGGGGCGATTAATTTCCATGGACCGAGGTAACGAAGAGACCCAAGGAGCTGAGCACCAGGAAGCCGGTGATGACAGCTTTGACCAGCAGCGCCATCCAGCTGCCCAGCTGGAAGACGTGAACAAAGGATTCCATGAAGAAGGCCTTGTAGACACTGAGGCCCAGCAGCAGGGTGAGGGGCAGGTGCTAGCACTTGGGCAGGTTGTAGCGGGTGAACATCCACACCAGGGCAGCCATGGCGATGTAGTGAACCAGGCTGATGTTGGAGTCGACACTCATCTGGATATATTTCCAGTCAAATTCAATGCCAAGGGCTCCACCCAGAGAGGGAATGCACCTGGACACGACGAGCTTTGCCGGGGCCCATCCCATGTCTGCCACCATGATCTTGTACTTGCCCTTCCCCGCGTTCCTTGACATCACCAGGTGCAGCCCCACCAGGTCAGCCAGGTCCACTGTGGCCTTCATGAACTCCCCCACAAAATCGTAAGCCCTGGCTCCACCCTCCCAGGTGGGAAAGAAAGTGGCAAAGAACAGCATCTTGCAGAGCTGGACAAAGAGGTAGGTAGCCCCAGCTTGGACGCATCTCCAGAAAGCATTATACTCCAACAGGCTGCTGCAAATGTAGGTGATGAAGTAGGGGAAACAGGCCAGCACGAAGCAGTTCCCAAAGTGGAAGAGGGTCACGGCTGTGCTGGTGCCAGGATCAGTGTGGGGGTAGGGGGAGGGGGCCATCTGGCACCGCCCAGATCCTGCTAGACCCCCTGGCTCCCCCCAGGCCAGGGACAGAACCCAGGAGTCCGGGCTCCCCGCCCCTGATACTCACTAGACCTCCTAGTTGTTGCCCATTCCCAGCTTCTCGCAAACAGAGGCTAGGGACAACAGAGACCATGGAGGCGCTGTAGCCGGTACTACCTCCAGGTGGTGCCAGGGGATTGGTGACCGATGCTGGGTCAGGGACTGCTGCAACAGGGCCAGGAAGGTGCCGCAACCACTGATGCCAAACAGGAGCTCTCTACCCCCTGCGCCCTTCTGTCTCTGGTAGCCCTGGCTGGCATGAAACCTTGGGTGGTGAGAGGTATCGGGAGAGACATCAAGTCCTTTGCAGCCTGGAAGGCCTACAGAGTTGACGGGGGGCCGCAAGCACGAGGTACCACAACCGCTCCCCAGAATCAGAGGTGGGTTCCAAATCGGGCTTGGTACACTGACTGTGGATCTGGAGAGGACGAATGGCCCGGCATGGGTCTGACAACAGTTGCTCCCCTCTTCTCACTCTTCGGCACCAGAGAGCGCCCTCTCCCGGCGCACTGTTTCTTGTGCTTCTTCCTCGGCACTGGTGATGGGGAATGGTACTGGAAAGAGCACAGAGACTGCAGTACTCAGTGCCAATTCGGAGCAGGACAGCTCAGAGCCTTCAGGTGGATGTCTCTGTCTTTCTGAGTCCTTGGTCTGAAGCCCTCATAGATTTTACACTTCTCCTTAATGTGAGCTTCCCCACGGCACTTTAGGCAAGGCGAACACGGGTTGCTCATAGGCACAGGCTTGCTGCAGGAGGTGCACAGCTTGAAGCCCAGGGACCGGGGCATGCCCAGTACTTGGGACAACATCTCTCCAAGACTGGGACAACTATCTGTTCTATATACACTCAGAATAACTAAATCTGCTAACTACAACAGATCAGAGTCCAAACCACTGTTAGGAAAGCCTTGCAAGAGCAAGAAGGTCATTCCTAGCAACCGTGATGGGCAATAAGAAGGAACTGAGAGGGTATGGAGCTGGTGATGCCCTTTATACCGGCACGTGCGTGGAGCTTCAGGGGGCACTAGGACCAGCCCTGCAGATACCACTGAGGGAAAAATCTCCAGCACTTGTGCACATGGCGCGGAATGGAATCGACATGAACAAGCACTCAAAGAACAACATTTATTCCTGTTGTCATATATACCTGTCATAAATATAAAGGGAAGGGTAAACCCCTTTGAAATCCCTCCTGGCCAGGGGAAAGCTCCTCTCACCTGTAAAGGGTTAAGAAGCTAAAGGTAACCTCGCTGGCACCTGACCAAAATGACCAATGAGGAGACAAGATACTTTCAAAAGCTGGGAGGAGGGAGAGAAACAAAGGGTCTCAGTCTGTCTTTATGCTGGCTTTGCTGGGGACAGAACAGGAATGGAGTCTTAGAACTTTTAGTAAGTAATCTAGCTAGGTATGTGTTAGATTATGATTTCTTTAAATGGCTGAGAAAAGAATTGTGCTGAATAGAATAACTATTTCTGTCTGTGTATCTTTTTTGTAACTTAAGGTTTTGCCTAGAGGGGTTCTCTATGTTTTGAATCTAATTACCCTGTAAGGTATCTATCATCCTGATTTTACAGAGGTGATTTCTTTACTTCTATTTACTTCTATTTCTATTAAAAGTCTTCTTGTAAGAAAACTGAATGCTTTTTCATTGTTCTCAGATCCAAGGGTTTGGGTCTGTGGTCACCTATGCAAATTGGTGAGGCTTTTTATCCAACATTTCCCAGGAAAGGGGGGGTGCAAGTGTTGGGAGGATTGTTCATTGTTCTTAATATCCAAGGGTCTGGGTCTGTAGTCACCTAGGCAAATTGGTGAGGCTTTTTTACCAAACCTTGTCCAAGAAGTGGGGTGCAAGGTTTTGGGAAGTATTTTGGCGGGAAAGACGTTTCCAAACAGCTCTTCCCCAGTAACCAGTATTTGTTTGGTGGTGGTAGCGGCCAATCCAAGGACAAAGGGTGGAATATTTTGTACCTTGGGGAAGTTTTGACCTAAGCTGGTAAAGATAAGCTTAGGAGGTTTTTCATGCAGGTCCCCACATCTGTACCCTAACGTTCAGAGTGGGGAAGGAACCTTGACAATACCCATCTTGCATGCACACAACAGAGGCCTTCAGAGGATTACCAACTATGTAAGGTACATTCCAAACAGATTTTAGGCCATGTCTACATTAGCGAGCTTACAGCGCCACAGCTGCGCCACTGTAAGATTGCTTATGTAGCCACTCTATGCCGACGGGAGAGAGCTCTCCTGTCGACATAATAAAACCACCTCAATGAGCAGCGGTAGCTATGTAGGCAGGAGACTCTCTTCCAGCGACATAGCGCTGTGCACACTACCACTTATGCCAGCGAAACTTATGTCACTCAGGAGTGTTGTTGTTATTTTTTGTTTTTCACACCCCAGAGTAACATAAATTTTGCTGACATAAGTGGTAGTGTAGACATGGCCTCAGTATTTTTGGTGCTAAATGATAGAGTCTCAGTCATCCTTGCCTCAATTGCGTCTGCACTGCATCAGAAATATTGCACTGACACAAATAGTGGGTTGTTAATTCTGACAGCTATAATCTATGCAAGCAGTGTTGTAGCCATGTTGGTCTCAGGTTAGTAGCACCACAAGGCGGTAATACCTTTTACTGGTCCACCTTGTCTCTTTAATATGCTGAGACCAACATGGCTGAGACCCACCGTCTCTCAATTATAAATTTATTACAGCTACTCAGAGAACCTAGTAAGCCTCAGTCCTAGAGGGCCTTAGTTTGCTGAGGATACATCTACACTGCAGTAAAAGACCTGTGGCACCACTGGCCCTAGTCAGTTAATTCAGGCTTGTGGGGCTAAAAGTGGCAGTATGGTTGTTTGGGGGGGAAAGGTCCCAGAGCCTGGGCTGCAGCTTGAGACTGAACCTCAACTACATTGCTATTTTTAGCCTCACAGCCTGAGCCCTGTAAGCCTAAAACAAATTGACTCAGACTCTGACACTCAATGCTATAGTTTTTTTTTATTACAGCGTGTACATACCCAGAGACTCTCCCAACAGTTGTGCTTTAGCACAATTCCCAACCCTTTCATGAAGAGAGAAAGAAACCAGGAAGTAAACTCAGGTTTCCTACCTTACAGTACAGGATAGGCCACTACTGGAATTGCTGCCAAAGTTACTTGGAGAAGAACTTTGCTGGTGTATGAATTTATTACAATCTAGTATTAGCAGGACAACTGACCAGATGACCCAGCAGATCTTTCCCGTTTCATGCTTCTATAAGACACTTTGCAGTTCACAACTAGTGTAATCACAGGATGTTTACTCACAATTTAAAAATTAACACAGAACTTCCAGCTTTTTTTAAAATCCGAGGTCAAAGTTCACAGGTCTCATGAAGCAGCCTCTAATTCCAACAGAAGTAATCTTTAAAATGGTACCAAAATAAACCCAACTATTCAAAAACTCCAAATTTACTTTATAACCTCCCTTCTCCCCTCTATCCTGCCCCCCAACAACAACAAAAACCACAATTAACTTTTCACCACAAAATTTTCTTGCCCCAATCCTGTAGCACTGAAATCACAGGAGCAACACTGGGGCCTACAGCACTAAAGTAATCCATAGCATGGAGCTGTCATGATACAGATGTATATATGTTAAAAATGTAAAGATATATATGTGGAATAACTTTAATATTAATAGCTAGATTTTTCTCCCTTCTCCCAGCCAGCAGATTTTCTACATATTGATACATACATAATCAATATGCAATATTCCATTAAATACACAAAAAGCTACTATAAGTTACAAAGTATTTAAAAAAAACACCTACTTTTTGAGCAGTCTTATAACTTAGTCACCTGAATAATTTTTTAAAAAACATTTGAAAAATAGACCATCATTGTCAAGTTTCAGCTTGAAGAAGAAATACAGGTCAAACAAAAATCTGGTTTATATTTTCAAAATGAGAACATGTGGACTCACCCCTCAATACTCTGGCACACACAGCATGCATGCACCCCACCATATATAGCATGCATGCATCCCCTCACACACAACTCCACACACATGTACTAGTGTAGAAATGTCCAAACAGTTCTTAATGCCTGTCACAGCAAGTGGATGTCTCCACAAGACTTTCTTAAAATTTCCCATGTTGCAACTGGGTCTACTGACATGGCTATAGGACAAAAAATGGTAGACCCTGCATACTTTACAGCTCAGTTTTTAGAACAGTCATCGAGGGAGATCTTACATTACTAAAACTTCATTACATTTATTATTAGTCTAAGTAGTACAGAATAAGTGAAAGTAATTAAAACTAAGCTACACTTGTCAAATAAATGACATCACATTACCATGCACTAGCTGTGCTTTTCTGTTTGCATGTACACGTTTGTTTACTTCCTACTCTGCAAATTTTATTAATTCACAATCGTGTCCCAGTCACAAAGGTGAATTAGTAAGGTTCTTTGGATAACACCACTTATTCTCCCCTCTTTCCTACTTACATTGCTAGAATTAAACTTCTGCTTTCTCACTATTAAATCATAACATATTATAATTATTTTACCAAGTGTTGTAAAATCACATACCTAATTCCAAGACACTGAGACATCATTACATCATCCCGCAGTCAATTAATAAAATATGCACAGAAAGATACAGAAAATTACACAAATTTTCACAAGTTCAGAACACATATCAGGTTAGCACCACAAGATACTTGCAAAAGTTATTTCTTTTATTGGTTTAAATTAGTCATTATTAACAATCCTTTTCTCTTCCTCTGAAGCATAACAGCACATGGTGCCTGCAAGCATATGTTAATACTGTGTATGTAGTCTACATAGTGGAGAATATCTTAACATCTCACCAATGAAAAACTATTTTTTGTCAGATGTTTTTAGTATTCAACAACACAGATATTATCTGCAAGAAACATAATGGTATGCATGCTAATTATATATGCCACATTTCTGACAGGTGAGTAGGCCACATCAAAAGAAATAATCAAAAGGCAAAAATCACATCCTCAAAAACTAGAAACAACCATCCAGGGGAAAATTCATTTAGATAACTAAACTCATTTACTGCCAATGTAAACCAGACCAATCATAAAATTGTAGGACCCAGCCCATTGTGCTTTCAGCCAGCTCCCTCACACTTCATGTCTTGTTCTCATCAGGACCATATTAAGGGCTTGTCTACATTACCCGCTGGATCGAGGGGCAGCCATCGATCCAGCAGGGGTCGATCTATTGCATCTAGTCTAGACGCGATAAATCGACCGCTGAGCGCTCTCCTGTTGACTCCAGTACTCCATCAGAGCGAGAGGCGCAGGAGGAGTCGACGAGAGAGCGTCAGCCGTCGACTTACTGCAGTGAAGACACAATGGTAAGTAGATCTAAGTACATCGACTTCAGCTACGTTATTCACGTAGCTGAAGTTGTATAACTTAGATCGATCTTCCCCACCCCCCCAGTGTAGACCAGGCCTAAGAATAAAAAAACTAAATGAAAACCAAATGGCCTAAACTTAATGTAACTCTTGATTTAGCATTAAGAACTGTATTGTATTTCTTTTATATCCTAGTTTTACACAGCAGAGACTATTAACTACTTTGCCTTGTGATTTCCTAGCTGCTTTTGCTTTGTCAAGGAACTCTGAGGGACCTGAAGGATGTTTATTCCAGGCCCTTTTAATCTTCCCTCATTTTTTAAGCGTCCAGTACAGTTTGAACATATTTTTGAAAGAAGAATTTAACAAAAGATAATGTTGTGAAATATCTCTTGAACCGCTACAGAATGATGCGGAATGATTCACCCAAATTACAAGGAAAAAACCTGTGCTGCTGTCCAAAAAAAAAATTATGAAAAGAAGGAAAAGTCCATGATCCATAAGTGCTTGTTTGGGAAATGCCAGGCACTGAGCAACAAATGACGTACTCAAATACTAGAGTTAAAGCAGAACATTTCAAACCTACAAAACAAATCAGACTCAAGTTATTTTAGGATGTCAATGTTTTTCAATCCTTTCCTGTCATGCTTTCCCATAACACCTTTCCTAAATTAAAAACATACATTCTTAACCTGCATCAAAAGAGAACTTTAACATCATGTTTAAAAAGTTTAAAACATCAAGCAATTGACAGTATTCTGTCCACAAACTGTCAAAGTTACATAATGCCCAGTCCAGACCTAGCTAAAAGTGATAGTATTGCACAGATGAGAAAGCCACTCACAGGTCTGCAGATCCAAAACTATTCAGAGTAAAGATTAGTCTACCACTCATTGTATCCCTTAAACAACATGTCTTGTGAAGAAGCCACATGGACAGGGGATAGAAGGGAGAACTCATACTCTTCTGATTCTTGGGACCTTCAATTTCAAAATCTGCAGCAGCAGCTACATTTTGACAAGTCAGTTCATATCTAGTCAAGAGTAATTCTGCTCAGCAACGAAGGTTTTGTTTCTTCTATCTAAAATACCTTTAGGTATGCTTTAGAAATGTATCAAGCTAAGAAATATTTGTTCCTATTCAATCATTTGTTCCCTGCATCTTCAATCCACATAGGAGTCCTGACAATTAAGGAACATTCCAAACAGACAGTAACTTTTAGGCGGTAAAGTACAATTGAGACTGGGTCATTCTTGCCTCACTTGTTTCTGGGCCAGTGTAGATACATCTCACTGACACAGAAAGAGTTGTCAATGCTGACAGCTGTTATAACACTTACACACAGCAAACCTCCATAAAGCCCCAATCCTACATACAGTTACACAGGTACTATATGTTTGCAACAGCATCAGGACCATAGTTTCCCAGCTGAGAGTTTCCAGTTAGCAAATGAAGGCCCTCTGTGAAGAGAGGCAGAAACCAGGAAGTAAACTCAGGTTTTCTTCTTGCAGTATAGGATGTACCACTAATGGGTTTGCTACCCGGCTTATTTTTTTATTTACACAATTATCTTGAGGAGAGCTTTGTAACAAAGTTCATGTTATCAGTTGTGTGTTAACAGGCCAACCCAACAGAAGCTTCCCATATG
This sequence comes from Chelonia mydas, assembly GCF_015237465.2. NCBI lineage: Eukaryota > Metazoa > Chordata > Testudines > Cheloniidae > Chelonia > Chelonia mydas. Next base: position 109,764,753 of record NC_057851.1, on the reverse strand, counting down.
GTACTTCTGTGATAAGATGCTCTGACATTCACAACTATTGTAATTAGAGACAATTTCAGTATCTACATAGAGCCAGTTGTTGAGTTTGGTTTTTTGGGGGAGGTGGTGTAATTCTAGAGGTCATGGTTTACAGGTCTCATGAAGTATCCCCTAAAAGTAACCTTTAAATCGTACCAAAATAAACCCCTAACAAAAAACAGATTTACTTTATAGCCAATCATATGAATATATATTTCAGCAACAACCCCCACCTTATATGTACCCAGGAACCTATCCTTGCAACAAAGCCCGTTGCCAACTGTGTCCACATATCTATTCAGGGGACACCATCATAGGGCCTAATCACATCAGCCACACTATCAGAGGCTCGTTCACCTGCACATCTACCAATGTGATATATGCCATCATGTGCCAGCAATGCCCCTCTGCCACGTACATGGCCAAACTGGACAGTCTCTACGTAAAAGAATAAATGGACACAAATCAGACATCAAGAATTATAACATTCAAAAACCAGTTGGAGAACACTTCAATCTCTCTGGTCACTCGACTACAGACCTAAAAGTGGCAATACTTAAAAAAACTTCAAAACCAGACTCCAACGAGAGACTGCTGAATTGGAATTAATTTGCAAACTGGATACAATTAACTTAGGCTTGAATAGAGACTGGGAGTGGATGGGTCATTAAACAAAATTAAACTATTTCCCCATGTTTATCCCTCCCCCCGCACTGTTCCTCAGACACTCTTGTCAACTGCTGGAAATGGCCCATCTTGATTATCACTACAAAAGGTCCGCCCCCCCCCGGTAATAGCTCACCTTACCTGATCACTCTCCTTACAGTGTGTATGGTATAACACCCATTGTTTCATGTTCTCTGTGTATATAAATCTCCCCACTGTATTTTCCACTGAATGCATCCGATGAAGTGAGCTGTAGCTCACGAAAGCTTATGCTCAAATAAATTTGTTAGTCTCTAAGGTGCCACAAGTCCTCCTTTTCTTTTTGCGAATACAGACTAACACAGCTGCTACTCTGAAACCTGTCTATGTACCATAACATTTTCTTGGCTCAATCATGTAGCACTGAAAGCAAGATTTGGGCCTATAGCATCATGATAATCTATAGCACGGAGCTGTCAAGATGTGGATGTATGCGTTAAAAATACAAAGAAAAAATACAGCTCATGTGCGAGTTAATTTTTAATGCCTGTATTTTCTCTCTTCCCCCAAGCAGCCGTTTTTCTAAATATTAACATGTGCATAAACTATCAATCTGCAGCATTCCTTTCCATACACAAGAGAGTAAAAAAACAAACAAAAAAAGGAGAGATCCATCCCCGGTAAACTCATTTTGATGCAGTCTGAAAACACGGAATCACCCAAGCACGTTTTAATAAAATGCGTCTGGAAAACAGATCATCAAGGTCAAGTTTCAGCACCCGGCCAACATCAGGCTTATATTTTCAAACTGACAGCCTGATTCTCGCCATGTACGCTCACCCCTCAATGCACTGAGGCACACCGCACGCCCCGACCCCACCAGCACACACCCCTGTCTGCCAGGTGCGTCCCTTACCCCCGCCCCCGGCGCACCCCGACCTCCCCCGCACACAGGGGCGCCGGAACAATTGGTACCGCGGGGGAGGGCTGCGGCTGAGAGCCACTGAACCTGCTCTGTGATGGAAACCGCTTCAAGCCCAGCCCCTCCGCCAGCGCGCCCACCCCGCCCCGCCGCGGGCCGGGTCTCCCCTCTCGGTACCTGGCTGAAGGACTGTGGGGGGGCGGCGGCGGGCTGCGGAGCCGCGGGGCCGAGCAGCCCCAGGCCGAGGAGGAGCAGCAGGAGCCCGCCAGGCCCCAGCGCAGCCTCCATCTTGGGTCCCGGGAATTAAAGCAAACTAGTGAAACATTCCCCGCGGGGAGAGGGGCGGGCCGCAGCGGAGGGAAGGGAGCGGGGCCGGGCCGGGGCTGCGGCTGCCTTGTGTTGCATAAGAGCGGCTGGAGGGGCGAGGGGACGCGCGCAAACACCCCGCCTCCGCGGGAGGGGGGCACGCCGGCCGGCCGGGCCGCGCCGCGCCGCTGTGCGGCTCTGTGTTGGCCGGAGCCCAGGCCCCGGGGCGTCGCCGGAGCCATGCGCGGGAGGGAGGGGCGGTGGCGATGGGGTTTCCCGGCGGGAGGTGGGAAAGGCAATGAGGCGGATTGGCTCGTTCCGGCCATTGCCTCGCCCCGCGTAGTCTGTGTGCCGGGCAAAGCCTCGTCTCCCCTCCCCCTTCCCGGTCCCTGCCCCTTTCCTCCCTCGGCTACAGCCTGTAGGGGAGGCTCCAGGCCCAACTGTTCCCCTGGCGACACCCCCTCTCCCCCCAGCCACCGCGCTCCTCTCTCCCTCTCCCCGCTCCCGATGCCGGGGCGCGATGTTGGAGAAGGGGGCCGGCTCTCAAAGCCCCGCCGTCCCAGCCCGCAGTATGTGTGCGGGACGCTCTCCTCGCCCGGCTTTGTATCTTCGGGTACGTGCCGGGGGGGGGGAGGGAAGACTTTATTGTAAGTGGAAAGTGAAACTGTCCAAGCTGAGTAAAATGTCAAATGTAAACAAACAGCTTAAGGAGAGAAAAGAAAATGAGATGTGTTAAATTATTTTAATTACAATAATAATGCAATGGCCTGATCATGAAAATTGTTACAAACACATTTATAGTTATTCCTGTACTCACTGACGGCAGTGGGATTCCATACCGGAGTAACTAAGGACCTCAGTCCAAACCCATTAAGTCAGTGGATAGACTATCATTGCTTTCAGTGGGTTTTGGGTCAGGCTCGATGTGTGTGGACAACTCTTTGTGGGATTAGGTCCCCAGACTGTTAAACGAAATAACAGGGCCCCAAAGTATTATTCATTACACATCTTTTAAAAAAATAATAGTTTTTACTTTTATAAATCCCCTTAACAAAAAAGGAAAGAAAATTAATTAGGCCTGCTTACATTACAGCCTTTTAAAAATCCTTCTTGCTTGCTTGACAGTCTGCAATTGTCTGCTGAGCTAAAGCCTATTTTAAGATTTTGTAGTTAATGAATCTTTGATGCAACTGATGGTAATGATTTCTCTTAAACCATTTTGTTCTGTGATATCAGGGCCTGCTGGGAGACTTTTTCAGTGAGCCAGTGCTGCGCTCTAAATATCCATTTTACATTAAGAAAACAAATTGCACATTTTGAATAATGCTTTTTACAGTAAGCAAATAGACTCGCATCCCCACAGACCATATGAACATAGGTGGTGATATTCATGTGATAATTACTTCACCATACATCTTTGCATGGCCTCACCTGCACTCCGTCTATAAATCCTTTTCTGAAGCTATTTCGAACAAACCAAATTCTCAAACTGCTGAGGAGCTTTGAAGAGCCACTGTATATTAAAAAACAAAAAAAACCCCTGCTAGATAAATGTTTCCTTCTTTTCCCCCATAAGTGGACTTTTCTGATGTAATCTACACTGGTTTGAGATGTAGGCAATATTCTGTCTTGCACCAGAACCAGGTTTGAGACCTCCCTACCCTGCAAGGCCAGAAGTGGGAGCTCTATATCACTGGAAAGGGGAGATTCCAGATATAATAGGCAGGAAAGGTAAATACATTTAAAACTCTGTGCAAATAATAATTTGAAGGATAGAAGATCTATATACTTGAAAGTTAAATACACAAAAGGGCTTATTTTCAAATACCTTGCATCTTGCATGATCATTTACATCTGTGTAAAGCAAATGTGAAATGTTGTGAAAACAGAGAAGTAGTATTTTACATCCACTTTGCACATGTACAAGGCAATGGAGATTGAGGTTTAGGAGTCTTACAGGAAATGACATCTTGCGCATTCTTCTCACTTCTTTGACTTTGAACCATTCAGCATTGAAGAAACTTTCATGTATATAACTGCTTGGTCCTGCTTTATTTTAGTTTTTTGTTTTGTTTTGTTTGTGATTATCTCCAAATAAATGTTATAATTTTTTGAAATTTTGATTTCTATATTTTATATAGTTGCTTTTATCTGATAATTTCAAACACTTGCCAACAGTTAGTATGATTTTTATTGTTGTTGTTATTTCCAGTTAGATCAGGAAACTGAGGCACAGAGAAGTTTTGTGATTTGCCCAGGGTAACATAGCAAATCACTGACAGGGCAAAGAATAGAACAGGTTTCTTGATTTCCATTTCCTTTCTCTACCCACACACTTGAATTAGGGCTGTCAATTAATCACAGTTAATGCAAGCAATTAATGCAAAACAAATTAACTAGATTAAAAAAAGTCATGATTAATCACAGTTTTAATTGCACTGTTAAACATTAACAGAATACCAATTTAAATTTATTATAAATATTTTTGGATGTTCTACGTTTTCAAAGATCGATTTCATTTACAGCACAGAATACAAAGTGTACTGTGCTCACTTTTGTTTCAAATATTTGCACTGTAAAATAGAAACAAGAAATAGTATTTTTCAATTCACCTCATACAAGTACTGTAGTGCTATCTCTTTATCATGAAAGTACAATTTACAAATATAGAATTTTTTATATACAACTGCACTCACACACAAAACAATTTAAAACTTTGGAGCCTGTAAGTCCACTCAGTCCTACTTCTTTTCAGCCAATCGTTAAGAGAAACAAGTTTGTTTATATTTACGGGAGATAATGCTGCCCACTTCTTATGTACAATGTCACCTGAAAGCGAGAACAGGCGTTCACATGGGACTGTTGTAGCCGGCATTGCTGGGCATTTATATTCCAGATATGCTAAACATTTGTATGTCCCTTCATGCTTTGACCACCATTCCAGAGGTCACGCTTCCATGCTGAATTTAAATTGATATTGTATTATTGGTTAACAGTGTGATTAATTGTAACTATTTTTAAAATCTCACGCTTAATTGTGATTTTTTTTAATAGTTTGACAGCCCTAATTTAAATGCAGCATGGCTGTCTACTGAAGCAGTTTCCAAAAAGAAGACTCATCTATAAGAGAAGTACCACTCAACGAGGGGGCAGAAGTTCTGTTTGTGTCTGTTCATTGTACAGTCTCACTCTGGAGGTCAGCCAGCAACATAATGCAATAAATCTATCTGGTAAATAGGGATCCTAGTGATATATTTTGCTGAATTTCATAATGGTTACACAGCTGTTTGCAAGGATGGAATGGCAGATATAAGCATGCATCATTTGTTGGCATTTGTGAATATTGCATATGCTGGTGGGAGTAGGTTTAAATTACATGCCTTCCTAACTATGGATTGCATTCCAGTGTAAAGTCATAGTTCGTGTTTCAGTGGGTTGTGTTCTGACAAAAGCCTGATGAACTCTACACAACTGACACCAGGCCCACTTCTAAAGCTGCTATGATGTTCTGAGTATGGACTTTGTGATTAAATCATACTTAAAATGTACTAAACAGCAAGATAATTATTTAGAATACTGTATGAATATGCAAACATGTAGCAAAATAAGGATCCCTTTTAGCCTTGCATTTTCAACAGAGCCTGAGGGATTCAGGCACCCAACTCCCATTGAAATTAAATGGGAATTGGGTGTCTAACTAATTCCCTCAGACTCCTCTGAAAAATCCCATCTTTGATGATCCCTGTACAGAATATTTATCTAAGTGTTGACTTCCTTCCTCTCTCTTTTCCCTTCTGCTTTCACTTACCCTATAAAGCCATTCTCTCTTCTCTTCCCTTTGATGCTCTCTTCATCACTCCCTCTCTTAATTTTCCTCATTCAAAATTACACTGAATACATGTGACGCTTTTTGGTGTACCCAGGACTGAGAGTCAGCCTGTTACCCCAGGTCTCCAGGGGGAGGGAGTCTTTCTTGTGGTAGTTGGGTATCAGTTTCCTGGCACCACCAGATTTTCGGCCACTCAAGCACTCTCCCAGGGCTGTCCCTAGCCATTTTGGTGCCCTACGCAGCCCCCCCCCCCCGCGGGGGGACTGTGGGGGACCCCAGGCCTCCTCGGGGGCAGCACCTGCTCCCTCCCCATCCAGGGTCTAGGCTGCACTCAAAGCCTGCGGGGCCCAAGGGGCAGGAGCTGTGGGGTCCACTTTGGGGGGGGCCACAGGCCCAGAGTGGTTCGGGGAATTAGCAGGGGGCTGAGAGCAGCCCGTTCCGCTTCCCTCGCCCCGGCCCCAGCCGTGTTGCTTGTGAGAGGGGTCCCCTGCACTCACCAGCACCAGTGGGAAGTGGAGCAGCCTGACCGCAGCCCGCTCTATTCAGCCAGCTTCTAGCCACGGCGCTCTGCTTCCCACCGCCGGTGAATGCGGGGGTCGGTCCCCCCCCTTCACGGGAAGCGGGAAGCGGGAAGCGGAAAGCGGAGCGACGCGGCTAGGAGCTGGCTAAGAAGAGCGGGCTGGGGCCGAGTTGCTCCGCTTCCTGGTGCTGCCGGTGAGTGCGTGGTCGCTGGGGGAACACGTGGCATGGGGGCGGAGCTGGGGGAAGGGTAAGAGGTGGGGTGGAGGAACGGCCCTTTTTAGGGACGGCCCTGCCCCTTGCAGTGGGCGGCGGCCAAGGGATAGGGCTGGTTGCCGGAGCTGGTGCTGCCGCGTATGCAGCACGCAGCTGCCTAGGGCACCATGAAATTTGGTGCAATTTGGTGCCCCCACGCAGCTGCGTATTCTGCGTGTACCTAGGGACGGCCCTGCACTCTCCTAACTCACCTTGCAGGCTAACCATACGTACACCCCAAGCCCCCCTGAATCATTCTCCTGTGATTTCCAGCCCCTGACACTCGTTACTTACAGAAGTTCCAGATGCTACAAAATCTGTGCCTGTTTGCGATTAAAATATTAAATAGCGCAATGATAGCCCCCACCCCATAGCATTAGCAAAGATAAAGCAGAGCAGTGCTAATAATAATGAAAAATAATATTTTAAAAAGTCCGTGATTTAAAGGTGTGAAACCACACGCGACCAGTGGATGAGAAGAACCAGGTAGCCCCAAGTCAGGCCCCCCCCAGCAGCTGCTGAGACAAGTCAGTGAAGGGCCCGGAGGTTTTAGGCAGACACACTTTGACAACGGACGCTTTTAACACAAGCAAGTACAGCTGTCTGTGTAAAACACCTCACAGAACCCCGCCTCTCTCACCAGCTCCATCCACCTTTGTAGCCGGCTGCATGAAGAGAAACAGCCCCCACCCCTCACAGCCCTAGTCCCAGAACCCCTGCAGGCAGACTCAGCGCGCGCACTCCCTCTGCCACTGCCAATCAGCGCAGCGCATGCGCCTTGCTTAGCCTCACCCTCCTGTGCAGACAGTGTCCCGCCCCTCCGCTCCGCACACCCCGCCCCCTTTTGCTGTTGCGTCACACCGCCCGCCCAAGTGAGGGCAGAGGGTGAGGCGGGCGGCGGCTTCAATAGGTGTCACTGAGCACGCTCAGTTTGCGCGGGCGCGCTCCATAACTGCAGAGCCGAAAGTTGCCGCCTCTCCCCCTTGATTCTCCCGGAGGCAGCCGCGGGAGGGACGCGCTGCGGGGCCTGGCGCCGCGTTGTTGTGGTTCCGGGGCGCGGCGGCCATGGCTGTGCTGCTGGAGACCACGGTGGGCGACCTGGTGGTCGACCTGTACACGGAGGAGAGGCCCAGAGGTGAGGGGCGGTGGGGGGCTGGGGAGTTGCAGCGGGGGGGGGGGCGCGTTGGGGGCAGACCCACCCAGTGCAAACGTCCCGCTCCTTCAGCTGAGGAGGGCGGAGGCCACAGAGTTTAGGATCGCGCTAATGGCGCAGTGCTGTACGGGGGGGGGCGATTCCTCGGGGTGGGAGTGGGGGGTGGGTGGGTTCAAAAGCAGGGCACCAGGAGGGTCACGGAGCAGATCATGTGGTGATGCTGACTGTGCTTCAGCTCTCCTGGGTGATACGGTCACAGAATGAAAATGAGGGGTTGATTGCATTTGACTTGACTCAAACACTCCATGCATCTGAAGAAGTGGGTTTTAACCCACGAAAGCTTATGCCCAAATAAATCTGTTAGTCTTTAAGGTGCTACCGGACTCCTTGTTTTTGTGGATACAGACTAACACGCCTACCCCCTTTGATACTTAACACTCTTAAGGAACCCCTTGTTGGGGGCTTGCAGTAATCCTGCCTTTTTCTGGTTTGTAGTTCTCATAAAGTGTGCACAGATATTTTTTTTTTTTTGTTGAAAAAATGCATGTTGGAGATTACATTTGCTATACCAAATTAGGTCCTTGATTCTGTGTTTGGGTGGGTATAAGGATGTTAGGATAAAAGATGCTTACTCTGGTAAGTTAAATGTGTGTACTTGCAGGATGAGGGCCTTAGTTTCCACATTTAATTTCAGGGGGATGTGGAAATTTATTACTCTGGTTTTTTTTCTAATTATAAACAACAATTTTGGTTGGGAACTCATTTTCTTCTTCTACAGACACTATACATCTTATTTTTAAGTCTCTAAAATATTCAGTAAGTGTAATAGTTTTTAAATTGAAAAACCAACATTGACTTTTTCCTTGGTAGACATTAATTGGGGAAGGCCAAGGAGGGTAGAATGTGTGCTGATCTTTGTTATACAACTGTTCATATTTAGGATTCTAAATATTGCTGGATGTGGGATTTAAGAAGGGAAAATGCATGGTATTTAATCTTTTCCATAGATGTGCGGAAGGCTTTAGAGTCAAGGTTAATAAAGTCCCAGTACAGCCAAAAAGAAAAGATCCATGTGCAAATCACATTAACAGGTTTTTTTAGTAAATTTCAATATAATTTCTTGCAGCTTGTCAGAACTTTCTGAAGCTTTGCAAAATCAAGTACTACAACTACTGCCTCGTTCACAATGTACAGGTGAGCGTTTAAAATAGATTTTTATTTCCTTCTTTGTCTACATCCGTAAGTAGACTAACACCTTGTGTATCTTGCATTGTTACAGAGGGATTTTATTATACAAACTGGTGACCCCTTGGGGACTGGCCGTGGAGGGGAGTCCATCTTTTGGTGAGTAAAACCTACCTAAAATGAAATAGGCCTAATTTGGGAGTATAGTTGACCCAGTTTGCACTTGCTGAATGTCCTACTGAATGATTGTTGGGAGATGAGAGCTTCTTTTGGCTCATACATCTTGATGTCTGTTGTCATTCCTCATGCTGTTTTTTTATCCTAGACACTTAGTTTTTTTTCGGGACAGCATGCTGCTTCTGTTCTAAATCAAATCAATAATGGGTGTAATTGTGAGCAGGTGACTGTAGGTTAGGCTGCTGTGCTGTGTGTCCTACGTAGCTGCTCTGTGGAAGTAAACACATTTTTCTACTGCAGTGCTGAGAACTATGATTTATTGCACTTACATTTTGCTTGTGATGGAGGGGAAGCAGGCGACTATAGTAAAAATTCCTGTATTCATGTGTCAACTCCCCGAGCCCCCTTTCCAAGTCAATAAAACTGTTGCTTGGGCTCACATTTTAACTACACTAAATACATGGTGTGCTTTTTGGAAATAGGTAATTGGAGAGTTTTGTGTTTGAGTGTTTTTAAGAGGGACGCATTAAAATTGGTGTTAGGAAGAAAATTAAGTTTCTTATAAAAATCAGTTTTGTATAGTGATGCACCTGAAGAAACATGCAAACAGGTAAGATAGAATTCTGGCTGACTGCATAATCTTCCAGATCATTTTTCCTTTGAAACTGATGTTCTAGAGGGAAAATCAAGTTCAAGTTGCAGGGGGAAAAAAAACCCTGTATTTACTGCATAGTTGATGAATACTTCTCATGTAACTAACTGCAGCCAATAGACTTGCAAACTGGCTAATGCTACTCCAGACCTCCGTAATACAGACCTTTAAGGAAGTACACCAAATAAATTTGCATCTGTTCTATGCTATGCTACAATGGAGTTAGGGAGACCTGGTTACAAACTTTTACCCACGCTGTAGGGTAGATGGGGACCAAACTGTGTCCCTGTAAGTGGTTTAAAACTTTTGACAATCCAGGGTTCTGGTGTATTATTATTCTGGTCTGTTACCAGTCACTCCTGGGATCTTCTCTTCCTTTGCACTTTTTCATATTATACACTGATTTTTCTTTCCCTGCCTGGCTCTTTGATGTGCTCTGTCAAAAGTAGAATCTTCTAAAAGAGTGGCAGGCTGACTTGCTTCCCTCTTCTGTTCTACTGTTTGCCTCTGAGAATACAGATCCATTCTGAGGATGTTATCTTTTTCTTATTGCTGAACAGGACTGAAATGTGGGGGTTTCAGTTCTTGGTGCAACGTAAACTGATATAAGCCATGTTGAAATGGATTTAAGAGTGCACATGTAGATTCACAATCAGTTTAAAATCATAACTTTATGTGTAAGCCAGATCTCACCTGGGGGAGAACAATGTGAAATCAGGATCAGACATTGAGACTTAAAATCACTGCATCGAGTCCTGTATGCCTTGAAAGCTAATGTGTAAAATGAAGTTTGCAGCTTTTTCTGTTCAGATGATGAATTTTAGTCTATGAACAAGCTATTTAATTGCTTTTACTTTGTTTTATAAAGAGAATTTGATGCACAAGTACCATTTATATTTGATAAAGTGAATTATGCTTTTAATTCCTTGCACACTGTACTGAAAGTACATTTTGACAGTAGCTTCTAGCAAATTACATGCTAGTATCTACCAGAGATGTCAGAAAGTGTTTTCTAATATGCTTAAAACCCCCTAATTCTGTAGAATGTCTGCAGGGAAAGAGCTGTTAACATTATCTGCATTATGGGGGGTGGCTGGGTAATCCTATAGTCACAGTATAAATGTATAGTGTAAAATGATCATTTTCTTTGAGCATTCTTATTATAACATATTTTTGTAAATTATTTTGTCTTGTTCACTGTTGTATAACGCTTGTTTCACTGTCAGCATTTTTTAATCTTGCTGCCTCATAACATATTTATTGTATATATTTTCAGTAAACTCTATGGTGATCAAGCTAGATTTTTTGAGGCAGAAAAAGTGCCAAGAATTAAGCACAAGAAAAAGGGAACCGTGTCAATGGTGAACAATGGCAATGATCAACATGGATCTCAGGTCAGCGCACAGTGTTGAGAGGCTTTGCTATAACTCTGGAATAGCAAAGAGGGAAACTCCACAGGTTTAAAAAATGTGCATAACAATGAAAATAACACACAGTTGCTGGTCCTTATTGTTAAAAGGATACTGATGAGGAATTCATAATTTTTCAAATGATTCTAGAGCTTCCTAGTTATAATAAACTCTCTAACTTGGAAGCTGAAATCCTACCTTACTAACATGTTTTCTTCATCGTCAGGTGCACTTATTGGCTCTTTATTAGAGCTGCTCAAAGGTGCTAGGCTGATAAAATAATCATTAACAATAACGTTGTTTAGGTAGAGGACTGAAAGGGACAGTGTGGCGGTTAACCTGGTCTAATGTGTAGTATTCCCTACGTATACTTCAAAAAAAAATTACTTTTTAAAATCTGCTCCTGTGCTCCTGGACAAATCTGTCAAGTTCCTCCTAGCTAGAGCTGTGTCCAGCTAAATATAGCAATGAGCAAGACTTTTCCAATTTGATTGTAAAGCATGGGTTGCAATTGTCATTCATTATTGTGTTGGTTAACCGTATGGTCTGTTCTAAATTAACGGTGGAGGGCTAGATGCTCAGCTGGTGTAAACTGTCATAGTTCCATTAAAGCCAATGGAGCTACATCAGTTTACGCTGCTTGAAGGTCTGTTCCTGTCCTCTCCCATTGAAGTCAATGGTGAAACTCCCACTTACTTCAGTGGGCATGGTGTCAGGCCCAAAATTATATGGAGATTCTAAAAATTTTACAGTTTACTTGTAAACAGGTTTTTTTATCTTGTCCTTGTAGTTTCTTATTACTACAGGGGAAAACCTAGATTACCTTGATGGTGTGCACACAGTGTTTGGAGAAGTAACAGAAGGCATGGATGTATTAAAGAAAATTAACGAGACCTTCGTTGACAAGGAATTTGTTCCTTATCAAGACATCAGGTATGACTAGGTTTAACTTTGTAGCTTAGTGGTGACAAAGTGCTGGAGGCTAACTTATTAGCCAGCCCTCAGATCACTTCGGCACAGATTAGTTTCCATGGAGAAGGCCGATTGGGGAGTGTGGCTAATTAGCTGATCAGTCTCGAGACTGATGAACCAATTAGACACCAGCTGAGGGTGACACAGGAAGGAAGGGACAGAAGATTAGGTTAATTGAACCCTGTCTGTTCTGGAATTCTAAGGAAGGGAGATCTCTGTGCCTCTCTGGCCCTGCAGGAAGGGGCAAGAAACCACTGTTAATACTTAGCTGCACAGGACTGTATTGGGGTTGGTGGCAGGAATATAAATAAATATGGAGGTGCTACTTACTGGAGAGTCTGAGAGGTTTCTGGGTATCAGAGGGTGGGAATGGAACCTGCCCTCTTACAGAGGGTGTGTTGTGATTTTTGTAAGAACTGGTTCATTGATCTTTCTGTAAATAGAGTTAATATGGCAATGTCGGGACACTTGTTAAAGTATCTAGTATGTTTCTTCGTTCCATTATTACTGGTAAAATATTGTGTAATCATATGTTATGGGGGACTTTCTAAATGACTTTAGAGGAAGATGCATTGACTAGATCATGCTGTCTTATCAACTGAAAGAGAAGTTGTAGGCCCCAGACCTGTAAGCTCAGATGGACCCTGCATCTGCACATAGCACCATTGGGAATTTGCAGGATTGGGTCCATAGATGGGATGGATGTTGTTGTCCAGACCATCCAAAATGTTTATAATGTTGTTAATCTGTGTATGCGGTGTTGTAGGTGTGTTAGTCCCAGGATATGAGAGAGACTAGGTGGGTGAGGTAATTTCTTTTATTGGAACAACTTCTGTTGGTGAGAGACAAGCTTACACACAGATCTTCAGGTCTGGGACATGTACTCAGTGTCAAAACTAAGTACAAGGTGGAACAGATCGTGCAGCATAAGTAGGTAGCACATATTTCAAGGGATCATTCAAGGTGAAGTGGCCTGTTAACACCTCTCTAAACATAGAGGAAAAAGGAGAGGAAGAAAAAGATGGGGGAGGAGGTTAGTGGGTTATGGATTTTTGTAATAAACCATAAATCCAGTTTCTGTATTCAGGCCAAGATTTTTAGTGTCTAGCAAAGTTATACATTTAAGCTCCCAGGCTTGTCTACTGAAAGCGTTATGCAGGTTTCCTTTGAGGATGAGAACTGAGAGGTCAGATATAGAATGATCTCATTGTGAAAAATGTTCACACACACACACAAGCAATAGGGTGTTTTTTGTCTTTTTATAACTTTTTGGGAATGTAGTGATTGTCTGGTTTCACCCACATAATTATTGTTGGGGCATTTAGTGCGCTGGATGAGGGAGGTACAGCACATGTTGACAGGCATGTGTAGGACCAATGGATCTTGAAAGGTGTGGTGTTGGGGGATGCTGATCATTATTGCAGTTCAGATATATCTACAGATTTTTGTATCTGCTCATCTAGCAGGCTCTGTTGCTTTTAGTTGACGTATCTTGGTCTGTGGGGAGCTTGCTTCTGATGGTGAGGTTGGGATGGGGTTGTTTGAAGGCCAGAAGAGGGGGGCAGTTCAGGAAAGATTTAATTCAGGATATGGTTCCCATAGTGTATAGGTTGTAATTGTTTGATACCCCTGCCTCCCATATGGGTTCCAGTGTGGGTTGTCAGTGACAATTAGAGGTGTACAGACAGAGGAGGCTTTATTTCCATATTGAAGCGGGTTCTCTCGAGGAATTTGGGTGACTTGTTCCATGATGTGATCTACTTCTCTGGTGGACTACCCTTGCTTGTTGAAGGTGGTCTTAAGTGTGTTAAGATGAATTTCCCGGACTTTCTTCTTGGAGCATGTTCTGTGGTATCTGAGTGTCTGTCTGTAGATAACAGATTTCTTGGTATGTTTGGATTGGTCACTGGATCTGTGAAGGTGTCTGTGGTGATCTGTAGGTTTCTTCTATATTAATCTGTGTACCACTTTCGGACAATTCAGCTGTATTTTTGTTTTGATTCCATGTAGCCAAAAATAACTGTAGGATGCACTAAGTGGGGAGTTAAGAGGGCAAGAGGTTGAAATGAAGACTTTATTCATAAACTAGATTAAATGTTGGTCAAGGAATAAACAAGTACATTAAAAAATCAAGAATTGTTTATTAATAAAAATACTTGGTTTATTCCTTGTATCCTAGCAGCCTGTGTGCACATCTGAACTGGCTTTATTAATCGTTATATATGAGTACGTAGAATTTAGTATGTAGTTATATAGAGTATTTATTTGTCTAGCCCTGTAGTAGGATATAATCTCTACTAGTATCCCTAAGATTAATTGATGAACATGGAATCAAAGAGCTAGTTTTAAACCAATTAAAATGCTGACTCTTGGACTGGACTTGACTTGACTTTAAATTTCCCATTAGGATAAATCATACAGTGATATTAGATGATCCATTTGATGACCCCTCTGGTTTAATAATACCTGACTGCTCCCCAGAGCCCAGCAAGGAACAACTAGATGTAAGTACTGCCAACAGCTTCTTGGGAAGGTGTTGGAAATGAATAAATGTGCTAACTAGTTGTTTCCCCTATGGCTCACATTCAGCAAAGCATGTGAATAGTCCATTGAAGTCAAATAGACTACTCGTGCTTAAAGTTAAACATGCAAGGAAGTCTTTTGCAAAATAAGAGCTGCCAATATGCAATTACACATTTCTTGAGTGGGGGAAGATTTCTGAAGATCTATATATAGGAATTGGAAAAGGTTCAGAAAAGGGCAACAAAAATTATTAGGGGTATGGAATGGCTTTCATATGAGGAGAGATTAATAAGACTGGGACTTTTCAGCTTGGAAAAGAGATGACTAAGAGGAGGTATGTTAGAGGTCTATAAAATCATGACTGGTATGGAGAAAGTAAATAAGGAAGTGTTATTTACTCCTCATAACACAAAACTAGGGGTAACCAAATGAAATTAATAGGCAGCAGATTTAAAACAAACAGAAGTATTTCTTCATACAACATACAGTTATCTTTTGGAACTCCTTGCCAGAGGAGGATGTTGTGAAGGCCAAGACTATAACAGGGGTCAAAAAAGAACTAGATAAGTTCATGGAGGATAGGTCCATCAGTGGCTGATGGGCGGGGATGGTGTCCCTGCCTCTGTTGGATCACTTGATGATTGCCTGTTCTGTTCATTCCTTATCCCCTGGGACCTGGCATTGGCCACAGTTGAAACACAGCATACTAGTCTAGATGGACCTTCACAGCACAGTTGTACTTGAAGTGACCTCTATGCTTACAAAGCAAATAACTATTACAGTTTTGAAGAAGAGAACAAAAAAAGATCAGGGTGTTTCCAGTTGTGACTGTGTATAGTGGGATGGGATGCAAAGACTTACTTTATAATTCACACTACAAAGAGAAAAGCTGTAATGTTGTTTTAATAGTAATGAACCTGTTGTCTGAAATGCCCAGCTCTGGCATTGTTTCCTTGATACATTCTTCTGGAAGAATCAAAAAAATCTCTGCTAACTTATTTTCTTTTTACATTTTATAAAATGAAGTTTATCCTTTTATTCCCTTTTTTCAATAAGAAACATTATCAGCATTTCCACACAAAAGAAAATTATTGTTAAACTGGAAAGTATTATTTCACATACAAGCAGACACGCTGATTTGTTTTGTTTGTATTCTAGGCAGAAGGGATTTGCAGAACAATTCAGCTTATTATGTTTTCTTACCTTGCAGTTATTGGAGCTGCTGAAAGGAAATATCTTTTGTCTGGGAGCAATGTTTCAAACAATAAATTGACTAGAGAAGTTACATGTTTTAAAAAAAGTTTTAACAGATACCTTAGTGATGAGTTTGGTATAGGAACTTAATTAGAATAGAGGGTATACCAAAATTTGTCTAATATATCCACAAGTCTAAACACTGCATATGGAGCTTGATAGCCCAGTGTATGTTAGACAAACACTTGAAAGTTTTATAATCAGACACTTGCAGAGAAAAAACAGGGATACACCATTTAGCTCTAGTGAAATGTTTTGAAATAAGAGAACTTTTTGGAGGAGAATTTAAAATGGATTTTGTTGTAAATAAATGAATTTATTTTGTTGTAGGAATGTTTTTGTTTGGAATACTTGACTAAATACAATAGTATAAAATATACAGTTCCTGTAATTGTACTGTTAAATTGAAGTCCTGCTAGATGAGGCAGAAATCTTCAATACTACTTGTATACTCATTTCAATAAAGAAATATTTAAAAAAAAAAAAAAAAAAAAAAAAAAAGGGAGGGGGTACTCCCCTAAATAGAAACAAGCTGGCAGGTATGTTGGGGATACATTTGGTATAATAGAGGTGAAAGACTCCATATTGTCTAATTGAATCTAGCCCAGGTTGACTGTGATAGAAACTCATTACCATGTGTAGGCTGCTTGGTTGTCTGTCTGACCAGAGTGAATGATCTTAGCCTAATGGTTCAGGGATATAGTCTTAGTTTCACAACACACACAATCCCAGACTGAGGTAGGGTTTTAGTATTAAGAAAAATAAAGGCTTACCCATGGGTCAGTATTAAAATGCTTTTTTTTTTTTTTCAATTTCTCATAGAGTGGCAGAATAAGAGCAGATGAAGAAATTGATGACTTCAAAGGAAAGTCTGTTGATGAAGTGGAAGAAATTCAGGCAGAGAAAGAAGCAAAAACTCAGGCCATTCTCTTGGAAATGGTAAACATCAGTTTTGTGTTTTGGGGTTTTTTCGTCTTGTCAGATGTAATTTCTTTGTGTATATATGCTCTATATTATGTCTGGGTGAGTGAATGCTTAAGACAAGTGCTTGCCTTGAGTTGCATATCAGAAATGTTGGCCTCATGGACTAGGGTGCATGGTATCAGGCTGCTGGTAGAGCTAAAAGAGTGAACATGGACACTTGATCTTCATCCATTTGTAGGAGAAGATTTCCCAGGAACACCTGTACCATCTCTGTTCCAAACCCAGGACTAGAATTGGTCTTATAGGGGGTTTGTAAGAACTTGCTAGAGACGCTTGTAAAATTATAAAAGCTGGTCAGTCCTGCATGGAACTGTTATCCCTGCTGTGTGTTTCTATCTTGGTACTGGAAGTTTGTATGTATTGGATGGCTGAGTTACCATGAAATAATTTCTCCCCAAATTCACATATTGGCATTGGGAATACACAGCAATATAGTGGTTGGTTCCCATTCACAGAATTACAACAGAATAGCTGCCTGCTGTTAGATAATAAGCAAGGACCCACTAATAGTTAATTTTTTCTCCCTGCTTTCTTCCCTTGGGATGTTTATGACTTAATGGTACTATATGGTTGTAGCTTCTGGAGTCCTCGTGGAATTGCGGTGAACTAGAATTTAATATGGCTGGTGCCAGACTTTAGAGGAGGTTCAGTTCACCTTCTTTAGGAATATTAATGAGGAAGACCCAGTTCAGTTCTTATTTTTTAAAATGGCAGCAGTGAGTCCTTTCATTGTATGAATGTATGTGACAAATCATTACGCATTGTTTTGTCTGTCAACTTTGTATTATTCATCCACCCAAATTTGACTGATACCAACTAAGCTCTAATGGTACTCTGGCATAGCATCTTTCATCTAAAGAACGTAAAGAAAGCTTTTTACGAACAAATTTAAGCCTCAGCATTCCTGCAAGAGAGAGAAGTATTATCCTGATTTTACTGATGGGGAAACTAAAGCAGAGAATATTAATCATGCAGTCACTGGCAGTAGAACACTGCACATTTCTAGTCACCTGTTTTAACCACTAACCATACTTTTTGGGGAAAATAATGTTCTCCTTTCTGAGTCCTTTGAGTGACTATAGGTATTTCCCCAGGTTTCCACTGATCGAGTCATGAGGAAAAGAATATTTGTCGTCCCCTCCCTTCCTTTCCCAACAGAATATAGTGCCATGAAATTCAGGAAGCTTTGTCTAGAACAAATTGAAAAGCCTTCCCTTTTGTGTGTGCTGTAGGTGGGAGATTTACCAGATGCAGATATCAAACCACCAGAAAATGTGCTGTTTGTCTGTAAACTGAATCCTGTGACCACAGATGAAGACCTGGAGATAATATTTTCACGATTTGGGCCCATTAAAAGGTAACTTTTACAGAATAGTTATAAAAAAAACACCAAAAAGAGAACCAAGTTCAGTTTAAGCAGTCTCCCTAGGTTCCACTGCTCTGCGTGCGCTCACTCTCTTTGGAGACCCACTTTGACCACCCTTGTATCTGGGTATAGTAGTGGGACAACTGCTGACAAGTTGGGGTGTTTCAGAGAAATACTGCCAGCCTGTTACATGGCTCTTTCTTAAACATTCCTCAGCATTAATTGCAATCCCAAAAGTTAAACTAACAAATTTTTGTCCTAGCTTAGTAAAATGTAAAAAAACATCAGAGCATTAATGATGGAAAATAGAATCTGATTCAATAAGCTTTTGTTTTACTAATTTTAGGACTAATTCTAAAACCCGTACAAATCTCAACGATTGCTCACATGAGTAGTCCTATTTAAATCCACTTCAGCTGTTTGAAGTCACTGAGGCTACCAGTGTGAGTAGAGGTTACTTATGGGAGTTACGGTTGAGGATCAAGCCTCAAAGGCATTATAACACAGGTTAAAATTTCTAACCTGTTAAAGACCCTTTCAAACAGTGATAGTCGTCAGCCATTTTCAAACGAGAAGGCATTGACACTTTAATTTCATGCTATTTTTTCAGCTGTGAAGTGATTAGAGACTGGAAGACGGGTGAATCTCTTTGTTATGCTTTCATTGAATTTGAAAAGGTATGTTGCTTATAAAAGCAGTGTAATAATATGCTTGGGTTATCTCTCTCCTCACAAACACAGCTCTATGCTGGATGGAATGAGAACGGGTGTTCTGCTCAAGTGTGTTGGTTAATATTCTCATCTATTGACTGCAGCCTACAAAGGATGTAGTCCTCAGTTCAGGAAAACATTTAAGCATATATTTAAGTTCATCCCTGTTTAGCAAACTGTTTAAATATGTACTTCAGTCCCTTTTGAAGTCAATAATTGGAATATGATCAGACTGTAAGAGTTGTTCTCATGATATAAAATGTATAGCTTGTGTTTTATTGTTTGGCTGTTAACTTTCTCACAGAATGACAGTAGAGTGATATCTGAGTGAAATTCAAGAGTATGCCAGAACACTTATCTTTAGCCTGCCAGAAAGTTTAGGATTTTTAATAAAGCCATTGTCTGTTGTAATTGTATCTAAATGTATTATTCCAAACATAATACACATAAATAACTAGTATGTTTTGGCATAGATTTATCTAATCTCAAAGATGAAATGCTTGCATTAAGGCAAATAGTAAAATTATTATATTTATTTTTAAAAATTTAAAAGTGTGAGTGTTGTGATATAATCCATTTTAGAAAATGAAATACGTATTTACTCAGTTGTGGCATATTCATTAGGAATCTCTATGCCAAGAGCAATTCACTTTAAATTTAAATGCTGACTTCATAAGAATATTTGTGTATGATTTGTTAATTAATCTTGACTTAAATCTTCTGGAAACACTGCAAAAGGAGGAAGATTGTGAGAAAGCCTACTTCAAAATGGATAACGTGCTGATAGATGACCGGAGAATACATGTGGATTTTAGCCAATCTGTTGCAAAGATTAAATGGAGAGGAAAAGGTAGTTTTGTCATCCTTTTGATTCTGTGCCAACTTCAAACCTTAAATTATTAAATATTGCTCTCCTAAACTAGAGTCCTTGTATAGGACAAGCATCTCTGTTACAAGGTTAATCAACTCCTTTCGGCAGTATAATGGCCACAGCTTGGTATTCCTGGCTGCATGAGCAAAGGCTACTAAGTCTAGGTCTCTACCTGTTTACTGCATATTAGAGGACAAGGGGTTTATCGGTAGCTGTCATGTTGCCAAGTGTATTTTTTGACAGTAAAAGTCAACTATTGGTATTGTTTTATATTAATCTCAAACTTTAAAGGGATAATTTTGGATTTTATTTATTAACATAAAACTGCAGTAATCAGCATATTCTGCCTTTGTTTGCCATTCACTTCATGAAGGACTACATTTACAAGACAAATTGAATATCAAGGTATTTAATACTTCTGTTGCAGTATTAGCCTTCACCATAAGGTGGCAGTACATAACTGACAGTACTGTTAACTAGTTTTCAAAACTTCAAAACAGAAATATGGAAAATAAAATCCAATATACCTCTTCAAAATGTTAACCCATGAAAAATGTTTTTCAAAATTTATACTAAAAAGTGTATAATTTTGTAGTGTGACTCCCTCCCTTCCTCTAAGTTTTAGCACAGAGCAAAATTTCATTGTTTTCATTTTGAAAATAGGGGGTAGTAACAGAAATGCCAACAGAGCTGTAAGCAGAGAGCTGCAGGACCAGCTTCAAGCACAAACAGAACAATTGCCACTTGGTGCCTTGTGATCCTATCCAAGCTCTGCATCCAATAGGCATGAGGTGGGAGGAAACCATTACCTAGCTAGGTCTTCTCAGGCAGAAGGACTAGAGGCAGAAGGAAAATCATGGCCTGATCCTCCCTCTTTTGCTCTGGGTCATGCACACGATAAGACCATTCCTGGAGTTTGTTACTGTGCACATCTTTAAATATGATTACAGTAATGATGACAATTGTATCCTGAAATGTGCTGTACTCCTATGTCTTTGATTTTTAAGCTGGAGATGAAAGCCCAGTTTGTTTTTGTATGAACAGGTGGGAAGTATACCAAGGATGACTTCAAAGAGTATGAAAAGGAATGTGATAAACCTTCCAAATTAACTTTGAAGGAGAAAGTAAAGCTAAATCAAGAGTATCCTTAACAGTTGAATAATCTGTGTGGTGTATTGGCCTATAATGTAGTGGACTTGCAACTAGACGTTTTGAAAACAGCTTCTAAATCTCTAAGCTTTTGTTGGGCAGATGTTTAACTGCTGCTTAACATAACTATGTGGCATCAGTTCTCGAATTACAGATTTATTTTTTAATTTGCTATTTTGTGTGCATAACACAGTCAAATCAGAATGTGTTTATTTTACACCCACTTCTCCCAGTTGTAAATAACTACCCTACTGCAAAGCAGTGGAGAGGCAGGATGTTTTGTTTCCCAGAGCAGATTTCAATCAGCCTTACTCTTTTAATTTTTCATTATACGTGATTTTTATTTTGCACAAAATACTGGCTGTCTCAATGTTATACCCATGATAAAGCGTGGTTTTGCTTGGTTTGTGAGCTTTTATATTCTGAATTGACCAATGATTGGTACCAAGTCTGCCCTTAATCAACTGATGTAGCGCAAAGTATGACCTTGTGTTGGATGAGGAGATAGAGGAGGCTAGAGCAAGTCACCTACACTCAGGTAAAAAACACAAGAAGAAAAAGCACCGCCATTCGGACGATGAAGAGGATGACAAGAAGACCAAAAAATCCAAGGTACTGAACTGCCACCTTTTCACTGACTATTTAATTCTGTATCACTTTACGGCCATGTCTCCTCATAACTGCTAAAAGGAAATGGGTTCGACTGGGGACCTTGCATGCAAACATGCAATGAATGAAGGACTTGTTGCAGTGTAGAAAGTGGCTGCCCAAGATATTCTTGAACTTCTAAAGCTAGGTGTACATAATTGACCTTCTGCTGAAATGTCCTGAAAAGGTAGCACAGACTTCACAAAAGTAGGCGTTTCAACACTGGGTCTGTTTTTCACATATTTCCCATCACAGATGAGCGAAGCTTAATCATATTTCATGAGTGCAATGTATTTTTCATGTACTTCCTGGAATTGTGCACAGTAGCTTCCTCTAACGTGCAGTCAGAAAACAGCCTCTTAATGGTTTTACTCGTCTTTCAGCTGACTCAGAAGTATAAATGTGAAATCTGTATTTGTATTGTGTAGATTAGTATTACTGGAGAATGATGGCTTTGTTGACACTGTGAAAACAATCAGTTGCTGACAATGATTGTCAGTAGTGGCCCCCCTCCCTGCACCCATCTGTTTTTATTCTTAGGATACTATTGATCTTCATTAATGTAATCCAAGTAGAATTTATTAAATTGGTCGTTTTAGCATTCTTTAACACCATGTATGAAAGAACACAGCTGATTGGCCATTCCTTTTAAAAAGCTCCGTTGCCTGGCACATGGCAGATTTCATGCGCCTTGTTAGTATTAACCATTGAACCCTTAGTGCAGACAGGGCACAGGCATTTTTACCATCATATCATCTAATCACCTGGTAGTAAAAACACCTGCACTTGTCTACACTACTGTTTCCACTATTGGTGGTAGCAATACAGTTCCGCTGATGTTTGTAATTTTCCCTGCTGCTTTTCTTTAGGTCAAACGCATTTTGTGTTCTGTTCTGTCTGCTGAGGTATACCGTGGCTAAAAAGAGACATTCACTTCACTGACAAGCAACCTATCCTAACCGTACAATGCTGCACTACATATTGATGTGGTATTTAGAACAGCTGACCTATATGTAAGGTGCGATTACATCGGCCACAAATAGACTATGAGAAGTGTTAGTAAATGTATCCTATTTCCAGCTCATATCGGTGGCATATTGGCTAAGCTGTTTGGAGACTGTAGTTTGAGAAGATAAATCAGCACAGTGTGACCAATTTAAAAAAAAATGTAGTTCCTCTTCTGAAACAAGGTAAAGAAATGTCTAGGAAATCCATCCTGCAATGGAGAGAGTGTGATACATGGGGGAGACAACATCTAAACAGGTTCCCATTATGGGCATAGATATAGGCTAAGAGGGTGTGGAAACTCTTCCTCTTTCACATACAAACATGTCATGCCAAACAGAATAATACACTAGGTAAGTTGTGTTGTCTCCATAGCATTCAGACATGTTCTATAGAGTTGAAATAGCTCTGCTTTTCTACCCCTTTTTCCCATTTGTTCCTTTTTTCTTACAAAATGCAGAATTGACCCCTAAAAATCTAGTTAAGTTTATCTGCATGTGTTCTAATTTTCTGTAAGAGCAGATAATTTCAAATAGAATTGTCCTACATTAAGGCCTCACTTCATTATGGAATTATATATAAAAAAATCTACCTTAAAAGAACATGAAACTTGCAAAGCCAAGCACTCAAAAGTTAGGACGTGCCAGAAAGAAGGTTTCCTGTGCAAACTTAATGCAGCTTCCTTGTGCATGTGCACTGTGAAAGTCTTTAATTACATGTTTCAGAGTAGCAGTCGTGTTAGTCTGTATTCGCAAAAAGAAAAGACGTACTTGTGGCACCTTAGAGACTAACAAATGCATCTGATGAAGTGAGCTGTAGCTCACGAAAGCTTATGCTCAAATAAATTTGTTAGTCTCTAAGGTGCCACAAGTACTCCTTTTTTTTAATTACGTGATCACACGCTATTCTTCCCAGAGGATCCCTATCTCATTCAATAAACAGGTGATTATTCAATATTTCTTTTTATACTCTACAGCCAGTGTATGGTCCCAGACCTTATTTACTGCATACCATCCAAACCTACACTGAGTACAAAATTATTAATTTCTCTTGGGTGCTTCTGTGGTGTTCATCACTACTATATTGGTGTCTGGCAGGAGCAGCCTTAATTCTGGCATTTCCAACTCTTGAGTGCTTGACTTTTCAACCTTAATGTTCCTTTAACAAAGTGGGGTTTTTTTGTTTTTGTTTTGTTTGTTTGAAATGTAATTTCCTAATTTAAAAGTTTAGCCTGAAGTAGACACCCGGTATGGAAATTTTGAAACTGAATGGTTGAAGTTTTAATCAACTGAAAACAAGGTCGTATAATAGTAAGCAACCTTGACTCTGGGTGGCGCTATCAGCTATAATGATCTGAAGAGTATTTTTGTGCTCTGAGTAGTTTCCATGATAAGATGTTTTTCAGCTCTCTGGTGGTGGTCTTTTTTTTTTCCTTCAGTGTGTTTTGACTCATCCTTCTTCATACTCTTGTTTTCTGACTCTTCAGTCTACTTCAGGTTTAAACATTATTTTTGACTCTTCCACTGTGTGTCTTGATTCCAGAGGGTGGGGCTGTAAGGGTATTGTGGTTTTCTTTCAGTAAGTAGCAGGATGTGGGTCTTGAGCAGGTGGGCTCCCTGGCAGAGAGAAGGGATCTGAATAGGAGCTGGCAGGGTGCTCTCGATAATACCTGTACTTTTTGTTTGGGAACTTTATTTTCATTTATGACTTCCTTCCTTTCCAGTTTTCTCTGCTCTCGGTGTCGATTTCCTTGATTTCTTATCAGAGTCAGTGAATCTGTGGGAGGAGTGTAGTTCTTGTCCAGTGGACTTCTGTTGACATTTATTTAAGACCTTACTGACTTTCCCATGTGTTTATAATTTCTCATGGTTTATGAGCGTAGTGAGCCATGTGTTGATTTTTATGGTTGGTAGCAAGTGTTAGATTAGTGAGTCAGCTACTCTTTCTGTTGGACTTTGTTCTGTTTTATAGCTGTAATAGTTTAATAAAAATATTGACAGCTAAGTTTGATCTTAAGTTGCCAATTGGAAAAGGCAATCTCATTTGTTTGCTGTTCTGTTGATATAAATGCCTGTGATATCTCTGCTGTGGTGAGATGAGTTTGCAAATTTGTGGTGTTTCTCTGGTGGTGGGATCATGTGTGATAAATAGCAATTTGCATGATCCTTCAGGTGCTTCACCTGTCCTTTGCCAAGTAATGCCCCTAAGGCTAGACTGCTTCTAATACTCCAAACCTCTAAGGAGCTTGCAGATAAGTGCCATTTCAAAATAAATAAACTGCCACAGATTCCCTTCTCCTATTTCCTCTTCCCTTTCTAAACCTCCTGCTGCAACCCAGTGTGGAATTCCTCCACCCCAACATTTCACTGGTCAAAGAAATAGGATGAGCAATATATAATGCTGGACCAATGACAGGCCTAAAGTCCAACATGAGATAACTAAAAGGAGTTAGCCAATGAGGGATTTATTCTATCTGCATATTAGGAACCTTCCCCCCTCCCTTTCCAATGCTGTGTGACATATGTTTGTAGCTCTGCTATGTCACAAGACTCTGCATCTTAAAATCCATTATCATCATTTTAGTAACTGAGGTTTCTAAAAGATTTATCATTCTCTGTGCCAATACATGTTTTTACATGCTGTGAAAGAATTAAAGGGAAAAGACACATAAAATAGATTAAAATCTTTAAAATGTTAAGATACAGATTTTACACATGGATAAGATTATTAAAATATGGCCTTTCCTTTTCCATTCACGCAGCTGAAACTCTCATCCAGGCTCCAATCATCTCACATGTTGATTGGGCAATATCCTTTTCTCTGGCCTTGACAAATGCAATCTTGCCTTTCTCATATCCATTCAGAATGCTGCTGAAAAGATCATTTGCATATTCTGTCACACTCACATAGCCCTCTTTTTGCATCCCTCCTCTGACTCCTTATCTATGGCATCAAACATAAGCTACTTGTCTTCACTTTCAAGATCCATCACAGCCTGTCCCCACCCTACCTGTCATCTCTCCTTCACAGTGGAGATGTCAATTCCCACGTCTGATTGGCCCACGATGCCACCTCCATTGCACACTTGTTAAGTTTTCAAATCAACACCCTCATGCTTGTCCCTATGCTGCCTCTCTCGTTTGTGAGCCGCTCTGCATGAATATCTGCAAAGCTACCTTGTTATCCGTCTTCAGGTCCCTCCTTAAAATTCTCCTCTGCCCTGAGGCCTACAAAAAACTTGACAACAGCTGTTGGTGTGCTGAGAGTATTGCCTGTCATGCAGACCAGTACATTCTTGTTTCCTTGTACTCTGTATACATCTGTTGCCTCTTGATTTTAGACTTAGCTTGTGAGATGGGACAATCTTTTTGTACAGCACCTAGCACAAGAGTGCACTGGGCCATGACTAGGGCTCCTAGGTGCTATAGAAATACAGTACAAGTAATTGATAATCCTGTTAAAATAGCTATTGTTTAAGATGTAACAAACTCATGCTAGTACCAATCTTTGTATCACGCCATCACTTACTGTACAGTTTGTGTAATATGTAATGTACACATGAATCACCAATGGTAAATGAGAGAAGAAAATATAGGGACTATGTACAATGGCTGGTGAAATATAAAGGTTTGGTCAGCATGAGTTTGAGATGGTTACCTGACTCATGAGAGGCAAAGCCGCTTTCAGGTTCTAAAAATAATCCTAAACTTGTAGCAATAAAATATTTGCCCCTCCCCCCCCCCCCCATGGCATCATGTAATCTGTCATTTTTACAGAAGAACGATTTTAAAAAATTTTTAAAATTGTATCCCTTTTCAGATCTTTTTATAAAGCCAGGTTTTCTTTATACTATAGGTTCATCTTATACAGGTATCAAAGGGAGAGGAAAATTAGTCAATATGTTCTTAGAACCCAATAAAAAAAATTACCTTCCCCCCCCCCCCCCCCAAAAAAAAAAAAAAAAAAAAAAAAGCTTTTTCCTCGTCAGTAATGTTGTAATTTTAAGTCTGATATTTCTGGGTCTCCCAGAATAGAAATGCTGCGTGTCTTATTGGAAAGCTGGGTATCTCCTGGGTGTGGAGTAAACTTCTAGCCCTGCTGGTTTTCAGGACGTCTGATCTTAAACTTTGATCTGTCCTCTAGGACTAAATGTTGCTTGTCCAGGGCTTCAGGCCAGTTAATTTTTGGGAAAGATGGAGGGAAAATTCAATAGATGGGAGATTGGGAGGAGAAGGAAACACTTTGCTTATAGCCAATTCAAATACAATAAAAAAGTGGAAGTTAAGAGCGCCTCAGATTCTGTTTGTAGTAATTCCCATAGATCTGGGTTAGTGCACAGAGGGTGGTGAAAATACAATATCACATAGCTGTCACCTACGTGTGTACCTGTCTATATAAATATGTATTTATTTTTTTGCCCACAATGCCCAGTTGGTTTCTTCCTAGGCACCTTGAAACTACCACATTCCGTCTGAATTTAGTCTCAAAATTCAGTAAATAAGATGTTCTCTTTAGCCTTCTTCATTTTATTATCATTGCACCCAAAAATAAGACAAATTTACAGCAGAAAAAAATGATAAATGTTTAACCACCAATCAGACTACTTTGCTGAGTAGTAGTGATAGAATAGCAGAAATCGTTGGATCCATAGACTAGGATTGAATGTAGCAGAATAAGCATTTACAGATGTAATTATATAATTTTTTTTCTAACTAGCCTGTTGGTCTGATCCCCCATAGGAATGATAAGTGGTGTTGTGAGGCAAGCTGTTCCTTTTCTGGAAACATAAGAACCATAGCCTCCCTCTAGTTAAGTAACTTCTAAAATGCCACAATGGTAACTAGCATTAAACTGAAGAATCTTAAAGCAGCTGATGCAATGTTATAACTGGAATGAATTTTTTCAAAATTCTGCACCCTTTAATCAGAGCCTTAAACACCTGACTTTCAATTACAGGGAATAAGCAAGTATCTGATAAATTCTTGCTTAACTATGCCAATTTCTGTATAGTATGAGTGTAAATATCCCTCCACTTCAGACATTTAGAGTGACTGGTTTATGGTGGCATAGAGAGGGTCTAAATGACCTAATGGGCCTTTTCTTTCTCTTAATTTCTGATATTCTATTACTATGTTAAATTCTCTTATAGCTGATAGGGCAGATATAGCCGGTTTCTTAAATTTCATGAATCATAATTTTATCAGGAAAAGTAAAACAGCATCCATACTGCCTTTTCATTATACAGCCAGTTTAAATTAGCATCTTCTGGGATTAGCATTTTCCTTTGCACTTAAAATTAATTCAATAATTTAAAATTCCCCTTGCTCTAAGGATAGGTAAATACAACCCAAGTACTGTAGTTGGATTACCCCTTACCAACTCCCCATTCAGTACTGTCCACTTAAAACAAGAACATTTGATTCTAAATCAGATGTATGTTGACTGCACATTTTAACTTAATTTCCAACTTGCTGTTAGAAAAATCTCTTTGCTGTTTCTCCTTGAGAAGTTAAACAGGGTCATAGACATAACCCTCTCTTGTCACTCATGACAGTGATGTGCAATGCAAAAAACCCTAGGGTAGTAAGTTAATTAACATACTTGACTGTAAAAATACTACTGCTGGCTCTCACAATATCTTTTGAGATTTACTGTTCTCAGTCAACTAAACAAACATTATAGAAAATACTACAAAATTATGACTGAATGCAACCATATATATTATTCTAAGGTTAAAAACTTAGATAAAGTGGAGTTAAGGTTGTAAATTAATTACTTAAAGGAACAGAGAGATCCTGTAGAGATGCATAGTAGTTTTCTCAGAAAATGCAAATGTTAGTCTCTGTATTCAAAGATAAGATTACACTTACGGGGGGAAAAAGTATGGAAAAGGATAGCTCAGATCAACAAAAGCTCATAGCACAACAGTAGAATGTGACTCCAGGTGTGAAGGCTGTTTATTTGAATTGGTTTCAGAGTAGCAGCCATGTTAGTCTGTATTCGCAAAAAGAAAAGGAGTACTAGTGGCACCTTAGAGACTAACCAATTTATTTGAGCATAAGCTTTCGTGAGCTACAGCTCACTTCATCGAATGCATTCAGTGGAAAATAAAAAATCACTGTATTTTCCACTGAATGCATTCGATGAAGTGAGCTGTAGCTCACGAAAGCTTATGCTCAAATAAATTGGTTAGTCTCTAAGGTGCCACTAGTACTCCTTTTCTTTTTATCTGAATTGGATCGGGGTCATTGTTACTTCCTCTTTAAGGTGCCATGGCTAGCTCAGTCAATAAAGTGATCACTCTTAATTTTAAGGTAGTTGGTTTGAACTCCATGTTGAGACATACCTCAGACTCTCTGCAGAAAGGTTTATTTAAATTCTATGGCTTGTATTATACAGCAGGTCATAGATGAGATGATGTAAAGGTCCTTTCTGGCCTTAATCTGTGCAACAAGAAACCTTTGTCTCCTACCCTGCCTACCCAATTCCAAGCTGCTTATGAAGGAAACTTTAATCAGGGGATCTAAGAAGTTTGCCATTTGTGGATTGTATTTAAGATGGCTTTATTCACCTGAACAGATGACCACTGAATAATGTAGGGTCGTGTTATGTGATTACGATTGTTGCAGGAGGCAGGTGCCTGATTATTTTTCCTTAATTTTGTCTGTCTTCAGGTTTTATACTGCTTTCTATCACTGTAGTATCTGAGAGCCTTTCATGTAAAATTGATCGCACTATTTAAGTCCTTACTTGCCTTCATGGAGTCTCTGGTGCTTCTCCTCTTTCAGGTTAAAAATTCTGCTTGGGGTTGGGTTTCAGGATTTTATTTTACATTTTTGGTGTGGTAAAAAACTCAACCACACTGTCAACGTAGTGTTCTTCATTTGTATTAATATATAAAAATACTTGTACAGCTATCCTTCATAAAATAAGGGAGAGATGTTGTTTTTATACATAGTGCTGACATAAACTATTCTACAGAAAGATAATTAATAGTCTGAGGTAAGTTTTCAGTTAATATAATTTTATTAACATCATGATAAAGATGGCAAACAGCTATAAGAGTTCATAGTGATATATCAAATATTGAAGCTATTGTATCTCCAAAAGGAATTTGATTATAAAATGATTACTAGCAAGGTAGATTTTACATTTCTGTAGGTTTCTGAATCCAGCTCTTGTACTCTTCCTTCTATAAAGTTTTGATTCTGATTTATTATCATGACCAATTACCGTGTCAGCAATTCTTGCATAACTGTATAAAGGGCATATCCCTGCGATGCAGGTAAACGGCGCGTGGATTTAATAAAAAGCTTTTGAAATGTATGGTGGATTCTTCAACTATACAGGTTAAAGGGGGAAACATTCCATGCTATCTTGCTTCTCTTTTTAACTCTCATGACACATGATCCTACTTGGATCATTGGCTCATCTACCTATTGCCTCCACCACATACACTATAACATTTTGTTTCCCAGGGTTGCATTCTGTTGGTTAAACCATGAGACTATCTTTTCTCTTCCTGCAGTCCCATGCCTCAGTAACTACACACCCTTCTTCTGCAACAAATAAGGCAGGGGTCCTACGAACAGCCTTCACTACACATCCCTGATTCATCCCCAGCGCGGATCTGTTCTGTGCATTAAATAAAGCAGGGATCCTGGGGGGGGGAATTGTATGTGATCCTATCACTAAAGACCATGTCATAACACACATGGGCAACATTGCTGAATTAAGGTGGCAACCTTAATTCTGTCATTTCCTAACTTTTGAGTGCTTGACTTTGCAGTCTTCAGAATGTTCTAGGAAATTACATGTACAAAACTACACCCAAAGTTAATATTATATTGACCAGTCACTAAAGGGGAAAGGAGAGAGACGTTGGCAGTGAATTTCACAGCTATATGATGACAGCAGAGACTGTAGAGACTCAGAACAATTCCAGGTTCTGTAGGAGAATCTTCTCAAGGGGTTCTATACCCTTCTTCCTCTTCCTTTCCTGACCCCTTTTGCTCCACTTTGTCTCTGTTCCATTCCTGACTCTCCCACCCCACCATTTAGCTTCTTATCCCAGTCTCCATCTCCATCCTGTCCAAAACTTCCCCTCCTACTACCCAAGCTCCTCATCTGATCTGTTTTTCTTCTTTCTCCTCCCCAGGCTCCCAGTCCCAGTTTACTCCATCTGTTCCACACTTCAGTGTGAGAGAGATCTTCAGGTGGCATAAAGCTGGGATAGCTCATGCCATGCCACCCTTACCTCCAGCAGCCTATGGTGCAGGGCACATGGCCAGACAGCTGTGGAAAGAAACATTAACTAATCCTTGTAACACTCTTGTGAGGCTAGGTATTACCCCCATTTTAAAGGTAGAAAAACTGAGGCAGAGAGGTGAAGATGCTCTGTGATCCCCAAACAAATTAATCTTTTGTAGCAGCGCATACTACTTAAATAAAGAGCATGCTGTCATGCTCACATTTTTCAGACTGCTTTAGATTGTGTAGCCTGATCTCCCTCTGCAGCAGTTGCTGTGTTTGCGTGAGGGCAGCCTGAAAGTATCTTTCACATAGGTTATGGACTCAATGACTGTGACCTATTATAATCACTTAATTATATAGGTTTTTCTCTTGGATTCATGTAATCTCAGTTTTATTGTTTACAACCACAACTTAAAAGATGTAGGGTTTCTCTCTGTTCCCTTACGCTTGTGGAGTTATTTTGAAGGAAGTGCTGCAGTTTTTGGATTTCTTTTGTCAGAAAAGGTTTCCATTTAAAGTTGTGGATTTAAGTCTAGAAATTTGGCCACTGAGGTCCAGTGGGAGTTCGTTGGGGCCATGCTTGGGGACTTACCTTGAATCTAAGACCTGGTTTACACACACAGCTGCATGAGTTACATTAAATTAGTATTTAAATTGTAAATGAACACAGGCATTGGTGCTGTTGGTCAGTGAAATTAACTGTGCTTTAGGCCAGGTGAGCTTTGGTAAACATGTGACTGTGTTTGATACACTAAAGTTAATACGTTTGAGAATACAAGCCAACCTGTTTGTTGTGGTGTCCATATAAACACCTGTTTGATCAGTGTACTAGTGATTATAAATGTTGATCTTTATACCTGTAGTACATGTGGACTGGGTATATGTCCTTTATTTAAAAGGCAAATTTATACTTGCCCTCATGGTAAGGGATAGTTTATAACTATGAACAAATGTTAAGCACGTTTCTTCTTCTTTGGCAATGACTACATTGTGTGGTTTTTTTGATATTTGCATATTGGTGAAGTAGCCTTTGTTCCCACGCAAGCTACAACACTGACTTGAAGAGGACACAGAATGGGGTTAGAATATAGACTTTCACAAAATCTCTTAGGAAGTGTATGCATGTGTGTTGGGAGGGGAAGGAGCTGAAGGAAAAAAAGGGTAAATCGTCCTTTTCAGATCTTGAAATAAAAGAAATCTCACTTCTGGGTAGTTTAATGATTGTGCAAACAGTAAAGAGTCTATTTTTTTAAAATGAAAGCAACCAGAACATCTTACGGAAAAGCTTGGGGTTTGAAATGATGTGGCCTCATCGTCTTAATCATTCCAGAAATGATATGTTAAAGGGCTTGTTGTCTTCATTTGGCAGACATTTCAGTGCCAAATCAGTTTCTTAATGATCTTCCCAAAATGCAAATTCTTGAACGCTTCTGACAAAAGCTTTGATGTGTTAGAGCTTGTAGGTAAGTGCCGCAGGCTGCTCAGTTCTAATGCCAAATGGCATTTTGAATCATGTTACTTATGAGCTTTTGAATAGCAGTTGTTCTCTGATGACTTGTAGTGTCTGAAATTTCCCTAGTTTAACTAAGTAACATTATAGAGCTTTGCATAATCAGTGTTGTGCTGATACAAAATAGAGATGGGCCTGAACCAAAAGCCTGGATCCAGACACCCCCATTGTCAGAATAATCAAAATCCAAACCCAGAGCTGAATTTTGCAAATAACTCCAATTGTGATAACAGGCCAAACAAAAGCTCCAGAGCTGAACCCTGACCATTATTACCAAGTTACCACTTGCTTTAGTTCATGACCTTAACCACAAGAACTAACCACTATCTGCTATTCTTTCAGCTAATGGAAGATAGAAGGCCTTAGAGCAGTGTTGGTCATTTACTAGCCCACAGACCGAATCTGGCCACAGAGGCCTTCCATTTGATGGGCTGGGTGTCAGCTGTCAGCAGAGCAGGGGGCTCTACTACCTGGCTCCAGCTCTAACCTGGGCTCTCTGGGAGCTCTGGCCACAGGCTCCCCTGCTGGTCCTGGCTGTAGTGTCCCCATGCTGATATGCATTTGAATATCATCCTGTACCAGTTCAGAGTATGCTTTGCGTCTGGGGAGCGAAAGGGGCCACTTGGCAGAGGCTGGAGCTGTGTGGAGATTTGGACATTGCCTCATGGGCAGCTCCCCTGCCAGGCAGCCCCTTTCGCTCCATGGCTGCAATGCATCCTCCAAGCCAACATGCGTTGGCCTGGGTGTGAAGGCATGCAAAGAAATTGAAGCTGAGACGAGGAACAGAATACAGGGGCTAGATCTGCTGGGAGCCCAGGCCACAGCCAGAGCTGAGTAGCAGGACCATCCTTGGTCAGAGCTGGTAGGAGCCTGGGTGGAGCTAGAGCTGAGTAGCAGGGCTGCCCTTGGCTAGATGGGAAGCCAGGTAGCAGGAGTCCTCTTACAGCAGAGTCCTGAGCTGGATGTAGGCAGGGGGAGGTGGGGATGGGACAGGCTCTAGGGAAGTCGTCCCCTGTTCCCCTGGGTTTCTCCCAGCTCCCCCCCGGCACATGCAGTAATAAGGAGGCTCGTGTCTTCTGCAGCTACTCCCCCTTCCTCTCGCCACCATTGGACTGAAAATCCTGATTACCCGAATGAGCATGGGAGAACACATTGCTTATTCAGATAATCATGATGTTTGATCGATTTGAAATTCAGATAAACAGACCACACCTATACCTGGCATGACTGTAAGCAGAAGGCAAATAAACGAAAGTGCATCCCAAAGCATGCCCCTGATTGGACTAGCAGTCTGCATGCTATTAACAAAATCAGCCAATGTGCCATCTTTGGTGCCATCTTTGGTGCATATGCCATAGGTAGCCAATCCCTGCCAGCTGGGTGAAGAATTGACATGGTTTCACTAAAGTGCAAACACCTGAAGAGCCATTTGGCCCCCCAAGATTTGGACATTGCCTTTTCTGCACGCGCCCCCTCCCCAAGAAAATGTAATTGAATACCATTGCCTTAGAGGTAGCACTTCTTGGTGTTGCTGTAGTTTATTTAGCCACATGTTTATTTCACATTAAATGCTTTACATTTTGCGTTTGAATTGCTTACTAGTAGTACAAGCTTTAGAAAGCCAGAGAGCGGGTCTTACCTACTTTCTTGTTCTGTTTTATACCCTTTAATATTTTTACCCCTTCACCTATACCTGCATGTCACCAAACTTCTTTGACAGGACTCTGACCGACGATATGAAGAAGAATGCTGTAGAGAGAAAAGAAAGAGTGAAAAGAGAGACCGACATCAGAGTCGCAGTCGCAGCCAGTCTCGGGACAGAGACAGCCACTACAGTTCCAGCAAATCTAAAGACAAATACCGAGGAGAGCTTTGGGAAAGAGAGCGTGATAAAAAGAGAGACAGAAGCAGAAGTCCTAAGAAATCCAAAGATAAGGAGCGGTCCAGATACAGATGATCTCCCCTTCTCTTTTTATATTTGTATAATGCATTGGAAACAACTGTGCAGGTACCAGAGCAAAGTTGTGTTTGCCAGTGCTTCTTGATCTTTCAATTCCAGGAGTGCCCAGTGTACATGTCTAACCTTTGATAGCATAGGATACTGCTTGGTTCTGGATGACTGTCTCAATAAAGGATTTTGTATTTTATGTGTATTTCTTTGCTATTTCACTACAGGACTAAAAGTTGCAGTGTAGAGGTTTGGGCCTCTACATCACCAGCCCACCCCAAATGTCTACACTGCAATTTTTAGCCCTGCAGCCTGAGCCAATTGACCCAAGCTCTGAGACTCAGTTCAGTGGGTTTTTTTGTTGCGGTGTAGACCTACCCTGAGACCCCCAGAGCTAGAAACAGTGATCAGTCAGGGTGGGATTCAGCACATGGTATTCAACTGTTGGATTGTATTACAACAGACTGTCCAGAGTGGGACTGATTGGGCAGTATGGTTTTCTCATAGCCCTAAGAAATACAAGGGAGTTGGGTTTTGTCTGTCACTTCCTATTTTGCTGTAAGAAAATCCATTCCTTGAAAGGTTCTCTTGTTTTGAAGACAGAAATGGCTTCTTTTTTCACCACATGTCAAGTAAACACTTAAAACTATTAACACAATTCTTATTCTTAATGCTTGCTGTATCTGAAATTAATGCTGCTGAAGAGAGATGGATTGATGATCTTGGATACTCTTTATCCATAGCACAGATGGTGTCAGTGCAAACTTTCCATGCTGCCTTTCCAATGTGCAAAAGTCGCTGTACTCAATACAGAGGTACAGAGTAATTACTTGAGTGCAGGGGACTGGACTAGATGAACAATTTGAGGTCCCTTCCAGTCCTACAGTTCTATGATTTAAATACAAATGTAGGTACCTAAATTTAGGAGATGCCAAATGGGGCTGAGAAATTCTGGCATACCTACCTCAATTCCCAGCATGTCTCACTATGTGAAGGCTGCTATTCTGGAAAATATCCGAACTCTTCCTGCTACAAGTTCTAAGCACTATGAGATAGATGGAATCCATTGCTATGATCATGCTCATGTTGTCTGGTGTGTTCAGAAGTAACATTACAGTGTAGATGAACTGACCTCTGTTGCAAGGTCAGCTGAGACAACCAACCATTTCACACCATGACTGTCCTTGCGGTGGTTTTGTGGCTTAGTAGAGAGAGATTCTTCTTTTAATAATAGGCCATAATCATGCCCTGTATGTCCTAAGAAAGCTGACTCATTCTACTCATGTTGCGTTCATACTTCCCTACTGTTCTTTCATTTTTGTCAGTTACGATAGCTTCAACCTCAGGATTAATACTGACACTTGATGAGCATGATATTTAAATAATCCATTTCCCTGGTAACGTTGATTGTAAAACCACAAACCTCGGAGCAGAAACCTCAGCTTCTTTACGTTCACTTAGCTGTGGCTGTGACGTCTTTTCAAGGGGAATTTTTCAGACGCTCCAGGGCATCAGTGCAGTTTTCTGAGCTCAAGATTTGGGGTTTCCCCTCTTCTTTCCTTATAGAATTCCCTTTTCCTTAAACAGCTTTAAAGTACAGTAGCACACTCTCAAGCATCTTATTCCATGGCGGCGGGGAGTTATAGATCTGAGTTTCAATGGAGCTTCAAGTCCTCTGCTCTTGTCCACATGCAACTTTGTAGACACCTCTCTGCACACATAACAGCTGCACACATAGGTGAGAGAATGTTTATGTTCAAACCCCCCATCACCTGCCAGTGCTGGTGTTAATGCACTAAAAATGTTTGCAGGAAGCCAGGGTCTCAAAATAGAGGCCTAAGGTTACACCTTTGACATATTGGTGGGGAATGAGAGGAGCCTGATTTTTAGCATTCTGGGGTTGGTTGGTGCACTATTCTAGATTACTTGTGGATCCTCCCTATCACGTCATCAGTCATCCTGTACTCTTCCAGGTACCTTCTTTACCTTAGTATTTCATCTCAATTGTCTTGCTGATGGTTTCCTGTTTTGATCTTCGTAGGTAGATATTTAGTATTTTACGAATTTGCTCTAGTATGATCAGCCCTGTCAGTTCATATTTTGGCAGCTTCAGTAGCTCTCAATCCAGCTCAGTTTTCTATAATCAAAATGCCGACTTCTAAATGCTATAATCATAGTGTTTCCCTTCTGTGAAATACTGACTGGGGCATTTGCCAAAGTTATTCCTCCATACTTCCCCTGTGCATGAGATGTCCTCACAGTTCTATGCTACAAGTCACTTACCCCTCTCTCGCATGCATGCTATTCAAATGGATCCTTAAGACTCACTTTTTGCCTGATGTCCATAAAAATGAGTTGTAATTATTCTGATAAATATGTTTAAGTGCACCACTAAAATGTGCATATGCTTTAATTGAGTAACCAGCTGATCTTATTGGTGTGTCTTGTCTTTCCTCGTCTCCCCATGGCTTGTTGCTCTGTCTGTCAGGTCTAAAATTAGTCTCTAATCCTGCAATTGAGAGCATACTGTCAAGTGTAAAATCAGAGCCGGAGACTGTAAGCTCTTTGGGGCAGGGAGCTAGTTCTGAAAAGCGCCTAATACCCTGATGGCTAAGAACAATCTGAAAAATGTTAAATGACAGTAGGTCACTCAAATGCTTGCTTGTTGTATGTAATATATTGCCTGAACACCTTTGCTCTAGCTACTGTCAGATTTTTATTTTTGTTTTGAAGTGATGGTCTTAATGTAATGCACTGTCTGCATTAAAAAAAGTAACCATGAATTTTGTAGGTGTTATGACAAATCTTTAAAGCTGAAGGATGTTTTCAGGAGCACTTAAGAAATCTCGGGTTGACTAGTAATAAACTTTTCAACTTGAAGCTTGTTTGGGACTTTTTGGTTGAGAGCGAGATGCTTAAGTTAGTATGATAGAAAACTCTGGGGTATAAGAACAACTCAGCTATAAAAGCAGAAATAAAATCTTTCTGATAGCTCTTTAAAGCACTGGTGCAACAACAGTTTAAAAAAAAATTCTGGTCATGTTCTGATAAATCTTGCAATGGGGTCATAATGTTTTCCAAGAAGCCTAAGAATTTTCTGCTTCTGGAAGGGGACTAGGCAATGTGTATCCTGATGGCATCAAAAGAAGATCTTTTTAAAACCTCCTACACCTGTTTAGTGCAACTGCTGGCAATGGCCTGGGCCTGAAATAGTTGCATTCTGGTCGTATGAGTTTAGTGGCTTTGTCTTATGTTTAGTTTTGCTGGGGGCAGGCCAACTTATATCCAGCCAGGCTAGGGGAGGGCTCTCCTCTCTTCTGACTAATCACCACTTTCTATAGCCTTTTATGTCCCCCTTGGTTGGCTTTAAATGCAGTGCTTGTTTTTGTTTGTTTTGGCAGCCTACCTCCAATGCTGCTCCATACATTGATTGAAAGAGCTAAGTGTGTCTATTATGCAATCCCCTCAAACTGCACCAGATTTCTGGCAAAGTATTCACTTTTGAAACCGGTGGCATGGGCCAGAACAGGGTTTCTTGTAGTTGTAACACAGATAACAAATCAGATGTCCCCTCTTTATTAGCAAACAGAATACGATTTTGCTGTGCCCCTAGTGAAGGAAGGTGACTGTCATTTTGCAATTTAAGAAACCAAACAATTTTACCGAGTGATAATAGTGCCAGTGGAAGTTCCACAGTCACTTCCTGTCATCAGCAGGTGGCCTGAATCAAGGTGTCTTGCCTTCAGAAGTATTTTAGATTTGCTATAAACTGACTCAGGGCACCCAGAGTCTTATTCAAAGCCCAGAGATACTCCCGTTGACTTCAGTGGGCTTTGGGGTCAGGTCCTAATGTTAGATCCTGCCATTTAGAATCTCTTTGCTCAGAACCCACAGTCTCAGACAATAGCGCGAATTGTATGTACTTATGATTGAACACCCTGCCTCAGTAATACACTTACAAATGAGAAGGTAAAGCCAAGACATTTTAATTCCAGTCCAAGGGTGAAATTCCATCCCTATATGAGTTGATGGTAATTTTACCCTGGACTTCAGTGGGGCCTGCATTTCGCTTGAGGAATCTACACCAAGAATGTACACGGTCCTCTAAGACCAGAGGTACAATTGAAATCACACAAAAATCTGTCAGCTACCCCATAGCAGTATCAAACACGAGCTACTTTAGGTTGAGCATGGTAAAACGTTCTTCTGGGGGAAGATAGTGGCTGTTGCACAATGCAGGAAATTCCCAAATCTAAAAACAATCAACCTCAACAGGGGAACGTCTGCTAGTCCTTGTCTCTATGAGAAGGTACTCGCAAGGACATTTTGGTCAAAGCAATGCAATGCTTTAGGTAAATGAACTAAGGTTCATTGTTACTTCGGCGGTACTGGGGCCGGGACAGGCACTAGCAACCCGGGGAGCTAATATCACACAGTCTTTGCTGTACTGTCTCACTGAATGAGAAAACAGCCCGCTGCCATCACGAGTGACAACTAATGGCACAGTCTGTTTTCTAATTAGTTACACTTCTCACGGGTGAGCTTGTCATGGGACAATAGCTGCTGTTTTGAAAATTTAGAATTGTAAAAACAGGGAGGGGGGGAAATCCCTTTCCTCTGTTGTGCTGTGGCCTATAAGACACTGAATGTGCTGCAGCCGCAGCTATGTATAGTCAGAAACAACCCACCCCAGGCACTGTTTCGCTATTACTATTTCACAGTAAGAGTTTTCATCATTCTTCTAAAAAAATAAAAAAACAGCTCCAGTCACCATGTACTGGAATGAGTTTCCTGGGTTTTACAGTAACGGCAAGGCAATTGCTGACTTTCGATTATGGCTGTGCCAAAAGGTTCCTATCAGGCTTGGGCCCCGTTGTCCTAGGTGCTGTACATACAAAGAGGCGAGAGACCCACAAGCTCATTTAAGACTAGCTGTATAACACCTGCATGTACTGACCAAATTGGAGGGCCCTGAGAACAGCTTAGGGCCATATGTGTGTACAACGCGGTGGGCCTCAGTCAGTTGAAGTTTTATAAATAAAATAAATATCCATGCTGGCCATAAAATGCAGGCGAGCGTTGAGACCTTATTGTGTGACAATGACATAGCAGCTTCCTTCTTGTTTCACCCCCTCCCTCTGCAGCAGCCTGTGGCCTGGGCCCGTGCTCCCACAGGAGCCAGCTGCAGCAACTTCAATGCTCCAGAGATTCAATCCATCTTAATTGCTGGGACCCCCCCATAGCTACTAACCGTCCCTGCAGATATTTCCCATAGGCTAGGTCCCTCCCTGCCAGTGAAGCATCAGGCACAGTGGTTTGGTTATGGCAGCATTCGGCGTGAGATGAAAGAACTCCACGTCTATAGTGGGAAGGCATCTCCCACCGTAGCTCTGGAGAGAGTAGTGTGTCCATCTACATGAATGTGTGAGTTCAGGAATCCTTCAGTAAAGAGCTCTGGGCTTATCTGTGATGGCCAAGTGAATTTATAAATATATCATAGGCCTGCTGAGCAGCTCCTCTCCACCACTGACGCACCTGGCTAAGGGCTTGCAGGATGTGGGTCATTAGGAAATGAAACAAAATGGGGAATTTGGGAGACAGTGTGATGGACAATTCATTCTTTACTTTCTCCCTCTCCCGCCCCCGCCCCCGTCATTCTGATAAAACACACTACCTGGTAAACATCCACTTTGAGACTTTAGATTAACTTATTTTTCTCTTTCTTGCTAGCTGAGTGCTGTTGGGTTCTCCATGTGTGACTCATAAGCTGTTGTTTCAAACCTTTAGTTTCCTCCTCTTTTGCAAAACAAATGAAAGTCTAAGGCCTCGTAGTTCAATGATATTAACCAACCAGCTGAGGAAGTAAAATGATCACATGCAAGGGGTGTCGCCTGCTTGCTGCACTTGTTTGCGTTCAGTTGACATCAGAGTTATAACAAGCCTCTAAATACAGGGCTGACTTCCTTGTGGGGAACAGCATTGCTCAGACGCCAGCCTGGTGCATTAGCAGTGGGACAAGGCAGCCGGTGACTCAAAGCATAGTATCGGACAAGTCACAGAGCTCTCTGTGAGTACAACTCTTCACTTTTATTCATTTCAGCCAACGCAGGAGGGTGGTAGAGGAGAAAGTTGAGTTTTCACCCACACAATCCTTCAGCACAACCAAATGGTTTAGCCTCCCACCAAATATTCTGTGAGGCTGTTTGATCAGTATTTTTAGCTTCTTAGACTAGTTCTTAAAATTTCCTGTGGAGACAATGTCCACAGGTAAGAATCAAATTAGTGGTAGCTGGTACATTTCAAGAGCTGTACAGCTACTTTTTCAGCAGCAGCCAGCACAAGTTGGGGATGGAGAGGAGCGCTAAGGTGGCATAAAGCTGTCCACGCACTCTTGGCGCTGCAGCATGCAAGCTAGAGGAGACTGACTGCTGCTCTGGCTTAATGCCAGCGATGAACAACCCTCAGGCGCCAAAACCTTTTATTTATGGCGGAGTTAATACCTTTTATTGGACCAACCTCAGGGCATGAGACAAGCTTTCAAGCTACACAGAGCCCCATTCACTCCTCTGGCACAAATATCCAGCTGTGAGGGTCTCTCTGTAAGATCAGAGGCTTCAAAGAGAAGTGACTGTGGGACAGAGCCTTGGCTGGTGTAAATTGTGGTAGCTCATGGGGAACTACCCTCTTTACACAAGTTGAGGGTTGGGCTCATTGTCTGTTTTAAGTCTCTACCCATTGACTGTACCCAGTTGCCCCATAGCCCATACATTGTTAGTCAGCTAGTGGAGATGTTGCAGAAGAGAGTCTGGAGGGGAGCGTGAGGGAGAAGCCAGTGCCCTTACAGATCAGTTCTGAGCGGACATTCAGTGGGAGTTCCCTTGGAAATGTATTTTCACTATTAATGTGCCCCTTGACCCATCCATTTCTGCTACTCATTTAAAAGCGGGGAGGGAGGAGACACACACAATCTATTCAATAAGGCAATTTGCTTGCTCTGCTTTCCCAGCCCAAAGTGTAATCCTCTGGGGCTTGAAACCAGGAACTTGGGATCGAACAGCCTAAACCTCTCCTCTGGTGCCTGAGCGAAAAGACCCAGGTTGCACAGCTCACAGGAGCTAGCAGACTCCAGCCCTCTGTCCGTGGCTGGACCTCTAGGTGGAGCCCAGAGCCACAGTGCATACGTGGGTGGGTTACAGAGGGGGTCTGGCCAGGGAAGTTCAGCCCACGTTCCAGAGAGCCACAGCAGCTCCAATCCCCACTTAGGTCACAACACGTGTTGTGATGCCCTGGCTGGAGTGACTGATGTGGGGATTGAGCCCAGGACCCGTGGATCCAAAAGCACGAGTCTCCATGGCCTGGGATAAGGAGCCTGGCTCCTTAATGCAAAGCCTGCAGCA
Organism: Chelonia mydas; assembly: GCF_015237465.2. Lineage (NCBI taxonomy): Eukaryota > Metazoa > Chordata > Testudines > Cheloniidae > Chelonia > Chelonia mydas. Next base: position 109,723,093 of record NC_057851.1, on the reverse strand, counting down.
AACACATGAGCCTGTACCTGGGAGTAGCTGCTGGTGAGGACAGCAGCAATGTGAGGGCGGGTACCCAAGGGGTACTACTCTTCTATAATTAGTTATATTATCATTGCACCTAGGAGCGCAAGGCATGGACCGGGACTCCACTGTGCTAGGTGCTGTACAAACACAGAACAAAAAAGTTGGCTCCTGCCAGGAGCAGTTTACAATATGAGTCTAAGATGAGAGACAACAGTAGGATACATACAGCTGGGGCGTACAAGAACTCAGTGACACAGGACTGATCGGCCTCACAGCCAGTGGTCTCAGCACACTAGCACGTTATTCATTGTGCTATCCAATGACCATATTTTAAACTGCAAACTCATCAGGGAAGGAAGTTGGCTTTTGAAAAGTCTGAAAAGCCCAATGCTGAGACAAAGATGGTATTACAGGTGAACCCTGATTCGTTGAAGCTCTGAGTTAATTACTATCCACTTTTGCCCCCAAGAGAGCCTCCTCTTGTAAAGTACCTCAGCTTCTCTGGAAGGAAACATCAGCCTTCACTCCTGCAGAGATGAGGTTGGGTTAAAATGCCAATCTAAACTAGTGCTTCCATCATGGAGCTGCAGTGGCAGTAGGCTTTCAGAAAAATGCCAGGGCAAGACCCAGTACAACATTCCTAGCGAACGCTGCAGAAAGTTATGTTACCTTAGCTTACTCTCAGGCAGGCAGACTCAGTCTGCTCCTCTCGCCACAGCCCCTCAACAATTAATCCAACTGAAATTAAAACTGCTCAAATAAGGTTAGGCTCAAGGTGCTACACCTACACCTTTGTAAGGGTAAACTCTTTTTGTTCAAGTAAAAAAACCTCCCTGACAGAAAAGCTAGTACTAAAAAAACAACAGGGTAAGTCAGGCATCAGCGGAACATCTGAGTGATTTCACCTGAACAGTTTCACAAGAGCAGAATTTTTCATGAGTGCTAACCTGTTTTCAAAGTTCTGAGTAATGCTGAAAATAATACACTCCCTTATTGCCACTAGATGAAGTTTGCCATATTTGTTGAGTTGCTATGACATCTGAGATCACTCCATTGAAATCAGAACGATGTTATCTATGGGTCATTAACCACACTGAGCAAATTGAAAATCCCCAGTTATGTTTTATTCTAAGTGATTTCCTGTGAGATGAGAGTAGTGCAATGCCTATCTTCAACCACTCTCCCCAAGAAGCTGACAAAAACTGGATGCTCTACAGAGGTGCTTTTCTAACAAGAGTGGAGCAGAAGAACGTCCATGGTGTCTGAGGAAAAGCTAGGGCACTCTCTTAAGCCAGAAGGGACCTAATAAGATTGGCCTCTTGTACAGGTGTAACTGTGTACTGAACGTGTGTGAAAGAGAGAGCGGTTCCTTGGCTACCACATTTAACTGTATTATTTAAAATCTTTTCCCCACCTCTAAAGCTGATGCCAGCAAAAAGCAGCTGAGAGAACAAAAGCATTAAGTAAAGGGAACAGAAAAGCCTGCTGAGACTGGCCCTGGCAGGTTCACATCCTGCCGACTGGTAACAGCCCAGACCCAGAGGAAGTACCTGCTGTGCAGATGGAAGCGCACCTGGGCAAGATGGAGTTTTTCTGCAAGCTGGGGTATGGCAAGCAGGACATCTGCAAAGTGCTGGAGAATCTGGGCCAAGGGGCCCTGGAGGATGATGTGCTAAAAGAGTTGATTCGGGTAGGTAGCAGGCCTGCGGTTCAGGAGAGGCAGGCCCAGCATCCTCTCCCAAAACTTGTCCCCCGGGGGTCATGTAGCAGTCTGGCAGTGCCCAAGCAGCCAGAAGAAGAGGCAAGCGATTCTTCCAGTCACTTGAGACCTATCGTGATCGACGGCAGCAACATTGCTATGAGGTATGTGCCTTTCCATTTTGATACCTACAAGGGATCTCCATTTCTCAGTAACTTTGCATTTGAATCCAGCCTGAAGTTGTGCTCTCCTTTATGTGTGAAGCACACAAGATGCTTGGTGAGCGATCTCATATCTCTGTTCATGGGGCTGTAGCTTATTTCATGGACCTGCTCTCCCTCAGTATCATGAGCTGATTTTTAAAATAATGATCACCTCTGATCACCATTTTGAAACTAACTCCTAACCTCTACTGTCTGTAGCAATATGTTTCACAAGGCTTCCCTTCACTTTAGTTCCTAAGTGAGGTCATGCTATCGCTACACACAAGTATCCAGGAGATCTAAGTCAATATGCTGAGGCATTGGCAGGACAAGCTGGATGACCAGATAAAGTAAATACTATACTTGGTTTTCAAAAATCAGATTCATTTGGAGAAGTCCAGATAAGCAGCAGCACAGTACTTCAGTTGATTGAATCTTGTATTAGTTCAGTAGATCACATGGTTAGTCCCTGTACTGTTTTTGCCATTTTGTCTGGATTGTAAATCAGGTGACCATGACTCAAGAAAGAGAATGAAGAATCTAACTGACCTGAGAAGCAGAGAGCAGTTAAAATGGGGAAATGTGGATTTTGGTTTTGCCAAAACCTCAAGCATCATCATTTTGGTTTTACAAGCACAACCCCAAAACGTCCCTGGCTTGTGTGTTTTGGTTTTGATTCATGATTTATAGGAATTGGACTATATTACATTTTCCAAGTGTTTATCAGCTCAGTTGTGACTTTCATACTGAAATAAATCTCCTTTCTCTCTGTAAATAGTTTGTGTTCCACTTCTAGGATGAGAAGTAGAATTTTTAAAAATATACATACTCCAGTTACTGTGGCAAAAACGCAGCTGAGCACGCAGGAGACACACAACATCGCATTATACACCCCTGTAAAGCTGGCGATGGAAACTCCAGGTGTTCAGAGTTAGTATTGGATAAACATCCAAATGTTTCATCGTTTACTTCAGTGACCTTAACCTCCAAGGCCATCAAGCCCAGCAGCAATCACCTTCTAAACCTACACTGACTGTCAATTATTCCTATCCAACCAACTCCCATTTCCCTACTTGATGACATCGTCTTAGGAGACTCCTTGGCATGCTCTCCTTTCTTGCATTGTTGGGGGGGGGGGAAGGGGGAAGAGACAAAAAAGATTTCCCATTCAGCATCTTCAGTCCTGGGAAGGGGAGAGGGGGAGTTCCCCATATAAGGAGCCTGATCCTTGGGAAGCAAGAGTGAGAAGGGAGAAAACCCCTCCAGAGACTGACCCTTGGGGAAGGAAAGAGAACCCTGCCTGGTAACTTCTTCTTCTGGATGGAGGGAGAAGTGCCAAAGATTTATCTTCCAGGCAGAATGGTGGGAGCAACCAACTCCCCGAGGCAGGAGAGAGAAGGCTGGGTATGAGCATGGGAGACCCATCCCCTAGGCAAGTAGGGAGGGAGCAGCACATGCTTTAGCTTCGGCTCTCCCGCTCAAAACTGGAATTTTCTACCCTCTCATTTTTTCCTCCCACTCAGCCTAGAACCTGCCACAGGTTCCTCACTTACTTCACCAGGCCCTGAGATCAGCCCCAAACCACTCTCAACCTTCAGACCCCTGAACTACCTCCACCATTGCCAGGTACTCCTTCTGCAGGATCTTCATTGGTGCTGAGTCTCCACTTAGCCCCGACTCCATCCAGGACCTCTGCCCTCACAGATCCCTGAAGGTTTTTAAGGGCAATGGGGGAAAGCCAACAACCTGTCCTTCACCCCTTGTACAGCTGTCTTCCACTGCAGCTGTCACTTGAGTATGCCTCCGAGCAGGGCAGTGTCCCATAATGCTTAGTGTGCAGTTGCTGGAAAATTTGGACTCCACTGATGATGTCGTCACTTGACAGTGAGAGGGCTTTGATACTGACATGTGGCACCACAGTAGTACTAATGAGGAGGAAAATGCTGTTTTAAATGATGTCCCAAAGAGCTTTGGAGAAGCGTTTTAGGATCTTTGGAGAAGGGACTTTGTTGTTGGTTAAACAGCTGATTCTTCATTCCTTGTGTTAGGCCAGTTGAGAGTGAATCACTGTAGCCCAGGGGGTTTATGCACATGTTCTGGGCTAAACAATAAAGTAAAGCAACAGGGAGCTTGGTTTTTATTGTTGGATCCAGGTACTGCATAGTATAAAATAAAAAAGTCAAAACAATCTCGAATTAGGGTCTGAATCGCCATCATCAAAGGTTCTAGTGAATTCACAAACTGCTTGAAATTAATGCCCACGTTACAATTCTTAATACTGGTAATGGACTCAAAGTGAAAAGTGCTAACTACTGAGTCCCCACTAGCTCTCTGAAAGGTAGCTAAGTAAATTTGCAGAGTGGTTAAGTGGTTTGCTGAAGGTCATACAAGGAGTCACTATCACAGCTGGGTTACAACACAGGTGTGCATAGGCTCACCTGAAAACCACAAGACCATCTTTCTTTGCAGGATCCTGCGATGGAATTAGACTGCAGCTCCATAATTCAGAGCTCTCCCTGGTCTACTGTGTGCATAATCTTTTACTTCAGAGATCACCAGACAGGAAATGTTCAAAAGCAGTGATGCTATGCTGTAGATGCAGTAGATGGTTTTGGCTGCAATGTTGCTACTATTTTGAGCTTTTAGGCCATATACCCAAAATGGGTTTCCAAAAGTAGTTTTAAAGTGAGGTGTAACACAAGTCAAATCAGACTCCTGAAAGGGGTATAGTAGTCTTGAAAGGTTGAGAGTCACTGGTCTAAATGATCCCAGTCGTCCCTTCTGGCCTTAGAATCTATGAAAATTAATTAGATCACTGGATGGCTCTAGAAGGTGCTTTTAGCTAAAACACTCCCAGTGATGCTGGAAAAGGGGCTTTGACATCCTAGCATCTTGGTGACAAACTTCATTGGTACATGGTACAGAAAGATCATGTGGTGTAGTAGATAGGGCACTGTACTGTATCAAGCCATCTCTATATATATGGTGGGGGGAAATAACATGTCTTTGTCTCTTGTCTCCCAAACCTGAGTAGGATGGTTGAAAAACAGTTTGCATCCCCATCTCTAACAGAGTCACAAACTATATTAACCATGAGCTAGACTGCCTGGGGAGAGGAGCTCTACAGCAGAGCTCCTGATGGCAGGGTTGTTAAAACAACAAACATATCCCTTCCCAACTTGAAAAGGGAACTGCCAGAATCTTACCAGCTGCAAGCATATTAAAATGAAAAAGAGGTTATGTAGTATGTGCAGGTATGTCTAGCAATATTCAAGCTGCCAGGTGGAGGAAGGCATTCTGGGTAGTTCAACCCTGACTTCTGACTCTATTTTATTTTGTTTCACTGTAATAACATCACTGCTTATCCAGTACTAATCCTTAGAGCTTTTCATCCACAGAACTCAAGCACTTTACAAAGGTGACTAAGTATTATTACTATACTCGCTATGCCAAACACAAACTCCTGGGGTCTGATTCTCTTTGTATCTGCACTGGGGTAAATCCAGAGTGACTGTTAAAATCCGTGATGGTACATGGCTATAACAGTGGTGTAAGTGAATGGGGAAGTAGGCTTCTGGTATTGGAGGCCTGTAACCACAGCTCCTTCAGAGGCAGCTGGGTGGCTCCCCCTAAATTCCATTCCATAAAATTCCATTTTATCATTTTGGGATAATCAATCATTTCACTACTGCACTTATGATTCAGCATAAAATGATACTTTCCATGCCTTTGTTAGTTCAGAAGATAAATGTACTCTGTACCTGTGACAGTAATTATAGAAACATTTCTAACCTATCTGTCATGTCACTATAGATGGGTGCAGATGTAGAACTATAATAACAGACTAATAATTAGTGTGTGTATTCTGCAATGTTGAAAGCACTAGTATGATTGTGGAGATATGATCTAGAGAGTTCAAAGTACACAAGTGAGGCTGCTGTAGATAGCGTGGGTGTGGATATGTTTTTCCATTTCAGGACCGTAGCATAGGGTTCAATCTCTGTGTGATGATTACTATATATAAAACCAGTACATTTATTTCCTTGTGCAGAGATGGTTAAGAGCAACGAAATTACCTTCTTCAGTGTACTGTTTAGTCAAATTTAAACCTTCTTCAATGTACAATGTAGTCAAATTTAAACAAGCCATAATGACAAACAAGAACTTTATGGGGCAGGGTGAAGAAACTGAACAAGGATATAGTCTCTTACAGGCTCTCTCAGACATCATTTTCCTAGGCCATCCTGATTGATGCTGAATTTTAGCTGATTTCCATAACTGGGTTTGCTACAACAGAGATCCTAGGTTTTCCCCTGGCCTCTGGCCTGGACAGACAAAATCCAACAATTTGGGCTAAATTAAAGTGGTCTAGGGCACAGGGTCTCCTATTTTCCCATCCCCACATGGTGGTCCTGTCCCCTGCTGGGGAGTCATTGGCAGGGAGCACCTACACATGCAATCTGCTGGGAGGGTGGTGGGGATTTCCAGTCATGTGTCCTCCACGCCCCAGTTTGAGTCCTGCCTCTCAAAGAGTCAGCTGGAGAAGAGTGACCTGCGGCCACCCTGGCCATCATCTTAACATAGCACAGCAAGAGAATAGGGCCTAAGAAGTTTTATTTCTGAGGAGAAAATTGCCGCTTTGCGATTCGGCTCCCACAATGAGCACTTTCTGTTCAAAACACCAGCCTACACCGGAAGGGGAGTCCAGAGCAGCCCAACATGGACTAAAGTGAATCTAACCTTTATGTCACAGGTCCATCTCTACATGGAGGCTGAGGTAGTCAGTGTGAGGGAGAGGGAGAGGGAGAGTATCTCCCCAATTACGTCTGCCCTTGAAGTCTAGAGTGCAGGAGCACTTGTCCTTGAAAACATCCCAGTTGTGGTGCAAATAAAATGTCACTTCTTCCTTTGGAAGATATATTTGAAGTTGTGCAGCTGGGGCTCTCTGCTCAGTATGTAAAGGTGGCTTCCATGGCTATCATTAAGAGGTGCTGGGGCTGATGTTGTGATTACCTTGTATTACTAATTCAGCTTCCGAGAGCTGCATGAACCTCTTCCTGAATCTTAACCTATTTCCCTCTCTCTTTTCTGGTTGCAGCCATGGGAACAAAGAAGTGTTCTCATGCCGGGGGATTCAGCTGGCAGTGGACTGGTTCAAGGAGAGAGGCCACAAAGACATCAAGGTCTTTGTCCCATTGTGGAGAAAGGAAGCACCACGATTTGATAGCCCCATTACAGGTAGACAGGGTGTTCCAAGAACAATCTGAAATATATTACAAATTAACCTTTTCTATAGCAACACTGTACCTCTATCATGTCATGTAAAGGGTAGGCATTGGGGACTTGAGGAATCTGATGCAATTCTTTCCTGGAGAGAAAGCAGCACAATGGAAGCAGACAGCAAGGCACACATTTCAGGGTGTTTCAGTGATGAATCCGTGGCCGTGTATATGCTGTTGCTGTCTGTGTAGCATGTGTGACAGAGATCAGAATCTTTTGCTTCAAAAGCACAGACCTCTGCCAGTTGAGCTAAAGGAGAATGAATCTCTGGTAGCGCTTAACTGCATTATGATGTATGGTATAGCTGTCAGCTGTATTACTGGAGGGTGACATTTCTCCAGCAGCAGTTAGTCGCAACACACAAACGACAGCCAATCCACAACATTTTCGGTTATGTCATTACCGATATAGGCACTTACTGTGTAAAATATATAAAACATGTTAGCCAAAGCCTATATCTGCACAGAGGGGCAGAGAGCGGAGAAGAAATGAGTGTACAAAAATGAATCAGCAAGAACACTGAGCTTACGATCATGCTGCTGCTTCTAGATAAGAAGACAGACCCACGTGGAAGAGGGAAAAGAAATAAAATTGCTGTTACAGGTGAAATTGTGCGCATAGCCCTAATGTTTACAGAGCCAACAGCAGGAATGACTGACAATAAGCCATGTAGCCTGTTATCGGTTCAGAACTGATTTTGAACCACCCAGACATTTTCTGTTGTTTGTAATTCAGTAATACAGTATCCGCAGTCTCAGATATGTAAATTGGCTACCTCCTAAAGAGGCTTGCTTAATGGTGGGTTCTCACATATGAGGGGATGGTTTTGAGAGCGCTATTAGCTCCCACTGCAGTCGGGGGGAGTTGTAGGTGCTCAGCGTAGCTCAGGATCACAGCTTAATTGTCCTTTAAGCCCAGATTTCAAAAAAATAGATGTCTAAGGCTAGGCTCCTGAGTCCATATTTAAACACCTAGAAAGGTTACCTAATTTATACCTTTGTTGAGTTCTCATCAGCTCCTGCTGATGCCAATAGTTCAGTGCCCCTGAAAAAAAAAATCACATCCCTCACTTAGGGTCCTGAGTCTGTATTTAGATACCTAAAAACCCTTATTATTTTTAAGATGCTTTTAGATTCTTAAAGGACTCCAACATATGCTTGGTACACGCTAATCACTAATTTCCCTCCCTCTTGTTTTTGTTTTCAGATCAGCACATTCTTGATGAGCTTGCAAAGCAAACCATTCTCGTGTACACCCCATCCCGCAAGGTGAAAGGCAGGAGGGTGGTCTGCTACGACGATCGCTATATAATTAAAGTGGCCCATGAGAAAGATGGGGTGATTGTGTCCAATGACAACTACAGGGACCTCCAGAGTGAGAATCCTGAGTGGAAGTGGTTCATAGAGAAGCGGCTACTCATGTACTCCTTTGTCAGTGACAAGTAGGGGACAATTGTCTTTACTTTTATTTACATCCTTGAATGCTGTGGACCAAATTCAACCCATAAGTGCAACTTTAATTGATGTCAAAGGGAGCAGGTGTATTTTTAAGAGAGTCTGCTAGGGCGTCCTGTCTTTAGTTTTTTCTTCCCCACCTCTGGTCTCAAAGGTCCTGTGTAACTCCTTGAGGAACTTGTCTATTTCAGGTTTACTGAAAGGTGATCTAGGACCCATGTTGCTCCTAAAGCCCGACTAGTGCAGAGAATAAGAGATATGAGATGAAGATAGGCCTGTGTCTCCCTGTCACAGCACTATAACATTTATTTTGGACAGAGACACAATGAAATTGATATCTGGCAACAGGGAGGCATTTGGCTGCTTGGCAGTATGTCTAATAATCCTGCTGGGTTAAGAGTGAGTTAAACCTTCCCCTCCCTTTGTGAGTAATTCTTTCCCCTCCATTTTCAATTCCTCCCAGACAGTAGCTGCAGCAGACAGAGGCCAGGATCCTTCTAGCTGCAGCAGAGAGAGGCCAGGATCTGCAATTAGATCCTGGTCTCCCACACGACTGATCCCTTCACTATTTTTTTGCATTCATCATAGATATATGAATCTGGGTGGTGTGCAGATCATTCCCAATTTTGTATGTCTTTCTCTGCCCCTGGAAAGGCTGTTACTCAGTCAGCTGGTCCAGGCCTTTATTTAGCTGGGCACTGAGAGCAAGTTTTCATTCACACTGATGAGCTTGCAAAGCCTCTCGAGATGTGGTACGCTCAATTGATCTTACCTTTGATATATCAGACGGCTGGTAGTTCTCAGCCACCCAAAACTGCACTAAAATACTTGGCAATGCATTTAATGTAATGGTGTTTGGTTTCTTAATGCCCTTACTTATCAGCATAATGGGACTCAAAGGTCAGATCTGTTGTGTCTCTAACAACCAGGTTACTTCCCTTGTTAATAATGGGTATCAAACATTTACATAACATTTCTCCTTTGCCCTTGTCTTCCTTTCCCATTCGTAAGGCTGTCAGAACATTTTCACAAGCCTCACTGCAAAAAAAAAAAAAATTTAAAATATGTCTAGCTATTTTTGCCAAGCACATTAGGACAGACCTGCTCATCTCTCAGAGACACTTAGGATCCCAGCTGCTGGTTCCATCACACACACAGAGATAGGGAATTAAATGTCCTCGCTCATTCATGTGCCCCAACCCCACCAACCATTTGTTGCTATCTCACATAACCATGGTCACCAATAGACCAGAAAGAGCTATGGTCAATCAGCATTTGCTGAGAGATGTGTGGGCTAGTGCTCTGAACAGAGGATGAGAGAGGAGCTGCTCAGTTTCTAATCCACTCTGACAACTTCTGTGGCCTAAATTGGTCAGTTAGCTTCTCTTCCTCTGTTTCACCAGCCAGCTAGTCCCTCACAGGGGTATTATGAGGATTAATTGGTTTATTACTATAAAAGTGCTAACTGCTATTGACATTCATGCTGTGATGGCTCTTCCTAAAACATCACATTCAGATGACAGGGGAATTAGTTCTCCAACTCGCCATGCTTCGAAGACTTACATAACACAGTATCACTGCAGGCAGAGGCTCATATGTAGGTCTGGTTTTCAACCAAGGCTTAGTGCTAGGTCTTAGAAATCCATGTGTTCTTACATACAGTGCATGTGTGTTGCATAGGAAGATGAAGTAATGGCAGAGTGATGAGACATCAGCCTTCACTCTGATTTCACTGGTGGATTTGAGTCTGCCAACTCCTACTGTTTTAAAATATGTATATATTGTAGAGTTGGGGTGGCCAAACACAGATCATTGTGCTGCAAACACTGCAAATAGATGCACACAGGGAGTCTGGGCAGATACCAACATGTCATTTTCTGTTGCTTCGAAAGTATCATACAGGGCCTGAAAATTCAAAGTCATTGCCTGGCCAACATAATGCCAACCCTTTCTCTCCGCAGCTTGAGATTCCAGCACGGATATTAGAACAGGGGTTCTCAGACTTCTGTACTGGTGACCCCTTTCACACAGCAAGCCTCTGAGTGCAACCCCCCTTATACATTAAAAACACTTCTAAAATATATTTTACACCATTATAAATGCTGGAGGCAAAGCAGGGTTTGGGGTGGAGGCTGACAGCTCGCAACCCCCTGAGGGGTCCTGGCCCCCAGTTTGAGAACCCCTGTACTAGAACCTGTGGCAAGGGGAGGAGCTCTATGAACTTGCAGTACTGTACCTCTAGGGCTGGTCAGCTAAAGAGCACTATTTCCCTCCCAGAAAGAGTGTGGCTGCAGCTCAGAGATCTAAGATAGAGGATTTGATAGGGATTGTGTAAATGTTACAAGGCTTTTCTGTCATAACTGTGCACAATAAACGATTAAAAAAAATAAAGACCCCAGAGTGGAATGTAAGTGACATGCAGTATTTCACAAAGGGATGTCTACTGAGTGACTAATGCTCTTTTTGGGTTTCAGGTTTATGCCTCCTGATGACCCACTAGGCCGTCATGGACCTACTCTTCACAACTTCCTCAGCAAAAAGCCAGTGTTTCCTTTTACTAGATGGCAGCCCTGTCCTTATGGTAGGTTTTCTTTAACTCGACACAGTGATGCCTGCCTGTTTTTCTTCTGGAGCTCCTTGCACACAGCCCCAGCTGCAGCCAAAGCTGCAGGTCAAGGGCCCCAGCCCGCACTCCAGCCCCGTTGTTGAAGCGAGATTACAGAGGTCCGGTAAAGTCACAGCATCTGTGACTTCCCTGACCTCTGTGACTAAATCGTATTCTTCATAAGCGCTAACTCCATGGGTGCTCTGGGGCTGGAGCACCCCGGGGAAAAATATAATGGGTGCTCAGCACCCACCAGCAGCCCCACTGATCAGCTTCTCTCCCTCCCCCCAGTGCCTCCTGCCCGCCGCAATCAGCTGTTCAGCAGCATGCAGGAGGCACTGGGGAGGAGGGGGCAGAGCACACTCAGGGCAGGGGGCGGGAAGAGGTGGGGGTGGGGTCGTGGGAAAGGGGTGGAGTGGGGGCAGGGCTGGGGGTGGAGCAGGGATCGAGCACCCCCGGCGAAAGTGGCAAGTTGGCACCTCTGGTATCCTTAGTAATAGCAAATTGCACTTCCCCTACCTCACAGCAGTGTTGAGGATAAATACATTAAAGACTGTGAGGTGCTCAAATACTATGGGGAGGGGTTCCCTTCTAAGTACCTAAAATAGATAAATTAATATTTGTCTGATACTTTAAATGTCCCACTCCTACCTCTCAGCTCCTTGTTTTGTTTTCTTTCAGGAAAAAAATGCACATATGGCAGCAAGTGCAAATTTTTCCACCCAGAACGATTGCACCAAGCTCAGCTGTCAGTGGCTGATGAGCTCCGAGCCAAAACAAAGGCCTCCTCTCAAAGCTTGGGGACAGAGGAAGAAAAGCTGAAGGCTGCCCCGACTACAGCCCAAGGAGGGAATGCACCTCACGGTGCCTGCATAGAAAGGCTGGAGGAACCCAATGGTGCTACAGGTGGCGGCAGCTCCACTCAGAGCTTTGCAGCGGATTGGTTCCATTCCACGCAACAGGAAAGGAGCTACACCGAGCATTCAGCGAGAGCCTGGGGAGACAGGCTGCTCTGTAAGCTGGAACCCCAACAAAATGTATTACACCAAGACCTACAGAGAGATCAAAGGCTCATGGAAAAGCAGCTCTCTGAGTTATCCCTCAGGGACAAGATATATAGTGCAAATAGGCTGGCAGACCCCTCTAAGAGAGGGGATGCAATGGACAGTACCCATCAATGCTGTAATCCTAGACACAATCTATACGTAACTCATCACAACCATAGTTTGGACTGCATGTGCTTACAACAGTGCGAGCTGCCTTCTCATCTTTGTAGGCACCCAGCTCACCCTAGGCCTGAGCACTGCTGCAATGTGCAAATGTCAGCGGCGCAGAGTCAGAGAATCCAATACAATGTGGACAGATCTCAGTCCACACAAGGCCTACAGGCCCAACAGCAAGTCACACACTCTGTCAGGTCTCCTCTTAATGGCCCATTTCCCTACAGCAAACGTGAAGATGGACAATACCAAAGGCATTTGCAGAATCAGCCTCCCATTCAGCCATTTTTGTTAGACCCCCGCAAGGAGCCCAGCTCCTTCAGCTACTCACCCACTTCTCACAGCGAGTATCTCCCAAATCATGCTCCAGAGCCACTTGCTGGAGAGCGAGCGCACATCCGCAGTGTGCTCTGCTCTGTCTTCCCATACGATGTAGTGGATCGAGTTATGTTCTTGTACCCTGATCTCAAGGATATGGCTAGTTTAATTTTACTAATTCAAAGACACAAGCGCTTATGAAGTGATGGAGACCCTCCTAACATCAGTGCCCCCAAAAGAAAACCAAAAACCAAGAGACTTTGTCAGCTGGGGCCGGGGTCCAAGGTTGTTTCCAGCTCTGCCAGTGACTCACTGAGTAGCCTTGGGCAAGTCAATTAGACTCAAATGGTGGCAGGCAGCCACGGGCCCAGCAGGCAATGGAACGGAGCTGCACCACCCATGGAGGGATCCTGGGGAGGGACTGTGCCTTGGAAAGTGATTCCTTCCTTGAGGCACAATCCTCACTGAGTTCCCTAGAAGAGGACAGGGAGACTGCGCCATCCTTAGGATCCCCCTCGTGTGGATGGCCCACTCTACTTCCTGTTGTGGGGCTGTTGCCCCTTCTCCCTTCCCATCTTCTGAAAGATGCCAGCCATCCCTGGAAGTGGAGCAGGCACTGGGGTCACCAGCATACAGGTGCTGCAATTGTGACTGACCTATATGCAGACCACACAAGGAACATGTACTCTTTGAAAACCTTCCACCCATCCAAAGAAGGTCAGTCACAATCGGGGCCTTTAACTTGCCTGTTCTTTACTCGCTAACAACATTGCCCCACCTTACAGAGCAGTTGCTGCAAGGCTTAGTGTATGTTTTACAAGCACTTTAAGAGCCTTTAATCAAAGATGCTATTGCAGTGGGTTTCAGCCTGTGGTCAGCCTGTGGTTTAGCAGGCCAATGCTCAAACCACTGAGCTATCCCTCGCCCCTGCTCATGAGAGCAATGTGGGACAATCTTCTTTTGAAGAGATTTGCATTTTTAAAGGATTCCCCTCAGAACTCAGATTTTCTTTAAAAAAAAAAAAAAAATAAAGCGATGACAATCCATAGAAAGCCACAGAGCATATCTCCCACTAGCATGGGCTCCCTCCCATGAGGGCCAAACTTCTCCCGGTCTCACACAGAGCTGTTTTCATTGTCTTTCGGTTACTCTGTTGAAATGACAAAGGTTGAATGGGAAGACTGAGGTTCTGTTCCCATTGCAGAAATGCATGCAGGCTTCCTGCAGTGTCCTCATTTCTGTGTGCTTAGTGCAACTATTTGGAAAATTCAGAACTTCAGCAGAGGATAAATCCTGCAGTTTTTACTCACAGATGATCTTATCCATTGAAGCTAATGAGAGTTCAGCCCAATTAAGGAATATATTACTGCAAGATTTGAGCCCTTCCCAAAAAGGGGTGGCCTCAGGATGCAATAGTCTATCCTGTGCGCTCTGGAAAAGGAGACAGTTTCACCATGCCAAACATGAGCTGGGCACCCAAAGACAGACACACCAAATCACTAGTCATGTTTTAAAATTTTGGCCTAAAAAGTGTAGTTCCGTCAAAAGGCTCATACACTCTCTCTGAGCTTTGTACAAACTTCCCATTGTAGGAGCTCAGCCTACAAGATCTAGTATATTGCTTCATAGACATTGGTCACCCACCAACATTACATTTTTAATGTGGCCTTTTCCCACATTAGTCTGACATCCCAGCTATAAGAGAACGTTGGCTTTTCGTCATTGCATGTCTGCCTTTATAATTACAGCCATTAGGCCCAATCCTGTCCTCACTGAATGGTTAACAACTCCCATCGGCTTCTGTGGGAGCAGGATTGGACCCATTTTATACTTCACAAGATAAAAAGTAGGTTTCTTTTGAAAATCTGTTTTGTTAGTTAAGAAATATTAGCAGGGTTCCTACAGACCATGGTAGAGACAGCTGAAGCTGATGATGATCCATATTCAGCACTTAAGAGCAGTTCAACTCCATTTAGTGGGTTTATCTTTGACTTAAACCCTGAACTCCTCTGAATTTTTTTCTGGACAAAACACAAGGATGGTGATAATGAGAAGAGAAGCTGTTTTTCTTATATGAAAAAACAAAAACTTAACTGAGTTAAACTGACCTTTAGTTACCCACTATGGTCCCAGTTGTACAGCTGATTTGTGGATGCAAACGTTTAAACTGTGTTCCTTTGGGACATGTTTGATTTTGGTAAGCTGTAAAGCTGCTAGCCTGTGCCATTTCATTATCTAGGTTACAAAACATGGAATCTTAAAGTTGACCCTTTTTGGAATTTTTCCAAACTCTAAGTATGTCACATTGTAACACATATTAAATGTTCTTCATTATATGGATGACATTCTGCTTTAGAAAAAATATTGTATATCTGAGCTATTCAATTTAATACACACACACACTCTCTCACTCCTGCCACACTATCCTGCAAGTACCTGTCTACATCTAATCTCTGTAGGTACAGTAGAGGATCTCTTATCCATTGCTTCTTTTTGGGGTATTTTCTTCAAGAGTAATACGGTCCGGCCCTGCATTCTCTCTGACCACCACACCTACCACCTGCACAAAAGAGCCAATGTAGCTCAATAGCTTGAGACTCTGAACATGCATCGCTATCACTGCTATCCAGCAGCTTGTCTGGGACCCTTGATTTATTGCTATTTATTCACAGCAGGATTTCTGGGAGATCAAACACGCATATCCCATAACCCTATTACACTGCCTGCCACATAACACCTGTGTGAAAGGCACAAGAGCACTGGATACAAAACAGCCTGATCTTTCCACTGCCTCTCATCCTCCATAATGCTCAGCCTCTTTGAGAAGAGGATGTAAAATGTTACCAGACCAGAACTCTCCACTCCCATTGCTGCCAGCATTGTGCATTATGCACTGAGAGCAAATAGAACCGATGTTGATGCTGCTTCTTATGGGGGAGATTTTCAAAGACAAATGAAAGTTGAGTGCTTAACTAACTCCCACTCATGCCTTTATAAATCTCCTGCTATGACATTAGCTTTGGCATGGTGTGGCATTGGAGACAGGGAGAACCAACATCCTGGCTCTGACCTGTCCTCATGGCTGCATGTGAATTGAGAGTCCTTCTGATGCATCATTAGAGAAGCTTCCTTACAATAAGGGCGTGGGGGGGGGGGGGTTGGTGCTGTGGATGTGGCAGTCACTGCCCTTGTCAAGGCACTCCCCAACTAGATGCACTGTTAAGTGGAAGAAGGTGGGAATATTCTAACCTGGTTTCCCCCGCCACATGGAAATTACTTTTATTTAAAAAGAGGATTAAATGAAAGGGATTTAACTATTTATATTGGGGGCAGTTTAGCAATGGTGATTTAAAAAAAACAAACAATTTTCATGTTGTTTCATGTAGATTCAGCAGGCATATTTGGATTAATTTATTATGCTGCCAAACCTTCACTGGGGCAGATAAGGTGGTTTTCCTCCTAGTCATGCAAACTCAGTTTAACTTTATAGTTTTGAAGATAGAGTACCACAAAGGTGCCTGTGTGCGTAACTGAAGCCTGCTTGACTGCACCACAAAGAACCAGGAAGTAATTCAGCCTGTGAGAGGAGTTTCTTATCTGGTATTTTTATTTCCTGTAACATCCGTAATGTAACTGATTACTGGAGAACAGTGTATAGCACTAACCTTAATGCACTCTGCTTTACTACATCAGTGAGAATTATTGGAGTTTTTGATGCCCTTATCCATTTCATTTAGGAATATAAAAGAAACTTAATACCTCATCCAATGACACATATAATGGTAAAGCTGTAGAGGAAATGTGTTACATGCAAGGGTGGTTTTAAACAGAGAATCTTAAAAAAATCCATAACTTGCCCCTTCACTATAGGTGGTGTTGTCCAGTCACAGAGATGGCCTTTCACTGGATGTGATGGAGTTTCTAGAGAAAAACAGGGGCAGGGGCCTCACAAGCTCCCAAAACTTCTCAAATCCTTAAAATATCAGCAGGGGTCAATTATTCACCAACCCTTGCTTTTCAGAAACTTGAGAATTTTGATTCCAACTGCCTTTTTTTTTTTTTTTAACCCAAGATTCAGTTTAATGCAACTTCCCTTCTACCTCTATAAACATGTATTTCCTTGAAACTATGACAGGTTTCAGAGTAACAGCCGTGTTAGTCTGTATTCGCAAAAAGAAAAGGAGTACTTGTGGCACCTTAGAGACTAACCAATTTATTTGAGCATAAGCTTTCGTGAGCTACAGCTCACTTCATCGGATGCATACTGTGGAAACTGCAGAAGACATTATATACACAGAGACCATGAAACAATACCTCCTCCCACCCCACTCTCCTGCTGGTAATAGCTTATCTAAAGTGATCACTCTCCTTACAATGTGTATGATAATCAAGGTGGGCCATTTCCAGCACAAATCCCGGTTTTCTCACCCTCCGCCCCCACCCCACACAAACTCACTCTCCTGCTGGTAATAGCCCATCCAAAATGACCACTCTCTTTACAATGTGTATGATAATCAAGGTGGGCCATTTCCAGCACAAATCCAGGTTCTCTCACCCCCCCACCCCGATACACACACAAACTCACTCTCCTGCTGGTAATAGCTCATCCAAACTGACCACTCTCCCTACAATGTGCATGATAATCAAGGTGGGCCATTTCCAGCACAAATCCAAGTTTAACCAGAACGTCTGAGGGGGAGGGGGTAGGAAAAAACAAGGGGAAATAGGCTACCTTGCATAATGACTTAGCCACTCCCAGTCTCTATTTAAGCCTAAATTAATAGTATCCAATTTGGAAATGAATTCCAATTCAGCAGTTTCTTGCTGGAGTCTGGATTTGAAGTTTTTTTGTTGTAAGATAGCGACCTTCATGTCTGTAATTGCGTGACCAGAGAGATTGAAGTGTTCTCCGACTGGTTTATGAACTTGGATTTATGCTGGAAATGGCCCACCTTGATTATCATGCACATTGTAGGGAGAGTGGTCACTTTGGATGAGCTATTACCAGCAGGAGAGAGAGTTTGTATGTGTATGGGGGTGGAGGGGTGAGAAAACCTGGATTTGTGCTGGAAATGGCCCACCTTGATTTTCATACACATTGTAAGGAGAGTGGTCACTTTGGATAAGATATTACCAGCAGGAGAGTGAGTTTGTGTGTGTGGTTTTTTGAAAAAGGGGGGGGAGTGAGAAAACCTGGATATATGCTGGAAATGGCCCAACTTGATTATCATACACATTGTAAAGAGAGTGGTCACTTTGGATGGGCTATTACCAGCAGGAGAGTGAGTTTGTGTGGGGGGGGCGGAGGGTGAGAAAACCTGGATTTGTGCTGGAAATGGCCCAACTTGATTATCATACACATTGTAAGGAGAGTGATCACTTTAGATAAGCTATTACCAGCAGGAGAGTGGGGTGGGAGGAGGTATTGTTTCATGGTCTCTGTGTATATAATGTCTTCTGCAGTTTCCACAGTATGCATCCGATGAAGTGAGCTGTAGCTCACGAAAGCTTATGCTCAAATAAATTGGTTAGTCTCTAAGGTGCCACAAGTACTCCTTTTCTTTTCTTGAAACTATGATACAGTAGCACTCCCAGACAGAATATCCATACTGTACCTATCTCCTTTTGGGGGGAGAAATGAAGTTCTTCTGAAAGAAGATCAGTAAAGCATGTCAGCAGGCTGGCGTTAAGCCACTCTAGAAGCCATGTGCATATTGTCTGAAAGGAAAAGAGCCACACCTGGCTTTGAATTCAGGCCAAGAGAAGGTGGAGGACAGCTGCTCACCAGATATTTGCTCATACAGGAGTCCCTTCCACTCTCTCTTTTGTTCAGAAGAGGAGGGTCAATTTACATAATTATTTAGTAAAGGTCTAGGCAAGAACATTTTCTGGAAGTGACAGCAGTAAGTTCTGGTTTCTATTGTGCCAAGATTAATTCCATGGCCTGCCAACATCTACAGGGAAAACTGCAAATTTATATCCTTCTTACCTAGATCAGAGCATTTTAAATTATGTTGCAGAACGCTGGAGGAAAATTCCCCCACTTACTAAACAGTGATCACACTTGTGAAAAATAGCCCTGTCTAAAGCTACAGTGAAGTGAGGATTTTCAAAGGAAAGGCAACATATTTCCTTGGAAGGTTATTGTTGAATCTCTGTGCCTTTAGGGAAGCTAACATAAGGGGGCTTACCCTTTAGCTTCACTAAAGGCAAAAAGATTCAACAATAACCTTCCAAGGAAATAAGTTTGGATCATAAGTTCTGAGACAACATGCAAACTTTATGTAATTGTCACATTATCTCCCAAGAGATCACAAGTAGTCATGTGGGTGGATATACAGCTGATTTAAAAGCACCCTAACATTTCAGGGATATTTAAATTATGAAGCAGATGTAATGGCTCCAGGGTTAAAGCTGAAGCTAGGTTCCCAAAACCTCAAAATCTCCCCCCCAGTTCCACAAAATTAGTCTGTGCCCTTGAAATTTCATATGCTACATCTCATCCCAGAACAGATGTTTTCCTGGGAAACTTGGAAGGCATGGGTGTGGTAAAGTTTCCATGAGTTCCTCCCCTTGTCTCAGAAGCCAGGGAGGCCCTCAGTTACAGCATGGAGGGGAAATTGGACAAAAAATAAAATGCCTCATTACAAAGCAATAAGCACAAACCACCCATGCAGGAAGGAGACCACAGGACAGAGTAAAGGGGCAAATGGGTATGATTCAGGCACTGGATTTTGACTCAGAAGATCTGGGTTCTATTTCTGGCTCTACCACCGATTTCCTACATGACTGTGGGAAGTCACAATATCTGTGCCTAAGTTTCCCAAGAATAAAATGGGGTA
This sequence comes from Chelonia mydas, assembly GCF_015237465.2. Classification (NCBI taxonomy): domain Eukaryota; kingdom Metazoa; phylum Chordata; order Testudines; family Cheloniidae; genus Chelonia; species Chelonia mydas. The sequence goes on along the minus strand of NC_057851.1, from coordinate 109,703,457 downwards.
GGGACAGTGACACTTCTCATACCTCCCATGGGTGTTGAGGATAAGTCCATTAATGATGTGGGGTGCTCAGGTAATACCGCAGTGAATGCCATAGGGAAGTCTATAAACAACAGATAAATGCAAAACCAGGGTGAGATTAACATAGAATGTTCTGTAAACACAATTTAAGAGATTCTGTTAACGTTCGAACTACCCTTTACATGCAACCTGACACAGAGTTTACAAGGAAGCATTTTAACTTATCAGAAACATTTAAATAGAACAAAATGGGCTTCATGGCTTCCTTCCTGCCTACCAATTCTCTTGTTCCTAAGAGAATACAAACAAACATTAAATTCCACTTAGAGTCTTAGAGCATTAGAATATCACCGCAAATAAAAAAGGAACAAAATCAGTCTTGGTGAAAGCCTTTCAAAAACAGACTCCACTCTTACATAGCACACGTGACTTGTGTTCTCTATAGAATGAGCACATCACTCCATGATTACATTCTATTTACCTTACTCATCATCTTTTTGTATTAACTAAACTCTCGAGGTGCCAGACAGAACTCCTGGGTTTCCTTCCTAGCTCTGCTACTAGCTCACTATGTGACCTTGGGTAGGTCATCACCTTTCTGTGCCTAGGTTTGCTCATGTTTAAAATGGGTGTAACATCTACCTCACAGGTACAGGCTTACTTGACTGTAAGATTCTTGGATGAAAAAATGCTATACAAGTGCACAGCAATATTACAGCACGGCCATTTGGGTGGCTAATGTTACTAAAACGATTCCTTGGGTATCGGCTTATGACAATAAATCAGCTGTGTCCTTTACATGCTATGAATCAGAATTGCTGTACTGAATGAACTGCTCCTTTTGTTGCAGGCAAAAGGAAAATTCCCTTGCAAAACATACATTTGCTGACTTTGCAACCAGGATCACCATTCGCACAAGGTTTTAAATAAAATCTCCTCTTAATTGCCTTCTCAAGAAAACAGCTGAATTTCTTTGAAGTGATTTCTGAGAGTAATGTGGAATCAAAATACAGCATGTGGGCCAGAAAAAGAGGAGCTGTGAAGAGGATAATTAGAAGCATAAGTAGTGCCAGGCAGGAAGCTAAAATGCTACAATAGTACACAGGACCATTTAAGCACTGAACACAGTCAGCTGATCAAAATAAACAAACAGTCTCCCTCTGCAGACCACTGACATCCTAGGACTTGCTCATCACAGCCACCCCACTTATTCCCACTCCCCCCCATCCCTTCCTGTTTTTCTCCAGCATCATAATTTTTCTCTCCTGCTTCCCTGACTAATTTCTCTTTCTCCTCTTCCATTCATTGCTCTGCATGGTTTCAGTCCAAGCACTCCCCACACCCTTTATTTAGCCTGCCCAATTTCTAAATCCTCCCCTGCAACAACCTCTTTTCTTTCTACCTGCTCTCAAGCTGTTATACCACTGTCCCTCCTCCACCTTCTACTTCCCACCCATGAACAGCACTTTCATCCCCCTACCCTCCTATCTTCATACCTTCCTATCATTACTGCACTCTTGGCCACCTTTTCTTCCTGTGTCCCCTACTATGCATTCTCCTGTCCTGTCCTTCCATCCCTCTCACTCATCAATCCCAGATCACCCATATTTTGTTCAATCTCTTCAGCAACCTGGTCTGTCACTGCTCCCCCTCAGGTATCAGCTGTCCACTACTCGCTTCTCATGACACAGTGACAGTTCCATCCTGATCAAGACCAACACATCAGTCCCTCCCCAACCCCATTGTGTCATCTAAGCTCTTAAGCTCTACTTAACATCTAATTCATTAATGAGAAATCCCTGCTAGAGTACACATATCTCTGAACTATACCCTTCATCAGAATATATATTTTTGTACAGAGCTCTAACTATATAAGGAGTTATAGTACTACTCTTGAGGTCGATATCTTTTTCCTGACAGAGACCTGGCATGCTCAAAGTCTCATCTCTTCTCTCCGTCTCCTTAAAGCTACTTTCCCTAAGGTATGTTTTATGAAAAGTCCCATGGATCTGGCCACCACAGGCAAACCTGAGTATAAATTTGCCTCACTCTCTGTGCACACTTACACCCGTTTTAATAACTCAAGCTTCCGCCAGCCGCCAACAGGAAGTTTTATAATCATAGCTGCCCTTAGCTTAATTACTCTCTTCAAACCAAAACGCTAGCCCAAGCAGAGTTATCATCCTCCCCAAAAAGGAGAGGTGCCAGAGACACCATGAAGTTAACTAGAGACTTCACTATTACTATTAATTTTAGGTAGAAGGTGCTCAGATACCACAGTGATGGGCAGCAGTATAAAATCCGAAAACATACACACAGTAAATAATGAATTGCATGGGGAGGGTCCATGCAAGTATATGGAAGTTCTCACATACAAGAGTAAGATGACACCCAATTAAACGAAGAAAAAGAACGCACAGTTTTAGAACTAATGGAAGGCAATATAGTCTCTATGATGTATAGCTAACTTCTGGAACTCACTGCCAAAAGAGAACCTTGAGCAAAGTAGTATAAAATCCGAGTCTACGAAAAAGAAGATTAGACATGTATCTATCTGTTTGTACAACATGTAGCAAAATGGGGCCAAACTACCAGTCCATTGATACTCTAGGCACTGAGCTTAATGTTTGTGCTCTAAAGGTTTAAATAATTTGGAAAGTAGCTTAGTAGAAAATGACAAAGTATTACAGTAACCTCTGAGAGCAGACAATTTATTGCACTGAGTAATGTGAGAAGCAGGAAGGGGTTCTGTTATTGCCTCTTTCCAGTTAAATAAATAAATAAAATATTTTTGCCACAAGGGGAACAAAAACCAATCAACAAAAAAACAACAACCCCAAAACAAAACAAAACCAACTCCTGGAGTAATTGACAGAAAACCTGATTTCTGGATTCTCAATAGAAAAGGGTTAAAAATAGACAGGAACAGTATAAATCTTACATAGACAATGAAATTAACAAAATAACCTATGAGAAGTCGAGGAAAATCTTTTGTCATCAAAATGGAAGAATGGAATGATAAAATATGCTCCAGAAATGCTACCACAGCCTGAAACTTGATGGAAACTCAAAGCTTATTAAATTACTGCCACACAAGCAGTGTTGGAGAAATTGCAATGGGGAAGGGAACATAGAACATATGATTTGTTATTGCCAAAATATGCAGAGTTGCTGGCAGAAAATTATAAGTGCTACCCAATATTTCTCATTTTGATGATACTTTAAGTTATCCCAACAGGAAATCATGTTAGGAAGAGACTAGACTCTCAAACTTCATTGCACTGCGACCCTCTTCTGACAACAAAAATTACTGCATGACCCCAGGAGCGGGGATTGAAGCCTTAGCCTGTCCAAGTCCCACCGCCCTGGGCAGGGGGGCTGAAGTCAAAGCCCAAGGGCTTCAGTCCTAGGCAGGGGGCCTGTAACGTGAGCTCTGCCACCTCGAGCTGAAACCCTCTGGCTTCAGCCCCGGGCGGTAGGGCTTGGGCTTGGGCCCCGTGCCCCGTGCCCCAGCAAGTCTAACACCAGCCCTAGTGACCCCATTAACATGGGGTCACGATCCAAAGTTTGAGAACCGCTGGACTAGAGGGAATACAGATACTGGGTATTCATTATGGAATAGGATTTGTTATTTTATTATTTAATTTTTTTAAGGTCTGTGCTTTGGTTTTTGGGTGTTCTGATTTTTATTTTAACATTGTTATACAAATACAGAGCAGGGGTATTATGAGAAAAGAACATTAGAAATATAATATTAATACAGAAATTGGAAATGTCTACTAGTCTGATTTGTATAAAGGGTATGGATAGGAGGTCTGACAAAAGGGACATTAACAAGTGTAATGAACTCTATTCACCACCAGGTATCACTGTGGTAGCACAAAACTTACAGCAGAAAAGATTTGCTGCTCCAAAGAAGATTACTGAAATAAATTTCAGCAAGCACAAGACATGAGGTCTCTGGTTCACTAGGTGAGGGCCAGAGGATCCCTACTTCATGTCTGAAAGGGTACAAAGTATTTTACTTGAGATAAAATAATTACCCCAAGCTTTTGCCCCCAAATTCCAGCCAAACATTGGGTATTCCAGAAAGCTCAGTTTACGTGTGTGTGTACATGTGTACACACTTCACAGATGTACCGCCTCATTCAGAAAGAGGCTAGAAGCAAAACTGCCAATAGCACACAAAAAGCCTGTTCTTGTGTTTCAGGCCCGCTTGGCGGATGGGTAGACTTGTAATCTTAAGAGAAATTGTCTCAAGCATCCTGACCAAAGAGGTTCTGAAAGGCCAGGGGTGCTATGGGGGTTGTGGGGATGCAGCAGCACCCCCCAGGCTTGGGGTGGTTTCCAACATATACAGGGTTTACAGGGTTTGGCCAAGGTAATTATTGCCAAGCAGCCAGAGGTGGAGGTACAAGAGGGTGCTGAGGAGATATTTTTATTAAAATCAAGGAAATTAAATGCTCCCAAAATTACTGAATGCAGCATTGAAGTTGCCCAGAGGTGCCTCATGCCCTTCCAAAATGTTGAGCTCAGCTGAACTCCAACCAGGAAATGAAGAGTTAAGGTAATGCAAATGAAAGCCTCTGAAAAGAAGAAAATATAAAGTTAAGATACACATCACCCCTTCAGTGTTACCTTAACTCTGCCATCTTCAAGTGACCAGGGGGATGTGGTGGATGAGGCTTTCTTCCGGCAACTCACGGAAGCTACTAGATCGCATGCCCTGATTCTCATGGGTGACTTTAATTTTCCTGATATCTGCTGGGAGAGCAATACAGCGGTGCATAGACAATCCAGGAAGTTTTTGGAAAGCGTAGGGGACAATTTCCTGGTGCAAGTGCTAGGGGAGCCAACTGGGGGGGGGGGGGCGCTTTTCTTGACCTGCTGCTCACAAACCGGGTAGAATTAGTGGGGGAAGCAAAAGTGGATGGGAATCTGGGAGGCAGTGACCATGAGTTGGTTGAGTTCAGGATCCTGACGCAGGGAAGAAAGGTAAGCAGCAGGATACGGACCCTGGACTTCAGGAAAGCAGACTTCGACTCCCTCAGGGAACAGATGGCCAGGATCCCCTGGGGGACTAACATGAAGGGGAAGGGAGTCCAGGAGAGCTGGCTGTATTTCAAGGAATCCCTGTTGAGGTTACAGGGACAAACCATCCCGATGAGTCGAAAGAATAGTAAATATGGCAGGCGACCAGCTTGGCTTAATGGTGAAATCCTAGCGGATCTTAAACATAAAAAAGAAGCTTACAAGAAGTGGAAGGTTGGACATATGACCAGGGAAGAGTATAAAAATATTGCTTGGGCATGTAGGAAAGATATCAGGAGGGCCAAATCGCACCTGGAGCTGCAGCTAGCAAGAGATGTCAAGAGTAACAAGAAGGGTTTCTTCAGGTATGTTGGCAACAAGAAGAAAGCCAAGGAAAGTGTGGGCCCCTTACTGAATGAGGGAGGCAACCTAGTGACAGAGGATGTGGAAAAAGCTAATGTGCTCAATGCTTTTTTTGCCTCTGTTTTCACTAACAAGGTCAGCTCCCAGACTGCTGCGCTGGGCATCACAGAATGGGGAAGAGATGGCCAGCCCTCTGTGGAGATAGAGGTGGTTAGGGACTATTTAGAAAAGCTGGACGTGCACAAGTCCATGGGGCCGGACGAGTTGCATCCGAGAGTGCTGAAGGAGTTGGCGGCTGTGATTGCAGAGCCCTTGGCCATTATCTTTGAAAACTCGTGGCGAACGGGGGAAGTCCCGGATGACTGGAAAAAGGCTAATGTAGTGCCAATCTTTAAAAAAGGGAAGAAGGAGGATCCTGGGAACTACAGGCCAGTCAGCCTCACCTCAGTCCCTGGAAAAATCATGGAGCAGGTCCTCAAAGAATCAATCCTGAAGCACTTACATGAGAGGAAAGTGATCAGGAACAGTCAGCATGGATTCACCAAGGGAAGGTCATGCCTGACTAATCTAATCACCTTTTATGATGAGATTACTGGTTCTGTGGATGAAGGGAAAGCAGTGGATGTATTGTTTCTTGACTTTAGCAAAGCTTTTGACACGGTCTCCCACAGTATTCTTGTCAGCAAGTTAAGGAAGTATGGGCTGGATGAATGCACTATACGGTGGGTAGAAAGCTGGCTAGATTGTCGGGCTCAACGGGTAGTGATCAATGGCTCCATGTCTAGTTGGCAGCCGGTGTCAAGTGGAGTGCCCCAGGGGTCGGTCCTGGGGCCGGTTTTGTTCAATATCTTTATAAATGATCTAGAGGATGGTGTGGATTGCACTCTCAGCAAATTTGCGGATGATACTAAACTGGGAGGAGTGGTAGATATGCTGGAGGGGAGGGATAGGATACAGAAGGACCTAGACAAATTGGAGGATTGGGCCAAAAGAAATCTGATGAGGTTTAATAAGGATAAGTGCAGGGTCCTGCACTTAGGATGGAAGAATCCAGTGCACCGCTACAGACTAGGGACCGAATGGCTAGGCAGCAGTTCTGCGGAAAAGGACCTAGGGGTGACAGTGGACGAGAAGCTGGATATGAGTCAGCAGTGTGCCCTTGTTGCCAAGAAGGCCAATGGCATTTTGGGATGTATAAGTAGGGGCATAGCGAGCAGATCGAGGGACGTGATCGTTCCCCTCTATTCGACACTGGTGAGGCCTCATCTGGAGTACTGTGTCCAGTTTTGGGCCCCACACTACAAGAAGGATGTGGATAAATTGGAGAGAGTCCAGCGAAGGGCAACAAAAATGATTAGGGGTCTAGAGCACATGACTTATGAGGAGAGGCTGAGGGAGCTGGGATTGTTTAGTCTGCAGAAGAGAAGAATGAGGGGGGATTTGATAGCTGCTTTCAACTACCTGAAAGGGGGTTCCAAAGAGGGCTCTAGACTGTTCTCAATGGTAGCAGATGACAGAACGAGGAGTAATGGTCTCAAGTTGCAATGGGGGAGGTTTAGATTGGATATTAGGAAAAACTTTTTCACTAAGAGGGTGGTGAAACACTGGAATGCGTTACCTAGGGAGGTGGTAGAATCTCCTTCCTTAGAGGTTTTTAAGGTCAGGCTTGACAAAGCCCTGGCTGGGATGATTTAACTGGGACTTGGTCCTGCTTCGAGCAGGGGGTTGGACTAGATGACCTTCTGGGGTCCCTTCCAACCCTGATATTCTATGATTCTATGATGCTCCAACTTAGGTTTAGGTCAGGCATAGTAAACCTGGCCCATACTCAAACACTGAGTCTACACCCAAAAAAAAAAAACACCTCAAATTTGCTAAATGGTACCACCCCTCTATCCTGGCCCTTAGGATTCCTTCTAAGACACTGCCTTTACGTACCATCCCTAATCCCCAGAGACCAATCCCCATTGCAGAAAGACAGCATTGTGCACCTCTACTGACAACCTGCAAAATCCAGCACTGAAACGAAGCGTACTTGATTCCTCAAGATATACATACACCTCTCCTCATATCACAGTCACTGCTGTAGGCATAGAACTTGTAAGGAAGCAGTAGTTAGCAGTAAAGACTTATAAAGGTAAAGCAGACAGGAAAGGCAGAGACCCACATCTCTCTCCTTCCTAAACTGGGGGTTTTCTAGACTGTGCAGTTCCCTGCCTGCACTGTATTATTCCTCAGCAAGGCAAACCATGTAAACAGGCCCTGTGGCTGTGCTTTGCTTACTCTTCAAAGGCTATGAGCAGCTGTAATTGCCCACGGTTATAAGTTATCACACAAGCTCTTTCTAAGCAAGCATTTTTATACTTAAGGTGAAAGCATTACAGAGAAAAACACATTAAAAATCAATAAAAACTTACAGACATGCTAATTAGTGTAGTAGAGCTCACCCCCAACTCCAGTAAGGGCTCTGGTAGATAGTGAAGCCTTCAAACCCCACACAGGGATATTCTTGTGGCTACAAGCTCATAACTTTTTTTTTGCTAAGAACAAGAATCCGCATGAGTCTTAGAGTCACTCCTTTATACCATTTGGGCCTTTTCATCCAGGGAATAGGCCATTTGTAGACAAAGCTCCCCTTTCCCCTGATCAAAGCTTCAAAAGATGAGGTCAGGAGGTGGGCATTTGCATTCCCCTCATCCCAAATATTTCCTAGGAAACCTACTCAACTAACAGTTGATTCTTTTCTTAGCCCATTGCTTTAAAGAAAAATGAGAGAGTCCTTTGAAACTCAAAACACTTCCCAAGGTTTATGTTAGTCACATCTTCTAGACAAGTGACATACAATTCCATACCACATACGTATTTGCATTTTTAATACAATGAGATCCTAGGTTAGTCCAGGATATTGCAGGAACTTGCCACACCGTTCACAGGGACTACAAGAGCCCATCCAGTCTTCTTCAGGTCTTTGAGACCTGAAGAAGAGCTCTGTGTAAGCTTGAAAGCTTCTCTCTCACTAACAGAAGTTGGTCCAATAAAAGATATTACCTCACCCATCTTGTCTCTCAAGAAAGGCAGAGATGTTTGCACAAACAGAAAAACCTCAAAACAAGATTCATGGGCATATTAACATCTCTTCGCAAATTCATCCCCAGTTAATTGCATTAAGTGCTGCTTCTAGACAGTACAAAAAGGCAACAAGGCGGCTTGTTGGGAATAGAAGTGCACACAGAAGAACATATAATGAAACATTTTGAAATTACCAAAGAGCCTAAGATCTCAAGCAATGCAAGTTATTTTGGATTCGATGCTGTCCTTCTGCAAGATGGTTACGCAGTGACATACACTTCCAAAGCACTGTCTGAAACCCAACAGAACTAGGCTCATATTGAAGAATAAATGCTGGCAATTAGTTTCGGTGGAGAGCAGTTTCATGAATTTGTTTATGGGCAGAAATTGGTCATGATAGAAACAGGCTCTCTCAGGGGCCGTCACTCACTGTCTGACTGGCGCCACCGCCTGGGCACACTGGGGATTAACTTGAGGCCAACGCCCCCATCCGTGACTTGCAAACAATCATTGCATCTGCCTGTAGCTCCTCTCACAGCCTCAGGAACTGCAGCACCCTCTTTGCGACTCAGCTCTCTGGCTGCGTCGCTGTGTTCCCCATTTCTGGGGGTTAGTGTCTCAGTCTAATAATCATGCCGCTTCCCCAGTGGCAAGTGGAGGGGAAGGGGAACCCAGTCCTCCCACTACTCCAGGTCTCAGCCCAGGGACTCTGTAGATGGCAGACACGTGCCGTGTCCCCTCCAACTGCTCAGTAGGTTTCCCTGGGCCACTTCCCTGTGGCTCAAGCACCTTCTTCACGTTTAGCTCAGGTGCTCACCTTGTCAGTCTCTGCAAGCAACTGCTCTGTCCCTTGTCTCTCTAGCACAGAGGTGGGCAAACTACAGCCTGCAGGCCACATCGAGTCCGTGGGACCCTCCTGCCCGGTCCCTGAGCTCCTGGCCCGGGAGGCTCGCCCCTCCCCTGCTGTTCCCCCTTCCCTGCAGCCTCAGCTCACTGTGCTGCCGGCGCAAGACTCTAGGCGGCGGGGCTCTTGCAGAGCCATGGCCTGAGCCAGTGCTCTGTGCCGCGCGGTGGCGTGGCTGGCTCCAGCCAGGCGGCACAGCTCTGGTGTGCTGGGTGGCATGGCTGTAGCTCGAGGCAGCACGGTAAGGGGGCAGGGAGCAGAGGGGGTTGGATAGAGGGCAGGGGAGTTCAGGGTGGTGGTCGGGGGGGTGGGGATGTGGATAGGGGTTGCGGCAGTCAGAGGGCAGGGAACAGGGGGGTTGAATGGGAGCAGGGGTCCTGGGGGAGCAGTCAGGAAGGAGAGGGGGGGTGAATAGGGTGGCAGGGGGCAGTCAGGAATGAGAGGAGGGGTTGGATAGGGTGGCGGGAGGCAGTGGGTTCAGATAGGGGGCAGGGGCCGTGCCATGCCTGGCTGTTTGGGGAGGCACAGCCTCCCCTAACCGCCCCTCCATACAATTTCAGAAACCTGATGTGGCCCTCAGGCCAAAAAGTTTGCCCACCTGTGCTCTAGCAGGGTGAGACAGTCATGCGGCACTGTCCTGACTCCTTGAGCTCCCAAGCAGCAACTGACCTCAGCTCTGCCCTGCAGCTCCTTTAATGTGATCCTGCTGGTCCCAGATTGGCTGCTCCTTGCAGCCTCTCTCCTATTGACTGCACCCCATGAAGCCTCTTTGGGCCACTCGGAGGATTCACTGCCTCTGCTCCCTGCTGAGGTTAACCTTTTCTACATCTGTGTGGGGCCAATGCCTCATCACCCAAGCCATAAACCACTGGAAGTCACATTACAGAAACCATTGTGCAAAGCACCTCCTAGACTTCAGGAGATGCTCATGAAATTGCAAAAGTAAATACTCATTAAAATGGGAAGTACAGACCCAGTCAGGTGCATTTTACAGTACTATTGAAAGCAATTTCACTATGAGTAGTGAAAGCAAATGACTCAGCCTTACAGGAGTTTGAAAGAGTAATTCTAGATGATGACCAGCAGAAAGCTTCCAAACATAAGAATTTATTGGAAATACTGAGAGGAAATTGTGACATGACTGGATCTTGTACAAAGGACAGTGTGTTATATCATCACATAGCACGAGGTTGGAAATGCTAAACATAATCCCCAGTGCTTGAAGTCTGATAACAGAGCCCACGATGTCCTGTTCTGGCCAGGCATGAATGCTGCTAGTAAAGATAGGGTATCCAGAATGGGAAATATGCAATAATTATTGGAATCAGAATGCAAAAGCAGCACTGGAAACCACATCAGATTCTGCATGTGATGTCCTTAGTCCAAAGATAGCACAGTTTTATTTGAATAAAAAAGGAAATCTCTCCACTTTTTTTTTTGGTTTGCAATAGAGCCATTGCACAACATATGGAGTAACAATGCAGTAACACATTGTGAACTATACTTCACTTGCCATGAGATTTGAGATGAGCTGACAACAAATAGTGGCTCACAGTTCACGAGTAACTCAACAATTCATGCCTGACACATCCAGCCCTTACTAAGCAGCACAAATAGCAAAGTACTTGGAGCTGATTTAAAAATTCAGTTCTTAACTTTGTTAGCAGTTCGGAAAGTCCCTCACAATGATGTATTAGAGGCACTCATTTAAAGACACAAGGGCTGACAGACAAAAACTTCAGTTCAAACCTCACTGCCCTTGAAGGTCATTTCTACAGAAGGAACAGCATCTGGACAAAATCAAGGAGCACAATACTCTTTATATCTTAAGGACACCCAGAATGCTACTGACAATGCATGTGCGCTAACAGAACTAACATCCACCCACCCACTGAATGAAAAACACCAGAAGCAGCAAACACAGGTTCCAGGTACAAAGCGAACTCGGCAGCTAAACGAACCAATACAGAAGAAACTGTTCTGAGCACAAGCCGGGGTCATGTGATCAGGAAAGCCAGAGAGAGAGTTGCTGACAGCTGAACCAGGAGACACAAAAGAATCCTCTCAAATGTCAGGGCAATTTCAGTCATTTACTCCAACCTCCATCCACAACATCTCTAATTTGTGTTTTATTCACTGGCTGTATTAAGTTTGTGGTGGATGTTTTTAGCGGTTTTATTTATTTAAATAAAGCAGATGATTTAACTTCTGCCATGTCATGTGGAATATCACCTTTTGTAATCCTGACCATGGTCACATTGCTAGCATCAGGAACTAAAGGGTAGTTTCTTACCAGCACTTCTGTGTCTCTAACAACTTTTATTAAAAACTGCACTTAAAAATCCCTGGTGAATTAACTGACAGGCACATCCAGTGAATGGGAGCTGTGATCCAAAAGGCATCTCTACCGTTTCTTCTTTGGGAAGAAGGTCTGGCTAATTAGCCACATGCACGCTCCCCATAGTGCTATGTGGGGCACAAGTGGCTGAACTGAGCCAGAGCAGGAGTCCGGCAAAGAAGTAGACTGGTAAGCAAGTCATTTCTTCAGTTGCTCTATTGAGGCAGGCACTCACTTTTCATTTTCAATTGGATTCAACGCTTCTATATCCGGGTATCCAGGATTTTAAAATCAGCAGTGTTTCTGGTGGACAATAAGCAATTAAGTGTATTTTGTCCAGACTGCATTTTGGTTTGCCAGGCTGTCTCACAATAGGGATTTTCCTAGATTGGTTACTCTCATTTGTTTGCTTTAACAAACTCAAAATGGTGAATTCTATGTAGAAGCTTAAGATTTTTTTTTTTACAGGTTCAAACAAAAAGCAAGTTGAAGCTTTTCTAAGTGTAGAGATACGTTTGTGCAAGATTATAAATTAGACACGCTCCCTCACAAGGGACAGTACTATGAATATAGAAATTTTGAGATGTGCCCTGGAAGCAGAGGTGGAGGACACAGTGTGTAAGCTGTATACAGCAATTCACCACAGACAGTCTCTAGTTCGTTAAAAGTATTATTCCTTTCTCATTCATAGGTTTGTCATTTAATGAACCCCAAGAGTATTACATGGTGTCAGAAATGCTGAATGAGAAAGACTGCAGTCATTTTGAGGTTAACTCCTGTGTTTGAAACTGAAAGCAGAGGAAAGGGAGCATGTGTGTGTATTTTATGAGCACAATAGTAACTTGACTTTCTTAAGAATTGAAAAAAACCAGAAATTGATGTGTTGCAATCTCTGTCCAGTCTGAATGCGTCAGGCAATGCTGCATAGAACTGAAAAAAATTCGGACAGAGATTTTAATTGTATTTAGCAGTAGTAGGGGCAGAGGAGAAAAGCGATAAAGTGAAATCAAATATTTTTGCATGTTGTTGGGGAGGAAGCATTGGATATTTATAACAACTAAGTTTGAAGAAGGTGAAAGCAAGAAGTTACATACAATACTGACTAAATTTGAGGAACATTGCATGCCAAAAAGGAATGAGACTTTTGAGAGAGACATTTTTTACATGCATGCAAAAAAATCAGACACCACCATAGAGCAATATGTCACAAAATTAAGGAGTCTCAGTAAAACATGTGACTTTGGTGACCTGGCAGTCTCTGGTCAGAGATAGAATCAGATGTAGCAATAAAGACAACGTATTAAGAGAAAGGCTGCTCCGTGAAGGAGATTTAACTTTAGAAAAAGCACTCCCAATATGCAGGGCAACAGAAACTGTGAAAGCACAAGCTAAAGAGCTGAATTCACGAGAAGGGGTTATTCATATACTAAGAACAAAATAATATAGCTAAAATAGGTCAAAACAAAAAGTGGAACCACTTGCTATGAAAACCACTGCTGGGGGGCGTGGGAGGAGGGGGAAAGAGCCCGGGTGCAGACAGGTGGAAGGTGTGGATTACAGCATGGCCCCAAACAGTGTTTCGCGTTTGGGAAACTGTCATAAACATGGGGAAAATAATCATTTTGGAAAATGCTTCAGATCACAAATGCAGACAAGTGAAGTGCATTCAGCTGAAGATAATTTGATTGAGGAGTTTTACACAGACATAGTGGGATCAAGCAAACCTGATAAGAGGGACTGGATACTGCATATGACAATGAATGGAACAATTATTCCACTGAAACTGAACACAGGAGCTGAGGTTAATATTCTATCTGAACAAGATTACGAAAGACTGAAAATAAGACCCAAACTGGGCCCAACAAATATGAAAGTAACAGATACACCAATGAAAGGGAAGTGCATTGTTAGCAGCAACTGTAAAAACACCATGTGCAGGCTCCCGTTCATTGTAGCGTCAAAGGAGGTGACACCAATTTTAGACCTGACTGCCTGTGAAAAACTCAATCTGGTAAAATGGGTGCTCTCACTACAAGATCATAGTGAACCTAGCTATGAGGCACTTATTTGGGTATATCATGATCTGTTTCAAGGGATGGACTGCTTGCAGGGTAAACATACAATCCATATACAGTCCCTCCAGTTATCCATCCATGTAGAAAGGTGCTATTAGCGAAAAGCTCAAGACTGAGCTTGCAAGGATGGAAACAATCCAACTAATACAAAAACCGAGGAGCCAATGGAATGGATGAGTTCTCCAGTCATTCTGGAGAAAAATAACGGCCAGCTACACCTCAATAAGGCTACAAAAAAACCCATTTCAAAACTAGCAACCAGAGAAGAGATTATGGCTCAGTTTGCAAATGCTCAATATTTCAGTAAACTGGAGGCATCCTGAGGATTTTGGCAGCTAAAATTAACTGAAGAAAGCTCAAAACTATGCACATTTAATACCTCATTTGGAAGATACAGATTCTTACGCTTACTCTTTGGCATAGCCTCAGCACCAGAAGTGTATCACAAAACCATATATAAGATGTATTAAAATATTAACATCAATCATCATCTGGAGCTCAGTGAAAGAGGAACATGATTGTAGACTTTGGGAAGTTCTGGATGGAACTAAAGCTGCAAATCTCAAACTAAATAGGGAGAAATGTGTTTTAGGACATACAGAACTGACTTTTGATGGGGATACTATTTTCAACAAATGTAAAAAAGGTTTCAGCTGCTGAAATGATGCCATGTCCCAGAGAAGACCTTAGAGAGACAGAAATGCAAGCCTATGTAGATTTGATTCTAAAGTCAATTCCTGTAGCTAACAGGAAACCGCAACAAATAAGAGGGGAAAAACAGAAAAAGATGACTATCGGAATCCTAAAAGGAGTGATAATTAAAGGGTGACCTGAAGAAATAAGCAGTTGCTGTCCAAGTATAAGAAAGTATTGGAACTGCAAACATGAACTTACTGTGATACATGGGATGATTTTCAAGGGCAGCAAGATTGTAATACCAATGAGCCTCAGGAAAAAAATGCTACAGAAGATCCATGAGGGTCATTTAGGAATTGAGATGTGCAAACAACGAGCAAGGAAGGTGTTGTATTGGCCATGGATCAATCACAACATTAGCACTATGGTAGGAAACTGCTTTTCATGCTTTAAATACAAGCCACGCCAACAGGAAGAGCCGCTGTGACCTCAATCCAGTTCCTCAAAGGCCTTATGAGAAGATAGGCACTGATTTATTTACCTGGCAATCAAAAGATTATTTAAATCACAGATTATTATTCTCTGTATTCAGAAATCAGCACACTGAACAGTACTAATAGTAAATCAGTGATGGCCAGCATTAAGGGAATCTTCTCCAGACATAGAATTCTAGATGAAGTCTTCAGCGCTAATGGGCCACAATTTTCCAGCGCAGATTTTAGAGCGTTTGCTAGAGATTGGGGTTTTCATCGCAAAACATCAAATCCAAATTACCCCCAATCAAAGGGACTTCTGGAAAGGTCTATATGGATGGTAAAGCACCTTACAAAAAATACTTTTGATAGTGGGGGTGAGCTGTACAAAGAGTTACTGGTTTACTGAAGTGCACCCTGGAGAATGGCTCTTCTCCAGCTCAGCTTTTTATGGGAAGAAGGACCAGATCTAATTTACCAATCACTGATAATTTGCTGAAATCTCAGGACAATGAAACCACGTGGAAGAAGAAAGAAAATCAGAAGTGGAAGCAGAAATATGATTTTGACAAAAGGGCCCAGGATCACTCATCTCTTAACCCAGGTGACAGAGGTGTGATTCCTCAGGCCCACTCTAATACTTGAGACCAAAGGGGTACCATTAAAGAAGAGCTGCATCCAAGGTCTTCTGTAGTCCAGACAGACCAAGGGGACACATTTCAGTGTAATCAAAGGGATCAAAGAGTAAGTTCCCAAAACACTGACAGCAGATGTGGACTCTGGCATTTACCAACAGACTTACCATTTATCATCAAGGCACAAAGGATAAACTGTCAAGGAACAAGAGAACTCAGACTCTAATGAAAAGCTGATACTGAGAAGATCAGAGCGTGAGATTAAACATTCCGAAAGACTCAGACTTGCTAACCTACCTGGAGAAGGAATATTTGAGGAAAGTGAGTGGTAAAGACTCATTCCAGAGTGATGTGCTGGTAACCTCTTCCCTCTAGGTAGTAGACACATTGGGTTTATGGAAATGTACTAGATGGATTGGGAATTTAATGAATGTGTTATTAGATAGCTGTTAGCTGTTGATATATAAGATAATTGGGTTTTTTTAGGAGGGAAGATGTAGAGATGTTTGTGCAAGATTATAATTTGGAGACACTCTCTCATAAGGGACAGTATCATAAATATAGGAATTTTGAGATGTGCCCTGGAAGCACGGGTGGCAAAACAGTGTAGCTGTGTACAGCAGTTCACCACAGACACACACCAGTTTGTTTGAATAAAAGTTTCATTCCTTTCTCATTCATTGGTTTGTTGTTTAATGAACTCCAAGATTATTTCACTAAACTTTTCAAAATAAAGCAGAATATATTTATGTTTTATTTGACTTTTTAAATACAATTATGCCAGCAGCATTCAGTGTAAAGCATTCTTAGTAATTCAGTTAAAATAAAGGGACAAAGGATATCAGAAAGCACTTCGCTTTGCAATAGGATAACCATCTCACACCTATTTTCCTAGAATCAGGACAGAAAAACAAAAAAATGCAATGTCATAACATAGGCAAATAATATTCAGAGAATATGGAACAATGGGACTGAGCTAAGAGCAAAGAATCCCCTGGACAGGCCCAAAGCACATAATTGTCAGGTCAATCCCAAATGACTAATACATGATAAACATACATCCTTGTACAGGAAAGTGACGGTTTATGGGAAAAGAGTTATTCATAGTAGAAGGCTGTAGGACAAGCAGCAATGCCCAGATGCTGTGAAGAAAGGAAAAGTTTCTTTAATATCTGGTTTAAATGTTTATAGTAGTATGCCTGTTTGTGGTATTCTTAAAAGTTCCTATTTCTAAATTTCTCTAAGAAGGAGCTATAACTCCATGGAACATGGCAACAAGGGACATGGTAGAGGCTGTACTGCTGATCAATGCTAAATTCATGTATAGACTCTTCTTGCCAGTACAAACACTTATGCAACGGGTTGATAGGTGATATTCTGTAGGAGTACATCCTCCCATACACAACCCCTAAAGGCCTCAGTCTAATATCAAGGAGTAAGAGTCCCTTCCAAGAAGGGAGGTCCACTTAGGCAAAACCATAGTGAGTAATGAGAGATCAATAAACAAGAGCACACAGGAGGGAAGAGATCGAACAATGATCATCTTCAGACTGCATGAAGGTGATATGATTCCCCATCAGGCTTCTGTTGGCCAGGTGACTTTTCCCTTTGTTTCTCATGATTTAGAATTGTCCGAGGAATCCATATCAAGGAGCTGGTAGCAGCTTCTTCACCTGATTCTACCCAGCTGGCTCCCCAATGAAACCTCATATTATTAGCATATTATGGCCACTTTCCCTGGCTGGTTTCCCCCCCTAGTTTTAATCTCACTCTAGCCAGAACAGGCCTTGGTTGGCTGCATTCCTCTTTTCTTTAGACAGGTAAATACAGAGGGACTTGGAATTAAAAGATTTTAAAGGGACCTGAGTAAGGGAAAAGATCTGCTCAGAATCCTGGGATTAGATGAATGCATACCTCCGACTGGTTGTCCGAAGTGCAGCTACTCAGATTTGGCTCTGCAATTCAAGTTTGCAAGCACAAACTGCTCAAGTAACAAGGGAGGCTTGGCCTCAATCCTTTTAAAATGTATCATTAAATATCTTGCCCAAGGTTACACAGGAAGTCTGTGGAAGAGTTGAGTCGAGGAGCAACGTTCCCCGACTCCTAATCCTGTGCCTTAACCACAAGAACATGTTTTTTCCAGGAAATCTGTTTCATAAAATGAACTCTAAACTGCTCAAGGGTAACACAAACAAATGCACACACCCTTTGCCTTGAAATACTTTCTTTCTATAGACCTAACTTGCATATTTTGGGGACAACTGTTCTTCTAAATAGTATTTTACATATTAGATACATTTTAAATATATAACGTATAGTATATAAAGCATACATTTTGCTGGGGTTTCTGAGTCCTTTTCTACTTGGTTCCCCCAAGAACTCAGTTCAATTCCAGTCTCATCACCCAGGTTCCTTTATTTGGCATACAGCAGTGCTATGCTGAGTTGCTCAGACTCGAGCATAGGGAGAAGGTATAGGGCATATCACACAGCAAACCTCTTTCTTGACATACATTTACACATTTCATTCCATTTATTATACATTACACAACACATTTTGCGATTGGTTTGGTCACTTTTTAGGAACCAATCGCTGTCAGCACACACTGTCCATGCACAACTTAGTCTTTACCTCATCTTATCCACTGTAAATGGTTCCCTAGGTGTTCCCCCTTATCTTAGCTAGTACACACATTCTGCTTCCAGTCTGCTGATCCATTTACTGCACTAATCCTGTCTTTCAAGAAATGAGGCCTCCCCCATGTCCAATTACACGTCAAGCCAGGCCTACATATTTAAAACCTACATACATTAAACTGTTTAAAAAATCTTTTTCAACTCAAGCTTGAAAAACGTAGCCAGTCCCTTTTACCACAACAGGTAAGTCCACTTGCCAGGCCAAACAACAGTACGCTGGCTGCACAAGCCACACCCCAGTGCCAAGCCACATTCTCATCTTCCCAGGCTCCTGCAGGGTAGGTGTACCCACTGTTTGGGTTCAAAGACTCCAGTCTCTAGCCTGGCAAACACTATGCCTCCAATTAACGTTGCCCCTCAACAGCACTCCAAAATAAAATAATGCTGCCCTTTGTCACCACTCCTCAAATAAATTAATGATGCTGCTACACACCACACCAAGTCAATTAGTATTCAAACAATTTTATGCTCCTCCCATAAAACACTAATTCTGAGCAGTACCCTCCATAGATCAGTTTGTGTTGTTTCTCCTACGAAGTCCACAAAGTCATCTGCTCCATAGAATGCTCTTTGTAGTACTCAGTCACATATGCAGAGTACTCTGCTGGGATAGACGGGTCTCACCCAGGTCCTCTATCCCAGGGGGTGAAGATGGCCAGGCCTCAAAGAACACACTGCTCCTAGCAGTGGCAGACAGGACTGCCACGTGTCAAGTGTATTCCAGCTGCCAAACTGTACCATATGCATTCAGCTGGGCTGTGGAGAAAAGCTTTAGTTCCCCCCTCAACCACTGGGGGCTGCTCAGGCTCCATATAGCCAGATGGCCTTTTTATTTCCCTCCTGTGAAGAAGGTGGCAGCAGAAGCTGGTAGGGAGGGGCACCTGAAGGCCAAGAAAAGGGATAGAATTGGCCAGGCTGTGAAAAACAAGGGGGGTAGAGAAGTTAGCAAATATGCAAGTGATCTCATTTAAAACACTGCACAAAATGTCACGTTGCTGCATAAAACTTGACAGCGATGGGCCACTGGCCCTCTAGCTCCCCATCAGCAGCAGTGGTGCTACTCACTGCAGACTTAGGAAGACATCACTGAAAAGTTTAAACTCTGGTTCATGTATGGAAGGCTCTCTCTGCAACCATAAGGGCTAGAAACTTTGTTTAAAAATAAAAGCTTGGATTCTGCACAAGTTGATGCTTACCTGGGGAAGATTCCTGCTATGTGAGTGAACGGCTATTAAAGCTTATTTTAATTAAATGCTAACCCTTTTTATAAAGGTGCTCACTTAGGCATGCTAGGAATGCACTTCCAATTTTAGCGCACAGGGCCTTCCCCTTCAAAAGTGATCTTCAATAATTATTGACACGAGTGGTGGTGGTTATTAATATTACAGAGGCAGCTAGAAGCTTCAACCAGGTTGAAGCCTCATTTTTGCTTGCTACTATGTTAAATATAGTAAGAGATGGTCCCTGCCCTCTACAGCTTCAAGTCTAAATAAATGGGAATTATCTCCATTTTAACAATAATTTCACTATGACAATTCCTCAAGTGACTTGCCCAAAATCACTCCAGAAGGCTGTGGCAGAGACAGGACAGGAATCCAGTTCAGAAGGTTTGGCCAGTTTCTGGCCCTGCCACAGGATTCATGTTTGACAGTGGGCAAGTTGCTTAACCATTCCATGTTGCAGTTCCCTATCTAAAAATGAGACTGCAAAATCAAATATCACATGTTAATTGGGTGTGCTTGGGGGCATGAATATGAATATTTTTGTTTCTGCTTCTACTGGGCATGCACGACCAATTTTATTGCAATTAATATTTTACTATCATATAGTAAAACTGCATATTAAGAAAATCCCATACTACACCTGTAAAATAGCAAAGAATGCAAGTGATCTGATACAAATTTCAAACCAGTGTTGTGCAGTATGTAACATTCCTTTGCTTGTGTATTAGTATAAAAATAAATAAAAACATAAAATTACCTAGCAACTTGCCATCTGAAGACAACCTCACTCATTGGGAATAGATTACATAGCACCAAACCAGTTTTGCAATACTAAAAATAAGCAAAACTTAAGTGAAAAAGGGGAAGAGAGCGGGGATAGAGAAAGAATATTGTGGAGAAGGACAGGAGATCTGGATTCTAATTCCTAACTTGACATGCTATGAAACCTCGGACAGCCACTTCACCTCTCTCTGTCATGTGTGTGTACATATCCATTTTTTCAAGTGTTTTAGACTGTTGCCCATCGTAGTATCTTAGTGTCTTCCATGTAAAATAAAAAGCAACACTGAAGACTCTGGTAGACTCTGGCACATCTCCCTTTTTGAGGTTAAAACTGACCGGGGCAGGGATTTTTGTTATTTTTTGGTTGGTAAGGATATAATGAGTGGGAGGAACAGTGGTGTGAGTGTCATTCTTTTGGAAAAGCTTTTTCAAAAAGGGATAATGCTGACTTGCCTCACAGAAGTGTTGTGGGGCCAAAATTCATTCGTGGCTCTGAGGTACTCAGATATTTTGTAGAGGAGTGTCTTACCTTTAACTTCATTGACAGCACAATCTAGTTATTGGATAAATAAAGCACTGAATAGGAAAAATATCAAACAAATTAAGGAACATGAAAAAACATTTTGAAGAAATAAATCAAGAATGACATCAATTTTTTTCATTAAGTCTATGCCATTAATTCAGATGGAAATTTTTTTTTGTCTAAAGTACCTTACATTACTTACGGAACAATTATAAATCAACTTGATATCAGTTATTTTCCTCCTTTACCAACCCAGCTGTTTTCTGAGGAGATACTGCCAGCTGAAACATATCTGTGGTCATGCTGTACAGGGTACAGTCTGTTCTTCAAAGCAGGACAATGAAGGCCTCTGAGCTTCTGTTTTCCAGAAATACCATCACAAGTGATGGCTATGGCTGTGTGGCTTCTAATAATGGTGGTGCAGACAAGCACTCAGAGGTTTGATTTACTGAGGAATTGGTAAGGGTCTTTAAGAAAACAGAAACTCACTCTCAGCATTTGTTTGTTGGCAGTTCTGGTTAACTTAGTCTGAAGTAGCAGTGCCAAAAGCCAAGCTCAAAGGGTCAGAATGCAGCCAATGCAGTATTTCCAGCTTTCCTAAATATGGTACACAGTCTAAGGGAGCATCTAAAGTATCAAGATACAGAAGAAAAAAAACTCAGTAAAGGGATATAGTCACTGTCAAATGCTTAGCAAAAGGGAAAGTATTGTGTTATGACCTAACTCTCCATCTCACCAAATATTAAAATTACATTTCTTCTATTCCTCACAGCAGGGGCACCTGTGCTAAGATCAGACAGGATTTTTTCTAGGACAAACGTTTAAGTTACCCTGTTATTTTTGGTACTGCCAAAAGGTTAATTTTATTATTTGTATTGAGATAGTCCCTAGAGGCCCATTGTGTTAGGCGCAGTACAAACACTAGAGAGCCCCTGTCCCAAAGAACTTACAATCTAAATAGACAGACAGGCTAGACCAGTGGTTCTCAAACTTTTTATATTGGTGACTCTTTTCACACAGCAAGCCTCTGAACATGACCTTATAACTTAACACATTTTTAATATTTTAACACTATTTTAAATGCTAAATTTATAACCCTATTGTTTAAAATGAATTTACCTTTTCTCACCACTTTTAAATTAAGACTAAAACACATTTTATTAAATTATTGTTAAAAGCAGAAAATTAATGTTTAAAATAGTTACGGTTTAATACCGGGGAAGAAGGAAAGGCACGTGCACAGAAACTATCAGTATCACAGCAGACTTAGCCCTCCACTGCCATCCTTACTTCTGCACTGCTGCTGGCAGCAGTGCTGCCTTCAGAACTGCGGCTGCTGTTTGGGCACCTAGCTCTGAAGGCAGTGCAGAACCGCGGAAGTAAGGGTGGCAAAGCCATACCATGCCACTCTTATTTCTGCATAATATCTGACCTTTGTGCTTGGACAGGTGGCTATGGGTGAAGGCTTAGGCAAATTTTGGGGTGGCTATAGCCCCTACAAACCCCTCCCCGCCGTGCCGCCCCGCCTGTGTGTCTTAAATTATAAATTACCTTTCTTTGGTGCTGATCTCAGTGTTCTGATTGGCCTGCAATTTAATGCAGCTCTTCAGCTGCTGAACAATCAAGCCCTCTAATGTTGTCTTAGTCTCACCTTTTTAGTCTCAAGACAACAAACCTGCACACACAATACCACAATCCCCAGAGTACAATTTTCTTAAAGTGGTGATAATACAAATACATACTTTAAGAACAACCATCGCTGCATTATACGTTTACAATACTTTAAGTAAATACATTACATTGCGACAGAAAGTGTGCGTAATTTTCTAAAACACTAGATTTAAATTATATAGTTTATAGCAGTTGCTCTCTGTTTCGTGCATGTAATGTGACCCCCCCCTTTGAGAACCATTGGGCTAGACAAAGAGTGGGAGAAAGGCAGTAGTATTATCCCAATTTTACAGATGAGGAATTGAAGTACAGTACTTAATTTCTCTAAGTGATTTCCCCAGGTTACACAGGACATCTGTGGCAGAGCTTGGAATTGAACGCAGATCTCCCAAGTGCCAGGCCAGCTCTTTAACCACAAGAGATCATCCTCCCTCAATGACATTAATTTGGGTTTGAAGTTTGATTGCAGGGTATTACTTTTTGTCTGTGGTGTATAACAAGTGAAATAATTTAAAATATTTATTAAACATAGAACACACTCTAAACGATTTAATACGTAAAAGATTTTAAAAGCCTTCAATTTTAATAATCTCCCCTATTCCCCCTCAACATATTTATATAGCTAGCTTAAAAAGGGGGGGAAATTGCTTGAGTCTCTCCAGGTTGTATCAAATGTCCTTGCTGGAAAAGACTCAATTTTTTGTGGTCGGTCTCGGGTTTTGTTTAAATCTGATCCTGTACCTTTTTGAGCCAAATATACACACACATGAAAAGAGTAGCAAAAGAACAGGTTATTGTAAATTCACAGAAAAGTATAGTGTGGTTAGATTTGTCTTAAAATGTCTGCTATACTGGATTCTTATTAAACAGAATGTAAAGAGACAAAAAGAGAAGAGAGATACAGGAGGAATAAGGTAGGGATGGAAATTGAAACACTAGATGAAGAGCTGCAGAACCTTAGGTTCACATCCCAAAAGATGATCAGGACACAATAAAGAAGCCAGCTGCTTCCCTTCTGTTCATCTGCTCTGGTCAGAACATCTTTCAGAATCAGGAAAAAGATGATCTAGTAATAGAACAGTAATGTTGTAGGTAACCCCTGGGTCCCAGCACACTGCAATGGTTGTGGCAGTTGTGCAGTCTCTGTGTTTTGTAATCAATACTTCTCACTGAACCTTCAGCTATTTTTATCAACAGGAATGGCAAGAAAGCTTAATGATTTAAATCTCAAGGAACCTTTCTTGGGATGGCAATTTTGTGGTTCACATGCTTAAAACATGCACTGATGGGCATATTTTATAAATTAGAGGTAAATAAAATTTACAGAGGCTGAACTGCTGACACAACCTCTTTCCTGGTGCCTACTGCAGTCCTTAGTCATAGACTTTTCTTCTCAGGACCTTTTTATTTGCTGCCCTTCCCCTCTAAAGGTCAGAGGTTCCTTTTTACAGACCTAAATCAGGCCTTTCCTTTCTCAGGATAAAGGTCTTGAACCTCCATCTGCATTCAGGGCAAGAGAGGTCATCTCTTCTACTGCCAAAAACTGGCTCCCCCTTAGTTCCTGTCCCAGAGCAATCTGATTGGGTGGGAAGGGACTCCGTGGTCCACCAAAATGTCCCCTAATGTCCCATTTCCAAAAATGTAGCTATTCCACCCTGCTTAAAAAGATGGTAAACGTTCTTTCTGAAGCTGTTACACCACCAGTTCAAAAATTTTGTAAAATGTCAAAATTTTCAGTAAGGCCAGCTAAACAAGTTTAGAATTTCCAGGGCAATACATTAAGCCATTTTGGAGAGAGGGGTCTTTTTAACCTTTTTTTTTTTATTTAATTTTTTAAAATGAGCTTTACAAAAAATTAAAAAAACAACACTTTTTAAAAACCAAACTTCCCAGAAATTTTTTACCTTAGAGAAGATGCAGCATATAAAATGTCAGGGAATACTGGGGGAATACGGAAAAATAGGCTTATTTTATCCAAAAGCTTATCCATAGCTTTATCCACAACTATGGAGCCACAGCCACCAATACAAAGTATCTGAAATTAAAGATGAACTTTTGGGATAAGAGATGTGCCATAGATGTTTTATTTCCCAGATCAAATCTATCCTGTTACTTGAAGTATACACATCCCATCCACGAACAGTAACATAAGGGAAGTTCAGTTACATGAGGTTAGTTACCTTGGAAGTTAAAGTTATAATCAATAATACTTAACTCACTTTTAATGTCACTATATTTAATAGGAAAAGCAAAAAACCCCAAAACCAGTTGCCATTGTAAAAATGTATTATATAAGTTAATCCTACATTATTAACATACTCTGTTACTTGAGACTATAATAAAATGCATGTCTTAAGAGAAAGACATTTTAAAAATTAGTTGCACAAACTAAGATGTGACAAAGGTGGGGATATGCCACAATGTCTTTTCTCTTATGAACAGTGCCTTCAAGTTAAAAATGCTTCAATGTAATAATTCCATATTTGTACTTTTCCTTTGCTTGCCATTCCTTCTGTTTATTCAGCAATTTAGAAATCATGCCACAGTGATATGCAGATGACAGGATGTAGTCAATAGGCTTAAAATACAATGAACACAAGCTGATTGAGATAATCATAAGAAGTGCATTGGTTCTCCAACCAGACATAACACGAAGTGGAGAGATCCCTTTGGACCTTTAAAATGACTTCTAGTATCATAAATACCATACAGGACCAAACTAATGCCACTGGAGGTACAACACATAGAAACCTTAACACAGGCATTGCTAAATATTTCCATTTTAAAGACCTAATTCAGCTACCTATAGCTTTTTTCAAGCTTTCAGACTTTAGCCTGGAATTTCCCACATTTGTTTGCTGCCTGAATGTGATTTTTTTTTTTTTTTTTTTTTAAGTTGCAGCTGGGGAAGAGGGGAGAGAGAAGGGGAACACACAAAACCAAATCACCTGTTTTTGTGAAAGAAAAGTGAAAAAATGCACTTGCCATTCAAAAAAATCTGTCACTTTAAAAAACAGCTTTGATACCTCAATGGTTTGTAACAGAAACTTAAAGTTTGGCAAGAGTTACCAACCATAGATTGCAGGTGGTCTGGGAAAAAAACTTAAGATTTGATCAAGTTAAAAAGTTTTACAAAACATATTTCATCCATGTTCACTGGTTTCTTGTTACAGAGTAATAAGTTCAACAGCTGTTTCCCAAAGTTGCAGACACTGTGCATATGTAAGTTGAGTGAAACTTCTCATTTAATATGTAATCCCTCTAAGTTCTATTGGCTTTGCACACACATTAAATAAATTGAGTAGAATTTCATCTCTAATGTGTACATGACACACAATTTATGGAACTGTACGGAATCCTCACTCATTCTGTATAATCTATTCATCTGAATACTGAATGATGCAGGACTCCTTACCAGTGTTGCCTCATTTATTGCTGAAAACTGTACACTCTATGAGACAGGAATCTATAGAAGCCCTTTCAACGGTAAGAAAGGAGTACAGAAGAACTCAACTAATTTAATGCATATTTTTGCAACAAAAAGCTTTCCACTGCTATCTAGAAAGTAGTTCCACAATATGGAATTTCTTCATATTAATTTCTCTTTTAAAACCTAGAAGATTAAAAGAATGTTAAGGCTGCCAAATGAACCCCTCAAATTAAACTAAATTTGCCTGCACAACTGTAATACTGCTCCCTACTGTATACACTGACAATACAGATTATAATTAGGTGATCACATACTACGCTGTGTATAGGATCCCTTGCCTCATTCAATGTAGGGATTGGCTACTGCACAGTGAATATGTATGGGAGTAACATACTGAACAGTTACAGTTTTAAAATTCTCATAATTCCTCATTCATTGTGCACCATACAGCCTGCACGCTGAATGATAAAGGGATGCTGTGGAAAAAATAGCATGTGATCATAGAACTTACGACCATACTGTAATGCACATTCCACATTCATACTGGGGCAGAATTTAACTGACCTAGTATCCTTAACTTTGGTATTTCTGGGTTTGAGTGTTTCGCTTTAAGGTGTCAATGTTTTTTAAATGTCATTTTTTAATAGAATTATTATTTTTTTTACATAGCAGAGGACATTTTGCTACTGAGCTAAGAAAGTCAGAAAGGGGAAGAAAGTCAGATATCCATTTCCTAGTGGCCAAATCCAGTAATTTTCCTTCTTCCAAATATCAGTATTTTACACTAAATGCAAAAGCAATATTAAAAATATTTTTCATAATTAGTCAAATGGATTAATTCAAAGAAATTCAGAGGACACAATGGAATGACTTAAGGACAGTGTGTCAGGCTTTAGTATTGCAGGTATCTATAAGAAGAGTTATAGATTACATATATGTATTGTAATAATTGGGGAATAAAAAGGGTCTAACGAAAGAGTCACAATTTTAACTCTGAATTTTGTCATCAGTTTGAGCAAGACCTGTATCTTTATCTTATTTCTCCTGCATAACCTTTTCCCACCAATAGTTTTTTAAATACTAAATAAAATTGAATGCCTAAAATGGGACAGCAACTATCCCTCAAATGAAATGGGGCCAAAAATGAAGAAAAACAGTACTTCATGGTCTTCTTTCCTTTTAGGAACTTGTTTGCAATCCATGCTTCGGTAATTTGATTTGCATTTTAGTGGGTATCTTGAAGAACTATATCATGGACAGATTTTTGAAACTTTATATTTTGTCAAACAGAGGTGACATTAATAGTGGGGTAAATTGGTCAGAAAATGTGTGTGAGTAAATATAACTTGCATACTCAAGGATAGAGTGGCCTGTGGCAGGAAAACAAGAAAGGGTATGTGATAGAATAAGGAGAACATGCTTTACCATGCACTATCACGTTGCTGCTTCTGCTACACTGCCATTAGATTCAATGTGCACTCCCACTGAATGTCAAAATGATGCAAGTTACTGTACTCTATTAGTTCCATCAGTTTTCTGATCAACTTACACCTAATGAGAAACCTGCATCCTACTTACATAATCTGTCATTTTGGCTCAAACTTCCTTGTGGTTTCACCCATTTATTACAAAGCATCAGTAGGAAGAGTGGGACAAACATGCATACATCAGGAGATAACAGGCCAAATTCATCCCCAGTGTAACTCCACTGACCTGCACCACGGTTGAGTCTGGCCTTAAGTAGCATTTGCACAATAGTGACATGTTTCACTTTGTGATTAAAACAAATATGAAAAATAACTGGACAGTTGATGAAAATGTGATTATCCCCCTTTCTTACACTGGTAGGAATCAACAGTTGTCTTAAACCTAACTAAAATCCAACCACTTCTCTAACTACTGCTCTTGGTGTTGTGGCAAATTGCTGGCACTACTATGATGGGTCTCGCGCTTTATCTTCTTGGGTGGGGGTTCAGGGCACCGTTTCTTGCCCCTGACCTGGGGTATTAACTGCCCCACTAGTGTCCTAGAGGAGGGGAGTGGAGAGGGAGGGACCTGGGCCCGCCCTCTACTCTGGGTCCCAGCCCAGGGGCCCTACGGATAGCGATAAACCACTAGAACTAGCGGTTCCTTCCCCTGGGCTACTTCCCTCTCCTGCCCTTCAGCTTCCTGCCCTCCCTCTGCACAAACCAGGTGTCCCTTTACCTAGGGTCTTTGTGGTCTTAGCTCACCGCAGCACTTCTCCAAACTGCTCTCTGCTCCAACACTAATCCACTCTGCTTCAACTCCTCCTCTTGTCTGATTGAAGCAGGGTTTTTTTTTTTTTTTTATCATGTGACTGGCTTCAGGTGCTTTAATTAATTTATAGCAAAAACTTTCTTCCCGCTACAGGGAATAAGGTTCCCTTCTAACACTCTCCTGCAGCTCCCTGGCCATTCTGTATCACAGTGTCTTGACTATGGCAGCAGAATGGAAGACCCAGTTGTTTGTCTCAGAAAGACAGACACCACACACCTCGCTATATGACTACCCTTCATACAGAAATGATAACAATACACTCAAATTCAATTCCCTCATCAACAGCTCATTCTCTCTCTCTTTGGTATACCATAACAGTACCCTCAATATTCCTTATTCATTCTACTGAGCCTGTTAACTTTTTCTTTCGTTACCTGCGTCACTAACATTACTTAAAAAAAAGAAAAAAGTCTACATTCCACATGAGCTTCTTGGAGCATTTTTTCATACAGGCAATATCAAATTAAGGACTATCCTTCAAGGTCAGCAACTAGAAATGATTCAATTTTTAAAAAGTTATGTTTGCGAAGGAGGTGAACTCCCCCTTATTCTATCTTGTATTAATAAATAGCACCAAAAATTCCAAGTCAATACACTTACCTTTTCTTCTTGAACTGCACTGGTTAAAGGACTAAAAGGAAAAATCTACATTATATTGCAAAACAATGTAACACATAAAACAAGGATAATTTTGGATCATCCCAGTGGTGTTGCAATTTATGTAGTTGCTGTACACTATGAGGTGTATCAATTTCTGGAATTGCAGCACAGTTACTATTGAGTAATGCATGGCATTTCCAAGTAATTGTATAAAAAATTTCTGATACCACTATAAAATGAGATTCTAATTCTAGAACACTGAATAGTCAGTAAAAACATATAGAATAGCCATTTTAAACAATCTTGCATAGAAAATTGACAGTTACATTGTGTGATTTTTTTAATATGCATGATTACACTTAGTGAAGCCATTTTTTCCTCCCTTACATTCCAGTCTCTTAAACCCACATTGAAAATGGAGGAATGTCCTTCAAGAAATACCGTACTGCTCATCACATTTGCTTTGGAATGGGCATTGTATTTTCTCTGGATAGCTTCATTATATCTGATCCACCTAGAAGATAACTGAAAATCATGAAGATGGTTTCTTAGTTCAAATACAGAAGCTAAATATAAAAAGGCAAGAATACCATTCAAATCAAAACTGTAAACCTCATCTGTCATTAGGTTCAGATTGAAGATAAGGACTCTCAGAACAGTACCTTTTTCCTGGGTTGCTGCACACATGAAGAAACCGTATCACTGGGTACCCGGGAAAATGTACTCAGGAGAGTGGAAACATTGGGAGAAGGATGGTATTGTGACTAATGCACAAGACTAGTAGGGGAGCTGGAATCTATTCCTGATTCTTCCACAGAAGTGTGACCTTGACCAAATCACCTCTCTCCCTCATCCATCCCTTCCAGTAAAAATAACTGCACTTAAAAGTTTATTACATTTTGAACAGTTTCACCAGTTTGATAGATATTTAATACATTTACTAGTCTCTCTCAAAGACAAGAAACTAAATGTGACCATGGTACTCCTAACAGAAGCATGGTTAAGTTTAATCCATTATTTTTTTATAATGTGCTTAGAGATCCTCTGATGGAAACTGCTACAGCAGCAATAGGTCATACCGCTCAATGTCTGGTGAGAACTTAATATGCAGGTTATAAAGTTTAACAGAGTCAAATGGTTCAGGTTATGCACTTGTATTTTAAGGGGAAAAAGGAAAATTCAGCAGTAAAATTCCTTTTTCTCCTTAAAGAAGAAAATAAAAATGATAAAAATAAACACACATTAATCAAACCATATGCATGTAAGGTAAGAGCCAATACTATTGTAGCAGTAAGCCATACTACAACCATAATGCAAACTTTAAAGGATCCAAATGAAATTGGATATTACTGCAGAGGTAGATTTTAGAATGTGTTACATAAAAGAAAACTGGCAACGTCATTTCTTTTGCTTCCTGTTTCACTGTCCCAAGATTAGCTACTGAAAATATTACTTGTTACATTCTTATACCAGTGCTTTATACGCTCAGAAGGGCTGAGTTTAAAAAAAAAAACCAGTAAATTTTTATTTCATCAATGAGCAGATGTAACCTTGAATACATACAGGGGGCAGATCAATTAAATACTTGAATAAGATGGCCTAATTTTTAAAGAGTACAGCAATACTTCAAATATGATTTTAGCTGAAAGTTTCTATTATTGTTTCATTAGCCAGCAGGGATAGGTGTTTTTAAACATGTTCTAAAACAATTTTGATAAAGACTATTTTACCACAGTGTGAACCCATGAACTCTGGTTGGCCAAACTGTGTTAGGAATAGTTCTAGCAAGATCTGTTTAAATGTCGTCTAAAATTTGCTCCTTAAAAGACCTAACAGCAAAGCATTACTATGACTGAAGAGATTATTTGTTTTACGGTAACATCTAGGAGCCCCAGTCAGACTACAATTCCATTGTGATAGGTGCTGTCTAAACACGGAACAAAACCCCCAGTCTCCTGCCCCAAAGAGCTTACAATCTAAATACAAGACAATGGGTACACTGACAGATGGGGGAGCTCAAGGAAACAATGACACAACATTGGTCAGCATGATACGCAGTGGTCTTACAACATCAGCTAAAAGAAAAGGAGGACTTGTGGCACCTTAGAGACTAACAAATTTATTTGAGCATAAGCTTTCGTGAGCTACAGCTCACTTCATTGGAGCTGTAGCTCACGAAAGCTTATGCTCAAATAAATTTGTTAGTTTCTAAGGTGCCACAAGTCCTCCTTTTCTCTTTGCGGATACAGACTAACACGGCTGTTACTCTGAAACATCAGCTAACTATCACAGCATACAATCAGCAAGATTTCATTAGTGCAAGTGTTTCCATTTCTATAATAAAAAAGTGAAGCCTATAATGTCATCATTACATTTTGCTATATCATTTCAATCTGCAATATTTTTTTCCAGGAAACTCCCCTACATGTAAGTTCTCTTGCTTTAGATAATCAGATTAGAAACCCCAGTCTTAGTTCCTTCCATGTTTTAGAGAGTCTGAATTTTTAAATTTTCCCCAAAATTTCTAAGTTTAGCTCCATAAAATGATGCCTTTTATTGTTCAAGTTAGTGATACAGAAACAAGCACAGAAAGGAAAATAACAGTTAGTGACAAGTGTTCAGAGTATTGTGATAAAAATAAAATGAAATTACATTAAAAGCAAAAGACAGTAAATTTTATACTGTAATTGAGAAGTAAAGACTTCCCCAGCTATTATATTGTACAACAGCAGAGTCCATGAATATTCAAATTTTGGTACAGGCACCAATAATTATATATGACCATTTTAATCCAGTAACAAGTATGTGGTTGACCTTGTTTAGAATTACAAAAGCTTCTTCACCTTCTCCTCCCCCCAGATAACGTTAACAGGAAAGCAATTAAAAGTCACTGAGTGAACATGCTGTGGCCTGTCTGCCTTTCTTGGTGCTTGTCTACAGTTTTCGTACTAGCATATTGGCTTCTAACCCAATATAGTTAGAGCAGTACAACTCTTTGTGCGGATGCAGTTACAGTAGAACCTCAGAGTTACAAACTGACCGGTTCACTAAACACCTCATCTGGAACCAGAAGTAAGCTATCAGGTAGCAGCAGACCCGAAAAATAAATAAATAAAAGAGCAAATACCATACAGTACTGTGTTAAACAAACTACTAAAAATACAAAGGGAAAGTTTAAAAAAAGATTTGACAAGGTAAGGAAACTGTGTCTATGCTTGTTTCATTTAATTTAAGAAGGTTAAACGCAGCATTTTTCTACTGCATTGTAAAGTTTCAAAGCTGTACAATATTAAGTCAATGTTCAGTTGTAAACTTTTGGAAGAACAACCATAACGTTTTGTTCAGAGTTACAAACAACCTCCATTCCTGAGGTGTTCGTAACTGAGGCTCTACTGTACATAGATATAATGATGCTTATATCAATATAGCTTTTCTGTAAATTTACTGATAAAAGCACCTTTAATGTCATATAACCCCCTAGTGCAGATACAGTTATATTGGTATAAAGATGCTCTCTATACAATAAGCTATCCCAGTATAAGCACCTTTATACCAATATAACTGTGTCCACAATAGAGGGCTGTACCACTTTAACTATGTCTGCTGCTTGAAAACTGATATAATTATAGCAGTACAAAACCTATGGGTAAGCCAGCCCTCGACTGGGTATGTCAACTCTGACTGAAAGCAGCTTTACTACTTTCTGGAGCAGGAAGTACTTCTATAGTCAGGACATAATTTTGTGGATGCACTATTTTGGAGCAAAACAAGCCCTGTACACTTTTAACTAATACATAACAGAAATAAGCCATGGAAAAGATACAAGGAGAAGAAAGATGCCATAAAAACAAGTTTTAAACCAACCTTTGGCCCTAGCAAATCTGCATATTTTAAAGCTGTATTTAGCTATTTATCGCTCAGTTGGTTACACTGTTACTCCAAAAGATTGAAAAAGCAAACAAATCACAAAAACAAACATTAGAATATAATTTTTTTTAATTTTTATAAATAACTTATCTGTTACAAAGACAGTTTACCCAGCTAAATCACAAAACCATCAACTCAAGATATCCAAATTAGGTTTTATTAATAAAACAGGTAAAAACTGATTTGTCAATCTTCACATAGAACTGCAGATGAAGCTGAAAAACAAGGCCTCATTTTTATAAACAAAATGCATTGAATGCAAGTGCTTTGGGTCTACTGCCTAATTACCTGGGATTGTCATTTTCTTCCCACATAAAAAATGCAAAGCCTTCAAAACAAAAGGCCTTTGTGCATTCACATAGATCACTTGTAAAATTCCTATTTAAAAATGTCCACTGGCAAATGTTTACAGTGGGTGACAGTCTACTTTATCTCTTGCCTTTTGCTACATTTTTAGCAGTCCCTCCAGCCTCACTTAGTGCTGCTACATTATTATTTACATGCTGTCTTTTTCATGTGTCCTGTAATATAATTTCATTTTCTCGACTTCAGTTACATACGTTCCTGATCACCTGAATATTTTCCTTTAAAAACAATTATCAAAATAAAGAGATGCTGAGGTTGCTTCAGTGTTCAAGTCTGCTTGATTTCTCTTTTCCAGCCTTTATTTCAGTTGTCCTAAATATTGCTATCCTTGTTTTCTATAAATATAAGACTTCACCACCAAGTCAGGTTTAGAAACTGGCTGCCACAACAGGAAAGTATTTAAAGTTCTCTGAACAAACCTGTATGATGCTGCTGCTGTTGATTTTGGTACTTTAGGTACTTCCCCAATAGCTCTTCAAGAGTCTGCAAGATACCCAGCAGATGAAGCAAGCTTAAATTGGATGCTAGTCTGTTGGTGAGTTGAAAGTTTCTCAGTTTGTTTCCTTGTGCCAGACAAAACACCATCTTGTGTCACCCACCGTAAAACTCAGTGTACAGAGTGAACTATATGTATAACTCTTCCAACTTTTCCTGCATTTTTACCAAGCTGCATCTGCAGGTCTTCACAGATCATCAGCATTTACAAGAGCAATGTACAGAATGAGCAGAGGAAAGCTATTTTGTGCATAGTTTCTTACCATTAATGCTCTTATTTTAAGGCATTGCTTCTCTCAGATAAAAGCTTAAAAAAGGGACATGATCGTGCTTAATCACTTAAAAGGGAAAAAAGAAAGTTAACAAAAAAGACTATTACACTATACATACAGAAGTACAAGAAAATAATAAAGGTGAGGAAAAGAAATCACTTAAAGCAGGCTCTAGAGCTATGTACAGTAGGAAAAGCTTTGGGGTATTTCACTGTGTATTGTACAGACAATGCATGCAGTTTTTCCTTTTCATCTTTAGAGGTGATTGTATAGATTCTGGCTTCACAGAGCAGAGACGTTTTCAGGGAAGACAAGGCAAAGAGTACCACTGATTTGTGAAGTTCTTCCCCTATCCATGGGCACTGTGGCAGCAAACAGTTAAACCTTGTTCCTTTTAATTTCCTCTGCATTTGTAGTGTTTCACTGAAAGCTTTGAAAACAAAAAAGCTATCATTCTATTCCTTTCCCCTGTCAAAATTCAGTAGTGACATTGGGGGATAAAGAGGGATGGGGAACACCCAAGCACTGAACACAGTGAGAATTATCTTACTGGGATATTGGTAATACTGTACACGGTTTAGGCAGCTGGCAACCAAGTCTTTCAGCAGATTACCTTTCAGCTGATGAATTTCAACTGCCTTGGACACAACACTGAGGTATTATTAGCTCTGTGGGCTGACATTTAACATTAGCAAACCACCATCTTGTCAAACCTTCAATTTTACAAAATCCTATGAATAAATGATTTTTTCCCCCAATGACAGAACAGTCCATTGTAGGTTTGTTATGGTTTTACAAAAGATAATGGGCCTGTTGGCTTAGAAATGCCTGGGCATTTCACATTGTTCACAACGGTTTAAGGCTGGATGATTTAAAAAAGTACAGGCAGTACAATTCCACTGAGCTCCCTCATCTTCGTCTGTGTCTGGAACAGTCTTTGGTGTTTTGACAATGGACCTTTGATCTGTAGGTGTGAAAAAGAAAAACAATTACTAAACAAGAACAGCAAGGATGAACAGAATTTTGAGCTGAGTTTTGGGTAACTAACAAAATTACCTTGTACCTGTGAAAACTTCACAAGCTGTTCTAAGTGACAGAGAGATCTCTCTCCCGCCTCCCTCTACCTGCTGCCTATATATAGCTTTGCCAACCATATCAAAGGTAAGTCTCCCAACCACTTTTCTGTTCTCTGTCTAGCCTCTTCCTAAATTTATTTGAATACTGCAGTTTTAGCAGATTAAATTAGTCAGTAAAGGGAAGGTGCACACAGAGAAAGGGGTTATTATATAAAGTCACAAGAAAGTCTAATATTTATTTACATTTACAACATGAAAAAGAGGGCATGCTCTGGTCTCTGGGGGACTCTGAAGTAGGATTTAAAAATTTGACCCTGAACAAATGACAACAGAAAAGATCAGCAGCTTTCCCCAAACCAGAAAATGAACAGATAGAAATATCAAAAACAATACACTGCCCTGTTCACAAGTACAGTTCTTTACTGTACCACTCTCTTCAAAAGTCTATATCAAAAGGTAGTCCTTGACGTATGCCCTGAAGTTCAGACTCAATGAAGCATAGGGCTGGAAGGGACCTTGAGAGGTCATCTGTCCATCCCTCTGCACTGAGGCAGGACTAAGTAAGCCTAGACTATCCCTGACAGGTGCCTGTCTAACCTGTTTTTAAAAACCTCCACTGATGGGGATTCCACAGTCTCCCATGGCTACCTATTCCGTACTTTACTTACAGTTAGGAAGATTTTCCTAATATCGATCCTAAATTTTCTTACTGGAGACTACGTCCATTACTTCCTGTTCTACACTGTATATGGAGAACAATTGATTATCATTCTCTTTATAACAGCCTTTAACATATTGAAGACTTACCAGGTCACCCCTCAGTCTTCTTTTCTCAAAATCAAACATACCGAGTTTTTTAACTTTTCCTCACAGGTCAGGTTTTCTAAATCTCTTATTTTTGTTGCTCTCTCTGGACTCTGCAATTTTCCCACACCTTTTATGTAAGTGTGGCACCAAAAACTGGACACAATACTCCAGCTGAGGTCTCATCAATGCCTAATACAGTAGAATGATTACCTCCTGTATCTGACATACAGCACTCCTGTCAATATATACAAGAATTATATCTGCCTTTTTTGCAACTGCATCACATTGTTGGCTCACATTCAACTTGTGATCTACTATACCTCCCTCCCTGCAGATCCTTTTCTGCAGTACTACTGTCTGGCCAGTTATTCCCCATTTTATATTAGTGCATTTGGTTTTTCCTTCCTAAGTGTAGTACTTTGCCCTTACCTTTATTGAATTTCATCTTGTTGATTTCAGACTAATTCTCCCATTTGTCATGGTCATTTTGATTTCTAATCCTGTTCTCCAAAATGCTTGCAACCCTTCCCGATTTGGTGTCGTCCACAAATTCTGTAAGTGTACTCTTCATACCATTATCAACAGTCTTTGGCTATTTAAGGTTAAGGGGAACACATGGGTGGGGGTGGGGATCCAAAGCTGAGGCTCACTTGTGGAGAGCACCAGAGCAAGGAGGGCTTCAGTTGAGTGCCTCCACTAATTGCAATTCCAGCAGAACGACAGAGAAACATGCTGTCTCTCAAACAGCTAAGTTGATGCCATAGGGCTTTATAGATTTTAAAAATCCCATTACCTGGAAACCAACAGGCAGCTAGTGCTGATCACAGACCACTGGTGTTGCACACTTCCAGTGAGATACACTAATTTACGTTACGCACCATCTTCACTTTGTGTGTTAATTTCAGTGCAGCATGGGTAACAGTATTTAATTATATACACATATGCTATACATATCCCACCTCTCAGTATTTCACCCTTTCCTAAGCAGATTCATTTCATTACTACAGATACAAAGTTTAGCTTTTCATTATATGTATAGTCTTATTACTCTCTTGAAATGGCAACGGCAAACACTTTGATAGATGGTCAGACTTCACTATAGCTTGTTAGAATCTTTACTTACTGCTAAAATTTTATTTTGTAACTTTTTGATGTAACATTTCTCAGTTTATTCACAACAAATATCCATCACCACCATCACAGATTCTAAGAGAATCATTTTTCACTTTTGTGAATGGGGAAACATACAAGTGTCTCCAAACACTTACATCCAAAATTCATCATTATCTATACTGTATTTTAAGTGCAAATCTAAACTGTGGAGCTAAGCCCAAAACAACCTCTCAGATTTGAACAACTCTAAATCTTAGGAGTGTTCAACTTAAGATATAGAACCAAATTTTGTAACTGGGCCCTCCTCTACTAAGTAAGTACTTCTGTTATGGTTGATCTTTCTCATTTTAGGAGATGCGAAACTGAAAAGTAAATGAAGGACTAATTTGGCAGTTCTTGAAATTCAATTTTTTAAAATAACTTTTAAAAAATATGTAAGAAACATTTGCAATGTCCAAAAACTCATGTCCTAAAGCCTTAACGGTATTTAAAAACTAGCTGGATTTTAATATTTTATACGGTGCTATTAAATGGCAAAGTTGTATTCTAATGCTATTTAAAAAAACAACACTATTTTCATTGTTCCTGAATACATTTCTATGGTGATTTAGAATCCTAAATAATTCTCATCATTATAAAAACAAATCACAGAACATGATCTGTAAGCATTTTTGCAATAGGTGAGGCACACAAACAAAAACAGTAGTGACTTATAACCTAACCACGATATAGCACAATAGGCACAGTCAAATCTTTATTATTAATTATAATTAATCATAACCCTTAAAAATTCACTGCTTTTGAATTATGCAGATTTAATATATTCTGGCTCACTTTGGGGGAAAAAAAAATCAAAAAAGTTGTGATTTGTAACAGTCACTTCTAATCATACTCAGCAGGCATCTGCTATGGTTTTGGCAGAGCTTAAAGTCCTTGCCCATATGACACTGAAGTTCTCAGAACATCTAACATTTCCCTGTCTGGTCCAACAAGGGGCTACCCCAAACTGCTGAAACGACATCCCTCCACATTGATACAGTTAAGGCATGGTTCAACCTAAACTAAGGCTTTAGCATGGTCTGGTAACAGTTAAGTCAGATCTGCACTTATAAAACAGAACCAAATCTTTAAAGTATGTCTGAACTCTGAAAAGTTACTCTAAAAATAACATATGATTCCATGTTTAGTTCCAATGATTTCCAGATCACATGTTCTCAATTTAATAAACTTTTTTCCTGTTAGCCTTGCAAACTCATCCTGGTCTCAGAAACAAGGTCAGAGTCTTTCCACTTCAAGCATTAGCACTTGTAATAAAAGGTTCTACAGGCTAAATTAGGCCTTCTGTGATACCTATGCAAACTCAGGGTTTTCAGATTATGCCCTCACGTACACCTGTACAACCCCTTTGCCTTCAATGCAGTTGGTACAGGTACAACTAATTTGAACTTTGTAAAAAGTTCATCATTCAGAGGGAATAAAATCTGCATCTCCTGTTTGTACTGGCTTTGTAGGGTTAACAGGAGTAAACTGTAAAACTTATTTTGTCATTAACAAAAGCAGGTAAGACATGGAATACACACAAATCTTAACTACATTAGGAATAAATTATCTGAATCGTAAATGATGCATAATATTAACTTTTCAAAAATATTTAAAACTGTTTTACTAGGGGTTGTAAGGTTTCTATGGCAAATCACTCACATGACAGCTGCTACAGCGATCAGAGAAACTCAGCCCTCTAGGGAAATTAAGCACAACTGAATTGAATTATGGTAAATTTTAAAAAATACCCACCATTATTTAAACACAGAAAATCTGGTTGCTATGCTAACTCTCAGACTGTACAACTAAGCGTTGGCAGTTCTACTTTTGAATATTTTAAAAAACAGCTGACTCACCAAATGTGACTCACTGAGTTTTCAGCCCCAGGAAGCATGAAACCTCTCTCTCCCCCTCAGACTTGGCAGACTAGAATGTTTTAGTCTGCATTCTGAACTTCAGAAATTAACGCCCACTCACTCTTCATAATCCTTTTTAGAGAGGTGTAGCCCATCCCCAGATGCATGCATCTCCTTTGGAAAATGCTCACATTCTAAAGTTAAATGTTATGAATTACTTCTAAAATGCAGAGGCCTCAGTTTTTATTTAAAAGTGTTGTAATAATTTATTTTAACAAATGCCTTATGCTCTTAACAGAAATAGTCAGTTAAAAATATAAAGACGGTATTTTAAACATAACATCTGACAACCAACTTATTTAACAGTTGTTGTTGCTACTTAAATATCAAGGATAATCATGTCTGCTTTTTGCAACATGAACTTAAAAAACAAAAATTAAAAATCAGATTTTTTAAATTTTAACAAAATACATTTAAAAAAATTAATATTTAAAATTAAATTTGAAACCATGACAACCTATATGAAGGCCTAAATTATATTAAAATAATTGAAATTAAATAAAAAACAATATTCAAGTGGTATATGTTTTCTGCTGAAGTTTTAATGAAAGTCAAAACACTGAACTGATAGAAATCAGGCTAAGTATCTGGAATTAGAGTTTAAATACTAAGCCAGCTTTTGATAGCAGTAGCTTCTTCTGCAGATGCAGAGAATATTGTTTTTATTTCAACTAGTTCAGTTCAATGATTAGTTCACTCAATGTACTTTCAAGTGGGATTTGACAAAGCAGAAAAGCTGATTTTCTCACTTCCATTTTATTAATGAGAACAAATGTGAGAGAGACTGAGATCTACCAGTTCTAAAATCTTGAAAGACATGGTGGCCAGAAACAATCAGTTCTATTCACTAAGACTTATTCCTTTGTTTAATGAATCAGCTAGTTCTCAATGCAAAAATATGTTTTGATACACTTACTTTTTTTCTTCTGTATCGAGTATGCTTAAGGTAGTTTTATTTAACTAATAAAAAATTTTAAAATGCTATTCTTGTGGATTTTAATTGAATTTCAATTTCCATCCAAATGCAGCTTGACACAAAAAATAAAAAATTAATAATCATCTAGTATATAAAAATGAATCATTCACCATTTTTCAACAATCAAAGATATAAAAATGTAAAATCTGAATAAATGTACATTAAGGTAGATAATTGCTTAAATAATCGTATAGACATAGTGCATTCTCCTGGTTAGCGAAAAAAGTAGTTCCAAATTTAGTGTAAGGCTACATTTAGTTGCAAATCAACGTGTTTTAATGGTTTCCAACCAAAGAGAATCAACCTTTCTTTAGGGAAATAACTAAAGTTTAAATGCAAACCAAGATTAAAAATCATCATTTAACTCAAGATTTCCTGCTTGCTTATTTAAATCATCATTAAAATCAGTGATTTAAATCCATTCTCCCTGGCTCTTTGCTATAAAAGTTTTCATTTATACTCTACCTTATAATCCTGCTATTAGTCTTTGGGCAAAATATTCAATGACAACAAGGCAGCTCATCAGAGAACCATCAGAAAAGTATGCTTGCAAAGTTGAGCTACTTGACTGCTCCCAGGAAAGGTGAATATTATCATATCTACAGTGCCATTACCTTCCACTAGTCTAGAATAAGTCCACTTCTTTGATACAGGTACATATGTATTTGGCATGCTGCTAAAATAGCTCCTAGTTTTCTTTAGTAATATGTGCCATACACACTTTACATGATTTCCCAGAAACTTTTGAACTGTCAGAAATGAGTGCTTTGTCAGTGCCAAAATTCTTTGATTAGCCTCTTCTCAAATAGTATATAAAGCAAGAACCTGAAGGAAGAGCTTCAAAAGCTCAGAAGCCATTAAG
Source organism: Chelonia mydas (assembly GCF_015237465.2). Classification (NCBI taxonomy): domain Eukaryota; kingdom Metazoa; phylum Chordata; order Testudines; family Cheloniidae; genus Chelonia; species Chelonia mydas. The sequence continues at coordinate 109,662,839 of NC_057851.1, read as the reverse complement.
AATACCCATCACACATGGAGATCACAAGAAATTTGGCATACCCTCCTTGGAATTCTGTACTAACACTGTTCTTTTCTAAAGCAACATGTTTTCACTAGGGGCTGTGATGAAGCCACCTAGCCTAGTTTACTTAGAACTATGCAATAGATTAAGTAAATATAGATGACCAACTTAAAAAAAACTAAACATAATCCAACCCATGTATTTTTCATAAATAAATCTATTTTAAAATACTAAATGTAATCATTCCTCTGTATTAATTTCTTCCCTCCTTGAAAGTGTGAGAATGTATACAATGAAACGGAAAAGGAAGGAAAGCAAGCAGAGGTAGGATTTACTCTCACTGACTTTCAGTGAGAGTTAGGTACCTAAGACTATGTCTACACAGCAATGTAAGACTAGGGTTAGTAACTCGAGTCAGCTGAACCGTGTTAGGGAACCCTGGGCTTGAGCATTTACACTGCATTTTTATCCTAAATTAAGAATGTTCTGACCCATGCTCAAACCTAGGGCACTGCTGTCCACAAAGCAGTGCACGGACCCGAGTCAAAGTAAACATATCCCAAAGTGCCTAGTTCTCTCCTTCTCCCACCTGCAATGTCGACACTCTAGCCCTAGGAATGTGGTGCACAGTGGGAAAACTCTACTGCCCACCCTGTTTCCTAACTGTAATGGTCCTACTGATGGGACTGTGCCCAAAAGGAGCACGTGCATATAAATGGCATAAGTAGCTCCTTTGGTGGCTGTCTCAGTAGAATGACTGCAGTTTGAGAAGGATTTATGCTGAACTATCATCTAATCTGAGAATTGGGCTCACCAGCTCTAGGCTGAGTCACTGCAGCCTCCCTGCACGAAAATGCCCCTGTGCACCTGTTCTGAGGATAATTACGACGTCTCTCTCCAGGGCTGTCAAGCTATTAAAATGAAACTTTGCAATACTTAATTTTTAAAATGGGATGTTCAATGAAGGTGTTTTTGTTTGTTTGTATTTTTATTTATTTTTGTCTGTTTTGAAATTTGACATAAAATGAAGGTATCAGAGGAAAAACACCACCCCCCCCGCCTGGCTGCTGCTGGCTGCAGAGCGGTGAAGTGCATCCCCAAGGTTTGAGGTACAGTGTGCTCCAGCACCCCCTCACCCCCCAGAATCCCTTATCCCTGCCCAACCTCAAGAGACAGGGATAAGGGATCCGCGGGAGGCTGCAGGGAAGTTGTGGGTAGAGTTGCCGATTTTGGTTGGACGTATTCCTGGAGGTTTCATCATGACAATCTTGAATTCCTGGACACTCCAGGACAATCCTGGATGGTTGGCTCCCACTCACCGTGCACATTGCCCTGGCGCCCTTGCACATGCAGCCCCAGGGAGGGCGGGAGCAATGGCCAGAGAATGAAGCAGGACCAAGCAGCTGCCCTGCAGGGAGGGGGGTGGCAGGGCTCCTGGCTCAGCATAGGGATGACTTGCAACATCCCAGCACCCAGAAGCCACCTCCTGCCTGTCAACTTCACTCCCTGCTCCATAAGAACGTAAGAACAGCCATACTGGGTCAGACCAAAGGTCCATCAAGCCCAGTATCCTGTCCTCTGACAGTGGCCAATGGCAGGTGCCCCAAAGGGAATGAACAGACAGGTTATCATCAAGTGATCCATGCCCTGGCACCCAATCCCAGCTTCTGGCAAACAGAGTCTAGGGACACCATTCCTGCCCATCCTGGCTAATAGCCATTGATGGACCTATCTTCCATGAATCTATCTAGCTCCCTTTTGATCCCTGTTATAGTATTGGCCTTCACAACACCCTCTGGCAAGGAGTTCCAGAGGCTGACAGTGCATTGTGTGAAAAAATATTTTCTTGTGTTTATTTTAAAACATGCTACCTATTAATTTAATTTGGGGCCCCTTGTTCTTGTATTATGAGAAGGCGTAAATAACACTTCCTTATTTACTTTCTCTATACCACTCATGATTTTATAGACATCTATCATCTCCCTCCTTAGTCGCCTCTTTTCCAAGATGAAAAGTCCCAGTCTTATTAATCTCTCCTCATACAGAAGCCGCTCTATACCCCTAATCATATTTGTTGCCCTTTTCTGAAAATTTTGCAATTCCAATATATCTTTTTTGAGATGGGGTGACCAGATCTGCACGCAATATTCAAGGTGTGGGTGTACCATAGATTTATACAGAGGCAATATGATATTTTCTGTCTTATTATCTACCGCTTTCTTGATGATTCCCAACATTGTTTGCTTTTTGACTGCAGTTGCACATTGAGTGGATGATTTCAGAGAACTATCTACAATGACTCCAAGATGTCTTTCTTGAGTGGTAACAGCTAATTTAGACCCTATCATTGTATATGTATAGTTAGGATTATGTTTTCCAATGTGCATTACTTTGCATTTATCAACATGAAATTTCATCTGCCATTCTGCTGCCCAGTTTTGTGAGATCCTTTTGTAGCTCTTCGCAGTCTGCTTGGGACTTAACTATCCTGAGTAGTTTTGTATCATCTGCAAATTTTGCCACCTCACTGTTTACCGCCTCACTGTTTCCAAATCGTTTATGAGTATGTTAAATAGGACTGGGCGCAGTACATATCCCTGGGGGACACCACTATTTACCTCTCTCCATTCTGAAAACTGACCATTTATTCCTACCTTTTGTTTCCTATCTTTTAACCAGTTACCAATGCATGAGAGAACCTTCCCTCTTCTCCCATGACTGCTTATTTTGCTTAAGAGCCTTTGGTGAGGGACCTTGTCAAAGGCTGTCTGAAAATCTAAATACACTATATCCACTGGATTTCCTTTGTCCGCATGCTTGTTGACCCCCTCAAAGAATTCTAGTAGATTTGTGAGGCATGATTTCCCTTTACAAAAACCACGTTGACTATTTCCCAACAAATTATGTTCATCTATGTGTCTGTCAATTTTGTTCTTTACGATAGTTTCAGCCAATTTGCCCAGTACTGAAGTGAGGCTTACTGGCCTGTAGTTGCCAGGATCACCTCTGGAGCCATTTTTAAAAATTGGCATCACATTAGCTATCCTTCAGTCATTTGGTACAGAAGCTGAATTAAATGATAGGTTACAGACGACAGTTAGTAGTCCTGCAATTTCACATTTGAGTTCCTTCAGAACTCTTGGGTGAATACCATCAGGTTCTGGAGACTTATTGCTGTTTAATTTATCAATTTGTTCCAAAACCTCCTCTAATGATACTTCAATTTGGGACAGTTCCTCAGATCTGTCACCCAAAAAGAATGGCTCAGGTTTGAGAATCTCCCTCACATCCTCAACAGTAAAGACCGATGCAAAGAATTCATTTAGTTTCTCCGCAATGGCCTTATCGTCTCTGAGTGCTCCTTTAGCATCTCAGTCGTCTAGTGGCCCCATAGGTTGTTCAGCAGTCTTTCTGCTTCTGATGTATTTAAAAAAATTTTGCTATTACTTTTGGAGTCTTTGGCAGTCTTTTTTCTTCAAATTCTTTTTTGGTCTTTCTAATTATATTTTTACACTTCATTTGCCAGAGTTTATGCTCTTTTCTATTTTCCTCATTAGGATTTATCTTCCACTTTTTAAAGGATGCCTTTTTGCCTCTCACTGCTTCTTTTACATTGTTGTTTAACCACGGTGGCTCTTTTTTGGTTCTCTTGCTATGTTTTTTAAATTGGGGTATACATTTAAGTTGAGCCTCTATTATGGTGTCTTTAAAAAGTTTCCACGTAGCTTGCAGAGATTTTACTTTTGGTACTGTACCTTTTAATTTCTGTTTCACTAACCACCTCATTTTTGTGTAGTTCCCCTTTCTGAAATTAAATGCTACAGTGTTGGGCTGCTGTGGAGTTTTCCCTGCCACAGGGATGTTAAATTTAATTATATTATGGTCACTATTACCAAGCGGTCCATCTATATTCACCTCTTGGACCTGATCCTGTGCTCCACTTAGGATTAAATCAAGAATTGCCTCTCCTCTTGTGGGTTCCAGGACTAGCTGCTCCAAGAAGCAGTCATTTAAAGGTGTCAAGAAACTTTATCTCTGCATCCCTTCCTGAGGCGATATGTACCCAGTCAAAATGGGGATAACTGAAATCCCCCATTATTATTATTATTATTGAGTTTTTTATTTTAATAGCCTCTCTAATCTCCCTGAGCATTTGAGAGTCAGTAACACTATCCTGTTCTGGTGGTATGTAATATAGCCCTACTGCTATATTCTTATTTTTCAAGCATGGAATTACTATCTATAGAGATTCTATGGTACAGTTTGGTTCATTTAAGATTTTTACTTCATTTGATTCTACACTTTCTTTCACATATAGTGCCACTCCCCCACCAGCACGACCTGTTCTGTCCTTCCGATATATTTTGTACCCTGGTATTACTGTGTCCCATTGATTATCCTCATTCCACCAGGTTTCTGTGATGCCTATTATATCAATATCCTCATTTAATACTAGGCACTCTAGTTCACCCATCTTATTATTTAGACTTCTAGCATTTTAAAAACTTGTCATTTTTTTGGCTGTCCCCTTTTGCATGATGTAATTGAATGGGACTTTTTTTTCATTTGACTGTTTCTCATCATATCTTCCCTGTATTTTATCATTTTCCATCTTCTCCTTATTAGGACATAGGGAACCTCCATTTATAGATCCTCCCCTAAGGGATGTCCGAATCAGGCAAGCTCCAGGCAAGCTCCACACAGCAAAGAGGAGGAGCCGGTGCTGGGGGAGGAGCAGGAAAGAGGAGCGCGCTCAGCATTTAATGGCGCTTCCTGCTGCTGTGCTGGCTGCCTGCAGCACTGCTCCTCTGCCCCCAGTTACTCTGGGATACATCTGGAGTACTTCTGGGACCTGAGTTAAGCTAGGGCCATATGCACACAGGAAACCAAGAGGGCTCACACCCTGGGTCCTATGCACTGGGACACTGGGTCTGAGCCCTAGATTAGCACATTTGCAGTGTGGACGCACAGGGTGTGTGTGTGTGTGGCTTGAGCCTGTGCTCAGACCCAGACAAATTGCTATGTAGACATAAACTTAGTGGCATTCATGCTTTCGAAAATAGACACCACAATCAATATTCAGATTGAATCAGTATTACAGCATGTGTTGCTAAAGGTAAAATAAGATTTTAGTATAACTCTATTTATGCTAGGACTAAATCCAAACAGTACCTTTGGGTTTTGGTGGCACAGGACCTAGAAATCCAATATTGTCATAAAAATTATGAATAGCGCTGGGATTAAAATGTGGTCCTGAAAAAAAGGTAAACAGTTTTTTTTAAAACAAAAACCTTTGGACATAAAAGCACAATTTTTTTGTAATGGTTACAAATGATAATACTACTATGTACATCATTAGCGCCTTTCACACCAAGATATCAATACACGTCTGAGAAAGATATTACTGGTGGCAATGACAGGCTAAGTAACTTTCCCTCTAAGGTTACACAACAAGTGAATGGCAGAGATGGGAACAGAATCCAGGAAGCTTGATTCAGTCAACAGCTCTAGTTGGCAGACTGACTCCCTAAATAATATTCAATTAAAGCATTATATTGGTAATTTTCACCTGCCTCTTTCACATATTTGGTTTTTTAAAGATAATTATTTTACTACAGTCCAAAGACAGGCATTATTTCCTACGATACAATATGTTTTATGTATTTAGATAACTTACTATACAGAAGCTCTGAGCTCCCTAACCACAATGAAACTCACAATTATGACACACACTTAAATGTATAAAAGCTACGTACAACTTATTGCTGACCTGCTGAGTGGGGATTACTTAATTTGAATTTCCTCCATTTTATATCTTTAACCTCTTAATCCTAATGGTTTCATAAATGTTTTCTCGTTTTAATTTCCTCTTTAAAAAGAAAAAGGTGTGTACTGAAACACATCGGAAAGTTTTCTTCAATCATTCACAACTTATTTATCTTTTTTCTAACGTAAGAAAGCATGCATTACCCTTGAATATTAATTGTCTGCTACGTTTGGCATTTGAAATGCCAATCATTTGAGTTCTACAAACCTTCAAAATAAATCTGATCAAATCTCAAACCATACCCAATGACTTATTTTCTTGGATGTCAGCAATCCTCTCTTTTTCTGTTTCTCAGCTACGTCCAGGGGCTCAAAACCTCACTGTAGCATTATCTTTGCTAAATCCCTATTTTCTTCTTCCTTACCTGCAGATGCACAATCTTGGTCTTCAATGACCAAAGAATCCAAAAGCAACAGGGGGGAAAAAAGTCTTATGGCCCTGCAGATGAGGAGGGAGGACATACTGGAAGCGAATCTGAAGCACAGTTTTAACTACCTATGGTTAGATAACGGACAGAAAAAAGTGAGGAATGCTGGCCATGCATTCCGAGAAACTTTTTTCATTCTCCGTAATTCAAAAAATAGCCAACTAGATTTTTCCAACGTTACAAAATAATTTACTTCTAGACTTATGGCAAGCATGGTGTGATAAATTTCAACACCTGACTTTTATTTGAGGGGGTAGGTAATGGGGAGATTATAAAACCATAACACTGGGTTTAGAATGAAAGTATTTTTATAACCATAACTATATTATTATGATAATGCAAATAACTTATGTGATAGTTTAGTCTGATATTTTATTTGTGTGTCATTGGGCTGAGATGGGGGGGGAATAAAATAAAAAAGGATGTTTACAGTTGCTGATACACTGAGAAAGCATACTGTACCTCTTGCTTGAAAAAGATCAATCTCTTTGGTTAGGCAATCTATGTCTATCTGCAGCTGTCTGTTACAACTTCGCAACTGTTGCATTTCTTCCAGCTGAAAAAACAAATCTGTTAGACTGAGTTTTCCCACTTCAGCATCAATCACCATTCACGTATATGTGGATGTACATTTAAGCTTATTTTTGGATTGGAGATGTATCAGTCACCCCTTTGTCATGGCTTTATTATGAGGTCTTTCAGGCCAAGTACATAGCACACATGCTCACAGATGAATTACTACTGAATTACTGTCCCTTTACAGACTAATAACTGTTTCAGATTCAGTTTATAGATTCAGGAACTGCCAGTAATCCACCACATGATGGCTGGCAAGATACTATGACCCCTTTTCTTTCAAAAATGATATGTTGCCTCTAAAGCGTTAGCTCCCTTTTAAACTATCCTCACATATTATCTTGCTATACAATTGACAAGACAGATGAAGCATGAGAGGAGAAGGTGGTTAGAATGCTGGTGGAAGAAGGTGTGCTATGAAACAGATTGTAAACTTGAGATTCTAGACTGAAGCTCTAGTTATTCATGTCTTTGAGACCTTCAGACTAGCCTACTGAAATGTTGTCTCCATGGTACTATCCTTGAAAGCCACTGAGAAAGTTCAGTTAGTGTGCAACATAATTGCCAACTTAGTGGTTCTTGCTATGTAGAGCATATTATACCTGTTATATCCGTATTTGGAACAACACTAACTACCAATTTAATTCTAGATACAATGTGCCATTAAATAAATTATTGTGCCATTTATTTTATTATGAAAAATCATGCTTATGGTTTGAATTTTACAGCATACAGAGATTTGGACTTACTGAAGGAATTTGGGAAACAGAATTCGATCTTTTCAGGCGCCTTCGTGTCAGATTATTCTCCATTTCATTGACTTCCGATTTTAGTTTATCTAACTTTTTCTTTTGAATCTCGAGTTCACGCTGAAGTCGCTCCATCCTGGCTTTCTGGTGTACCAGTAAAGCTGCAATACATATCAGCAAACAAAGTCCAATTTTAGCTAATTTATTATCCACCATACTGCAACAGTTGATAAATAAAGATGAAAGCTAATATCTTCCCAGAAAAATGATTCCATAAGAATGCTTTTTCATGCTTCTCACAAGAAAGTTTCAGCCACGTAAGACCAGACATCCTATTATACTTCTGAATAAAGTATGAAGCAAGTATTTCATCAGCATTAAAATCTAAAGGGTCTAACATGTTATGTCTATGTAGTATTGTCTGATTTTGTATTGTCTGGCTTTGCAGCTTTGACAAGTTGCAAAATTGGGTAACCGAATAATTCTAATGGTGATCCAATGAACCGTGCGGTATTTGGAAACACATACAAGCACAACACGTTTACCTTTTTTGTACTTTTCACTGCCTGTTTCTTTGTGAAAAAAACAAGAAAAAATTAATCACACAAAAAATCTAAAGGGTCAGAGCAAGAAAATCGACAATAAGTTTTCTCACATTAATAGAAAACAAGTTAAATTTAGCCACATATTACAATTTGTGAAAATAAGCTTTTACAAAACCTATAGTCAAAATTGTAAAGGGAAGAGTAAAAAACAAACAAAAAACCACCCAAAACCAAATATCCCTTGCACTGTATTCGTCTCAAATACCAGAAAATTTTAGACAAACTATGAATACACTATATGTAGTAGATTTTAAAGTAAGGCGTGCCTCTACCACAGAACACACTACAAAAGGTTTTCTCTCCCCCACCCCACTCTCCTGCTGGTAATAGCTTATCTAAAGTGATCACTCTCCTTACAATGTGTATGATAATCAAGGTGGGCCATTTCCAGCACAAATCCAGGTTTTCTCCCCACCCTTCCCCACAAACCCACTCTCCTGTTGGTAATTGTCCTTTAGATAAGCTATTACCAACAGGAGAGTGGGTTTGTGGGGGAGGGTGGGGAGAAAACCTGGATTTGTGCTGGAAATGGCCCACCTTGATTATCATACACTTTGTAAGGAGAGTGATCACTTTAGATAAGCTATTACCAGCAGGACAGTGGGGTGGGGGGAGAGAAAACCTTTTGTAGTGATAAACACCCATTTTTTCATGGTTTGTGTGTATAAAAACATCTTCTGTATTTTCCACAGTATGCATCCGATGAAGTGAGCTGTAGCTCACGAAAGCTTATGCTCAAATAAATTGGTTAGTCTCTAAGGTGCCACAAGTACTCCTTTTCTTTTTATCTATTTCAGTGGTTCTCAAATTGGGGACCATGACCCCTCAGGCGATTGCAAAGTTATTACATGGGGGTCGCAAGCACATGCCTCCCAGCTAGCTAGTAAGTCTGCTGTGAAAAGTGATATTAACAAATATATGCGCAATATCACTTTAAAATAGTGTAAATATAAAAAAATGTGCTTTTAACTTGCGGGGGGGCGGGGAGGTGTCACACTCAGAGGCTTGCTATGTGAGGAGTCGCCAGAACAAAAAGTTTGAGAACCACTGGATTTGATACACAATGAGAAAACGTGGCAATCAATTCAATTTCTATATATATATTAGTTCACATTACAGACTGCAACTAAATACATCACTTTTATTGGGACTATGTTCTGTAAAACACTGAGTATATCTAAACTACTATGTAAATGAGTTGTATTTATTAATAAGTAGTAGTAATAAGGGGCTATTTAAAAAGGGTAGGACAGCAAGGGTAGGACAGTCCCTTACAAGTGAAGGGTCCAGACAGATCTGTGATTTGAATACGAGCTGTAAAAGTAAGTGTCTACACCTAGTCTATGTTGCAACATTCTATTACTATTACCCTACTATTACCCTGTCTGCTTGTTCATTCACCCACCTATTTATCTTGCATTGATTGTAGGTTCTTTGGAGTAAGTACTGTCCTACGTTTGTACGGTGCCTAGCACGAGGCTCCAACCTGATTAAGGCCTATAATTTAATTATTATTAAATACATAGTCATATATAATGTTAAAAATTTTCAATCATGTCATATGTTGTTTGTAAAAGTAGTAAAGTAATTCCAACTGGTGTGACGTGATGCAGCTGTTTCATTCTCTTTCAGTCTGTTTGGTCTGGTTTAGGGCTGCCTTAAGTAATACACTTTAAAGTTACTGTAGTGTGGCTACTAGCCACACCATAATAAAACTGCAACATGCCTTCTGTTTAATATAAAAGTTTCAAGCTTCTCTAAATCCACATGCATAGTCAGATTGGGTTGAAATGTGCTACTGCAATAGAGGGTTCAGAATTCAATTTTGGTTGCAAATATGGAGTCATTTGGACAAGGAGCTCTAAAGATACAGCCTCTCCTTCCTCCTAATTATCCTTTTTTAAAAATAGGCTGGTTTAAACACAAATTTGCACTGAAACAAATGTTGAATTAAAACCAGTTTTGTAGTTCAGTGCAAGTCTGTGTGGACATTTATTTTGGAATAAAAATGTTTAAGTAATAAACTGAATTAAGAAAATTTTATTTATCTTATGCCTTTTTGCAAAGACATAGGAAAAAACACTGGGCACTAACCACATTTATCACTAGACTTCCCCTGATGCGATCTAGTTTGTCACCAAGAAACAGCTGCAAAACCTGACAAAGTTATTGAATTTTTTTAGGGTTAGCGGGGGAGGGTAAAATTCCTAAAATACAGCACCAGGAGATTTTTCACTAGAAAAATTCTTTTATGTGGAACCATACTGACTTTTCCATGGATCATCAGTAGAGTTGAGAACCCTTATAACCACAGCACAGACCTTTAACACTGGAGCTCAGGGAAGTCACTTCAAGTCTGCATAGAAATATTTATCAACCAAGACCATCGCTACCCTATGGAAAAGCAACACATCCTCCCCGCCCCCCCTCCCCCCCCACACACACTGCATCTTGCAGATTAGATGATTTTATGTAACTTCTCAGTTACTTCTAGCAGAGTTGGGAACACAACCCAAGTCAGTTATGTGGCAAATTCAAGTCCCATCCACTCAGCCACACTATCTTTTGAAATGAATCTGCCAAAGCTGAATTCCCCTTGTGAATACTTATACATAATGGCACTACACTGTAGTAATTGTGTGCCTTGAATGAAGGAGGGGCTGCAAGAAGAAAAAAAGATAGCCTTTTGTTAAGGCAACAGACGGGGCTCTATCTTGGTCCTGTCCTGAGCTCTATTACAGGCTTCTTATGTGATGCCGGACAAATCACTTAAATTAGGTCTGTATAGAACACACCTTACTTCTGTGAGATTTAGGAGTAAGAGCAGCCTTATGATTAATACACTGGATTGGGACTATGCAGACCTGGGTTCAATATCTTGGCTTGACCACAGGAATCACAAGGCTTTGTTTTCACTAGAAAAAAGGATGTTCTTAACTCAAGTTAACTAACTTGAGGTAAAATTCCTAGAGAAGACAAGCTAGCAGGTACATACGTATTATGACAGAGACTTTAATTACAGCACCCCACCTCATTCAGCGCACAAGATGGATCTGCTCTAGAGATAATCAGGGTTCTGTAATCAATTAGCTGTTGTCTGTAGCATACCTGGCATTTGTTGCAGAAGCTAGCAGGTGTGTAGTGAATGAGGCAGTGAACTTATGGAAGAGAAAGGATGATTGTAAAATTAAGGCAGCTGAGCACTACCCTGAAAAATGGCTTCTGATCATGTAATTAAAGACCGCATCATAGTGCACACAAAGGGGCCAAATAAGGGTTGCACAGACTATGCAATTTACTAGGTTTTTGAAAAACAATCAATCCATCCCTGGAACTGTACTGACTTTCACATGATTCATCAGCATGATTGAGACCTTGAGATCCATAGCAGATTTCTCTATTACTTGAGCAAATAAAGTAAATGGTAGTAGTAAGCTATCCTCTATGTGGACCAGTCACTAGAGAGACACAGACACTTTGCCAGCATCTGTGGGTTTGCCAGTGGGTTTCACAGTTATTCTGACAGCCGAGGAATACCGAGACTCAGGAATCCTAGGATCTGGAAGGGAATGTGGTTTAGCGGTCTATCCCATTCTGGCTCCTTCCTCCTCTGCTTCTTTCTTTGTTCCCCTTTCCCTCCCAGCTTATAGTCCCTCCTTCCCTGGCCTCTTTGTCCTCCTCTGTTCCCATCCCTGTCCCCAAGCTCCTGCTCCTCACCCCTCTGCATTGAAATCAGGCTGCTTCATCCGCTTCCTCACTTCCTGGGCACCAGCAGAGGAGCATTAAGAACATAGGAGAGAGAGGCTCCCTGTTCTCAGTTCTGGTGTCCAGAGCTGCAGCTGGTAGGGACAATTGCAGGAAAAGTCAAGCTCAGCCCCTGCAACTCCAGAATGGAGCATGTTCAGTAGCTTGGTGGAAATTATTCACGTGTTGTTCAGCTGGCATGCAGGAGCAGTGCAGGGAGGGAGTATTCTTAGTTCATATGCAATCTGTGGAGAATTTTGTTGCTGAACTTTAAACCTCTACTGAGCACGTGAACATGGAGATTTTTCAGAGGCTTTTAACTTGGCCAAACTTGGGTGGAGTTGCATGGTACAGTAAAAGGCACATTCCTGACACCAGGGTGATAGCCCTGCTCAATTTTAAGTTCTTGCACCAACTCCTCCTCCCCATCATGACTTCAGAAGGTACACAGTTGTAGCAGCAAGCCTCTTGAGGTTCTCAAAGACGGAATACACGGAGGGCACGCCTCTATCCCTAGCTCCTGCAGAGAAGGGAAGTACAGAACCCTTCTCTCTACACTAAGTTTCCAATGTTGGGTAGAGACTTCTCAGCTCACCCTCCCAATATCGCTGCTAGCTAAGCTCCTCACAATCCCTTGACAATCCGATCCCTCCAGTGTTACAGGGGTTGCCCTTGAAGAGTGTCAACTTTAAGTCTGACTCTCCATTTCCTGTTTTCCCAAGGTTTGTATTCTGTTTATTCTTCTACTGTTAGCATTCTTGTAAGGGGAATGTAAATAGACTAACACTGAATTTCAAGGTTTAAGTTTTAGGAATTAAACTCTAAGAGCTAGTCCACAGTTAAAATTTAGATGAGACTAGCTATATCACTCAAGAGCATGAAAAATTCACACCCCCTGAGTGCCACAGTTAAACCAACCTAACTCCTTGTGTGGATGCAGCTAGGTCAATGGAAAAATTCTTCCTTCAACCTAGCTACCGTCGCTCAGAGAGGTGAAGGTGGATTACCACATTAATGAAAAAAGTGCCTTCATTTTTTATATAAAGAATATGTAAAATTTTTCACCATCCAGAGACTAAAAGGTAGCACCAAGTTCTGGAAGACAAGGCCATTTTACTGCAGAACTAAAACAAATGTCAAATTTATCTGTAAAAATTGCAAATTTGTACAAAAAGGATAAATCACTTTAGCAAAACAAGTTGCAAAATATACTAGCAATGTATTTTTTTTAAAAATCATTTAAAAAAGGCCAACTTTAACAGCGTCATGTTATTACACAGATCAGCACATTGCCAAAGGTCCTGGAACTCCTTAATATTTAACTGTTCTATTTGGGGTAGAGGAGAACTGTACGAATGTGTTACACTTCTCAACATTTTCAACACCTACTTGCACAGAAGTAGGAAACAGCTTTCTTTGTCTGTAAATTTTAAATCTAATAATTAAACTGCAAATATTTGCATCAACAGGCATTTAATGACTAATAACAACAGGTTATATTCACAAATACATCATGCCTTTGAAATATGATTTTACCTCCTTAGGTTTTTATGATCACACTCAGACTGGATATGGTTTTCAGCTAGCACTATGGGATTTTTAAAAAAATAAATAGAAAAGTAAAACTTAATTGTGCAAAAATCTCAAGCTATTAGAAAAATCTCCCAATTCATCTGTTTACATAAAGGAAACCACTGGCAGCAAATGAGAATGCAACCTGCATCCATGAACATAATTAATATTACACACGTATACGCTTTTGTTGGTGAAGAGGAAAACAAATGTAACTACATTTTCTTCATTTTTTTCTAAATTACATGCAAAAGTATATTACCAACTCAAATGAAGCACTCAAAAGTTAGGAAAAGCAACCTTCATTAGGCCCCCTTGTGCGTACGCACTATGGTACGGTCTTTAACTTACATGATTTTCACAGAACCCCTTCCTCACTCAGTGCACTGGGTAGACGATGCTCACTGAATGAGCTGCTTTCATCATCGTTATTCAACATACGGCCCAATGCCTTACTTACTGTACACTATTCAAACCCTGCTCTGAACAAGGATTTATTAATTTCTTCATGCCCTTTTCTATGGTGCTCATCACTATAGTATCTGACAACCATTAATTAATTTTCCTTCATAATACCCCGTAAGATAATGTATTAGAACTGCCATTGCATAGATAGGCAATCAATGCACACAGATTGTCAGAAGCGTACACTATTCCACTGTGTCCAACTTGAGATGTCTATGGCCTAATTTTTCAGAGAATTTAACATTTTTTAGCACTGCATGTGTTCAGAGCACAACTCGTATTGACTTCAGTTGTAGATGTGAGCGCTCAGCACATCCGCAAATCAAACCACAAGGTCTCAAGTTGGACGTTCAGAAAATGATGAGCACACAATTAGTGATCACCTCTGAAAAGTTTCATTTAGGTGACTTTCCCAATATTCCATAGGAAATTGGTGGTAAAGATAGGGATAGAATCCAGTTCTCCAGGGTAGCATGCCTTAAACCATAAGACTACCCTTTTTCTGCCTGCAGCCTCCTGCCTCATTCACTACACATCATCCATCTTTGGCAACAAATGAGACAAAGAGGACTTACAGACAACAGCTTCATTTACTACACAACCCTGATTCATTCTCAGAGCACGCTCCATCCTGTGCCCCAAATGACCTGGGATCCTGTGGAAGAAATAGTAGGTGATCATGTAATTTAAAGACTATCATAACGCAAGAGCACACGGAGTCCAAATTAAGACTGCACAGGCAACCTTTATTGTGTCATTTCCTAACTTCTGAATTCTTCATTTAGCAACCAAACATGTTAATGACCCTTTTTGTGTGTAATTTCAGAGGTTTCTAAAAAAGGAATCTGAAAAAAATTCCTTTATGTGGAACCATATTGACTTTCCCATGGATCATCAGTAGAGTTGAGAACCCTTATAACCACAGCACAGACCTTTAACGTTGAGCGTAGGGAAGTAACTGACAGCAATAGTAGGTTGACGACCTCTGTGTAGATGAATCACTAGAAGCAGATAAGGCACACACTTTGCAAGTGGGTAGCAGACATTTGCTGCCATTAGAGGAATGGTGAATCTCAGAAATCCTGCATTCTGTTCCAGGTTCAGACCATCATGCCTGTCCTCCAACAAGCCCGACCCCTTCTGCCCTCCAGCCCATCCTCATCCCAGTCCACCAGCTGCCTCAGCAACTTGACCTAGTTCCCCATAACCTCAGTGTCTTGCCACAGTCCACCCACAAGTGCCACGGCCCTTTGTTCCAGTCCTCACTCTTGCCACTCCTCAGGCCCAGCTACTCATCCCTCTGCATTCCAATCAGTCAGCTCCCTCCTCCTCCGGCTGGGGCACCTGCAGGGGGAGCACTGAGAACACAGGACAGCCTCCCTGTTCCCAGCAACACAACAGTCCCTGGCTACCGGGAAGAGCAATTGCAGGAAGAGTCCTACTCAGATTCTGTAGCCCAGGACTGGATTGTGCAAGTGCAGACCATCTTCAGAGAATTTAGCTGCAAAGTTCTAACAAGTCTCTACTGATAATATAACTGCTGAAGTTTTCAGAAGCTCATAAGCACAGCTAAATTTTCACAGGGACAGTAAAAGGTACATCCCTGACACCATGCCAAACTTCCTGTCAAATTTCAAGTCCTGGGGCCAATGCACGGAGGTGCTAGAGCTTCTCAGTAGAACTGCTGTAGGAATTTTTTTTTTAAATATGGGCAAAACTGTTTTCCCCAAACCATATTCTGAGACGCAACTGAACCATTTTGAGTGAAGTTTCCCCAAAAATATTCAACCTGAGGCAGATACCTACCATGGAACATGTCAGCCGAAATGAATAAAGTTTGGCAAAATTATAACCAAGTGAAAAAAAACCAGTTACTAACCTTTCGTAACTGTTATTCTTCAAGATGTGTTGCTCATGCCCATTCCATGTTAGATGTATGTGTGCTGCGAGGACCACTGCCAGAGATTTTTCCCTCAGTGGTATCTGTCAGGCTGGCTGTAGTGCCTTCCGGAGCTGCGCGCTTATGCACTGATACAAGGAACACTGTCGGCCCCGCACCCTCTCAGTTCCATCTGGCCAGTTGACTCCGACAGAGGGGCAGGAGGGTAGGCCATGAGCAACACATCTTGCGGAACACTAGTTACGGAAGGCTAGTAACAATTTTAAATTCTTCAAGTGCTTGCTCATGTCCATTCCATGCTAGGTGATTCACAAGCAGTACCCCGGGGAGGTGGGCTCGAAGTTCATGGCCACGCTGACTGTAGCACTGCTCTGTCAAAACTGGGTCATCTCAGACCTGTTGGCTGACGGCATAGTGGGATGCGAAGATATGTACCGACAACCAGGTCACAGCTCTGCAGATGTCCTGGATTAGGACCAGCACAAGGAATACTGCTGACACTGCCTGGGCTCTTGTGGAGTGAGCAGTTAAGATGACTGGAGGTAAAGGATCATTCACCTGCTTGTAGCAAGCCCAGATGCAGGCGATTATCCAAGACGAGATAATCTGGGCTGACACAGATAGCCCTCTCATCCTTTCCGCTATTGCAACGAAGAGTTGTGTGGATTTGCAGAAGGGTTCATTCTTCTCAATATAAACGGCAAGGAGGGCACATCTAAAATCCAACGAATGAAGCCATCATTCCTCAGGGCGCTTGAGAGGTTTCAGGAAGACGACTGGTAGGAAAATGGCCTGGTTATTATGGAATTGTGACACCACCTTTGGTAGGAAGGCTGAATGGGACAAAGTTGGACCTTGTCCTTGAAGAACACTGTGTAGGGCAGTTCTGACGTAAGGGCCTTGATTTCAGAGACTCTGGCTGAGGTGATCACCACCAGGAAGGTGACTTCCAAGAGAAGTAGCAGGATGCACAATACTAATACCTCAAGTAGGGACCCACGAGCTTTGACAGAACCAGGTTTAAGTCCCCTGAGGGGAGATGGGGGCTCGCAGACCTGAGGATAATCTCTCCAGCCCCTTAAGAACACGGATCTTCCTTTCACTGGAGGGTGGAAGGCTGAGATGGCTGCTAAGTGCACTCTAAGAGATGAGAGGGCCAGGCCCTGCTGCTTCAAGTGGAGCAAATAGTCTGAGATAAACTGAAGAGAAGAAAGACATGGAGATAGAGCATGTTCGGAAGCCCAAAAAGAGAAACGCTTCCACTTGGTAGCCCTGATGGAAGGCTTTCTACTGCCTAACAAGATCTGCCAAACGTGTTCCAAGCAAGTCTGTCCTTCAAGATTCAGCCATACAGCATCCATGCAGTTAGGAGGCTCAGCTCAGGCGAAGCAATGAGCTTTGCAAGTGATCTTGTCAAATCAGTTCTGGATGGAGTGGGAGCAAGAGTGCGGTTGTCACCAAGAGATCCAGGAGCTGAACCAATGCTAGTGTGGCCAAGCCAGGGCTATCAGAATAACTCTCGCCTTGTCCCTTTTGATTTTAGGACTTTGTGAATGAAGGGGATTGGGGGAAAACTAGCAGATCTGTCCAGGGGAGCAGGAAAGCATTGGAAATGGAGCCTGGACTGTGTGCACGCAGCAAACAAAACTGATGGCATTTCCTGTTCCGCCTGGTAGTGAACAGGTCCACCTGGGGAGGCCCCCATCTTTGGTAGATGAATCTGGTGACCTCTGGATGAAAGGACCACTCGTGGTGAGAGGAAAAAACTTCTGAGATGATCCACCAATACATTCCGGGCTCCCAGGAGAAGTGACGCCTTGAGATGAATGGAGTGTTTTGCACAGAAGTCCCACAGACGGATGGCCTCCTGACACAAGGCCAAAGATCGAGCTCCTCCCTGTTTGTTGATGTAAAATATGGCTGCAGTATTGTCTGTCAGAACCTGCACCACTTTGCCTGAGATTTGGGGAACCCACACTTGGAATGCTAAGCATACAGCCCTGAGCTTCCTGACGTTTATGTGCAGAGAGAGTTCTTCTTGGGACCAGAGGCCCTGAGACCTGAGGTAGTTGAGGTGGGCTCCCCACCCTAGGTGTGACGCACCTCAGACTAAGACAATCGATGGTTGAGGGGTAACAAAGGGCATCCCCATCATTACCGATCTCGGGTCTTTCCACCAGACCAGGGAGGCGAGGACCAGAGGAGGAACTATGAGCACTGAGTCCAAGTAGTGTCTGCTCAGGGAGTAAACTGACACTAGACACATCTGGAGGGGCCTGAGGCACAGCCTTGCATGCTAAACCACATAAGTACATGTCACCATGTGCCCCAGTAGCTTGAGGCAAACCTGAGCTGTTGTGATTAGGTGGACAATGACACTGGATATCAGCTCCAACATGGTCTGGAATGGGCCTCCGGCAGGAAGGCCCTGCCCTGGATTGAGTTGAGCACTGCCCCAATAAATTCTGTTCTCTGAACTGGTACAAGAGTTGACTTCTGCTAGTTTATCAGTAGGCCCAGTGCTTGGAAGGTGACTTGGACCATGCTGATGTGTTCTGTACTTGAGCCTGTGACCGACCTTTTATCAGCCAGTCATCGAGGTACAGGTAGACTTGTTCACCTTGCCACTTGAGGAAGGCTGCTACGACCACCGTACACTTCGTGAAAACCCAAGGGGTTGCCAATAGACCAAAGGGAAGAGTGGTGAATTAGTAGTGGTGTTGACCTTCTATAAATCTGAGAAATCTTCTGTGCCATGGAAGACAGAAATGTGAAAGTATGTGTTATTTAAGTCCAGGGTGGCATACTAGTCTCCTGGATCCAGGGAAGGAATTATGGAGGCAAGGGAGACCCTGCGGAACCTCAGCTTCTTGAGATATTTGTTGAGGTGACACATGTCCAAGATGAGCCAGAGGCCCCCTTTGGTCTTTGGGATTAGGCAATATCAGGAGTAAAACACTTTCTCTCTCAAGTCTTGAAGAACCTCCTCCACAACCCTCATACGTATGAGGGATTGCATCTCCTGGACAAGGCGATGCTTGTAAGAAGGGTCCCTGAAGAGGGATGGGAATGGGGGGTGGAAGGGAGGGAGGGATAAAAACTGAATGGTATAGCCAACTGTCACTGTACTCAGGACCCAATGTTATGTATGACCATGCTGGCCTGAAGCATTACAGACAGTCCAAAAATAAAAAGGGGGGCGGATCTGAAACGGTGACTGATACAGAGCCCTTGGGCGCACATTCAACAGCCTGCTTGGCCTGTCGGAGTACCTCTGAGACCCCAACTGGGAGGCTGAAGTGGACGGGAATGGTTGGTGCCGTTTATAACCTCTCCTTTTTCTTTTGTAGGGCTCCTGTCTTGGAGCCACAGAGAACTGAGGAGGCTGCTGGGGCCTGAAGTGCTTCCTAGAAGCTGACAGAGCATAATGGCCAAAGGATCATAGTGTGGCCCTCGAGTCCTTCAGGCGGTGAAGTCACATGTCCATCAGGTCCGAGAACAGAAGAGCCTTTGAAGGGGAAGTCTTGGATAGACTGTTGGACCTCGTGAGGAAGGCCGGAGGACTGGAGCCAAGAACGCCTCATGGTGTCAACGGAGGCCGTTGTCCTGGCTGCAGAGTTGACAGCATCCAGAGATGCCTGGAGTGAGGTCCTGGCTGCCACAGTCTTACCCTCCTCCAAGACGGCGGTGAACTCCTGCCTTGAATCTTGGGGCAGGGAGTCTTTAAATTTAGCTAAGGAGTCCCACAGATTAAAATCGTATCTCCCCAGCAGAGCTTGCTGGTTGGAGACATGTAGTTGAAGATAACAGGTTTATTCAACAGTTCTTCTGAAATGGTCTAGTCTGTGTCTTTTTGCTTAGGGGTAGCGCTCGACTATCCCTTTCATTTTCTGCAGGCCACCAAAGGCATGCGAGTACAGGTATTTGAACCTGCCTGCTGACACACAATACTATTTCTCTGCCCTATTTGAAGTGGGGGGCAGAGAAGGAGTTTGCCATAGGGCCTTGACAGGTCCCATCACCGCCTCATTAATGAGCAAGGTCACCTTGGAGGGAGCTGGAGCAGCCAGGATATCACTAAGGCTGTGTGATGTCTCTTTGAGCTCCTCAATTTCCAGACCCAGGTTCGCAATGACCTGCTTAAAAAGGCCCTGATGGACTCTGAAGTTATCGTGACAAAGCAGGTTACTGAGTCCCACAACTGCCCTGTCTGGGGCGGATGAGGAGGAGGCTTGTACCGGAGGAGGGGTGTCTTCCTATTCCTCAACTATGTCCACTGGAGCCATCTCCTGGACATGGGTACCTGAGTCGGGGTCTGGTGCCAAGTGGGAAGGAGCAGTAGCCCATCTCTTGAAAACCACCAAGCAGGAGCAATAGAAGGGAGGATGCGGTACTGTGGGAAAACCCCCGGGGGTTCCAGTAAGGCCACTGCATTGGCCACTGACCCACTGTCCAGGTGTTGGCACGAGGACTGTCACTGAAGTCTGGTGGTGCATAAGCTGGGTACTGGGAGGCATTTTAGGAGGCACGTAAGGTTCCCCTTCAGACTCAGAAGAGGAGTCTTCTCTCAGAGACCTTTGTGGATCGGTACCTGCTTCTACTTCCATACCACGCTGGGGTTCCAGGGACTGGCAATGGACCGGTGATTGAGATGCCAGATCAGGGAAGGCTTGCCCCTAGAGGGTGCTGGGGGGCCCAGTGCTGGGAAGGAGCCCGACACTCCTTGTCTCCTCCTTCTTCCGGTCACCAGAGCCGATAGGTGTCCCACTGGAGTTGAAGGGACCGGCAGAGAAAGAAGGTCCCTAGCCACTTTGCCATCAACCCTAGAGGCTTTCCTTGTCAGATTGCTGGCACAGCAGTGGCTTCTGGGAGTCGGTGGAGGGACCCGCACCGGACTAATGCTCTAGGCAGAGTCGACAGTGCCATTGCGGGCCCGGGAGAGGTAGAATGGCCTGGCACAGGTCTCACTGTGCTGCCTTCTCCCCACTTGTCTCTATTCTGCACTGGCGAGTGCCCTCTGTTGGTTCGCAGCTTTTTGTGCTTCTTTTTGGCACCAGAGTGTGAATGGTGCAAGGAAATGCTCAGTGCTGGGGAAATGCTTCACACCAAAGCTGAAGTACTTGATGCCAAATTGTAGTGGTTTCGCTCATATTGGTCTGAGGGTGGCTTCCAGGAGGATAGCCTTCAGCCTAATGTCTGTCCTTTTTAGTGCAGGGTCTGAAGTCCCGACAGATCTGGGAGTTTCCTCCAAGCACTTTAAGTAGCTGGAGTGCAGGTCACGCACAGCCATAGGTTTGTCTCAAGGCTTGAAGCCCGGAGCATACCTGTCCCCTGGGGCAAAAAAGTGCCTCAACGATAGGAACTAATGATATACACTAACGCTAACTACAAAAAATTACAAACGAAGACAGAGTCCAAAAACCACTGGGAAGAAAGCAAGAAAGGTTGTTCCGGTAACCATCCCAGGCATAAGCTGAAACTGAGAGGTAGTGGGGCTGGCAGCATCCCTTGTACCAGTGCATAAGTGCGTGGCTCCAGAGTGCGTTAGAGACGGCCCGACAGATACCACTGAGGGAAAAATTTTCAGCAGTGAACATGACGGGCACACACCTAACATGGAATGGACATGAAAAGAAGAACATGGTCTTATTATGAAAAGTATCAGGCAACCTTACCGACAGATGTTGCTACCTGCACCACCTATAAGCTTAAAAATTAAGCTGTTTTGTGATATAAAAGACCCAAATTTAGGAACAACAGTTAAACTTCTAGTTGCTTGGACTGGGCAGATAAATCGTGATCATGCATCTCAACTTCTGAATGATTTATAAGTATAGCAAAAGATTAAAAAAAGCATAGCAGCTGAGTGGAAGAAAATATGTTCTGGAAATCTGGAGCATTCCTCTGAATACAGAACACTTGAGCAGCATTACACAAGAGTATAGAGGAGAACAGAAGCCCCCACTAAATAGAGGGGAAGGGACTTACCCCATAAAGTCAGTGCAGAGACAGCTCCTGTCACACAGCTTCATGCTAAGACCATAGCCCACACCATGCATTGGCCTTTTGTCTCTGAAAACTTGCATTACACATTACAATTGTGTATTACTTAATACACAATCGGGGTTCAGTGTATGTGGGAATCAGCACTTTTGGAGGATGAATTAGTTCCTATGCAATCAGCGACCCTGAAGCAGCACTGGGCACAGGGAGCTTTCCCTGGTCATGACGCATCAGCTGTTGATTGTAGGTGTAGCTAGTACCATAGTAGGAATCATTTGGTATTCAAAGCTAGGTCTGGTAGGAGCTCCATGCAGCAGAAGCCAGTACCACAAATATTGTCTCAAGAAAGTCAGAACAGCAGAAAAACTGTACCAGAAATGCAGAGCATTTGAACAGTATGATCATTATATAGATGCAAGATTTATTTTCCTCCTAATGTATGTTTAACAAAAATACTAATGGGGATGGGATTTAAACACCACAGCATTCAAGAACCCCCTAATCTAGACAACGCGTGCACAAGCTACTTCAATATTAAATTTAGCTCATAACAGTTGATCTGAACAACGTTTACAGTAATCTTGGAACAAGTCTTATGTCAATTTCTTTTAATGCTAAATTGGTTGACAATAATTGAAGGGTCTCAAGAAGTTTTGTACCCTAATAAGTATTGGAAGGCTCAATCTGCATCATTTTCAAATTATTATTGTATTACTATAATCCTACTCCTCTGCATGTTAACAAAATACACAAAATATAAACACACAAGAATAGCGGGATTAACAAGAGGAGTTCTTATCACTACACAATTCATTTGCTTTTCATGTAATCTCATCCCCTTTCGTTCACCACACTACTATTTAGGCTTTAACTTCTTTGGGATTGGATTCTTTTTCATATTTGTTTATAACATTATATAAATAATACAAGTAATATAACTTCAAACATCCTTATGGATGTCTGACATCAGAAAACAGCGAGATAAAAAATTCCCTCCTATTCAAATAGCTTCCAAAGTCTGGATTCCTCACTTTCTATATAACATTTGCAAAATGAACTATTAATAAGGAAAGCAATATTCAATGGGAACAGTGCCTATCAACTGTAATCTGGTTCAACAACCTGTCAGTATGTCTGGACATTTGATTTGTTTAAAATCAATTGAAAAATGAGAAATCTTTTTCAGAACAATCTATTAAAATGAAGTAACCACCCTTCTAGTCTGGTAAAGTAAAGAATTCTATCCCATCTGCTAACTCAGAAAAGGCTCCACAGAACAGAAAGTGATTATTAATAATTGAATACAAAACAACAGAACCTCTATTTTACCGTCAGGTAATCAGTTAAACCTGCCTTTACCATGCAAAGTTAAGGAAGGATTGAGTCAAATGTGTGTTAATTATAAATTTGTATTTCTGATTTAGAATATACTCCAGAGTGCAACAAACAGGAGTTATTTTGTCAATTCCAAAATGGCTGATTGGTGGTTCTTGTTTTGCCCTGAAACGTAACTATTGGGCCAGATAACTTGGTAAAAATCTCTGCAATTTACATTAAGAATATTACCTTGTGTGTAGGCAGCATCATCGGATCCCACACTCAATTTCCGTGCATCACTGATCCTATCCACATGTGCTAAAACAGGGTCAGTAAGATGCTGGATACCCTCTGGTTCTGCATAGTGATCAGGAAGGTTTAGAAGATTTGTAGGTTCAAAGGTTGGGGATACTACCCCTGGTGAAACTGCAGGGGGTTTATTTGGAGAAACTGTAATTTTAAAAGTATATTTTGTGTTAGGCTGCGTGACCACCACTCGAGGAGAGGTTGCAGTGGTGTTGTTGCCCACTGCTCGACTCTTGGGTGGATGGTGATGAATAAATGCAGGACCCATGCTTACTTGACCAGACATATTCCTAGAGGTGGTAGTTACACCAGGATTTGTTGATATGAAAAGTGTTGGTTGGTTCCGCACAATTTGCTCATCTCCTGTTGTGGCATTTGCTGAAATGTAGACCTTAGGTTGACTGCGTGTGATCACTTCATCAGTATTTGGTGGACTGGCAGCTATGTAAACAGTGGGTTGACTTCTACTTAATGTCTGGCTGTTGAGGGAAGAAGGATTAGTGGAAGTGCGAGGACCAGATGAACGCAGCTTTGAAGAATTGTTTCTTTGTGGTGGTTCAAGTTTGATTTCAATTTGGTTTTTGCGAGGTCCTGTTGAGATATTCTGAATGTTATATTGGCTATGGGTAGCAGACTGTGAACTACCAGATGAATGAATCATGGGTGCTTGTGGAGTAGTGGGTGAACTGATAGGCATATAGACATGAGAAGTCTGGTGGCCTTGTTGGTTTGGCTGTGATGATTGTTGTGATGAGGTATGTGGCAGAGGACTGGATGTAGGAAGAGTAGTCCAGGGACTTGGTTGTGAAGGCTGATAGACTTGCTGAGGATGCATGGGATTAAACTGAGACACCCAACCTGGATGCTGCTGTGTCTGTCGAGCTGTACCACTTGGAGTTGTAATATAAGGCCTAATATAGATAGAATTTCCCTGTGGACTATTAAGTACAGGTGGAGGTACACCATGTATGTGCAAAGACGTAGGGGTATTGCGACCAGGCTGAATATTGGGGGCTAAAGTTACCATAATGGGGTTGAACCTGGGTGTTTGCTGAGAGAGACTAGATGCTCCTTTGCTGCCTATGTGAAATCCCAGGTGTTGTCCTGGATTAGAAGTACTAACTGTATTAGCCATTCCAAAGACATTAAATCCCTGTGGAACTTGAGCTGGTGCTGTCTGTGGTTCCTGCTGAAACAGTTCACTGTTGGGCTGACTGCCTTGAAGATGTCCATCACTAATGCTGTGAGCTAAAGTCCTACTTCCATTCATTCTACTTCCTTCCCGTCCATGGTGATACACATTCTGTGACTGCAAATCCAAGTTAAGAGATGTCATGTGATTTCGTAGTCCAGGAATCCCAGAATCATCCGAAAAACCTAGGTCTCCTTCACCGTAGAGATACTTCGTGCTCTCCTGAGACAGAACTGCACAACAGGCATCCAAGTTATTATTATTCTATAAAAAAAAACAGAGTTTGAAGTTATTGATAAAATAAGGTCATATGCTTACATTGTATCATCATTAAAAAATTACTATGCAGCATCAAATGAAAAGCTTTGGGTTGTTGGCCAGCACAGCTGCTACACATGCATGAGGGGCTTGCATGTGAAGCTTACTATTATGAGAACTGTGACTCACTCCCTGGCACCAAGGGCGGAGATTTGCATTGTTGCTGCAGTAGTAACAGGGAGATCCTTGACAAGCTAATACGGTACGGTACTTCTTGGATGAATACTTTTGCTATTCTTCCCCACTTTCAGAACAATCTTCAGCATTGATCAAGACTCTGCTGAGGGGGAAACTGACAGAAGGGTTGACTTCACAGTACCTGTATATTATGGGTAAATAACTTGAAAAACAAAAACAAAATATGTTTATTTTAAATGTTTTCCAAAACATTTTAAAGATTGATTTCATAATACCATCTCCTGAATATAAAATGGCAAATTTATAAACAGAAGAAACATGCAGATTAAGGAAAGTGCAGAAGAGAACATTAAAGATACGTCAAATAAGAATTTAATTTGAACAAACAGCAGCAGCATATGAACAATCTATTTCACAAGATGAAACACTTTAAATAGAAGAAATACTGATTACAGTGGTATATTTAAATATTCATACTGTGTCTACCAAAATTCCTCTAATAGTCCACTACTTTCAAAAGCTTTAAAACAACCTTTTCTTTGGGATAAACTTAACACACAAACTTGAATCTGATGACATTTAAAAAAAATGTAAATGGTAATAATATATAAAAATAAATGAGCAAAATGTGTTTTTTGCTTACCTCGAACCGAGGTAATCAGAAACCCATAACTGACTAGTTTTTTGTTTTTTTTTTAAAAACAGTTTAAAAAACAAACTACGCACACTCTTCACTTTTTTCTCTGACTTAATTGGGGGATCTTAGAGCTTCCAACTAACCTTCTTTAAAAGAAATTAAAAAAAGATTATTGAAATTATTCAGTTTTCTGTCCTGAACCCATAATCATTCTCTTTCATCTGTTCACATTTTTATTCAATTTTCATACAGTCTATCTAAAGAAAACAAGTATACTTTAACATATTTCTTTTGTAAGTCAAGTGACTAGTATGCCATGACTTCTACCAAAACCAGTAATTATAATCAAATGTATTTTGAACAAGCAAGCTGTACAAAAAGATAAATACATGTAAATGAACTAGAAAAAAATAGAGATAAAGGAGAACAACATATGCAGCACTAGAATAATAAGAGTACTGTCCAAAAGTACAGCTCTCACTACTTCTATCGGCAAGATAAATTAACCCACGCTATATGCTTTCTATCAAATTACTTTTATTAAGTAGCAGACAGAGGGCCCAATCAGGATCAGAGCCTCTTTGTGTTAAGAACCCCACCGAATCATAGACCATTGTTACTCTGAAGAGTTTATAATCTAAGATGCAACAAAAGTAAGGGGAGGAACAGTAACAAGAAAATGTTTATACAGGCCAGATGCATACACAGCTTGATCCTTTTGAGTCTTTTAAAAAAATACATTATAAAATAAAGATAACAGGACAGGAGCCCTAGGGGCCATCTACCTAGCCATTATGGCAAAGCGCTTTGAGAGCCAATTAAAAACATTATATAAAGAGCTAAGTATATTATTAGTTGGCAATTTCTGAGAGCTATGAGGTCTGAGAGCTATGAAGGAGGACAAGTTAGTAGTATAAATACTAGCTTGGGCTGGGTGTTCCAGGGATAATGGGAGACATGGAAGAAGGCATGAAGGTGCCTGTGGGAGAAGCAGAGAAACGGGTAATGGAAGCTCGTGCTGGAGAATGGTGTTGTAGGGGGAACACTAAGATACAGAAGTGGGAAGTACCGAGGAGCTAAAACATGAGGGGTTAAAGGTGAGGACCAGAAGCTTGTACTTCATGGAGTAGAGAAGATAGAGCCAGTAAAGGCACAAAAAGGGTGACAGACAGCATGGTGGGCCAGAAAGATCTTAGCAGCAGAATTTTGAATGGTGCTAGGAAAACAGGGTGGATACTGAGAAGACCATGGAAGAAAATAATACAGAAATAACTAGCCAAGCTTGCAAGACCCATAGGCACAACTTGATATTTTTTTTGCTTGGATGTAACGCAATAACTTTTGAATGCTGAAGCCAATCAATTCCAAAATTTCAGGTACTCTCAACATCAACAGATAGAACCCTACTGATTTTTATGAAAACCAGAAAACCCAAAAGGAGGAAGTGGAGGAACATCTGTATACAAAGTCACACTTCTAACAACCTGTTTATTGTCTATAGACCAAAGAAGGGTTTGATGGCAGAAATGAACATAATACTCCTCATTTTAGCTCTGTCCACATCCAACTGAGTTTAAAATGTTGACACAATGAAAGAGAAAGACAAGAGGAAAGGAGAATAACAATGTTGGGAGGGGGACAGGAAATAGGGGCACACAGAGCCTCTGACTGGAGGAATAGGGACACATACAAACCTCTTGGCATGAAGTAATGTTGGACAGAGCCCCAGGAGGGCAGAGAGGGTAATGGAGGGCACACAGCACATATGAAAAAAAGGGGATTGTAACCACCTCCTGAAATGGGGGGGCTCATAAGCTTGTAGGGGAGAATGGAGAGATTCAAGGAATCCCTGATGTGTGCAATAAATTTGGCCGACAGAAGCAAGTGTGCAACCCCCTAGTTTAAACAGGCTTATGCTGTGTCCTATTAACCTTTCAACTAGCCCTCTACTTTCAAGGTAAAATATACAAAGAGTAGACATGTTGACAGTGAAGTGTTCTGCTTAACAACAGCTTTCTTATATTGTGCTTTTTGTGAACCAATATTAGCTACTCCACTGTAAGTTGCAACTGAGTTTTCAATATAAGCTTAATTTTCAACCCCTCTTCTAAAATCCACACCAAAAAAACAATAATTTTGACCTAAAAACTGATGGGGGGATTTGGAACAGATGTAGAATTTTTCTGCACAATTTAAAGTGATCTGGATGAGAGGATCCTGAAGTCAAGTTTTTTTTGCCATTCTGTAGGAAAACCCAAATTAGATGAAGCATAACTTAGTTTCTGGGACTTTCCAATTGAAACCTAGAAACCAGGATCAAATTTAGTTGATCAAGACTAGTTTAAAAGGTTCTCATCTTTTGATTTTGTAATGCTTCTACGGAATGTCTGCTCTGACAAGCTTAATATAAAATGACTGCTAAGATCATTTAAAAAAAAATTAATCTATAGCCCATTTCTTTACAGAGAAAATTTCCACTAGAAGGCTGGCTAGGGCCTATCTACAGATCAACCTCCTTTCCCCCAACCCTCACCTCCAAGGCTACCCCTGGCACCTGCACCCCCCTGTGCATGTGCCCCACCCTCAGAGGCTAGATCTCAGTGAATCTATATGAAGTACTGAAGAAAAAGGGAAGCAGAGAGTAAAGGTAAAAGTATGTTAGTTTATAGACAAGCCTGAATAAGTACTTGTAATTGAAGGGAAATGAAGGTTTGTTATATATACACCTAGAGAAAGATTGCTCTGTATATTCACATTTAAAAGTATTACACCGCCTAATGGTGCCTAACAGTAGAATCTCTCCAAGAAGTGTCCATTAGATCAGAGGTTCTCAAACTGGGGGGGTGAGCCTCCTTGGGGGCGCAGATGCATTCGGGAGACTGGGGGGAGCATGAGACACTTTAGCAAAAAAATCCAAAACTTATTTCACCCATTTTACCCACAGCAATGAATAACTAGCAAAGCTGATTCCTCCAGACATATCAGGTCCTCAGATGGTGCTGTGCATTTTGACAGATTTCTGTTAAGCTTGCATAGCATTATACCAAGTCGTCACCATCTGTATGTTAATCAGTTTGCTATGACATGGTGTGCACATTTAATTGTAAGCATACATCACAATCACAATTTTGCTTTTGCTCTTATTACAATGGATCATTGGGTCTATTTGACCTTATGGTTTTTAATATTTAGTGAGAGTCCCATGGTGATTTTTTTAAAAATCGGTATACGTACTTGTGCGGTGGGGGGTGTATACTACAGATGCAAAGAAGAGGGGTGCAATCAAATAAGTTTGAGAACCCCTCATTGGGCTCTGAAAAGCCTCCCTCCCCTCCATGGCTCCAAATGTTCTTTAGACACTGCTACATAAGGACGCACAGTGCCCTCTACCCCCTCAGTTCCTTCCACCACCAACACAGAAACAAAACAAAAAGGGACTGAGAAAGAAGGGAAGGTGGGTGGGAAGCGTGAACATACAGAGCCATCTCAAAGCACTCTATATGTAAGTAACCTTCATTTCTTCAAGTGGCACTGCACACTGCCATTGCAATAAGTCAGCAGATGGTGCCTAAGTGCATGCAATCAAGTCCAGAAGGATCAGTGGTCTATGCCTTGGGGCAAGTAGCCAGAGGATTCAAGTCAGTTGGGAGGAACCTCAGGGTGATTGTCATCTTTGTAAAGCATGTGGGTATGGCCTCAGTGAAAGGAAGGAGGACTGTGGGATGTGCATGATAGGGAAAAGAACTTGTGATGGACACTGCATCAGAAAGTATCTTGTGTTTGGATACCTCCTCTATAGCATTATAAGAAGCAACTTCTATTTTCAGAAGTGCAGAATAGCCTCACGAGAAGCCTCCATTTGCTGATAAAATGGGCGAGCCTGTTCCCAAACAGAGAAAGGGAAGGATCGTTGCTGATTGGTTCTTGACTCTCAACCCTCATATCAAATCTATTTAGGCCTTGATTTAAAAAAAAAGACTTCTTTTTATTCTGGCTCTGGAACGATGAAGCCTGCTGAGGCCTGTTGATGTCTTTAATTTTATGAGAAATAAGCCAAAGACTACTGTGAATAATATGGTCTCTGATAACAGAAAGGAGTAGATCTCCTGCTAGTAGAAGAAACCAAGTCCAAAGAACGGGACATCGATCTTGTCTCCTTCAACTTCTCCAGCAACTCATCTTTCTTTTCACTGAAAAGATCTCCCCTTTGAAGGGAAGGAGATCTTCCATTTGAATTCTAGTATCCAGAGCCAAAGAGGAGGAATGAAGCTATGTATTTCTCCTCAGAGTAACTGCAGAAGCCAATGCTGTAACGGAAGAGTCTGAGGCATCAAGGGAAATCCTGAGAGTGATCTTTGCCACATTTTGACCCTCCTCTAAGATTACATTTTCCCCTCTTCTTTTGTCATCTGGCAAATCATGCCCCCAAAATGCCAACTTTTCCCACAGGTGGAATAGACAGCAGGCCATAACAGCTTGGTAATTATTGTCACCCTATATTTGCCACCCTATATTTGCCACCCTAATACCAAGACATGAAGAGGAGAACATCTCCTTCCCCTTTCTATCACTGGGGTGAAATGTGTCTATCCAGACCTTGATTTGCAGCAGCCACTACCAGTGAATTAGTACAGCGTGCACATGAAAACCTTTCTGAGGGTATCTGATGCAATTTGTCTGCCTTCTTGGATATAGGTTGGCAGGAATGGACCAAACAGTCTTAGCAGGCTGGAGCGTCAAAGTTTAGTAAGGACATAATATTCTTGGGGTACCTCCAAGAGTACGAATCACCGGATGAAATGCCTCCTTCACAGGCACGGAAGACCGATTCAAAGTAGACATCATGCAATCCACTAAATCATGAAACTGCAGAGGATTCTCAGAAGTGGAAAAGTCAGTCCCACATGCTCATCTGCTGATAAACCAGAATCATAGTCTATACCACCTCCTCTTTTTGAATAGAAGCATGCTATCTTCTCATCCTCTTCCTCAGACTGATCCTTTACAGGTGAAGATGATGCCAACCTTGGAATTGGTGAAGCTTGTCTGTTTCTCAAGTCTCTTTACTTCTCACTCAAATCTGAGGAATGCTCAGAAGCCAAACAGTGCACATTAGCTACAAAAGTGAAGTCTTCTTTGGAATTTAAGATAGACCTAAAACTTGAGCAAGGGTTGAGGCTGGAGCCAAACATTTGGATGGCACAGGATCCAGATACTCAAATCTATCTTCTTGGTTCCTGAAGCTGAGACTAGAAGCAACCTTTGACTTCAGAACCATAGAAGCTCTGTCTGACATGCAGGATCTGGCACTGCTAACATCTGTCACCTTCTCTGGAACTAAGACAGCCAGTACCAATAGAGTGTCCCTTAGTTCCAACTTCAAAAGCCTAACTGCTGGAGCAGCAGGAACTATAGGTGGACCCACTGAAGGTTCCAATTTCCTGGAACCCTTAATCTGCATTGACTTCTTGGAAGAAGTGACAGAAGCTGACTGGCCAGATACAGAGGATTTAGCCTCAAGGGCCTCCTTAAGGAGAAGCATCTGCAAACTATATTCCTCTCCTTGCAAGCTCCAGCTGTTGAAGTCTGGAAGATGGAACACCAAGGAGAATGGTCATCCAACATCTGGAAGATAGCAGGGTACGAAGCCTCTTGAATCCCACTTCTTCAGTTCTGTCATAACCTGGAATTGTGCTAACTACCTACCTAACAACCTATACTTATCACTATAACAGAAAACTAACAATTAACACTAAGAATGAAGGAAAGAACTTCAGAGCTGAAAGGACTGGAGAGGTTCACTTCCATCAATGGCAAGTAGTTGGAACGAACTGAGGTGGCAGAGGGCGCTGCACTCCTTACATAGTTATGCCTTCAGAACTTTTGGAGATCCTGAGGGGAAGGGTAAAAAGGGGGGCATGAGAATGCTGTAATGGAAAATGTTTGGGGAAGGCTCTACCACTTGGCAGTACAATATCCAGAAGTGGGACTATGCAGAGTCTTCTCGAAGAAGAATGTTCTCTTTACAAGAGCAGATTAACATATTCAGGAAGTGGCAGGAGCAATAAGGAAAGGGCCAAGTCAGAGGTCTATTATGGAAAAAAAATAGGGAAACTACCTTCCAAATTTCTGTCCACTTGAGAAAAAGTATGTTAAAATAAATGTAAAATAAACATAAAAATCCAACTTATACAATAGTCATAATATTTAGACAATTCAAAACTCCACTTTACTCAAGTGTACAAGAGATAAAATTCACTGACCAGTACCATATATGGACTTGAAAGTGCTACCTTAAGACTTCTCCATCAGTCTTAACTCAGAACTTCCTGGCTTAAGTGAGACTAAGCCAATATTGAAGTAGTTGGAGCCTCACTGTTATCTTAGTCAAATCAGAGCACATTAAATTACAAAGAAAGTCACTGACCTGGTAGAATTCTATCTGTGTGTATTTATGGAGTCAGCTCAGCCACATGCCTTCCACCAGAGTCGGGGCTGCCACCATAAGGGAACTTTGAGCTCCCCTGCCCAAGTCACTATGCTACCAGAGCAGATCCAAAGAGCTCTTGCTGCTGCAGCAACAGCTGCGGAGTACTTTCTGCCTCTCTGCACTTGGAAGGAATCATAACTTCCCAGGAAATGGAGTCCACTGCAGCCCAAGCCACTGGAGGACCCTCGCACTCCCCACTGGATAGCCCCATTTATGGAACTCATAACATTAATTACTTTACATTATGTATTTAAAGCTAAATAACTCTGTCATTTAAAAACTTTAGTGAAATGCAATTGTCCATATTATGAACACATGACCTACCTTACAAAAACAAATTTTAAAAAATTGTACTCACAAAAGCAAGGCGACAAACAACAGCAATGCAGGGGTGCTATTTCTTGCACACTTCTGCCACACACTTCTGTTATGTGCCAGACCCTAATTTTCTGGTTCCGGACCCCTCCCTCAGTAGAAAAAAAATCAACCATATCAAATTTTGCCATATTTTGTGATGAGAAGGAGGCTGCCTACGGTAAGACCTATCATAAACAGACTCCAGAAGATAAAGATATAATGCACGTGACTAAGCAAATGCATCACCTCACTCCAGTATGCCATTTTTAATGTTAAAAGAACTTAATAGCATTTGAAATAAAAAAATTAGTACTTTGCAGACGCAGTCTGAAGCACAAGCATGGTGCCATGCAATTTGAAAAGCAGATATAGTAACACCATGGATTGGTCCATTTTCTACTCCTGGGGGAATTCTGTGCCAAAAAATTAAAAATTCAGCAACAAAAAATTAAAAATTATGTGCACAATTATTAACATTCTGCAAAATTCTGCATATTGTCAAAATAACACAATATAATCTCACCAGTTTCAATTATTTTTGATCATTTATTTCAAAATACCTGTCAGCAAGTATGCCTGTAACAATACAGACAACAAAAAAGATTCAGGAAATGTTTTTTGGCAAACAGATTCCTTACTATGCATATTAATACAGAACTCTGAGTAATAATTCATTTAAACTACAATACAGAACTGTATTTCCCGCACCCCTCAGAAGCAGTGCAAAGGCTTGGGGGAGTCCAGGATAACGAAGGAGCTGAGGGAGAGAGAAGTACATTGTTGGGAAGTAGCCTGGGTGTGAACTTGGAGAGTTGTTAATTAGGGGTGGGAAAATTATGTAACAGGCATTTTTGGGGTCGAGGAGAGATTGTTAGGGAGCTTCCCTCATGCAGATCCTGAGTAACCCCTAACCTCTCCCATTCAGTTAGGCACATCTGCCCCTATCCCCATGTGTCCTTGCACCCCACGTCTACGTGTCACTCCACCCCCACTCAGACACCCACTCCCCCATCCCCATGTGGCTCTGTACCTTCTCTCCTGTCCCCATGTGGCTCTGTACTCCCTCTCCAATCCCCATGTGTGTCTGTGCTCCCATCCAGCCACTTCCCTGTCCCTATGTAGCTCTACACCCCCTCCCACATCACCATGTGGCCCTGCACTTCCCTTCCCCTGTGGCCCTGTGCCCCCAGTCCCATTCAGCCCCTACCCCAGTCTGTCCTCCCCCACTAGCCCCTATGAGCCCAACTGACCCCCCCACCCAGCACCCCAGGATGTCTGTCTCCCCATAGCTCATCTCCTGACCTGGCCTGACAGGCACTGTGAAGAAGGCAGGCTCTTTCTCTTCCCTAGCTAGCCGGGAGCTGTTGCTTTGTTCTAGCCCTACAGCACCCTCTGGTGAGCAAAAAGCAGAACTGCAGCAAAATAGCAGCAGAAGCTTTTTTCTGCACAAAAAATTTAAAATGTGCATGGCTCATTAATCATGCACATGCACAGTAGCGCAGAATTCCCAAAGGAGTAGTTTTCCTACTTCAGCAAAAGGGGGGAGTGGAAGGTGGAAAAATAAAACATTTTGCCTGCTCCTTATACGAGTAGCTTGAGACCTAACAAAAATAAGGGTAGCGTTGAAATTTTGCCTTCTTGCAACTTAAAAATAGTCATACTAGTTCTCTGAATATGCAGTGTTCATCAAATTTCACTCTAAACTAAATTTTCAGCCACATAATAAGTCCTTGAGAATAAAAGCGTTTATAATAGAAACTTTTAGATTCCCAATGTAAACAGTACAAAATATTAATGCTAACATATGAAGAAACTGAAATTCCTCAATTTTAAGAAACATTGTGAGAAAATAGACTATGAAAAAACTGGAAACTGATTTGAGACTTTACTTGTTTTAAAGCAAACAGAAGGAAGACAAAAATATAAAAAGAGATATTTAAACAAAAAAAAAATCTGCTATCGACAGTTCACCCAACCATGGCAGATTAGAGGGAAAGCTTTTGGCAATTACTTGTAGTATCTACAATAAATGGCAACACATAAATATACAGTACTAACAGGACACTGACCTGTAACATGCATCTGGACACAACAACTTCAGGTACCTCTGGAAATTTTTGTCGCAGGTCATGTAAAACCTGAAAATCTATTTGCTGGCTTCCTTGGGCCATTCGTATATTGCCTGATCAGGACTGTTGTTCAACAGGCAATTCTAGGCCTTAGTGAAAGGAGTACTCATCTCTCCTGTTCCAGCATTTTCTGTAAGAGAGGGGGAGGAGGGGGAAATGCCAAATTTTATACATGTTCTTAGTTCAAAGTGTGATGTTCTGTGTTTTACCAAAACCAAAAATAACGCTGCAAAAACTAGCTACTTTAGATGTAGAAACAAAGACTTTCTACTAGGGCTGTCAAGCAATTTAAAAAGTTAATCGTGATTAATCAAGCTGTTAACAATAGAATACCATTTATTTTAAATATTTTTGGATGTTTACTACATTTCCAAATATATTAAATTACAACACAGAATACAAAGTGTACAGTACTCACTTTACATTTTTTTATTACAAATATTTGCACTGTAAAAAAAAATTTTCCAATTCACCTCTTAAGTACTGTAGTGCAATCTCTTTACCATGAAAGTTGAACTTACAAATGTAGAATTATGTACCAAAAAAACCTGCGTTCAAAAATAAAACAATGTAAGACTGTAGAGCCTACAAGTCCACTCAGTCCTACTTCTTGGTCAATCACTCAGACAAACAAGGTTGGTTACAATTTGCAGGAGACAATGCTGCCTGCCTGCTTCTTGTTTACAATGTCACTTGAAAATGAGAACAGGCGTTCGCATGGCACTGTTGTAGCTGGCGTTGCAAGATATTTATGTCCCTTCATGCTTCAACCACCATTCCAGAGGACATGCTTCCATGCTGGCGATGGGTTCTGCTTGATAACAATCCAAAGCAGTGTGGACTGATGCATGTTCATTTTCATCATCTGAGTCAGATCAACCAGCAGAAGGCTGATTTTCTTTTTTGGTGGTTTGGGTTCTGTAGTTTGCGCATCAGAGTGCTGGTCTTTAAGACTTCTAAAAGCATGCTCCACACCTTGCCCCTCTCAGATTTTGGATGGCACTTCAGATTCTTAAGCCTTGGATCAAGTGCTGTAACTATTTTTAGAAATCTCACATCGGTATCTTCTTTGCGTTTTGTCAAATCTGCTGTGAAAGTGTTCTTAAAACGAACATGTACTAGGTCATCATCTGAGACTGCTATAACATGAAATATATGCAGAATGTGTATAAAACAGAGCAGAGACATACAATTCTCCCACTAAGGAATACAGTCACAAATTTAATTATATTTTTAACAAGCATCATTAGCAGGGAAGCATGTCCTCTGGAATGGTGGCCGAAGCATGAAGGGGCATACGAATCTTTAGCATATCTAGCATGTAAATACCTTGCAACGCCGGCTACAAAAGTGCCATGCGAACACCTGTTCTCACTTTCAGATGACATTGTAAATAAGAAGCAGGCAGTACTATCTCCTGTCAATGTAAACAAACATGTTTGTCTTCGCAATTGGCAGAATAAGAAGTAGGCCCGAGTGGACTTGTAGGCTCTGAAGTTTTACACTGTTTTGTTTTTGAGTGCAGTTATATAACCAAAAAAAATCTGCATTTGTAAGTTATACTTTCACAATAAAGTGATTGCACTTCAGTACTTGTATGAGGTGAATTGAAAAATAGTTTTTTTGTTTATCGTTTTTACAGTGCATATATTTGTAATAAAAATAATATAAAATGAACACTGTGCACTTTGTATTCTGTGTTGTAACTGAAATCAATATTTAAAATGTAGAAAAACATCCAAAAATATTTAATAAATTTCAATTGGTATTCTATTGTTATCAGTAGGATTAATCGCAATTCATTTTTTTTAGTTAATCCCGTCAGTTAACTGCAATTAATTGACAGCCCTACTTTCTATTTAAAAAAGATATAATAGTAACGTTTTCCATTGAATAAATATGAATCTGCTTACGATTCCCCATATAATTGTACATTTGAAAATTCATTATTCCCTCTGATTTTAATCCTTTTCAGTCTTTCAAACATTCATAATGTTTTCCTACAGAGTGTACGACTGCCTATGTCTGTTTAATGCAGGTCTGCTCCTCAGTTTCACCTTCCCTTTTATCTTGATATTTATGTTACTGAATCAAATATTGCATTTTCCACATTATGCATATCCAATATTTTAGAGCATAGTATTTTGAATACACAATTTAAAAGAACATACATATGGAAATGCCACAAAAGTGTTGTTTTTTAAAAAAAACAACACAAACTGGAAAGAAATAAAATACTGAAAAGGTGCCTGATAAGGACTCCAATGTGCTTTATATTGCTCTTCTTTTACCAAAGTGATCTTCCTAACGGAAGAAGATAATGTTATGTTCAGAGTTCATAATTTAAAAAAAAATTTCAATAATCTCAGGATCAGCGTATTAGCGACAACCCATTACAGTTTATCAATTAATATTATTATATAAATGAGAAATATTCTGGGCTCATGATTGGATGACGTTAACCCTGTAGTAAATCAGGCTTCCTTGGCTATTCATATATTGTTTTCGCTTTCAGGAACTCAAGAATACAGAGGCCTGCATCAGTGTTAACAAATGAACTTACATGTACCAATGATTCTACATCCTGGCTGACTGCAACAAGTTTGTACCATTCATTAACTTGGGGATTTTAAACTGGATTTTTTAATTTTTTTTTTGGCACCACTGACTGTAATTCCCAGTTACAACGTTTAAAAGAAAGCCACGTAATGATGAAATTCTAGCTTAGCTGTATGAAAGAATACAATTAAGAGCAAATGTAACAATACTATTTATTTTAGATGAAACCAAGATACATATATTGTTCCTCGAGCCTCAACCTGTATACACCCCTTTGGTCAATAAGTTTATATTCAACTCCACACACAGAAATCTGG
Source organism: Chelonia mydas (assembly GCF_015237465.2). NCBI lineage: Eukaryota > Metazoa > Chordata > Testudines > Cheloniidae > Chelonia > Chelonia mydas. Next base: position 109,625,208 of record NC_057851.1, on the reverse strand, counting down.
ACCTGCTTGTCAGCTTATTCTCCTAATCCTGTCTTTCCTTTGCTCCCTCTGTCATTCCCACATGAGGCACTACTCCCTCTGAATTCAAACTTATCCTAGTGTCCCTTTATTCTAAAAACCCTCTAGTACCAATCCATACATTCTCATCCTTGCCACTCTCTCCTCCTATACAGCTCTGAACTCTTTCAGCAGGCAATGCACCTGTGATTTCTTTTCTTGCAAGATGTTTTTGATTTCTATCTAGCCCAGGGGTTCTCAAACTGGGGTCGGGACCCCCCAGGGGGTCGTGAGGTTATTACACGGGGGGATCATGAGCTGTCAGTCTCCACCCCAAACCCTGCTTTGCCTCCAGGATTTATACTGGTGTTAAATATTTAAAAGTGTTTTTAATTTATAAAGGGGGTCTCACTCAGAGGCTTCCTTTGTGAAAGGGGTCACCAGTACAGAAGTTTGAGAATCATTGGTCTAACCTTTAACTTTATCAAAAAATTACTGCTCTAAAAATGTAAAATGTTACTAAACTGATTTAGTTAAACTGGCTCTTGGTGTGAGGACATTCTTTGTTCAGTTTAAGAGTACATTAGAGATTCCTTACTGACCTAAGCTAAATTGATATAAGGCACTCAAACCAAAATAAAGTCCACACATGCGGTTTGAACGGATTTAACTAAATCAGTTGCTAAACAAATTTTAATTAAATCAGTAAAAATGTATAGAGAGTGTATAAGTCTAAGGCCTTGTTTAAGCAATAGGATATTAACTTTTTTGCATCCTTTCATGCTGTTAATCTTTCTCCAACCAAACCTTTTCTTCTAAAGCTTCTGGAATAGCCTGCTCTATAGGTTCTTGTTTTACCTCTGATGGCTCTTTCAACACTTCCTCTGGGGGCTCTATCTCCTTTAGTTGATGTTCCCTAGGGCTTTGTCCTCTCCTTTCCTGTTCCTACTGTTTCTCTCCCAGGGGATCATTCACCAATACATTCCGTTATTACTTCTACAATGACCCTCACAATTTATCCATACCTTCCTTTTCACCTAAAAAAGGGAATATATTTATTTCAGCCTGGTAGCTTCAGCTATAGTTAAGATTGTGATTTTTTCACTATTACCCAATTTTGACACATTCAGAATTGTACATGTTCACCTTTTGAAATGAGATTATCTGCTTGATGATTAATTTTTTAAAAAGCAAACTGGAATCAGCCATCCTTGAATTATGAAGGTCTTAAAAACCACAATACCCTCAATCCACATGACACTTTCCCCACATATTCATTCTGACCAGCTTTCCCTCCATACAAATAACTCAAAAGTGGTTAACTTTGAAACTTTAAAAATGGCATGCACTACACTATTTGAAAAAAAAAAAAATTTGATTGGCTTAGAAAGTAGTAAAAATTTGAAAAAAATCACAAGCATTTTCACTGGCATCTGCTAATATTTTTAGCTTCATTAATCCCATTTCCTATGACACATCACAATATATATTTGATTAGTGGGCTCAGGCAGGAAAAGGAGTTGCTGTTGGGATAATCTTCAGAGAGATTTGTTTCAATAAGACATTAACCAGAGCATAATTCTCTCATGTAAAATAATTCCTCAATATAAGGGCAAAAAGAAAATGAAGATATAAAAAAAAGGTGGTGTGAAGAAACCTTGGATTTCATAACTGCATATTGTAGCGTAAATATTCTGCAATTTTAAAAGGACATCAACTTAACAACGTTTTTAACATATTGTAACACACATCACTTAAAATTGTTATAATTTGAAGATTAGAAAAGAATCTCTTTTTCCCTAATTTTCTACTCAGGGCATTAGACTGCACTATGCATTTTCATCCTCCCTTGTTTGTGCAACACTCATCACTATGACCCAAGTCAGTCTATTTAAAATAAAAAAAAAGAAAAATAATAAAACGTAAACATTTTACTACTAAAACTTTAAACTTCTATTGTGAATTCTATTACATGAAAAAACTACATTCATGTGATACTAAAAGTTGCATGATTAAAATAAAAGTCAAGAAATGCACAAGTTAAAAATAGTGACAGGAAACTTAACTTGGCCATCTTTCACGTATTCAGGTACCAAGAGACTGACTAACCTTCCAGGCAGGCTGGAAGGCTTCTCTTTTCTCCAGTGCATTTAGGGAGAGGATGGATTGAGGATTCAAGTGGTTATTATCATGCCTGCTGTTGAAGGGATTTGATTATTTCTGCCAGTGCATCTTTGTACATTTGCTGGATAGCGGCGAGCAGTCAATCATAACATTTTATGAGAAAACTAGACTATGGAGAAGACACCCAGATCATGGAATAGACATTTGTTTTATAACTTAAATACACACAACACAAAATTTTTCTCTTCTAGTCTGTCGGAAATTTAATTTCATATGTCAGGTTCTTCATCTATTAGGGCTCCTCACACCAAGAAGCTTGTGGAATCTGTGCTGCAATGCTAAAATATACACCCCAAGACATGAAAGATGTGCTATGTGGCAGAGTTAAAGTTGCCATAGGAACATTATATTTTTATTTTTAGACTCTCTAGGAAGACTACATAATTGTAATGGTAGCAATCCAATTTTTAAAAAAATAGGTTGAGTTATCATAAAATGAAATAAATACCACTCAGACGTTTGCAGTATTAAGGAAATCTGAGCTAAAACTAAAGACTGCTGTTAGACATTAAAAAAAAAAAGACAGTGAAAGGAAATAATTCAGAGAAATGCCAATCCTCTGGGAAAAAATAAATTAAGATTTAGGAATAGGTTTCCTTTACATTTTTAATAGTTACTGCCGTTGAACTGAAATTCTCCTAATTATAATAAAAAATTGAAAAAAAGACAAAGTGTCCCTTTGTAATAAAGGCAGAAATACTCTCAGAAATCTACTAAGTTAAGGGGCGAACAAAGTTTTAACTTATTTGTATCAGCTAAGTACTAAATGCCACTCTTCTCCCCTCCCCCCCCCCCCACACCAACATACCATATATGCAGAACGTACAAACGACATTAAGCTCACATTTCTAAAGGATAACTAAAACCCTGTATCAACCCTCCTAAACCTCTAAAAGGATTTAAATATTTCTAAACCTACAACTAGTTAAGCAAAGTGAACCTACACAACAAGATGCTATATCATTGTCAAAACAGAGAAGTGCAGTAATCTCACAGCAAACAAATACTCACTAGTAACACCTTTTCAATTCCTTACACCAGTGGTCCCCACTGTGGGGCATGCCCACCTAGGGGAGTGCAGAAGAACATTCGGGGGGCTCGGCCAGCCCCACATGGGGGTGGGGGGGGGAATAGAGGAAGTGCCACCCAGCCGCGCTCTGCCCCAGCTCTGCTCTAGCCCTGCCCCTAGCCGCAGCTCCGGCCACAGCCCTCGCACCCAGCCCTCAAGCCCGGCTCTGGCCCTGGCCCCTCTTCTGTCCCCAGCTTCCAGGGGGCATGGACAGACTGCATTATAGGTAAGGAGAGGCACGACATAAAACGATTGGGGACCACTGCCCTATGCAATACTCAGAACTTTGTGTTTGCACACAAAGAGTGTGTGTGTGTGTGTGTGTGTGTGTGTGTGTGTGTGTGTGTGTGTGTGTATACACATACACACAAAATATTCCAGCTTCTACTTTTCTAAGCTGATTCATCAAACAACATTTTCTGCTCTCCTCTTCAAGTTTGAGACTAGTATTAGATCTGTCAATTAATAGCAGTTAACTCAAGTGATTAATGCAAAACAAATTAACTAGATTAAAAAAGGTTTCAGAGTAGCAGCCGTGTTACACTGTATCCGCAAAAATAAAAGGAGGACTTGTGGCACCCTAGAGACTAACAAATAAATAAATAAATTTGTTAGTCTCTAAGGTGCCATGAGTCCTCCTTTTCTTTTTTTAGATTAAAAAAATAAGTCACAATTAATCGCAGTTTTAATCACACTGCTAAACAATAGAATACCAATATAAAATTATAAATATTTGTGGATGTTTTTCTACATTTTCAAATATATTTATTTCAATTACAACACAGAATACAAAGTATACAGTGCTCACTTTATATTATTTGTAGTACAAATATTTGCACTGTAAAAAACCAAAAGAAATAGTATTTTTCAATTCAACTCAGACAAGTACAGTAGTGCAATCTCTGTCGTGAAAGTGCAACTTACAAATGCACGGTTTTTTTTAAACAGAACTGCACTCAGAAACAAAAAGCAATGTAAAACTTTAGAGCCTACAAGTTCATGCAGACTTATTTCTTGTTCAGCCAATTGCTAAGACAAACAAGTTTGTTTACATTTACAGGAGATAATGCTGCCCGCTTATTTACATCACCTAAAAGTCAGAACAGGCATTCCCAAGACAATGCTGTAGCCGGTATTGCAAGGTATTTACGTGCCAGGTATGCTAAACATTCGTATGCCCCTTCATGCTTCAACCATCATTCCAGAGGACATGCTTCCATGCTGAAGACACCTGTTAAAAAATGTGTTAATTAAATTTGTGACTGAACTCCTTGGGGGTGAACTGTATGTCCTGCTCTGTGGTTTTACCCTCATTCTGCCATATATTTCATATTATTGCAGTCTCGGCTGACGACCCAGCCTATGTTGTTCAATTTAAGAACACTTTCACTCACTTCAAGGTTTAAGAATCTGAAGTGCCTTCCAAAAACTGAGAGGGACAAGGCATGGAACATGCTGTCAGAAGTCTTAAAAGAGCAACACTCCTATGAGGAAATTACAGAACCTAAACCACCGAAATAGAAAATCAACCTTCTGTTGGTGATATCAGATGATGAAAATGAACATGCGTCAGTCCATGCTGCTTTGGACTGTTTTCGAGCAGAATCCGTCATAAGCATGTCCTCTGGAATGGTTGTCGAAGCATGAAAAGGCATATGAATGTTTAGCATATCTGGCACGTAAATACCTTGCAACACCTGCTACAACAGTACCATATGAACACCTGTTCTCACTTTCAGGTGACATTGTAAAGAAGAAGCAGGCAGCATGATCTCCCATAAATGTAAACAAACTTGTTTGTCTTAGTAATTGGCTGAACAAGAAGTAGGACTGAATGGACTTGTAGGCTCTAAACTTTACATTGTTTTATTTTTGAGTGCACCTAAGTAAATACATAGTTCCACATTTGTAAGCTGCACTTTCACGCTAAAAAGATTGCACTACAGTATCTGTAAGAGGTGAATTGAAAAACAGTATTTCTTTTGTTTATCTTGTTTACAGTGCAAGTATTTGTACTAAAAATAATATAAAGTGAACACTTACACTTTGTATTCTGTATTGTAACTGAAAACAATATATTTGAAAATGAAGAAAAACATTCAAAATATTTAAATAAATGGTATTCTATTACTGTTTAACAGTGCAATTAAAACGGCGATTAATTGAAACTATTTTTAATTTCGCAATCAATCACGATTATTTTTTTTAATTGTCTGACAGCCCTAATTAATGCACTTCTGATTCCTACTACAAAAAAATTATATGGACAATTTTTATTCATTGATTTTTATAGAAAGGGTTTAGAACAAAAAAGTTAATTTAAAATCCTTAATCTAGTTATCTACATTTGTGATGTTTTAATTAATTTTCATAAACAAAAATACAAAGGGTAAATGACTTACATTATATATATTACCAAATAGTGCACATTTCACAGGGATAACCAATAAAATTATGCAATTATACAACTTATCAACTCGTCAAATCTGCAAGACCAGACAGTATAAAATCAGACAATATTATATAGACATAACATGTTAGGGCATGGTTAATAATAATAAAATATACGTACACTACCAAGCCAAAAAGGGAAGGAGAGGGCATGGAGGAAGAGGGAAGGGAAAAAGCAGAAAGGTCAGGTGGAATGGAAGTCTCATTATTTGAGCTCTCTCAGCATTCTTTATCCAAATGTATCAAGAAACAGGGTGCAAATTTCTTCAAATTCATGTAATTGCTCTCTACGTCAATAAATGGCAGACTTCTATTTGAATAAAATCTAGTTTATCAAGGCTACAAATATTGAAGAAATCAGCAAGGATGCTAAAGAAAACAGAGACTATGGATGATTATTAGTGCACAGTGCCAGCTTTACTACTTGTCTCAAACAGTCTCATTAAATTGTGTCACTAATTTTCTAATGCTAAATTTCAAAGGAGAAAAAAAACAGTGGGTTTTTTTTCCTGCTTTGTTATGATACGTAAGAAACCAGCAGCTGTGCCAAGCAGATCAACTGCTTTTGGAAAGCATGGCCTTATTTATCTATCAGTCTGGGAAGCTAGGCTATGTCGATTTTGGGACTGCTCAGGAAACGAAGGCCTCTTTTAAAAGGTAAAGGGGTAGAGGTTAACAGCTAAGAAGTTGCACAAGATCAAATCAGGCAGAGCTGGAAATTAGAACCCAGATCTCTAATTCAACAGACCCCAAGTCTCATTCACTAACCCATACTGTCTGAGAAAGGATGTCCCAAATTAAATATACCTGGTGGAATGAGTAGAGTGACTCTAATGCATAATGCAGAGGCTGCACCAAAAAGATGATGAATGCAGTAGGATTCTCTCCCCTCAAACACACACAGTCACCAAGTCTGGCTGGTAGTTACTCCACAACACCAGCAAAAACTGTTTTGACTTTTAAGCTCAGTCTAGACTAGGTAAATGCACTGCTTTTTGCAACCATGCAACATGTCCACAATACAAACCATGTGTTTGGAAACATTTGGATCACATCAACACCAGGCTCTCACTCAAGCCACTGCTACATGACAGGGTTATGGAAAAAGTTACCAAGTATTATGGGAGCTGGTGGGCATTCTGAGAGATTAACAACATCCCAGAATCCACCAGAAACAGTCATAACTGCCAGGTCTAACTCCAGAATAGAACCTATCTAGTGTAAGACTGAGCCTTAAAGTCAAAATATTTTAAAACTTACTTTTGAGATGTTGTGGAGAAGCTACAAGCAGGACTTGGCATCTGCCTTGCTTGGGGAAATAAGAGTTTAAAATTACTTTGGAGGTTGCAAGCCTAAGAAACAGGGAGGTGGTACTGTCAGTAGCAACAGAGCTCAGGAGCTGGCAGTGGATCCAGAATAGGGTTAAAAAGTTAGATGTCAGACTGAAAAGTGAAAGAAAGATACACAACTGGCACTGGTAATTGAGACTGTGTGAGCAATATGGTCACCAATGATATAATGCAGAAGGAAAAGAGGCACCTAAGTACAGAACTTTGGAGATCACGAACAGCAGAAGGAAAGGGAAAACGGTTACAAATACTGAAGGAATGTTCGGAGACTGATGAGTAAAATGAGTATAAAGCACAGGACTACAGAAGTAAAAAGAAAAACAGAGTCAAGGAGAAGGGAGTGATCAATAAGAGCAGCAAAAATAAAGGGACCTTATGAGACCAGAGACCTGGTCATAGGTTTCAAAGCTGATAAACACACTGTTGTTCACTTATAAATTAAATGCTTTATTGCAATGCAGTACAATCTGAAATTACTAATAAACCTCACAAACACTGCTTTGAGCCATTTCTAAAGACTTTCATGCTCCTGGAGATATAAACGTTACAGTAAGTCTACCTGCCCAGTTGTGCCCCCAAAATTAAAATAAATAAAATTAATTGGCAGCGAACCTTGTAAAAACTATTGGCAAAGTCCCCAGATAACTTAGGCCTGACACACAATCATAAAGTGATGAAATATAAACAGACTTCCAGTTGAAGATTTATGCTGTGAAAACGATCAATAAAAAGTAAACAAAATGTCATTTCTCAGACACTGAGAACTAAACCTGTCAGAACCAACAGTTAAAGGCATGAATTAAAGTGTTGATCTTGTTTAGATTAAAAAGATATTTCAATCAAGATAACAGATTTAAATATTACAACAGTTATAAGCTTCAAAGTTATAAAACAACTCAAAAATGTGAGTTTGGAAAAAACAATCTACTTCCTTGTTACAGAGCATGTATTTAAAACTGAACAGTGTAACAATTCTTAACTACAAATTTTTAAATCTAACACCACACAGCTCTTTTACTACATATTCACCACTGTCTAAGACTTCAGAGTAATTCAGTCAGTCGTCCTTTTGTGAGAGTGGTGCCTGGAAAACTCTGAATGAAGAATACAGCACGCTACTGAGAGGAGTATGAAATAGTTAACAGGCTTTTAATTATTTCAAGAGGATGGGCCAGGGGAATATACAGAGCTTGGCAATAACGAACAATATACTCTTCATAACCCCACAGCAACAATAATTACAATTCCAGTAATGGAATCTGTATCTCTGGCTTTAGACCTCAGCTACAACTAAGTAGCTTAGGCCTGGTCTACACTACGCGGTTATTTCGGAATTAGCAGAGTTAATTCAAAATAAAAATGATTCCATCCACATGACCAAACTGTTTTTTTTAATTTAAAAAGGGCTCTCTAATCCGATTTCTGTACTGCACCTCGGCAAGTGGAGTAGTGCTAAAATCAAGACCGCAGTTCCGGGTTACAGGTACTGTGGACGCAATTCGACGTTATTGGCCTCTGGGAGCTATCCCAGAACGCTCCCTTGTGACCATTCTGGACAACGCTCTCAACTCCGATGCACTAGCCAGGTAGGCAGTAAAAGCCCCAGGAACTTTTGAATTTCATTTCCTGTTTGGTCACCATCAGCACAAGTGACCATCAGCACAGTCCACCACCACAGGCGACCATGCAGAGTCCATCATCACAAGAGACCACGCAATCCCGGATTCGCAGACAAGCTCCAGCATGGTCCGAACGGGAGGTACTGGATCTCACTGCATGTTGGGGACACGAATCTGTTATGGCAGAACTATGTTCCAAAAAAAGAAACGCAAATACATACGATAAAGTCTCCAAGGCCATGATGGAAAGAGGCTACTCCAGGGACACAGAGCAGTGTCATACAAAAATCAATGAGCTCAGGCAAACGTACCAAAAAGCCAGGGAGGCCAACAGGCACTCTGGGTCAGAGCCCCATACATGCCGCTTCTACCATGAGCTGTATGCAATTATGGGGGGGTGATGCCACCACTACCGTCCGTGGACACCTGCAAGGGGGGAGTTGCACGGAGCAAGGAGGATGAGTTATTGGAGGAGGAGGAGGACGACGACGACGACGACGACGACAGAGCACAGGCGGCAAGTGTGGAATCCGTTTCCCCCCCTAGCCAGGAACTATTCTTAACGCTGGACCCAATAGCCTCCCCCCCACTCCCAATGTAGGCTTCCAGACCATGACACTGGTGAGCGAGAGCCTGATCGGAGCCCCGCGGTAGGGGGAAACCCAGCCGTGCTGGGCTGTTCGCGTTTAGTTTAAATGGCTCATTCCTGCTTAGAGCCTCATTGGAGCCAAGCGGTGAGTAAGGGTGAGGGTGGGGTGTTGTGTGAAGTGATCATCCTAGAGAGCATTGCTTACTATGGGAAAGGGGACCTGGCAGTTTGAAACCACTGAAATGAATGCAGAACAAGCAGAACACCGAGTACCCCTAGGGCTTACCATGGCTGCCTGCAAGCTGAATTCTGTTGCCTGGCCGCACGTGATGGCTTACTCACACCAACGTGGCAGGCACTTCAGTATAAGAGGCAAAATGTGACCTTGTACAGAAAGAACATGTGCTCTGTACTATGAATTGCCTGTTTCACTGAGAAAGTGTCCCCTTTGTTCTCTAAAATGTATCTTTTAAAATACTATCCTCCCTTTTTCTCCTCCCGTGGGTGCAAATGTTTCAACGCGGCCCCTATCTACTCCATCCCAGAGGCTAGACCAGATTAGAAGGCGGAAAAAACTAACTCAGGGCAACATGTTCGCAGAGCTCATGCAGTCCTCCCGCACTGATAGGGACCAGCTGAATGCGTGGAGGCAAACAATTGTGGAGTCCCGTAAAGCGTTAAATGAACACAAAAAGAGGAGGGACGCAGGCAGTGAGAGCAGGCAGGACGCTATGGTCAAGCTCATGGGGGAGCAAACTGACATGCTCTGCTATATGGTGGATCTAATGCGGGAAAGGCAGCAAGATCACAAACTGCCACTGCAGCCTTTGTATAACTCACCTCCCTCCTCCCCAAGTTCCATAGCCTCCTCACCCAGACGCCCAAGAACGTGGCGGGGAGGCTACGGGGTCCCACACACTCAACCCCAGAGGATTCAACAAGCAGCAGAAAGCTGGCATATCCGAAATTCTGATTTGGTTTCTGGATTTGTCCTTCCTTCCCCCAGTATTCTCCCCCCCAGTCTACCTTCTGATTTCTCTCAATGTGTTGTTCAACAAATAATAAAGAACGTTTTTTAAACAATTGTGACTTTATTTCCTTGCCTATATATATATATATATATATATATATATATATATATATATATATATATATATATATATATAGGAGGAGGCTAACTTCAAGAGAAACAAATACAACTATCACACCGTACCCTGGCCAGTCATGAAACTGGCTTTCAAAGCATCTCTGATGCGCAGCGCCCCCTACTGTGCTCTTCTAACCGCCCTGTTGTCTGGCTGTGCAAAAGTGACCGCCAGGCGAGTTGCCTCAACCTCCCACCCCGCCATAAATGTCTCCCCCTTACTCTCCCAGATATTGTGGAGCACACAACAAGCAACAATTACAATTGGAATATTGGTTGTGCTGAAATCTAACCGAGTCAGTAAACTGCGCCAGCGTGCTTCGAAACGTCCTAAAGCACATTCTACCACCATTCTGCACTTGCTCAGCCTATAGTTGAACTGCTCCTTACTACTGTCCAGGGTGCCTGTGTACTGCTTCATAAGCCATGGCATTAAGGGGTAGGCTGGGTCCAAGGATAACTATAGACATTTCAACATCTCCAACAGTAATTTTCTGGTCTGGGAAGTAAGTCCCTTCCTGCAGCTCTTCAAACAGACCAGAGTTCCTGAAGATGTGAGCGTCATGCACCTTTCCCGGCCATCCCACGTTGATGTTGGTGAAATGTCCCTTGTGATCCACCAGTGCTTGCAGCACCATGGAAAAGTACCCCTTGCAGTTACGTACTGGCCGCCCCGGTGTTCCGGGGCCAAGATAGGGATATGCGTTCCGTCTATTGCCCCGCCTCAGTTAGGGAACCCCAGCTCATTAAAGCCCTCCACAATGGTCTGCACATTTCCCAAAGTCACTATTCTTGATAGCGCCTGGTCAACGACTGCGTTGGCTACTTCCAGCCCCCACAGTAGATTTGCCCACTCCAGACTGATTCCCGATTGACTGGTAGCTGTCGGGTGTTGCAAGCTTCCACAGGGCTATGGCCACTTGCTTCTCAACTGTGAGGGCTGCTCTCATTTTGGTGTCTTTGCGCTTCAGGGCAGGGGACAGCAAGTCACAAAGTTTCATGAGTGTGGCCCTACACATACGAAAGTTTCGCAGCCACTGGGAATCATCCCATACCTGCAACACTATGTGGTCCCACCAGTCTGTGCTTGTTTCCCGGGCCCAGAATTGGTGTTCCACAGCATGAACCTGGCCCAACACCATCATGATCTCCCAATCGCCATATGCTGTGCTTCTAGGAACGTCTGTGTCCATGTCCTCATCACTATCGTAATCGCGTTATCACTTCCTCGCCCTGTTTTGCAGGTACTGCACATACTGCTGGATAATGCGCAAGGTATTTACAATGGTCAAAACTGCAGCAAAGATCTGAGCGGGCTCCATGCTTGCCGCACTATGGCGCCTGCATGAGTAATCCCGGAAAAAGTGTGCGAAACATAGGAGAGCAGAGTGGCAGCGGAAGAGGTGCTGTTCACTTCACGATAGCCGAAAAAAGGCGGGAAATGGTTGTCTTCTGTAGCGTTCACAGAGGCAGGAGCCCAGCACAGACAACACGGAGAAGCTCAGTAGCACTGCAAGAGCGGGAGAGCAGAGTTGGTGGCGGAAGCGGTCAATGAGGAAGAGAGAGTAGATACCTATAGAGATTACATAGAAAGACAAGAGGAAATGCGAGGTGGATTCATAGTACCAGGAGAGATGCGGTGCACCGTACTGCACTGTCTGCTGAAAGCACTATGGCGTCTGCACGCCAAAAAGGTGCGAAACGATTGTCTGCAGTAGCTTTCATGGCAGGAAGAGCGACTGACAACACACACCCAGAAACACTCGTGAGAATGTTTTTGCCCCATCATACGCTGGGAGCTTAACCCAGAATTCCAATGGGCGGCAGGGACTGCGGGAACTGAGGGATAGCTACCCACAGTGCACTGCTCCGACATTCGATGCTAGCCTCAGTACTGTAGATGCACTCCGCCGAATTCACGCGCTTTAGGGGGGACACACAAGACCAAATGTATAAAATCTCTTCGGAATAGAATTATTCAAATAGAATAATTTCGAAATAATTTTGTACTGTAGACATACCCTTAGCTTCAAAGTTCTCTGTACTTTCAATCTGATCCAATAAGACCTTTGTATTACGGACACCAAAGAAAATATATTCCTCTGAGTCATGCTGGATTGTTGATTTGCTTGGACACAATAAAGATGCTTCAGTATGCCTATTAAAACCTTATTTTAGGAAGTAGATTAAATATGAAGAGCCTTATTAAAAGGGACAACATGAAAAACTATATTTCCTGCTCAAATTTTGTATTACTGTTACAAGTCACAATTAAGATTACTACAACTGAAATAAGATAAAGGGGAAAAAATGTTTCCCTGCATTCAGACTTGCCAAGTGGCATACTTCTCTTGTGACACACCCATGGAGGCTGCACTTTATGCATAGAGTCCTGCACGGATACAAAAATTTGTATCCGAATCCAAACTGCAATCCGCAAAAATGGTCCGCGGACAAAGTGGATATCTGTGGATTTCCAGGGCTCTATTTATGCATTCCTACAGCCCATAAGTCAGTTGGGCTACAGATATGGGCTGCAACTGCAACTCGGGGCTGCCAGAGACTGCTGTAGTACCTGCTGATATGGCAGCTAAAGAGCCTCAGTGTTGCTGGATCTGAAAGGTGGAAAGAAGCAGGCAAGAGGCTGCAACTAAAGGCAATGGGGACTCAACATGGACCCAATCCAGCCCCTCCCATCCATCCAGTGGCACATCTGCTCCAGGACACCCTCCACAAACATAGCTGCTCCCAGCTCTCCCATGGATACCCCCAATAAACCTAGTTTCCCCCACAAAGCTAGCTGTTCACAATTCTCTCCCTCCACCACCCAACCCAGAGCTTTATCCAGATCTTGAGCTTACTCTCACCTTCTCTCACTCCCTCCTGACGCCCCCCAAACTTCTCCCTTTAGCTCCCACCCTTGGGCAACCCGCTGACCTACCTTCTCTTAGCTACCCCATCTCTCCCTACAGCTCCCAGTTACCCTCACCTACCACCCAGACACGCCCACAAACCTAACCTACCTTACCCCAAGACAACTCCACCCAATCAGCCTCTCTGACAGTCCACAGCCACTAGCACAAACCCAGGTTCCATGGCTTCTTACTACCCACACACTCTTCAGTATCCATCAAGCAGCTGCAACTTCATGTTCTTTCCCTGCCACTACTGTAGCAGTATATGGAACTTAACCTAAAGTTTATAGTCATAAAAATTATTTGCAAATATGCAACTGTAATGAGCTAGTAATTTGCATACAATAGCCCACATGGAGCTATACAAAACTTGGCAGCTATGTGCATTTCTTCTTTCCTTTTGTGCATGTGTCTACAGTCAGTTTCACTGTTTTTTCAACAACCAGTTGCATTTCCTGGCTCATCTACTGGTATGATAATCACTAATATAATTCTCTGAGGAAAGCTAACATGTACACTACTTTTCCCAAAGTATGTTTACCAGTAACAACAAAGCTGAAAGTGAAGAAACAGCAGGCAAATGTGTACACAACGGAAGGAAGAGTAGAGGCAGGAAAGGGTGGGACCAACCATATTCAGTAGTGTTAGGCTTGGTCTACGCTACAAAGTAAAGATCAACATAAGATTCCTTGTGTCAACCTATTTATGCAGGTGTCTAAACTCAAATTTGACTCCAGCTAACATATGCATCCACTTAGAGCAACGCAGTAATACCACCTCCCTGAATGGCAAAGTACCATGGTCGCCCTAATTTTGTCAACACTGTGAGCGTGCAGCCACTGCATGACCTGTGTTGGCCCTCCAGCCACTGTCCCACAATGCCCTAATCCTTGCAACAGTGACTGTTTTGCTCATAATTTTAAACTTCACTGACCAAGGGCCACAGATGTCCCACCCTCCCCCCACCTTTAACAACCACACATGTTTTTGAAGTGCTCTTTTTTCCTATTTGGCCACCTTGGTAAACACACCTAGAAACTCACCTTTGTTTTTTGCATCCCACTGACTATGTCTACACACACACACACACACACGTACGTACGTATGTACGTACAAGATGCACTCCAGCCTGGAGCAGGCAAGTAGTGTTGGATTTCCTGGGCATGTGGAGACAGGAGGCTGTGCAAGCACAACCACGGAACATCAATGAACAAATTGCATGGGGGCATGCAGGCCACGAGGTACTGCAGATAGCAGCAGCGCCACATGAAAGTGAAGGAACAAGCGATGGAGGGCAACAAAAGAAAGCTGGGGCTGGACTTCAGACCTGCTGCTTTTACAACAAACTGCATGCCATACTTGCTGATGACCCCACCCGCACCCCCCAGACTACCATGGGTACATTGGAATAGTCTGAGATGTAGACCCCTGCCATACACAGCGAAGAGGAGGAAGAGGAGGCGGTGAGACACAGTTGGGGATTCCAACCATGTCACGAGTCAGGATCTAAATGAAACGCCATAGGAGTTTAGCCAGTTCCACCAGGCAAAAGTGGATAAGCCAACTGATGAAGAGAACAGTAGCCTGACTAAGTGTGTTCATGCAATCTTCCTTACAATCCTTTATTTGCTTTTCCTTCCCTCCCACCCACCCATTTAAAAATGGCACCTGGCCAAATCCCCAAGTTTACAAGACAAAGTTATCAGCTTTTCATTGATTTATTGGTACATTGTCAGAAAATAAAAGTTAGGAAGTAAATCCAAACAAATTCTTGAAGAGTACTATGGCAATCAGATTACACGATTGTCATGGAGTCCCCAGGCGATGCTCTGGAACTGCTCCCTACGAAGCCAGGACTCTGGGGAAGTCTCCTTTCTGTGAGCAGACTGTCTGCAGGACACACAGCTCACTCAACTTCCACCTTCCTGGGTCTGACCACGGAGCATTCAGCATCCTCTGCCTCTCCGTGCGCTTCCCACAGCGAGTCTGCCCAAGCGAGGTCCTGGGGAAGCCAGAGGGTCCTGCACCCCAACTGCGCAGTCAGACGTGACTCTCAGCCAGCCAGTAAAACAGAAGGTTTATTAGATGACAGGAACACGGTCTAACACAGAGCTTGTAGGTGCAGAGAACAGGACCTCTCAGCTGGGACCATTTTGGGGGGCAGTGAGCCAGACAACCACGACTGCACTTCACTCCATGTCCCCAGCCAACCCCAAACTGAAACTCTCTCCAGCCCCTCCTCCTCTCAGCTTTGTCCCTTTCCCGGGCCAGGAGGTCTCCGGATTCTTTGTTTTCCAACACTTTAGCTCTCACCTTACAGGGGGGAAGGCCCAGGCCATCAGTTGCCAGGAAACAGGGTGTCGGCCATTCTCTGTGTCCAGACCCCTGCACACACCTGCCCTCTACGGCTCTGCAACGATCATACACCCTTATCCCACCGCCTAGATACTTAAGAACTGCCTAGGGGAAACTGAGGCACCCCCACAATATTCAGAGGAAACATTAAGAAACGTCCCGCTTGGTCACAACGATTCACACAGATTCAGTATCCTGAGTTGAGGTAGAAGTGGAACAAAGAGGTAGTCGGCATCTCCTTTTCATTCCTTTGTTGGGGTAAACGGGAGGGGGGCATGTGGAGCACTTTATTTATATGAATAGGGGGATCCCTTTTATCCTACTGAGAGACCTCAGGGGTGATCCTCTGCAATCCTCACCCAAAGGTTTGTAGGGATGGTGGCCTTAGATCTATCTCCATGATAGGAGACTTTCCTATGCCGCTCTAAGTTTGGCTGGCATCACTGCAGCAAATAGACTAGCTGCACACAGGCCAGGGCGGCTTCAGGATGCCAGTAGCACCTGGGTTCTCTAAACCTCCGTCATCCTCAGGAGTGAAATATTAGCCAAAATCACCACTGACTTTGAAAAATAGTGCTAATCTTCACTGCCATTGCCCTATACTTGTACACCTGGAATAGAGGCGAGAATTTTATGGGTTCATGCAACAGAAACAATATCCCACCCCTGCCAAGGCCAGATCACCATGGGTGGAGCTGGAGAACAGTGCTGTACTGAGGTGCTCCAAAGCTAAAGTGTCAATAAGCATTTCTTATTTGAAGTATTTATTGGAACAAGGGAAGTGAGTTTTGGAAGAAAAAAAATTATCTTTCCCTTCCTGTTGTGACTCAAAATCTAGTGGTGTATTTGTCTGTTTTCATCAGCAGCTTCTGGCGTGGTGGCCTTGAGGGGTGCCCACTGCATGCTCACACAACACCTGACCAGGACGACGAGAGGGAAGACATGTTCTGCAAGATCCTACAAGCTAGTGGTGCACTGGACCATGACCAAAAGACTTAGAAAGCCAATTACGTCCAAGAGCATGATTAAAAACAGAAGACAGACAAAAGGCCTGGAGTTCTAGTAGGACAAGGAATGGGACATGCACAAAGACATAATGGATTTTCAAAGGCAGCAAACCCAAATGCTGCAGACTCTGGCTAACCTACAGGTCCAAAAATCCTAGACTCATCATCAGTCTTTGCACTCCTTGGAGAACTTCATGGTTGCTGCTCCTTACAACTCCCAACATACCATGTGGCATCATGGACCACATCCTTACCCCTACCACTCCATGCCAGGAGACAGCAAGGTAAACTACAGCTTTGCATACACGAATCTGTGGTTTTCAGGTCAGTGTATATGTACCCACAATGGACTAACTGAACTACTTTTTGTTCACGCAAACGGACACAAATGTTTACTTCCTTTTTAAAAGTTTCACCCCATTAAGTTATGTTAGAAGCTTGAATGACATGTATGCTACACTTTGATTTTGAGCACTGGATTTTTGCACTCAATTCTTTTTTTCCCTTTCTTTTTTGGAGAATCAAAATATATTGATTAGTTCACAACAAATAGTACAGAATACATAGCGGAAATCAAGAAATCAAACAGTACTTATAAATATACAGTAAGCAACACACAGTTCATAGTGGAAGGCAAAGCCGCAGGCCCAGCAGTACTTATAATTTGCAGCAGGCACAACAGAACACATACCACCAGGCAAAAATCAAAGAAGTTACACCAGATAGCCACTGTCTCAAGACATAGCACTACTGTGGCTGACTGTGAAAATGAACCTTTAATACCCCCATAAAATGTAGCTCCACACTGGACTCTTAATACCCCGGGTGCATGGCTGTTCAAATTCAACACAGCACCTCCACCTTGGTGGCAAGCTTTCCTCCCATTTGCCATTACTGCAATACGCAACATGATGTTATAACCACTGGGTTTTTTTTCTTGATAAAATCTAATCTAGTGAATAATCAACACCAGTGATTCCTTCAATCTACCAAAAGCACATTTCACAAATCATTCTGTTCACTTCCTGAACCAGTAGATGAATTTCCTTGGTGCTGCTGAGGTGGTCTGAGTACAGCTTTATAAGCCAGGGAAGCAAGGGGTAGGCTGGGTCCCGCAGAATCATTATAAGTATTTCAATATCACCAATGGTAATCCACTACTCAGGAAAGAATGTTCCTGTTTGCAACTTTCTGAATAGTCCTGTGTTCTTAAAGATATACGCACCATGTGCCTTCCCAAACCAACCCACCTTAATATTAGTGAGGTGGCCTTGGGTGATCTTTGCATAACCACAGAAAAGCATTTTCTGTTGATGTACCCAGTAGCAAGATAGGCATGTGCCAAAACAGAGATATGCATTCAGCCTATCATCCCGCCACAGTTCAGGAAATTTATCCACTATTTCTTACATGTTGCAGAATCACAGTCCTGCATAGTAGATTATTAATGGTCCTTTACACTTGCATGTCAACAGCTGCAACTGTGGATTTTCCAACTCTAAAATGATTTCCCAGTGACAGGTAGTAGTCTGGTGTTGCAAACTTAGAGTGCAATCACCACTCGCTCTCATTCTGGTGTCCCTGCATTGAAAGGCTGGGGCGAGCTCAGTACACAGATCCAGAAATGCAGCCTTTCACATCCAAAAGTTCTGCAGCCACTGCTCGTCATCCCAAGCCTACATTACAACAGCAATCACACTAGTCCGTGCTCCTTTCTCGGGCCCCTTTCTCCACCATCTGCAACTGCTAAGTGAATGCACCAAGCAACCTAAAAATGTTTGTGTGTGTGTAATGTCCATCACTAAACTCTCTTCAAAGATATTCTAATCCCAGTTGTTGCAGTACTTCCTAAAGGTCTGCAAACAGAAGGTCCTGTATTCAGTGTTCATGAGAAAAGTGCTGAGCTCTGTTGGTTCCATGCTTCTGTCAGAGATGGCAGAGACTGAAAAGTGCCATGTGGGTTTGTGGGATTTTTAAAAGTGGTGTGAAAATTATGAGATGTGGAATGTATTAAGGAATGGAGAAAACTCCATGCTGGGAACTTGACAACTAGCTCACACAAATCCCTAGGTGAATTCTTAGTATTCCACAAAACACTGCAAAACTGCCCCAAACAGCATTGTGCTGGATGACAGTGCCTGACATACTGGGATATGACCTATGATGCACCACACTTTACATTCATGTAAACACTCACACTGAGTACATGCAGTGTCAACACAAGCAGCCAAGCATCCATGTGCCTGAGCAATATACAAACTTCAGTAGCTACATGACGACAAAACTTGTGTCAGCCTAAAATTTGTAGTGTAGACCACGGCTTTACCCTTTGACCTCCCAAAGAACTCTTGCAAATACCAGAAGAAAAAGTTTATGAAGAACAGCATAACCCCTATACATTTTTTTAAACAAAGGAATTCATAAATAATTCCCTCTACATATTGTAGGATAGGGTGTTCTATCAGAATTTTGATTTTTTTTTAAGATAGCCAATTTAATCAAAATTCGACATTGATATTCTATTCTCTATACATTTTTATATCACACTCACCACTATAGTATTTGAGTGTCTGATACAGCACTCAAGGTACTGTAAATCTGTTCCCTATTGAACATTTACTTGTGTTTTATTCAGTCTAGTTTCTAAAATGTGCCATGTATTCATGCTTCCATCACTTCTTTGATTTTACTGAACAGAAATTTAGGGCTTACTTAGTTTGCTATTTAACAATTCTGGTCATCAACAGTCTATTTCAAAATCACCCAACTCTGAGGACGAAGTATCAAGTTGTTTGAATGATCCAACTCAACATATAATGCAGCTACGTTACGCAATCACAAAATTGGCATATTTCAGCATAGCACCATGAATCAATCAGTTATTTTATATTGTTAATCTACCGTGATGGTATGTTAGCAAAGGGGTCAATCTGTAGCCCTAAATATATTAAGTTGGTTGTGAGAGAAATTCTACTCAGCCACCAAAATACGTTCAGTATGAAAAAAGAATTAATCTAACATCATTTCATAACAGAAAGCTTAAATGGCATCAGATTGTTTTATTTAAAGATGGTGCTTTTGATTGTATTTTAAACTGATCCACAGAGTTTGCAACTAGTATAGATACGTATGTGTTCTTAATTTATACATCCCCTTAAAGACACTTGAACTGCTGTCCTGAACACATTCAGTAGGTCACAAGAAGGTTGGTATAAGCAAGTTGATAGTTTTATCTTTGAAAGAGGAAAAAAAATTATCTCCCCCCCCCCCATTATTTTCTTCTTTTAAAAGGATGCAATAATGCTAGAGAATACAAAACTATCAGATACTTTAATTTCTGTTGATAGTTTATTGTCTGAAGTTGGATAGCATTCCATTTCACTTAACCTTTTTGTTTTAAAATTGGAGAAAGATGAAGGCTTTTGTACTCAATACGAACGTAATCATTTATACCAGTTGGTTCCCAAGGGGTGAAAAACAAATTCTGAAGAACTTCTGAAACTACTCCTGATTTCACTTCATTCTGCCCAGTTTTACCAGATACCCTGTGGGCAATTTGTACTTATCTTGGACAGTTCTCTGCAGCGCACACAACAGTGCTAACATTCACTGCCAGAAAATAAGTTATTTAATTCTTACCCTTTTTTCTCAGCACATAAATATTTTCCTATCATTTGGCATCTTTATGTAGACGAAGATATTACTGATTTGGATGGACAATGAGGAAAAAGGAAAAGAACAGCATTACAAATAAAATGGAAGATTAACATAATTGCTCAAAACTGTGGCTATTATTCTATTAAATGCATTTGGCACCTTCTAGGTTATTTTCTTGAATATATCTTCAGAATTTATTACTAAATACTTGCTTAAAAATATAAGGGACATGTATAATGGTTTAGAATAAAATAAATAAAAGCACATTTTCGTACCAAATTTTTATGGTAACCTGTATACTTTTGAAACAGTTTTAGTATTTCCACCCTCTGTTTGGAGTGGAACAGAAATCCTGAGAAACCTACATGCCCCCTAGCAAAAAGCGGATCAGTAACTTTTTGCCCCATACTTATTTTTAAATGTATTAAAGAAGGTAGAAGGTTAAGTGAATGGATTGCAGCCAGTTGAAAATCATTTCTAATTTATATGGGACCTAACTGCTCTCTTCTCAAAACACCTCTAAGATCTGGTCCACACACAGTTCTTGTACCAGTACAATTATGTTGGTTAAAGATGCAATTTTTTTTTTAAAACCAAAATAGTTATGTCAGTACAACTCGCAATGTGGATGCTGTATAAAGGTATCATATAGTATTATAGCTTATTCCACTTCCCAATATGGGATTAGCTATGCCAGTATAAAGCACTTTTACACTGATAATTGCCTTCACACTAGACATGTTATATTGCTTTAAACTCTACAGATATTGTTAAAACTGCACAATTTATGTGTATAGACAAACCCCAGCAGTGTAAATAAATGCAAGACTTCATGATTCTCTGAGAAGCTACAGTTCCTAGTAAGTTTAGAAGTTGGTAGTATGTATTTTTGAGCCAGGTAATGGAATTAAAAAACTCCATAAATGCAGCCCCCCAATTTCTTTTTATAAACAAAAGAAAAAAATTGTACGTTCTCCAGAATACAGGATTCTAAACTTCCATGTTGAGTACCCAGAACAAATTTCTTTCTTCAAATTAAATTATGTGGAGAGGGGAAAAATATCAACATAAGAACATTCCAGTGACTGACACTATAGAGTAATATATTCTTTTTTCAACAAGTGAATGGTAAGGGGCAAAAGTGGTAAGACCTTACTGAGTTATCCATCAACAGATTTAAATACACGGGCTTAAATGGACAAAAGTAATTTAGGTCCAAAACAGGTGTTGTGTAAAACAGTGGATAGGAATAGGATGGCTAACAAAATGTCTTCACATTTAATTTCTATAACTTTCTATAGTGATCTCCATCTTCAAAGCATATAACCTTCACAATACCCCTATTTTAGATAGGGAAACTGAATCAAAGAGGTTATGACTGGCCCATCACCACACTGCAAATCGGAAGTTGGGTCAGAGGGATAATCCCATAGATGAAATCATAACTAAGGAGCCCTGGTTCCCAGTTCCACACTTGGGGCTAGTCTACACTACCACGGTAAATCGATCTAAGTTACGTTATTCACGAAACTGAAGTTGTGTAACTGAAGTCGACGTAGTTAGATCCACTTACCGCAGTGGCTACACTGTGCTGTGTCGACGTACGCTTCTCGGATAAGTGGAGTACACAAATCGATGGGAGAGTGCGCTCCC
The DNA here is from genome assembly GCF_015237465.2 of Chelonia mydas. NCBI lineage: Eukaryota > Metazoa > Chordata > Testudines > Cheloniidae > Chelonia > Chelonia mydas. Next base: position 109,603,219 of record NC_057851.1, on the reverse strand, counting down.
ATCGATTTAGCGTGTCTTCACCAGACCCGCTAAATTGATACTCGCTGTATCGATTGCAGCAATGCCAATCTACCAGTAAGTGTAGACATGCCCTTGGCCTACGAATCAATGATGAAAGCTGTTTATTCAAACATTAGCTTTGGTCTACACTGGGGGTGTGGGGGGAAATCGATCTAAGTTACGCAACTTCAGCTACGTGAACAACTTAGCTGAAGTCGACGTACCTAGATCGACTTACCGTGGTGTCTTCACCACTAGACTAGACGCGATAAAAATCGATCCCCGCTAGATAGATTGCTGCCCGCCGATCCGGCAGGTAGTGAAGACATACCCTGAGTTTGCAATGCTGTGAATCTAACAAGCACAAGAAACAGGATATGAAACTGACTGGTTTAGTAACACTGACCAAAGTAAGTGAAATACAAAAAGTAAAAAACTGAAAACTAAATTAATCCAAATGAGGATAAATGCAGGTTTGTTAGCAGAACACAGGAATTGCTGTATTGGAACAGACCAACGATCCATCTAAGTCCAATATCTTGTCATGGAGGGCTAGTACCAGAAGAAGGTAAAACACACACACACCCCCCACAAAAAAACAAACACACCCCACAAACCCAGGACCCTGCAGTACGCCGTAATGAGATAAAGTGCCCCAGGGAATGTCTTTTCCTAAACCCCCATAGTTAGGGGTCTGGTTTACACCCTGAAGCATGAGAGTTCATATCCCTTCCAGAACACTGGCTTAATTAAAAATATTCATCATTCTAACTGAATATTTATCTATGTAATTGTCTTTTCATTTTATGAATCCTGCTAAACTCTTGGCTTCAATGATATCTTGGGGCCATGAAATAAAATTTTTATCTTGACTAGTATCCCCTAGGAAACTGTATGAACGGTTACTAATAATCTTAAAATAAAATTTAAAAACAAAATTATCTTAAGACAAATAGAAGGTTTGGAAGATTTCTGTTTCTATTGCTAATTCTTTTATTCTATTGCTTAACTATGAGCATTAAGAAGATATAATCATGGTTTTAATAAGAAACAGTTTCTTTGGAATGTAATTAAAACCAAACTAGCTCTCTTCTGGTTACCTTGGACCATTTTTTGAATTCTAATAAGGCACGTCAGGGTATGTGCTAATCCGACTTCTTTTCCACATGTTGCTGATAACATGCATAAAGTTTGTAGGAATACTAACACCTGAAGCATGGAGCTTCCCAGCCAAAGAAATACCATTAATTATTTCACACACATAAAAAGGTTACCTACATTTTTGTAACTGTTGTTCTTCAAGATGTGTTGCCCATGTCCATTCCATTCTAGATGTGTCCACAACAATGTGCACAGTTGTCTGAGATTTTTACCTTAGTGGTATCCGTAGGACCAGCTGTAGCACACTCTTGAATGCCACGCTCATGTGTTGGTATATAAGGCATTGTCAACTCTACGCCCTTTCAATTCATTCTTGCCAGCAACTCCAACACAGGGCTGGGGGTAATGGAATGGACATGAACAACACATCTCGAAGAACAAGAGTTACGAAAAGGTAGGTAACTATTTTCTTCAAGTGCTTGCTCAAGTCAATTCCATTCTAGGTGACTCCCAAGCAGTATCCTCAGAGGTGGGCTTGAAGTTCACAGTCTAGCGGCTTTCAGTATTGCGCTACCGAAGTCAGCATTGTCCCAGGCCTGCTGGGTAAGTGCATAATGGGACGTGAACATGTGGATGGACGACCAGGTGTCTGCCCTACAGATGTCCTGGATAGGCACTTGGGCTAGGAAAGCTGCCAAGGAGGCTTGCGCCCTGGTTGAATGGGCTGTTACGATCGCTGGAGGTGGCTCCTTTGCCTGATCGTAACAGCAGCAAATGCAGGCAGTGAGCCAAAAAGAAATTCTTTGAGCAGACACTGGATGACCTTTCATCCTGTTGGCCCCCACGGCAAACAACTGCATTGATTTGTGGAATGGCTTGATCCTTCCCATGTAGAAGGCTTGCGCCCTCCTGACTTCTAGGGAATGCAGCCAAAGCTCCTCCTCCAATTTATGTGGCTTTGGAAAAAAGACAGGTAAGTAAATGTCCTGGCCCATTAAAACTGCAAGACCACCTTAGGCAGGAAAGCTGGGTGTGGCCACAGCTGGACCTTGTCTTTGTAGAAGATTATATAGGGCAGTTCCGAGGTAAAGCGCCCTAATCTCGGAGACCTGGGGGGCGGATGTTATTGCAACTAGGAACGCGACCTTCCAGGACAGGAGAAGGAGAGAGCAGGATGCCAGAGGCTCAAAGGGGGGTCCTGTCAGCCATGACAGCACAAGATTCAGGTCCCATGGCAGAATGGGGTCCCTGATGTGCAGGTAGAGGCACTCAAGGCCCTTGAGGAACGTGTCAGTCACGTCCTGGGCGAAAACCAACCTACCTTTGAGCTCTGGATGGAAGGCCGAAATAGCAGCCAAGTGGACCCTGACAGAGGAAAAGGACAGGCCTTGGAGTTTCAGATGCAGAAGGTAGTCCAGGATCAACTGCAGCAAGGTCCGGTGGAGCAAACCAGATCGAGATGCCGCCGCACCTGATCCCAGGACCGGCCCTTTATTAGCCAGTCGTCGAGGTATGGATAAATTTGCACCCCTCGGCACTTCAGGTGAAGCGGCCACTGGTGTTATACACTTTAGAAATACTCTTGGGGCTGACAACAGACCGATGCCTGTGGTCCAGGGATCGGGGACGCTCTGCTGCTTTAGGGGGCAGTACCATAACCGGCTTGCCCATAGATGCTGGGGCCTTGGCTGGGTCCATCGCCTGGCTTGGCGTCTGCGGAGCCGTTCAGCCTACTTGTTCTTTGACCACCAGGCCCGCTTTGGGCACAAATGATCCTAGTAGGGGCCGGGACCCCCTGCTGCTCCCACGAGTCAGAGGAGGGTCCCTGGCTGGACCAGGGGGTCAGACTGCAGCAGTACCCCTGAGCAGCTCCGGGGTGGACACATGTCCTGACACAGGTCCTTTGCCCAAAGCCCCCTTTTTTCTGCGGTGCGGGCAGGCCCATCAACTTCAATCACTTCTTAGGCACCGTGGAGGGGAAACGGTGTTGGTGGTGCGCTGCGCACCGACACCGAGGTACTGGGTATGGAGTCTGATTGAGAGGGCTCCGAGGTAGGACGAAGCGCAGCCTCCATGAGGAGGACCTTCAAGCGGATATTCCACTCCTTCCGAGTTTGAGGGTGAAAGTTTTTGCAGATCCTGCACTTTTCCTTTCTGTGGGAGTCACTAATAGGCATCAGCTATTCATATCCATCAGCAATGAATATGGCTTAAAGCCTGGGGAACAGGGCATGCCCCCTCCGAGGCGAAACCCCAGCCTGGACTCTAACTCCTAAACAAACTACTTTAACACTTAAAGGTCTAACTAAGTACCTAACAGACTGAAAGAACTGCTAATGTTCTTGCAATGCAAGACAAGGCGATCTGACCAACTGTCATAGGTGGTAAGAAGGAACTGAGAAGGCGCAGGGTTGGCAGCGCCTAATATACCAGCGCATGAGTGCAGCACTTATGAGGGAGCTACTGCTAACCCTTCAGATACCGCTAAGGCAAAAGTCTCCAACAAGTGTGCACGTAGGCGTGCACACACCTAGAATGGAATCGATATGAGTAAGCACTCAAAGAAGAAAGTGTGGTTATGGTCAGAAAGTCTTAATATTACTTTTTACATCACAGTTTTAGATATTTATTTGGATTTAGAATTTATTTCAAGCTTGTTCAGTTTACTAATATATATATATATATAGTTTCACATATATGTGAAACTAACTACAAATATTGTAAATATAATCATGGCATCTTGACACTCAAGCTGTGTTCTCTCTCTTCTGTGCATTAAAAATAAAAATGCTAGAAGCAAAGCTAATCAGGCAATTTTGAGGTTTGTACAAGATGCCAGGTCTACATATAATTTTTGGCTACGGATGAGAGAATGGTAGAAAAGTCTCTGAAATTATGGGAGTTAAGTTTTATTTTGGGATTTTTGTCTCCCTTGGCCACCAATCCATGTAAGAGTAGTATTCTCTTTTGTTCTTTTTCTCTATTCATGGGGTTTTGTTTGTTTTTTAAAAGGAGGGGAAGGTGGAAGCTCAGAGTCTGACAAATTCCTCCAGCCCTCCAACAGCATTAAATGCCCTGCACAACAAGAAGCCAGCCTCCTGGCTAAGGCGTGTTGGGAGAGCCACTTCTCTGCATCAGACCTCTCCATGGAAGCAGTTTGAGGCACAACTGAAGTACAAGGGTCTCTAGTCCACGGTTAATCCAGAAAGGCATTTACTCCCAATCAAATGCAAAAGCAAAATAATTAGTTTCCTAACAAATAACTGGATTTCTGCTCAGTAGCTTCATGCATCTGGAACACAAGAGTTTTATCTAGCAACCTAAACTGGGAGGATGTGTTAAGATAAACTGATAACTACTGAACTCTGAGCACATCTCCCAAATGAAGAATCAAATGATCAGCCACATCTACCCCACAAAAAGAGCAAATTGTGGAGAGACTCCCAAGTAGCGGACTTACAAAGTTATTCAATTGAATCTTATCTCTGCACATAGGAACCAGTCACAGCTATGTAGATGGCATGCTGCAACTGTAATACTGAAATGAGATTACAATCGACATTTCTATTCAGGAGAGGAAGAGCAGACAAGTCATAACCTATTACATAACCTATTTTTTAAAAATTGCAAGCCCCATTAAAAAAAAGCCTTGATTCAGTATTACCAGTCCCAAAAGCTACGTTTTGTTAATGACCACTACACTAAATTCTGCCTGCACTGAAGTTTGGCCTAAACAGAATCAATTCTAATCTGAAATGATTTGCATAGGCCCTGAAGACCAATTTTATAGTCCCTTGGTTCCACTTTCTTTCAGTTTTAACCAGTCCCTTCCATCTTTCTCTACTGAATTTTTTCACTTTAAAATATACATTTTTTTAAACCATTAAACAATTTGCCACCTTTCCCCTGGTCAGAAGGAAGTGAGACATCCATCACAGAAGCAGGGGAATGGTAACTATTACCTTCTCCAATCCCCAAAAGGGGAGAGTATCTGGAGTCTTTCGCAGTATAAAGGCAAGAGTAAGGCAGATTAGTTCTGCAGTGTGCAGCCTGCATTTTTTCTTCTATATCAGGGGTGGGCAAACTTTTTGGCCCGAGGGCCACATCTGGGTATGGAAATTGTATGGCGGGCCATGAATACTCACAAAATTGGGGGTTAGGGTGCGGACTCCGTCTGGGGATGCTGGCTCTGGGGTGGGGCCAGAAATGAGGAGTTCAGGGTGTGGGAGGGGGCTCCAGGCTGGGACAGGAGGCGGGGGGGGGTGTGAGGGCACTGGCTGGGGATGCGGACTCTGGAATGAGGCTGGGTATGAGGGTGCAGGAGAGTGCTCCAGGCTTGGACCGAAGGGTTCAGAGGGGGATCAGGGGTGCAGGATCTGGGCAGCACTTACCTCAAGCAGCTCCTGGAAGCAGCGGCATGTCCCCCCTCTGGCTCCTATGTGGAGGTGTGGCCAGGCAGTTCTTTGTGCTGCCCTGTCTGCTGGTGCTGCCCCTACAGCTCCTACTGGCTGCGGTTCCTGGCCAATGAGAGCTGTGGGGGTGGCGCTTGGGGCAGGGACAGCGTGCAGAACCCCCTGGCTGCCTCTAAGCATAGGAGCTGGAGGGGGGACAAGCCGCTGCTTCTGGGAGCCATGGGAAGCAGGGCAAGCCTGCGACCCAGCTCCCTGACAGGAGCTCGAGGGCCAGATTAAAACATACGAAGGGCCGGATGCAGCCCCGGGCCGTAGTTTGCCCACCCCTGTTCTATATCCTTGAAGCTTCAGATAAGGTTTCAATGAAGATTTTCATAAAACCAGGTCAACCTTTTATATTAAACCTTTAATAAATTCCTCCCTGGCAGATTACTCTGTCACAGCAGAGCAAATCAGAAGGTCCAAGCTACATGATAAATAAGTTGCTTTGTCATACTTTTTCCAAACTACCCTTTAACCTACTGATGGCCAATTAGGAAACCTTTTAGAAAAAAAAAAACAAATCAAAGATCTAATTTCTGTATTCAGAAAAGTGCACTTCATTCCCAGTGAAATCAACAGAAGTTTCACAGATATCTGAAAATAGAACTGGGACCAAATATTATTTAATTTTATAAAACACTAGCGCACTTATTGAAAGCGGGGAAGTTTCTCCGTGAAGAGATCAAAATAAAGGAAAAAATGAAATCTTTAACCCAACGGTAGTACAGATTAACTAAGAAAGTTATGATACGATCTTGAAAATTGATAGAACCCACACAGAAAAATAATATGGGCCTAGCTGAGGTTGCTTTGCCTTCAGCTCCTATTAGGTAACTAGATCAGTCAGCCAGTCCAGAATTTTACACCTAGTTTTCCTCTCAGGCAATCCTGGCCTACTCTACCTGGTCAAGAAATTCCTTATCAAAAACTTTATAAAACATTAAGTGGCAAAGTAGGTGGAAGCCATCTAGACTGTGAAGCCACTTGCAGAAACTCAGTCTTCCACATACACCTTAGCATCACCGTAGACCACGTACCATGACCTTAACTGTTCCCCCACACCCTCAGTCCTTCCTTGTCCATATCCTCTTTACCAAACTACCCATTAGTTGTGGACTAAAACTATTAATTGTGGAAATCTGGAGTAGTGTGTTGGGAAGGGGTAGTTTGGTAAACAGGGTGATGGAAGGCTGGCACCCCAAGGGGGAAGCAGAATTAAGTTTGCGATGCATGAACTGTAGAATATGATAGTTGTGATAATGGTAAGGTGTGCACCTCTAGGTGGAGGAATAGAGTATATGTAATGTTAGATGGCTTAAATTTTCATGTCCTTGCTTTTGTGGGTTTGAGTCAGGATGTTACGTACATAGCAACCCTAAGTGCTTCACAATAAAGATTTTATACTTTAATTTCCTAGTTTTAAAAAAATACTTAAATGGCAGCTTAGTCACTTCACTTAAGAGATGGATAACATGTGAGATGGGTATTAGTGCAACTGCTAAAGGAGAACACTTTATATGGTAGGAGCAGCACATAAACAGCACAGAGTTTATCTGTTGGCAACAGCTAACAGACTTGAGCTTATGAATAATGGCCTGAAATTCAATTAATATATATATCACACTGCACTAAACCCTACTAACTATACAACACTATTAAATTTTATGTATATAAACCATTTTATTTTAGAGATATCAGTCTACAATGAATGGCTGGATTACCAAGCAAAGAATTCAGCTAAAGCCAAAATTTTGAAGCCTTATTAAAAATTTAGGAGAAATCAAACCAAAACTTCATAGAAAATTTAAAAGATCTGAGTACTGTATGTAGTTACACACTGAAAGGCCACTTACTTATAGAAAAAATGAGATCTATGCCTCATTTTAGAACATATCCCTCATGGTGCTGCTACAAAGCACCTCCATGATGAAACTGATGTAAAGTTGGCTACGATCTGGACACAGCTCTAACATTTTTAAATCTAGATAGTCAAGCAAATTCTACCTATGAAAAAGTCAGAACTACTCAAAATTTCAGTTTTCTATTTCAGAAGGCTGCATTAACATGCTAGAAGCTCTCCATATAAATGCTGGGATCTCCACACAACTGTCAGTTTAGAGAGCATCCAAATGAACCGTGCCAAAGAACGACCTATACGACTTCAATACTTATGAGGAAAAAGAATTTGAAAATCCTTGGATCACTACTGTCACTGAAGATGTGTTACATTAAGTTAAATATATAGCCAGTTCTTTCAAAAATGGACAAAACTGGGTAGGTACCGAAAAGGTGAGACTTAAAAATACGGAAAACCAGTAATTTGCATGTATTCTTTTGTTACGCAACATATAACACGTTAGCTCTCATTCATACTGACCTACAATTTCAGGATCTAAAATAGTGGAATAATTCTCCATATATCTTGTGCAAGTCCGTGGAAAATCTGAGTGTGAACTTTATGCACTTTTGACTTGTTCCCATTCCATGTACAGTATCTGAAATTTCTTCAATATTTGTATCAGAACTTAAGCAAGTCAGGCACTATTGTGTCATGTTCCTGCTTCTTGCTCAGTAAGTCTTTACTGTTTTTAAATGTATGTTTTGGATTGTTCAATTTATATTATGGAGTTCTAGGACTAATACAATACTCCCACACTCAAGCAGATATTTCTGTACTTCAGTACTACAAAAAAGTAGCCAGAGGCAGCTTTAAAGATTTGGCAAAGTTTCCATTATGAAACCCCATCTTACAGTGGTTTTGTTTATAACTAGTTATCTGCAAAGCTTCTTTTCTGCCTGCTCAAGAAGATAACAGTGTGTGTTCTCCCACACACATTAACAGGACTCAGAAGTCTAGACCTGTACTAATGTAGTATAATTGCCTTTGTGATCTTTGATTTTCTGAACTTTTTGTCAAGTCAGAAGAGTAGCTAACTAGAGTTCAAGTACAGGAAAGATGGGGGCAAATAAGTTGGTGGCTCTGTCTAGATATGTGGTGGCTCAGAAGTCCAGAAACTGACAAATAATCACAACTACATCTACGCTGGTGACTGAATACGAGTGCAAGCGCATGGTTGTGCCAGAACCCCCTACTGTCCACACCTAAACTCCAGAAATCCAGCTTTCAAGGCATTTACAGGGCAAGAAGGCTAGCAAGCCTGAGGGGTGTGGGTATGAACATGGCTGGGGGTGTGGCAGTCCCATGCCAGTTTGTAACGTGGACAGGGGTCAGAGACATGTACTGTCTCTCAAGAGTTTACTAGTTCTCCAGCCCCGTTCCCACAACGCACTGAACCCTTTCCTGCCCGATTCTTACCCAAATCTATAAAGGTTCTTGTCCCCCCATTCTCACTGTAACAGTGACCTACACTCACCACTTCAGAACAGTTTTCTGCTGCACTCTTTTTGCCCGTAAAGTGACCGTAGAACACACTTGAAAGCAGCCACCTGCTCAGATGAGCACACGTGGATGCTTATCAAATGGGTGGTTGAAGTTCACTGTCCTCTACAACTTCTCCTAAAGCACTGGGAACTTGCACTTGTACTAGGAGGTTTTGGAAAGGCTGGGGCAGGCAATATTCACCGCACTCCAGCCCAGTGCCAGGAATAGTCAAGTCTGGAGGCTGCTGTACTAGAGGGCAAAAAATTCCAGCCATCGCTCCAGAAGGGATCTTCCAACACACTTGTTCTTCAAAGAGTTGGACCGGGTGCTCTCCACAGCACCGAGCACGTACGCACGATCCCCCCCTCAAATCCACCGGCCTCATCATCCGAGGAAATGCTGATGAAGGCCAAGGCATGGAGGGAGTTGGGACTGCAGAGGCGGCAGCCCTGGAAGACCAGGGGAAGAAGAGCATGTTATCCTTCACCTCTGCCTGGAAGAGCTGATTCAGCAAACTCCTCCTGATGAGCCAGAGGATCTCAAGACTCAGACGGAACCAAAACATGAGGATGGTAAGTTAAAACCTCATCCTCCCCACCATCCCCTCCCTCTCTTTCTCTGCAGCTGAACGCAGGACTGGAATGCCACTTTCCCCTTCTCCCTCCCCCCACCCCCAATAGTCCCCAACCCCAATAGTCCCCAACCAAGACGACTGTATATTCTACATTTTATTGAATTACAACAAACCACTATAAAGCTTTTGACAGAAGCTACAGAACAGAATATCAACAAACTATCATTATTGCCCCGGGGTCTGTTTCTCAGCCAACAGAGAAATAGCAAGGGACAGAGTACGAAGGTCTGGTTTAGGGACAGGACATTTGTACAAATGTAACGGTTCTCCAAAGTTACAACTGTTTTCTTCTCCTTTTCAAGACCACAAGCTTTCACTACAGTAACCCTGACCCTGATAAACAGGGAAGGTGGGAGTTGATTTTGTACCAGGGCTGGTTACATATGGGAGGGAGAAGGGGAACCTTTGCTTCTTCAAAGAGATCAGTGGTCCTGTGTCTCTGTACAAATGTTTTCAAGCATTCCCAGGCCATGGCATCCCTTCACTCGGAGCCATGCCACATAAGCCGAGAGAAAGGGGGGCAGGTGAATGATCCACTCCACTGGCTGCACAAACATAATATGGTGCCCCTTTGCAGCGGGGAGCCAAGTGGTTTGCAGTCTTGATCAGAAAGATCACAGTACAGTTGCAATGTGATTCTTTCCCTGTTCCTTTCTCCTCACCTTGTGGGAGGGGCCAGATTTCCTGATGCTGTAGGTTTGGGATAGGTGATTCGCTTCTTCCCCTCCAGGTAGGCTCCATCTAGTCACTTAAAATATGATCTATTTCCATTTGGATTGCCTCTCAGTCCCATAAGTATATGTCTGCAAACTTCTGGTGCAGCAGAAACTCCAGCTGTTTAAGGTTCAACGGCAGCACAAACATACTTGGTCCGCCTTCATAGCTCACCAAACCCCTCCATTTAACAAATGTAGAGAGTTGACAAGTAGGACAAACATCTCTCTTGCACAGACTGCTGCATCCCCACCACAGGACCGGAAAGCCACTCCCTTTTCCAGTTTGGTACTTTCAAAACTTCAGCGTTCTCCAATTGATAGCCACCCTTAAAAGAAGAAATTGAGAACCATTAAGGCTACACCTGAAATAAATGCAGCCCTCCAGCCGACTGGCCAAATCACACACTTTAAGACGTTAAATTTTTTAAAAACCAGAAGTTTGCACTACCTACCATTTCCAGCGGCTGCTCCTTTCTCCAGGGCTGCAAAAGTTGTCTGAGAATCAAGGATACTGAAACAATTGCATTCTAGAAATGCTGAAAAGTATCAATATTGTGGATTTCCACAGCCTAGTTATGCTATGTGGGGGGATTTTTTACCAGCTTTTCAAGGAAAGAAAAAAAATATAATGCAGCTCTTGTGATTAAAGTGGCAGGACCTTCGGCTGAGGAGAATGAACCCATTCTGCCTGGGGCCAGGAGCAACAGCACAGGGACAGTAGAGGAAGACTGAGAAGGACACTGGAGCACCTGCTCATCAGGATCGACAGAAGGAGCCAGTAACAGTTTGACTTTCTGAGGAAAAGGCTATTGAGCATAAGAAACATTTTTTTCCAAAAGCAAAAGTCTATAATGGTCCAGTTCCTGGAGCAGGACACACGTACAGGGAATGGGAACCTGCCCAAAAGGCCGGGAGCATGCCCAGTGGCAATCCCTGATACAAATGGTGGTGGAATGGATTCAGGTCCTGCCTGCTGCAATAGCCACTGCCAATGTCCAGGAACTGGCACCTCCACCTCCTTCTTCAGCTACTCTTCCTTATCCTGTTGAGGTGGAGGACCCAATCCGGACAGTGATAGGGGGAGGGAGGAGGCGCATAACTGCATGAACACAACACCCTGCACCAGCACCTAAAACCCCAAGCAGGGGAAGTCCTGTGACTACGAAGGAGAGAAAATATGAGCCCAGGACTGGACTACACCTGAAGCCCAGCGCATGTCCAGCCCCCAAACCCTGAAAAGGAGATTCCACATTTTTGCCCTCGGAATGTTTTCCCGCAGCCATTCACCCCCTGTCTGGGGGAGTGGGAGACCAAGGCCAAGGAGAAGGGATCATAGGCAGTAAAGTTTTAACATTCTTCAGGGTGTCTGATCCATTCTGTTTTCATTCACAGTTCCTTTTAAAAAAATGTTCAGTGTTATGTTACATCTATTAGTTTCAATAAATGTTACTTTTACTTATCTGTGGACCCTCATTCAGGTTGTGATGCAAGAGTACTCTTTCCCCCCCCCCCCCCCTTTGGCCCCACAACTCTTTGGAGCAGAAAACTGCAAGGTCTGGTGTCTTTCCTTCCCAAAACCAGCCCAACCTCCCCTGTCCAAGTACATGTGAATATAAGTAAACCAGAGACATACTGAAAGTGCACCATGCATGGAAATAACAGGTCATTTTATTAACTAGGGGTGAGGGAAGAGTTGTTAAACTTCCTTATGGATTCACAAAACAGAACAGGAAAAACAAAGTAACTGCCACAACATACCAAACAGCGCTAAAAATATCCCTTTCCCCCCTTGCTCCTCCCAAAAACCATAACCACTTTGAAGGGGCAAGGGTGAGGGATAGCTCAGTGGTTTGAGCATTGGCTTGCTAAACCGAGGGTTGTGAGTTCAATCCTTGAGGGGGCCCTTTAGGGATCGGGGGCAAAAACTGGGGCTTGGTCCTGCTTTGAGCAGGGGGTTGGACCAGATGACCTGCTGAGGTCCCTTCCAACGCTGATATTCTATGACAGGTGTCTCAAACACGCGGCCTGTGGGGTTATTTTCTGCAGCCCGCCAGCTCCTCGTGGCCCAGCACGCACAGAGGGTAGGGCAGGCTCCCTCCCTGCCCCGCGCCTGGTGAGTTGCAGTGCGGGAGCTTGCCCTGCCCCTGGTGCGCGCCGGGCTGGTGCGCGCCGGGCTGGAGCGCGCCCCCCCGAGCCCCTCCTGCAGTCGAGCCCCCTGCCACACCCCTCCTGCACCCCGACCCCCTGCTGCAGCCCACACACCTCCTGCCCCCCAACCCCCTGCTGCACCCCGCACCCCAACCTCCTGCCCTAAGTCGCCTGCTGCACCCTGACCCCCCCTGAACCCCAACCCCCTGCCCTGAGCCCCCTGATGCAGCCTGCACCCCTCCTGCACCACTTGGGGAGTTGGGGTGGGGATTTCAGGGAAGGGGTTGGAATGAGGGCAGGGAAGTGGTGGGAAGAGGTGGGGCTGGGGCAGCAGGGCAGTGGGTGGTCAGTGGTGAGGCCCTCAGGCCAATGTACTAGTCCTCATGGGGCCCTCGTGGTCATTTGAGTTTGAGACCCCTGTTCTATGTTTCTACTCATAGTTGACAGCCAGTAAATGCCCTTATCCCCCTATAAGCCAGAAACCAGTTATAAAAGCACTTCCCAAGCCCTTCATCAGTTGTTCTCAATGTCCTTCAGGCACTGTGGGCTTGGCTACATTTGCGAGTTACTGCACAATAAAGGAGCCCCGGGTGCCCTAGTTCACTACCCGTCCACACTGGCAATGCAAATAGAGCGCTCTGTCTCAGCGGCTGCAGCGCTGCTGGTACTCCACCTTGGCAAGTGGAATAACGTTTGCTGCGCCCCTGCTGGAGCGACGCGGTGCCAGTGTGGATGTCCTGGTCTGGTATTGTGCTGTGATCAGCCTCCAGAAGTATCCCACAATGCCTGTTGTAGCCACTCTGGTCATCACTTTGAACTCTACTGCCCTGCCCTCAGGTGACCAACCATCAGACCCATCCTTTAAATTTTCTGGGAATTTTGAAAAATCCCTTCCTATTTGCTCAGCCAGGCGTGGAGTGCTATAAGCAAATCTTTCCAGGTGACCATGCCTCCACGTGCCAGGTGAGCCCCAGTATGGAGCAATGGCGAGTTGCTGGACCTCATCAGTGTTTGGGGGGAGGAAGCTGTCCAGTCCCAGCTGCGTTCCAGCTGTAGGAATTACGATACCTTCGGGCAGATACCAAGGGCCATCATGGACAGAGGCTATGACCGGGACACACTGCAGTGCAGTATTAAAGTGAAGGAGCTGAAGAATGCCTACCACAAAGCCCGCAAGGCAAACTGCTAGATGCAGAATAGGATGTTGATGTGCTCTCTCACATCGCTGTAATCAGCCTCAGTGATCTCTTCAAAGGTCTCAGCCAGAATTTGGGCAATGCGCTTGCACAGTTTTTTTGGGAGAGCCACTGTGTTCCTTGTCCCAGTAAGGCTAACTTATCCGCACCACTGTGCCATGAGGGACAGGGGATCCATTGCTGCACACAGGCAAGCTGCATATGGGCCAGGGTGGAAGCCACATTGCAGTAGAAGACCCTCCCCTGCTTCCCTGGTCACCCTCAGCAGTGAGATATCTTCCAGGACGAACTCCTGTGGAAAATGTGGGGACAGTGTTCAGTATAGGGGCCCCCTGCCATGGTTGGTTCTCCCCAAGGCACAGAAACCCAGAGGACAGTACAGCCGTGAAACAATCAGTCACGCTTGACCCTGTGCTTATTCACAGTGGGCTGTGTGCGCTCGCTTTGGGACAGGCAAATTATGCTATTGTGTATACTGTGCTTGCCCTTGAATACAGGGGAATCATTGCTCTGTCTGATGTGAACAATGCTGCCTCTGTTAAGTGTTGCATTTTGCCTTTACAGATGCAACCTTGAGATCTCAGCCGTCCATGTTTTCAACGGCCGAGAGGAAAAGGAAAAGGCCACATTGAAGCAAAGAGGACATGCTGCATGAAGTCATGCAGCATTCAACTAATGAAAATAAAAAAGTGCAGGAGTGACGGGACAGTGAAAGGAAGGTCCGCCAGCAGAATGTGGATCGCTGGCACCAAAGCACAGAGCGGCTGAGAAGCATGATGGAGCTCCAAGCGGACTCAATCCAGGCGCTCGTAGCCATGCAGGCAGAGCACTACCGTGCCCGCCCCCCGCTGCAGCCCTTGTCCCAAAACTCTTTCCCTTGTGCCACCATGTCACCTCCAAACCACTTTCTCCAACATCCAGGTTCTTACCGCCACCCGCTGCCTCCAACACCTGTAGCTTCGCCACCCAGCCCTGAAAACTACAACCCTTACCCACTGTACTCAACCCCCAACACCATGCAGTATAGCCATCCTGAAGCGCAGCACTCATTGCACAGCACTCCAGAAAGGACATACGCAAATCTGTGACTGTACCGTTCCCCCTCACCACCCCTTTGTGTTTCCCAAGCAGTTGTGTTGTGTTTCTTTTCAATAAATTGATTTTTTTGGCTTTGAAAACATTCTTTATTATCGCATAACATAAAAGAAAGAAACCTTCGCCCAGGAAAGCAACAGGCACTGCAAGTCGGTGTATCATACGTAGCAAACACAGATTCCTACCGCACTTCACTTCCATACAGGGCACCACACCAGACATTACTGTTGGCTTTCAGCCTCAAATTGCTCCCTCAAGGCATCCCTAATCCTTGCAGTCCCGTGCTGGACCCCTCTAATAGCCCTGCTCTCTGACTGTTCAAATTCAGCCTCCAGGTGTTGAACCTCCAAGTTCCATTCCTGAGTGAATCTTTCACCCTTCCCTTCACAAATGTCATGGAGGGTACAGCACGTGGATATAACCGCGGGGAGGCTGTTATTAAGCTAGGTCCAGCTTCCCATACAGAGCGCGCCAGCGACCCTTTAAATGGCCAAAAGCACACTCCACAGCCATTCTGCACGGGCTCAGCCTGTTGTTGAACCACTCCTTGCTGCTGTCAAGGCTCCCTGTGTAAGGTTTCATGAGCCATGGCATCAAAGGTAAGCAGGGTCTCCAAGGATCACAAGGGGCATTTCAACTTCCCCCACAGTGATCTTCTGGTCTGGGAAAAAAGTCCCGGCTTGCAGCTTCCTGAACAGGCCAGTGTTCCGAAAGATGCGTGTGTCATATACCTTTCCGGGCCAGCCTGCATTAATGTCAATGAAACGCTCATGGTGATGCACAAGCGCCTGGAGAACCATAGAGAAACAGCCCTTCCGATTAACGTACTCTCAGGCTAGTGGACTGGCACCAGAATTGGAATATGCGTCCCTATCAGCCCTGCGCAGTTAGGGAAACCCATTTGTGCAAAGCCAGCCACAATATCATGCACATTACCTGGAGTCATGGTTCTTCTGAGCAGGATGCAATTAATGGCCCCGCAAACTTGCATCAACACGATTCCAACAGTCAACTTTCCCACTCCAAACTGGTTAGCAACCGATCGGTAGCTGTCTGGAGTTGCCAGCTTCCAGACTGCAATAGCCACCCACTTCTCCACCATCAGGGCAGCTCTCATTCTCATGTCCTTGTGCTGCAGGGCTTGGGCGAGCTCCTCACACAGTCCCATGAAAGTGGCTTTTCTCATCTGAAAGTTCTGCAGCCACTGCTAGTCATCCCAGACTTGCATGATGATGTGATCCCACCACTCAGTGCTTGTTCCCAAGCCCTAAAGCGGCGTTCCACGGTGGTGAGTATGTCTGTGAATGCCACAAACAAACTCATGTCGTTTGTGTTACTCGAGTCAATCATCGTCGGAGTCCTCACTGTCACTTTGGATCTTAAGGAATAACTACTGCCAAATGTGACGCGCTGGCGAGACTCATCAGCAAATTCTTCAGCAATTCGGGCTCCATTCCCGCAGACCGAAAGGGAAGACCGAGCATGAAGTACAAAAAACGTTGAAAGATGGTGCTAAATGTGGACGGAAGCAAAGGGAATGCTGGGATGCGAACCGATGCAGAATGCCCCGCACCCCCCGCCCCCTTCCCACAAGCCACAGCGCCAGAATGGGAAGAGGTGCTCTGTGGGATAGCGACCCCCAATGCACCGCTCCCAATGCCGCTGCAAGTGCTGCAAACGTGGCCACGCCAGTGTGCTTGCAGCTGTCAGTGTGGACAGACTGCAGCGCTTTCCCTACTGTGCTGTACAAAGGCGGGTTTAACTCACAGCGCTCTACATCTGCAAGTGTAGCATTCCCTGAGTAATCCCTCTAAAACATACCACAGTTAACAATTGTGAACATTAACACAAAACAAAATAAGCGCAAACTGACTAAACAGATGCCCTCTGCAAACAATCACAGACACTGAAGGTGTCAGAAGGTGTTAGATCTGGGGAGGAACCCTATCCCAGTTACTATAGTGAGTCATTACTTAAATGATTGGCTAATGACTGTAGTCAGGAGGGAACAAACCTGTGTATTGAAACATGGAGTGGGAATGTTCCCTAGTGTTTTTACTGCTTCCCCGCTGTTTCAAGGTGTAGGCTATGTCTACACTGAGCAGCGGCACAGCTGTGCTGCTAAAGCCTTGCCACTGTAAGGCATGCAGTGTATCCACTGTCAGTAGGAGAGAGCTCTCCTGCCGACAAAATAAAACCACCCCCAAAGAGAGGCAGTAGCTTTGTTGACAGGAGAGTCTCCCGCTGAGAAAGCACTGTCCATACTGGTGCTTTTCATCAGTAAAACTTTTGTTGGTCATGGGTGTGTTTTTTTACACCTGAGCAACAAAGGTTTCACTGATGAAAGCGCAGTGTACATGTAGCCGTGGGTGCAAGTTGCACCCTTGATTTTCCAGGGCATCTGTGATTCAGCCTCATCATGAACATTCACTGGATCAGGCTGTCTGTAAAGGCTTTCAAGCCAGTCCTATCCTGCATCCTCTTTGTCCTAAAGTACTGGACTTTAGCTTGATAAATGTTATGAAGGGCCCAGCAAACTGTGGCAGTGCTGGCCACAGTGGTATCCAAGCGGGGCATAGGTATTCCAATGAGCCTTCAATCACCAAAAAGCACACTCCACTACCATCCTGCAGCTGCTCAGTTTGAAGCAGAATTCCTGTTTTGCCAGGTTGTCAACGTCAGGGCAGGGTTTCACATTCCCCAGAATAACTGTGGCCACAGAGATACCATACAAAACCATGTTGTTTCTGGGGGATAAAGTCCCTTCCTCCCCTCAAGTATAGTCCCAATAGCCTCAGCTCCCTGGCGTCATAAATAGTTTCTTGTATGTCCAAAACTAGCATCATGAACCTGCCTTTGTGGTTCACTAAGCCGTGAAGAACAAGTGAATAGTAACCCTTTTTGACTGATGTACTCGCTTGCTCCTTTCAGCGAGCAAAGTATGGTGATGACCCCCAGGCAGTTTTGGAAATCCCATTCTCTGGAACCCAACTATAATTTCTGGAATTTCAGTGATGGCGACCACTTGTGGGTAGATGAGAGTGTTGATAGCTTCACAAACCAGCACCACAACCCCCACAGTGGACTTCCTTACCCCCGAAGGGGTTTGTGACTCACTGACTGGTGGCTGTCTGGCATTGTCAACTTCCGGGCAATAGCCACCATCTTCTGTGCCAGTTTGGATTTTTGGAACCGAGTTTTCTGCCACTGTAAGGTTTGGACCAGCTCCTCATAGAGCTCCATAAATATCTGCTTCTTCATTCTGCAGTTCAGCAGCCACTGGTTGTCATCCCAGTTTTTCAAGATGACATGATCCTACCACACTGTGCTGGTTCTCCTGGTCCAGATATGGTAGCCCACCCATGGACACACAGACTGAATGGGGCAACAGTGGATCACTCATCATCCTGGTCATCTGTCTTTGGCGGGTGACAAAGGTCCGAGTCCATTCACCCAAGGTTCTCGACAGTTACGTACTGCAACACAAATGCCCACATTTGTCTTGTGAGAAGGAGAGGGAGCAGAACCACACTGTCAAGTCACTTTGTTCCATATCTTCCACCCAGTTGGGCAGGAGAGAGAGATGAGCAGAAACTGCTCGATAAATGTGTGAAGATGTCTACAGTAGCACCAACATACAGCAAAGCAGATCCTAGACTGACTCCTGTGATGCACAGAACCCTGGGATATTGCCCCTAAAATGCTAGCTCCTGATCTTGGGTACCAAAAAAAGGCAGCGTGGACACTGATATACACAGGTACAGAGCATATACCCATGTCCAGCACAGCAAATTTGGACACTCAGCTCAACAAGGAGTACATGCTCGAGTGCATACCCAGTACCCAAGTAGGAGTCAGTGTAGACATAGCCTCCATCTGACGTCCTTTAAAACAAATTCAGTTAAAAATCAGTGCATAGTTTTGGGTGAGTTTTTGGTACATGAGAATACATCACTCCCATTTAACCTAAAGCCACCTATGTTTTAAAAAAGTGAAATGTAACAGTTAACCTGTCAGCGTCACCTGTTACATTAATAGGAAATTTGTCTGCTACCTACATATTTCTCTTCTTGGAAATGGAATGTCCAGAAGAGTATTTTTGATAGTTCTTCCTAGTGGGTGCATCCTCCCACAACAGATGCAAAAGCAGCAGTGCTATGATCAAGAGCCCCTCTCCTTACAACATTTGCTTTAGGACATGTCCATTCACAGCCAGCTGGAATGAATTGTAAAGATGAAAAAAATACTCTCTCAAAATTACATTTAACAACCACTAGTGCCAACAGGAACCAGAGACTTTAACAATGGCTATTTATTCTCAGTCTTGCTAAGAGCATCTCCCGAAACAGAGTGAGATGAGACCACAGGACATGCCCTCAATTGAGAAGTGAAATTTACAGCTAACAGTACAAATCTTCAATTTCTAAGTGAAGGCACTTCCTCATCACATGTTAAGAGGACAGAGGAAAAGCGACACGGAATACATAGGTGCTCAGAAACTCTTAAGAGGAGTAAGAGACAGCCAATTCTTGCAACCACAAACATGCTGTAAGAAAAGTACTCCGTTTCCTTTTACAAATGTCACTCTCTGCCAGGTCTTTGATGATCCTTCTGCCAAAAGCTATGCCCAAGAAACAGTCCAAGTCCAATATCTAAAGCTTTGTAAATATGAAGATCTCCCAGCTAAACAGTGCAGAAAACTGATTATGTGCCTTTTAGCATACAATGAAACTATGGATCTATGCATACACTTGGTGAGAAAGTGCAGCCTGGTTTCCTTACAAAACCATCACAGCTTTTGGACTGGTGGATGTCTGGGGAATAGAGAAATGGAAGGACAGTCAGCTGAGCTAGTCTTTGGGTCCCCCCTTCTCCTCTCATTGCAGAGGCCAAGAATTAGAAAAGCATAAGACACAGAAAGCTCACGAGAAACTGTCTATTCCTGCCTCTTCACTGGGAAGTTCTGGTGAGTCTTTAAAGGAGGTTGTCCTAGCTCTATACTGCTGTAGAAGCCTACATAGGGAGCACCTACCTACTAGGAAGAAGCGCCATACATACTTTTGATCAAGAAAACTTAAAGCCAGGATATATATGAAAAATATGAAAATGTATTGCTCAGCACCCTTAGCAGCAACCTAATTTGTTCCCCCTCAAATATACAATGTTCTCTTCTGCAACTTTTTATCTGGACTTTTCAAACCACTCTACACAAAAATGGTTGAAACTGAGTTATCTTTGTTTTAAGACAGAGCTGGAAAGATAGACTGTAGTGGTGTTGTTTTGTGAAAAGCCTTTTTAGAACAGTATTTTCTAAAACAACTCAGTTTTTAAACTTGTGAAGTTTGTAGTACAAAAATGAATGTTAGACTCATGCTGATTTTGGGCCTCAGACCTTGTGTAACATCCACTAATGAAAGCAAAGTGCAGAGACGGGAGTCACCATAGGTGACATGCTCTCTTGTTTATCCCAGACCGTAAGAGCAACTATGTCCAGCAGTCTCTGCTTGTAGTCTGATCCCAGCAGTAGTGGCATTTTACCTGCTGCATATTATCCAGAAATACACCACATAGTTGTCTACTCAGGTAAAAAGAACCACTGCATGACTATCTCTGCATGCAGCTCATCCCATTTTCTGGAGGTGCTTCTGGAATCACTCTCTACTACACTACCAAAGCACCTTAGAAACTGACTGCTTTTCAAAATCTCCAGCAGAAAACTTTTTTGTTGAGCAAGAGCTGAGCATTCACCTTATCCTCACCCTCCATTTTGAGTAGAGGATTGGAAAGTAATGCCAGCACCAGATGACTTATGGCACTTCCTGACTTTTTTCAAAATTTCCCTAAGTATCTCAGAAAGCCTACATTTCCCAGAAATTACTGTTATGTTGAGCTACGCTTGGAACTGTAGGACAGGAATCCACAAAGCAATGCAACAGTATACAACAGTGCTAGTACCGATACCCAATAAAAGTGCAACAGTATTTCTAGTGGTTCAAATAGCAACATTTCAGCTACATACAGAGATAGGTACCCGAAAGGCTACAGCTCAAATGCCTCAGGATCTGATAATTGCCTTTAAATGTAAGATGTCAGTAATTTCCTCCCCTTAATATTTTTCTCCCTCTTTAGATTCTACAAAGAAATGTTTAGTTTGCAGCAAACTCTCTCTCTCACACTTTTTTCACATCTTACAGAAATAGTTTTATGGTCCCTTAGCTATTTCTTTTGCAACAATTAAACATATGCAGTACTTTAACCTACTAGAATGCCTTTGTCCAATTGCACAGTGGTTTTCAATTTTTAAATTTGCGAACCCCTAAAAAATTTCAAATGGAAATTGGAAATCTTAAACAGTCTGCAGATCCCTCCAGGAGTCCACGGACCACAGGCTGAAAACCATTGTAAACAAAGGTTTTCAGATTGTTCATAAAATCTAACAAATGATCTTAATTAAGATGCTTATTTTTCTCAGTGATACTTTACTGTCACATTGATACCATAAAATTGCTGTACAAAAGTACAAGTTCAGTTAGAAGGATTCAAAAAACAGTTTATACCAACTGGCTTGTCTGCTTCTCCAAAAGGTAGGCTTTTTGGCATTTATGTTTATTAAAATCTAACTCACAAGCTAAGTTATGTAGCAGTATAAATATTAATGTGCTGTAATAAACAGCAAGATCCATATTAAACAGAATGTCTGGACTATTTAAGTCCCTCTCAACAAAGCACACTCTCACTGCCATTTGGAGCAAGGCAAGCTGTGGCACTGAGATTAAGGCACCTTTTCTACTTCTTCAAACTAAAAAAGTATCATAGCGTTTAAAATGTTTAGTGAACAAAGATAACTCCCAAATGAAAACTGAAGTCAAAGACTATACTCTTTTCTCCAGATCCCTAAAACTCCCCCAGGTAAACTAATCTGAAAAATAACATGTACTTCAGAATTTATCTTTCTTTTAAATCAGGAGAGCACCGTAATTATCTTGATGGAAGCCAGAAGGCAATCCAATGTGCTTTATAACAACCTGCCTCTACAGAGAGTCAGGTTCTCAAGGGAAGAGACTGAATCTTCCTTTACGTATATTCCTAGCACATTTTGGGAACTACAACAACAAAAAAAGGTTTGCTGGGCACAGAATACAAAAACAGTCCAACTCAAAAAATGATGCTCCTGAAACAGGAAAATGAAACCTGCTTCTTTATTTTAAACAGAAAATATGTAGATATGAAAAATTCATGAGCTGCATGCCCCTTCCTCCTTTGGGCAAGGATAATTTATAGAAACAGAATATAAGGTTTTCTGAGGAAAAAGTTAGCTTTTATTTGATTTAAACTGATAAATTTGATAAAAACCCATGTCTATTATCTTTACTTAGTTTCAAAATTTTGCTTCCATTTAATCCTTCATCTCCATGGAGGTGCATCCTCAGTCTAGACAGTAAGTCACTTTGACACCGTTGGTCATTGCAAGGGGAATATTCATTTTTGATGTCATAACACTGCTGTGGATGAGTATAGGAAACCAAGATTTCATAGTCCTAAGACAACAGAAATAGGGCTCATTTTTTAAACTCAAGTCTAACATGGGGACAGGCATTCTTTCAAACAGCTGAGAGACAGACCTTATTTTCATGGCTTGTATGCCACAAAAATAGCTTTGACACACAACATTATGGATATATGTTAATGACAGTGGCATAACTTTAAACACTGTTCTTCAATATTTTAAAATATTTATTAATCATAACTTCATAATTCACTGCAGCTACACAGTTATATTAAATACTAATATGCAGTATTTTTTATATATTTTTCTCACATTAAAGCCATAAGGAGAAGCAGTACTGCTGACTAAGTGACAGGCTCAATTTAGAGTGCTGGTTGTGAGAGATAGGGCAATTTCCCCAAATACTGTTGAAAAACCCCACTGAATTAAGTATTTTTTGGAGTCCATTGTATTAAAAGCAAAGTTTATGTATTACTGTAGGATTGTATAGAACTTCCCTAGGGAGGAGTTGTGGCCAAATGTAAACTTTGCAAAATGTTACTTACTCCTTGTTGGAGTTGGGGGGTGATCTCTGGTAAGCTTATTAGCGTGCATGTAGGTTCTTTTATTATTTTTAATATGTTCTCTGTAATGTTATCACCTTAAGAATAAATGTGCTTGCTTAGAAAGGGCTGGGTGGTAACTTGTAACTGTGGGCAACTGAACTGTTTATAGCAGGGGTGGGCAAACTTTTTGGCCCGAGGGCCACATCAGGGAATAGAAATTGTATGGCGGGCCATAAATGCTCACAAAATTGGAGTTGGTGTATGGGAGGGGGTGCAGGCTCTGGGGTGGGGTTGGGATGAGGAGTTTGGGGTGTAGGAGGGTGCTCTGGGCTGGGACCAAGCGATTCGGAGAACAGGAGGGGGGGATCAGGGCTGGGGCAGGAGTACGGGAAGGGGTGCAGGTTCTGGTTGGGGGTGCAGGCTGTGGGGTGGCACCGTGGCTCCCGGAAGCAGTGGCATGTCCCTTCTCTGCCTCCTATGCATGGAGTGGCCCCCGACCCTGCTAGCACTGGAGAAGGGCCACGTGGCTGCTTCCAGGAGTCATGCTGTCCGGCCCCCGACTCAGCGCCCCGGCTGGATCAGGGCCGAGCTGTGTGGTGCGGCTCGTGGGCGGGCTTAAAACGGCTCGTGGGCTGCATCCGGCCCACAGTTTGCCCACCCCTTGTTTATAGCCTCTGATGAGAAACCAAAGTGCAGATACTAGCCACTTAGACCATCTGGCTTGCAGAAACAACAGTGCTGGCTGAGAACTGTGCAGCCTGGAAAGATCTTAGTTAGGAAGCAGAGAGTCGTGTCTCCGCCCATGAGCGGTGATGGCTGGAGAGCCGAAAGCTTGCTAGACCACAGAGGGGGAAATAAGGTGCAGTCGCTCTGAACTGTGACACTGATTACCAACATAAGTTATCAAAACCATGATAATAATCACACAGGACCTACTTTAAAGGAACTGGAATTAAAGCCTTTAGGGTGTTACACATTAGAATGAATCTTAACTGCAAGAGAAAAATCCATTCTCAGGTAAAAGCATATTGTAATATGACAGACTTGTGAGGGTACAGCTACGAACCAATATAAATTTATAATTACATACAAAACATTAAAAGAAAG
Source organism: Chelonia mydas (assembly GCF_015237465.2). NCBI lineage: Eukaryota > Metazoa > Chordata > Testudines > Cheloniidae > Chelonia > Chelonia mydas. Next base: position 109,579,334 of record NC_057851.1, on the reverse strand, counting down.
TTATTTGGGTTGCAAAGGCAAGCACTCAAAACATAAGAAATACCAGATTTAAGGTTGCCTGTGCAACTTTTATTCCATTGTGTGTGTCCATCCTGTGTACCAAATGAGGCAGTGTTTCTATAGAAAAAAATACAATGTAATTTAAAACTGTCAGAATGCAAACGCACAAGAGGCACAATTAAGGTTACATTGGCAATGTTGAATATATTTCTTTTGACTTTCAAATGTTTGACTTTATGCCCTAAAGTAAAAAGAAAAGGAGTACTTGTGGCACCTTAGAGACTAACATTTATTTGAGCATAAGCTTTCATGAGCTACAGCTCACTTCATCAGATGCATACTGTAGCTCACGAAAGCTTATGCTCAAATAAATGTGTTAGTGTCTAAGGTGCCACAAGTACTCCTTTTCTTTTTGCGAATACAGACTAACACGGCTGTTACTCTGAAACCTCCTTTTAAAGTAGATTTTTACGCCATTTACTACTATTTTGAAAAAGGAAAAAAAACCCAGATCACGTACATTACATAAAACTAACATCTGCCCTTCATGCATGTGTCATAGTTACAGGCTAACTACACCTTTGACCCCTCTTCTAGCCTGTGTGCACACCCTTTCAGGTGACAGGCCCTGCATGCCTTCACTTCTCTCTGGGTGGAACCCTGCAAGTCCCCACTGGGTCCCCAGCCATAGCCCCCTGTGTAACACCCATGATTATTCAGTAGGCCCAACTGAATTTGGCACCTGCCAGTCTTCCCTTTGGGAGCTGTAATCATTGGATAAGAGTGACCTGAACAGCCTTTCAAAACAAAGACTTTTTTCATCTTAACAATAAGAACATAAAGCATAAACCTAGAAAATGGTTTTTAGCACAATAAAACTCTTATCCCAGACACACTAACCTTTGGAATCTTGGTTCACCTTAGCTCAAGACCTCTGTATCCCTGCCCTTCAAGGAGAGTGTCCCTTTATAAGTCCTACCAAGTCCTTTGTTTCTTCTGTCTCTCGAACCTGGTTAAACCAGTTTAGGTGCCTCAGATAACAGCATGGAGCAGCAGGTTATCAAGTCTATCTTCCCTCCTGCCTAAATGCAGCTAATCCCTTCTTGAATTAACCCCCTGTATGCTCACCATAAACACCACAATAATAAAACAGATGGACTATATAATATTAATAAAATAGTACTGGCAGGTCTCCCACATCCTTCATACCATCTTCAAATACAGGATTCTACCATTTGAGGTACATTAGCTGGCAACAGCAGCAAACTATTATCCCAAGAAGGTTGGGGTGGAATGGGCCACTTGGGTCACGTGCTGGATCTGATGGGCTGGTCCACTGAACACCTAAGTTTCTTCCTCACCCCCAGAGAGGTGAGAAGATCTTGCCCTATGTGGCGGCCCCAGAGGCAATGGGCTTCTGAGGCCATGTGCTCGGACTGGAGGAGTGGTTGGGAGGGAGTCTGGCCCACCTCTCCCCTTTGAGAGACAGGTGGAGCTCCTGTCTTAGTTAATGCCCCCAGAATGTGTGTGTGTGTGGGGGGGTGGTGGTAGGCCACTGGGGCCATATGGAGATTCCGGGAGAAAGTAATTATGGGGGATCTCCACCCACTCCAAAGCTCTGGAAGCTCCTAGACAATCCCAGTACAGTATCTGCTGTTGTTACTAAAGCAGCAGCATCATGAATCTAGCTTTTTAGAAAGTTCTTTATTATTCTGGCACATTGCCAAAATTTCTGAGAGTCATGCAAGTAACAAAAGGGAAACTGTGATTTTAAGTTTACAACTCGGCTGAACCTGAATGGCATTTCATTGGACAAGCCTAAAGCATGTCTCCAGCCCAAAGACACACTCATTACTGAATTTAAAAAGCTTACGGCAAACAATGGAGGTCAGGTGTTAAAAAGTGACAAACAGTCCTAAGAATCTTTTATAAAAAAATCGTTAAGAAACCTAAACACAGAAGTTTCTCCCAGCTTGCTCCATAATAAAGCTGCTGTAAAAACATGTTTAAGTGTGTTGGCTATAGTACCATGATACATTTTGACAAGTAAAATTAAGAAAAAAAATTCAATTTCTACTATTTTAGCTCTCTGCTTTACATGACAATTTCCCTTCGCTTTCACATTTCCATACTCTTGCTATTCCCTCACCAATACTAACTCTGCATTTTATTCTGTGCGCCCTGGTAGCGAAACCAAATTTGCCAGAAATAGACTGAAGAACTCTTATTCCAACAGCAAGAAATTTTAAAATCTGCTGCAAACAAACAAAAAACCACACAGATCAGAGCAGCACAGAACACTGTAGAAAAAATGTATAGGACAAATATTTTAGCACAAAACTGTTCTTGGGAAATGTGTTTTGTTAAAGTTAACTTCCTAGGATTTACAGAAATTTGCAGTTAAGCACACTTCTGCTTTATCCACAGAACAGGAATACCACAAATAGTTGTAATGCAAGCTTGCACACACTGTCCTACCAGCATATCTCAACCTACTATGAATCTCTAGCATGCAGCCATGCCACCTCAAATGTTTCTTAGATCTCACAAGCTAACCAAGGTCAGGATTAGTCAATACCTGGGGAGGAGATCTCCAAGAAACATTAGTGCGCTGCAGGCAACAGAGAAGCTTTTACATTTGCAGAAAGTCCCACAGAATTTAAGGAAGGTTAAACCTTGATGGCATAGCCAAACTGAAACCTGAGTCACTGCTTACTATTTACTTAAAATTCACTTGTAGTTTCAGATGTTCTATTACTCTTATCCTAAACTGCTGTGCAGTACTAAAAAGTTACTGCATTCTGCTGCAGTTATCTATTTCCAGGGTGAAAGAAGCAACTCTTGTAAATATATTACACACACAATTATGTAAAAGAATGTTAAGGTTGCAAAGCCAAGCACTCAAATTAGGAAGAGTCAAAATTAATGATGCTTTCACTCTGTCCGCTGGTGGGTGGCAGTATGTGCACGTACATACATACAAAATACTCCTAACATCACATAGGAATCTAGCAGAACCAAGAACAGAACTGAGCTCTCTTCGGTCCCAGTCTGGTCTCAAAACACAGAAGAAAAATCTCTCGTCTTGAAAGTCTCTTCCTCATTCACTGTCCATCTCGTGTATTGCACTGGACAAGGTAGGAGCCCTGCAGAACTAATATTTTAATGCATATACACAGGGAGATGAATTAAGGTTGTATTGGCAATCTTAACTCTGGCACTTCCAAGCTTTTGAATGCTTGACTCTCAAACCTGGACATTCTTTTAATGTACTGTTTTAAAAAAATGCAACTACAACTACATCATGTGGAACCATACTCCCCACATAGGTCTCAGCAGTGTCTTAACCTAGGACTTTTAAATCCACACACAGTTCTCCAGGTTTCAGAAAAACAGCCGTGTTAGTCTGTATTCGCAAAAAGAAAAGGAGTACTTGTGGCACCTTAGAGACTAACCAATTTATTTGAGCATAAGCTTTTGTGAGCTACAGCTCACTTCACAGTTCTCCATCACTTGAGCAAAACGATTATCTGACAGTTGCAGATGCTTATGTGAAGCAACTAGTAGAGGTGGAAACAAAACACTTTTTCAATGCTTTATACAACTGTTTGCTTGAGAAGAAAAAAATGTTGGGAATCAGGATTCCTGTGTTCCTCTACTGGCTATGGGAGGGAGTGTCATCTAGAGCAGTGCTACTCCAAGTGCTGGTCCGCAGACCGGTGCCGGTCTGCGAGCCATCAGCTGCTGGTCTGCTCACACATTGGGGAAAAAAAATGCCAGTCCCCCACATCAGATAGCTTGAGAAGCACTGGTCCAGAGGTTAAAGTAGAACACACAGCAAAGCACATATCTGACTGTGGCCTTACCAACTCAGAAACAATGTTCCATACAAAGGTAGTGGGAAAACATGTATGGGAATGGTTGTGGAAAAGCAAATCATGCCAGCCTCTACTCCTGTGTCAACTGGCAGAGCACAATGAGATTTATGCATCCATTAGTCACAGAACTCAAGACAATTTATTGCACATAGGTTGCCTAACAGCCTTCAACTGGCAATCATTTCTGGTCACTATCAGACTGGGCTGGATCTGACCCACTGACCTGATTCTTAACAAGCGTGCATGTCACTACCAGTTTAAAACATCCAATCCCCATAGATTAAGAGTAAAATAAATAACTGGAGTTTAACAACTTCTTCAGTACTCCATGGACACACAGTATATGCAGACACCTGTATGACCTCACAGCTATATGCTACATGCCACATGTTACTGAAGTTTGCACTACAGTGGTAAAATTTGTGATCCTGTCTAGAAGTGTGTCATCACTCAAGGGATTAAAATTAACAACAGCAGTTATCGTATAGGGAGCTTTGTTTGTTTAGAATTCATGTGTCACCTTGGGCAAGAAAAGAAAGAAAAGTTATTGTACCCTCTGTGGTGGAATTTCTGTTTGATATCAAAAACAGAAGCTGTGATATGGATATGTCTGGACAACTGCTGTTTGTCATTATGAATATACTCTTCCTGTTACCACAATTCTTAACTGTCTGGGACTCAAACTCACACTTCAGTTGAGGACTTAAGCAAACTCCTTTCCATCCCACCACACAGACTGAAATATAAACTATGTTTTACCTAAGAGAATTTAATAACAAAATGTAAGTATTTGATTTGGCTTATCAATCCTTGTATTGGTCTGAGACCTGCTTTATAAAGGCTTTGTTATAAAGCGCTCCTCACCATAAGCGTGTTCTAACTGGATTTACACTATTGGCAGTGTTGTAGCCATGTTGATCCCAGGATATCAGAGACACAAGGTGGATGAAGTAATATATTTTATTGTACCAACTTCTGTTGTTGAAAGAGACACTTTTGAGCTACACAGAGCTCTTCCTTTAGATCTATGGAAGGACCTTATCTTTTAGATACAGATCTTATCTTTTGGATACAGATCTAGGTTCTTTAGGTCTTTGGTTGCCCAGGCCTGAAGAGCAGCTCTGTGTAGCTCAAAAGCTTGTCTCTTTCACCAAGAGAAGTGGATTTATACTAAGCATTTTGTCAAATAGTTCTTTATCATCCACTCTTCTCCATTCATGACCTTCTTCATAGGAAAAAAAATTACTGCCAACGTATGAGTTTACGGTGAAATTTTCAAAAGCATCTCAAGTGAGTTAGGTGCCCAACTCCCACTTATATTCCACCTAGTAGAAAAACAGATTGAACATCTGAACAGATTTTAAGTAGCAGTCTGGACCTTCACAGTAAAATATATTGTGTGTGACTAGCCAAAGCACAATGTATGCAAAAAAATAAAAAATAAAAATAAATTAGAAACTGGTGCCTTTTAAATCTGTGAATCTATTTCCAAATGGAACACACATTGTTCTGTTCCAGCCACATAACTGAGCTTTAGAAGGTGTTCACTAACTACTGCAAAGCAGCAACAAGCTATGGGCATCAGATTTTAGTGTTTGACTGACCACATTCTACAGAATGTTTTGCCAAAGCATCTTATCCAAACATTTTCTCAAAGCAACTACTAGCCAACCATTTAAAATAGTTATAACATGAAAACCCACTGACCAAAGTCTTGTAACAATTAAAACAAATATGCAAGCTATAATGTCTGGATAACATTTATCTGCCCTTTAACAGTTTGAAGTAAAGAGAAAAAAATTAACTGGATAGAAGAAAAAAGTGTTACGTTTCGGCAGTGTGTTTCTCCTCTACGGAGGGAACAGGCTGTCCCAACAAAACTAGTATTTACAAAATGTCGTTCAAAGAGCAAATTTCACCTTCTCTGGCACTCACCAAGTGGGGAGTATGTGTGTCACCAGAAGCCACAAGGGGTATAAAAAAAAAGTTTAGAGTAACTCCAAACCTACTATTTATTTTCCACAGGCTCCGTTAAGAAAAAACCCATCAAGCCAGTACTACTTGCAAAAAAGCAAGTGTATTTTATTTTTAAAAGAGTTGAAATTTAAAGAACAAAGAATTTAAATTAAACCAACAAATATCATTGTTTCCTTGATTATTTAAAGTCATCAATCCAGGCTGATTATGTTTCTGACCAAAATGCATCAAGCAAAAAGAACCATTCACACTGATATGGAAGGACCTTATCTTTTGGATACAGATCTTGTCTCAATCCATTCCTGTGTCACTTCAAGATTACACTATGTGAATACACTTCATCTGGGGCTACATCTAAATCAATTCTGAAACTAGAATTGGCACAGAAAGCTGTCGACTGACTGGTAAGCAGGACTTCTATTGAAAGCATGTAAAATCTGTGCACTGAGATCTCAGTGGTTACTTGACAGCTTCCAAATAGGTGTCAAGGCATGGTTTTTCCCACTTACAAAGCCCCATATAGATTGGGAATAGCGTAAATGAGGCTGCTTCTCCCATGTAATATACTTCTACAGACAAAAGCAAAGATGCAGATACTTGATTCCCCTGGATAAAGGGTAAGGGGCTGCTGGCAGAGTACTATCCATATGGGCCTCAAGAACACCCTCCAACCTTGGTCCAAAATTGGCTGGATTTGCTATCATTCACAGCACTCTGCAAGGTTTGTTTTACCTGGCTTTTGAGGACAGTTAGGGTAGACTTTGGGGTATAATTTGTATTTAGAGCTGCTGCACGAAGCTTGTATTTAATTTTGTAATTTTAATAACTGGCAAGACACTCAATGCTGATGCACAGGCACTTACTGTTCTAAACAGAAGAAAAACACCTCTCCGTTATTATAACTAAAAGATTAGAGAAAGTTATATTCTTCTCATCTAGTCTGAGCATTTGACAGTAGTTGTATAGCTAGTTTCGCTATTTTGTAGAAAGGCCCCCACCACCACCACTTCCTTAGGCTCTGCAACAGGATGTTCACAAGTAAAAACAGCAGCCAAACTAAACTTGAAGAAGCAGGGAAATGTGTGCACAGAGACAGAGGGAAGAAAGGATGGAAGTAGGGAGGGACCCAGGCATATTTTGCAACATTTTCTGACCCACAAAAAAGTTCTTCTAGGCATCAGAAAGAAAAAACAAATATTTTTAAATGAACTTAAAATGTAAACCCTAATTATGTCAGCAGTAGCTTCATTTCTTGACAATATTTTTCCGCAACAAAAATAGTGTGTGTGTCAGTATGGACAAGAAAAATCCTTTTTTCAATACCACATTACTACATAAAAAAAACTAGTAGGCTCTTCAGTATGGATAGCCACATCCTCCCATATCAGTGACTGACATGTCTTGGTCAGGTACACTGAAAGCCTTGTGGTTAAAGTAACTGTGGATCTTGTAAATGGAAGATAAAGGATTTATATGTATCAAAAAAAGGCAAGTAGTTTGAGTTGTTACTGGCATCAATCACTGAAAAGTTAGAAAAAATCTGTTTAAGATGGACTTTTAAACTTCATTACACCCCTCCACCCACCGTTTGCTTCAAAAAGTAGTCTCTTTCCAATAAGGAATGGAAACTCTATATTTTTCATAAAATAAAAGTCACCACCATACTGTAAATGAATAGTTGGTTATGGTTATGTTAAATGAGGTGGTACAGTTAATTCCTTATGTAGAAAAAACTAATTAAAAACATTTTAAAATACTGTGGCTCTTCCTTATCCCACAGATCTTTCAGAAAGCCTACTGGCTGATTTTTAAGCAAACAACTAAACCGTTTTAAGGACCGCTTTCAAACACCTTTAATTTTAGAATGATAGTAGCTTATAAAATTGAAGTTAATTTGACTTTAAAAAAATCAAGTCAGCAGTCTGAAGAAAACCTTCTCTAGGTTCCAGTCTTGTAGAGAGAGAGGGAGGCTGTCTATCTCTGTGACAGGTGGTTCTCGAGGCCCCAGAGAATTGCTGGTAACAGGCCGCCCAAGGGTCCCAATATGGCCAAGGAGGTAGTGGCAGGGTGGAGGCCTCCATGGGTGTTCATACCAGTGAGATAGTGGTTTTGGCCGTCTCTCATGAGTGATACCAATCTCCTCAGAGACTTCTGGGAAAGAACCTCTATATGAATGGAGAGGAGAGCCTTGCACAGACATTTGGGGAGACTGAGGCAAGATCATCAGAATCGTCCTCTTCCAAATCACTCTGTAGTGGTGTGACACTGGAAGAAACCATTGGTACAGGGCAAATATCCAGTGATCTGTAAGTCCTCAGTACTAGGAGTATATCGGAGCCAAGCAATGGTGAGTCGGGTGCCTCAGACGCAGCAAGGTCTCGAGAAAAGTGAAACTCTTGCAGTACCATGAATGCTGTCAGTACCGTGTCCATGGCATACACCAAAGGGATACTGGTTGAGGGAGCTGACAGTACCATGAATCTCAATCACTCCAAGGGGAGTCCATATGGCGCCTGAGCAGGCTTCTTCAATTCCAGGCAAGAAGAGGTAATCCTCTTCTTGCCACTTCGCTCCATTGACAGTACTGATGACCTCTTGGAGTCTGGAACTTCACTGTCTTTAGGTTTGAGTGTGCCCTCGGTACCTGAGGAACCAGCAGCCTCATGGTTACTGGGTTGGAAAGGAGTGGGTGTGGAAGTGGCCGAGTCATTGGAGACCACAACTTCTTTGAGATAGATTCCTTGGCTGGAGAATTCGAGGGATGGTCTTTAGGAGTCTTATGGGAGGAATCTCGGGTCTTCCTCTTAGATGTCTTCAAGGAGTGTGGTTCAGAGACAGCAGAAGCAGCGGAATTACTCACAGACTGGCCAGGATCAGAGGCCAAACACAATGAGCTCTCTATCATGAGGAGTTGAAGTTTGATCTCCCTTTTTTTCTGGCTCTAGATTTTAATGCCAGACAGAAGTTGCACTTATGGGAAACATGAAACATCTGGAGACAACAAGATGCAGGGGGAGTGCCTGACGATACCACAGGCAACACTTGAAACTAGAAGAATCGAGAATGTCCTCCCAGTAAAGTAGAACTCCCAGGAGGGAAGAAACTATGTATAATTTTTTAAAACTACTACAGCTAAAATTACTAACTATAAAAAGCTAATAAAAGAGCTAAGGGGACACAGTTGAGGTAAAACTCAATGTGGACAACTGCTAAGGCTCCATCTTAGGCCAAGGTAGTTGAGAACGAACTGAAGGCAGTTTACTCACACAGTGCTACATGACAGCATAGAGCACAAGTTTGAGTATCGCACACATATGGGCCAGACAGACCCCGCTATGAGAAATCTCCATTCAAAGGTGCAGGGGACACAAGTGCATTTAGAGTGGAGCGCTCATAGGGACATTGCTCAAAGCAGCCCACTATCTTTGTGGGAAAAACTCCCTGGGAGGCTTTATTTGACTCAATTCAACATTACACTCAAACGAGCGGCTGGGAGGTGGGACCGAAGGGGGGTTATTTGCAGCCAACATGGGTGGTCCAGCTATTACACAATTTACCCCCAGAAATGAGACCGAGTACTAGGTCTGGAGAACAAGCCTTTGACATGAGATTTGGAACTAGCCATCAGTCTGCGCTGGCCAGGGCATAGTTAAGGTCTAAATGGAGGAGGAAAGAAGAAACCTCACCTGAACTGGCAGAACTGTGCAGACTTGTGTTCCTGGCATATTCCGATACCATTGAGGCTTCTGGCAATGGACCAATTTACAGATGTTCAATGGACTTGCAGATCAAAATCAGCAAAGAGACCAAAGACGCTGAGAGGCTGTGGAATTTTCCACAAAACTTGAATCTTTTTCTGCAGCAATTCATCAGAAAAGGAATCAGCTGCTAGTGAGGAAGATGGACACTGATCACCATAAACCATGTAAGTACAGCTCTGTGTCTAATGTATATGATGGAAGAGGGGAATTCTAATCTGGTTCATGACTATATTGAACTATTGGAACAAATTATAAATTTGGTTTGTAAAACAAGGGAAATTGGCAATAATGCAAAAATTAAAGGAACAGTTCTGTTAAATGCTGGTACTGTGACAAAACTGGCCACAAAAAGAAGTACTGTTATACATTTAAGGCTGGCCAAGACAGACTGTCACAAGTGTCTAATGAAAGCCTTTCCAAGTGTGGAAAATAGGCAGGGGAGACGCATCAAGTTGAAGGGGCATAGATTGGAGGTACAGTAGAACCTCAGAGTCACGAACATACCAATCAACGACAGACCTAGTTTGAAACCGGAAGTACATAATCAGGCAGCATCAGAGACCAAAAAAAAAAAACCAACCGCAAATACAATACAGTACTGTGTTAAAAAAAAATGACTCATAAAAAGGGAAAGCAGCATTTTTCTTCCGAATAGTAGCGTCAAAACTGTATTAAGTTAATGTTCAGATGCAAACTTTTGAAAGAACCAAAATGTTTTGTTCAGAATTACGAACAACCTCCATTCCCAAGGTGTTTGTAACTCTGAGGTTCTACTGTACAAGAATCAGCCCCATAGTTTTTGTTTAAAACTGGGCAGTTAAACAAATAATGGAAGTTTGGCTATTAAGTGCATAATAGGATCTGATATATGTATAGGGATAATTGACATGGGCTCAAACATAACGGTTACTAGACATAACAGCTAGGGAATAGCGAATCCAAATATGAACCATCTAATTGGTTTCAAATGGCGGAAGTGACTGGGGCAAGGGCACCTGTCCAAAAATCATCGGGGAAAATTGGGTTTGAAGATGGAAACTCTGAAATTCTAGTAAGAAGTCTAGGTGGCTGAAATACTAGATGAACTAATAATTGGGTTGGATTTCATTATGGCTAATACAGTAGAATAGGGTGGCCAACCTGTGGCTCTGGAGCCACATGCAGCTCTTCAGAAGTTAATATGCGGCTTCTTGCATAGGTGCTGACTCCGGGGCTAGAGCTACAGATGCCAACTTTCCACTGCTCAACCCCAGGCCCTGCCCCCACTCCACCCCTTACCCCAAAGCCCCCACCCCTTCCTGCCCCCTCCCCTGAGCCTGCTGCACCCTTGCTCCTCACCCCTCCAACCCACAGCCTCTTGTACGCTGCAAGACAGCTGATCCTGGTGGCAGGAGGCACGGGGAGGTAGGAGGGGGAGATGCTGATTGGCAGGGCTGGGGTGGTGAGGGGAGGAAGCTAATGGGGGCTGCTGATGAATTACTCTGGCTCTCTGGCAATGTACATTGGTAAATTCTGGCTCCTTCTCAGGCTCAGGTTGGCCACCCCCTTCAGAGTTATGAACACATCAGGAACGGAGGTTGTTTGCAACTTTGAAATGTTCATAACACTGAACAAAACATTATGGTTGTTCTTTCAGAAGTTTACAACTGAACATTGACTTAATACAGCTTTGAAACTTTACTATGCAAAATAAAAATGCTGATTGCCCTTTATTATTTTAGCATTTTATGTTTAACACAGTACTGTATTTGCTTTTTTTGTGTCTCTCTGCTGCTCTCTGATTGTGTACTTCTGGTTCCAAATGAGGTATGTGGCTGACATCAGTTAATAACTCTGGTGTTTGTAACTCAGATTCTACTGTAATTGTATAATCAGTATCAGGAAAGGTGTCTTACAAATTCAATCTGGAAATTCCCTTTAAAGATATGGCCCAGGTTACACAAATGGTTTGTAGGCAATTGATTTGCAGTGAATGAATTGCCCTGTTATTCAGACAGGAACGATTAAGACAGCTATATGCTGCGGTAGCTTTCTAACAAAGGAAAGAGGGGAGTGATTGAAAGCTATTTTGAGAGACCCAGAGTCTCAGGGCAATCTTAGGGTATAGTACACAGCAAACAACAAAAAACACGGCAGCAAGTCTCAGAGCCTGGTCAATTGACTCAGGCTCGTGCTGCATGGCTAAAAAGAGCAACATAGAAGTCTGGGCTCAAAGTGGAGCCCAAGATCTGAGACATCTACACTGGTATTTTTAGCTCCACTGCACAAGTCCAAAGACAGTTGACCCAGCCTCACAAACTTGCTTCTGAGGTAGGTGGGGGGGGGGGGGGGGGGGGGGGGGGGGGGGGGGGGGGGGGGGGGGGGGGAGGGTATTGTATTTTTGCTATGTAGGCATACCCTTAGCTGCTAAAGTTCTTGTGGATCTGAAACAATGACTGATAACCTGTTCGATTTCTGACACACCACCAATAGTTAAAAAAAGCAACTGCAGTTGTGAAACGTGAGTTGTTGGATCTAGTAAATACGAGTGTAGAAGAAAACTACCCGGGGGGTGGGAGCTCCCAGAATTTCTACTGGACCTGTTCCAGCACAGTGCTGTGCATTTACATGGGAACAGCAGAGCAGTCAGTCACTTTCTGGTTAGGAATCAGGAGTTGTTCATCAGATTTGGGGTCCTGGTTGAGTTACAAATGAAAAAAAAATTTGAATCCAAAGTGTTTCAAATTTCTGAGATTCTAGAGATCCACAAAACTCTCACCAACCCAGCACAACGCCTATTTGAAGGGATGGTGGAAACGTTCAATAGGACTCTGGGGGTTCAGCTGGCTACTTTTGCAGAACAGCACCAAAGGGACTGGGATCAGCATATCCCACTCCTTTTGACCGATTATAGCACAGCCGTCAAAAAAGAGTACAAGTGTACCTCAGCACTCTTCATGTTGGGGCATGAGCGAAGACACCAGCAAACCTTTTGTATGGAGTCCCTGAAGAGGAACAAAGAGTTGTACTATTTGGCTTATGCAGAAACCCTACAATCCAAACTGAAAACATTAACATCTTTGCTAGGGAAAATTTGATAGCCTCCGACTAACTGAAAAGGCTGTATAATGTAGGGTCCTATGGGGAAATTTTTGAAAGAGGTGACCTGATCTGGTCCCACAACCCTAGAAGAAAGAAGACGACAGACGGAAAGGAGCCCTAAAATGGATAAACCTTGGCAAGGACCCTATACAGTACTGATCCAAATCAATGAAGTGGTACACAGGATACAGTTGGGTCCCAGAACTAAACCCAAGTAATCCCTAAGGAACATCTAAAGTGGTATCAGGGAGACAGAATTTCAGCTTGAGTGTACCCTGCATCTAAGAAAGTAGCTGTCAAAGTTGAGAATGGAAAAATTGTTAGAGAGGTGAATTCCCCATTAGAACAAAATGGGTAGGATCTGCTTCAGACAGCCAGTTCCACAGAACTGTTCAGAGGCTGACTGAAAGGAAAACCAGGTAGAAAAAAAGTCCCAAAGAGATCTGGGTTGGAATAAAAAAAAATTTATGTTTGTGATATGAAACTACCCTGACAGAAAAACACTGTATATATGTAAACAGCTAAGCTTGTATCATTTGTAATTTGTTCAATTATTTATTTCTTTTCTTTGTTATATTTACAAGCAATGAAATATAACACTGCTATTTGCTGTTCAAATGATTAAACCTTTTTTGAAAAACGTGCATCTTGCCTCCTCTGTCTGATGGAGGCTGAATTTACATCAAAAAACAAATCAAGCAGCCAGTTGCTCACTTCATTAAAAGCTCTGAGAAGCCTTTGAGGGACAACTATAGCAAGGATAAAGAAAATTGAAAGTTATAATCTATACTTGATATAGGCAAAAATTAACATTTCAAAGCCTCCCTCAGAATGGAAATTTAGGGCTTGTCTACACAGGGAAATAGCGAGGAATGCTATTACACACTAGCTCCCCATGTGGACACTTAGCCCTGGTCTACACTAGGAGTTGTGGTCAAATTTAGCAGCGTTAAATTGATTTAACCCTGCACCCGTCCACACGACAAAGCCCTTTTTTTTGACTTAACAGGCTCTTAAAATCGATTTCCCTACTCCACCCCTGATAAAGGGATTAGCGCTGAAATCGGCCTTGCTGGGTCGAATTTGGGGTACTGTGGACACAATTAGATGGTATTGGCCTCCGTGAGCTATCCCAGAGTGCTCCATTGTGACCGCTCTGGACAGCGCTCTCAACTGAGATGCACTGGCCTGGTAGACAGGAAAAGGCCCGTGAACTTTTGAATTTCAATTTCCTGTTTGGCCAGCATGGCAAGCTGCAGGTGACCATGCAGAGCTCATCAGCAGAGGTGACCATGATGGAGTCCCAGAATCGCAAAAGAGCTCCAGCATGGACCAAACGGGAGGTACGGGATCTGATCGCTGTATGGGGAGAGGAATCTGTGCTATCAGAACTACGTTCCAGTTTTCGAAATGCCAAAACATTTGTCAAAATCTCCAAGGGCATGAAGGACAGAGGCCATAACAGGGACCCGAAGCAGTGCTGTGTGAAACTTAAGGAGTGAGGCAAGCCTACCAGAAAACCAGAGAGGCGAACGGCCGCTCCGGGTCAGAGCCCAAAACATGCCACTTCTATGATGCGCTGCATGCCATTTTCGGGGGTTCAGCCACCACTACCCCAGCCATGTTGTTTGTCTCCATCAATGGAGATGGAGGCAATATGGAAGCAGGTTTTGGGGACGAGAAAGATGATGATGAGGTTGTAGATAGCTCACAGCAAGCAAGTGGAGAAACCGGTTTTCCCCAACAGCCAAGAACTGTTTCTCATCCTGGACCTGGAGCCAGTACCCCCCGAACCCCCCCAAGGCTGCCTCCCGGACCCGCCAGGCAGAGAAGGGACCTCTGGTGAGTATACCTTTTAAAATATTATACATGGTTTAAAAGCAAGCATGTTTAATGATTAATTTGCCCTGGCATTCGCGGCTCTCCTGGATGTACTCCCAAGGCCTTTGCAAAAGGTTTCTGGGGAGGGCAGCCTTATTCCATCCACCATGGTAGGACACTTTACCACTCCAGGCCAGTAGCACGTACTCAGGAATCCTTGTACAACAAGTTTAAGAGTAGCAGCCATGTTAGTCTATATCCGCAAAAAGAAAAGGAGTACTTGTGGCACCTTAGAGACTAACCAATTTATTTGAGCATAAGCTTTCGTGAGCTACAGCTCACTGCATCGGATGCATCCGATGAAGTGAGCTGTAGCTCATGAAAGCTTATGCTCAAATAAATTGGTTAGTCTCTAAGGTGCCACAAGTACTCCTTTTCTTCTTGTAGAACAAAGCATTGCAGTCTATGTTTGCAGGCGTTCAAACAACATCCGTTCTTATCTCTCTGTGTTATCCTCAGGAGAGTGATATCATTCATGGTCACCTGGTTGAAATAGGGTGCTTTTCTTAAGGGGACACTCAGAGGTGCCCGTTCCTGCTGGGCTGTTTGCCTGTGGCTGAACAGAAATGTTCCCCTCTGTTAGCCATGGGGATGTGGGAGGTGCTAGCCACGTGCTGGGGGGAGGCAAAATGTGACCTTGGAACGAAAGCACATGTGCTATGTATGTAATGTTAACAGCAAGGTTTACCATGAAAGAGTGTACCCACTGTTCTATAAAATGTGTTTTTTTAAATACCTCTGTCCCTTTTTTTTTCCTCCACCAGCTGCATGTGTTTCAAGGATCAGAGGATCTTCTCCTTCCCAGAGGCTAGTGAAGATCAGAAGGCGAAAAAAAACGCACTCGCGATGAAATGTTCTCTGAGCTCACGCTCTCCTCCCACACTGACAGAGCACAGACGAATGCATGGAGGCAGACAATGTCAGAGTGCAGGAAAGCACAAAATGACTGGGAGGAGAGGTGGCAGGCTGAAGAGAGGGCTGAAGCTGAAAGGTGGCGGCAGCATGATGAGAGGAGGCAGGACTCAATGCTGAGGCTGCTGGAGGATCAAACTAATATGCTCCAGCGTATGGCTGAGCTGCAGGAAAGGCAGCAGGAGCACAGACCGCTGCTACAGCCCCTGTGTAACCAACCGCCCTCCTCCCCCGCAAGTTCCAAAGCCTCCTCACCCAGACGCCCAAGAACGCAGTGGGGGGGGGGGGGGCCCTCGGGCCACCCAGCCACTCCACACCAGAGGATTGCCCAAGCAACAGAAGGCTGGCATTCAATAAGTTTTAAAGTGCTGTGTGGCCTTGTCCTTCCCTCTTCCACCACCCCTTCTGGTGCTTCTCTCCTCCACCACCCCTCCTGGGCTACCTTGGTAGTTATCCCCCTATTTGTGTGATGAATGAATAAAGAATGCATGAATGTGAAGCAACAATGACTATTGCCTCTGCAAGCGGTGATCGAAGGGAGGAGGGGAGGGTGGTTGGCTCACATGGAAGTAGAGTGAACCAAGGGCGGGGGGTTTCATCAAGGAGAAACAAACAGAACTTTCACACCGTAGCCTGGACAGTCATGAAACTGGTTTTCAAAGCTTCTCTGATGAACACCGCGCCCTCCTGTGCTCTAACCGCCATGCTGTCTGGCTGTGCGTAACCAGCAGCCAGGCAATTTGCCTCAACCTCCCACCCCGTCATAAACAGCTCTCCCTTAATCACAGATATTGTGGAGTGCACAGCAAGCAGTAATAACAGTGGGAATATTGGATTCGCTGAGGTCTAACCGAGTCAGTAAACTGCGCCAGCATGCTTTTAAACGTCCAAATGCACATTCTACCACCATTCTGCACTTGCTCAGCCTGTAGTTGAACAGCTCCTGACTACTGTCCAGGCTGCCTGTGTATGGCTTCATGAGCCATGGCATTAAGGGGTAGGCTGGGTCCCCAAGGATAACTATAGGCATTTCAACATCCCCAATGGTTATTTTCTGGTCTGGGAATAAAGTCCCTTCCTGCAGCTTTTGAAACAGACAAGAGTTCCTGAAGATGCGAGCGTCATGTACCTTTCCCGGCCATCCCACGTTGATGTTGGTGAAATGTCCCTTGTGATCCACCAGTGCTTGCAGCACTATTGAAAAGTATCCATTGCGGTTTATGTACTCGCCGGCTTGGTGCTCCAGTGCCAAGATAGGGATATGAGTTCCGTCTATGGCCCCACCACAGTTAGGGAATCCCATTGCAGCAAAGCCATCCACTATGACCTGCACATTTCCCAGGGTCACTACCCTTGATATCAGCAGATCTTTGATTGCGTTGGCTACTTGCATCACAGCAGCCCCCACGGTAGATTTGCCCACTCCAAATTGACTTCCGACTGACCGGTAGCTGTCTGGCATTGCAAGCTTCCACAGGGCTATTGCCACTCGCTTCTCAACTGTGAGGGCTACTCTCATCTTGGTATTATTGCGCCTCAGGGCAGGGGAAAGCAAGTCACAAAGTTCCATGAAAGTGCCCTTACGCATGCGAAAGTTTCACAGCCACTGGGAATCGTCCCAGACCTGCAACACTAAGTGGTCCCACCAGTCTGTGCTTGTTTCCTGAGCCCAGAATCGGCGTTCCACCGCATGAACCTGCCCCATTAGCACCATGATGCCCACATTGCCAGGGCCCGTGCTTTGAGAGACATCTGCGTCCATGTCCTCATCACTCTCGTCACTGCGCTGATGTCGCCTACTCACCTGGCTGTGCTTAGCCAGGTTCTGGTGCTGCATATACTGCTGGATAATGCGTGTGGTGTTTAATGTGCTCCTAATTGCCAAAGTGATCTGAGCGGGCTCCATGCTTGCCATGGTATGGCGTCTGCACAGAAAAAAGGCGCGGAACGATTGTCTGACATTGCCCTGACAGAGGGAGGGGCGACTGACGACATGGCTTACGGGACTGGCTTACAGGGAATTAAAATCAACAAAGGGGGTGGCTTTGCGAGAAACTGAATGGCCCTCTCAAAGACAGAACTCAAAACCTCAAGGACAGAACTCAAAACTGGGTTTAGCAGGCTGTTGATTTCACGGAGGGAGGGAAGAGAAAATGAATACAAAACAAATCTGGTCTATTTCTTGTTTTGAGCCACTTCGTCTATCTTTATACATCTTGCTGGCAGCAGACTGTGCAGTACGACCGCTAGCCTTCATCATCTCTTGGGTGCTTGGCAGAAGACGGTGCAGTATGACTACTGGCCATCATCTTCTGCTGGCTGCTGATTAAAAGACAGTGCACTGCCGGTAGGACTCAATCGCCATGAGACGAAACTTAAAAGGGAAATGACCTGGCTGAGTCACTCCCATGTTTGCCCAGGCGCCCCTGACCTCATCGAGGTCAGTTAAAAGAGCACCCAGGACTACGTCGACGACGGCAACCAGTCATACTGCACTGTCTGCTGCCAAAAGGCAATAAACTGCTGCTGGGTAGCAATGCAGTACCGCGTCTGCCAGCGCCCAGGAGCCATATGGTGACAGTTAGCTGAGCGGGCTCCATGCTTGCTGTGGTATGGCGTCTGCACAGGTAACTCAGGAAAAAAAGGCACAAAACGATTGTCTGCCCTTGCTTTCACGGAAGGAGGGAGGAAAGCGGGGCCTGACGATATGTACCCAGAACCACCCGCGACAATGTTTTAGCCCCATCAGGCACTGGAATTTCTACCCAGAATTCAAATGGGCGGCGGAGACTGCGGGAACTGTGGGATAGCTACCCACAGTGCAACGCTCCGGAAGTCGACAGTTGCCTCAGTACTGTGGACACACTCCACCGACTACATGCACTTAGAGCATTTGTGTGGGGACACACACAATCGACTGCATAAAAACGCTTTCTACAAAACCGACTTCTATAAATTCGACCTAATTTCGTAGCGTAGACATACCCTTATTTAGGTATTCTTAATGCAGAATAAGAGTATCCACACTGGGAGTTACTGTTGAATAGCTATTAATCACGCTAACTTATTTTGCAATAGCTTCCCCAAGGCAAACAACCCCTTAAAATATATTTCTCATAGCAAGAAGGGAGGGATGGGAAACGGTTATTACGAGGACAGGAGCTGGACACAACTAATCCTTCCCCAATTTTATGAGCAAATCTGTGTTATAGGGTAACTCCTCCTGTACACAACCTCTCTGCTCATAGCCTTCTCCACTATCAGCAGCAGAGAGAGAGAGAGAAAAAAAAATCACATCTTTATCAATTTCACTACTGCCTGCATGTTTCATAAAATTGACCAGTGTCATAATCTCTCTCTACTGCTTGGAAAAACTATGAGAAATCAATAGCAGCACTGTCTGCAGACTTAGTGAAGCACCAGCACATCATTTCACACTCATAAGAGTTCCTTCAGAACCATAACCCCTAAAGGCTTGACTTTTTATTTTTAAATTAAAGCTTAAATTCTGCAGAAATAGATGGCTTAGGCCCATCACCCACCAGGGAAAGCTTCCTCTACCTCCTGGCAAGTGGACTGTAAGCTCTAAAATATATATATGTGCAACACAACAGAATATAGATTTCTCTTGTAACATTCACTTTTGCATTTCCTGACTGATTTTAAATGCTGCATTAGCAGAGTTTACATTGGACAGAAATGTTATTTAAAATAGTGGCTCATTTTAATGGTTAAGGATTTCTCCCTCTTCACAACTATAAACAATACTAAAAAACCTGTCCAGCCTGATAATTGGCACTGCAAAAGGAGAGAGAGAGTACCAAATACCAATTACTCTACTAATGAATAGTTATATGTCAATATTCAATTGCAAAGAACAGTAAGATTTACAAAACCTTGTTACAATCTATTTTTTATCCAACATAAACCACCACTAGACATTTCATGAACATGGCTACGGGAAGCACAAATCTGATATTAAGGAGAAATAATGGTGAAAGCTCTAGGAGCATAAAGAAATTCAGCAACATTAACATTTTTATATTACGCTCAGGCCACCCATGACTAATTTAGGACCCTATTTTTCTCTATACCAGCAGTTCTCAAACTGTGGGTCAGGACCCCAAAGTGGGTCATGATCCCATTTTAATGGGGTCGCCAGGGCTGGCATTAAACTTGCTGGGGCCTGAGGTTTTAGCTCTCCCCTGCCCCATGAGGCCTGGGCTGGTGGGGCTTAGGCTTTGGCCCTCCCACCCGGGCTCAGGCAGGCTCAGGCTTCGATCCCCCTCCCCGCAACCTCCAGGTCATGTAGTAATTTTTGTTGTCAAAAGGGGGTCACAGTGCAATGAAGTTTGAGAACCACTGCTCTATACTATATTCAATTAAACACCCCCGTCCCGCAACCAACACAGAATTTCACACTTTCCAAAGTAATGTAAAGAGATAAGCTAATCCTCAAAACTATCAAAACATATGAACAGCCATACTGGGTCAGACCAAAGATCCATCTAGCCCAGTATCCTTGTCTTCAAACAGTGGTCAACGCCAGGTGCCCCGGAGAGAATGAACAGAACAGGTGATCAAGTGATCCATTCCAAGTGATCCATTCTCAGCTTCTGGCAAACAGAGGTTAGGGACACCATCCCTGCCCATCCTGGCTACAGATGGAGAAAGAAACAGAGAGGTGAAGTAACCTGAACACTACATAATCTAGAGCAGGGTTCTCAAACTTTCCGTCAGGACCCCAAAGTGGGTCAGACTCAGGACACTGTTTTAATGGGGCTGCCAGGTCTGGTGTTAGACTGGCTGGGGCTGGGGCCGGGGCCAAAGACAAAGCCAAGCCCCATTGCCCGGGGCTGAAGCCCAAGCCCCAACGCCCAGGCTTCAGCCTGGGTGGCGGGCTCAGGTTACAGGCCCCCAGCCGGGGATGAAGCCCCTGGGCTTCGGCTTTGCTCCCTTCTCCTCCCCAGCTCGGAGTGCCGGGGCTTGGGCCCCCACTCCTTGGATCATGTAGTAATTTTTGTTGTCTCGGAAAGGGGTCACAGTGCAATTAAGTTTGAAAACCCCTGCTCTAGAGAATGAGATAGGGCCAAGACTTTAATAAAAAAAAAAAACTCACCTCACTTAGGGTGCAGGAAATTTGAAGTGTGGTAGTCTGGGGCCAATCATCAGAGGGGGAAACAAGTGGCACCAAAACTGCTAGCTCCTTCCCTGTAGAGAAAACTGAATCCACAGAGAATGCAGAGACTGATTTACCTCTGGATAAATGGGCAGCAGTGAGGACAAAGCGTTCTACAGAAATTCCACATTGCCCTCAAATGCCAATCCCTTCTCCCTGGCTCTTATTCTCCCATTGTAGCTCCTCTAGAACTCCAAACTCCAACTTTGGATCCTGTAGTATTTCCTGTCCCTTTCTGCCATACTTCCATCTCCAGAAATGCCCCTACTTTGCACCTGCTGCAACAGATGGGAGTGGAGCTAGCAATTCTGCTTGTCCTGAGGTGTCAAAGAGTACAGTTCTCAAACATGAGGGCAACTACATCTGAACTTCACATCATTCAAGATAGGTAGTGTGGACACACACTTGGTGGTACCTCAATTATTAACATGAAATTGCAAAATTACTAACTGTGGTATGTAACCTACCACTTAAATCAGCCTCTATACCAGGTGACTGGAGGATAGCTAATGTGACACTGATTTTTAAAAAAGGCTCCAGAGGCGATCCTGGTGATTACAAGCAGGTAAGCCTAACATCAGTACCACGCAAATTGGTTGAAACTATAGTAAAGAAGAGAATTATCAGACGCATAGACGAACACGATATGTTGGGGAAGAGTCAAGACCACTTTTGGAAAGGGCGGTCAAGCCTCACCAGCCTATTAGAGTTCTCAGAGGAGTCAAACACGTGGACAAGGGTGATCCAGTGGATATAGAGTACTTGGACTTTCAAATAGCTTTGACAAGGTCCCTCACCAAAGGCTCTTAAGCAAAGTACGCAGTCATGGGCGAAGAGGGAAGGTCCTCTCATGGATGAGTAACTGGTAAAAAGATAGAAAGTGATGGAGGAGGAGAAAGACCTGGGTGTATTGCTTGATTACAAGAGGACTATGAGCCGCCAATGTGACGAATCAGGTGAGGTAACTTTCAGTAGAGACGGAAGTGTTAATACAATTATACACGGTATTGGTGAGACCTCATCTGGAATAGTGTATGCAATTCTGGTCTCCCATGTTTAAGAAAGAAGAATTTAAACTGGAACAGGTGCAGAGAGGGGCTACTAGGATGATCCAAGGAATGAAAAACCTACCTTCTGAGAGGAGATTCAAAGAGCTTGACTTGTTTAGCCTGACCAAAAGGTGGTTATGGGAAGATATCATTGCTCTCTATAAATACATGAGAGGGATAAATACCAAGGATGGAGAAGAGTTATTTAAGTGCCAATGTAGACAGAAGAACAAATGGATCTAAACAGGCCATCAAGTTTAGGCTTGAAATTAAACAAAGGTTTCTAACTGTCAGAGAAGCAAAGTTCTGAAACAGCCTTCCAACGGGAGCAGTGGGGGCAAAAAACCTAACAGGCTTCAAGACTGAGCTTAAGTTTATGAGGGGATCGTACGAAGAGACTACCTACAATGGCATGTAGCAGATCTGCAACTGCTAGCAGCAAATATCTTCAACAGCCAGTGATGGGACACTAAATGGGGAGGGCACTGAGTTACTACAGAATTTTTTTTCCCCAGGTGTCTGGCTGGTGGGTCTTGCCCACATGCTCAGGATCTAACTGACTGCCATATCTGGAGTCAGGAAGGAATTTTTCCCCAGGGTCAGACTGGCAGAGACCCTGGGGATTTTCTACCTTCCTCTGCAGCCTGGGGCACAGGTCACTTGCACCTGTAAATCAGTATAGATGGTGGATTCTCTATAACTTGAAGTCTTTAAATCATGATTTGAGAACTTCAGTAACTCAGTCAGATTTTATGGGTCTATCTAAGAGGTGGGTGAGGTTCTGTGGCCTGCAACAGGCAAGAGGTCAGACTATATGATCATGATGGTCTCTTCTAGCCTATGAGTCTATAGGAAGAAAGAATAGGAGTAAACGGTCAATTTTCACAGTGGAGAGAAGTAAATAGTGGGGTTCCCCAAGGATCAGTACTGGGACAAGTGCTGCTCATACTTATAAATGACTTGGGGGAAAAAAAAGAGGTAGACAGTGAGGTGGCAAAGAATGCAGACAATACAAAATTACTCAAGATAGTTAAGTCCAAAGCAGAGACTGAAAAATTACAAAGATCTCGCAAAACTGGGTGACCGCGCAAGAAAATGGCAGTGTTGAATTCAGTGTTGATAAATGCAAAATAACGCACCTTAGGAAACAATCCCAACTATACAAACAAAATAATGGCTTCTAAATGAGCTGTTATCACTCAAGAATCCACTTAGAGTCATCGTGGATAGTTTTCTGAAAACATCTGCTCAATGTGCAGCAGTAGTCAAAAAAGCTAACAATGTTAGGAACCATTAGGAAAGGGATAAAGAAAATATCATAATGCCATTATATAAATTCATGGTATGCCCTCACCTTAAATACTGAATGCAGTTCTGGTCACCCTATCTCAAAAGAGATTTTAGTATTGGAAAAAATACAGAGTTGGGTAACAAAAACGATGAGGGGTATGGAACAGCTTCCATCTGACGAGAAATTAAAAAGACTGGGACTGTTCAGCTTGGAAGAGAGATAATGAGGTTGGATATGATAGAGATCTATAAAATCATGAATGATATGGAGAAAACGAATAAGAAAGTGTTATATACCGCTTCACACAACACATGAACCAGGGGTCACGCAATGAAATTAATAGGTGGCAGGTTTAAACCTAATACAAGGAAGTAGTTCTTCACACAACATAAAATCTACATGTGGAACTCACTGCCTGGAAGTGATGTTGCCAAGAAGGCCAATGGCATTTTGGGATGTATAAGTAGGGGCATTGCCAGCAGATCGAGGGACGTGATCGTTCCCCTCTATTCGACATTGGTGAGGCCTCATCTGGAGTGGTGTGTCCAGTTTTGGGCTCCACACTACAAGAAGGATGTGGAAAAATTGGAAAGAGTCCAGCGGAGGGCAACAAAAATGATTAGGGGACTGGAACACATGACTTATGAGGAGAGGCTGAGGGAACTGGGGATGTTTAGTCTACAGAAGAGAAGAATGAGGGGGGATTTGATACTACCTGAAGGGGGTTCCAAAGAGGATGGATCTAGACTGTTCTCAGTGGTAGCAGATGACAGAACAAGGAGTAATGGTCTCAAGTTGCAGTGGGGGAGATTTAGGTTGGATATTAGGAAAAACTTTTTCACTAGGAGGGTGGTGAAACACTGAAATGCATTACCTAGGGAGGTGGTGGAATCTCCTTCCTTAGATGTTTTTAAGTTCAGGCTTGACAAAGCCCTGGCTGGGATGATTTAATTGGGGATTGGTCCTGCTTTGAGCAGGGGGTTGGACTAGATGACCTCCTGAGGTCCCTTCCAACCCTGATATTCTATGATGTGAAGGCTAAAAGTATAACTGGGTTCAAAAAAGAATTTAATTAGTTTATGGAGGACAGGTACATCAATGGCTATCAGCCAAGATGGTCAGGGATGCAACCCCATGCTCTGGGTAACCTTAAACCTCTGACTGCTAGAAGCTGGGATTGGATGACAGGGTATGGATCACTCAATAAATTGCCCTGTTTTGTTCACTCCCTCTGAAGCATCTGGCACTGGCCACTGCTGGAGGACAGGATACTGGGCTCAATGGACCATTGGTCTGACCAAGTATGGCTATTAGTATGTTCTCAATCCATGTAATACTACCAGCTGAAACACAACAGATCAAATACTCTAATATATACAAAGCCTGAGTATAGTCTTGCATAAATGACAACTTCTGAGCCTCAGAAGGTAGTGTGACATTCTCTGACTGAATATATCAGCCAAGTGCTGAATGCAATAAAACCTCACTAATATACAAAAAATATCCCGTGCTAACCATATTTAAGGAAAGATTTAATAGATGATAGTGGATTCTCATTTAAGCATCCTTTTTTATGTCACAAAATTGAAATGGTCATATAAATGAACAAAATATATTCTATCATGCATTATCCTTTGTCTATTGACACATTAATTCACATACTGCAGTAATTTGGACTGCTCTTCCAGACATTCATGCAAATTAGTGAGGTTCTACTGCATTAATTTTCTCAATTGTAAAAGATTATACTTCCCTATCTGGAGGAGCGCACGGCAGGAAACAAAAGGCAAGTTTGGAGGGAGGCAGACAGTATTTGTACAGCACTTAGAGATGCTTACATATAAGAGTGCTATAGAAGTGTTGCATAAAATATTTGGTCTCCAACAGCAGCTATGCATGTTTAGCTGCGTGGTGCAAACTTCCTATGTCCAGAAGCAGTGGCCTGTGGAATTCCTAATGTACAAATATACCTCTATAAAATAAGACCTTTGCCCTGAATATGCAGCAAAAAATGGTTATCAAACATTTCAGCATCACACCATGATTAGAAAGATTATACTTTCATAACTTCCTTGAAGTTCCATTTTAGCGTGACATTCACATCAACCTTTCTTATCTTTAGAAGTTTGATAGCTATCCACTGAAAACACGATTTAAGTGCATATGGAGAACAAAAGCATTTTCATCAGTTAAATTCTGATATTTTATTAGCTCTAACTCAAGCTATTTACTTTCTTTTAGATTTTCAAACATGACAGGAATATGGTACCTATGTTTTTTTAAAGCACATATTCCTATTTTAGAAACAATATTATTGTTAATCATGGCAGCGTGCTGTTTTCTGCTAGTTTCATGAGGTCTTTCGGAAAGAGAAGAGAGTTCTGGTGAGCACAAGTTCCTCACTGTCTCATCGTCAGGGCTTTACTCTGTCACCTATTATTCAACATTTGAGTTCACTGGAAGAGATTACAAGACTACAGATTTTAGGACATCAGTATGTGGATGATACAGAACTGTGTGTCTTTGTCAACAAACAAAAGTTTTCTACTAAACTGAGGATGGAACATAGTAGGAAAGCAACTGCTTCAAGCTTAATCCAGATAAGACAGAAGTGTTCACTTTGGAAAATTGGCTAAATTTACGCCATCTTCCCATGTTTACCTTCCAGCAGTAAAGGTTGTGCAGTCTCCAAGTCCAGTTAGACTCATCACTGTTCCTGACATCCAAATACAGGTGGTAGGCCAGAAATGCCTTTTTTCTTGGTTAGCCAGGCAACTACAATTTACCATCTTACATGGCTTCCTGCAGCTATTCTTGCCTCATTTGTCAGATTCAGGATAAACTACAGCAACACTTCACCTTAGGGCTAACCCTGGCTGTAATGTATATAACATGCAGCTGTCCACCTTGCAAGCAGACCAGTAAGAACATCACTCCAGTCCTCTGTCCTATGGTCACAGGGCTAGCTGCACCTCTGTTCCCTTTCTGGTCTCTGAGTGCATGCCCTCAGGTGTCCAGTCTCATGCATTTTCCCATCCTGGAGCGAAATTCTGCAATTTTCCCATTCTTAAGGTATTGATTACATTAAGGGTTTGTCTAAACTGGCACTGTGCTCCCAGCGCTGGTAGCTATTCCCTTCGTGGAGGTGGAGTTTTTTTAAGAGTGCTGGGAAACCTCTCTCCCAGCGCTATGCTGCGACTACACAAGCCACATTAAAGCGCTGCCACGGCAATGCTTTAATGTTGCTAGTGAAGATATGCCCGAAGTTACTCCTGGGGAAATTCTGCACCACTGTGCATGCACAGAATTCATGTCCCCTGCCAATTTCTTTGCTTTCCTGCAGAAAAGTAACTTCTGACAGGGAAGCAAAGGGAAGCTGCAAGTGCAGTTATGCCACTCCCAAGCAATGCAGGCATGTTGTTTCGGGCACCCGAAGCAGCCGGCAGAGAGGTAAATAATGGGGAGGAAGGGGCAGGATGGTGGCTCCTATTGTGTGCTGGGCTCAGCTACTAATCCCAGCTCAGCTAGGAAGGACTTCCTCTTCCCCTGCAAGGAGCAGCTGAGGTAGGGTCAGACGTGCCCCCCGGAAACCTCCGCATTCCATGCCCCTCTCCAAGTTCCTCAGCCTCAAGAGGAGGAATCACTATACAGGGAGGTGCTGCTGTCCTGTCCACTCAACCCCCATGCCTCCAGATCCACCCCCATACCCAGAGCCCCCAGCTAAGCCCCCTGCACCCAAATGCCCACCCCGCAATGTCTCTCCCCAGCATCTAGAGTTGCACTGCACCCAGACCCCCTCCCCTTGCACCTGGACCCCTGCCGAGTCTCTCCCCCTGCATCCAGACCACACACCCCACTGGAGCCTGCTGCACTCGAACCCCCTCCCAGATGACCCCCACCCCACTGAGCTCCAACCAACTGCACCCAGACCCCCACACACCAAGCCCCCTCCCTCCACAACTAGACCCACCCCCACTGAGCCCCAATCACCTTCACCTGGACTCCCGTGCAGAGTCCCATTCCCCCTGCAGCTGGAACCCCGCACCATGCCCTTGTGGATCCAGATTCCCCCCGGACTCCCCACTGAGCTGCCTGCACCCAGATTGCCCCAGACAGAACCCTCACCCCACACTTTTATCCTGTCAGGCTGAGCCTGCCTGCCCATATCTGTTGCACCTGGCATAAAAGCAGGGCCCCAGGGTGTTTCTGGGGCAGGGCCCAGCCCTTGCACTGTGTCATGGTTAGGTGCAACCTAACCACCGAGTCTGTCTCCTGTGGGGAGGAGTGGAGGCCTGCAGAGTGATCTCCCACCTCTGTGCAGCCAGTAGTCTGTGCTCCCCACTGCCATGCTAGAGCCTCCACATTTATTTGACAAATAAAATATGCAGAATTTCAAAATATTGTGCTCAGCATTTTTACATTTCTGGTGCAGAATTCCCTCAGGAGTAACACTACAAGCACTCCACCAGCACAGATGCAACGACACTTACTACAGCGACAGCTGGGTTTTTTCTGTCGCTGTAGCAAATCCACTCCAAGTGTGTGTCTACAACTGAGGTTGGGTTGACAATGTCACACCAGGCATGAAGTTTTTCAGAGACCCGATTGATATAGCTAGCTTGACCTAAGCTGTAGGCCAGGTCTCCTCTAAAAAGTTAGTTCACCCAAGCTACATTGCTCAGGGGGTGGGGAAAAAAAAATCTACACTTTGAACAATACAATTAAGCTGATGTCACCCCCAGTGTAGACAGTGCTAGGTCAACGGAAGAATTCTTCCATCCACATAGCTACCACCTCTTGCTGTAGCTGTGTAAGTGTAGACATAGTCTTAGACCAAGCCCTGGGTTACAATATCCTGTGGTACAGTTACTCTGTTTCAACCTGTGTGGGCAGTCAAATTTCAGTGCCGGGGGGAGTTCCAGCTGGAAGTAGAAACTGATGGGAGTCTGGTATTCTCTTTTATGTAACCTTTTTTATTTATAAGGAAAATACAAAGTTCTGCTTCTCTGAACACAGAAGGAACCAAGAACAAAAAGAAGCAGTTTCACAACTTATAGCTGCAAGCCTCTTGATCCAATGGACCCAAAAACTCCTTCCAGTTTTTCCCATGGTCACACTCTGCGCTCACAGGCTACTGCTTGCCTTTCTTGCCTATGTCTCTCTGTTGCTGGTGTCTATTCTCAGTATCTGTGTATTCCTGTTCTCTCTCTCTGACACACACACCCTACCTGGTCACAATGCACAGTGTGGGCAGGAGTTCCACTGGGTTAGTTTCCAGGCAGATATTTTAGGACTTGTTTTAGATGTGTCCCCTTAAGTGTTTCTTACAACTAGCTTTAATTCCACCCATAACAAGGTTTCACCCAGCTCATGACAATACTCCCATTTCAGCTTCACTGATCATACTGATGCAGCTTAAAATGGTAACACTCAATGATCCATCCCAAACAGAAAGAAAATAAATTTTAACAAGTTACAAATGATATAAGGTTAACTAGCTACAGATGTACAGTGTCCTTCTGTCAAGATGTTTCCACATCACCAACCAAAATTGATTTTTATTCCCATCCAAACAAACCCCTGTGTGATTTTTCACTCCCTGATGGACTTTCTTTCAACCACCAGTGAGAGGCCCCTTTCAATCAGTCCCTGAAGAATGCCTACTGTTTTTGTGGAATTTGCCAGCTGAGGCAGCCCCTACCATGCTGTTGGAATGGGGGAATTCACCTCTGTAACAATTTTTCCAGCCCCAACTTCCACAGCTACATTCTCAGATTCAGGAAGGGAGCCAAGGTAAAATTCTGTTCCCCAAACCGTAAGCACTAGCATCTGTGTCAAATATGTGAGGGGTTTTGAAACATGGATAGGCCAAGACAGGAGCAGTCACAAGAGCTTTTTTTTTAAAAAAAAACAAACAAACAAAAAAAAAAAACCTCTGAAAGTGCTAAATTACACCCTGCTGACCACTGAAACAGTTTCTCCTTTTTACTATTTACTGCTACATTCAGCAAATGAATAGGGATCAGTCCTTGTTTCAGATCCACAAAAGCTTTAGGAGCTAAGATTCCCCACCCCGACAATGGTCTCAAAACAGGTTTCAACCACTCCCCATCTTTCCCTTGCTGGAAAGCTACCACAGCACGTAGGTGTTGTAATGGTTTAGGTGGGAGGGTGGGAGAAGAAGGGGCAAGACAATTTATTCACTGCAAATCAGTTGCCTACAAAACTATGTGTCTCACCTGAGCTATCTCCTTCAAGGAATTTCCACTGACTGATGTTTGTAAGGGCTTGTCTACAGTGGCAATTTACAGTGCTGCAGCTTTCTCGTGTAGACAGTGTAGACAGTGCCCCAGCTATCCCCTGATAGACAGTGACAGCTCTCTCCCAGCGCTGCGCCGCGAGCACACAAGGTATGTTAAAAGTGCTGCCTTTCCTGGTATTGATTAAACAGGTTTTAGCCATAATGAAATCAAAACCAATTAGCTGCTCATCCACTATTTCAGCAACCCAGACTTCTTGCTCAAAATTCCAGAGGTCCAATTTGAAAACCCACATTTACATATTTTTGGACAGTTGCTCTTGCCCCAGTCATTGACTCTATTTGAGACCAATTGAGCGGTTCAGTTTCAGATTCCCCCATTCCCTAGACTTTTTAGTTTGGTCTAATAACTCACATTTGATGCCATGTCAACCATCCCTATATGCATGAGAAATCCTATTATGCACTTCACAAGCAAACTCCCATGATTATTCAGTCACTGTCCTTTAACAATCCTTTAAGTGTTTCCCAAAATATGGCTTATCTTGAGCCATTCTCTCTTCCTGCTTGTTTTTCCTGACAGCCCCCTATTAAATAAAACCAATATATTCATACAGTAAATATCTCAACAACTAGGTCAACATGCAGTATTCATAAATCATTACAAAGCAGCTCCAAATCTGTCACACACTGCCCTCTACACTGGCTCCCCATACATTTCTCAGTTCAATTCACAGTCCTCAGCTTTAAAGCCTTAAATAGGTTAAAGACCAAATATTTCAAATACTGGTGCTCTCGTCCTGTACCCACGTATGTTAGCTACATTCAATGAAGGATTTTAGTTAATGAAGCCCAAGTAGCAACTTCTGACTGAAATCATGACACTCAGTGCAGGGCTTTTGGCTGTGGAACTCAACCATAGGAACATAAGAATGGCAACATTGGGTCAGACCAATGGTCCATCTAGCCCAGTATCCTGTCTTCCGACAGTGGCCAATGCCAGGTGCTTCAGAGGGAATGAACAGAATAGGGAATGAATCAAGTGATCCATCCCCTGTCACCCTTTCCCAGCTTCTGGCAAACACAGGGTCGGGAAACTTCAGAGCATGATTTTGCTTCCCTGTCCATCCTGGCTTATAGCCATTTATGGACCTATCCTCCATAAATTTATCTAGTTGTTTTTTGAACCCTATTGTAGTCTTGACCTTCACAAGATCTCTGGCAAAGAGTTCAACAGGTTGACTGTGCATTGTGTGAAGAAATACTTAGAAGAATCATAGAAGGTTAGGGTTAGAAGAGACCTCAGCAGCTCAAAGCAGGACCAACACCAATTAAATCATCCCAGCCGGGGCTTTGTCAAGCCGGGCCTTAAAAACCTCTAAGGATGGAGATTACACACACACACAGCTCCCCCACAGGTAACCCATTCCAATGCTTCACCACCCTACTAGTGAAATAGTGTTTCCTAATATCCAACCTAGAGCTCCCCGCTGCAACTTGAGACCATTGTTCCTTGTTCTGTCATCCTCCACCACTGAGAACAGCCGAGCTCCATCCTCTTTGGAACCCCACTTCAAGTAGTTGTAGGCTGCCATCAAATCCTCCCTCACTCTTCTCTTCTGCAGACTAAACAAGTCCAGTTCCCTCAGCCTCTCCTTGTAAGTCGTGTCCCAGCCCCCTGATCATTTTTGTTGCCCTCTGCTGGACTCTCTCCAATTTATCCACATCCTTTCTGTAGTGGGGAGCCCAAAACTGGATGCTATACTCCAGATGTGGCTTCACCAGTGCCTCGATCTGCTGGCAATGATCCTACTAATACAGCCCAATATGCCATTGGCCTTCTTGGGAACTAGGGCACACTACTGACTCTCATCCAGCTTCTCATCCACTGTAATCCCCAGGTCCTTTTCTGCAGAACTGCTGCTTTACCAGTCTGTCCCCAGCCTGTAGCAGTGCATGGGATTCTTCCTTCCTAGGTGCAGGACTCTGCACTTGTCCTTGTTGAACATCAGATTTCTTTTGTGCCAATCCTCCAATTTGTCTAGGTCACTCTGGACCGTATCTCTACCCTCCGTCATATTTCTACTTCTTCCCCCAGGTTAGTGTCAACTGCAAACTTGCTGAGGGTGCCATCTAGCTCATCATCCAGATCATAAATAAAGATGTTGAACAAAACCAGCCCCAGGACCAATTCCTGGGGCACTCCTCTTGATACCGGCTGCCAACTAGACATCGAACCGTCGATCACTACTCGTTGAGCCCGAGAATCTAGCCAGCTTTCTATCTACCTTATAGTCCATTCATCCAATCCATACTACTTTAACTTGCCAGCAAGAATACTGTGGGAGACCGTATCAAAAGCTTTGCTAAAGTCAAGATATATTATGTCCACTACTTTCCCCATATCCAGAGCCAGTTATCTCATCACAGAAGGCAACCAGGTTGGTCATGCATGACTTGCCCTTGGTGAATCCATGTTGTCTGTTCCTGATCACCTTCCTCTCCTCCAAGTGCTTCAAAATGGTTTGTTTTAAACCTTTTGTCTATTATGCTTTTGTTTTAAACCTACTGCCTATTAATTTCATTTTGTGAACCACTGATCATTTTTGTTGTCCTTTTCTGTAGTTTTTCCAATTCTAATACATCTTTTTGGGGATTTTTTTATTTGGGGTATGGAAAGGCTTCCGCATGAGGAGAGATTAGTAAGACTGGGACTTTTCAGCTTGGAAAAGAGATGACTCAGGGGGGATATGATAGAGGTCTATAAAATCATGACTGGTGTGGAGAAAGTAAATAAGGAGTTGTCGTTTACTCCTTCTCATAACACAAGAACTAGGGACCACCAAATGAAATTAATAGGCAGCAGGTTTAAAAACAAACAAAAGGAAGGATTTCTTCACACAATGCACAGTCAACCTGTGGAACTCTTTGCCAGAGGATGTTGTGAAAACCAAGACTAACAGGGTTCAAAAAAGAACTAGATACATTCAATGGCTATCAGCCAGGATGGGCAGGAATGATGTCCCTAGCTTCTGTTTGCCAGAAGCGGGGAATGAGCGACAGGGAATGGATCACTCGGTGATTACCTGTTCTGTTCATTCCCCCAGGGGCACCAGGTATTAGCCACTGTTGGAAGACAGGATACTGGGCTAGATAGCCCTTTGGTCTGACCAAGTATGACCGTTCTTATGAGATGGGGCCTAAGAGATCAGATCGAGCCTCAATCTTACTATGTTAAGGCCTTTTTTACATTATAGAATATTACAAAAAATTCCAACCAGTTCAGGTGAAATGGGAGTGCTAATGGCTTCCAGTGTTTTCACCAACACAATAGGTTTAGTCCTTCAAAAGATAGAAAATATACTAGCATTACTAACATGGAGATTCTGTACAACTAGTTTAACAAATTATGCCTTTTCAGCAGGATATTAGAGAGACAAGGGTGAGGAAATATCTTTTACTGGACCAGCTTCCATTAGAGAGAGAGACAGACAGACAGACAGAGACAGACGGCTTCAAGACACACAGGGATTTCTTCAGATCTTGGAAAGGAACTCCCACCATCATAGCAAAACGCAAGGAGTAACATTGTTTAACATAAGTAGTTAGCACATGTTTTAAAGGACTGTTCATAGTAGAGAGGTCCATTAACACTTCTGCAGTCATAGAACAGAAAAAGGAGGTTAGTGGGTTTCAGATTGTTGTAATAAGCCATAAATCCAGTGTCTGTTCGCACCATGATTTTTGCTGTCTAGCAGAGTAATACTAGTCTTTTGAAAGTGCTGTGCAAGTTTCCTTTGACAATGAGGGCTGATAGGTCAGATATAGTGTCTCTCTCACCAACAGAAGTTGGTCCAATAAAAGATATTATCTCGCTCACATTGTCTCTAATATCCTGGGACTGACACAGTTACAACTATACTGCATTTTCAGTATGATGGCAGCCACAGCATTTGGCTCAGAAAGGACAAATGTTATTTTATAAAATTATTTTCAGTATATCTCACGTGGTGAGAAATTGTTATGTGAACTCAGACTGCACCAATGAGCCATATGGACACAGTTTCTCTCTCTTTATAAAAAAAAGACAGCTACAGAGTAAATAGCATTTTGCTAACTACAAATAAAACTGCCAAGTTGCCACTGCTTAATTTTATTCTGAGCAAACATTTAAGTAATCATGTTTATGCTGCTTCCAAAAGCAGAAGGTGAGAAAATCATCACTCAGCCTAAGCACATCAAGGTTTGGTTTCTCAAAACCACCATAGAAGTGTTAAACAATTTTTCCCCAGGTACACCTTGAGTTTCACACTTCCTAATGAATAAATTTAAACACTCGCCTCGGCCCTTCCAAGTGCACAGGTTTAGTTGATTTTTCAAGTACCTTTCAACAATTCTCACTCTTCTTACATCATTTGCGTAAAACTTGACATTGCCTAAAATACTTAATTTATGAGAAGCCAAATAGACATTAAGTTCAACAGCTGAACTCTTCAGCGACTTTACAACTTAGACTGTTTGTCAGGAAACTGAATGAGTTTGCTATCGTATATCAATCTGCTGAAGAGAACAGAAAACAGATTCTGAACTTTCATATCCTTCCACTATCCTATATTAATCTTAAAAAGAGTTGAGAACATGAAGTACTTCAAGTTTCGAATGAACATAAGGCTCATTAACATTAATTTAGCCCATGTATACTGCACGAAGGCACTATGAACACATTCTCAAACAGTTCTACCAATGCACCTCAATCCTGACCTGAAACAACCGCGCAATTCCAATTCTGGGACTCCCTTGAACTGAGCATGCCAAATGGACTGAACGGTGAGGTCAGTGAACTCAATGAACCAATGTATACAAATCGCAAAGCCTTAAATTTGGCACAGAATTGCAGTAATGGCACATTTACTCGGGTCCACATTTTGTTATTTAGTCAGCTATGAAAATATTGCAGAATTCCCATTTCAATCACAAATGCACTTGCACAATTATACTTGCCCAAAATCTGTAGCAATTTGAAGCTGATTATAATAATATATTCTGATTCAGTTTCAAAGCATAAATAAGAAAGAGCTGCTGTGTAAGTGACATGGTCATGACAATGTAAAGTGATCATTTTCTTTTTCTGTTAAAGGTATCAGAAAAGGAGAACAAATAAAAAGGAGGCAGAGAGAAAAGAAAGTGACACTAGCAGTGATTCTTTTCCTCTAGTGTTATTCAAGCTACCTAAAACACTGTCAACTACTTCTGTCTAACAAAATGAAATTAATGATGGAGACAAAGTTCTTGAAAGTTCTGTAGAAAATGGGTAGTAGGCCTCATGTAGTCCCCGCCTACAAACTGGGTTCAGAGGAGAAACTCAAAGGGCAAAGCCAGCATAGAAGCCAAAGACTTGTCCCCAGAAGCAGCTGACAGCAGAGGTTGCAGCACACCCTCACACCTTCCTAGCCTCTGGCAATGTCAGATTCCAACTTCCGAAAGTTTATGACATTCTTTCCTGAGTTCTGATTAGCATTTTGCTTCACCCTCTCTCCCACATTGCCCCTCACAACCCCTTCAAAGCTCACCTGACTTTCTGCTCATCTCCATTTTTCCCTTCCTCCTTTTCCCTTTTTTCCATCTGCTTTGTCTTTTCCCCATAGCATCCCCAAGTCCCTTCTCACTATTGTCAAGCCAACTCTTTGAAAATCACAGCCCCTCAACAATTATGATTAGATAAATAAATAGGAGTCTATTTGCCTTCTGCTCCCCCCCCCACCCCCACCACCAAGAGATGTCACGTTTTCAGGATCTTCTCTTGAACAGTAAGGGGTAGAAACTAAGTGAAAACTGAAATTCTCAAGTAATCTAGAAACTATAGTTTTAAGAAAAATACTAAATATGACATGTCTTGTGATGAAATTACTAGAGTTGGCAACACTGCTCTCTGACAGGGTAATAAGCCTTGTGGATAGGGAGAAAGCAGTAGATGTGATAGGTCTCAACTTTCATAAGACTTTTGATACAGTCTGACATGACCTCATAAAAAAAACAAGGGAAATATAGCCTAGATGAACATATTATAATATGGATACACAACTCGTTGGAAAACTGTACTCAGAGTAGTTATCAAAGATTCAGAGTCAAGCTG
The DNA here is from genome assembly GCF_015237465.2 of Chelonia mydas. NCBI lineage: Eukaryota > Metazoa > Chordata > Testudines > Cheloniidae > Chelonia > Chelonia mydas. The sequence goes on along the minus strand of NC_057851.1, from coordinate 109,543,933 downwards.
GAAGGACATATCCAGTTGGGTCCTGTAGAGATCCTTCCTGGGTCCAGTTCTATTTAATAACTTCATAAGGGATTTGGATACTGGCATAGAGAGTAGACTTAAAGTCCGCAGATAATACCCAGCTGGGAGGGGCTGCAAGTGCTTAGAGGACAGGATTAGAATTCAAAATGAGCTTGGCAAATTGAAGTGGTCTGAAATAAACATAGTAGGATGAAATTCAAGAAGGACAAATGCAAAGCTCTACACTTACGATGGAATAATCAATTGCACAAATACAAAAATGGGAAATGACTGCCTACGAAGAGGTACTACAGAAGATCTGGTGGTTATAGTGAATCACAAACTAAATATGAGTTAACAATGTAATACTGTTGGGGGAAAAAAAGCAAACAACATTCTGGGATGTATTAGTAGGAGCGTTGTAAGCAAGAATTAATTCTTCCACTCTACTCAGCACTGATAAGGCCTCAACTCCAGTAGCACGTGTACAGTTCCGGGCACCACACTTTGGGAAAGATGTAGACAAACTGGGGAGCAAATTCAGAGGAGAGCAAGAAAAATTAAAGGTCTATAAAACATGACCTAGAAGGAAAGATTGAAAAAGTGGGTTTGTTTAGTCTGAGGAAGTGAAGACTGACGGGGGGACATCAGTGGTGTTTAACCTGTGTCCCTAAAAGGCAACTGTATTGAGCAAAAAATTTCAATTCTATTATGAATTGAAAATGTGTTCCCTGAACGATGTCCTACAATTTTTAAGCTGAGTTGTTTGAATCAGCCCTGTGGCTACAGGCTAAAGGTGGGGCACTGCCCCCCAACGCTGCCCTTATAGTCCCCATTCACCCACGGTGAATGAGAAGTGCTCCAAGCAGAGGCGGCCCCTTCCCTGCTGCAGCTGCCCAAGAGCTGCCACTGCAGGCTACTTGCTGCATTTCAAGTAAGAGAGAAGAGAGCAGGACTGCTCCATCGTCTACTTCCCTGCCAACCTGTGGGAGATACAGCAAAGAATGGCTCTCCTTCTCAACGCAGCTATCCAGGGCTGCCCGGGCTGGGGGAGAAGAGCTGTAGAAGAGAAGTAGAGAAGTAACCACTAAACTACAGCCGCCTCATTTTCTCCCCCAGACCAAGATCAGGTTAAAACAGCTTGGGGGCTGCTCTAACTTGTCCCCAAGAGACCATATATCAGGTAAAAGCCAGTCTATACTACAGACTTCGGTCGCATAACTGTCAGTTAGGAGTATGGAGAGGTGTGATCCCTGACTGTGATAGTGTGCTAACAAAAGCTCCTAGTGTAGCTGGTTTCACTTCCAGGACTGGTTTTACCACACTAATACAAAGTGTAGCTTTGCTGGTATAGCTGCATTCGTCCCAGGATGGCCTTGCCTACACTAGTACAGTGTTCCTAGCATAGAGATAGCAGGAGCACAGCAACCTCTCTACTTGCTCCCTAACATACCCTCTGCACCAGAGGCTGTGGAAAGGGAAGTGTAGAAGCCAACTACGCTGGCTCTCCACCTACTGGGGACTCACCCAAGCCAGGGGAATCATCAACAGAAGACTTATGGGTAGTTTCAGGAAAGAGAATTTGCCCCAAAATATTTATTATGCTACAGGCTGGATTATTCCCGGCAAACTGTCTGATTTGTGGGCAGTCAAAAAGCTCACCGAAGCTGGTCAACATTGTGACCAGTGCTTAGAATGGACCACCGCTAACCATTCAGGGCACACTGCAAGAAAAAGGGCAGACAACCCAAAAACTGGTGGTTTATTCTATAATTAGATTCACCAAACCAGTAACAAATGAGCTTCTGTAGCACCACACTGGTTAACAAGAAGCTAAAATACAGTCCCCTTTAGGTATTCCAGCTCCTGGAAAAAGACAAATACACTTTGTAATTATTCTTATCGATACAAAGCGAATGGGTTGGAGATTGCTAGGCTAATATTCTTTAATATCCACACAAGTGAATTGTCCTGATTACAATTGCAATGCCTCCTATTAAGCTGTTATGGGTCATACACAGGTTAGTTGGTTTGCCATGTCACAAACATAACCACCTTCCATTCAGGCTAAATGCCTCCTTGTTTATCAACAGCTGAAACAATGGAAACTACTGCCCCAATAGGTCAGCACAGCCAGACAGGAGAAGGAGTTGAGCCATGCAGTCTGAGGGGTCTCCTCTGGGGTCTGAATGCACACACAAACAGGGTGGGAATAATTGAGCGGAGGTCTGAGAGAGTCAGAACTCAGAAGGAGACAGAAGGCAGCAGGAAAACCAAGAAACAGCAAGAAAAACACTATTAACATGGTCTTGAGAGAAAGCCAATAGAGCTTTTTGGAAAAAGGCTTGGAATAGTGAGCAAAGAAACTGCCACCTCTTTGATTTCTACTATGTTCAGGAAAACAGACTGTACACTTTTTGTAAGCAAACAGGATTGCAAAGAGCTACCTAACTCATCAGTTTCTCCCCCTGCAGGAAACGAGACACTGAATTTTGGCTCACTGAGCAAGCTAAGAAAGGGTAAAATTGTGGCCATTTGTGTTTTGAAATATGTTCTGCCTTCAGGATGAAACAGGTGAACATCACTGATTTACCATGGAAACTGTTTGGGGCAGCAACATTTTCTTATATATGGTTTATAATGCCTAGCACACTGTGGCCTCTAGGTGCTATTGCAAAATTAATAATTGATTTAGGGAACAGCAGGTCTAAAGAAAACAAAGATGCTGCATCACATGGCGGTGAGACAGAGGGAACAGGCAGTTAGACAGTTAAAAAGGATTAAAAGTTAACACAAGGGAAGCAAAACATTAAAAAAATCAGAGGAAAAAATAGACAACAAACATTGGATAAGATGGAAAAGCTAAGCATGATCCTGTGTTCTCTCACTGTGCTAAGAATGTATGAAGGGTTTGAACTTCTGCCCAGGATGACCATAAGAAAGCTACAGCCAAGACCAGCAGCACACTGCACGGGCAGCAAATCTGTCCAATGCTGCTATACCTTGCCAGTCTATCAACTTTCCTTTTCTCTAGCATTCTGTATTAGGTTACTATAAAACAGAAACCTTTCAGACAGGAACTGCTTCTTGGTCTAAATTCTCTAGTGTAGAAAGTCTGATGTGCCTGTTGCTCTAGTTCTTCCCTGAGGACCACCTCTCCCCTCACTAGCCACAGTTGCAGCTCCTTCTCCGCTATGGATTCCTTAGCCCCTTTCAAATGGACACAGTTGGAAGGGAGCAGCTCTTCTTGAGGTTCAAAGCCCACTCCTCACACACAGGATAGTTCCTTCCTAGGCTCTGGGCCTCCCACTCCTTCCTCAACCCTGGCAGTTACCTAACTCTCAAGTTTCCCTCTCAGTCCAAGAAAGAGGTGGCAGTTGGGTAAGGATAGTTGCCCACACCACCATCCACCAATCAAAGAGTTGCCATGGCAGGCTAGTCTAAGCATTTGTACACCTACGCACATGGGACTGGTTATGGGAGAATGATTTAGTGTGAGAACACAAAAAAAGAGTATGTGGGAGACCAAAAAAAAAAAAAAACAAAGCAAAGCAAACAAATAAAGTTGATAGAAAATCCCAGAGGAGCCAGAGACACATACGGATAGGTCTACACTGCAATAAAATTTAAAAAAAAAAAAAAAAAAAAAAAAAAAACTTGAGGCATTGAGTCTCAGAGCCAGGGTCAACTGACTCAGGCTTAAAGAGTTTGGGCTGCAGAGTTAAAAATTACAGTGTAGATGTTCCGGCTCAGATTGGAACCAGGGCTTTGAGACCCCAGCATCTTGCAGGGTTTCAGAGCCCAGGCTCCAGCCTGAGAGTCTACTCTACAATTTTTAGCCCTGCAACCCAAGCCTGTGTCAAGAGACATGGGCCAACCAGGGCCGTGCTGCAGATCTTTTATTGCAGTGTAGTTGTACTCGCAGTGACTTAGTGTAGAGCAGACTAGCGTGCTGTAGATTTACACTCTGGCTTGGTACACACACAGACCACGTCTATACTATAGGCGTACTATATCAGCATAACTATGCTGCTGTAACCCTGGAGTGAGATGAAGGTGTTTCTCCCATCACTATAGAAACTTCTCCTTCCCGAGAAACAGTAGCTAGGTTGACGAAAACATTCTTCCATTGACATAGCTGCACCTACATCAAAGGTCAGGTCAGCACAGCATCCGCGTTCAGGGGTATGGATTTTTATTTTTAGAAAACACCCCTGAGCACTATGGCTATGTTAATTTAAGTTTTCAGTGTAGACCAGGCTCCAGTCTCCATGTGGGCAACCCCAGAGAGAAAAGGTAGGACTTGAAGCAGGAAAGATTCTAAGCAAGAGCACAGGTGATACTATAGTATGCCACCACTGGGAACAGAGATGCAAAGAGTCTTGTTTCTGTATCACATAAATCCTGAGTGTAGTCCTATGTCTTTATATATAGAAGTATACACAGGTATTTTCCCAACTCACAAATGGGATTATCTTTAACACAGAAATTAGCTCCACTGAGGGGTAAATAGCTTCAAAAATACTATCAGTTCTGAGGTGTTTATGTAACACCATACACGGATTTGGGAACTACAGCCATTCTAGTTACACTGGAAGTACTAGGATAAATAGCCAAAAAAGGGAAAAACCTGAAATGTTTCCCTCGAGAAGCTTTAGAATCTCCTGCCCTCTTTTAAAAATACTGAAGGATGGGAGTCCCAATTCTCATCCCCCCAAAAACTGAAAGGAAAACCTTAAACCAGAATTAGGATGAGACTACCCTCATTTTTGCCAGTGACTTAAAACAGGATTTGAGCCATAAGGCAAGAAGTTCAACCGAACCATTCAGCCCCAATCAAATTTTGTTATAAATACTTGAGCTCAACATTGAGCGAAGATTTTCATGGAAGGCACTCGTCTTTTCTCCTCTCAACACCTGCCACATGAGAACATATTCTTCTGTTAAAAAGGATCAGAAAGTGGTATTTCAGAAGATACCATTCACAAGCAAGTATGCTACTTCAATCCAGAAAATATAAGGCAAGTAAATAAGAAGCGGGCAGCATTATCTCCCGCAAATCTAAACAAACTTGTTTCTCTTAGCAATTGGCTGAACAAGAAGTAGGACTGAGTGGACTTGTAGGTGCTAAAGTTTTACATTGTTTTGTTATGGAGTGCAGTTATGTAACAAAAACAAATCTACATTTGTACTTTACCGTTAAAGAGATTGCACTACAGTACTTGTATCAGGGGAACTGAAAAATACTATTTCTTGTGTCTGTAAAAATGACAGTGCAAATATTTGTAATCAAAAGTAATATAAAGTGAGCACTGTATACTTTGTATTCTGTGTTGTAACTGAAATCAATATATTGGAAAATGTAGAAAAACATCCAAAAATATTTAATAAATTTCAACTGGTATTCTATTGTTTAACAGTGCAATTAAAACTTCGATTAATCACAATTAATTTTTTTAGTTAATCACGTGAGTTAACTGCGATTAATCGACAGCAGTAATAACTAACCATGTCAAAATTTAAATTGTCATAACTAGATTCTAGAGAGTTAATACCCTATTGTGATAATTGTGAGCAGTTCACGTCTCTTGCAGCTATTGTTCCATGTTGTTTAAAACCCCTGAAAGACAATTATGCTTCAATTTATACTCTTCCCATTTGGAAAGATCTCTCTGCAACATGGGTTAAAAATGTAATTTTAAATGCAACTTTTGATTCTAGAGCATGATTTTGTGGTAAAGGGTGGATTCTACAGTCATGTAATCATGGAATACATGTGGCCCTGTCACCTAACCTTTTCAACAAAACCTCTCTCAAGTAATAACTTCTCCCCTTTTTTTTGGTAAGAAAAACCCCAACACACACACTTCAGAACAATGAGACTGTTAAACCTCTCCCCCCCCCCCCCCCCCCCCCCCCCCCCCCAAAAACCCCACCACTACACCTTCAGGAATTTTGTGTTTTCTAAATAATTAAGTCTGATGCATAGATATCAAGGTAATAGGCATCTGTGAAATACCTCAAAATAGACACAGTGATTAACATCTGTAAAATAATTTGAAGTTTCCAAGGATTTTCATCGAAGTACAATTAACAATTGTGAAATTCTAGCTATTTGTTACTCTCTCTAGTTTACACAAAAAAATTTTTAAATTTTTTCCCCCCATCATAGCTATGGCAAGGCACCAAATGTTTTCAGGAAGCTAAAAATACAAAGCTAAAAACTTCATTTTTATGATCAAATATGGGGCAGTTCTCAACAATTTCATGAGAGACAAGTAAAGTTGCAGGGCTGGATATTTTCTTTTCACAACTGAAACACAGATATAGGATACTACCATGTAACAAAGCCAAAAGATCCTCAGTTAACACAATCTGTCCAACTTTTAGAAGAGCAGAGGACCAATTTTATGCAGATAAAGTGGCACAGGATTATACTTAACCTCATATTTGAGAAGGACTCAAATTTTCACCCATTCCAATTTTGTAATGCTTTCCCTGCAAAAATACTAAAATGTGGATTATGGGCAGGGCTAATTTAAAAATGCAGATGTGGACTTTTTCCACAGAAACTGGCAAGAACAAAGGTATGAATAAAACTTTGTGCTTATGTTATAATTTTATGATAAGAGAAGATTTTCTTCTCTTTTCTGGAACAAAAGGATAAAAGGAAAAAGTTTATTATTTCTTCTAATAATACAAAGCCTTTTGATAAATTAGGTAGAGATAAGGGGATCAAGCATAAAGCCCTATTTATGATAAAATCCTCAATATAAGCAAGCATACAATCCTTAAGTTCAAAAGGTACAATTAAAGCTGCAATGCTATACTTCTACCAAACTAAAAAAAAAGTCAGAAATGATAGAAAAAATTCAGAAAGATTAGCGTGTTGGGAAATATAAAGTTATATAAGTTTACATATCATATTGTTAAAACTGCTGACTTCAAAGAGCATTTTACCATACTCATTAGCATGACAACCTAAAGTAATATCTTGCCTTGATCACAAACAGGGAGCATCACTGGGGACCCCAAGACAGAAAACTGAAATATTGTTTTGCCATTTCTTTGTGATTCCCAACAGACTTCAAACCAGAAAACTAGTTTTACAATAACTCATGCTAGCTTACTCCTGTCTACTTTTCTGGCTAAATAACTGTTTCAGTGTGAGAACTGTATTCTGTGGAGAAACGTTGCAGATTTCAGGATACTCATTTGTGTTGGCAAGCACTTTCTGCTCATTGCTGGTGAGTGGAAAACACATTCTGCAGAGTTGCCATTGGATCTGCATTGAAGAAAACACAAGCTACAGTTTGTATTGGTCTGCTGGCCAGTTTCAACAGGAAGGAAGCTTGCAGCCCTCATCAACTCTGCTCGTACCATTATGTGTTAGTTTGACTTCCAGATACTGAAGGTTATAGGGAATTTCCTTGAAACTAAAAGTCAAAGTAAAAATTTAAGTATAATCTTGTTACAATTGTAGTGCAGCCAATTACTCTGCCAGGAAACAGCTGAAGTCAAATTTTAGAATCCAGATAAGGCTTGATTAACCTTAAACATATCCACGACAGAGTGTGCCTTTCTAAAAGGTATTTATACACATTTAGACACCTGCATTAGGTATGTGTCTGACAAAAATCCACTTAATACCTGCTAACCTGAAGTCTAAACCTACTAGCCAGGATGGATACCTGTGCTGCCATGATCCTAAGGCAATGCACAGAGACAATCCCTATCCAGCGATTTAAAGGACACAATAGTTGTACACTTTGTAATCTATATTTAGTTTTAACAAGTTAATCAACTGTCTACTTCATATTTTTTCAAAATTAAACTCATATAGCTGATCGAATAGCACTATTTTTATTCACTGAATTTCACCAGTATCTTGTAATTAACTCTCAAATATTATGGTATTTTTTTATGCTTTGCATGTATAAAAAGATCTTCTACACTTTCCACAGTATGCATCCGATGAAGTGAGCTGTAGCTCACGAAAGCTTATGCTCAAATAAATTGGTTAGTCTCTAAGGTGCCACAAGTACTCCTTTTCTTTTTTCTCAAATATTATGTAACCAGCTGAAGAGCTGGTTGAATACTGTAAAAAGCATTTCAATACTAATGACATTGAAGTATCTTTGCAAACACTCTTCACCTAGTCCCACTTATTACACCTCTTGCTTTAACTGTCTTCTCTTTTCCCTAAAAAAAAGGTATTTCTATTTACAAACTGTACTTCTATTTTCTAACTCATCCTACAAATCTTTCCTTCTCTCTTATTCCAGTCTACTCATTTCCTAATGTCCTGGAATTTGCTATGTCCTTCTAAGCAAGCTGGAGACCCATGGTGAAATCCTAGCCCCACTGAAGTAAATTGCAAAACCTCCATTGATTTCAATGGGGCTAGGATTTTACTCTGAAATGGAAGGTGGGGCACCAACATTCAGGAATAATGCCTTACAAAAAGCCAACCATCCTCCCTGTTGCTGGGAAAGAGAAGAACGCTGGGATCCTACAGGATACAGTCCCTGAACCCTGTATGTGAAACACACACAGTGATACATTTGAAATGCCCCAGCCATCTCCAGTCCCTAAAGATTGCACTATTTCCATCCTTAACTACAGTGTGACCTGGCTGCTACTGGGTCTTGTATCATTCTTTACTACTTTACTCTCCTTCAACTTTCTGGCTGATGCCAGAGGAGTGTCTCCTCACCTAGCCTCTTCTCTCAGTGAACAGCTTCTGTGTCTACCCCTTGTACGGTTTAAAAATCTGTGTAAATCAATAGCAGCACAAAACTGTTATCAGTTTAAGTGTTGCTGGTTAGTGCTCTCAATAGCAGCTTTGAAACTGACCGATTTTGTTCATATCACACTGTTGTAGTTTGGCAAAGCAAATTGGAGCAGAGGCACCTTATTAGACTTCTGCAAACGTAGGAGACAGCACAACTTTGGTTCACACTTGGTACGTTATCTTTGTAACCAGAAAGGAATAGAAACTTTATTTTATATGAAACCTTATATTCTGCAGAAGTTGATGGCAGACAACTGGAACAGCTTCCTATTCAGCCTAAGTGAAGAGATTTTTCAAGCCATATATCAGATACAGTCATGTGCCTGACAAGAGCATCTATTTACTAATCTGCTGAATATCTCTGCAGCAGGCATTGAGTTACAGGAACCTGTTTAAAAAGCCAGAAAAAAGTTAGTGTCCATAAATGAAACCTTATTTTTTTTGCGCTGACCCAATGCTTCTGTTTCTAAGACAGCCTGCAGCTCAGACCTCTATTTCAAAGATCACTTCATGAAAAACTGCTTCAACAATAGTTGACAGATTCCTAAGTAGCAGCAACAAATTGAAAAAAAATCAAGAGGGCCCTAATATTTACAATATTTTAATTAAATGTGTGACAAAAATATTGCTTTTTTCCTTTACAATATTTCTGTCACTTTCAAAGGTCAATGAATAAGCCAGAAGGCAGTTTAGCTAATGTTCCAGAACTCCTCTGAACAGTAGTTAAAGTAGATAAAAGCAGGAGGCGAAGCTCACCAGTTTTGGTGGTCTTGGTGACAGGTCTCAAAGTAATGTTGTGATGTGGCACTGCATCATCTTGTGGTGATGTGCTGCACTATGGGAAAGGGAAAAAGAAATGTAGCTGAAAGGAGTTCAGACAAAGGGCCAACCAAGCAAGACAAACTGCGTGCAATTGTGCGTGTACGCACCCTGCTGTGAAGGGAAGGGCACATATCTCTGATACTCCACACATCGATTCTTATAAATGCTATAATTTCAATTTGACAGGGATCGAGAACAGAAATTGCTACAAAAAAACCAAACAAACAGAGGGTCTGAGCACCCTTCCCCTTCATTTTTTAAAAAGATATAATTGGCTGCATTTTAGAAAATGTTACGATAGTTCAAAAAAGACATTTTATGAACACAAAGAAGTTAAGTTATCTAGTATTTGTAAGTTTTCAGAGGCAAGTTAGAGGCTAATAAAGAAACCAAAGAAACCAAAAAAGCAGGCTCAGGGCAAGTTATTTTCCCATCCTAGCAATAGAAATACTGGAGACTGTGCATTTCTCCCTAACTCTCTGCCACACACAACCATGCACTCCTCCTCACATTTATACTGAGTATTTTTATTGTAATATTTCAGCACCAAGCTACAATAATTTTAAAATGTATTATTTAGTGTCTACTAAGTTTTCTGTACGTCGTCTTCCTTTTATTACTCCACTGTTTTCCCTACCTCCTCTTCTGGTTTGTTTTTTTGAGTTGGATTTCCCTAAAATTCACTCCTCCATTATCATTTGGCCCCTCCAAGATAGTTGTAATCATATATCCTTGTTCCCATGTAAACCTACATTCTTTTACCTCACCTAAATTTACTTAACCCCACATCCACTTCTCTACAGGACATCGAAGGGAGAGGGAGATAACAGACTGTTACAGGAATCCTGGAATATTGCCTCTCTGGAATGTGGAGAGAGGAAGGGAACTGCTGAAGGATTTGGTGTCTGCTCTTCTATCCTCTCCTCCTCTTGGACCTGTTAATCGAAAACTTTTGTAGAAGAGACAGATAAGGACTTTGTCTCTGATCAGTTGATGCTGCTGTTCCTCCTACTGGGAAGAAGGCTTGAAGGACCAGAAATTTCCCAGCCAGGCAATAGCAATTCCTCTTGTTCACAATTCAGATTCCTCTGCTTGGCAAGTCCTCACCTCACCAGCCACTAAGAAACGGGAACCCTGAGAGAAATGCACTCCCTCAAGCCTGAGAAATGAAGACAAAGTCTGCTGTTTATAAAGAAGAAGGAACTGTGTTCCACCACACTTCCTCCCTCCCCCACTGACTTCAAGCACTGCCTCTAAGATAACAGTACAGTTTAACCAGATTTAAAATTTGCTGGTCAGTCAAGTTCTTAATTCAACCCAGGGCTTCTCAGTGACAAGTCATAGGAGAGCGGCTCAAGATTCACCACCTTTTGGTCAACCTTAATTTCTATTCCAAAGCCCTATCTACACATGAAACCACATGAAGTGCAACCAGACTCCAACATCGCTATGTCATAGTTAACATCGCTCAGCATGATTACATGGCAGCAGTGTGTCAAGACACTGCTGAAAACTGTTACCAGACAGCCAGCTGCACTACAGCTACCAATGCTATTAACAGTGCTATGAACAGGAATTAGTAATGCTTTTTTGTAAAAATTCCCTGGGTAGATATGGCTTAAGGTCACTGGAGAACTAATGGTATTTAGTCATTACAACAGCTGAAAGCTTAGTAGCTAAGTAGTGTGACTGTTTAAAATCCACTTTTTATTTTAAAGTCTATTTACCCTCAACACCCAATAAATACTTTGGATAAAGGATGACGATGTTATTCAACAAGACTGTAAGCCTTTTTGGGGCAGAGACTTATTTACTATATGTTTGTATAGTGCCTAGCACAATGGGGCTCCATCCTAGTCAAGGCCTCTGGCTGATTGCAAAATGTTATACAAAATAATTTCCACAATGTCATTTAGCATGACAGCTCAAAATAAAACAGACTATCAGGGTTGGAAGGGACCTCACAAGATCATCTAGTCCAACCCCCTGATCAAAGCAGGACCAATCCCCAACTAAATCATCCCAGCCAGGGCTTTGTCAAGCGTGACCTTGAAAACTTCTAAGCAAGGAGATTCCACCACCTCCCTAGGTAATGCATTCCAGTGCTTCACCACCCTCCTAGTGAAAAAGTTTCTCCTAACATCCAACCTAAACCAATATATCTTCAGAGACCCACAAGCTCTTCCCTTGTTTTACCGAAGGCCAAACTCAATATCCCTTAAACTTCTAAAGTAAAACAAAAGTGGAACAAATATGTGGGAAGAGACAAGCACCAAAATACTAATTTGAGGCATCTTCATAAGACAATGTTGAAAACAACTGTTTCACACAGACAATTTTTCAAAAATACCTCTAACTACCATCCTGTCAACTTAATCTAGCAGTGAAGTTAAAAACTGATTCAGATACAGAAGCCTCATCTACACTCGGAGTTCCATCAGTGCTAATACTGGTGGGGGATTCACTGAGATTCCTCATGGAGGTATACCCTAAGGCAGACTACAGGCTGGGCTTGAAAAAATAATCCATTTGCCCAATTCAGGGAAAGTTAAAAGTTGGAGCAGGTGAACGAACTGAATGAGGCCAGCGAACAAAGCCTTTGCCACTCCTAGCTTCCTCCCCCTACGGGAAGAGAGCAAGCATGGGAGTAGGGCTGCATAGGGGCTACTATTGCTCCTTTAAAAGGAAGGAAGAGCATGAAAGAACATTCCAGGGGCCAGTCCCATTTGTTTAAGATGGGAGTAGGAGAGCAGAACGGTTGGAACCACTGCTCTTTCATCAGAAAGAGGAAATCAAAGTCCATTACTGTTTTAACTGGTAAGTATGAGGGGAGAGAGATGCGCATGAACTGGATGAAGGTGTATAACAGTATAGAGATGTGAATGTGAGGAGAGATGTGCAACAGAGGAAGAGACAGAGGAGACAGATTAGAATTGTGAGACAAAGAACACAACAAAGTTTGGGGAGAGAATACGGAATACAATACAGAAAAGAAAGAACACAAGATACAGAGAAAAGGAAAAATTAGGTAACGCTATACTCACAATATTACATAACCTATAGTAGGAGAGAGTGTGGAATGAAGCCAGAAAAAAGTATAAGAAGAGCACAAGAGGCAGGGAGTTACTTTTAAAAAAAAGGTTATTAAACAGATTTTTGATTGACAAATGCTACAGTTACATACAATGCACAAGTGCCTTATTCCTTTGCATTGCCTGAGCATTTTTGTTTGTTTGTTTTTCCATCGGGAGTGGCAATGCACTTTTTTCACGTGGACCAATAGACTTGGCTGTTGAGCTAGTGTTAGGGAAATTTTTCAAACCCTGGTCTTGTGACCCTGTAGAAAGCCTTTTTAAACAAACAAATAAGTAAGTAAAAAACAACTTTCAGGAAAACAGGAGTCACTCATCAGGCTGAGCACATTAACTAGTCACAGCTCATGAAGCAGCAGATTGATAACAAAACTTCTTTAAAAATATTTACTCTGATCAGAAAAAGTGTGGTATTTCCTTCTGAATAATTCTTCTGAAGAGACCACTCTTCCTAATAATTAGAGGCTGCAGCTTGTATTTAAGCTGTTAGTTCCTATAGGGTATAGTTTTCATATCCCATTCAATTTTTGTTGAAGTTGTTAAAAAGAAGTTTTCAAAGGTACAATATACCTTTTTAAGGACATAACAGGAGACTGGGTAAGTCAGCTAAATAATTACAAACTATGCAATGGGAGATTTATAGACCAGACTCTCTCAAAAAAAGCATTCACCACTGGAACCTGCCAATGTGTAGGACAGGGAAGACTGACAGAGGGGAAAGTGTTGGTTCACTATACCAAGCCATAAACTGCACACATCAATAGCAAATGCATTTTTTGAGTCCCTGCTTCAGAGCTGCTCTCTCAGGTCTGTTCCTTGTGTGACTGAGCAGATAGCCCATGTACATTTTTTTTCTTGACCCTGACACTAGATTTATACTACACATCTCTCTCTCCTTTCTTCATCGACAAATATAGAGTGATAATGGTGAAAGCATTTTCCCCAGCAGGGAGCAACATCCACTAAGAGTAGATACTTTGATACTTGCTGAGGCAAACTTGGTAGTGTCTGCCAACAAGTTCTTGCCCATTGCTTTCTCCTATTACTTACATTTACAGATAATTTTGTTAAAAATGTTTCTTTCATGATTCATTGAAGTATACAAAAGTTCCAATTTTGCCCATTATTTGAAAGTATACAAACTGATAATTCATTTGAGATTTAGTAAAGTGGTGAGTTAAAGCTTATAGTAGACCCTGGAGTTGAAATCAAGCTGCTAACCTAAATTAAAAGCCAAGTTTCTATGTCTTCACTGCTATTTTAACTTGAGTTGAAAACATCTTTTCTGCAGTGAAAACACATCATACCCTAAGTGTTAGATTAGCAGACCAAACATTTTGGGCAAGAGTAACAGTGGAACTGGCCTGTATCTTCAGGAAATTTACTCATTACAAAACTGCTTTCTTTCTTTTCTGGTTTAAAAAAACAACAACAAAAAACTTTACTACAAACACTTCTTAAATGATTTATGGGATGGATCCATCTCCGCCCCATTACTAACCCATGGGAACAGCAGACAGAAAAGGTATGTAAATGAATGTCAACTACTGCGCCCAATTTCACATATGAAAATTTCCACTACACTACTTAAAACTGTGCAAGTGGTGTAACATGAGCACTGGAGGTTCAGAGACCACAGTCTGGTCACCTCCATATATCTCATGTTTGGTTACTTATAGGATTTATCTTGTATCAATTGCTGCTCTATTTCAACTTACTATACATAAAAAATTGGCAATGGCTGGTGACCCATTTCTTAGATTAGAGAATTATTTAGGAATTGGTATACAAATTTATAACAATGATTCCAAGGACTGGTTTGGAACAGCAGTCATCTGTGAAAGACTGCTCTCAAAAACAGCAGTGTAGATAAGTGATAAGTATTTTTACACACCAACAAAGAAATCTCTAATGTCTGCATCCTCACTTATCAGCTTTGCACTACTATTGAAATATTTCACAAATACAAGGATGTTGGGAAAGTGCACATAAATCAGCTCTTGGACAAGTGCCCCAAAATGCCTGCAGTGCTAAGCTTTTCAGCATTTACAGTCATTTACTGAAAAACTTGTTTTCTGTAAAATAGATCTGCAAATAGATCAATATATTTTAAGATACAACTAAATGAGAAAGCTGAGATTGAATTCTAAGCTTACATAAGTTTATTTGTTATTTCTATTTTTAAAATACTTGGATAGGCACTAATATTTTGAGTGATGGAGGCCATACAAGTATCTAAGCCAATAGGTATAGAAACTAGTTTGATAATTCTTGTAGTTTTCTTTTTGTAAACAAAAGGAAATTGAGCAATACAGTAACTGATTATATTTAACAGATTTTTAGACCTCTAACTTTACTCTCTGCCAGTTTGATACACAACTTTCTTTGAAGTATTTTATACTAATTTCTACTCCTAAATCAAAGCTCTTACATACATTAGCTACTAAGCACAGCAGAAATGCTGTCCATTCTGAAACATTAATTTTCCTGAAGTTAGACACGTGAAAAATTAAATTCCACACATGTTGCTACTAGGATTTGAGCAAGTTTTAAACTGCTCATTAAAGAAAGTGAAATTTGATCTTCATCTATGCTCTAAATATAAAGGAGATGCACATTTTCCATATTGCTAAAAAAACTGATAATATATAATATTTTTCTAAAAATGAAGTACTGATTATATTCAAGACCAGAAGTTGTTTTTGCTCTGTCACTGAAATGTACTATAAGTTTCTAACTAAAATAAACTACTGAGCACGTTATACTGGAGTGCTTGCTCTGCCAGCAAGATGAAGTGTATAATATGGTTGCTTCCCATCTCAATTTCTAAAATTTTCTAAAAAGACAAAATCTCTTAAGATGAGTTTACTGTTCTTTGACTAGAAACACACTTCATTCAACAGTGGACACAAAGTTCCAGAAATACCACAAGACCATAAACACACTGCATGGTCAGGTTTCACCAAATCAATCGTGTTAAGTAATTTA
Source organism: Chelonia mydas (assembly GCF_015237465.2). Lineage (NCBI taxonomy): Eukaryota > Metazoa > Chordata > Testudines > Cheloniidae > Chelonia > Chelonia mydas. Next base: position 109,528,237 of record NC_057851.1, on the reverse strand, counting down.
GCCCTAGTTGACTACAATGTGGTATAACTGAATAAGTGACACCCAGAGCTGACCAAAACATAACATATGCTTAGAAAGAATGGTTAGTGACCATTTGTATACTTGCTTGCGTATTTTCTGCACTGCAATTAGAGTTCACTGACTCAGCTGAATATAAAGACGTCTCCTAATTCTACTAAAAGCATTCAAGAAAGGCAGACCTACAAATACCATTAGCCCACGACAAGATTGACATTTTTCATGGTTTGGTTTCTTCTCTTCACCCTCCCAAGAAAGATCAAACCTAAGTACTATTTTAATGAAATAGGGCTGTTTAGGTTGGACATTAGGAAAACTTCCTGTCAGGACAGTTAAGCACTGGAATAAATTGCCTAGGAAGGTTGTAGAACTCCATAATTGGAGATTTTTAAGAGCAGGTTAGATACCACCTGTCAGGGATGGTCTTCTAGATAATACTTAGTCCAGCCATGAGTGCAGGAGACTGAACTAGATGACCTCTCAAGATTCCTTCCAGTCCTACAATTCTAAATATCATCTTAATGCTACCAACCAGAATCAATACTCAAAAACCAACATCAGGTGGAGAATTGGATGGCTTACTCCCTATGCCACAGGGTTATTTAAAAAGCAGCATCTAGGAATATAACATCTAATCAGGACTGGTTTACCAACTATGACCCAAGAGGTTTTTTAGGATCTGTCCTGTCAAGTCTCTAAATAGGAAGTTTAAGAGTAGCAGCCGTGTTAGTCTGTATCCGCAAAAAGAAAAGGAGTACTTGTGGCACCTTAGAGACTAGCAAATTTATTTGAGCATAAGCTTTCGTGAGCTACAGCTCACTTCATCGGATGGATGAAGTGAGCTGTAGCTCACGAAAGCGTATGCTCAAATAAGTTTGCTAGTCTCTAAGGTGCCACAAGTACTCCTTTTCTTTTTAAATAGGAAGTGTACACTTTTAAATGAAAGATAATTCCAACACACAACTGAAAAGAAAAATCTTGTGAAAACAGTATATGCCACTGGAATCAGCTTAACTTTCATTTTGATCACTTTATTATTTTAACTTTAAGTATAAAACTTTTTTAAAACACCTACAAGTTCTGAATCATTGGAATTTTTGTTCTATTTCCTGTAAAAACACCAACAGCACTCAATATTCTGTTTGTACTAGCTCAAGAACAAAAAAAAGCTCTGTGATCTCTCAGTCTTAAGTTTATACTTATCTCAGAAGCTCTAGATCATACCTGACAGACTTATTTCTTCCAATGTTTCCAACCATAAATGCTCATAGTACCAGAGAGGAATTTTCAACAGGGTAAAAAGCAACCTTGTTTTGCAATTTGAATACTTATATTCTCATACTCAAGTAGTTTGCCAAAAGCTTTTAAAACTTATTAGCATATAAAATATAAAGATTAGCCAAGAATAATCTGTTGAATAAATGACAAATTTAACTCAATGGGTCTTGAAAAATGTACTAGTCATCTACTAAGCTGGAAAGGAATAGGGTGCTGGGATTCCTACCAGGGTGCTGCCTCTCGACCCGGTTCAGAAACTATCTTTTATATCAACCTCCAGATTGTAGATGTAGGAAATTTCAAATCCCCTTGCCCTCCTTCTGACTTATCTGGCTGCTGGAAAGGAAGAACATTATTCTCTTCATATTCCCCCAGCTCCATCGTAGTGTCTTTAAAAACTGGTGTGAGGAATGTTTCTGCTACACTGCCCCTTCCTCCACCCTCTTCATTGGTATGACAAAAGAAAAGGAGTACTTGTGGCACTTTAGAGACTAGTACTCCTTTTCTTTTTATGGATACAGACCAACACGGCTGCTACTCTGAAATTGGTATGACAGAGAATGTTTCTCTTCTGCTCTAGCATGACCCAAGCTTCTGGCTGCTATGAGATGAAGGGGGCTCCTTTGTTTTGGATCATCCCTACAGCTTCAGTGCCTGCTTCTTTTACTATTTTAGATCTCCCATGAAGTAGCAGCATGAAATTGGCCCAATTCTTGTCAGTTTTCACTGCTGCTATTCAGAACCCTATGCCTAACAGAGAAAATGGACAAGAAGCAGTTCAGTTTTCATTCTGTTGTAGTTTAGGCCCCCCACAGACTTGAAATGACAGTACTGGGTAGTTTAACCTCTTGATTGGTTGTTACCAAAAGTAACAACTCTTTAAATTAATGGAAATTGATGACATAGGTCTAATCTTTCAAGTATAGTGTGTCAAGGGAAGCATTACATTTGCCAACAGCACATAAGAAGAGACTGGATTTGTCAAGCCCCAGAATCAAAGCATTCTACAGGTGATCCAGATAAAAAATAAATGCATTTAAATATACTTGCTCCTCCAGTAAATTACTATTTTTGACCTTGTCTACACTGGCGATTAACACTTATTTCAGCAAATGGTGGCCAATGATTAGTGCACACTGGTTCCAGATTGCTGAAAATATAGTCAATTCCCAGTATAGGTGAGGCTTAAGTTTAGTTTATACAGAATCCAAAAGCATGATGTAGCACACTCTAATACAGTGATTCTGTATTTATTAATTCAATACCAAATATATCCCCAACCTGAATTTGCTAAAAACTGTGTACAGTATATTCTTTTCAAAGCCAAAGTTTGGAAATGACAACATTATTTTATCTAGTCTATCAAAAGAACGGCCATACTGGGTCAGACCAAAGGTCCATCTAGCCCAGTATCCTGTCTTCCCACAGTGGCCAATGCTAGGTTCCCCAGAGGAAATGAACAGAACAGCTAACCATCAAGTGATCCATCCCCTGTCACCCATTCACAGCTTCTGGCAAACCTCAAGCCACCACCCATTTTGTCTAAGATGGCTAAAATAGGCATTTGACACCTTAAGTGTGTTCTACAGAACAAAGCCAGGACTTTAGTAGTAATATTAGAGTACTGCCTAGTGACATTCATCACGTCTTAGGTGCTGTAAAAATGCATGAGATGGTCCCTGCCCAAAGAGCGTAAAATCTGAATACGATTCACTGTTTAGAATTCAGAGTAGCAGCCGTGTTAGTCTGTATTCCCAAAAAGAAAAGGAGTACTTGTGGCACCTTAGAGACTAATAAATTTATTTGAGCATGAGCATAAGCTTTTGTGAGCTACAGCTCACTTCATCGTATGCAAGTGAGCTGTAGCTCACGAAAGCTTATGCTCAAATAAATTTCAGAAGTGAGCTGTAGCTCACGAAAGCTTATGCTCAAATAAATTTCAGAAGTGAGCTGTAGCTCACGAAAGCTTATGCTCAAATAAAGTAGTTGGTCTCTAAGGTGCCACAAGTACTCCTGTTCTTTTTACTGTTTAGAATGTTACTAAATGCCTTTCAATGAATGAAGCTCCATATTAGATACCTCTCGATAATCCTATAACAGGGATCCTATAACAGGGCAAAAGATAAACTGTCTCAAGCAACCGTGTCAGAAACCCCTCTTATTAGAAAGATTTCATGAATTTCTTCTTCACAATTGAATTAACTTTAAAACTGGAAACTAACCTCCCACATATACTACATATGGAAAACACAACCAAATCCTGCAAAGACAATGTAGACAGCACACACACAAATCACACCTCTGACACTCTGGACACAAACCCAAACAGCACAATATCTCAGCAAACAGACACCTGTCAGCTATTTGGCATCAACCTCTCCCCCAACACCAAAACAAGCGCTTTTGAACGCTAATCCGTTTCCTTCTTTGGTTGGAGGCAGCAATTTCTACAGCTAGATGCAGGACGGGGTCTCCCTCATGCCCCGCATCTCGTTGCGGGGCACACCGGCAGAGCCACACTCACACCCCCTTCGCACTCCGATGCGGGGCAGGGGCAGGGGCAGGGGCAGGGCCGCCACCCTCCCCCCCCCCGGACCCAATCCCTTCCACTTCAAGGAAGGCAGCAGAGACGTGCCAAGGGAAATAGTTTCCATCCCGCCCCGGATCCCCCGCCGGGCGGCAGCCCCATGGCCGGCGGGGCGGCCGCTTCGTGCCCCTGTCTCGCACACTGCGCTGGGGGCTGCTCCCTCCACCGACAGCCCCCTCCCCCGTGCAGAGGCCTCAGCTTCCCTGGCCGCTGATGGCTGGCCGGGGAGCCGGGCCAGGGGCTGGCCCGGGAGGAGCCCCTACCCCTCTCAGGCCTGCGGGCCGAGCTGCCCCCCGGGAGGGGAGCAACCGCCAGGCCCGCCTCGGCGGGGTCAGCCTTACCCTCCTCCTCCTCCTCCTCCTCCTCCTCCCCCACCTCAGCAGCCGCCGCCACCACCAGCGCCGCCGCCTCCCGGCAGGGGGGACACCTCAGAGCCGCCCCGCAGCCTCCCGCCGCCGCTGCTGCTCCGCCGCTGGGGGGGGGGGGGGAAGGTCCAAGCTGCCGCCGCCACCGCCGCGGGCGGGAGAAGCGGGAGGCTCGGGGTGGGCGGGTGTCTGCGGGCGCCGCTCCCGTCCTCAGCTGGAACCGCTCCGGCTCCGCGTCGCTCCCGTCCCCCCCCCTCGCTGCGCTCCCAAATCAAAATAGTGTCACACAATATGGCGGCCGCCAAACACCGCGAGAGCTGCCCCGAGTGCTAACGGGAGCGGGGGGGCGGGGCAGCGGCGCCTGGCCGCTTGGGCGAAAGAGCGCGGCGACTCGTGCGGCGCTGGGAATAGCCTGGGTGTGAAAGAGCCCGCGGGGGCGGGGCACCCCCCCCACGGCCCCTCCCTCACAGGAGGTAGCTCCTGGGGCTGCCAAGTGCCCCAGAGGGGAGCGCTTGGGAGACGAAGGCCCCCCCCGGCGGTCACCCCCCCAAGGGCCCGGGGCGCAGCTACAGACACGGCGCTCCTGCTCTCGGAGCGGTGTAAAGACAAACCAGCGAGGCGCGGTGGACCCCGGCACCCCTCCCCCGGCGCTAGCTCCGAGCGCCGCCCCCCCGCCCCCCGGACCCAGAGCGACTGGCCCCGGCGTGGCCGGGGCTGCCTCAGGGTCGGGCTGGCACACGCGGGCAGCGCTCGGAGCGTCTCAGCCCCCCTGTGGTCGGCTGGCCCCCAGCCGGTTTCCAGTGAGAAAGGGCAGCCCAGCGCTGTCAAATGTTGTCCAACATGCGAACTTCATGCAGTTATGCAAGTGATTTCCCCTTCCGCTTCTCTCCACCTTTTCCAGCCCTCATCCTCTCGTGCCTGCCCTGTGCTTTCCCCTTTCGAGGTGCGGGGCACACCGGCAGAGCCACGCTCACACCCCCTTCGCACTCTGTGCTTCTCCCACTTCACTTGGGCTCTTGGCCTCGTCCCTCCTTACCAGATGCAGTAGCCACCACCGCTGTCTCCTGCTGAAGTCGGCTTTGGGAGCAGAGAGAGAGGTGCTAAGGGCACTTGACTGCCCGAATCCAGGCACCACTGCAAGAGGAATTGCAGTTTCTGTGTACAGTCCTGGTGCATACCTGGGACTTAGTAGCCGTACAGGGAGAAGGAGAGGGAGTGAGAGAGAGGACCAAGGAAAGTTGAATGGAAAGAGAACGGTAGATAAATGAAAAGGGGTGCAGAGGGGGAGAAGACGACCCCCCCCCTCAATTTCCCCAACAGCCCCCCCCCCCAGTTTTTTGAACTAGTTACATGCAGTGTTGCCAGTTTAGTGATTGTTTGGAAATTTGAATTGAAATTGAAACATTAATACACACTTTAAAAGCATATACAGTGTATGATAAAATACATGTATCTGAAAAAGTATAATAGATTTGAAAAGTATAAACATAGACTAGCTTCCTTATACAGCTGTTGTTTTTTATGACAATGTCAGTGCCTTCATTTCAGTGATGTTGGCCAACCTAATAATTTCAAATTATGATTTGTAAGCAAAGTCTAAATGAGCTTTCCCTGACAGCTAGTGATGAGCTAGGGGCTGGTGGGAAAGGCTTCAGGACCAGATTGTATTGTAATCTACCTAGGTATCCAGCAACAGAGCTGTGTTGCTTAAGTGATAGATTTTGGCTGGGGTTGGGTTACAAATCACTTGAATGCGGGGTGGGGGGCTAATGAAATGTTGTTATTTTTATTGTATGAGTAAAGGGCAGTAGAACTGTACTTAGCCTGTGCTGATTGAGGGCATCAAGAGAGAGGGTAGGGACAGGTGTTTTGGTTGATGGTCTCCCTGAGTCACAAGTACGATTTGACCTGCCCCTCTCCACTGTTTAAAGACAGAGCTGATTAGGCTCCATAGATAGTCTTTTGTTTTGTTAAGTGACCACTACATCTGAAATCAGGTTTAAGTGCTTAGACCTGCTGTGGGACAGTGTTTCTGTGGAAGAGACGGCCCAGTCTGAGGTTCCCCCACTGAAAGCTCAGCTGAACACACCGAGAGCTGGGTGGAACCTCAAGAGACCAACTAGCAGAGGTCACAGTGGCAGGTGGCAACAGAAGGTGATGGCACAGGGCCATTGGCAACAGAGCGATGGAGTGAACAGTGGCACAATGAACAATAGTGGCCAGAGCGAACAGTGAGCAGCTGGAGGAATGAGCAAGGTGCCTTCTTGCCCCCAACCTGGGAGGTGAACTCATGTGAAAGCACCGCTGAACTGTGAGTCTCCATTGACCAAGGACAACACCGGTGAGTGTTAATGAAGCTGTTAAGAATGCTGGAGACACAACATAGTTCATGTGAACAAACATGGGTATGGCATCATACTTTCTATTTAAGCAAGAGATACCACATATACAAACTGGAGGTCAATGTTAACTGCATTATCACTTGTTCATCCTGAAGTTGAACACTGGTTCTGAACAAGACCAGCAAATGCTCACTATCTTTCTGCAAGAAACTCAACTGACTGGCTAGAAGCATGTGGTGCAACAGTGAAAGACTCAGCTGTTGAAAAAGTAAAGAACTCTCACCACAAAAAAAATTTGCATACGTGGCTGATGAATGCACTGATGCAAATGGGCATCAAGTATTAAGTCATTGTGTACGTTAACTTCATGTCAGTGGTAGGCCAGTAGATGCATTTCTAGATGTTCAAGTTATAGAAGACACATTGGCTGCATCTGTGACAACCCACATCTTAGAAGAGTTAAATGCTTGTCAGTTGGACCCCAAACAGATGGCTGCTTGTGAATTTCATGGAGCTGCAAACTTCTCTAGAAGACATGGTGGAGTACAAGCTTTGCTCAGAGAAAAGTGTAACCCTAATCTCTCCTATACACACTGCAGAGGCCATCTACTCCAACTAGCGCTAGTACGAGCTGCAGACTCTTCAAAAGACATTTAAAAAGCTATAAATTTAATGTCTTCATTATATTCTTTTTTCAGCAAGAATCCAAAAAGACTGAATATCTTGGAAAATATAGAAGATACACTGGGACTGAAGTTCAAATTAGTCCAACCTGGGAAAACCCTCTGGCTTTCTCATGAGCGATCCTTGGCTGTTGTCTTAATCACTCCAGCCGTTATTACTGGCTTTGGAAAGTATCTACCAAGATGGGATGGATCTAAGTAGTGAGGCTGGTGGATTACTTTTGCTACTATGTTCAGAGAAGACTATTGCCATTCTCTCTCTTGTAAGTCTACTGTTGAAACCACTTGGGTCATTAAACAATGCCATCCAGGCATCTGCTAAAACAGTATTCAGAGTAGCAGCTGTGTTAGTCTGTATTCGCAAAAAGAAAAGGAGTACTTGTGGCACCTTAGAGACTAAGAAATTTATTTGAGCATAAGCTTTCGTGAGCTACAGCTCACTTCATCGGATGCACCATTCATCCGATGAAGTGAGCTGTAGCTCACGAAAGCTTATGCTCAAATAAATTTCTTAGTCTCTAAGGTGCCACAAGTACTCCTTTTCTTTTTTGCTAAAACAGTAGTAGATCTTTGTCCAGCAATAGAAGCTACATTTGGATCAATCAGAGAGCTATCCATTGAAAATATACTGGAAGAAGCAAAGACTTCGGACCTGAAATTGACTAATGAAGGCATTTATATTGAATCCTTAAGTGAAGAGGACAAGAAGTGTTTGTTAAGACAACTGAAAAAGTACACAGACTTGATTCTTAAAAATCTACAACAGCGACTTCTAGATTTTACAGATCCCTGTCCTATAAAACACCGACAGTTGAGTGGAGTGAGGCACTACCAGCAATGGGGCTGCCATGTGCTCAGGACAGAATAGAGAATTTGAACACAGAGTGGAATATCATACGACCAATGAATGAAGATTTGACTTCAACTTTTTTTATCATCACTAGTGGCTTGACCCAATCTTTGTGCTATGTTTCCTGGGATGAAAGAAGTATGAATTCATCTCTTGGTACTCCCAGTCACAACAGCTACAGTTGAGCGTTCTTTTGCCTCATTGAATAGAATTTTGTGTTCTGAAAGAAGTCGCTTTCTGCCTGATCATGTGAATGATCTAATGACCATATCAATTGAAGGAATGGAAGTACCGGACATACAAGAAGCCACCAAAGATGAATGCACTGCATTCAAGAAGTTCATTAACAGAGTTGAGCAAAATTATAACAAGAAACCAAGAAGGATATAGATGTAGTGCTTCATAGAAGGCTTGGTAGCCAGCTTTAATTTGTGTGATGATTTTAAAACATGAGTTAAAACTAATAAAATGGTCATGAAACATTTTTCAGTTTTTACTATGGTGCCACAGATCCCACCTTCACCCTCCCGGTCTCACCCCTCATTGGCGCTGACTCTCCTCCCCCCCCCCCCCCCCGTAAATTCGAACACCCCCCTTCATTTCAATTCCTGGGGAAAACACTGCATTGAAGGTAAATAGGTCAAACTAAAAAAGCGTGGAGGAAACAAAATGTTAAAATTACCCTCAAGGAAAAAGATACAGATAACAGGAGGAGACAAGAAAAGATGCATCAGCATCTGCAAAGAAAAATGGAGAATAAAAAAGGAAAGACAAGGGAGAGACACATATGAAGTTATTTTAGGGGGAAGATTGCTTCATAAAACATTTTCAGTCTGTTTTATTCGTGGTTTGTCTGTTACTAGCTATAAAATAAATCAATTTCTTTTGGTTTTGGACAGATAACAGGCAATAACCCAAACTCTGGGGTGCACTCTCCTTGGATGCTACAGCTTGCTAATTTTCGTCTTCTTCTTCTTAAGAAGTTGACAGGTAGGCGCAGTTATAGTAACTTACACACCCCTCAAGAACTTACTACCCCTTCACCATAATTAACTTCAGAAGGCAGCTGGTGCCAAGCCAGTAATGGACTGTGTGCAGGGGAATCCCTGTACTCACATGGCAGACCCCTTACTTTCAGTGGCAGGACTTAATTAGGTTGGAGAGGTCACCCTTGCCAAGTCACCAGTAAGTCCTAAGAGACAGATTGGAAGGCCTGATCAAATTCCCCTTAAAGAAAAAAAGAGACTTAATTGATGTCAATGAGCATTATATTAGAGCATTACTCATTGGAGAATTGCAAAGTTTTTATTAAATAAAAGGCAGGTCAGGCAGCAATTCATACACCTTAGCACAGTGTGCAATAAAAACCACGAAATCACTTATTTTACACACACACACCCCTCTGAATCACTCAATCTAGAAGGGAACCTGGGAGAGAAATGGAAGTTGTAGGACTTGAAAATTTTCCTGAAAGCAATTTGTATTGCAGAGAAATCAAAGGATGAAGTCTTCTACATTGCTAACCCCAGAGGCACTGGAGGTCTACAATACATTCTTCTAAGGAGAGCATGTAAAGTGCTAGACAGAGTCATTCTACAATTTTAAGAATACCATGTCCCATAGAAGAATAAGAATAGGAAAAGGTGTATTTTCTACGCAAGAAACTGGCCAGCAAATGGCATTATTGCGTATTAGGAGAGTGGTCCAATAAAAGATATTACCTCACCCACCTTGTCTACCTAGTAAGATCATTTTTTAAATTAACAGATGGACTAATTGGAAACCAAATTACTTTTGGCATATAATTGAACTAGATTAAAAGCAAGGTTAGTAGCAAGAAATAAACTTGACTTTGTGATAAACAATGGATATTTCCAGAGCTTGTTAAAACTATACGTTCCAAATGAAAATTTTAAGTAATAAAAAACCTGAAGTGCATCTAATGAAAATTGGCATAAAGACAGAATACACAGGTAAACAAACACCAGAGACCAGATTTGTTTGCAGTACATGTAGGGAGAACTACAGCACAAAGCTAAGGTGTCCAGCACAAGAAGTTAGGTGTTGCATGTGCAATAAAAAAGATAGACATTTTGCAAAAAATATGTTTCTTTCAATATAAATTGCAAAGAAATGCAAGCTTATGGTTTAATTTGAATATCAGATTAAATATTTTAAGTCTTTTCTGCAAACAGTTGCTTTGATTACTTCACACTCATTTCCAGTATCTAGTTTCAAATTCTCTTCTTGTATATTTATTTCCAATGTCACAAACCGATCTACTGCAGAGCCTTGTTTTGTAAATTTATTACGAGACCCAACAAAGAACTCTGGTCTACACTGCACAGTTAGGTTGACATAAGGCAGCTTATGTCAATTTAACTATGTCAATGTGCACACTACAGCCTTGCTCCTGCTCATGTAAGGCCTGTTCTATACTATGAGGTTAGGTCGAATTTAGCAGCACTAAATTAGCAGGTCAATTTTATAAGGAATGAGTCTACACAACCAACCCTGTTCCTGACCTAAAGGGCTCCTAAAATCGACTGCTGTACTCCTCCCCGACGAGGGGAGTAGCGCTAAAATCGACCTTCCTCGGTCGAATTTGGGATAGTGTAGATGCAGCGTTGTGCAATTCAATGGTATTAGCCTCTGGGAGCTATCCCAGAGTGCTCCAATGTGACCGGTCTGGACAGCACTTTCAACTCCAGTGCACTAACGAGGTACACAGGAAAAGCACCGGGAACTTTTGAATTGGATTTCCTGTTTGGTGAGCATGGCAAGCTCAGCAGAACAGGTGACCATGCAGTTCCAGAATCGCAGACGAGCTCCAGCATGGAGCGAACGGGAGACACTAGATCTGATTGCTGTGTGGGGAGAAGAATCTGTGCAGGCAGAACTCCGAGCCAGCAGAAGAAATGCTGATATATATGCCAAAATCGCACAGATCATGGTGAACAGAGGCTACACCAGGGATACACAGCAGTGCTGCTTGAAAATTAAGGAGCTCAGGCAAGCCTACCAAAAAACAAATGAGGCAAACAGTCGCTCCGGGTCAGAGCCCCAGACATGCGGCTTCTATGATTACCTGCATGCCATTCTAGGGGAGGACCCTCCCAGTACCCCACCACTCTCCATGGACACCGGCAAGGTGGCAGCCTCACGCAACATGGATGAGGATTTTGAGGAGGAGGAGGAGGAGAATGCACAGCAGGCAACCAGAGAATCCATTCTCCCCGGCAGCCAGGACCTTTTCCTCACCCTTGAGCCAGGGCGTATTGTTCCCGGACCCTGAAGGTGGAGAAGGCACCTCTGGTGAGTGCACATTTGTAATGACACTATGGGGGTTAAAATAAATTTGTGTTTTTAATGTTTGATTTGCCCTGAACAATTGGGATGCATTCGTGGCCAGTACAGCTACTGGAAAAGTCTGTTAACGTGTCTGGGGATGGAGCGGGAATCCTCCAGGGACATCTCCATGAAGCTCTCCTGGAGGTACTCTGAAAGCCTTTGCAGAAGGTTTCTGGGGAGGGCTGCCTTACTTTGTCCTCCATGGCAGGACACTTTACCACACTAAGCCAGTAGCAAGTGGTATGGAATCCTGCAGCACAAAGCATGACAGCGAGTGGTCCTGGATTTTGGTTGCATTCATGCAACATTCAGTCTTTATCTTTCTGTGTCAGCCTCAGGAGAGTGATATCATTCATGGACACCTGGTTGAAATAGGGGAATTTTTGTTAGGGACCAGTAATCCCCTCTGTTTGGTGATCGCCGACACATTAGACCCTGGTCATGCTGGGCTGTTTGTGCTTGGCTAAAAGGGATCATCCCGGAGAATAGCCACATGCGGGTGTGGGGAGAGGGGAGTGCTGCACATCCACTCCAAAACCGCAGCCCCTCCTTTTAAATGGCAAACCCAACCAGCATTGGTTGCTATGGGAAAAGAGGGCGCTGCAGTTTGGAACCATTCCCACATGTTATGAACGCGAAAGAAGCCAACCCCACATACGCTTTGGCTTACCATGGCTGCCTGGAAACCAAATTCTGTTGCCCAGCAGCGTGTGATGTGTCACCATACCAGCAGGTGCTCAATATAAAAGGCAAAATCTGACCTTGTACCTAACATATGCTGACTACTGTGAAAGAGTCTCCCTTTTGTTCTCAGAAATGTATCTTCTTAAAATCTACTCCCCCTTTTTTCCCTCCTGCAGTTGCAAATGTTTCTATGTTCCCCGCATCAACTCCGTCCCTGAGGTTATCATAGAATATCAGGGTTGGAAGGGACCTCAGGAGGTCATCTAGTCCAACCCCTTGCTCAAAGCAGACCAAGCCCCAATTTTTGCCCCAGATCCCAAAATGGCCTCCTCAAGGATTGAACTCACAACCCTGGGTTTAGCAGGCCAATGCTCAAACCACTGAGCTATCCCTCCCCTATCACAGATTAGAAGGCGAAAAAACCCACACTTGTGATGCCATGTTTTCCGAGCTCTTGCAGTCTTCCTGCACTGATAGGGCATAGCTGAATGCATGGAAGCATTCGGTGGCAGAGGCCAGGAAGGCATACAGTGAGCGTGATCAGAACACACAGGAGGAGATGCTGAGGCTAATGGGGGAGCAAACGGACACGATGGGCGTCTGGTGGAGCTGCAGGAAAGGCAACTAGAGCACAGACCCCCACTGCAGCCATTGTGTAACCGCCTGCCCTCCTCGCCAAGTTCCATATCCTCCTCACCCAGACGCCCAAGAATACTGGGGAAGGAGGCTCCGGGCACCCTGCCATTCAACTCCAGGGGATGGCCCAAGCAATAGAAGGCTGTCATTCAAACAGCTTTGATTTGTGGCCTTGTCCTTCCCTCCTCCCCCACCTCACCCCATTATGAAACCCTTTGTACACCAGGGCTACCTTCTACTAGTCAGCGTTGTCAGTGATCTCAAGTTTTTTTTTTAATAAATAAAGAATGAATGGATTCAGAACAATAGGGACTTTATTTCCTGTGCCAGCTTTGGTCGAAGTGGGGGAGGAGGATTGGATTACAGGGAAGTACATTCACCAAAGGGGGCGGGTTTGCATCAAGGACAAACACACACAACTGTCATACCATAGCCTGGTCAGTCATGAAACTGTTTTTCAAAGCCTCTCTGATGTGCAGCGTACCTCCGTGTGCTCTTCTAATTGCCCTGGTGTCTGGCTGTTCAAAATTAGCCGCCAGGCAATTTGCCTCAACCTCCCACCCCGCCATAAACATCTTCCACCTACTCTCACAGATATTATGGAGCACACAGCAAGCAGCAATAACAACAGGAATATTGCTTTCGCTGAGGTCTAATCTACTCAGCAAACTGCGCCAGCACCACTTTAAATGTCCAAAGGCACATTCTACCACCATTCTGCACTTGCTCAGCCTATAGTTGAACTGTCCAGACTTCATAGAATCATAGAATATCAGGGTTGGAAGGGACCTCAGGAGGTCATCTAGTCCAACCCCCTGCTCAAAGCAGGACCGATCCCGGACTAAATGATCCCAGCCAGGGCTTTGTCAAGCCTGACCTTAAAAACTTCTAGGGAAGGAGATTCCACCACCTCTCTAGGTAACGCATTCCAGTGTTTCACCACCCTCCTAGTGAAAAAGTTTTTCCTAATATCCAACCTAAACCTCCCCCACTGCAACTTGAGACCATTACTCCTTGTTCTGTCATCTGCTACCACTGAGAACAGTCTAGAGCCATCCTCTTTGGAACCCCCTTTCAGGTAGTTGAAAGCAGCTATCAAATCCCCCCTCATTCTTCTCTTCTGAAGACTAAACATCCCCAGTTCCCTCAGCCTCTCCTCATAAGTCATGTGTTCCAGTCCCCTAATCATTTTTGTTGCCCTCCGCTGGACTCTTTCCAATTTTTCCACATCCTTCTTGTAGTGTGGAGCCCAAAACTGGACACACCACTCCAGATGAGGCCTCACCAATGTCGAATAGAGGGGAACGATCACGTCCCTCGATCTGCTGGCAATGCCCCTACTTATACATCCCAAAATGCCATTGGCCTTCTTGGCAACAAGGGCACACTGTTGACTCAGATCCAACTTCTCGTCCACTGTCACCCCTAGGTCCTTTTCTGCAGAACTGCTGCAGAGCCATTCGGTCCCTAGTCTGTAGCGGTGCATTGGATTCTTCTGTCCTAAGTGCAGGACTCTGCACTTGTCCTTGTTGAACCTCATCAGATTTCTTTTGGCCCAATCCTCCAATTTGTCTAGGTCCCTCTGTATCCTATCCCTACCCTCCAGTGTATCTACCACTCCTCCCAGTTTAGTGTCATCTGCAAACTTGCTGAGGGTGCAATCCACACCATCCTCCAGATCATTTATGAAGATATTGAACAAAACCAGCCCCAGGACCGACCCCTGGGGCACTCCACTTGATACCGGCTGCCAACTAGACATGGAGCCATTGATCACTACCCGTTGAGCCCGACATCTAGCCAGCTTTCTATTCACCTTATAGTCCATTCATCCAGCCCATACTTCTTTACCTTGCTGGCAAGAATACTGTGGGAGACCGTGTCAAAAGCTTTGCTAAAGTCAAGGAACAACACGTCCACTGCTTTCCCTTCATCCACAGAGCCAGTTATCTCGTCATAGAAGGCAATTAGATTAGTCAGGCATGACTTGCCCTTGGTGAATCCATGCTGACTGTTCCTGATCACTTTCCTCTCCTCTAAGTGCTTCAGAATTGATTCCTTGAGGACCTGCTCCATGATTTTTCCAGGGACTAAGGTGAGGCTGACTGGCCTGTAGTTCCCAGGATCCTCCTCCTTCCCTTTTTTAAAGATGGGCACTACATTAGCCTTTTTCCAGTCATCTGGACCTCCCCCAATTGCCATGAGTTTTCAAAGATAATGGCCAATGGCTCTGCAATCACATCCACCAACTCCTTTAGCACTCTCGGATGCAACGCATCCGGCCCCATGGACTTGTGCTCGTCCAGCTTTTCTAAATAGTCCCGAACCACTTCTTTCTCCACAGAGGGCTGATCACCTTCTCCCCATGCTGTGCTGCCCAGTGCAGTAGTCTGGGAGCTGACTTTATTCGTGAAGACAGAGGCAAAAAAAGCATTGAGTACATTAGCTTTTTCCACATCCTCTGTCACTAGGTTGCCTCCCTCATTCAGTAAGGGGCCCACACTTTCCTTGACTTTCTTCTTGTTGCTAACATACCTGAAGAAACCCTTCTTGTTACTCTTAACATCTCTTGCTAGCTGCAACTCCAGGTGTGATTTGGCCTTCCTGATTTCACTCCTGCAAGCCCGAGCAATATTTTTATACTCATCCTGGTCATTTGTCCAATCTTCCACTTCTTGTAAGCTTCTTTTTTGTGTTTAAGATCAGCAAGGATTTCACTGTTAAGCCAAGCTGGTCGCCTGCCATATTTACTATGCTTTCTACACATCGGGATGGTTTGTCCCTGTAACCTCAATAAGGATTCTTTAAAATACAGTCAGCTCTCCTGGACTCCTTTCCCCCTCATGTTATTCTCCCAGGGGATCTTGCCCATCAGTTCCCTGAGGGAGTCAAAGTCTGTGTACTTCCTGTGTACCACTTCATGAGCCATGGCAGCAAGGGGTAGTCTGGGTTCCCAAGGATAACTATTGGCATTTCAACATCCCCAACGGTAATCTTCTGGTCTGGGAAGAAAGTCCCTTCTTGCAGCTTTCCGAACAGCCTGGAGTTCTGAAAGATGCAAGCGTCATGCACCTGTCCTGACCATCCCACGCTGATGTCAGTGAAATGGCCCTTGTGATCCACCAGTGCTTGCAACATCATTGAGAAGTACCCCTTGCGGTTTATGTACTGTTTGGCAAGGTGATCCGGTGCCAAGATAGGGATATGAATTCCGTCTATCGCCTCAACACAGTTAGGGAACCCTATTGCAGAAAAGCCATCCACTATGACCTGCACATCTCCCAGAGTTACTACCCTTCTTAGCAGAAGGGTATTGATTCCCCTGGCTATTTGGATCACAGCAGCCCCCACGGTAGATTTGCCTACTCCGAATTGATTCCCGACTGACCATTAGCAGTTAGGCGTTGCACGCTTCTACAGGGCTATCACCACTCACTTCTCAACTGTCAGGTGGACAGTTCTCAACTGTCAGGGCAGGTCTCATCTTGGTATTCCTGCACTTCAGGGCTGGGGAAAGCAACTCAAAGTTCCATGAAAGTGGCCATACGCATGCAAAAGTTTTGCACCCACTGAGAATCATCCCATACCTGCAACACTATGCAGTCCCACCATTCTGTGCTTGTTTGCTGGGCCCAGAATCCGCATTCCACTGTATCAACATGCCCCAATGCCTCCATGGTTCCCAATTGCCACATCCCATGCTTTAAGGAACATCTGTGTCCACGTCCTCCTCACAATCTTCCTTGTGCTGGCAGCTCCTAGCCAGGCTCTGCACATACTGCAGGATAATGCACAAGGTGTTTACAATGCTCACAAAAGCAGTGCACAGCTGAGCGGGCTCCATGCTTGCCATGCTATGGCGTCTGCAGGGATAACCCAGGAAAAAAGGCATAAAATGATTGTTTGACGTTGCTTTCAAGGAGAGAGGGAGGGAGGGGAGACTGATGACATGTACCCAAAACCACCCGCGACAATGTTTTTGCCCCATCAGGCATTAGGAGCTTAACCCAGAATTCCAATGGGCAGCGGGGACTGTGGGATAGCTACCCACAGTGCACCACTCCATGAGTTGATGCTAGCCACAGTATTGAGGATGCACTCCACCCACCTAATGCGCTTAGTGGGGACATGCATGTTCGACTGTATAAAATCACTTACTAAAGATCGACTTCTATAAAATTGACCTAATTTCATAGTGTAGACATGCCCTAAGTGCCTACTACACCAACATAATAACCCCACCTCCAGGGTGTAGTTAGGGCAACACAGTGTACGTGTAGGCACTGTGTTACTTACATCAGCTGTTGGCTGCCTTTTTTGCCAATTTCATGGCTCCAGCATGAAAATTGATAAGAAATTCCATCCTGGTCTCAGCCGGGCTGCTTCCCACTTCCCAGACTCCCCAAGCATAGCTGGGCTGCCCCCCATGCTCCCATTGGCTAGCCATATGGCCCCACCCCTTCTGCCTGAGGCCCCGCCCCTACTGCCCTTTCCTTGTCTGCTGGAGCCCTGAGCCCCCCGCTTTCCCCGCAACCAGAGGAGCCCCAGCCAAACTGCCCCGGGCCGCCAGCCAGCACCAGAGATGGGTCACTGGCTGGCACCTACCCCCCCTTGGCTTGGGGGTGAGGGCAGGTGTGGGCGGGGCCAGGCCCTGGGTTAGGAGAAGCTTACCTCCCTTGGCCTATTATACCTGTCGCTCAGGCATGCTCCCATTTCTCCACTTCCAGCCTGGCTGCTGCCCAGGCTCCCCACTTGGAGCTGGGTTACTCCTGGGGTCCCAGCACCCCTCTGGGAGCCCAGCTGCCCCTCTCCCAGCAGGGAGTCAAGAGCTGGAGGCTAGAGCCGGGGGTTGGTGGGGGGAGAGCCCGTTCCCATCAGGGAACTTTGAGTGGAGCTGAGAACCTGGGCTCACAGCTCCCCACACTGCCCCCTTCAGGTTGGTGGAAGTGTTCCTGGTGAGGACGCTCACCACTGACCGAAGGAGGGATGTGTGTACATAAAGCACTGCAGTAATTACTGTGGTGGCTGTAAGTCGACCTAATATAGGGCGACTAAGTTTTTCATGTAGACATGCCATGTGTTTGATTAGGCTTGGAAGGATTCAATTTTTAATCTGTAAACGTTGGTAAATGTCAATGTCCATGCACACACAAAAATATTTCCATTGATAATAATTGAAGTTTACAGATAAGCAAGGTAAGAAAAGTACTGCTTAAGTTTGACTTAAGGATACTTACTTTGTTTATTTTGGTAATTTGTATTTTAACAGTTATAAAGCTTTAACTTTTTGAATCTCAGTGTCATTAGATAATATTCTGACCCTCCCCCTTAGTTTCCTGCAACTGTGAAAATTTAAATAAAATTATTAAAAAATGCTTAAAAATCAAACATCTATATTATCTGTTGAAATTATAAAATGTACATTTAATTCTGCCAAGTCTATGTTTGATGTACATATTGGTCAACAAGAAACCTGGGGCATGTTTAAATCTGGATGGGATGAAGCACACTGCATACTTAGGCCATGTCTACAATTACTGGTAGATTGGTACTGCTGTGATTGATGGAGCAGGTGTTGATTTAGTGGGTCTAGTGAAGACTCGCCAAGTCTATGGCAGAGCACTCTTCATTGACTCCGGTACTCCAGCTCCCTGAGTAAGGTAAGTAAACACAGCGCAGTATAGACACTGCGATAAGTCAGCTTAAGCGATGTTGACTTCAATTACGTTATTCACGTAACTGGAATAGTGTAACTTAGGTTGACTTACCTCGGTAGTATAGACAAGACCTCAGGCTTCAGTCTTGCCAGGAACTCCAGAGGCACATGGTATTGCCTGCACAGAGCTTGTTGGAGCTTCGGGGTCTTATTACTTTCATTGTGGATTTCAAATAATGCCTTCCTAGCTGGAAGGTCCACAAGTCTTCAGCCTAGTGGCAGTTTACCTGGCAGTCGCTGGCAGAGGAGCAATGACCCAACTGTTTAAGAGCCTACCAATTTGAGTTAACTTCCACAACTGCTACTAAAGAAGTTACCTTGGGAATCAAGCATTAATAAAATGTTGACAAGTAAGGAATTTAACCTCATTCGTCCAGATTCATCCACTGAAGAATATTTGTTCTCCTTGCTACCAGTTTTGTCCCATGCTATAGGAAATTGCCTTTGGTGGCACAGATCTTGGATTTTGTCATTGCCTGACTTCCAAATGTTTAACTGGTCAGCCTTAATATTCTCTTAACTTAGGGCTAAATTCTACACTCCCTACTCAAGCACAACTCCCATTGATTTTAATGAGAGTTTTGCCTGAGTCAGGATCTCAGAATTTGGCTCTTTGTTTTTTTTTTAGGGAGTAGACTATATATAACAGGAGTTAAAAAGAAAAATGTTCGGATATTTCTCTTGTAGGAATAGGCTAGCTTTTTATGTTTGTTTATTAAGCTATAAAGGACCAGGTTGAGGTTAGTAGGGCAAAATTGTAACTTGCTGGGGGGTTTTCTTGTTTTAAGAGTCCATTGTAATTCTTGGTTTTGTTTTTTGAAAATAAATGCTTTAATGCTTTGTTTTTATATTAAAAATACCAATGTCAGTATTTCAGAACTCATGAGTAGTCCTCAAATAACAAACCAGTGTAAACCTTCAATAAAGGAAAATAATTTTGTAAAGAAATGGATTTGAACTTCAAACTAGTAAGGGTTTATTATGAACAGTGATGGTCTGGATTTTTTCCCCACATTTATGAAAAACTACTGTACCTTGATGTTGTTCTATTACAATTTAGCAGTACTTGGTCAACAGCTATATTGTTACCACTGTGGGTTCAAAACCACTAGTTTCTGAGGTTGCTCCTTTCCTGTCTCCTATGATACTGCCAGCTTTCGGTTTCCAGCAGCTCATCTATTTAAGGGTAAAGAACAAACAGGACATTTGAGATAAGGACATGATTAAGAGGTACTTTTATGCTTTTAGTGGTTCCTGAGATCTAGCAGCCTTGCAAGATTTGGATCCAACCCTTAGAAAAGGGAAATCTATTGAAAAAACAGCCTGCTTCAGCATTTAGATTCATGATGAGCTGTTACAGTAGAACATTATTGCAGGCTTACATATCATAGTTTGGCATACCAAAATAATATATATTTTTGGAGACACTGTACAATTAGTTTGTTCAAGTAACAGCTGCAAAGTATCCAATTATATTGATCATAAATATTTTGGAAAATTATTTAAACTTAAAGAAAATGTCTTAGCCATGCCAAAGTAATTGAGGTACTTTTAAGTAATGGTTTTAAAGCTGAGAAAGACGGCTTTATTAAATAAATTTTTTATTCAATAAACCAAAACAGTACATCATTGATAACATGTATCAACAAATTACATTCAGCTCATTTGAATTCCAAAGACTCTCTGTGTGTGTCATATATATGTGTGTGTGTGTGTTTTGTTTGCAGCCCTGCCTTACCCAAAACTGAAAGATTTACACTTTGTAAAATACAGTTGGGTCACTACATACTGGAATGACAAATTCAAGGAATTTTTTAATCTAAGGGAGAACTATATTACATTAAAAAGTAGACAATTAAAAAGAAAATAAGTTTTAATAGCATTCACTAGTTTATTAGTTTATTTAGTAAATTAGATACTATTGTATACCCCATTTTGTGAAAGTATTTTTTGTAATAATCTACTAAAATAGAAGGTGGAAAATAATGAGAGAAAGTTTGAGACTCCAGAAACTAAGAAAAGTTGCTAGCTTTACTACTTTCCAATCCCTTTATAAGATTGGCTTTTTAAAAATGTAGTAAAAAAGTAATAGTATTTTTAAGATACGTGTTTTTCTCCTTTTGTCAGACATTCAGATTTGTACAACATCCCTACATAATTATTACATTTCTTTAAGTCCTCAAGCATATGACTAGGTGCTTTGCTGAATTAAGTCCAGCCTTATAGAGGTGAAGATTTAAGAACTTTCTTAACTTTAATGCACAATGAAGCCTAAAGATAAGCATGTGCTTAAGGGCTTTGCTGATCAGGGATAGTTTGCTCAACTGGAGCTATAAAGCCTTTCCCAAAGTCCAGACAAATGAAATCCTTGTTCCAAATTCAACTCACTTGTCAATACTGTCATAGTAGATCCCATGAGGTATTTTACTATGGCCCCTACATTTTGGAGCAGCATATTGCTTGTAGCTGCCTTTCTCCCATTGACTTCAGTTGGAATTCTGCACTTTTTGTAAATATAGCAGGAAGAGTCCTGAAATATAACCTGTGATGTACTTACTTGCATTTCAAATAGTAACACACAAGGCACAATAATAATAATGACTATTTTCATTAAAATTCTTACATTCAATCACGGGGTCACTGGCTGACTGCTAGTGTATTTAAAAATAACCTGAAGTACTCCCTAAACCTAAGTCGTATGCAGCAATAGGTTGCCACCACCATCCTCTGGCCTCATGTCCCACTGCTATAATTACCTTAACTCCACAACCAATATTAACCACTCCTAGCCAAGTCTGTCTGCTATTCAGAAAAATAAATGTTTAGTACAAATTCTGTACATTCTGCTCCCCCAACTGTTGTACTTGACGATTCCATTGTATAAGTTAAACACACAAAACTCTGAAAAGTGACAGTAAAACAAGCAAAATAAAAGTCAAAGCCTTCCAATAAGACCAACTGAAAAAAAATCCAAGGGAATTTGGGTGAACAACAATGCTAGGTCCTCCACCCCAGCTGTTCTTTACATAGCCATAGAACAAGTACAGCATAGGGAGCCTCAATATAAGCTTCCCCATACTCTGATACCAACATGCCTCATCCTGTTCCTTAAGAGACACTTGTAAGGAAAAAAGCACTTCTGGCTCCAGGTCCATTCAGTCCTTGGCCTGTCTGATATTGCCAGCAAGGATGAAAATTAAAGCACTACTTTTCATTATGTAGATCGTGGTGGACTGGTTATTGAACCAAAATCAACTCATTTGAACACCAAATAGCTGTCAAGTATTATGACTTCTGAGCTCCAAATTGAGCTATAGTGTATTAATAAATATTACAAAGTAAAACACCACAACATTTTGCAGTCTTCTTACTCTTGGGTAAGTCACTTTCCACCTCTGTGCCTCAATTTCTCCATTTGTAAAATGTGAATAATGATACTGACCTCCTTTGTAAAGCACTGTGAAATCTACTGGTAAAAAGTCCTATGTGAGAGCTAGGTATTATTATTAGCAAATCCCATCCTCTTAAGCAACCATGATCTCTCCAACTCTCCTTATTCTCCAACAATTAGGAAAACAAGCCTTAAAGAGAATATTGAAGGTCAGCTGTTTTAGTCTGTAAAGAGGGAAGCGGGGAAGTTCCAAAGCTGTGGGCCCCTTATTGAAAATACTCCGGAAGCACCTCTGGTATTCTTGACTACTGTGGTACCCCTGAGGAGAGGGGCAGTCTTTCAGGACCCACATAATTTAGGGCTTTATACACTAAGGTTTTGTATCTCGTATCCATATCCCAACCAATATATTTTCTAAAATTTTTCCAGAAAATAATAGAACATACCCTGGATAGGCATAAAAGTCTCCAGACTCTAGCATGCATTCCTCTGGTGAAAGTGCTTATTTTCTCATGAATTATATGCCGATTTTGAGAGGTCTCTACAATGACCAACAATTTACCTCATTAACTATGGCCCTAATCCAGCAAAGCACATAAGCATATGCTTAATTTTAAGAATATGAATAGTCCCATTGGCATCACTTGGATTACTCACATGCTTAAAGTTAAACACAAGCTTTAATATTTTGCTTGGTTGAGGCCTACATCAGAGTGAATTCTTTGGGAAGAAACAATGAAACTGAAATTCTCAGTGAGAGATTATAGTGCATAGTTTCATTGTTTCACATGTGTAGAAATGTCAAAACAGTTACAGTTATTTATACATTTAAAAAAATTCAACTAAGATCTTAAGATAAATGTTAAGATGAATATTCATTAACAATCACTTCAGTTTTCTTTTAATTCAAGGACAGACATTTCTTGGTGTGAGGGTGCAAAGACCAAATCAAACCTCACACCAAGAAAGTAAAAAGTTTTCTAAATGCCCAATCTTCAGAAACCACTTCTTCCACTGTTTAGTTACAGTGCAATTCTTCCAGAGACGCCATAGCATCCTCCTTAAAGATACTCAACTAGCCTCCATCATTTAAAAAATTTAACTGAGTTTCATGTGTGCATACGCACTTACATTTGTTTATCAAATATATATTTATTGTGGTAAACCATTTAACTGCATATAGAAATTCAGTTAACTGCAGACATAAGGTGTATTTGTATATGCAGTTAACTGATTTTCTTGTGCAAGTGTATGTGTGCACACGTATTCATTTTTAAAGCTCAGACCCATTTCAAATATTTGACATGTGACTAGCCTTCACAGGAAACTTAATTTGCAAAAAAAACCACAGTAGATCCAATCTTGCTCCTACATGGATTGTCTAGGTTGAGATTTTTGGAGGGCAAAAGTTTCCCGTTAACAATAGTGTAACAAAAATAGGAGTCCTAGGGTACATCTACACTGCAAACATGGCAACAAGTCTCAGAGCCCAGGTCAACTGACTCGGGTTTTCACTATGGGGTTAAAAATAACAGTGTAGACATTTAGGCTCAGGCTGGAGCCTGGACTCTGAGACCCAACCCCCGGGGTTTTGGAGCCTGCACTCCAGCCCAAGGCCAGATGTCTACATTGCTATTTTTAGGCCCAGAGCATGAGCCCAAGTCAGCTGAGCTGGACTCTGAGGCTCACTGCTGCGGGACTTTTTTTTGCCATGTACACATATACCCCCTAGTGTAGAGGAAGCTTCTGTGGCTACTGACATTTTAAGCATTGTGTTATCTAACCCCGGAAAAATCATGGAGCATGTCCTCAAGGAATCAATTCTGAAGCACTTAGACGAGAGGAAAGTGATCAGGAACAGTCAGCGTGGATTCACCAAGGGAAAGTCATGCCTGACTAATCTAATTGCCTTCTATGATGAGATAACTGGTTCTGTGGATGAAGGGAAAGCAGTGGACGTGTTATTCCTCAACTTTAGCAAAGCTTTTGACACGGTCTCCCACAGTATTCTTGTCAGCAAGTTAAAGAAGTATGGGCTGGATGGATGCACTACAAGGTGGGTAGAAAGCTGGCTAGATTGTCGGGCTCAACAGGTAGTGATCAATGGCTCCATGTCTAGTTGGCAGCCGGTATCTAGCGGAGTGCCCCAAGGGTCGGTCCTGGGGCTGGTTTTGTTCAGTATCTTCATAAATGATCTGGAGGATGGTGTGGATTGCACCCTCAGCAAGTTTGCGGATGACACTAAACTGAGAGGAGTGGTAGATACACTGGAGGGTAGGGATAGGATACAGAGGGACCTAGACAAATTGGAGGATTGGGCCAAAAGAAATCTGATGAGGTTCAACAAGGACAAGTGCAGAGTCCTGCACTTAGGACAGAAGAATCCAATGCACCGCTACAGACTAGGGACCGAATGGCTAGGCAGCAGTTCTGCAGAGAAGGACCTAGGGGTGACAGTGGACGAGAAGCTGGATATGAGTCAACAGTGTGCCCTTGTTGCCAAGAAGGCCAATGGCATTTTGGGATGTATAAGTAGGGGCATTGCCAGCAGATCGAGGGACGCGATCGTTCCCCTCTATTCGACACTGGTGAGGCCTCATCTGGAGTGGTGTGTCCAGTTTTGGGCCCCACACTACAAGAAGGATGTGGAGAAATTGGAGAGAGTCCAGCGAAGGGCAACAAAAATGATTAGGGGTCTGGAACACATGACTTATGAGGAGAGGCTGAGGGAACTGGGATTGTTTAGTCTGCAGAAGAGAAGAATGAGGGGGGATTTGATAGCTGCTTTTAACTACCTGAAAGGTGGATCCAAAGAGGATGGATCTAGACTATTCTCAGTGATAGCAGATGACAGGACAAGGAGTAATGGTCTCAAGTTGCAGTGGGGGAGATTTAGGTTGGATATTAGGAAAAACTTTTTCACTAGGAGGGTGGTGAAACACTGGAATGCGTTACCTAGGGAGGTGGTAGAATCCCCTTCCTTAGAAGTTAAGGTCAGGCTTGACAAGGCCCTGGCTGGGATGATTTAGTTGGGATTGGTCCTGCTCTGGGCAGGGGGTTGGACTAGGTGGCCTCCAGAGGTCCCTTCCAACTCTATGATTCTATGATTCTAACCCTGCTTAGAACAGATCTAGTGTTAAAAATACCAGCCATTGGAAGACTACCATACATTAGGGTTTCATTGTTCCTAATTCTGGATGCACTACTGAGAAACTTTTTTCCCATTCCACTCTTGTAGATAAGGTTTTACTCCGGTTATACAGCAGTATAACTCCATCGATTCCAGTGCAATTAGTCCAGATTTACATTGGTGTGGCTAAGAGAAGAATTAGGCCAAATTGCCCCCATTTTCATATGTGCAATCAGGATTCATGTCATGATCTATAATTTTAGCATTTACTTATAAAATATTCCTTAACCTCTGTAATTAGTGTTGAAAAAAGAAAGTGTTTCTAATCCTTGCAATATTGCCAGCCTCAATTGTTAAGAAATCTGTTGGTCCAATAAGAGATACAATCTCACCCACTTTGTTTCAAGAAATCATGAGTCAGCCCCAAAATTTCACAATTTTTAAGCCTAATAGGATTTATTTGCCTTCAGGTTTTTTTGTTTGTTTTTGAACCATTATGGTTCATGTTTTCAAACTTTTCTCCTTAGCCATGAGGACCAGAAACTTTCATTAAAAAAAAAAAAATGAGGCCCAAGATTCTCGTATAATTACCTTGCTCCAGGAGCTGGGACATTAAGAACAAACAAACACACAGAAAGATTGCACTAAAATAGAGATTGTTGGCAACACTGCCCTTGTTCTCATAAAAGATAATCTCAGTGTGCTGTGTCTGCTTATCATGCTGTTCATAATCACCTCGGTACCTTATGCTTTCCCTGTACTTTGTAGCCATCTGTCATTTCTCATTTTATACTTCGATTGTAAGCTCTTCAGGGCGGGGCAGTTTTGCTTTTGTCTAATGTATAGTACAGTGGGTCCCATTCAGGGCCCACACACACTACCACAATACAAATAATGAAAAAAAAATATTCACAGTATAAACCATGATGCTTATGTTGCATTTGCAGACAGGCTGAAGTAATAGGGCCATAAATAATATGAACTGTACTCCAGTTGTCATTACTGAGTGTTAAGTTGGAAACCGAACTAGGATCACTTGAGAGTCAACACTATTAATTGCTTAATGTGAGGAAATCTGATACATTTAACAAATACATTTCTTCACTTTGTTCCTGGAAATTTTGTCTTTCCATTCACTTGAAGGGACATCTCAGAAGAAATTGCTGCTGCTATAAACAAGGAAGTTAAAACAAACTGGGAGAGCTTACTCTTGTCACACTAGAGAATTCTTCTGTGACCTGACAACAGTTCATCTGCATTTTTGTAACTTGCAGCTGTGACATATGTACACGCACAGTGCTCCTTCTAACAGTAGCAGCCCCATTTGATAGTGTATCTCCACCTGGACAAAAAGAAAAGGAGGACTTGTGGCACCTTAGAGGCTAACCAGTTTATTTGAGCATGAGCTTTCGTGAGCTACAGCTCACTTCATCGGATGCATACTGTGGAAATTGCAGAAGACATTATATACACAGACACCATGAAACAATACCTCCTCCCACCCCACTCTCCTGCTGGTAATAGCTTATCTAAAGTGATCATCAAGTTGGGCCATTTCCAGCACAAATCCAGGTTTTCTCACCCTCCGCCCCCCCACAGACAAACTCACTCTCTTGCTGGTAATAGCCCATCCAAAGTGACCACTGTCTTCACAATGTGTATGATAATCAAGGTGGGCCATTTCCTGCAGAAATCCAGGTTCTCTCACCCCCTCACCCCCTCCAAAAACCACACACACAAACTCACTCTCCTGCTGGTAATAGCCTATCCAAAGTGACCACTCTCCTTACAACCTGCATGAAAATCAAAGTGGGCCATTTCCAGCACAAATCCAGGTTTTCTCACTCCCCCACCCCCATACACACACAAACTCACTCTCCTGCTGGTAATAGCTCATCTGAAGTGACCACTCCCCCTACAATGTGCATGATAATCAAGGTGGGCCATTTCCAGCACAAATCCAGGTTTTCTCACCCCCCTCCCCCCCACACACAAACTCACTCTCCTGCTGGCAATAGCTCATCCAAACTGACCACTCTCCCCACACTGTGCATGACAATCAAGGTGGGCCACTTCCAGCATAAATCCAAGTTTAACCAGAACGTCTGGGGGGGGGGGGGGGGGGAGGAAAAAACAAGGGGAAATAGGCTACCTTGCATAATGACTTAGCCACTCCCAGTCTCTATTTAAGCCTAAATTAATAGTATCCAATTTGCAAATGAATTCCAATTCAGCAGTTTCTCGCTGGACTCTGGATTTGAAATTTTTTTGTTGTAAGATAGCGACCTTCATGTCTCTGATTGCGTGACCAGAGAGATTGAAGTGTTCTCCGACTGGTTTATGAATGTTATAATTCTTGACATCTGATTTGTGTCCATTTATTCTTTTACGTAGAGACTGTCCAGTTTGACCAATGTACATGGCAGAGGGGCATTGCTGGCACATGATGGCATATATCACATTGGTAGATGTGCAGGTGAACGAGCCTCTGATAGTGTGCCTGATGTTATTAGGCCCTGTGATGGTGTCCCCTGAATAGATATGTGGGCACAGTTGGCAACGGGCTTTGTTGCAAGGATAGGTTCCTGGGTTAGTGGTTCTGTTGTGTGGTATGTGGTTGTTGGTGAGTATTCGCTTCAGGTTGGGGGGTTGTCTGTAGGCAAGGACTGGCCTGTCTCCCAAGATTTGTGAGAGTGTTGGGTCATCCTTCAGGATAGGTTGTAGATCCTTAATAATGCGTTGGAGGGGTTTTAGTTGGGGGCTGAAGGTGACGGCTAGTGGCGTTCTGTTATTTTCTTTGTTAGGCCTGTCCTGTAGTAGGTGACTTCTGGGAACTCTTCTGGCTCTATCAATCTGTTTCTTCACTTCCACAGGTGGGTATTGTAGTTGTAAGAATGCTTGATAGAGATCTTGTAGGTGTTTGTCTCTGTCTGAGGGATTGGAGCAAATGCGGTTGTATCGCAGAGCTTGGCTGTAGACGATGGATCGTGTGGTGTGGTCAGGGTGAAAGCTGGAGGCATGTAGGTAGGAATAGCGGTCAGTAGGTTTCCGGTATAGGGTGGTGTTTATGTGACCATTGTTTATTAGCACTGTAGTGTCCAGGAAGTGGATCTCTTGTGTGGACTGGACCAGGCTGAGGTTGATGGTGAGATGGAAATTGTAGAAATCATGGTGGAATTCCTCAAGGGCTTCTTTTCCATGGGTCCAGATGATGAAGATGTCATCAATATAGCGCAAGTAGAGTAGGGGCGTTAGGGGACGAGAGCTGAGGAAGCGTTGTTCTAAATCAGCCATAAAAATGTTGGCATACTGTGGGGCCATGCGGGTACCCATAGCAGTGCCGCTGATCTGAAGGTATACATTGTCCCCAAATGTAAAATAGTTATGGGTAAGGACAAAGTCACAAAGTTCAGCCACCAGGTTAGCCGTGACATTATCGGGGATAGTGTTCTTGACGGCTTGTAGTCCATCTTTGTGTGGAATGTTGGTGTAGAGGGCTTCTACATCCATTGTGGCCAGGATGGTGTTATCAGGAAGATCACCGATGGATTGTAGTTTCATCAGGAAGTCAGTGGTATCTCGAAGGTAGCTGGGAGTGCTGGTAGCGTAGGGCCTGAGGAGGGAGTCTACGTAGCCAGACAATCCTGCTGTCAGGGTGCCATTGCCTGAGATGATGGGGCGTCCAGGAATTCCAGGTTTATGGATCTTGG
This sequence comes from Chelonia mydas, assembly GCF_015237465.2. Taxonomy (NCBI): domain Eukaryota; kingdom Metazoa; phylum Chordata; order Testudines; family Cheloniidae; genus Chelonia; species Chelonia mydas. Next base: position 109,499,496 of record NC_057851.1, on the reverse strand, counting down.
GTAGTAGATAGAATATCCCAGGTCTGGGTTCCAGGGGTGTGTCTGTGCGGATTTGATCTTGTGCTTTTTCAGGAAGTTTCTTGAGCAAATGCTGTAGTTGCTTTTGGTAACTCTCAGTGGGATCATAGGGTAATGGCTTGTAGAAAGTGGTGTTGGAGAGCTGCCGAGCAGCCTCTTGTTCATATTCCGACCTATTCATGATGACAACAGCACCTCCTTTGTCAGCCTTTTTGATTATGATGTCACAGTGGTTTCAGCACATAAGTTACAGTCATGGTAAACCTACCTGCAGCTTCTCTGAGTGTGGTAGCCAGGTATGACTTCTGGAATATTTTATGCTTGGTGGGAGAGTGTATCCAGTGGTCAGGCTTATAGCCGTCTCATCAAATAGGAAAGAGTGCTGTGGGATCTCCCACTATCCAGAATTACGTGAGGATTTGATTTACTGGTTACAGTGACAAAGTTGGGGATGCTCATCTACATAGCTAAATAATGAAGGCCCAGATCCTCAAAGGTACTTAGATTCCGAAACCCAGACGTAGGTACCTAAGTCCCAGTTTTAGGCACCAAAACTCTCGCTTAGCTGCCACCTAAACCTGTAGGCCTCTAGACTCTGACAGCACCTAAATTTTCCACTGTAAAAGTTCCCCAGGCTCTTAAGTTTCTGCCTCTGTGCATTCACACTTCTGCTTGCTGCTTGGTGTCCAGATGCCGATCTCCCACCGAAGCTCCATTGTGATCCACAGATGGGGGGGGAAATAGGTAGAGGAGTGCCTTTCCCACTGTGGGGGCCTGATCCCAAAGATGTGCTCAGAGATTACCTAACAGACCAGGCACAGTTCAAAAATCTGGCTGCCGGAGGAAGTAGTCATGGTCCCAAACTTAAAATTTTTAGCTCAGTGGTGAGAGCACTCACCTGAGATTTGGGAGACCCAGGTTCAGTTTCCCCTTCTGCTTGATGGGGAGCAAGGATTTGAGTACGGGTCTCCCCTCTCTCAGGAGAATGTTCTAACCACTGAGTGATGGGATAGTCTGATGTGATGCTCCCTCAGTCTCCTGAGGAAACTGTTCCATTTTGGATAAATATTTAAAAAGACCCAGTGGAGAAGGGGACCTAGGCTGGACCCTGGGTCTCCCACCTGCCAGGTGGTGCCATAACTTTATAATCCAGGGGTTATCTCACTGTCTCTGGCCCCATAGCCATGTTGCCAAGTCAGCCCCCTTCAGAGCCTTTCAGGGCACAATTCACCCTGCTGCAGGTCTCCGCAAGTATGTCTCTGTCTCTATGAGGTTCAGTCTAACAGCACTTTGGCCTTCCAGCGAAAGCACGTTTCAGTCCCAGCCCTTTCACGGTGCTGAGATGCAAATGTAATAAGGAACAAAACAAACAACTCAAAAACAGGGTCACTCCACAGACCTTCAGTAGGGCCCCACCCTTCTATTAAGGGCTGGACTCCAAAACAGTTGGTGCTTCTGCCGAGTCCCCCAAGGTCTTACATCCCTTCTAAAAGGGCTGATCCAGCTGGCAAGTAATCTGTGTTTCAGAGCTTTCATCAGGCTTCTCTCCCCTCCCCAGGAAGCAGAGCTCTACCATCCTTCCCAGTCAGCCCCAAACTGTGCGAGCGCTCCTCTTTCTAGCTTTCCTCTCCACACCTGACATCGGTTGCACGTGTAGCAGGACAGGGGTCACCTGCGTTCCTTAACCCTTTCATTACCAGTGGAAAGCCTCTCAGTCTCCTTAACCTCCTTGTTGCCAATGTGGAGACTATGCTCTACCAGAGGCCAATGGCTCTCTAATTCTTTATCCAAGTGGAACAGTTTCAATATAAGCAATTGAAGGAACCTCAGTACAGATTATCCTATAGTTTAGTGGTTATCACAGGGGTGGGCAAACTTTTTGTCTGAGGGCCACATCTGGATATGGAAATTGTATGGCAGGCCATGAATGCTCATGAAATTGGGGATTGGGTGTGGGAGGGGGTGAGGGCTGGGGGTGCCGGCTCTGGGGTGGGGCCAGAAAAGAGTTCAGGAAGCAGGAGGGGGCTCTGGGCTGGGGCAGGGGATTGGGATCTGGGGGTGAGGGCTCTAGCTGGGGGTGCAGGCTCTGGGGTGGGGCTGGGAATGAGAGGTTTAGGGTGCAGGAGGGTGCTCCGGGCTGGGATCAAGGGGTTTGGAGAGCAGAAGAGGGATCAGGGCTGGGGCAGGGGATTAGGGCACAGAGGGATGAGAGCTCTGGATGGGGGTATGGGCTCTGGGGTGGGATGGGGATAAGGGGTTTTGGGTGCAGGAGGGTGCTCTGGGCTGGGACCAAGGGTTTCAGAGGGTGGGGGGGGGGGATCAGGGCTGGGCAAGGAGTTGGGGTGCAGGCTTTGGGCGCTGCTTACCTCAAGCAGCTCTCTGAAGCAGCAGCATATCCCCCCTCCGGCTCCTTCAAAGAGGTGCGGCCAGGCAGCTCTGCACGCTGCCCCATCCACAGGCGCTGCCCCTGCAGCTCCCATTGGCCGCGGTTCCTGGTCAATGAGAGCTGTGGCAGCGGCAGCACTTGGGGTGGGGGCAGTGTGTGGAGCTCCTTGGCTGCCGCTACATGTAAGAGCCAGAGGGGGGACATGCTGCTTCCAGGAGCCATGCATAGCCCAACTCTGCTCCCTGGCTGGAATGCCAGACCTGGCAAGCCCCTGACCCCACTCCCTGGCGGGGGATTAAGAGGTCTGATGGGCTGGATTCAGCCCATGGGCCGTAGTTTGCTCACCTGTGGGTTAGCACATACTCCTAAGAGGTAGCAGACTCCTGTTCAAATCCTTTTCCTCCCTCAGTCAGAGGCGAGGCATTGAGCCTGGGTCTCCCACATCCCAGGTGAGTTATAAGGTGGGCATGGGTGTCTCTGGTGATAGCCATTTTTTGTGGAGTGCAGCAGGGACCTGACACATTCTCACAAAAAATGATTTAGGCCCCTAACTCCGGGAAAAGGGCTCCTGGCTGTGGATCACAAGCAGAAATAGCTGCCTATCTCTCACCCATTGGCTGGCTCAGGCTCAGGTGACTTCCCACTTAACATGATGGCTTTTGTGGATTCCATTCTTAGTCATCTAACTCTCTCCATGCCTGGCTACCTAACTCAGGCTTTGTAGATTACAGTGTTGTTCCAGTGATTTTTCTAGGCACCTCTAAGTTAGGTGTTGCAACACTGAGCGTCACAAAACCTAAGTCCCTTTGTGGATTTGGGCCAAGTGCCTAACTGCTTACAGCAATGATCTGCAAATTGTGTGGCATGCTCCCCCTAGAGGGCCACAGAGTGGGGGTCACAGCAGGTCCTGGGCAGCCCCCACAGAGGGCAGGGAGGGAGCACCACCCAGCCCTGCTCTGTCCCCAGCTATGCTCCAGCCCAGACTGTGGCCCTCCTCTTGACTGTGGCTACGCTCCTGACCCCACCCTGGCCCCACCCTCCGCCACATTCCCGGCTCCCAATTACTGCCCTGGTCCCAGGTCCGCCCCTTGCTGTGGCCCTAGCTTCCAGCCATGTCTTCGCTCCTGGCCCCAGACCCACCCCCAGCTGCAGTCCTGGCTAGGCCCCTGGCTCTTGGCCCAGCATGGTTCCGGCCCCAGCTTCGCCCCCAAAGGTGGCCCTGGCCCTGACTGTGGCTCCAGATGGAGGGGTGGGACAGGAGTAAGGAGGGGGCATGACGGAGGTAAAAAGTTTGGGGACCTCTGGCTTACAGGATCCAAACTGTGTGTCAGCCTAGGCTGCTAGCGGTATGTCTTCATTGCAGAGTTAATGCAGGTTTACTATCCACACACAAACCCCAGATCTGAGGGTGCTTTAAGCCCAGGTTAGCTGGCATGACTGGGCTAGGGTTGCCAACTTTCTAATCACACAAATCTGAACACCCTAGACCCACTGCTTCTCCGAGGCCCTGCCCCTTCCTCGAGGCCCCACTCCCTGCTCACTACATTCGCCCTTCCTTGGTGGCTTGCTGTCCCCCACCCTCACTCACTTTCACTGGGCTGGGGAAGGGGGTTGGGATGTGGGAGAGGATGAGGGCTCTAACTGGGGGTGTGGGCTCTGGGGTAGGGCCAGAAATGAGGGGTTCATGGTGCAGGAGGAGGGTCCAGGCTGGGGCAGGGAGTTATGGTGTGGGAGGGGGTAAGGGCTCCAGCTGGAGGTGCAGGCTCTGGGGTGGGGTTGGGGATGAGGGGTGGGGGCAGCATGCAGAGCCCTGTGGCCCCCCTGCCCAGGAGCCAGACCTGCTGGCTGCTTTTGGGGCGCAGCGTGGTGCCAGGACAGGTAGGGACTAGCCTGCCTTAGCTCCACAGCACCACCAATCGGTCTTTTAATGACCTGGTTGGCGGTGCTGACCGGAGCCACCAGGGTGCCTTTTCGACCGGGCGTTCCAATCAAAAACCAGATGCCTGGCAACCCTAGATTGCGGGGTAGAGCCTGGGCTCTGCTGTCACTTCACTTTGACACATTCACTGGGAAAGAATCCTGGAGTCAGCACAAAGAACCATTGGATGTTCCCCAGACACACACACACACAGGTGAGTGCAGAAACAGTGAAGCTATTGTAATGCAGATATGGCTTTGCAGTGGGAATGCTTACACCCAGGAGCTGATCACCTGGGCTAACTCAGCAGTGAAGACAAGCCCAAGGGGTTTGGCACATGGTTAAGATTTCCCATCAATTAACTGTGTGCTGTGTTGCTGCAGGAAAGAAGCCTATAACTTGAGAATTTATTTTGAATACATTAAATACTGCAAATCTTACTCAGGCAAAACTCCCATCAATTCAGATGAAGTTAATGGGAATTTTGTCTGAGAAAGGATTGCAAGATATGGCACTGGATACATAAACGTAATGTCTGTGAATATCATTCAGAACCCTGTGCTAGTATGAGTCTTTTTTGATTAACATGACTGCATAGGTGCTGGAATTAGGGATACTGGGGGTGCTACCACACCCCGTGGCTTGAAGCGGTTTCCATCATACATGGGATTTGCAGTTTGGTTCAATGACTCTCAGCACCCCCACTATACAAATTGTTCCAGCATCCCTGCATGACTGTCAGAGATTATCTATTTCTGGCAGACTGGTGTTCTGGAAAAGAAAATAACCAATAGATATAAGCTTTAATTAATGTCAGTAATTATACCACACACCTTTATATAAAGTAGTTTCGCAGTTTGCTTGTTAATTTTTAATATAAAGATTTATTTTTATATTTCTGCACATCAAGCATAAATGACAATGAAAATTTACCCTGTTGCTTAAAGAAACAAAACTAGCTCCTTATATATTTTAAGACAAGAAATATTGATTATATTCTGATCAATATAGAAATTAATCAATAGCCACAAATTATACAGAAATTTAGCGTCTCTTTAGGCTTCATTGCTTTGTGGTTGCTAAAGAAAACAATCTTACCCTAATAGCACTAAAATATGTATTGTTACTTTGAACAAGGGCTTTAAAAATATTAACTTTTGTTGTAAATTAACAAGCTGTACCAGTGAGGCACATCTCACAGATTACAAAAATAGAGCATATACACTAGGAATCCAAAAAGGCAACAAACATTATATACATTGGGTATAACTGAAGCATGATCAGTGTTCCTAGAAAATGCAACATACATAGATTTTTTAACTCAAAGTTTCTTTATCTTAATTAGTCTCTGTCCATCAATTCATGGTAGAGGAGAAAAGTAGAACAGGAGCACAAACACAGACCATAGAAGAGAAAGTTCATTACTGGTCATTATTTCTGTTCCTCTGGCTATGAAATACTATCCTAACCATGAGAAGCAAAGCAAGATGTCAACAAAAGTAAGAAAAAGGGCAAAGTGATCCTTAACAGTGCTGCCTACACGTTGGAAAACAATTAAGGCATAGGGTTAAATTACTTCAGTTGAAGCTCATACTATTTAACAAGAATGTAATTAGCTGCTGCATGAGATAAGAATTGAGATTATTTTTTACGTGTCCTCAGTGTCCAAGTCAAAAGTAGACACCCCCAAAGTATTTTAATTTACAGTTTTTACCAGTAGCTTTCTCTTGTGACAAATAATTTTATCCCAGTTTTTAACTTCTAATTTTTGTGTGTGCGTGACATTAATTTGGAATTAGACTTCTGTCTACTTTAATTCCCAAACTGTATTTGTCTAGAACATAATGGGGCCATTAGTGTGAATTTACAATGTACATGTTAGTCAAAACTGCTTCAAGAGTGGTATGATCTAGACCAAATAGCCATGTAACGGGCATTGTGACTGCTAGTATGCAAAGATTTTTTGTTTATTCCAGAGACAAGATACTTGAAGAATATGTGTGAAAGTTTTATATATCTAGAAGCTCTGAAACAACATAGGAATGAAAAAAAGCAACAACCAATATGCATTTTAAAGTAAGATCAACTGAAGTGCAACAGGAAGAGAAGGAAATTATAATGTTACATATCGTGAAATCACACTAGAGAAATCCATATCCCTTTTGGGTAAGCTTCAGGTTAAATAAAAGGACAGTCTGTTAATAAAGGAATGATGCAATCCAACAATAGTGTACACTGTACTGGGTGACACTTAAAATTTTGAGGATTATAAAAGCAGTTGTTGGATTGGTACACCTACATTCTTTATAAGAGGAGATGTCATACTGAAATTGACTAAAGCAAAGAACACATTTGCTGTGGATGCCATCTGGTAACCTTGGACTTGTCTTTACCTTCCTGTGTAACAGTTCTTAGAACTAGTTTTCAAGATCTTAACATAGATTAACATATCAAAGTGTGTAATTTTAAAACATTTATTAAAAAAATTCTGGAACTACTTTGGTGAATGTTGGATTTTCAGCAGAATTTTGGAGGTATCCTCTCTAAAAGAATTGAAACTGATCTAGAACTACTTATTCAGGTTCAGGACAGTCTAATAAACACAGCTTGGTCTACCTCCTTTTGGGAAGTTCCAGGGTCCCTTCTTCAAACATACACATCAAGCAACTAGCACTTCTAGATACAACTAAGACATTTAACTGAGCTGTGATGTGCCCATTAACAATACCCAAGATAACATTTTAGTTCCTTGATTGGGCATTTAGTTCATGTCAGCATTTAGGTACATGTTGGCGGATAGGACTCTGTAACTGTTCAGGAGAAACTGATTAGAAAACCATCTATGTATTTTAAATTGCCCCATTGCTGTGATTTCTGAGTGAAGCTCCATTAACTGTTTAAAATATATATGAACATTATACAGGTATCTATGCTATGAATATTAGTTTCTATGTCCACTCCATCAATGACGGGTGTGTAATGCTTAAGTGACTAGGCCTACAGAGGTGAATGGTGCTGGGAGTAGTGAATCATGGATATGAGCTATGTTCATATCATAATGCTGAGTACTAACAAGCAAAATGGTTCAGAAACCACACCGCCATCAAAGATCTCAAGTTGGGCAGGATGGGGCCTCAACAGCATGTCTATTGCCACTTACCCATATCTCATGCTGTGTCAGCCAGAGAAATGTGGTAGTCTCTATTGACAGTCGTCTTCATAGGAATTGACAGCTGTCAGGTTAGTTTTAAAAAAATCCTTTTGTTAAAAGAGCAGGCTTACGGTCACATCCTGCACCAATTGACTCTTCTAATTACTCAGAACTTCCAGACCTCTCCCATCTCACTGTTTTTTAAAGGAGGATAACACTCTAACAGAGCTTATACAACTGATACTCAATACTATGCTAAGCTGCCTCCATTTGACATGGAAAACTTCCACCTGCTCAGTGACCAGAGTCCTGACTTGGAACTAGTGACTGTAGATCCGTAGCTCCCAAGTGTTATATTTTTGCTCCCAGCCGGCTGATAATGTAGTCTCTTGAGTTGTGCCTGATCCAATGTATGCTATAGTTTAAGACAGTAATTATTTTATTCTGGCAACTACTATGTATCAGCTGGATCAGTTTAGCTACTTTCTAGAGAAGTAAAGCCCCCCCCCGCTCAAACAACAGTCAGAAACTCGTGTGTCATAATTAATCAGGCATCAGAAAGCTACTATATCATTAACTATAATTTTGAGCTTTAACAATACTGTCAATGTGCCTTGGCATTTTGTCATCACTATACTATTTGTAAAAATCAGTTTCACTCTGTTTTCTTTTCTTTGATCTCTGTGGCTGGCAGACTTATTTGTTTTTCTGTCTAATGGAAACACTAGAACTATTGGTCGAAAGTGAAGTGCTGCTATGAAAAACACATGATCTCTTTTTTCTTTAAATGTATCTTTCTTTCTCTGTTTAAAAATTAGTATTTTGCAATTCAAAATAATTTTTTCCACTGTTCAAAAAGCAGCAAGAACTTGTTTTTAATACTTTCTCTCTAAACTCAGCAGCAAGACTCTTCTGAGTTACTCTTCGGAGTTTGCTCTTGCAAACTCTTTCCCACCTGCCCCCTTTTCTTTTACACGGAGGGATTTTCAGAAATTTCCTGCTATCAGGCAGTGCAGAAATTATAGCAATGGTGGAAGCTTTAAATGCTATCACAGCAGATCATATTTCCAGAGATAAAGGGCAGGAATAAAAAAATATTGTAGAGTGTTGTAAAGATTTAGCCCTGCTCTTTGTTTAAAAATAAAGCAAAAAACGAATAAATCTCTGTGTGCTATAAGAGCAGATTATACCGGATATTTCTCTTTCTGTTTTAGAATATCAGTGTGTGACGCTCTGGCTGTCAGCAAGGTTTCCAAATCCATGTTTCTGACAATTACAGTCACTACCTTTATGCTTGTTTGCAGGTCTCCAGTCTTTTATTGTTGTTGTTGTTGTTGTCTACCACATACCTTGTTCTTGATGTTGAATCTAGAACAGGTTTCTTGTAATTTCTTTACCAGCTCTGGTAAATCCGTATTATTTCTTCCAAACCATTTCACATTTAAAGAAAAGCTATAACAGAAAAAAAGCCCAGTTCAACCATGCAAAGACACAGGGCCAGATCCTTGGCACTACTGTATCCCCCTTTATAATGCTCCAGTAAGTTAGTTTAAACAGCCAGCTGGAGATTCCCTTTCCTCCATCTCTTTACTAAGTATGGATTTTATGGTCTCCTTTCTTTCCCATTTCCTGCCCAAATTAGGGTCTTGGAAGAAAGCTCAGATATCTTAGTCAACTCAGTCTAGGCAGGACAGAGGCAATACTGGTGTACATAGAAAAGAATGTTTAGAGTAATGACTGTTCTTTCCAATGAAGGGGTTTCCCCGCTCTTTCTCCCCTGTAGGCATTAATCTCAGCATTGTATTGGAGCTCTGACTGCTGATGAACTGTAAGGGTGCCAAAAAAGGTGTGTGAACTCAGGTTACCTAATGTGCACAATTAACGTGGGTTACATAACAGTAAAGACACAGCAACTTGACTTTTAACTTGGGTTAGCAGTTTGAGGCTCCTCCATAGGCTTTAACTCAAGCTGCTAACCTGAGCTAAAAGCAGATTTGCTCTGTCTATCCTGCTATTTTAACCTGAGTTAGCTAACCTGAGTTAAGAACACCATGGGGGCGGGGGGGGCAATGTAGACATAACCTAAGAGATTAGTATTTACACCTAGTCTGGAGATTGCAGCAGAGAAGAAACGTGGCAGACCATGGGACAGACGAAGGCATTAATCATGATTTTGCCCTCTCAAAGCTAATCTACTATAAGGAAGTCTACTTAGCGCTAAGGTTGAAGACCACCGCACAGAAGCTTCAGCTAGTACAAAATGCAGCCACTTGCCTCTGGTAGGCCAGCCTTTCGTGAACACAACTCTTCTGCTCTTTGCATTTCAGTCTCCCAATCCACTTTTGGGTGCAACTCAAAGTGCTGGTCATCATCCACAAGGCCAGTATCATTGCCTCATTGTGGGAGTGACTAGTTAGATACATACCTGATTTATGCATGCTGAAGTGGGAGGTTCAGATACATGTACAGATTCAGAGGCACAACTTGGGTGTCCATATTTTAAACTTGAGCACATCTTGCATGAGCTTTCACAAACTCACGTAATGTCCCCAGTGCTTAATTTCATATTTAAAGCTCTGATTTAGCTAAAAGATGTATAATATCTCACATAGTCACATGGTGCCCTGTTATGGGTGTACAGTTCAAATAATTATCCTAGTTTCCACTGAAATAGTAAATTAAAATGGGGAAAGCTTTTTTTACTCCTACTTCATAAGTAATTGGTGCATATGAGTGGGTGGATGAGATTCTATGGCCTGCGTTGTGCAGGAGGTCAGACTAGACGATCATAATGGTCCCTTCTGACCTTAAAGTCCATGATTCTGTGATTCTAAATCACTTAATGCTTGGGCAAATCCAGACCGAATTTCTTCACGTTGGACAGGGAACTTTATACAGAAAGGTTTATCTTGTTGGAACAAAAGTTTTGTGCTCAGTCTACTTCTAACCCTGAAACACATATGCACATATATAACTAAATAACAGATTGAGTTTTTGGGGTGGCCAGGAAGATGCATTACTGTGGGGGAAAATGAGGATTGAGTTGTTGGATCAGGAACGAAGAGTTTTTATTTAAGTTTCCAGATACACGGTATGCTACCAAGTGCCTTGTATCAGATATTATAAGACTAGTTAGAAATAAAGTATTAGGGGGGAAAACTGGCATTTTAAAAAAATCTTTCAGCAGCATGACAAATAAAATAAACAGCAAGAGAAGAATAAATCCAGGGGTGGATTTATACTTAAATACAAAGTTTATATTTCAGTTTCTAGAACAAGGGATAGATTTAGGGTAAGTTTGGATCCTATCATTCTCCTATGATCAAGTTACATGGTATTTTTAGATTTTAATACTGTACATGTTTTGACCCAAATGCTGTTAAAATCTTCTTTTGACTTGGATCTACTGCAAATTATGCCACTAATACCAGACACTCTATAAACTAGAATTGGAATAGAATTTCATGGACACATGCCTGGAGTGGAGAAGGGTTTTTTTGTTTTTTTTGTTTTGTTTTGTTTTTGTAAACACTGAGATTTGTAATCTGCTGAAAACTAGTGAATCCCTTCAACCAGAACTCAGGAGGAAGGCTTTCAAGACATTCTGGATTTTTTCTTTGCGCTAACTCACAGTTTTGTGGGCATTCCTTCCCAGTGAATAGCACAAGAGCTAATGTGTGAACAAATAAATATATAGAGATTCTTGAATTTACACCATTTCCCGTCAAATCACTTTCTGTACTTGACGCACACACTATATTCTAATAGGGTAAATATCTTACATCCCTTCAGGAGACAGTATTGCTCTAATGATTCAGAAGGACTTCTTTTCTTGTACTTTGAAACAAAGGACAACTGGTATCAATTTTGGGCTTACTGCTGCTCAGAAACCTCCAAAAGTAACATGAGAGTTTGTTGAAATATTTGTTGAGACTTCACCGTGATCTTTCCAAACTTCACTGGGTGTCTTTTTTGTATCCTTCTGGTGCCCCCAAAATGGAACATCTGAGGTTTGAAAATGACTAACACAAAGTTCATTTTCATTCGGATTGAGGTTCTTAACATGTTTCCAATTCCCCAGATTCAGCCCCGATCTGAATGGATTCAGTGCCATAGCTTGATACAAGGGATAAACTTGACCGTCAAGCAATCCTGCCCCTCAACCTGCCCCCAATAACCAGCTTCCTAAACCCACCTCCTAACTCCTTTCTAACCACAATATTTCATAACCAGTGTATGCCTACACACTTTTCATAGTCAGTACAGCCTCCACTATTAGTCATATAGGGTCAGAGTGTGGCTCATCCTGCATGTTCATGCAGAGGACTAATGAGGTGTAAGGCAACCACTTACTTCCCCATGCCTCCTGTCCAGGCCCTGGGCAGCAACATGGAGAGGAGAGCTACTTCCATAAGGTCAAGTCCCCTGTTGGGAGAGAGTGCACAGGAAGGGAGGGAAACAAGTAGAGCCCTGACTCCATCCATACTTTCAGGTGATCTTAGCCTTCATTTCTTTATGAGATGAATTTTTGTTTAAATTATACCGAATATCCTGGCTTCCTTTTTTCTCAGTCACTTGCCTTACATTTCTTCCCCCACAGTGTTTGAAACAGTGCTTCACAAGCAGAATTAATTTGCAGAATAGAGCCTTAGAAGTGTTAAAATAAAATATATACAGCTATTGAGAATGATCAAAGATTTCATATGTTATGTGTTGGAAATAGAAGCAAATCTCACATCTAGTGACACTTTTGTTTAATAAAATTCCCTGCTCCTTCTTTTACAATCTGCCAATGCCCACATCATTTTTATTCTTCTCCAAGGACTATAGTTCGGATGGTACAGTGATGCTGATACAGTGACATGTTTGGCTGATGGGCGCCTATATTTTGTTGGTCACATTGTATATTAGTATTCACAGGTGTAACTCCCACTGATTTTACTGGGATTTATGTGGGCATATATAAGAGCAGCATTTGGCAGACCTGTAGGGGTATTAGATTTGGTTCTCATAAACTGGAACTAAAGGAAACCCAGAGTAGCCTGATCCTTTTTTACTGAATTTTAACTAGTGCCCTGGTAATTGATTGCTTAAAAACTCTGGTAATATGTCAAGCAATATAGGTGTATAAAAAAACTCTGTGTGTTTTTCCCTTTCCCCTAATCTCTCTGTCTGTCCTTACACTGCAAGCTCCTTGGAGCAGGAATCACCCATTCTTGAATATCTGGGAAATGCCTAGCACGTTGTAACAAAAACAAACAACAAGGCACCATACATTGACACTGATATAAAGAGAGACTATAAAATCTACCCCATTTTTCTGCTTGTCAGTAAAAATGCATTGCCATTGCACCATAGGACAAGCATCTAATCTCCTTTGTGGTTCTGGGTCATGTTTAATTCTTCCTCTTAGTTCTCGCTTTACTCCCTTTTTGTTGTTTCTGTACACTTACAGGAGTTTTCACATTTTAAAAAATGTCTGGTCTTTCTATGTTTTTTATTCATTATTTCCTTTTCTTGCTATTGTTTCATTTCTCCTTTCTTTTTCAGTATCTTTGCCTCACTCCTTTGTCTGTTTTGTTTTTTTCTCTTCTTATCCGCATCTTTACTTCTGTTTGTTTTCCCACCCTCTTTTAGATTTCACAAACCCTCTTCTTGACATAAGAACAGCCCTGTTTAGCTAGAGTTGCCTGCAAAGGTCTCTTAGCAACAGTGTCATTTTCTATGAACACACACACACAGTCCTGTTATTTAACTAATTGCCCTAAGCCATCCTGGGGGTCTTTCCCCTTCTCAATGGCTAATTTGACTGCAGAGTCACTTTGGGACTCTTAAACTTAAATACACAAAGAAGGCTGTTTTTTTAAAAGAGTCCTTAATAAAGGCTCTTTTAATTTTTGTAAACATCTCCAGAATACAGTTGTTGCCTGTCAGGGCAGTCTTTAATTTCGTGGGTACCCCAACTGACCTGTTTCCTGTGGTGCAATATCATACCTTACTGGGCAAACATAAGAAGCTTGTGCCCTAAAACTCTGCCTCCAAGTGGCAAGAAATGCAGATGATGCTAATGACAGTTCTAACTTTAAAGGAAAATGCCAGCAGTTAGTTATTGGACAGTTATTTTCTAAATAAGAATATCTACAGTTTTCAGAAATATGCAAGATTGTTTCACTATATACCTGGTTCTCACCTTCACAGATTTGTTTCACCCACCTTTGCTGTCTCATATGTTCACACTATAAACTCTTTGGGGAAGGTGTGTGTAAAGCATCTAGCACAAAGGATCATCTAACTGCTACCATGTCACAAATACCACCGCCACTAGTAGTGTTACCAATAATAGAAATACTTGTCACTGTTTCATCATCACTTTTATCCCAGATTTGCAAAATTCCAAGATATCCAGGGCAGACAGTTAGGCCCTGATCCGACTCGCATTGAACTCAGTGGAAACACTCCCACCCACTTCAGCAGGAGTTGGATCTTGCCTTAAACAAGCGCAAATCATAGCAGTATCGCTAACTATAGTAACCACCTACTTTACAGTATGATTACCCAATAATTATGCAAGATAATACAGTAACACAGTTAGCTACCCTGTACTATCCAAAGCGCTTGCCAAAAATACATGAGCACATTTCATTCATTATCTCCTTTCTTAGCTCGTGGCTCTTTATAAACGTTCTGTTTTCTTCTGGGGTCAATTGGAGCTGTAGCACTGAGAACTGTCCAGGTATATTTAACCCTGGGGATCATTCCAACAAGCCTCTTTAAAAGAAGATCATATTGTTTTTCCGGCTTTCCATTTTTGAAGTGGCTAGGCTTTGGCCACAGGACATGCTACATATCGGGCTGCAAATAGACTACGTGGAGCCAAGCAATGCGTTGCTTTGACTAATTTCAGCATTCACTTATGCTAAATTATTTATGACACTCTTGGTGCAGGCTTTTTTGTTGTTGTTGTTGTTTTAATGTTGTAATCTCAGCTAGAATAAAGGGATCATTTGCATTCAGTTTCAGCTACTGCAGTAGTTAAAATGTGTTTTTTTTAAAGCTTAAACCAAGTATGATATATGCAAAGTTTGAACTGAGTGGCCAGAAAGGGGAATATTGTCATTTTATGTCTCAGTAAATCGTGTTCCCTAATGGCGAGAAAGCTTAAGATTTTTACATAAGCAGCTGAAACAACGTCAGAAACATTTTCTAATAATAGCCAGTCGCTTTTTATAAAAAGCTCAACCACCTTTGTTCCAGCTAACTTAAGTTACGGGGATTTTAGCTGAGAAAATTCTAATGGGCCATCCAAGTTGGTATTATGAATTGAAACTATTTGCCAAGGGAATGAGGCTTAGCCTTTGTAATAATGCAAAACAATCTGTGGTGAGAGATAGGAAAAACCATGGTATTTTCTAGGAAACGTTCTATTTTCAATAGGCATAAGCAGAGGTGAAAGTAAGCCGGTACGCCCCGGTACGGTGTACTGGCAAGAGCCGGTGAGCCTTACCGGGGTCGATTGGCTTCCCCAGGCACAATTTAAAGGGCCTGCGGCTCTCAGCAGTGGCTGGAGCCCCCGGCCCTTTAAATTGCTGCCAGAGCCCCGCTGCCGGAGCCTTGGGGTAACGGCAGCAGGGCTGGGGTGGCGATTTAAAGGGCCCGGGCGGTAGTGGTGGCTGGAGCCCTGAGCCCTTTAAATCGTCCCCAGAGCCCCGCCGCTGCTTCTGCAGGGCTCCGGCAGGCTCCAGCGACGATTTAAAGGGCCCGGGGTGGTAGTGGCGGCTGGAGCCCTGGGGAAGCGGTGGCGGGGCTCTGGGGACGATTTAAAGGGCTCTGGCCGCTGCTACCGCTCAGGGCCCTTTAAACCGCTGCCAGAGCCCCCGGCTGCCGCTGTTACCCCAGGGAGGGGAAAGGAGGCACTTGCCGGTACAGGGTGGGCCGGGGCTTGCTCTGACCTCCTTCAGCCCCGCCCCTTCTGCCCGAGGCCCCGCCCTTTCCAGGGGCCAGAGCTGGCCCCAGCCCAGCCCCGTACCGGTAAGTCCCTAGACTTAGTTTCACCCCTGGGCATAAGATACGTGAGATACATAACAAAGTGAAGTAAAGCATAGGGAAATGAAAAGCAAAGGGGTACCAATGCCTCACCAGTGGGTAGACTGCCAAAAAACCCAACAACATCAATGGAAACTGTGTCCTGTGATGTGCACGTTAAAGCAGAAGTACCTATTCCCTGCCTTTTCGCCTCTGAAAAGCTGTCGTTTGAGGAGAAACATTCCTTTTATTATTTATGGGGACAGACGTTCTTGTTTATTATGCTCATGTTACTATGTTTTATGCCAAGTATGAGGCCTCTAATTCTTTCTAAAAGTCTTAAAGAAAGTTTTTTTCTTCTTAAAAAAATAAACAAACAAAATAAAAGGTTGGCAGCCTGAGGAACTAAAAGCCAGGGGGAAAAGGGATTTTCTTACAAGGTGAAGGGGCCCCTTCTCTGGAGCAATAAACCTGGTGCAGAGGTGACAGGCTAGAGCAGTGGTTCCCAAACTTTAACACCTGTGAACCCCTTTTGCGAAAATGTCAAGTCTCGTGAACTCCCTCCTAAAAATGAATATTTCCAGGGATTTTCTCCTTTACTGGAGTATAAATTATAAAATCAGTGATCTTGGAAATATAAAATTTGTTTTTATGACATGCTTATTACATACTATTTGTTATTAACTATTATTTATAATTACAGTATTTTTATTACATTATGAAAATGGCAACACTCGTCCAAGATCTCACTTTCGTAGTTGGTTCACTTTGAATAAGCCTGTTATAAGACAAGGTCTCTATGTTTCATCAAGGAGTATAAGATGTGAAACAACATGAAGATATTTAAAAAGCAAACTCAAAGAGTTCCTCCTACACAAGCATTCAGGTCTTGAGCAGGCCAAGCAAACAATGCACGTTACAACAAAGCTTAAACTTGTTCCTCACAATAATTTTAAAAACAATACTAGCTGCCTATTTAATTTTAAAAACAGCAAAAAATATCCACCTCCCTTTCCATTTCTTATAAGGAGTCTTTAAGTTTAAATCTCCTCAGTGTGATAGATATGCTTGCTTTGATCTGCTTAGCTCTTGGAAGTCCAGGGGCTCTGGGCTGCTGGCTGCAGTCCCTAGGGACAGCTCTGTCTGCCATTAGGGAATTTTTTCCCGAGAACTCCCTGTAACATTTTGCGAACCCCCAGGGGTTCACAAACCCCAGGTTGGGGACCACTGGGCTAGAGGCAAGCTATTCCTAAGGACTTTATGCCATGGAGCAGACACAAATCATTAGGGGAGGATCATGCCACAATAACATCCCTGAACAATAGTATGGCACACAGGCTGGGCTCCCAGGAACCCACAGGGAAATGAGAGGGAAGGAAGACCAAATATGGATAATGATCTGAATGTTATGAGGGGCATCATTTGCAGAGGACTGCTAGCTCACCTCCAAAACTGAGGTTATGTATGAAGGAGCAAGAGGAAACATCTTTTCCTGTTAAGTTGAATTTAGTTTCTGTTGTCTGTCTCCCTCTTTAATGCCCCACTGGCATCCCCAGGGCACCTGAAAGTCTCTGTTTTGTGTCTGTCCATTCAAAGCATTGTTAGTGCAAAGCAGCTTCGCTCCTGTCAGCATTACAGAGGATGGACCACTCAACTTTCTGGGTTATATCAGGTTATTGCAAGCAGACAAGGAAATTAAACAACTCAGTAAGCCCAAATGACACAACAGGACACTCAAATGCAAAGCTAGTGAGTATAGGGAGCAGTACTACCTCGAGGGGTGTGGTAAAAGATAAGCAAAACTTCGTATCCAGCAGGTGATAAGGCAGGACATGTTAAAGAGGGAGGGATATGTAGCACTCTTTGATATTAAGGTAGGCTTATTTATTCCATGAGCTGGCTCACTCACAAGCTGGCTACAACTGGGGAAATTCTCCTTTTGGTTCTCTGTTTAACATAGTTGCTATAAGGAGATTTGAGCAGTGGCGGATTTAGAGTTAGTGGGGCCCTGTGCGCAGCTTCATTTTCACCCCCCTCCCCCGCAGGACCTGGCCAAGTAAAAGAACATTCTCTCTTATCTCCCACCATGTTTTTCATTCTTTTTTTCTTTATCCTCCTCCTATATTATAAGTAATAAGAAGTAAATGAAAATAAAGTGAGGTACCTTGATTGGGGCAGGGGGTTGGAGTGCAGGAGGAGATACAGGGGTCGGGCCCTGGGAGGGAGTTTGCGTGCTGGGTACGGGCTCTGGGCTGGGGCAGGGAGTTGGAGGTGGTGAGGCTCTGGGAGGAAGTTTGGGTGTGGGCTGCGGGCTCTGGGCTGGGGCATGGGGTTGGGGTGTGGGGGGAGTCAGCAGGAGTCATTTACCTTGGGCGGCGTGGCTCCCAAAGTGACCAACACACCCCTCTGGCAGCAGCTCCTAGGCAGGGTGGGGGCAGGGGGTCTTTGTGCGACGCTGCCACAAGCGCCGCCACCACAGCTCCCATTGGCCACAGTTCCTGGCCAATGGGAGCTGTGGAATCGGCGCTCAGGGCAGGGGCAGGGACATGCCGGCCACTTCTGGGAGCAGTGCGACATGGAGGGAGGGAGGCAGCGTGGTCAGTGAGCCGCCTTAGCCCTGCTGTGCTGCTGCTGACACGTTTCTGCGCGCACCTTACGAGGGAGGGGAGCAGCGGGTCTCCGTGCGCTGCCTGGGGCAGGGGCAGTGTGTGGAGCCGCCTCCGCCCTGCCAGGGGCACACAGAGACATGCCAGCAGCCAGCCGCTTCCGGGAGTGGCATGGGGCCATTGGCCACGGAATGCAGGCAGCCTGCCTGCCTGAGCCCTGCTGCGCCACCGGCTAGGACTTGGGGGTCGGTTGTCAGATGAGATTTGCCCTGCATTTTGGGGGCCACCCGTCACTGACGGCCCCGTGCCACCACACTGTTTGTTTCCTGGTAAATCTGCCTCTGGATTTGAGTGCTAAGGTTTATGCACAGAGACTTGTTTACACATCCTTGATGTCTAAAATAGTTACTTCCAAAGTGCAACCTGGTTTTCAAAATAGGCAGCCCCCGCTCCAGCAGTCTATCATCGTAGAAAATGGGTATAATTATTTTCAGATATCTGTGAGGCCATTGGAAAGAAAGAAGGCTCTTGCACCTCTCCCTTCTGGGCTATTTTTGAAATGCTACCCCTAAGCACACAGAGCTATGAATTAAATATTTGGGGCTGGCGGAACAAGAGATTTGTAGATGCTATTTCCCAAAGCTGATTTAGTGGGATTTAGTGGCAGCATGTAACTCTGCTAATTGGAACTTGGATTCATTGACTAAGTGGCTTCTGACTATGGGTGTACTTTAGCATTTTGTAGCCCATGAAGGGGGTAGGTGGTGGACTCACTTCTACTTCCGTAACGTTTTGCACATCACTAACATTTGACATTAGAGCAACAATAAGCAAGTGAGTGAGGGGAAAAAGAGAAGCATTAAACAAAAGGGAGCTTGGCTGGATGATCTAATAGCTCTTTTCCATCTCAGACCTTTGTTAAAAGGAATTGGGGCTGGGGGAGAGAGAGAGAGAGAGAGAGTGAGCAAACATGTTAAAAAAGTTCCTGGCTTACCTTGAACAGCATTCACTTTTCAAAGCCTGTGTTTATATTACAGGCCACAACCTCTTTCCCTTGTAGAAAAGACTTATTGCTTCATGCCAGCAATACAAAGAAATATCAAGCAAACTTTTTCCTGTTTATCTGCAAGTCAAACGCTATGTCAGGCCAGCAGAGCTTTACTGAAGGTGATATGGAGCGATCTTAGTTACAGAACAATTCAAAACAGCCAAAAGAAATATAACAGCCAGAATGTATGGCAGTAAACTGAAAAGGAGTACTTGTGGCACCTCAGAGACTAACAAATTTATTTGAGCATAAGCTTTCGTGAGCTACAGCCTGGGGCTGGTAGCATAAACAGTGCAAGGAAGCCATAAGTTTAATATGCCACCTTATTCTTGTTCTCTCTAAACTTATGGGAATTGAATCTACCTGGTTTCTGTCCTTTGCTTTAGCTCTATCTGGACATTCCTATATCACTTATCTTATATATAGCAAGGCCAGACGTCACCCTGTTATTGGATGAGAATGAGTGACTCTGCCACATGGTTTCTCAGGGGTGGTTTGGTGAACTTTGGATGTAGGGCATGAAAGAATGTGTAAAGTGTTGACATTTAAGATGAATGGTTTCTTCAGATTTTATTCTTTCCAATGCAAAGAAGATATCATGGCCATTGTCTTGGCGTGCCCTTTAACATAAGGGACTCCAATATTGCGCCCCAGCAGTGCTGGAGGGCATGTTACCACAGCCTCTACTGTTTCCTGAAATTCCACTGTTGACATTGCTCCTCTGCTGGCTAACCTACTACTCTGTAGCTATGCCATCTCCCTCACTGACTGCTGCTCTCATTACATAACCCACATCTAGCTCTCCAGCCACTAAACACTGACCATTCAGAGTTATCTGCTTACCTACTATTGTCTCAGGGTTAATTTGTTATTTAATAGAACTTTATTTTGTTGTGAAATCAGTTCTTTGGATTTTACTGATTGCTGATTTGATTTATCATCCCAGTTCCCCTCTTCAGTTAATTAATGGGTATTGATTTTACTAATTGATTCAGTTCACCACACGATTCCGCAGGATACGGGGAAAGCAGTGGGTGTGATATATCTTGACTTTAGCAAAGCTTTTGATTCGGTCTCCCAGAGTATTCTTGCCAGCAAGTTAAAGAAGTATGGATTGGATGAATGGACTATAAGGTGGATAGAAAGCTGGCTAGATTGTCGGGCTCAATGGGTAGTGATCAATGGCTCAATGGCTAGTTGGCAGCTGGTATCAAGCGGAGTGCCCCAGGGGTCGGTCCTGGGGCCAGTTTTGTTCAACATCTTTATTAATGATCTGGATGATGGGATGAATTGCACCCTCAGCAAGTTCACGGATTACACTAAGATAGCGGGAGAGGTAGATATACTGGAGGGTAAGGATAGGGTCCAGAGTCTAGACAAATTGGAGGATTGGCTCAAAAGAAATCTGATGAGGTTCAACAAGGACAAGAGCAGAGTCCGGCACCTAGGAAGGAAGAATCCCATGCACCGCTGCAGGCTGGGGACTAACTGGTTAAGCAGCAGTTTTGCAGAAAAGGACCTGGGGATTACAGTGGACGAGAAGCTGGATATGAGTCAGCAGTGAACCCTTGTTGCCAAGAAGGCCAACGGCATATTGGGCTGTATTAGTAGGAGCATTGCCAGCAGATCAAGGGAAGTGATTATTCCCCTCTATTCGGCACTGGTGAGGCCATACCTGGAGTATTGTGTCCAGTTTTGGTCCCCCCACTACAGAAGGGATGTGGACAAATTGGAGAGAGTCTAGCGGAGGACAATGAAAATCATTAGGGGGCTAGGGCACATGACTTACGAGGAGAGGCTGAGGAAACTGGGGTTATTAAGTCTGCAGAAGAGAAGAGTGAGGGGGGATTTGATAGCAGCCTTCAACTACCTGAAGTGGGGTTCCAAAGAGGATGGAGCTCGGCTGTTCTCCGTGGTGGCAGATGACAGAACAAGGAGCAGTGGTCTCAAGTTGCAGTGGAGGAGGTCTAGGTTGGGTTTAAGGCAGAGGTGAAAGTAAGCTGGTCCAGATCGGTATGGCATACTGGCAAGAGCAAGTCCAGACCAGACCAGCTTCCCCAGGCTGGTGCTTTAAAGGCCCCTGGGCTCCCCGCAGCGGCCGGAGCCCTGGGCCCTTTAAAGCGCCGCCCGAGCCCCGCTGCCGGAGCCCCTGGGGAGCAGTGTCAGGGCTCCGGCGGTGATTTAAAGGGCCCGGAGCTCCACTGTGGTGGCTGGAGCCCGCAGCCCTTTAAATCACCTCTGAGCCCCGGGGCTCCCAGCTGCCTCTGCAGTTAGGAGCTCCGGGGGTGATTTAAAGGCCTAGGGGCTCCCAGCCACAGCCGGAGCCCCGGGGTCTTTAAATCTTGATTTAAAGGGCCCAGGTATTTAAAGGCCTCACCTCTTCTGGTTGAGGCCACGGCCCACTCCTCAGGAATCCGGAGTACCGGTAAGTCCTTTAAATTACTTTCACCCCTGATATTAGGAAACACTATTTCACTAGGAGGGTGGTAAAGCACTGGAATGGGTTACCTAGGGAGGTGGTGGAATCTCCATCCTTAGAGGTTTTTAAGGCCCAGCTTGAAAAAAGCCCTGGCTGGGATGATTTAATTGGTGTTGGTTCTGCTTTGAGAGGGGATTGGGCTAGATGACCTCCTGAGGTCTCTTCCAACCCTAATCTTCTATGATTCTGTGATTCACTCACTGCTTTTTGTCACTGCTGACTTAGGCTATTGTTAATAAATTCACTTCTGTGCCTTTTCCCTTCACTGCTATACCAAACACAAATCACTCCCTTGCCTTGTCTTTACTGTTGATACCATTAACCTGCCTGAGTCATTAATTGATTTACTAATCACAATATGCCTCTACTTCCCCTTGACTCTCTCCACACCTTTCCTCTACATCGTCTCCTTTTGCCTCCTCCCTATGGGCGTATCCTCAGCTGGTGTAAATTAGTGTGGCTCCATCGGCTTCAAAGGAGCTATTCTAATTGACACCGAGGGCCAGGCTATGTGTACACTACAACTTTTATCGGCATAATTTGTGTCGTTAAGGGTGTGAATAAATCACTTCGGTGAGCGACATAAATTACACTGACATAAGCTCTGGTGTGGACAGCGCTATGTCAGCGGGAGAGTTATGCCGCGCATGGGAGCTGGAGTAGTTAAGCTGACGGGAGAGCTCTCTCTCCCATCGGCTCAGAGCAGCTACATTAGAAAACTTACAGCGTTGCAGCTGCATTGGTGCAGTTGCACCACTGTAAACTCTCTAGTGTAGCGATACCCTTAATCTATGTCCATCTTCTTCCCCCTCCCACTACTGCTGCCCTCAGCTGTATCTTCTTTCACCCTCTCCTTCCTACTTCCTAGTCTACTCTTACAGCCACAAATCCACTTCCAGTCTCCTTTTCCTCCTCTTACCTGCCCTTGCTTCAGTGCCATCCACCTAACCCTGGTGTCCTTCCAGCCCACCCCTTGCACCCTCCTCCAATAATCACATCACTGGCCTCTGCCAGTCTCCCTTTCTTCCTCCTGGTCCCCCAGGAATGCCTAATCCAGCTATAAAAGGGTCGCTGCCATGCGCAACCTCTTAGTTTCTTCCTCCCTCCCATCTCCATGCATTCACAAAAACCAGGATTTCCATTTTGGCCCTCTGTCTAGTGTCATTTCCTCTCAGGGGACCACTCCTTTTCTCAGCCCCGCCCCGCCCCTAATCCCAAGCAGGACTGGATGTGTAGAGTTGGGGATTCCTCTCACCCAGTCTTACTACTTCTAATGCCTGCCTCTCCCTTCCCTCTTTGAACAAAGTTCATTCAGACTCTAGTCTCCTCTCTCCCGCCCCGGTGCTGTCATATACTCAAATCCTTTCTAGCTGCCTTCCTGATTTTGACACCTGGCTCTTCCTGTTCTCCATGAACTCTCCCACCCATGTTCTCAATAACTTCATCTTTCATGTTGTCCAACCCCTTAACGTCCTCTCCTTGTCTGAACGTCAACCTTGGATCAGGTCTCTCACTCACTAAAATGATCGCTTACTCAACCTTGTCTCTAAAATGCTCCGCCTGCCCTGATCTATCACCAGTTTCTCTCTATTCCAGCACCTCATCTCCTTCAACCCTACCTACTTGCCTTCTGGCCCCTTTACTTCCACCTGACCCTTCCTTGACCTCTAGTCCAGTCTCTGGCTACATTCCCTCCAAGCAATAAACTAAAAATTACTAACCCTGCCCCCATTCCAAAATGTGCAAACCACTCAAAGTAGTTCCCAGTTTTCCCTGCCCTGGCTTCTGATCAGCACAACTTGCTTGCTTCCCAATCTCTTGCCCCCTCTTCTCACTCCAGGAATATCACACTCTTGTGTTAAAGTGCTGAGCCTCAATAGGCTGAGATCTATTTAATAAACTCCTACTTAGTCATGCTGTGAAGCCATAGATCATTGGGTGACTTAACAGGCTTCTTCTTGGCATGTCATTAGGGCAGGCTGCTCAGAATCTCAGGGTGTCATGACTTGTACATACAATAACAAAGTAGACAAAAATGGTACACATTTTGATGGTCTCTCTTTCCCCCCCACCCTTGGGAGGTTGACTGTGTTCTTAGACTGTAAGATCTTTGGGGCAGGGACTGTGTCTATCATTATGTCTGTACAGCTCTTCAGAGAAGCCCCATGGCACTACTACAATACAGAAAAAAACCCAACCAATTATTATTATTAAGAAGAAGAAGAAATAGGAACTAGCAAGAGCCAAGCTGCCTGCATGGAATTTCTTTGACTTTTTAGGAGAAATTTCACTTGAAAAGTTTTTCCAAAGAAAAATGGCCCTTTTTTCTAAAATGGAACTTGTGAAAAATTGTTCACATCTTTGAAATTTTTTGTCTGTCACAAAAATTTCCACATTTTAATCAACTTTGCGTTAATTTTTTTTATCACTGAACATTTTCATTTGTTGAAATTGACCATTGTCATTTTTGGTAAATTCAAATGTTCACAAATGAGTTCAAACAAGATTTTCATAAAAGATTTTGATTTAAAAAAATTGATAAAAATGTCAGAAACTTTTGCAAAAACTGAAAGAAGGGGTCCATTTTGAATCCTGTGACACAGAAACAGTTTCACGCTTGCAGGCAAAACTATTTTCCAGCCAACTTTACTTTTTATTAATTAAAAAGTGCTGGACACAGATGATTAATTTATTTTGTTTAACAATGTCATTGCTGCCTCCTACTTCAGAAAAATGTGGTTACCTTCCTTTGACGTGCTGACATTCCAGTGGAATATGGACACTTTAATGCCAAGTGTCTGGAAAGACAGTAGTATCTGAAGTGCATTTGCACTGTGTTTGGGCATGGTTGTTAGTGCTCAGATGGTTATTACTTATTCTTTCACCTATCTAGAAATGGAAACTGGAAGTGCTTTGATAAATAGAGTGAAAGGTTAACTACTGTCTCTCCAGTTTCTGAAAGTGCCTCAGCGTCCACTGCTGAAATACTTTTCTTACTTCTTGCAACAAAACTGTTTGTGTGATGTACAGCAGACAGTCTGCTATATTAGGTTGGTGATTTTTGGTCTTCAAGTACAGTAGGTCACAGCCTTTACAAGCTTCACATTCCCAGCTTGAGTGCAGTAGTAACTTCTCATCATGATAAATAATGTCCGTGTAGTCTGGGTGTAAATTAAGGAGACAGATGATTCGTTTCTAATATTTATTCTAAACCTTGGAAGGACAAAGAACCAGACAAATATAACAGGTATTGAATAAATTACTCATCTGTTGATCAAGTGAGTTTTTTATTGACTTTCAAAAGGTTTGTGCTGTGCTTCTGCCTTTTATGCAATGATTATTGATGTTTTAGCCTTGCTGAGCACCACAATGGGGATTTTTTAGGCCTGGTGTTCATATTAAAAACTTGTTTTTTATAAATAATATTTGCTTTTTATTCTTGACGTAAGATACATGTTTAGATCACATACCAGTATATGAATGGGAAAAGTACCTTCCGGATATTGTGTGCACGTGAGAGAGATTTAAAAATGCTAGCAGGAAGGTGGTAGGTAGCGCTTTGTAATAAATATTGCCAATTAATTGCATTTATTCTAGACCTTAATCTAAAACTTAATCTATAATTATAATAGGGCCAGAGCTAACAATGACACTATGGCCCTATTATAATTATTTCTATAGTGTCATAGGCCTGTATAGACCTTTTCAGACAACTAAAAGTGACAAGTCTCCTCCGCAAGACTTAGGAGAGCCTAAAGTACTAAGTAAGGGGAAAGAGAAAAGAACAAAAGTTACATAAGAGTGAGATGAGGAGGTAAATTGAGTATGCATGCATCTTATTAGGGCCTTTATCTATTTTTATTTTATATATATATTCACACTTGGTTTGAACAACGCACACTACCCCTTCCTGCTAACAAAGCTATATTGTTCTCCTGCTGAGGTCTCACAGCCAGGAGGATTTCGTTTTGCCATAGCACCATAAGCATACATTACATTTTTGAGGTATAAAGTAAACCGCGGCCCCTACCCTGCAAGTCTTCCTGTTTAACCTTTCTGAAAAGCAACCCCCCTTTGATTTGAACATGTCTCTCCTAAAAGTTCCTCTCGCGTTAAAATGTCAATTGTAGTTTGGTTAAAGCTATTCCATACACATTCTCTAAGACCCTCTGTGAGAATCAGAAAATAGTATGAATGTTGCAGCACTGGTGGTGGCTTGGGTTAGACACCTGAGCTTGCACCTCGAGGGAGCAGGTGAACTTGGAGTCGTGTGGCTAGCCCAAGCTGCCACCAGAGCTGTAATGCCGATGCTGCTATTTTTAGCACACTAGCTCAAGATGAGCTAACGTGAGTCTGTCTATCCACAGTGGGAAACACAGCACCCTGCTACAGTGCAGACAAACACACCTGAAGAATGCATGCTGAGACCCCACCAGCTGTTAGGACCCATGAAACGTAAGCTGCTGCAGCACTTACCACAGTTACGTAGGACTGATACACGGGGCATGCGAGAGGGAACTGGTGACCACAGCACTGCAGGGTTTCCACAGTGGCCATGTAGATTTCAGAGAGTTTCAGACCAGAAGGGATTATCAGAGCGTGTAGTCTGATCTATATACCACAGGCCATTAAATGTCACCTGGTTCCTCCTGTACTGAGCCTACTAACTCGTGTTTGCTCAAGCATATCTTCTAGAAAGGCATCCAGTTTTGATCTGAAGATATAATGCAGTAGAGAATCCCCCCTTCCCTTAGTAGCATGTTCCAGTGATTAATCACCCTTATCATGAAAAATGTGTGCCTTATTTCTAATTTGAATTTGTCTGGCTTCAGCTTCCAGCCAGTGGTTCTTGTCAAGCCTTTCTCTGCTAGACTAAAGAGCCCTCTAGTAACTGGAATTTTCTCCCTGTGAAGGTGCTTAGACACTGTAAGCAAACCACCTCTCAGTATTCTTTTCTTATAAACTGAATAGCTTGAGCTCTCTGAGTTTCTCATTGTAAATCATCGATGAATCTAGCATCCTTGTTATTTTCAGAGCAGAGTGAGTGTATAAATATTCCCTGCTTGACAGAACAGGGAATAGCCAGCAGGCCCATTGCAGTCATCAGTGTGTTCAGACTTACACCATGAAGTCATATGCTGTTGAGTCATGTTTTTATAACCCCAGTTATTTTATTCTACTTCACTGGGACTGCTCCTGGCTTTAGCACCATACTGAGCGGTATGTGCTTGCGGGATCATACCCTTAGACGATTAAAAATGAAATAATTTTAAAAATCAAATGTATCTGTCAGGCTTTATACTGCATATTTTACACTTCAGTCAGTTTCCCTTTCTGGTTCTCATGGCCACTGCTGCTTTGATCAGATACTTGGTTTGCAAATGCTTTGGGGGAAGTTTTAACTCCTCCCAAGTCCCCTCCCCGCAAATACAACCAAGAACCCCTCCAACTGCTTTAAACTGAAATGATAAAAACATATATTTTTATAAAAACATTTCTGTTATTAGTTTTCCTAGAACAATTTAAGAAAATACATGATCCAAATTTGGGTCTATAGTTCTGTAGCTGTGTGTGGCTGTGTCTATGTGTGCATGCATATGCACATAGTTCTTTTATTCTTTTTAAAATGAAAAAGTTTTTATAGCAGTTATAAGAATGGAAAGGAGCAAGGATAATGAGGTCTTGTGATCAGCGTATGGGGCTGGGAGACAGGAGTCTGCACAACAAAACTTCCTTTGTAACCTTGGGCAGATCACACAGGCTAGACATTGAAGGGCTGATTTTAAGGGGTGCTGAGGCTCTGCAGCTGACTTCTATAGGAGCTGTAGCACTCAGTAATTCTGAAAATCTAGCCCAAGGTGTTTCAGGTTGGGAATCTAGGAATGAAGTACTCAAACTCTGTGGCCACTTCTGTAAAAACTTGACCTTAACCTTTCTGCATCTCTTACCCTGGGGATTATAGTACACAAAGTATTATGTGGATAATTCTACACACTCTGCAAGGGTTTTGTGACACTAAATTAATTAGTGTTTATAAAATGTTTTGAAAGTCTCAAATAGAAGGTGCTACAGAATTTTGAAGTATTATTACTACTAATTCCAGTATGAGGTGTTTTTTTAGCATACACTTCACTTCTTGGTGCTTAAAAGCATAAGGCTGAACAATAGACTGTAAGTGTCCTGGTATGCAATGTGATAATGCACATCTTGATGTGGTAATTATGTTTACATTTCATGGTTCATAACCATTTATTTGAAAAGGATCCTTTGAGAATGTATTCAAAAGACCTTCTCAATCAACAGTATGTCAAGGGATCAAATTGTTTGCTTTTAAACCTAGGTTAAATCACAGTTATTGTCTAGATGTAGGCACAGATCTTTTTGGAGAACCAGCAGACTCCTTCCCCATAGAGACCCTCCAGCCCTGCAGAAAGGAGTGGAATGAAGAGACATAAGTAACATACAGACATTCATTTTCTAGCATACAAAGTCAATTTGTTCTTGCAGGGTCAGTCGTGGGCTTCTTACACAGCCCTTAGTTAAAGAATCTCAAAGCAATTTACAAACGTTATTTAAGCCTCCAAGCATCCCTGTGACTTTCATGCTGGCAAATAATATACACATTTTGGAGATCAATAAACCAAGCCCCAATGAGGTGAAGGTACTCACCCAAGATCATACAAGCGAATTGGTAGCAGAACCAAGGATGGCACCCAAAAGATTAGATGTCCTTGGCTTTTTACTAGGCCACACACGATTCAATGAAAGAAATAAAGGATGAACACTTTTGTTTCCTTCCAGACTCCATTCCTGGGTAGGATTAGGTGTTATGCCAACTGCTCACCTTATCAGGAGAAGTTCACACACAGCTCTGCCTGACAAACTGTTCAGCAGAACAAAACATGTGCATCCATTCTGGTTAGTGAGAGTAAGCGCTGGATGAAGATGTGCCACTATTCAGTGTCACGGGGACAGATAATACTGTAATGACAACATAATCAAGTTTGAATGGTCTGGGAGCTTTAATGGATCGTAATGGGGCTCTCCACTTCAGACAAGGTGGTGACAGAATTCGCATGGTCTGCATAGTTTAGAGCATTCTTCAGTATCTCATCCTGTGCCAGACAAACAACACAAGTTTTAAACTCTCTGGAAAGTGCTCCCCATATCAACATCACCAGCCAAGATTTCCTGAGCAGTTGTTTGAGTACAGAGGGGTAACAATTCCCAGAGATAATTGGAATAAGTCTTGGCCCTTATCAGGAGTTGTTTTTCTCAGACCCATCAGGGAAATCCTAAAGGCATCAATCTGGCTCATTTGAATTACCTCAGTAAAAGGATGTATTGTTTGTGTGCTCAGAGAGACATCCCCATCTCCTAAAGTACAGGAGGTCTCAGCCTATTAGTAATGGGATATAAAGCCTTCCATCAGCTGAAATCTAGCCCAGGTCAGTGGGAACCAAATACCATTTCTACTCTATCCAATGGCTGTTTTATGGCCTATGTGACTTTAGTTTGTGCTCACAGTCCATTGCCTAGTGGACAGGTGCCTACATCACACCAAATCTGGCATCCTTGTTGACAGTCTTATCATAGGGACCAAGGAAATGAATGAACCATGAGAGTGTCACTCAGAGGTAAGCCCTCAAGTTACATTTGTAGGTCAGCCTGGGGAAGCTTTTATTGTTGCTACCCCCGCTACATACGGTCTGGGGATACACATATGATTTCATTCTCTGTCTGGCCCTTTTTATAAGCAATATATTGAACTAAAATAATTTAAAAGAAAAGCCAACAGGCAGAATCAGCTTGTTGGTGTGGGACAATATGGTCAAACCATAAGACAGTCCCAGGAGATATGCCAACCAATACATTACTGTTCTGAATGATTTGTTGAGCCTATTCCAGCCATGATTTGTAAGTGCTTCAAGTGGAAAGAACCCCTCCTGCTAATGTAACTTAAACTTCAGCTACTCTTCAGGTTTGCTTTCAAATCTGACACTGAAACAAAAATCTATCATGCCATATTTTAGAGTAAGCCTCTCTTTCCCTCTGTCCCTTCTTTAGCTGCAGCAGCTTCTGGATCGACCAGTACTTCCAAGTCAGATAGAAGTGAGAGTAATTTGGTTTAATCAGATACACAGCTTGCTTTCTATTCTTTTTGCTTGCTGTGAATTAAGGCCACGTCTGCACTACGAGCCGGCAGTGCGGTTCCCCTGCTTGTGTACACATGCTCGCCTTCGTGCTCATCCGTGTCACAGTGTAGCTGCAATAGCACAGGTAGTGGCCGCAGAGGCGTGACAAAGCCAAGTACAAACCCTCCTGAAAATGGTGGTACATTGGTCTCAGCACAGCTCAGCAGGGCCTCAGCTCCCGCGACCCAGGTTATCCTGGCTACACGGCTAGTTCTACTTGTGCTAGTTCAAATATGCATACACAAGCGGGGGAATCACCCCCCAGCTCATTGTAGGGATGTAGTCTTAGAATGTAAGTGGGCCTGGCGCCATCTTTTACTCTGTGTTTGTACTGTGCCTAGTGAAGTGGGTTCCCAGTTGGGTCTTCCAGGCACTAATGTAATACAAAGAAATCATTGTGTACCTTGGTAGCCATATATGGTATCAACTTTTCTTACCAGCTTGTGGAATGGTATCCTGGTTGCAGAATGCATCTTACTGAACGCCCAGAGGTAGGCAACTGTCTGGACACACTATCTCTCAATGTGTATGGGCAACAACAATGATTTCGTATCCCTTATGCCTTTACAAAAGTCCCAATTAACATTATCTATTGAAAAAAATACCAGCTGGGAAATCCACTTTAAAATAACCAGGGGGATGGGCTGCCAAACTGCAGTTTTATGATCCTTCTATTATAAAGAAATTTGCTTGTGGTGCAATTTGTGTAGGTTCCATATTCCAGCAAAAATACATCGAGCAGTGTCAGGTTACCAGAATCAGCTCTAAAGCGGCTACCCCTCGGATACCCTAAAGCTAGTGTCTCCTAAAGGGAAAAAAGCCTACTTCACATTCAGTAAATAGTTATTTAGGACATATAGCTTTAAGTGACAAAGCAGCAGGGATATAAGAAACAGGAGTGTTTGTGTGTGTATTTCATTATAAAGCCTAGCAGGGTAACCAAAGATGCAAATGGACTATGGAAATAACCAGTTTGCAAAACTAAACCATAATAACTTTCCTCACAATGACAGTTTCTCCAGGAAACAGTGCTGTTGAGGATAAAATAAAATAACTCCTTTGAGAAACTTCCTAAAAGAAAAGAGATTACTTTAAATCCATGATCTGAAATATCTTGTGTGGAAGCAATCAGCCCTCCTGAAAGAACATCTAACAATTAAAGTCCCAATGCACTACAGATAAGATTATGTCAGTTCTTCCAAGATAAACCACATTTTCAGAGACTTATACCTTCAGAGAAAAATACAAATATGATTAGCATCTTTGGCTGAACTGCCTAGGTTCATAGACAACGAGACTGTAAGAAGGGGAAAGTATTCGTAGCAATCAGTGCTGCTGTGACAAAGCCCTCTTTCTGAAAAGGAGTGAAGGGGTTTGGACCTAGGTGAATGAAACAAAGCAGTGGACCAAGACTTCAGCTGGTGGAAATCAGAGTAGCTCCATTAAAGTCAACAAAGTTATGTTGCTCTGGCCGAGTCTTTTTTTCTATAGGGATTTTTCTCCTCTCACCTTTTTCTATCTTCCAGGAGCAGATGGAGCAGGCACAGAATAATATCTTGGCCCCAGAAGGTAGCCATTGATCAAACACAGTGACTCCAAGCGGGAGATCTAGAACTACTACAGAGAATAATTTTCTGCTATTACAGAGAGTACCCAGAAAGCTGGGAAGAACACCAGGAAGCTCGAGTGCCAGAATGATATTTTGTCAAGTGGGTGGCTTGGGGAAGACTCCAGCCAAGAGCACATCCCCCAGGAACCCAAGCAAAGAGTTTACCAGGGCAACCCAGGTCAGAAGTGATAGTTCCTTTCAAAAGCTGCCTCAGTCTAGGAACCATCTAGTACAGGGGGTCTCAACCTTTTTCTTTTCGAGGCCCCCCCAGCATGCTATAAAAACTCCATGTCCCAGCTGTTCCACAACAACTGGTTTTTCTGCATATCAAAGCTAGGGACGGGGTTAGGGGGTAGCAAGCAGGGCAGTTGCTCAGGGTCCCATGCTACAGGGGGCCCTGTGAAGCTAAGTTGCTCAGGCTTTGACTTCAACCCTGGGTGGTGGAGCTTGGAGCTTTGGCGGTGGGGCTTTGGCTTTCTGCCCTGGGCCCCAACAAGTCAAATGCCAGCCCTGCTTGGCAGACCCCCTGAAACCTGCTCGCGGCCCCCTAGGGGGGCCCAGGACCCTGGCTGAGAACCACTGCTTTCTAGTACAGTGGGGCTCACAGAAGGATAAAGACAGAGACCTCTGCAGAAAGGAAAACGGGCCGCCTGCCCTTGAGTTTATACTTTTCTCTTTGTTTTTTTCTGTGCTGAAGGCTCCCAAAAGAAGCATTGGTCTCAGCCTGCTGCGTCTCAGTCTGATTGGTGTGTGCTGTTCTTAAAGCAACAATGGATGGGTGCCAATGCAAGACCTGTGAACCAGGGACAAGGATGAAGTTGTGTGGCTTGTTTCTGAGATCCCTGGCTCATCTACAGACGACCACAGCTGTGCAGGAGCCTCGCTTTGGTGAGAGGCAAACCTACAGTTACAGAGCTGGGTACTGTACTGTCTTTTAGACGGTAAATCCAGGCAGGCGCGTGCATGTTTAATATGTTTTTTTTATGAGGGGAACTGCAGCAGCTTCTAGCTCTCACATTTCTTGCATTCAATAACTACCATTGCTGGGGTTCTCAGGCTGGAACAGTAGAGTATCTTAAAGGGGTGTCCTCATTACAGGTATGTGCAGGGTCCTGCCCGCACACTTGCTGTACTGAGAGAACCCAGCGAGCCTGATGTTTCAGAGTTATTCTGAAACCCAGTAAAAGCTTCACTTATGTCTATTTGGTTTTAAGGGATCCTTTTTTTGTGTGTGTGTGGAAATTATAAGCAAGGCTGGACTTAGATATTTTTTATCAAAGTCTGCCTGTTCCCCTTACCCATGTTGCCAGGGAGACCTTAAACTTGCCATTCAGGGGCACTTCATGGGTAATGTTCCCAGGCACAGTCACTGTGTATGCAGAGGAAGAGATTAAAAAACAAATGGCTGACTCATACCAATCTAAATGTTGACACACTGCAAGCTCATTAAGAAATAGTTCCCTGAGGCTGATTTCCTACAGACATACCTGTCAAGTGACTCTGTACATTCTATGGCTCTAACCTGCTGCAATCACAGAATGAAATCCTAGGCTAGTTACTGTACTCTCCCTTCATACCCCTCCCCTATTCCTCACATTAACTGCCAGGTCTCCTCCATTTCTCCCAGCCTGATCAGGTCTTTGTCCTGTCATCACAAGTACAGTTGGTTTGGCATCTATTATACTTTTCCATGCAGCAGGGGTAGGGAGTGGGCAAATGAGGCAGGGGATATTTTGGCAAACTTTCTGCAGCATTTCTGGCAACGGATCAATCTGATGATTTTCAGTGGACGAGGTGGAGGGCTTGGGTGCTCTTTTGTACTGCTGTAAGTCAGTCAAGAAGAGCGGAGTGACCAAAATTTTTGCGATACATCCTATGCACATAGTCCTTTTAAAATCAGGATGAGGAGAAGAGAGAGAAAGGGTACTGATATGTTTTTCTCTCTATGGTTATGGGTGATTCATTTTTTTTCTTACTAAAAAGTTAAATGCCATGTATAAAAAAATCTCAGCTGCTCTCCCCATAACAAGAAAGAACATGCACAGCAAAAAAATAGGATCTTGGATTCAGTTTTTCCTCCAAGGTGTCTGGCAGCCTATAATACTTAAACCTTTAGCAGGAATAAATCCTAGACAGATATTTTAAAAGCACAGGCTCACAGGAATATTAACTCTGGAATAAATCTGTGTCACATTAGGATGATCTCAATGATAAGTTCACCTTTCTCCAGGCTTAAATAATATTTTACACAGACCCTCTGGATCTCAACTGCTCTGTGTTAAGAAGGTCACTTATTAAATGTTCACTACAAATTCCATCTGTACAGGGACCACCCAGTTATGTACACATTTTTACTATCAGTCTGGCTATAATCAAGCTTGATTAGTTCTTCTGAAAACATTTGTACACTTTTTTTGTGCTGTGCTATAAAACAAGTGGAGGCCCTTGGCCACTCAGAGTTGAGCTACAATCCTATATGATTAGTTCCACATTGGAATATAATAGGTAGAATTTAACCCTATCTTATGTGTGAGTAGCTATGTTTTAGGTTCTATCTACAATACAAACCAACAGTGCTGGGGACCTGGTTACAATCTGGTTGCCCCTGGAAATGGGTAAAACAGTGTAGATGGGACCAAGTTGTATTTTGTATCCACTCCTCTCACCTTATCCTAATCCAACAGGGACTGATTGTGCACAATTTGGGGGAGCTGCAATACCTGAGGCTGGAGGCCTGGTGCCTTCAACCACACGAAGTACAGCCACGCTCTATTATTGCACACCCTGGAGTGGATAATTACCATCAGAGCAATAGAAGTAGTAGGGTTGGTTTTTTAGGGCTGTCAGTAAATCGCAGTTAACTTGTGATTAACTCAAAAAATTAATCGTAATTTAAAAAATTAATCGCGATTAATTGCAGTTTTAATCGCACTGTTAAACAATGGAATGCCAGTTGAAATTAAATATTTTTGGATGTTTTTCTACATTTTCAAATATTGATTTCAATTACCACACAGAACACAAAGTGTACAGTGCTCACTCTATATTACTATTTTTATTACAAATATTTTCACTGTAAAATGATAAACAAAAGAAACAGTATTTTTCAATTCATCTCGAACAATACCATAATGCAATCTCTTTATCGTGAAAGTGCAACTTACAAATGTAGATTTTTTTTGTTACGTAACTGCACTCAAAAACAAAACAATGTAAAACTTTAGAGCCTACAAGTCGACTCAGTCCAACTTCAGCCAATTGCTCAGACAAACAAGTTTGTTTACATTTACAGGAGATACTGCTGCCGGCTTCTTATTTACAGTGTCATCTGAAAGTGAGAACAGACGTTCTCATGGCACTTTTGTAGCCGGCATTGCAAGGTATTTACGTGCCAGATGTGCTAAATATTTGTATTCCCCTTCATGCTTTGGCCATCATTCCAGAGGACATACTTCCATGTTGATGACGCTCATAAAAAAAATACTGCATTAATTACATTTGTAACTGAACTCCTTGGGGGAGAATAGTATGTCTCCTGCTCTGTTTTACCCGCATTCTGTCATACATTTCATGTTATAGCTGCCAGTCTTGGATGATGACCCAGCATATGATGTTCATTTTAAGAACACTTTCATGGCAAATTTGACAAAATGCAAAGAAGGTACCAATGTGAGATTTCTAAAGGAAGCTACACCACTTGACACAAGGTTTGAGAATCTGAAGTGCCTTCCAAAATCTGAGAGGGACGAGGTGTGGAGCATGCTTTCAGAAGTCTTAAAAGAGCAACACTCTGATGTGGAAACTACAGAACCTGAACCATCAAAAAAGAAAATCAATCTTCTGCTGGTGGCATCTGACTCAGACATGAAAATGAACATGTGTCGGTCTGCACTGCTTTGGATTGTTATCGAGCAGAACCCCACATTAGCACGGACGCATGTCCCCTGGAATAGTGGTTAAAGCATGAAGGGACATATGAATCTTTAATGCATCTGGCACGTAAATATCTTGCAACGCCAACTACAACAGTGCTGTGTGAACACCTGTTCTCACTTTCAGGTGACACTGTAAACAAGAAGCGGGCAGCATTATCTCCTGTAAATGTACACAAAGTTTTTGTCTGATTGACTGACTGAACAAGCAGTAGAACTGAGTGGACTTGTAGGCTCAAAAGTTTTACATTGTTTTATTTTTGAATGCAGTTATTTTTTGCACATAATTCTACATTTGTAAATTCAACTTTCATGATAAAGAGATTGCACTAGAGTACTTGTTTGAGGTGAATTGAAAAAATACTATTTCTTTTGTTTTTACAGCACAAATATTTGTAATAAAAATAAATATAAAGTGAGCACTGTACACTTTGTGTTCTGTGTTGTAATTGAAATCAACATATTTGAAAATGTAGAAAACACTCACAAATATTTAAATAAATGGTATTCTATTATTGTTTAACATTGTGATTAATCACAATTAATATTTTTAATCGCTTAACAGCCCTCTGTTTTATTACCTCTGTATTTGGCATTGGTGCAATGGCTGCTGGCATGCTGTCCATTTTTGGTGTCCACAATTCAAGTAGGATGTTGCTAAATTGGAGAGGGGTCAGAGAAGAGCCATGAGACTGGTTAAAGGGTTAGAAAACATGCCTTATAATGATAGACACAAGAAGCTCAGTCTATTCAGCTTAACAAAGAGAAAGTTAAGGGATGACTTGATTAGAGTCTATAAGTACATATAAGGGGAACAAATATTTAATAATGGGTTCTTCAGTCGAACAGAGAAAGGTACAACGTGATTCAATGGAGGGAAGTTGAAGCTAGACAAATTCAGACTGGAAATAAAGCTTATATTTTTAACGGTGAGAGTCTTGTACGGCGGGTATAATAGGTCAAGGGTATAATTAGCCACCCCTCGCGCAGTCGCTGCTTATCCCGCTGCCAGATGCCTGGGTTGTGGTGGCCACACCCACATCTCTTCCCTTCCCTAAGGTCCCCACCAGCTGCCGCTGCCTGGCTGCTCCTCTCCAGCTCTCCTCCACTCCACCACCCTCTCCGGAGGTTCCCACCACCCCTTGTTGCTTCTCTCCTCTCCTTCCCCCTCACTTGTCGCCCCCCACCACAGCCACTCGCTGCATCCTTCCTCTCCTCCCGCCCTTCCCCACTCAGCCCCCATGCTGTCACTCGCCACGTCCCTTCCTCTTCTCCGCCATCCCAGTTAACCCCCACCACTACCGCTCACCACTTGCATCCCGCAATGGCAGCTCCTGGTGCCAGCTATGGGGCTGGAGATGGCGATGATGGATCTTGCCCAGAGCTGTTCAGGAAATGCATATTTGAGTGATAGGGCTCTGGGGCAGCAGGGTCCCTGGGCTGACCAGCCAGGGAGTTGCTCTGGTAGTGCAGAGGAGGGCATTGGCGGAGTCACAGCTCTGGTGGATCTGGAGTGAATCCTGCCAGCTTTCTCTCAACTCAGATTCACCGAAGGGTTCCGCAGTTTCAATTCCTCCACTACTGGGTCCAAATGTTAGGCCTAAGCCAGGCTGGCTCCTGCCCCCAGAGAGAGGCACCAGCCAACAGACCTGGCTTGCAGAGCTGGGCAACAAGCCCCCCTCCCAATGCCCAGCACCTCAGAAATCCATCTCGAGTGCCCAGCCCTAGGCTGCCCAGCCAGAAAGCAAGCCCCCCTGCTGTCACAGGAACAAGAGGAGAGGAGGAACACACACAGAGCGAGCAGTGGGGGGAGGGGGCCAAGTGAGAGAGGGGGATGGAGAAGAGGGACGTACCTGGCGAGTGGCGGTGGGGGGCGGGGGGGAAGCAAAGAGGAGGTGGACAGGGGAGGGGGTAGGGCCTGGGGTAGAGCTGGGGTGGACTGTGGGTGGGGTTGCGGGCAGATGAGGAGGGAGGGGGAGCTAACCTCCCCCAGGGGAAGCTTCACCCACCACCCATGGTGAGAGTAAATAACCATTGGAACAATTTACCCAGAGTTGTGGTGGATTCTCCACCAATGACCATTTTAAAATCAAGATTGAATCTTTCTTCTCAAAAGATCTGCTCTAGGAATTATTTAGGGGAAGTTCGCTGGCCTGTGTTATACAGGAAGTCAGACTAGATGATCACAATCATCCCTTCTGGCCTCAGACTCTATGAATTTGTGAAAATAAACTCCTTGACAAAAATCTCCATCTGTCACGTTCTCAGATAAACATTAACTCTCTGATCATCATCTCATTTATATTTCACGACTCTCTTTTTTTATATAGCAGATCCCAGGAGGTGAACTAAAATAATTTGTCACTGAGCAAAATTAAAAAACTGTCAAGAAAAATCCTGC
This sequence comes from Chelonia mydas, assembly GCF_015237465.2. Classification (NCBI taxonomy): domain Eukaryota; kingdom Metazoa; phylum Chordata; order Testudines; family Cheloniidae; genus Chelonia; species Chelonia mydas. The sequence continues at coordinate 109,461,731 of NC_057851.1, read as the reverse complement.
TGAGGGACTATGAGGGAACTCCTCAGGAAATACTGACTCATTATAAGGAGAATTAAAGAAAACTGTTTCAGTTAGACACTGCCATACAACACCATGAGAGGTCAGAAACAGTGTAAAAGGGTCTTTTCAGAACCCTAGAAAGTAAAGATGATCTGTTATGTGCAGTGTAAGACTTTTTCCGAAAGTACTGTGTTTAGTCATTCCTGTTTTAAATCCCTTCACAGACTACTACACAGTTTAAACTTTTCAGAGTAGCAGCTGTGTTAGTCTGTATTTGCAAAAAGAACAGGAGTACTTGTGGCACCTTAGAGACTAACACATTTATTTGAGCATAAGCTTTTGTGAGTTACAGTTCACTTCATCCGATGAATGCATCCGATGAAGTGAGCTGCAGCTCACGAAAGCTTATGCTCAAATAAATTTGTTGGTCTCTAAGGTGCCACAAGTACTCCTTTTCTTTTTAGTTTAAACTTTGTTTCTGGTATGCAGTTTACATTTTTCTTTTCATCCCATTATTCCATTCTATTTTATTATTCCATGTGTTATCCTAAATAATTCTTCATCCTCCTTCTTACTCAAGGGTGACAAAGCAAGTTGCTAATATAGGCCTCCGTATGTTGCCCTGTGTAGTCCAGGTAGACTATGGTGGGGAAGAGGGCACAAGAAATGTGTGTCTCTCTCTTTCTCCTTACCCTACTCTAGTGCATCCATGCAGCAACAAGGCAAGATTCAGTTTAGCACTGCAGATCAGAGGATGGGGGGCTTGGAACATATCCAGTTCTTTAAGTCACCTCCCCTTCACACATATTGGTGAGATATGGAGATTTGCTTTACACTGAAAAATCTAAAAATGTCACCTGAAACAATAACTGCTTCAGACAAAATAATCCACATCTAGAAAGACGTTATAACACAAGAGGTATTATACCCAGCACAAGGTAACTTTGGACCTCATTGTGATGGATAAAGATGAATTAATCACTGCACTAGACATTGGTGGGTGCCCACGGACCAGTGATCATGACTCTTTAAATATGGACAAAGAGAGGACAATCCCAGCCTTGTAATAATTAGCTCTAAAAAGTTAATTCCCTAAAACTAAGGAAAATTATGAGAAAAATGATTGGGAGTAAAAATGTGAATGAAATGTGAATTGGGACAGAAAAATGTGAATGAAAATTGGAAGTTCTTTAAGGGGAGTTTATTAGATCATCGAAAAGCCATGATTCCACAATCAAAAAAGAGGACTACTTTGGCTAAAAGCCATCCTGCTTCAGTGGTGAAGTGAAGGTAGCAATTAGAAATAAAAGTTCAATGGGAAAGCCTTATTAAATGGAGGTATTTCTAGTGCAGTTCCACAGGGATTGGTTAGGCTTGATGCTATTCAATATTTTCATCAGTGATCTGGAAGTAAATATAAAATTGCCAGTAAAATTTGTGTCTGTCACACAGATTGGTGGAGTGGTAAATAAGGATGAGGACAGGGCAGTCATACAGAGCGATATGGATCACTTGGTAAGCTGGGCTCATACAAACAAAATGCATTTTAATTCAGCCAAATGCCAAGTTAAACATCTAGAAAAAAGGAACAAAAGCCATACTTACAGAGTCGGGGACTATACCCTCCATAGTAGTGACTCTGAAACGTACCTAGGGTCCCTGTGGACAAGCAATTAAATATGTGATGCTGTGGCAAGAAGGCCAGTGTGATCCTTGGAAGTATAACCAGGGAAACAATAAGTAGGAGTAAGGAGGATTTTACCTCTGTCTATGGCAGTGATACTGCAGTAATGCGTACAGTTCTGATGGCCACATTTTAAAAAGGATTTTGAAAAATTGGAGCTGGTGCAAAAAAGAGCCACAAGGATAAAAAACTCCTGGCTGGCCTGGGTCAGCTGATTTAGGCGCCTGGGAAGGCTGCAGGGCTAAAAATTGCTGTGTGGATGGTTGGGCTCAGGCTGGAGCCTGAGCTCTGGGACCCTCCCACCTCACAGAGTCCCAGAGCTCAGATTCCAGCCTGAGCCAGAACATCTACACAAAAAAATTTCAGCCTGGAGGGAGCCCAATCCCTGCAAGCCTGAGTCAGCTGACCTGGGTGAGCCACAGGTTTTTTTATCCCCGTGTAGACATACTCAGAGTGAGAGATTTCAAGAGCTTAATCTGTTTAGTTAATATATAAAAAAAGATTCAGACGTGATATGATTAAAATGTATAAATATCTTCATAAGGAGAAAATACCAGGTACTTATGGACTCTCTAAATCTAGAGAAGAAAGGCACAACAAGAACCAAGGGCTGGAAGTTGAAGCCAGACAAATTTAAATGAGAAATAAGGCACACGTTTATACAGTGAGATTGATTAACCATTGGAACAAACTACCAAGGGAAGAGGGGGGTTCGCCATCTCTTGATGGCTTTAGATCATGACTTGGTCCCTTTCTGGAAGATACACTTTGCCAAACACAAGTCACTGGGCTCAGCACAGGGGTAACTGTGTGAAATGTAATGTTGATATTCTGAAGGTCAGACTAGATGATATGGTGATCCTTTCTGACCTTAAACTCTATGACTCTATGAAGGTGATATGCTTCAATGTTATTTGTTGATGACATTTAAAAGAATTCCTACCTACTCCTCATCACTTGCCAGATTCGATCATTGGTACATTTCTCTAGTGAAGGATTAGTGTAGCAATGCATAGGCACCATCTTTATGAGTTGCCCACTGTCTTTATGAGTTGCTCAACCCCAGCTCCGCCCCAGTCCCCGTCCCCAGTCCACCCCTTCCCCACAAGGCCCCACCCCCGCCCTGCCTCCACTCCCCCTCTTCCTGCCTGGAAGCACCCACGGAGTTGGTGTCTATGTAACAATGACTTACTTTCTGGGACACCGTGGCCATATAAAAGCTGTTATATGCTTCTCTGGATATGAATTTAATTATGGCATGTCGTCTTCTGAATTAGTCTCCACTTAGAGCTCAGTAGCTTTATCAGCACCTCACAGTAGACGGGTGCTTTCTTGTTGATAGATGCTAGTCATCCTTGGTCTTGGTAGGTGGACCGTTCTGTTTCTCTGTTTATAATTACAATTGCCATGTCTCCTGGAAAATAGTTTCTGGTGCTCAACTTCCTTGAATGTATGGTTATCTCTGCAATGAGGTTCAAAGTATATCTTCTGCCATTCATTTCTCTGGGTGACTACTGACAGCCTCTTGGGGCTCACCACTTGCTGTGGGTCTACACCTCTGGGAGAGAGCCATAACATCACCTGTCCTGTGTTTATTTTAATATGTGTATTGCACTGACTGAGTGCTACAAAAAAATTAAACCAAGCTAATGCCAGAAACTGGCACAGATCAAACTCACTACCATCCCCCGACTGAAATAAGCATAACAGATGGCTCAGACAGTCTCAAATTAAGAAAAAGCCAGAGTTAAAAAACTGTCTTGCAACATGTCCTACAACCCTCCAAACTCCACTGGCATTAACCCATGTTAAAAAGGAATACATATTAGAGCCAAGGAATCATGATGAGAATGTCCTGCCTGCCTGCTCCTGGAAGCTCAATCCTGGGGATAGACAGCAAAGGTATTCTGGCTGATTGCAAGGACTGAAAAAAATGTAACAGCCTGGGGGCTGTCAACTCTCACCAGAGTCAGTGGGAGTCATGGCCACTCGACTGAAGGAATGATGGTGCCTTAAATATCTGTACACAATCTAGCCCTCCAAGGACTTGTTTTCCTTTTGATATTTTTACTTTTATTTTGACACTTCTGTTTCCTTATTTCTTTCCTGTTCTTTAAATTTGGCAGCCTTTAACTTGACTCTGTCAGTTTTCATTGATTTTATTTAAGGACTTTGTTTAATTTTATTCTTTTCTGTGATCTTTTCCTCTCTCTCCACTCTCTCTAGATTATTAGCTTTTGATCAGCTTCTCTGTTGAAATGAGTGCAAAGGAATGATAGCCACTGGAAAAACTGGAAGAGGCTGTATTTCTTTCCATCCAACATAATGGGTAAATTAGGGTTGAATATGGTGATCTTCTTTGCTTTCCATTACTGAGTCCCTGGGTGTCTCTGCTTTCCATGGTTTCCAGGTCTCAGTTCCATAGCTTAGTCAGTTCAAATCTATGGCTTCTGTGCTTGAAGTGTGTGAGTTTATGCCAGAGTTACAAGTAAACTATGAAAAAAATATTTCAGTGTAGTCTTATGCAACTTTTCCCATGGAAGTCCTTGAAAACTGTCAAAATCCATGGGGTTCGCCATTTACCTGTGGTGTGTGGGTGTGTTTCTTTTTAAAGTAGCCAACTCATTTTGGAAGATAAATGTGTGTTTGTGGACAGAATAGTTCTAAAGGGTGAAATCCTCATCACCTGTGTAATGCTCAGCTAAAGAGCCTTTCTAAAAGGAAACTAAACAGAGGGATGTGGAATCATCTTCTGCAGAACCCTCAGGTCACCAGCATGGCTGCTGATACAGCCCTTAGGCTGTCAGTGGTTATGGCCTGCTACACTATCCCTAAATGGAACATTTGACCAAAGGATTTGTATTCTTTGCAGAGATGTGAGCTACAGAACTGCTTTTCATCTGGCCTACCTATAACACCCCTACCCCTTTCCTTTAGTACCAGGAAGTACCATTCCACATAAAGCCCTGCACAGTTAAGTGCCTCTAAACTTAGCAAGTATATCAGCATCACACTTTGAAAGGTGCACAGGGATTCAGACACACTTGCCAAATTCTTCAGGCAGTAATGTGGCTTAGCAGCATTTGTCCTTAGCAGATGCAAACAAATCATTACACACCAATAGTTTGCATTAATACAATTTTTAACATGCTCAAGAGGTCAGGCACAATTTGTGAGCTCTGCAGAGACTGGCACACATTTCTGGCACACATGCCTCCTGAGGAAGGCAGGAGGAAATATAGACTTCGCAAAGTGCTCAGGAACGGCTATACAGATACTCAATAATTAAGTTGTTCATGGACTTCTACACACTTGCAAGGTGTACAGGGGCTGTGTAATGCCTGCCAAGTTCTTCAGACAGTAATAGTTCATGACACTCTCGAGATATCTGCCAAATGCCACACAACATTCTGAAGCTTCTATTTCAGAACATAAGGATTTTTAAAATACTTCTAACACTGGATTTAGAATGCCAAAAAGCACTTATGTACAAGGCGTAATGTAAACCATAAGCCCTACAGGAAACTTCAGATCCTCCTTCTTTTGCAGATACAATATGACTGAAGAGTGATAAGTTTTTCTATCAGGCAAAAAAAACTAATATCTTTTTACTATCCCATATGTAAAAATGAAACAACAAATTAACATAAATTAGGCAACGGAAAACAAAATTCCCTTCTAACTCTGCCCACACATTGAAAGGTGTAACTTGATTGCAGTATTTCTGAGCATTTGAGAAGGGGTGTTGACTGTTTCGTAAAACACTCCATTTGTTTGGAATGAAGGCCCTGTGGTTGTATTATTAACTGCCTGAGCAATCTGCTCAGCCCAAATTTTCTCAGGCTTCTGAAACTATGTTGTTCACTGGGTACACACACAGGCATTAGAATAGTCACTATCATACTGACTTTATACCATCTTATTTGCAGACTTACTCATATAAAAGTAATATTATACATGGCCTTCCAGTGGGCACCAGAATTAGTGGGGATGGAAGGGCAGCCACAGCCTTAATTATAGAGACACTCCACCACATTTCCATACTACAGTATGTACATTGAGAGCTAACAATTCAACAAAACGAGAGTATATATTATAAACTATTTCTTACATATTGGTCAGTTGAATGAACATTCTGGCCTGAGCTGAATTTCTTACATATTGGTGCTCCAGGAAGCAAGTTTTAGATCTGTGAGGTAAAATACAGCATTTCTCAAAGCCAAAAGAATTGCACTTTGTGTAGGGAAAGTACATCGGAATTGATGGGGAGAACGTCCAACCTAGGGAGCAGGCAGCCCCTTATGCCCTTATACTCTAGCACCTCCAGCTTCCGGGCTAGAATAGGGCTTTTGCTCTGTGCACCCCCTAGTTCTGAAGGGATCATAATCATCAAAATGTGACAGGGGTCTCACCTGGCATTTGATCCAGCCTGATTTAGAGATACTGAAATTCACACCCAGGTTCAGATGTTAAACCCCTCCCCAAAAAGTCTGGGGGAATTTAAAAGCAGGCTTTGAGATCAGGCCCATTTCCACCTAAAACCCATTAAACAGTCATTGAAATCCTGGAAACACTGTGTAAGCAGTATCACTGTCCTATTTCCTTTCTATTGAAGCCTTTTGATGCACAGAGTTTGCCCCATTAAACTTGTGCCCAACTCCATGTGTCAATGGATACATTACTATAAATGAAAACTCACCAGTAGCATTATTTGCCCATGAAAGAATTAACACATTGTGCACTCGTCATTGAAGTGAAAAAGTGCTTAGGAAGTGGGGTATATTTCCCTCTCATCCTCACAAGTTGACCCAACAATGTATGTAAGGACATATCACAGCTTGTTTAAAAGAATTACAAAATGAATTGCGAATAAGACTATAGTTCTTTTAATATACTGCTCACTTATCAGGATTACTGTGTATCATGACCTTAGCATCTTCCTAGCACTATTTCTCTGTTTTTATTCTGAATGTATTAAGATATGAAGATGCAGATAATCAGAACACACGCACACACAAAAGATAGATAAGTTGCTTCTGAACAGTTGTTACATTGTGTAGGTTTGTGGGGAGGTGTTCTTGGTAAGCTTACATCAGAAGTGGTTTTGCAATTCTGGACAGGAAAGTAAGACTAATACATACATTTAAAATGCCATTCTCCGCTCTTCTCCTTTTTATTTTTCTCGCAGTAAGATCCTTGCCAGATTCTGCACTACCCTGTGCAGTAAATACAAAGTTTTCGGAAATCTCTGTCAGTGGGTAGAGCTTTGTGCAGGGACACAGATCCTAATATTATGGGACCTAAGAGCTCTTGTGAGTGCCCAACAAATTTTTTTAAGAGCAATGGCCATTGCCAAAAGGACTGTGTTACATAAATGGAAATCAACTTAAAGTTTAAATATGGAAGAATGCCACAAATGAAGGCTGAGCAAATTGGGAAATGATATAATGAGCTGCTTGGGCAGGGAGTGTTGTCTTCTGCTTGATGGTCTTGATTCTCCCATTCCAACTGTCTGGGTACACTACTGCAGCTATACAGTACCCCACTGATTTCAGACTCTTCATTCCATCTCTGATTATAGTTGGACTCTGCAAGTGTGCAGCAGGACAAACTGTCAATTGCAGGATCAGTGTGTGTGTGTGTACAGTCCCCCACACAATGGGGCCCCCATACAAACTAGGGCATTGAGGAGCTACTATGATACAAATAATAATTACTAATAATGACAAAGGAAGGGAAAAATTCCCTATGATAAACAGACTCTCAAGAGTTCAGAAAGTCCCTTATATTAGGCACTAGATTGAGAGAAGGAGCTAACATTCTAACCCTCTTCTCTATAGACAGAGGGCCTTGACACTGATTTTATTTTCTTGGAGGGGCACAGGCCCGCAATGGCAGAACTATCATGATATAAAACTAAATAAAAATAAATTATATTGGGAATCTTTCATACCAGAATTAGTTTTGCTATCACTTTTGATATTGTCTTATCTTGATTCTCTGTACCATACACTATCTCTGTTTTCGTTTACATATGTAGGAAATAATTTGAAACTCAAGAGGTTTGTTTGCATGCCTGCCTAAATACAGCAACACCTTGGTTGGCAGGCTCAAGGAAGGAATAAAAATATTTTAGCTATAACTCCCAGCAGCACTGAAATCAAGACCATAATGTCCCCTAAGACAGCTTTCTCAGGAGGACCACACTTCAGCAGCCATAGTTTGTGCAGCTGTAATGTAGTAGCTGTTGTTATATAGAGCAAATGGGTATTCTATCAGTCAGTCTCTGTTTGTAATGTTATGGACAGTGTGTAAAATGAAGGACTAACGATTGACACTGAAGTTTTATTTATCAATTGACGACAATTGACGATGAAGTTTTATTTATCAGACCATCTGGAGTAATTTCCAAATGTAAATACTACTGGCAATTTATTTCGAGATAGCAGCAGAGCACATGTAGCAAAGTTGAGCTAACAGAGGACTCAAGCACCCCTGGAATCTCTATGCCAAATTTTAAAATATATTTTACGCAAATGGGACAGATCCTTGCTCATTGTAAGACCTTTTTTCCTGCTGCTCCTGTGGATACAAAGGATACCTAAAGGTGCCATAAATAGATACAGGGATGAATTGAATAGTAAAGGCTGGTATAGTCCCAAATAGATCATACAGATAATGCACATGCGCACTGTATGGGCAGAGATTATTTTGAGCTGCCTCACAGGCAGCACAGCAAGAGGTGACCCACTCATGGTGGCTTCCACATTGCTCCATATTCTGAGGTTTTATTTTTTAGAAACATTTCTCTAGCAGCTTTTAAACGGCTGTGAAGACAGCTTTCAAAATGTGAGCTTTCAAAAAATGTGACCAACACATTGATGTCAGCTTGAGTCAGCAGATAGCACAAAACAGTATCTGTGAGAAGCACGAACTGCTCTCATTCATCTCAATGGTATGTTAACTCTGATGTCTACTGACAGCATCCTAAATGTTACTATTAACTATTTCACTGCTGATCAAAACATGCTAGAAAGAACTGAGATTATATTATAATCAAGATATACACACTTTACTATCCGTAGCATCTTATTTTGGCCTCACAAAATGGGCACACTTTAGGAGCATACTACAGTTGTTCCCCCAGTCTGACCCTTCTGCATGTATGAGTGAGTATTGCCTCCAAATAGTAACCATGTAATCAGTCTGCTACTTATCTCACAGTCTACATGCCATGCCATGATATACATTAAACAAGGTACATTCCTTTCAATTAACAAATGGAATAGTCCTCCTCAGTGTTTCTGGCTTTGATGTTAATCGCTGATAACCAGACAGGAAAAGGCTGCAGGGTTAGGATCACTAGGAACTCAATTACTAAGGTGATGAGCACAGTACAAACAACTGGATACTTTTCAAATTGTGGAACATCTTGTATATTATGTAGCATCAAAGGTTCAGCAACCCAGGAAATTTGGAGATAAAATGCAGGCAGGAAGCCAGTGTATCTTTTCTTTCTTTTGAATTAGGATTTCCACCCCTTTTGTCTTCCTACAAATAGGTGGCTAAGCTTTCAGTAAACCACACTTCACTTGCTTTGACCTATTAGTTTATTTCCTTTATTAATTATTTTCTATGTAAGACAGTCAGCCTAATTTCCACTGCCTAAAGAATTCAAAAATGTCTCCTTTTACCAATACAGAATGAAGTTCTGGTGGTGCGCATCAAAACTGGAACCTTCAGAGGTCTGTCAAATATTGAGGGTGCAGAATCCTCAATAGCCTGTGGATGTTTCTAAAAACTTCATTGCACAAACATGCATCACTGCACTTTTTAGGCCTGGTCTACACTTAAAATGTAGGCCAACATAGGCTCTGTCACTAAAGAGTGAGCAACAATCGCTAATGCCAGCCTAACCCCTAGCATCCATGCAGGTAGGTCAATGGAAGAGGGCTTCTGTTAACCTAGCTACTGTTGCTCAGGGAAATAGTGTTGCTCAGAGAGAAACCCCCACTTCTGTCTCTATACTATGGGGTTATCACAGCATATGCTGCTATAGTCTCTGTAGTGACTGCTCTGTGCTTTATGCCATGGGATTGTAGATTGGAAGGTCTTTGGGACAGAGACTGTGTCTTCCTCTGAATTTGGAAAGCACTTAAGACATTTTGGGAGCTACTGCGATCTAAATACTTTTATGAAAATAATGATAAGTTAGTGATCACTGATTGCTTTTTTGTGTGAATATTTTTGTCCCTAGCCCTGGTGCTTTCCTTTCTTTACAATGATTTGCATAAAACACTTCTTCAACCTTGTTTGTACTGTGCCCAGGCATTCACCATTTCAATTCCTTCGGAGCCCCCTTTGGTGCAGGGATCTCTTCTAAATGGGGTCCGCAGAACATGAGGAACAAGATCAAAATCCTGAAAGAGGTTAGGGTCAGGGGAGTCAGGCTGCTAGCTACTGCAGGGAGTCAAAGCTAAACGCTACACTGATGACCCTGGCAGCTTGGTAATTCAGATAATTTAGGGGCAGGCTCTATGGCCTATTTTTGTTTGATTCGTTTTTTGATTTCTGGTGTGTGTATGTTTTTCCTATTTTACAAAATATAACTAACTGACATATACCTACTCTATATCCTGTATATTTTACATGCCATGTTATTAAATTATTAAAAAGTTTCCATTTTATATGCTATAAAGTATGTTTTCAGTGTTGATGATGTTTTCAGTGGGATTTAATTTTCCCACTTGGGTCCAGTTGTTCTGCGCAGGAAGCAGCACCTTCACTGTGAATTTCCTGGTTTTCTTATGTTTGTGCTTTGTTTTTCCTCATAAGAGTAATGTTCTTTTCAGGAATACATAGAGAGCTCAACTGAGCATCTCCTCATTTTCAAACATTTGAGTTTGGGTTTCAAAGTCCCTTGTTCTGGAGCAGTACAAGGAGCAGAGGGCTGTGTTAATGGCACTTTTTGGATAGAATAGAACCACAACTGTCTAGCTACCCCTTTGATTGATGAATGTTTTCAGTTTCTGGAGTTAAACTTAAAATCTTCTGCTGCATCTTGCATATTAATACTCTTCCTACTGTGGTGAGAATAGCCTGTGGTCACAGTGGAAAAATGCTGATATTTCAAATAAAACCCAAGAACAAAAATAACTACATAAATAAATCTTGGGGATCTTAACCAACACAGAATTGGAATCCAGCTATCCAGCCAATCAAACCCCCAAATGTTTACTTTAGAAGAGGACTCGTATTTCCTGTTCTGACAAGCATATCACTAGTCAATGTTCTAATACAAAACTGTCCATTCATAAAAATCATGTACATGACCATACTACACACATCTCATTGAGCTGTTACAAGAGAGTGCACTGAATGTTCTCAAGTTCAACAACCACAAGCAAAACTAATGATTCAGCATTGGGTCATCTAGGGCCAAGAGAAGCATGATTTGCTCAGACGCTTATGTGGGGAAAAAAGCAAACAGTATATTTTGATGGTTAGATTCACCTTTGAGCAGAAAGAGGCCCACACAATGCCCTATGTACTGTTTAAATCCCACATAAATCCCGTGTTAAGTCAGGTCTTGAAAAGGCCTTCTCCAAAGGAGTGGATTTCGTGCTACATGCCCAGAGATTAGCCACTCCCATTGAAACAGACTTTAGATGAGGTCTTGGCTCTATAAACACAACTAATTGACTTGCTGACACACTCCCAGAAATCAGTGGTCAAAACAATGCTCAGTCTAAGGGTATGTCTACACTGGAGCTGGAAGATATAATTTCCAGCTTGAGAAGATACCTTGATCAAGCTAGCACAAATGGAAGTGAAGCAAATACAGAAGTGTAGCAATGGCGGTGCAAGAGGTGGGATGGGCAAGCTACCTTGACTATGATCCCATCTGAGAACCCAAGTATGTACTTGTGTGGCTAGCCTCCTCCCCCCCCGACTGCTTGTGCTGCCATGGCTATATTTCTATTTTTAGCACACTAGCTCGATCAAAGCTAATGTGGGTATGTCTACCCAAGCTGGAAATTACACCTTCCAGGTCCAGTGTCGATATAACCCAAGATGCCAATTTTCAGATGCCAATCTTGCATTTTTCCCCAAATCAAGAAGTGTTAGGATCCAGGTAGCCTATTCGAGAAGTAACAGCCTGCTGAAATATTTGGATTTAGACTTAAAATTTGGGAATTTTTGGATCCAAGGGTTTTTGTTTTGGACTTCTCTCTAATCAAAGAGAAAGCAAAGGAGGGAATTGATATACTCTTCCTGTTCCTTGTGCCAAGCATGTTCTTCTGCCCTCCATCAAATTAATCTGACAGCTCATCCCTATTCTAACCTTGCAATAAATATTGTAAATAGTTATCCTTTTGTGAGGATTTTTCCTCATATCAAGTGTATTTTTATGTCCTTGTAAGTTCATTTAAAAGAAAATAAAAACAGATCATTGAGACAAGACTTTTTTTTTAAAAACTGAAGAATCAAAAAAATTTTGTTTCTTGGCAAATATGCTCTTCCCTAAGAACAGATATGAAACAACAAAGGTTAGCTTTCACATTTTGTTCTGCCTGGTTTTTCTTTAAGAAGGATTTCTGCATAGCAATATGGTCACATTAAACAGAGATAGCTATAAGAAGTGATAGTTATTAGAACAGTCAAAAAGCTAAGTAGATGAAAATCTCTATAAAAGGACTTTCAAATCAAACCAGTTACCAGAAGGGTGCGGTTTTTGCTGACTTTGCCTTATTTGTTTTTATAGGAGAAGAATAAATGCAAATGACATTGCAAAGATAAGATTATGTAAAGAGAAGAGTGATCTTAACCTGCATTACTAACACCACCTTGCTATCTGGATGTAAAAAAACACACTTCTTCTGCAGGGAAGACAAAGCCAGAGCAAACCATCACCACCAATGCTCATGAAATGTGAAGTTCCTCTCCAAGCCCCTCCATGACTTGTTCCCATGCATGGTGAAACTACATCAATTTCATAGTGTTCAGGGCATTCTACATCTGCAGAGGGGTTGGCAGAATTTCAGCCTATGCAACAGAAAAAAAAAAGCCACTGCACATGCATGCACACACACAACTTTGCTTGCAGTTATGTTCTGGTCAGCCCCCTCAAACTGGGTGTAAATGATCACCTGCAGAGATAGACACTGAGAGAAAAACCATGCAGATGTTATGGAGAAGCATACGGATACCGGACCTGCACTCTCCAGTGCCCAGAAGCAGCCAACTCCCAGAGAACTTACCAGAACTATCTTAGCAAACAGGATGGGGCTAGTCGTTTCCCATGTTGACACATCTCCACCCTGCCAGTAACCAGCTAATATTAACCTCACCCTAACAATCAGAAAGAAAGAAAAACACTGTGCACTGTGAAGAAGACAGTGAACAGTATATATTTCTGCACTTTTATGAGAAAATCAAAACACAATTTTATAAGCAAAATAATCTGGTTAGGGACAATGCTGATAGTATATTTTCTGGGCATATTTATTCCTTGCATTTTTAAAATTATTAAAGATTTTCTATATTAGAAACTGAGATTTGTATCTGTCACATTATTTGCTCCCACTCCTTTTTTTATCACTTGAAGTCATTATGATTTTTGTGCCTTCAAATCCCTCTGCAGGTCCAACTCTGTTGTAATACCTATAAAAAAAAGCAGCCAATTAATAAAGGGTGGGTTGAGGGAAGATAAGATTAATTGACTTTTAGCTGTAACAATAAAAAATATCAAAATGTATATGTGTAGAATAAAATTGCATTTTTTTGATTAGGTCCCTCTCCCCCAACTCTTTGTACATTGCTTGTTTTAAATTAGATTGTAAATTCTTTGGGTCAGGGACTGCATCTTCCTGTACATTGTCATAGATTTTTAAGGTCATTATTAGATCATCTAGTCTGACCTCCTGTATAATACAGGCCAAAAATTTTAACCAATTACCGCTGCACTGAGCCCAATAACTTGTGTTTTACTAAAGCATACCTTCTGGAAAGGCAACCTGTCTTGATTTGAAGACATTGGGAAATGGAGAATCCACTATTTCCCTAGGTAGTTTGTTCCAATAGTTAATCACCCTCTGTTAAAAATCATCATTTACACCTGTCATCATCATCATCATGTTCCCATTACGCCTCTGGCATTTAGGGCAACGACAAAGCTCCTCCACTCCTGTCTGTTTCTGGCAAGTCTTTCAATGGTTCCCCAGCTGTGCCCCAGGTTTTTCAGCTCGGCTTCCACAGCTCTTTGCCATGTTGTTTTCAGGCGGTTTTCGTTTTCGCTTGCCTTCAGACATCCATCTTATTGCTACTCTGGTAATGGAATCAGTTTCCATCCAAAGCACATGGCTAATCCATTTTCAACATCTCCTGGCAAGGATGGTGCTCAAATTCTCTTGGCTGCACTGTGTCAATAGATCTTGGTTTGAGATTGTTCTGGGCCAAAAGATACGGGGGATTTTTCTGAAGTAAGATGTATGGAATGAAGACAGTTTGGACAGGTCAAACTTTCTCATTTACACCTGTACTTAATGTCAAATGCTATCATTCTGATTCGGTAACTTGTTGAACTTGCTTAGCACAGGTATAAATGATGACAAGGGGCAGGAAAATCATGAATCAGGCCCATTGATTCCCACTGGAAAAGAGTAGAGGTCTAATCCTGTCCTGTAAAAAGAGAGAGAACTTTAACCACACCAGGAGGAAATTTTTTTATTTAACCTTGAAGACATGTCCAAGAAAACCTACTGGACTTGTGATATCGTTTTCAGATTTGGAGATAATAGCTTTGGGCAGATGACAAGTATCTGCTGGCTCATAGTGTTATTCAGGGATCTATGGTTATAGTTGTCCAGGTTAATCCTGTTGAGAAAGCAGGACACATTTCAGCCATTAACTCCAAGGGGGAGGAGCAGTGCACGGTCGGTTAGGAGAGAATGCACATTTCTGGGAGGAAGAAACCGCTCACAGTTCTCAGCAGAGGGCCTGCACACCATGCGGCCCCCGGGGGCTCACTGTGCGGCCCGCGGGGGGAGTTGGCAAGCGGCGGAGTGGGGCAAGCCAAGGGCCGGCTGCTGGGCGGGCGGGGTGGTGAAGAGGCCAGTGCCGGGGAAGGGGGGGTGAGGAGGCGAGCCTGGGTGCGGTGGGGGGATGACGAGCCGAGCGGGCGGGCGGGCAGTGGCGGCAATACCGGATTTATCATGGACCCGGCCCGGCCCGCTCTTCTCCGTCCCCCTGCTCCCTCCTGTGGGGGCAGACGCTTGATGCTGCCGGCAGCCGGGGACGCTGGCAGCCAAGCTCCCCCTCCCCCTCTCCCTCTCCCTGCCGCCGATCAGCCGCTTGCCGGCAGGAGGGCGGGGGAAGAGCGGAGCCTCAGCACGCTCACTGCTCCGGGGAGGAGGGACCGTGGCCTGGGGGAAGGGGCTGGAATCGGGGCATACCCTCTCCAGCCCCTGCTCACTGTGAGCACCCCCCCCCCCAGCCCTCTGCCCACCCTGACCCCTCTCACACACCCCCAGCCCCCTGCCACCCTGACCCCCCCGCACCTCCCCAGACCCCTGCCCTGACTCCTGAATCCCCCCCGCAGCCCCTGCCCTGACCCCTGCACTCCCTTCACACACCCCCAGCCCCCTGCCCTGACCCCTGTCCCCCCATCCCCCCTCACACATCCCCAGCCCCCTGCCCTGACTGCTGCACCCCCCCACATCCCCACCCCATCCTGAGCACCAAACAGGAGCTTCCCCAGGTAAGCACTCCACATCCCAACCTCCTGCCCCAACCCGGAGCCCCCTCCCTCACCCTAGCTCCTGGTCAGACCCCACACCCCAATGTTTTTTTACAATATTTGGAAAGATCATTACATGTCCATCGAGACCCTCCGTGATTTTCAAGTGGTCTATGGAAAAATAAGTTAGACTACAAGAACAACCAAGGTACCTCACTTTATTTTCATTTACTTGCTATTACTTAGAGGAGAAGGATGAAGAAAAAAAGAATGAAAAACGGGGGTGGGGGGAGATAAGAGCGAATGTTCTTTTTCTTGGCTGGGTCCCAAGGAGGGTCCCCAGAAATGAAGCTGAGCACAGAGCCGGCAGACCCCACTAACTCTAAATCCACCACTGGCTGTCACGTCATCTGGGCTGGGGATACTGTGTCAGCTGATCCCCAGAGTCTCCAACCTACCTGGGCAATGCAGCAGACATGGCCCTGCCCACTAGCTCCTCTCCACTCCCTAGCCCACTCACCACTCCCCCCCCCCCTTAAGGCTTAGCCCTCTCACTTTTAAAAATGATTGTTTTACGCCGCCCCCCCCTCACTCCACTCCCAAGGATTTTCTGGCAGCCCTGTTGCCAGGTATCCAGTTATCCAGGTTTAGACTGGAAACTGCAGTAGAAAACGGGACCTGAGTGTCCGGTTAGCGGTGCTGGCTGAAAACTAAAAGTCCGGTTATAGGAGTAAACACATTAGCCTCTGCTCCTCCCACTCCCAGCACCCACCCCAGAGGGCTGGAAGAGAACCTCTCCTGCTGCTGCGGGAGGAGGGGCAGCTCAGTGCAGAGAGACACAAAGAGACTGGGCTAGAACCAGGTAGGTACCCGCTCTATGTGGGCAGGGGCTGGGGGGATCCTGTTTAGCCCCACCCTTGCTCCAGGGACCAACCCTAGCTCCTGCCCCGGGGGGGGGGGCCACAAATATGTTTGGTGCCAGGCCCACAAAAAGTTAATTCGGCCCTGAGTGGCGGCAAGGCTTTATACTTGAGGGGGGGTAGGAGGTGAGTGGTGAGTCGGTGGCTGGAGCAGGGCATCCATTTTCAGTATTTTAATTTTTGGTACTGCATTGGTTGTCTGCTGTGTGCAGTAATATAGTGACCCCCTGTGTCTCTGAATGAGGCTTTATACTTGTGGGGGGAGGGGGCGAGCGGGTGGGCAAAGAGGTGAGCAGTGAGCCAGCAGGGGTTCTAGGGGCAGGCGAGTTTCTGGCAGAGGAGGGAGGAGGTGAAAGGAGATGAGTGGTGGGTGGGGGACTGACTAGGATGGACGCAGCAAACCAGCAGGTGGCTAGGGAGTGAAGAGGGGTGTGATGGTGGGGCCGAGTGGGGTGGGGGCAGGTTCTATTTTACTGCTGTGATCTGGTTACCCTATGCGCGCCGTTTCTTTCCCCCTCTACAGGCTTCCACACACCATCAGTGCCTTGCTAGTGTGCCATGCGCCATGAGATATCTCTTCTCTTTGTGTATGACTGTGAGTGTTTCCCTTGTGTGTGAATTTATTCAATAAAATCTTGAGCTTCATAATAGATACCATGAGTGAAACGAAAAATAAAAAAATAGAATCAGAGCTCAGAGTTTTCAACACTGAATGGACGAATAAATACTTATGTACTGTTTCCAAAGACAAAATACTTTGCCTCGTGTGTCGCAAAATGTTAGCCGTTCCGAAAGAATATAACCTTCGGCAGCACTTTGAAACTAAGCATCCCAATCTTGCCAAATTGAATCCAAATGAAAAAGAAATTAAAGCAGCCAGTTTAGCGAAAAACCTTAGTGGAGAATAGCAAATTTTCAAGAAAGTGAGCACTGAGTAAGCTTTCAAATTTCTAAGGAAATTGCTGCTGCTGGGAAATGCTTCACAGAAGGCGAGTTTTTAAAAAAGTGTATGTTGATTGCTGTATCTGAGTTATGTCCAGAAAAGAGGGGAATATTTGAGAATGTCAGTCTATCACGCATGACTGTACAGAGAAGAATAGCTGATATTTCCACCAATCTAAGTGATCAGTTAAAGCAGAGAGTCAGTGAATTCTGCTTTTACTCCCTAGCTATGGATGAAAGCACCGATTTAAAAGACACTGCCCAACTTCTTATTTTTATTAGAGGTATTGATAAAAACTTTGAAATTACGGAAGAACTTGCTGGCATGTGCTCCATGACAGGTCGCACAACTGGAAAAGAAATCTCCAGTGAAGTGATAAAGTGCATGAATGATAAGTCAGGATTAGATTTCACAAACTTGGTGGCCATTTGTACTGATGGTGCTCCAGCTGTGTGCAGGAAAAAAAGTTGGAGCAGTTAATCTTCTTGAAGAATTTATCGGGAGACAAATAACCAAACATCACTGCATTATACATCAGCAGGTTTTGTGTAGCAAAGTCTTAAAATTTGAGCATGTAATGTCAGTGGTAGTTTCCATTGTAAATTACATCCGTTCTAGAGGACTAAAACACGGGACATTTCGAGCCTTTCTTGAAGGGATAGACGCTGAGTGCAGTGACTTAATCTACCATATGGAAGTGAGGTGGTTGAGTCGAGGAAGAGTTCCAGCGTTTCGTTGCTTTGAAAGAGGAGGTAGCAAAATTCCTAGAAAATGGGCCAATAAAATTCCCATTTGAAAATGAGTCCTGGAATCAAGGTTTCTTTTACTTTTGTGATATTACAGCACATCTGAATGATCTCAACATTCAACTTCAGGGAAAAAATCAACTTATATTTCAAATGTGTGCAACAGTGAAAGCTTTCAAAATGAAACTGAAACTTTTCAGAAGTCAGCTGTCAAAAGGTGAAATGTGTCACTTTCCCACTTGTGCACAGCGTATCCCCTCAGCATAAACATGCCGAGTTAGGAGAAAAATACACAAAGCACATTAATCTTTTGATTGAAGAATTTGACAGAAGACTTACTTTGTCTAAAGAAGAAGATGTCTAGTTGAAGCTGATTGAAGATCCCTTTTCTGTGGATCCAGAGGAAGTGCCACTAGATTTGCACTTGGAGGTTATTGAACTTCAATGTTCGGCAGTTTACCGAAATAAGCACAGAGAAAGCAGCCTGCGGGACTTCTACAAAAGTCTGGACAATGAAAAATTACAAGAATCTTATCGAAGTTGCACTGAAATCGTTCAGCATTTTTGGAAGCGCTTACATATGTAAATAAACATTTTCCATCATGAACATGAATAAAAACAAGCAACGTTCTTCCCTGACTGACGACCATTTGGAAGACATTATGAAAATATCCACTTCAAATATGACCCCTAAATATGACAAGCCTGTTGCCGAAAAGAGATGTACTATCTCTCATAAAATTTGCAAGGTAATTATGAAAAATACAAATGTTTTCTTTCAACGGAACAGGTGTTTTTCATTTTTCCATGATTCATAAAAAAAATTAAAATTTAAAAAATTGTTTGCTTTAATTGAAAAATTCTTAATAAAGTATCACCCCTTCCCCCAACCTTCCTTTTCGGCCCGCAGCTGTTTCGGCAGGGCAGCGCTGGGTGGGGGGTTGTTTCTGCGGGGCCGGGCGGCCATTGCTGGGCGGGGACGGGGGGGGGGGGGGGAGTGTTTCCGCAGGGCTGCAGGGTTTCGGCCCTCAGCTGTTTTCTTTGGAGTAATATGGCCCTTGCTGCTTTACGAGTTGTGCAGGCCCGAATGACCCAGAATTGATTTCAATGGGATTCAAAGACTGCTCGTCTTAGCCGAAGGGGAAATTGGAGGCTCTTTTGTGCTCTGATGAAGAAGTGGTTGATCTTCCCACAACGCCAGGAGAAAAGATCTTGTCGTAATGCTGAAAATTAAAGGTGGGCACAAGCTAAAAAATTTGGACCTAGACCTCCTTTAAATGGTGTTCCTAAGTGGTGTTATTTTCTTTTTTAATTAAAACCGCATATTAGTGGCAGCAGCACATATAATTTTGCCTCCATCCAACCCTTTCCCATCACTGCGTTCCAAATTTATGCATGTATTCTGTCCCCTGTGGAGCTACAATAATCCTAGCCCTATTTCACAATGTCATCTTTAAGGTAAATCAGTTTCTAGACCTCATTGTATTGACAACATCCCTTGTAATGGACAAATATATAGAGACAAGTGATGAACTCAGGTTCGGACAGTGAAGGAAAGGGGGAACAAATTTCAAATGTTTTATTCTAAATGTACTTGCAATTCTAAAGGCTACATGTATCTCTTTCTCCAACTTCTGAACAGTAAGAATCTTTCTATAGAAACATCCACCTGGACTGAACCAGGTGAAAAATAATGGTTCTGCTAGCTTGCAAGGAGTGACAACTGTGGCGTTGTCACCTTCTCATTGTTCTGAGTTACTGCTATGAAAAGGTGGGACTTCGTTAGGAGAAGAAAGCAGTCTTTCACCTTAACAGATGTCACATTTCCGTTATAGAGAGACAGATCCAAACCAGAACTCTGCATCTGAACACCTCGGAATTAGGGGAGCTTCAGAGTCCAAAATCTTGGATGTAAAGCTATATACTGAAGGGTTTGAAATCCAGAGCCAAATTTTTGTGGCTTGTGCCCTCCTCTGACTTTCAGCATCAGGGAAAGCTCTTTTCACAGATGAAAATATTTCTAATGAAACAGAAGCAAGGGCAGCATTGCAGAACCGTCTGTCTTTGACAAGAAGAAGAATGATTACAACCCCTGGTCCCAAACAACCTCCTTCCCTGCCCCTACACTCCAATACAGAACTAAAGGAAAATAATGTGAATGGCACCCAGCACAATGGGAATTAGTGTGAATTTGCCAACCCACTAGGGTGCTCAGACTTCCATAGAGTTTAGGACTTATTTCTTTATAAATTGAATTCACTTGATTGAGATGGGCAGGGAAAGGAGCATGAGAATGAGAATCTATCATTGTCCTGGCTGGAAAGGTGTGTTCTGAGAGAGAAGGGAGTTGGCCATGGTTTTGGACAACATACTACTGCTTTTCAGAGTTTAACATTCCTACTTAATATCTGATCTATCAAGCAGTATAGGGAGGTTAGCACCGCAGCAGTGTGAAGCACTTTAAACAATTAAAGGAGAAGGGGAGTCTGAACACATTAGCATTCTGAATCTAGGCTATTCAGATACAGTTTTCCAGTAATTAAAGACGTACATACTGACCTTCCATCAGCTATTGTTTTAGACCAAGCTCTGTTTCAATGGAAGTGAGCAAACACATTCCTGGCTTGATATCACCAGTGTGTTCTTTGAGGTCCCCATACCCTTGAAAGAGATGGACCCAAGCTGCAAAATGTGGAACCTGTACTGAAATTTTGTAAAGAGCAGGTGGGGCTCAGATTTGAATCCAGATCTAAATGTCATGAGAAAGCAGCATTCCATTAAGAGTTAGCCAAGACGAGTTATGAAATTCAGATTCCATGTCACATTTTTTCCAATCTGAGGATGCTTGGATCCAAGACCATTTCTAATTACAGAGGGAGCAGTTTCAGATACAAGGGATGCGTTGTGCTTGACTAAACACATGTAAGAGCTTAAGTCTGAACACAAAACACCAAGGCAAAAAGTTAGTTAAGCCTAAGATTTCAAATGGCTCAGTTTTTGCAACTGGATTTTGCACCTCCCTCCCAATTTCAGTAGTCAGCATGTCACGTGCTGCTGACCACTGAAATGCTGGCGACAAAGCCTTCCTCATATATTATTTTATTTGATTATTAAGTTGCCCAGCATGATTTAAATTGATCTCCTCTCCTGCGAGGCCCTCTGTGGGAGGGCTGCCAGAATCTTGGGCAGGTCACTTAGGGCTAGATTCACATAAGGACTTAGGCACCTAGCAGCCACTTTAGACACCAAAATCTCAGACCCCACTGAGATTCACATAGCCCCCCCTTCAGCGGTCGCTGAACGCTGTAGGGACCTAAACTTGCTTGGTGCCTAAATTTTGTAGCCAGAGTTCCCTAAGTATGTATATTTCTGCTTCTGAGCATGAGATGCCTGAGCCCCAGAACAATGCCTGAACCAGGGGAAGTTTTCCTTGGCCTAACTCACCGCAGGGCCCAATCTGGTGAATGTGCTCAGACATTGCCTACTGGATCGGGACCCTAGGGGTGAGTTTACACAATATGCTGGGTGGGGTGGGGGGCGATGGGGGAGGAGCTTCCTCACAACTTTGAGCCCAGTGGTTAGAGAACTTACTTGGGATGTGGGAGACTCCCCAGTTCAAGTTCCCCCTCCACTCCAGGCAAAGAAGGGATTTGAACTGGGCTTTGTCACCACCCATGAGTGCTCTAACCACTAGGCTACATAGTCTCTCTCACACTTGCTCCTCTTTCTGGCCCAGTGACTCTGTAACCCAATGGTTAGAGTACCAGCTGGTGGAAGATGGACTTGAACTCTCACATCCCAGGTGAGTAGCCTAAACATTGGGCTAAAAGTTCAGAGGGAAGTCTTCCCCGCATCCTCTTGCTAGAACAGCAGAGGCACCTAATGCCAAGAGAGGGTTTGCAGCTGAGATGCTCTAGTAGAGGAACGTGCCTCCCCTGCAGCCTAGACTTGGGTGTCTATCCTTGGGAGAGGAGCAGGGCTTAGCACACACCCCTCTTCTTGGTATCTCCCACTGCCTACCTTCGAGCATGCTGGCTTTTGAGAGACCGATTCCGAGGCAGCTCTCTCCCCGCATTTGCTATATAGGGAACCTAGATGGCTAACTCAGGCTCTATGAATCCCAGTAATTTTCTAGGTGCCTAACTTTCTTGGTGATTCTAGCCCTAGTCTAGCAGTGCCTCAGTTCTCCCTCTGTCAAATGGGGATAATGGCACTGATCCATGTCACAGGGGTGCTGTGAGGCTAAATAAAAAAAGATTCTGAGCAATCTTCATATACCAGATAGACAAGAGCTGTTCACACTGTGACAGAAACAGGGCAAACATGCAATCGATTTTAATCCTGCACAGTGATCCTCCCGTGTAACATCCAGTTGGAAGTCAAGGGGACCCTGCAAGGGCAGAAAAGCCTGCACAGGCAGATCTCTGAAGGATCAGGGTCTTAAGCAGGGATGTTGCTAGCACTGGGTCGACTGTAGAGTAGACAGCATCTGAGAGTTCAATTAAACACCCACCCCTGGCCCGTGCCAGCTGACTCAAGCTCACAGGGCTGGGGCTAAGAGGATGTTTAATTGCAGTGTAGACTTTTGGGCTTGGGCTACAGCCCAAGTTCTATAACTCTCCCATCTTGCAGGGTCCTAGAGCCCAAAAGTCTACACCACAGTTAAACAGCCCCTTAGCCTGAGTGAATTGGCACAGGCCAGCCATGGATGTTTAATTGCAGTGTAGACATATCTTAAGAGGCTTTTAGGTCATGTTGTCTATGTTGGGAAAACATGTAGATGGAACTGAACTGGTGTCAGCAACTGTGGGAATTTTTAGAAAATCTCCCAAGTGCAGGCAGGACCCACTGGAGTCTGTTTAACACGCAAAATGCCTGGGGAGGGGTGGGGACAGGGACCGGAAGAAAATGTAAGTTACATGAATTTAGCCTCCCACTGAACTCCTCAGAACATGGCTACACTATGAGCTAGGTCTGTGATTCTCAGCTCACACAGACATACTCTCATTGAGCTTGTATGCTAAAAATAGTGGGTAGGATGGGCAGTGGCCGCATGGGCTAACGGTGCAGTGGGTATGTACTTGGCATGACTAGCTTATAGTGTCACTCGCCGCTGCACTATTTTTAGCATGAAACCTTGATGAGCACTAGCGTGGATGCAAGCTGGGAGTCACATTCCTAGCTCATAGCATAGAGGTAGCCTTAGGCTTACCTGTGAATTTGGCCACATGTCTTTATTTGGGATTTGTACACCCTGAAACACGCTGTCAGTGCTTACTCAATAATGGGTCCTTCTCCCATATCACCTGATCAGCCCTAGTGTAGAATCAATGCTAATTTACAGACCAGGAGACTCAATGGAACTGGCATCTCTGCACTATAAGCCAAACTCTCTGCTGGTGTAACTCCATTGTGCCAGTCAAGAATTTGGCCCCATGTTTTCTGAATGGCTACACAATGAAACTATGTTATCAATGACTTGGAATGGAAATGCTCAGAGGAGTAGCAGTACCCTGGCCCAATAACCCTGGACTGGTTCTAATTTATTGCTCTTTTAGAACTTCACATCAGCAGCCTGGGTCACAGAGTTCACATACTAAGAGCTGCCAAAGGGAACCCTTTTTCATACACACGCTTGAACTTTCTTATGGCATTTTTTTTTAAAGTAGCCTGGCTTAGTGTGAAATCAGCAAATAGTAAACGTTATCCAGGGTGCCAATCAGATTAATGCATTCCCTTTCATGTTAAGGAATAGCAGATCTCCAAACCTTTCCAAAGAAGGCAGAGAGCTGCAGATAAGATCAGAAAGGTTTGGCACAGAGTCAAAACGGGCTGACAGGCAAGAGGGAGCTAAGCTCAAGAACGCGTTCTGCCTACGGAGCCTACTATTCAAGTTAAATAACACAGGATACCCCTCTGGACGATGAGTGTGGTGTTTGGGTGGTAATGTTTGCCAGCACCACTGCTGAAATCAATGCCTTGGAACAACCTGCAGCCATCTGCCACTTGTAAAAGTTATTCATTTGGCCACCGGTTCAAGTACACCTCATTTGAAGTGATCTACTGTTTCTGTTAAACCGAGACAAAAGTTCAGCAACAGCTCTTGGGGGGAAAAGCACATTTAATGTTGTTATTTGAATCTGCTGTTGCCAATGGGAGACAGCTGGGTCTGTTTTCAGTTTGCTTTTCACTCCCTGGACCCATGCAACAGCTCAAATTCCCCAAGGAAGAACCATGGGCCTAGCTGATCCATATGGTGGACTTTGATTTAAATGATGTATTTTAGTTTATCTGCTGCCATTCACTTCTTGTCCAGGTTTAGAATCAGAAAATATGGCCCTGATTCTGCTTTCACTTACAGCAGGGTAA
This sequence comes from Chelonia mydas, assembly GCF_015237465.2. Taxonomy (NCBI): domain Eukaryota; kingdom Metazoa; phylum Chordata; order Testudines; family Cheloniidae; genus Chelonia; species Chelonia mydas. Next base: position 109,437,331 of record NC_057851.1, on the reverse strand, counting down.
ATCAGGAATAATCCCATGGAGCTCTGTGGGTGTCAAACAGGTCAGGATGAGACTCAGCCCCTAAATTCTTTCAGCTGAAAGATAGAATGGTCTTAGGGAACTTCAGACAAGTAGCTGCTTAGTGGAAATGGCAGTCAAACAGCTGCATGTGCGGTGGCATCAGTTTTGCCCTCTTGTCTGGATCATTTTTATTTTCTATATAAATATAGATATTTTGTATAAGTGCTGGAACTCCATACACATAGTTCTACAGTATCACTGCTGTGCCACATAATGTTCATAAGGCTAAATGCTTTATGGGTTCAGCTTAAAAAATGTCCTGGAGCAAGGAAAGGAGCAGGTCCAGGAAAATCCATGCCTTGATTGAGCTACTAACTAGCCAATCTCTTTCTTTGGATACCGTGTGATTGGTTGGAATATTCCCAGAAATCAACTTGTATCAAAGAAAAGATGCACATGCTTAGGGACCCATTTCTGAACATCTTCAATTCTTATTAAAGTCAATAGAAACTCTCAGGAAATACCCAGCAGCTTGCAGAATCAAACCTTTCAACTAGATCTTTTCTTCCCCTTTCCAAATCTCCTTCTGCTACCAGAGCCTCAAGCGTGATTTTGTTACAAACTTGCAGGGTCAGAAAATCTCCACTAGAGAATTTCTAAACAATATAGGGGACACACACATGCGCGCGCACATTGAATATCGGTTTTCACTTTAAAATGCTAGTATGAGGTAAAGTTTAATTATATTGAATCTCAGAAATATAAACCACCGCCCAAAACACTTGCCCTATGCTTATCCTTCTGCCCCCAAATAGCTAGCAACAACATATATTTTAAATGTTGGAGTCCATCAGGGCATATCCTGCCATGTATCCCCATATCTAGAATTTCCCTTTGAAATCAATGGTGTGTAATAAAGTTGTGGAGTATATATCAGAACATTTTACTGTTCACTCTTGAGCCATTAATGGTAATCTGCATCTACACCAAATATTCTGCCTGATAGCTGAAAGTTTCTGCTGCATTAATTAAAAACTCAGTACATTCTTTAAGATGTCCTGAGGCTGTGTTTGAACACACAGTACTGAGAGTTCATCTGCTTGGTCATGCTAAGACCTCCCAGTAATACCCTAAGAAAACTATTTGTATTGTAACAGAAGGTAGATTGTTCAAGGTCTTGAGTTACCCTTTTCATCTATCTTTCATGCCTCAGGATGGAATCCTGTTTTATGTCTCAAGTTTCTCTAATCATAGAGCTTGGTCTGCAAACTAGCTGCTATGCTACAAACTGTTTAACCTCATCCCAGGGTGATTGCTCAACAGGTATGTGAAATGCGTGAGTGGGCTGCACTTAAAAAAGGAGTGAAAGAAATGGTGATTTTATTCAAGGATACCATATGCTCCATGGCTTTACTTAGCTGATCATGGGAATTTGGCTTTTGCCTTCCAATTCTATGATGGCCTTAGAAGCACAAGTGGATGAATGTCAGCGTTTGATCATGCCACTTAAAGGCCTATTCCAGCTGTAGATTCTCAGATATCTTACCAATTAAAATGTAAGGAGGGAGGGTATTTTTTCAGAGAAGTTTGTATCACGTGCTCCCTTCTGCCATTTTTACAGCACATCCCATTTTTGCGGGTGTTTATTTTATGATAAGTGGTGCCAGACTTTAGAACACTTACAGTAGTACGTGGTCAAATTATGAATTATTTGACAAGATGTTTCAGACATACCAGACTTAGCATTCCTCTGTTGTGTATGGGGGAAGCCTTTCCCCCCCAACCTCACTGATCTCTTACTTCCACTGTGACAGCAAATGGAGGATGTGTCTGGACTGGGAATACTTTCTTTGAAATGTAATCCTAAAGCTTTCTTTTTGTTAGTGCAAATTCCTGTCAAAATCTTAAAACCTCTCCCATCTCGTACCCCATGTGGGCCAGTCCCCTGGAATTTACTTTCACTGGGGCTTCATGAGGGCTAAGGCTGGCCTTAACTGAGGTGCAATTTAGGGTCACCACCTATTCAGAATTTCTCAGATAAGACAATCTGGAAACAGCCTGAACTTTCTCCTTGTTTCTCTTGCTTACAAGCTGCATGTGCTGAGAGAGAGAGGAGAGGCAAGAAATTGGAAAGCCCAGAGAGAGAAGATATATGAACAGAAATAAAAATCTTAAAATGCTTTGGGTTAAGTCCTACCCTTACTAGTAGGAGCTGCTCTGGGAGGGTATGTGGTGGAGTGGAGTAATGTCAGCCAATAGTTACCTAACAAAGCCCTCCTGCTGGTATAGGGAAAGATGGCTGGTAAGAACAGTTGCACCACATGACAGAGCACATGTTTCTTCTCCTTTGTAAAGGAGCAGCACGTATCTTTGGCTGTTCTGTGCTGCAGACAGCAGCACACATAGCTGCTGAGAGCTGGCCTTGTCCCCTTGGCAGACAGGCCATGCTCCTTTGGGGTGTCATTCTTCTCAAAGACAAAATGAGTGTTCCAAATTCCATTTTTTTGTTTGTAAGATGAAGCAGGACTCCATGGTAGTGTTCTCTGAAATGCTTCCAGTTCCACATGCAGGGCCAGTTAGGCAGGCAGAATTTCATGGTCTCAATGTGTGGATGAGATGAGGGTGTTGGGAGGAGAGGTTTAGGTTTATTAGGAACTGGGAAACCTTTTGGGAAAGAGGGGATCCTACACAGGAAGCATGGGCTCCACCTAAACTGAAACGGAACCAGATTGCTGCCATGTAAAATGTAAAAGGTCATGGAGGAGTATTTAAGCTAAAGGCTGGGGAAAAGCCTACAGATGTGGAGGAGCACACAGCTTGGACAGAGACATACCTTAGGAGAGGATTTATTAAAAAGGATTCTCTATATCCTAGTAAAGGAGGAGAGGATAGATGTTGGTAGAGTACAGACAGGAACTGAAGAGAAGCAGTCAAATGAAAAAGAGTCCCATTCAATGACATCACATGAAGGCAGACAACTAAATACTGATTCATTTTGTAAGTGCTCATATACAAATGCTATAAGACTAAATACTAAGGTGGGTGAACTGGAGTGCCTTGAATTAAATGAGGATATTGATATAATAGGCATCACAGAAACTTGGTGGAATGATGATAATCTGTGGGCCATGGTAATACCAGGATACAAAATACATAGGAATGACAGAATAGGTTGTGCTAGTGGGTGAGTGATACCAAATGTGAAAGAAAGAGTTAAATATAGTAAAAATCTTAAATGAATCAAACTGTACCGCAGAATCTCTAGGGATAGAAATTCCATGTTTGAACAATAAGAGTATAGCAGTAGGAATATACTACCCACCACCTGACCAGCATGGTGATGGTGACTATGAAATGCTCAGGGAGATTAGAGAGGCTATAAAAAAACAGAAAACCCAGTAATAATGGGGGATTTCAACTATCCCCATATTGATTGGGTAAGTGTCACCTTAGGATGGGATGTAGAGATAACATTTCTAGACACCATTAATGACTGCTTCTTGGAGCAGGTAGTCCTGGAACCCACAAGGGGAGAAGCAATTCTTGATTTTGTCCTAAGTGGCACACAGGATCTGGTCCAAGAGGTGCATATAAGTAATAGCAACCATAATATAATTAAATTTATCATCCTTGTAGGGGGAAATATCAAAGAAACCCCCCACAGTAGCATTTAACTTCTAAAAGGGGAACTACACAAAAATGAGGAAGCTAGTTGAACGGAAATTAACAGGAACAGTCACAACAGTGAAGCCTGCAAGCTGCATGGAAATTATTTTAAAACACAACAACAGAGACTCAAACTAAACGTATACTCCAAACAAAAACAATAAGACAACCAAAAAAAAAAATGCCCCCATGGATAAACATAGCAAAAGAGGTGGCTAGAGGCAAAAATAAATACTTTAAAAATTGGAAGTCAAATCCTACTGAGGAAAATAAAAAGGAGCACCAACTGTGGCATGCCAAGTGTAAAAGTATAAGGCAGGCCAACATTTTTTGAAGAGCAACAAGTAAAAGACACAAAAATTAACAGCAACATTTTTTTAAACTACATCAGAAGCAGAAAGCTTGCTAAACAATCTGTGGGGCCCCTAGAGGATCAAGGTACTAAAGCAGCACTCAGACACAACAAGGTCATAGTGGAGAAGCCAAATGAATCCTTTGCATTGGTCTTCGCTGCAGAGGATGTGAGGGATTTCCGACTCCTGAGCCAATCTGAGGAACTGTCCCAGATTGAGGTGGCAGTAGAGGTGGTTTTGGAACAGACAGATAAATTAAACAGTAATTCATACATTTATAGATACTAAGGTCAGAAGGGACCACTATGATCATCTAGTCCGACCTCCTGCACAACGCAGGCCAAAGAATCTCACCTACCCACTCCTGCGAAAAACCTCTCACCTCTGTCTGAGCTATTGAAGTCCTCAAATCGTGGTTTAAAGACTTCAAGGAGCAGAGAATCCTCCAGCAAGTGACCCGTGCCCCATGCTACAGAGGAAGGCGAAAAACCTCCAGGGCCTCTTCCAATCTGCCCTGGATGAAAATTCCTTCCTGACCCCAAATATGGCGATCAGCTAAACCTTGAGCATATGGGCAAGATTCACCAGCCAGATACCCAGGAAAGAATTTTCTGTAGTAACTCAGATCCCACTCCATCTAACGTCCCATCACAGGCCATTGGGCCTATTTACCATGAATAGTTAAAGATCAATTAATTACCAGAATCATGTTATCCCACCATACCATCTCCTCCATAAACGTATGGAGTTTAATCTTAAAGCCAGATAGGTCTTTTGCCCCCACTGCTTCCCTTGGAAGGCTATTCCAAAAGTTCACTCCTCTGATGGTTAGAAACCTTCGTCTAATTTCAAGTCTAAACTTCCCAATGACCAGTTTATATCCATTTGTTCATGTGTCCACATAGTACTGAGCTTAAATAATTCCTCTCCCTCTCCAGTATTTATCCCTCTGATATATTTATAGAGAGCAATCATATCTCCCCTCAACCTTCTTTTAGTTAGGCTAAACAAGCCAAGCTCCTTGGTCATAAGGAAGTCATAAGAAAAGTTTTCCATTCCTCGGATCACCCTAGTAGCCCTTCTCTGTATCTGTTCCAGTTTGAATTCATCCTTCTTAAACATGGGAGACCAGAACTGCACACAGTATTCCAGGTGAGGTCTCACCTGTGCCTTGTATAACGGTACTAAAACCTCCTTATCTCTACTGGAAATACCTCGCCTGATGCATCGCAAGACCGCAAGCCATCAGGACCAGATGGTATTCACCCAAGAGTTCTGAAGGAACTCAAATATGAAATTGCAGTGCTACTAAGTGTGGTATGTAACCTACCACTTAAATCAGCTTCTGTACCAGATGACTGGAGGATAGCTAATGTAAGGCCAATTTTTTTAAAAAGGCACCACACGCAATCCTTGCAATTATAGGCCAGTAAGCCTAACTTCAGTACGAGACAAATAAATCGAAACTATAATAAAGAACCGACTTATCAGACACACAGACTGCAACCAAAGGGGTTATGGGGCAGTCAGGTTTAGAGTGGAAGAGTTCAGTCTACCAGTTAGAGCTGGGTCCAGAGTGGGCAGAGTCCAGAAAATGAGCCAAGCATCAGTGCAGGAGGGACAGAACCCTAATGCCAAAGCCACAGGGTAAATGAGAGTTATAAGCCAGAATTGGAGCCGGGGATCAGTACTGGAGAGACAGAAGCCAAATGCCAGAATTGAAGGATCAATCAGAGTCACAAACCAGAGGCAAAGCCAAGGATTCAAGCCAGAGGGAAGCAGGGGCTGGAGCAGGAATTGGAACAAGGGCTGGCACAGCTGCAGGTGTGGTACATGGTGAGCAGCCATTGATCTACTGTGAGGGCCAGGCTTATAATTGGGCTGCTAAACGAGCAACCAGTCAGGGGCTATGGCCGCTCTGTCAGTTCCAAGGCATTGCAGCTGAACTCACTGGTTGCCTAGCAGCGCAGTTAGGGAGCAGGCCAACAACTAGTCCTAGCTGGTCTGGTCCCTGACACAGATGAATGTGATACACTGGGGAAGAATCCACATGGCTTTTGTAAAGGGAAATCATGCCTCATCAATCTATTAGAATTTTTTGAAGGGGTCAAGAAGCATGTGGACAAGGGTGAAAGTGTATTTAGATTTTCAGAAAGCCTTTGAAATTGTCCCTCACCAAAGGCTCTTAAGCAAAATAAGCAGTCATGGGAGAAGAGGGAAGGTACTCACATAGATCAGTAACTGGTTAAAAGATAGGAAAAAAAGGGTAGGAATAAAGGTCAGTTTTCTAGAGAGGTAGATAGGGGGTTCCCCAAGGATATGTACTGGGACAAGCAAAGATCCATAAATGACAGGGAGAAAGGGTAAACAGTGAGGTGGCAAAGTTTGCAGATGGTACAAAATTACTTAAGACAGTTAAGTCCAAAGCTGACTTAGAAAAGTTACAAAGGGAGCTCACAAAACTGGGTGACGAGACAAGAAAATGGCAGATGAAATTCAATGTTGATAAATGCAAAGTAGTGCACATTGGAAAACATAATTCCAGCTATACATACAAAATGATGAGGTCTAAATTAGCTGTTACCACTCAAGAAACAGATCCTGGAGCCATTGTGGATAGTTCTCTGAAATCATCTGATGAGAGGGGATGGATCACTTGAAATTGCCCTGTTCTGTTCATTCCCTCTGAAGCATTTGGCACTGACTGCTGTCAGAAGACAGGATACTGGGCTAGATGGACCAATGGTTCAACCCAGCATGGCCGTTCTTATGTTCTTAACCTGAAATCTGAGAGGCATGGTATATGGATTTGTCTGCATATTAAAATTAAGTATGACCTTTTGACTTTTTAGGGAGAGGGATAGCTCGGTGGTTTGAGTATTTGCCTGCTAAACCCAGGGTTGTGAGTTCAATCCTTGAGGGGGCCATTTAGGGATTTGGGGCAAAAATTGGGGATTGGTCCTGCTTTGAGCAGGGGGTTGGACTAGATGACCTCCTGAGGTCCCTTCCAACCCTGATATTCTATGATTCTATGACCTCTGTAGCTACCTCTCACATGCCTGCATAGTAATATAAGATGCTTATAGTAATATAAGCCCTCCTCGTTATTTGCCACATTCATGCTTGTGAATCTGCCAAACCTTTAGTCATTTGCTCTGGGAGAAAATGTGGTGAGTAGTGCTTAGGATAGGGCACATGGAGTCAGAACGCCTGAATTCTTATCTCCTGCTCTGCCCGTCACTTGCTGTGTGCTCTGTGTAAGTAATGTCACCACATCTTCTCTCTCTGGGTGAAATCCTGGCCTCACTGAAATCAATGGGAGTTTCCCATTAATTTCAATGGGATCATGATTTTACTCTCTGTTTATGGTAAAAGTAGTAGGGAAAGAGGCTACTGCTGGTTGTGAGGTGTGGGGATGAGGGAGAGAGATGGGAGGTGCATACACTCAGTCGCTATCTCTCAGCAAAAGAAGTGTCTTCTGTTAGGGTCTTGTGTATGTTGGAGGTCTTTCTGTTTCCTTACAAATCCAGAGGAAATAATCTTTTCCTTAGAATTGGCTTCAAATGAGAAAAGGACCAGAAAGAAATTGCATTTGATTTTAAGACTGGAGCCACCAACACTTGAAATCCCCATCAAATATATTTTGAATGTTTTTATGAATGTTGCTGACTCAATATGGGCAATAGTTATTCCAAGATATCATAACCAAGAGCCTTACTTTGCCAAGAAATTTCACACACCATATGTAAAAACTGGCTTTCAGGCCACTGTAAATTTAGCTAGCTCTCTCTCACACAGGATTTAAAGATTTTTGTAAAGATTTTAGCAACTTAAAAGCCTTTCCCCCACTTTACTCTTCACAGAAACACCACTGCCTACTTAAAAAAGTTAGAAAAAAATTCAAGACACCAAGCTCACCGGCAGACAGACAAGTACTCTGCTGCGTGGAACATATCCAAATCTTGGCCACGGCAGTTAAACTCAGTGATTGCTACCTGGCTTGTGGTGTTGAAGTTAATGATATCATGGTTTGTTATTCTAAATGATCATCATAGTTATTACATAGCACTGTTAAATAACTGCTCTTAAACACTTAACACAAAACCCTATGTCAACAACAACAACAAAGATTTTGCCAAGGTTAACAACACCCCTTCTTCCCACAGAACAAAATCCCAAACCTCTACTACTGGCGTCCATCCAGGCTACACTCTGCTAAATGGATGGATGGATGGATGCACCCAATTGTTGAAGATTACAATATTCTCCTGCTTCACAATCCCATGTCTGGTGGTAGCTTAAAAAAAGATATTCCTCCAATCCTTCCTGTTGACCATTTGCAAAACTATATCAGGCATGGGTCACAATAACTGTATCGCTGTACCTCAAATTTCACACAACTCTTCATGTGCAAAATGTACTTTGGTTCTGGAAAGACCCAGATACTCTCTTCCCTATGGGAACAGAAGAGCAACTAGCTTCAGCTGTGATCACTCTGATCCCAAACACAAACGAGACTCAGACTCATAGGAGCACCTACAAGATTTAGGAATACAATAACTCTACAACAGTTAGTGGGTTCACATCTAATCTAACCTCTATGCAGCAGACCCGTCACCACTTTAAAAAACCCCCCCAGCAAAAACAAAGAATGATTTAAGCAATAATGTAAATGTAGTTGTGAGATGCAACCTCAGTTTCATTCGTTTCTTGTTTTTTGCTAGGCAACAAACAACAAGACTTATCTTGTAAATACTGTGCTGGAAAATGTACCATGACTTGTTCTCATTTAAACACTGTTAGAATAAAAAAACCTTTACTTGAACTGCAGAGATACTGGTTGCCTGTTAATGCTGCATCATCCAGATACACATACAAGAGTATCCAATATATACATGTAAGTAAAGCTGCTTCTCATGTTAAGTAAACTAAGTTGATTTATTAGAGATTTGTTGGAAAGGACACCAAAAAAATTGAGGTATTCAGATTATCCACCTCAGTACACCTGAGATGTGTGATTCCCCCTTTCAGACTCCTACAACACTGTTTGTTTGTTATCCTCATCTTGTTTCCACAGATTATTCTTCATGGCTGCTAGACACCGGTTAGAGAAGCCATGCCCTGTTCTCTCAAGTGGCTTTTGTTGGTGGTTTTTCAAAGCTATGGTGAATTAAGAGAGTGAACTCAGTCTTGCTTCTTCATTTGAGAGAGTTAAAACACTGACATTAATAGGCCGTCGCTCTTCAATATGTAGCTGTCTGATATATTGTGTGGGAAACTTTTAACAACTTCATCTGAGGTCAAAATCATTGGTTATTTAGCAAGATACTAGAAGCAAAAGTTTTAGAACGTACTGTTAATGTTCTATAGAAAGCCATTAAGATAAACTCCTTGAATAACCGTGTGCCACTTCTTCCTTATGTCGTGCGAGAATGGAATAGATTCACTATACATTTACAATGACACAGGCAGTGATGTACAGTAGCAGCCTCTTCTGCCTACTAGCTGGTAACACCTCAGTGTGAGCATGACCAATACAGCTTTTTCTCCCATCTTTCCCATGCGTTCTATGTTCCTCCCTCCACTCCACTTTTCCCCTTCTCTTTTAGCTGGTTGCCCATCCCACGATGAACACAATCCGTGCTGCTTTCCCTCCTGTACATCTTGCCACTCCCATTCTGGACCCCAGCAGCTGCCCTCTGAATGGACCATTAATGGCTGGTGGAAAATGGACAGCAGAGCTTACTTGGACAATCATCTTAGGATACATCTTACTGAAATGTGGCACATGAAAGAAATTTTGGGGGGTAAATTCTTCGCATTCTGTACACCATTAAGTATTTGCCTGTTTCATCAGTGGGCCTTTTAAGCTGGCTTAGTTCAATTCTCAATACATCAAGAGCTAATCCCACTATTTCTAAAATTAATTAAATTGTATCAGTCTCTGCTAAACAGTTCACCAGGGTACAGTTGTCTGGATAACAATATTGTTGTCTCAGAAGCTAGAGAACTTGACACTAACTTTACTCAGCATTAGCTGCTTTTCTATCCAGTAACTGTCAAACTTTATTTCCCATATCAATGCCAATAAACATTTAAAAAAGCCTCCTTTCAGCACAAATTCCTTCCATTAACAGACCAAAGTAACGTTATTTTTAACTTCTGACAGAGGCACAATCACTACCACAGATTTTAACATGTGCCCTCTTGAATTTGGAAGTATGAAAACATCACACATCCCTGCAACTTGAGTGAAAAGTAATATGGAAAGTGATGGAATATGGAATTGATGCTGCTACTACAATAAAATTGTTATAATAAAATTACACAGGGTCAATCAGCATAAATTAGTATCTGTAGAACAGTCTGATGAATAAGGCACAAGATTAGAAGACCTGGGTTCTATTCCCAGCGTAGTTCCTACCTTAGTGTGTGAATTTTGGCAAATCACGTAATCCGTCTGTGTCTCATTTCCCCCATCTGTAAAATGGAGGTAGTGACACTGACCTATTTTGGTAAGGGACCGTGAGATGTGCGGATGAAGAGTGTCAAGCGGTGTTGTCTACTAAGTAAGACTCTGTCTCAATATGAACATATTGGTTGAACTGCGATATTACAGGTTATCCGGCCAGTCATGATATGGCAGTTTACTATTATTATTGGCACCACAATATCATGTTGATGGGCACGTTAGGATGCCTTTGCTAGCTGCTGCTATTATATTATTTATTATTACAAGCATTTATGACACCTATCATCAGAGTTTGACAGAATGGCCCCAGGTGGGCATGAGTCACTCTCCTGCTCTCCAAGTCTGCCCTATGAACAGCTCAAAACAGGGTGTGTGTCCTCAGACAGTACAGTAACTCAGTCATCAGCCTAGCTGCCGCACTTTCTCAACATCTGTGGATTGTGGTGATAGATGTGGTCTTTATTCCTCTCCTCAGCTTCAGTACAGTTAACTTTAGTGTGACCAGATGTCCTGATTTTATAGGGACTGCTCCGATATTTGGGGCTTTTTCTTACATGGACACCTATTAGCCCCCCCACTCTCTCCCGATTTTTCATACTTGCCGTCTGGTCACCCCAGTTAACCTTAGTATATTTGCCTACTGTAACTAACTGGTTTGTTAGAAATAATGCCGTAAGAGGGTTAAACCTTTTAAAATTTGAAAATAAACTGTTTTTCCTAATTTTTCTTAAGTGGTATGGATTGCTACTGCACAACTGTGTCCACCGCCCCACCCCCCAAACCCTCTCAAAATCTGAATGACATCCAATGTGTTTAAACTGAGGCAAGCTAGTGCCCATCCTGTGCACACAGAATGCCAGTTGGGCGGTTATACAGGATACCAGAATAAACATATGTATGTTTATATAACTGCACATGCATTTACTTTGGGGAATGTGAGTGTACCACAGGTAATCACTTCATGAGCTTGTCTCTCTCTCTCTGCCCCATCTCCCAAACATGAATTTCATAATGTTTTACCTGTTCATAATTGAAATCTCTTTATTGTACTAACAATTGCCAGTCAGAAGTTTGTCAGCAATTCTTCCTCTCTCTTTACAAGGAGTATTGGCCGTTGCTAGGGTAACCCAGATACCTTCTGTGTGGTGAGAGAGAGAGAGAGAGAGAGAGAGAGAGAGAGATCTGCTCTACAGCTTCAGCTAAAAGACAGTGGGCTTTTAGGTCATCCGGTAGAGGCTCATGCACAAAGTGCCAGAGGTTCCCAGTTCAATCCCGCCTGCCGACGGCCGGGGTCTGTCAGCATTACACTGGAACCTGTCCAATTCCTCAAAACAAAGAGCAAGCAAACCCACAACTACTTTGTATTATACACAAAACCCTTGAGTATAGCGAAAATGGCCAGGGTTCTTGATGAGGAATTTGTGGGCATTATGTGATGCTTGCCACATGATACCAATTTCTAGCTGTGATGCTGGGAGATTGTTATAAATTATTTCTGTCAGTTCTTTTCTGAGACTGCTTATGAGTGTATATATATTAATAAATCAGCAGAATACTCTATAGCTTAAGTGCTACTATTCTACTTTAACCATGCATTCCTTCTTTTCTGTTTTTACACAGAGTTCCACTTCTTCATACAGTTAAGCCTGGACATATTTTTCTATTTTAAATTTTCCAATGATTTGTAAAAGGGAGGATTAAATTGCTGTAGGGCGTATTAAGTATTACAGTTCCGTTAAACTTGAATGAAGCAATGTAAATCTGGAACACATTTAATAAATCTGCAGCTTGATAAGCAACCTTTCCTTGCTGAATCTGACATTCCATTGCACTAATCAGCCATGTGAAAGAGCTGATGATAATTCTTTTATTCTTTTGAACTTTCTCACCCAAGAACTTGAAACAGCTGCAAGCTTCTTTTTCCCTTGGCTCCATATAATTTAAAACTACTTCCATAACCTTCTGACAAAGAGCGTCCAAGCTGGGTGCTGTTGAATCTGACGAGAAGTCTGTCCCAGAGTAGCACATGGATCCACATTCCAGACATTTTTAAATCAGAGTGTGTGACTACACCAAGTTCAGGTTGGAGATGGAAGCCACAGAGAAAGGCATCTGCTTACTTTTACTCAGCATGTGGACTTTGGAGATGGAAGTCATACCAAGAGGGCACCTGGCTGTTCTGACTCCTCAGGAGGTGGAAGGAATGAAGAGAGAAAAGCTAGGTCATCCAGAACAACCTAAGAGAGGTTTGAGTCTTTAGTTAAACTTCTTCCTACATAACTGAAGGGAACTGAAGAACTGAAAATTCTCCCATATTTGAAGAGACCAGAGGACATCTCAAAGGTGATCCGTCTTTAAGCGACCAATGCAAGTCTCAGCAAAGTCAATGGGAGTTGGATCGGGCCCTGTGAGAGGCTATTGTGAAATGCTGTTATTTAAATACTAGAAATCAGTCTTAGAATCATAGGACTGGAAGGGACCTCGAGACGTCATCTAGTCCAGTCCCCTGTCTTTGATGAATAACAATTATTTTGGAAGTGTTTTCCCTTTTGTTATGATGTGTATATAGTGCGACTCTTTTGCATTTTTGATCCCTTGTGGGTTTTGTAGCTATATAACTCATACAATTTTGTTAGATGTAACAAGAAATTTGTTCTGTAATTTTCCTCACATTGTGCCCGCTGCTTAGAGCAAGTAAAGGTAATTAAGGAGGGAAGGAAGCTGGCTAATGCAACCACCCTGAAAGCTCACTCCTAGCACATCATCGATGGGTACGATCACAAGCCTAATACTTACATGTGTTTATACACATATATAAAAATAAGGGCTATTTGGTGGAAGCTTAATTTTCCCTGTAAATATGAAACTTATATGCTTATTATAATCAGCATTTTGTCTGCTGCAGTCAGCTGGGACAAAATTAAATTTTCTCTTGGAAGTGACCTAGAAGGAACACATAACAAGTGAAGGCTCATCAATATCACAGATAGATGCATAATTTCAGCCAGCACGGGCCATGGTTACTAAAGCCTAGTTTATCTTTTTACCTTTGCCTGTGGTCACCCAGTGAAAGGATCTAAGAGATGAACAACTGAAAAAAACAAGCTCCAATTCCTTCATTTAACAATATCATCTTGCAGAAAACTGTTCATGTCACTAGACTGTCAATAAAACACGCAATAATTTTTTGTGGGCCAGCTGTCAATAATACTTTACATAACACAATGTATATAGAATGCTTTATATAGAATTATGTGGTAAGGTGCTTAAAGAGTTAATGTTGTAGGTCTCCCCAGACCCAGAAGGGATGCTGTCTCACTTCCAGGGTTATTTGTAAAGCAATCACACATGCATCTCTGTGCACTTGGTTTCTGCCTGTACCACAGCCTGACACATACTGATGTTTGCTTCTGATATGAAAGTCTAATCAACTGTTAAGAATAAAGGAAACACCCGTTTCAAGTCACGTCATATTCAAAGCAGTTAAATGAATCAGCAGAATATTACAGTGCAGACTATCTTCTCTGCCCAAGAATGGAGGCTTTGCCATTTGATTCAGGCACAGCATGCATCATCTCAGGCCCAGCTCAGTTTTGAACGTACTGGAGAGTGTCAAGTGGGTAAGAGACAAAAAGTAGGATACAAAGAAAAAAATGACAGGGTAGAAGTGAGACAGGTGGAAGGATAAGAGAGGAATTTGTGTGAGGGAGGAAATGCTAGAGGAGGGGGAATCAGGGAGGGCAAACAAAGAAGAGGAGGAACAGAGGTAGGAGGTGAACAGAGTGGGAGGTGGTTTGAGGATGTGGGAAAAAGAGAGAAAAGGCAGCCTGGAAGGTGAGTGAGAGAAGGCTAATCAAATAATGGAAGCTCTGTCTCCTTCTCAATTTGTAGTGAAAGGTGCCCGACTGGCAGCAATGGAGAAGGAAACTCTCCTTGTGTACAGAACAGACACAGCGTTGGTAGTGGTAGAACAAGATTCCCCAGGCTTTCCTGATGACATGCTTCCACGCAGGCTAAGTGACCATCTACCCAGTGCACACTTCACAGTCTCTCTTGATGAAATTGCCAGCAAGAATGACAGTTATGAATCATAGAATATCAGGGTTGGAAGGGATCTCAGGAGGTCCAACCCCCTGCTCAAAGCAGGACGAATCCCCAGCTAAATCAATCAATGACTGTATATTTCTTTTCACTATCCTAAATGGACCACCCTTGGCCATCCTATTCCATAGCACATGAGACAGCTGTAAGTTAGCAATGTCTTTCCCTTGGAGAGAGGCCCAAGGTTTAAACCACCCTCTCTTTCTGTCCCAGGGTTCAAATCTCTGCATTTAGTCTTGGTGAAAATAGCTAAATTGGAACCTGTGACTTCAGTATGAAAGGCTTGAAAACCTATTAGTGGTCCCCAGTATAATCCCAAGGGGGAGTCTGAGAGAGGGTAGATCATTTAGCGTGGTGTTGGGTGTGGTTCTCTGGCAAACACACAGGACTGGGAGGAGATCTAGGTTATATTTCTACCTGTGTCATGCCATGGACTTAACTTCTCCATGGAAAAGTGGGATAACGATATAGATCTGTCTCACAGGAGAATGATGGGGCTTAATCCATTAGTGTTTTCTAAGGACTTTGAGATCTGCAGCTGGACGGTGATACCTATGCAAAAGGATCATTTATCATTATTGCCAAAATCAGTTTGAATGCAGTTTGGCAGTTTTTAAATTGGTTCAGCAAAGCCCCACCATGGAAAGGGCTTTGTCCAAGATTTTTAATTTAATTCCTTTCCCTTCATTGAGTCTTTAAAACAAATGGTGTATTTTCATTTTGCATCAAGACTCTTTTTCCATTTCTGACCCATCCAGAAAGCTTGTCCTTACAGTGATCTCCATAGAAAAGCCCTCTCCCAGCTTTTTCTTTTGCTAGGTCCCCCATTTCACAGAAGCTCCCTGCTCTAATCTCCTTTCCCTGGCTTTCAGTTCCTGAACTCTTGCCTGCTGCCAGTCCTTCCTTCCCATTTTACATTCCATTCCCCCTTGCTCTGCCTTGTCCTTCCTGGTGACTCTTCTCATACACACACTCCCTTGGAAGGTAGATTAAATTCATAGGTTTAAGATCTTCTGCATCCCTCACAGTGAACTCATGGGTAGGACAGATATTCTGTCTTTCCACAAGTAGCTCTCAAGACCGAAACCAAAGCCCTTTATTGTTTCTCATCATATTAATAACTTGATTTGCCATAGGCACTGTAGGTTAATCCCATGTGTGTTAATTCATCAGTTTTGTGTCATGTTCATGATCACAATGCACCACAGGTAAAGATCTTCCACGTCACCTATGTTTTCATTGTCTTTTCTGGAAAAATACATATTTTGGTTTCGTAACTGTGTATATTCACATTCTTTACATAAAGCGCTGCAGGTGAATAATCAAACTGCAACAGGGAAGGTCTGTAGAAGAGCTTTAAAACCTCTACAGCCTATTTTAAATGATTGTTGTGGTTAGGGCTCCCCCTAGTGCACATCAAAACATAAAAACCTTTTGGATTTATGACAATGTATTTAAAATGACAATTCCCACCACAAAACCAACAGCCTCTTAACACTACTGGCTGTGCCATACCTGTCCAGGGGCCAACAAAGAGCCTTTTCCCTTCATGACTACTGTCCTAAGTATTTTAATGAGCAAGAATAGATGCACACATTTTCCTAGAGGAGAAGCCATTTTAAAGTGTTCCGTATCTTCATAGACAGCTGGGAGGGCGAGAATTCTACAGAATGCTGGATCAGAAGAGAGAGGTCACTGCATTTTTTTAACTGAAATGTACGTCTGTGCCTGATTTTGAAAGTGAAGGTTCTGAGAGGATTGACTTGAGAAACTGAGATCACATCTCAAGTTTAAGTGCTTGTTTGTTTGTTGCAACTCTTGTAAATTCTCCTCCAACCAGTTATTTATTTTGGAAAATGAATCTATACAGGAAATGGAAGAAAGCTGAGGAGCACAGCAAGATGCTCACCTCTTAACCATTCCACTGAAGACAATTTTTGTTCCCCCCTAATAAGTAAAAGCATCTCTGCCTCACATTGTGGAAAAGATTTATCAAAAACAGGATATTGGACCATCAAGAGGTAATGAACAGATGTGTTCCTTGAAAGCTTGGATTGCCTTTTAGTGGAGTACGAGTTTTTCACTTAAATGCTGAAACCCAGCGGTGTGCAAACAAGGGCAGGGGTAAAGGGAAGAAAAATCCTTCCACTGGGAAAAATGAATCAGCACAATGGCTGTCTTTGGCACCATTTAGGAGCTGGGGAAAGGATGGAGATGAGGAGGAGGAAAAAACTTTAAACAAAGCTGTCATTGGCAAGTCATTAGAAGAAAAGTGGGGGTCGAATCCTAGACTACCCTGCTTCTCTTTTGTAAACACGTATTATTATTTATTATATACCAGCAATGTTCCATTCTGCAGGAAACACAGAGGAAGACGTGCTCCCAGCTCCATTAAGCTCACCCACCCAGAATACTTCCAGCATCTCACAGCTAGCTGCTTCCAGGATTACACTGTTGTAATTACACCTTGGGAGGCGACGTGTGGTGCTCCCTGCTTATTAAACAATAATTATCTCACAGTTGCCTTGAGCTCCCCCCATCTATTGTATCCACCTTGTTGTCTCTCATCACAGACCAAGTCTGTAAGCTCTTTGGCCTAGAGACCATCTTTCCATTTGCAGTGCCCACCACATTAGGGCCCTGATTGGGAGATATTGGGGCCCGGAGGATTGTATATGATTGGTTAATTAATGTAGATAATGTGAATGTCTGCCCTCATCTCCTCCTGTACCCACTCCTGCTCCTTACTCTCTGACCAAACTTCCCACATCATCATGCCATGTAACTATTTCATCCATTTCAGTCTTCTTCTAGGCCACAGTTTAGGGACAGGATTTTATAATTGTACTATAAGAATTGATGTAAACCTTGATTTCATTCTGCCAGCCACCCTTTTTGAATAACAGAAAGGAATGACTGTCTGAGACTGGGATCCTGTTTCCCATATGCATTACAATTAGGACCTGTTATAAAGTTTAGTTAGTAAAAGACAGGATTTTGTATTGTGTCTATGACAAATAGATTAGAGAAATGTTGAGGGCTTGAAGCCAATGTGAATCATTTTAGTTATAAGATTTAGCAAGGCTTAATTTACAATGTAGGCTGCTACCTTTGAAGGTTTCTGTGAAAGACTGTATGAATGAGGAATGCATGCATCAGGAAAAGATAAGATGTGAAGGCCATTGTTAACCAGATGATCAAGAAAGCAGGGGCGAAGAAGCCTATGGAGACTAATCTTGCCAGAGAACCATCAGTGTGCATCCATGATTGAGGAAGGGCAAATTGATGACCCTGAGGTGAAGGCCAGCACCCCTAAAGACAAGTGATTAAATCAATCCAGGACAGGATAACTCTCTCGGAAGTGTTTTGAAATGTTAACATCAGATGATAACACCAATCAAGGAGTAACCTGTCACAAATTGACACAGCAAAATCCATAGACTTCAACAGAGAAAAGGACCTATAAGAACAGGGTGCTTTGCCATAGGACTTTGGGTTCGTTTTGCCACTACTCCAGGACCATCAGATCGTGACCGACAGAACCCGGCTCCCCTCTGTGACCAATCTGGCTGGCCACTAGAGTGATCCAGACTCTGGACCGGTAACTATAAAAACATCAACTGGCAGGACTGTGTGCATGATGTGTATGTGTGTGTGACTGAAAAGCATATGCTAACTGTTGCATTTTCAATAAATATGGTGTATTTTCCTTCTCTCTTATAAAAGATCCCGTGTGCTTTGTATAGCATAACAACAGTCCACACCTGGGATAACCTAATACTACTGGTCAACTTCCTTCAGGCTCTATCTTCAGGAAATTTCTAACCCCCCTTCTTCCCCTCCATTCCCACCTTATAAAAACTCTTCTAAATTCCATGCGGAGTAGTGGCCAGAATTGCAAAGCTTGACGCATGTACTTGTTTTGTTGACTTGTGTGTAACACTTTGGAAGTGCGCTATACTATTACGTAAGCCTGCAGTCCCAAGCTTTTCCGATGGTGTTTACCTATTCTGCTCACAACCACCAATTCCCAATTCTGAATCACTTCCAATTCAGCCTTCATAACTTTTCCATACAGATCCCCTGCTAGCACTTGGAAGCTACCAATAGGAGCAGTCAGTACGAAAACAGGGACACACCTTTTAACTGGATTGAAATAAATTGAATGAGCAGTATTTTTTGGAGGGACAGAATGGAAAAACAATAGATCAGGGGTAGGCAACCAATGGCGGGCATGCGAGCTGATTTTCAGTGGCATTCACACTGCCCGGGTCCTGGTCACTGGTTCTGGGGGCTATGCTGCTGGCCTGGGGTACCGGCCACTGGCCCCCTGTCAGCCGCGGTTCCGGCCGCTGGTCCCGCTCTGCCCGCTGCTGGCCCCGGGTCCTGGCCACCTGTCCAGAGGGCTCTGCTGCCGGCCTGGGGTTCTGGCCGCCGGCCTGGGGCTCTGCAGCCACCCCCAGCTGTGGCCCACTGGCCCCAGCCTGGGGCAGTGAGGGGTGCAGACAGGGGCAAGAGGGGGCACAGCTCAGCACCCCCACCTTAAAAATTGTTTCAGCACCACTGTACTGGGATATTTTTAAGTCCTGATTTGCTGTTTACATCACTATCATGCCACATGGAACAGCACACTGCGTTTGACGTTGAGATCAGAATGTACATGCAAGAAGTGGAATCAGAATTTTCTGACAGATTTCAAGATTTCCAGAGATTTGGCCCAATGCTTTCTTTTCTAACTAAACCTGAAAAGTTCAACGAAAACTACTTGGATTAGTCTGTATTTCAGTGGATGGGTGTTGAAGATTTCAAAATGCAGCTCATTCAGTTAAAAAGCTCAGAATTGTGGGCATCAAAGTTTGGAGATCTGTGGAGTGCACTTGAAGCTACTGAGAGAGATCATGGGGCCTCTATTCTGACCTGCTGGACGTCCCTGCCGATGAAATTAAACTGTTTGAAGAAAAGTGTGTTTGCAGTGCTTTCAGCATTTGGATCCACATACTTGTGGGAACCGGTATTTTCACACATGAAATCTGTCCTCTGTCCCTCTTGGAGCTGGTTAACAACTGATCACTCCGAAGCCTGTGTGCAGCTTAAAGTATCCAAATACGTGCCAGACATTGGAAAACTCAGCAAGGGGCAAAGGATCACACTAAACTGATCAGATCTGCGTTTTAATTTAACTTTAAATGAAGCTTCTTAAACATTTTTAAAACCTTATTTACTTTACATACAACAATAGTTTAGTTCTAGATTATAGACTTATAGAAAGAGACCTGAAAAACGTTAAATGGTTTACTGGCAGGCGAAACCTTAAATGAGAGGGAATAAATGAAGACTCGGCACACCACTTCTGAAAGGCTGCCGACCCCTGCAAGAGGTGCTTGTTAAAAAAAAAAAAAGGGGGGGGGGGAACCTTTCCCAACTAATCTGGAATGATTGACATGCCCTATGGAGGAACAAGGGGAAACCTAGGGTGTTACAGCAGTCAGGCAACCATAAACAATTCTGATCTCTTGGCTTCTCAAGACTAGCTCCTCAGCAATTCCAGCACGAGGAATTTCAAACATTTTAAGGCGCTTACCTGATTCTAACCAATGCCATCTTCTGTGGTGAGGCTTATTGTTTGAAGAGCGTTGATGATTTTCTTGAGTCCAGACCCCTTTGCGAATTGGAATTTTTTGAGTATGTGAGATGAACCTCTTCCAGCTAAACTGATTCAGAGTGACCAATACCTCAGGGAATATTTTTTGGGGAAAACCCCATCCTATAAAGACGACACTATTCCATGTTGATTACAGTTTCTGCATTGCTCTTCATCAGGAATATTTGTATGAAAAATGGAATTTGGCTTCCTAGGAATTCATCTGTATCTGCACTTCATTTCCTGATTAACATAATACAAAGGGTAACGTTTTCAAAAGTGACCAAGTGATGTAGGAGCCTAAATCCCATTGACTCCTAAGTCACTTTTGAAAAGGGAACCATAGGAGCCTAAGGCACAGGTGCTTTTGAAAATTTTACCCAGTCTGTTTTTCTATGGGACCTAAGCACTTGCATCTCCTGTGGAAGTCAATGGGACCTACAGATGGTTAGCATTTCTGAAAAATCCGATCACTTGGTACAATGCCCACAGAAGACAGTGGAAAAACCTCCCATTGATTCAAATGGGCCCTAGGTTAGGTAACTAGATATAGATTTAGGTGACTAACTTAAGGCATATTGATTTGAGAAGTTTGGCTGTCACATTTCTATTGTGATTTATATAATCAAAGAACTCTACTAATTAATCCTCATGAAACTTCTGCATAGAGGGTAACTATTATGCGCCAATTTCCACAGATGGGGAAATTAAGATAGAGAAAGATTAAGCGATTACCCAAGGCCAAGTAATTGAACAGCAATCCTGCAATCCAGCTGTGTTCAGTCCACTAGACAACACTGTCTCTGCGTGATCATACTCTTCTTAGGACATAGAATCATAGAATCATAGAATATCAGGGTTGGAAGGGACCCCAGAAGGTCATCTAGTCCAACCCCCTGCTCAAAGCAGGACCAAGTCCCAGTTAAATCATCCCAGCCAGGGCTTCATCTCACAGTAAGTGACAGCTGGTGACCAGCATCAACAATGGAGGGTGATTTCACACAGGGAAAGGCACAGCAAGAGCAGATGAAGTTTTAGAAAACAGGGATCCTGATTTTATTTAAATCTCCTTTGCAATAAAGAACAAGGGAAAGCAAAGATCAAGTTTTGGAGAGAAGTAGAACTCTATTTAAATGGAATGTTTTTCAAAGTTTTCTAGCGGATGTGGGTGGAAGCTGAAGTCTTGTCTATTTTGTGTAGACATTAACAATCCTCTGAAATGTGGTAGAGCTGTTCTTGGCCAAAACGTTTTCCCTCTGCCTCCATTCCCATTGTTGTGTAGGGCAGTGGTTCTCAAAGCCGGTCCACCACTTGTTCAGGGAAAGCCCCTGGCGGGCTGGGCCGGTTTGTTTACCTGCGACGTCTGCAGGTTCTGCCGATCGCGGCTCCCACTGGCCGCGGTTCGCCGCTCCAGGCCAATGGGGGCTGCGGGAATGGTGGCCAGCACGTCCCTCGGCCGTGCCGCTTTCTGCGGCCCCTATTGGCCTGGAGCAGTGAACTGTAGCCAGTGGGAGCCGCGATCGGCCGAACCTGTGGACGTTGCAGGTAAACAAACCGGCCCGGCCCGCCAGGGGGCTTTCCCTGAACAACCGGCAGACCAGCTTTGAGAGCCACTGGTGTAGAGTACAGCCCTTGCTTCTCCTGTGGGAGTCAATAGGACCTTAACACTTCTGAAACAGCCTGCTCCCCAGAGCTGGATGCAGTGGTGTGGGTTGTATAAAATATGAGATGTGCTTTGCGCTCCTTCGGGATGAACAACTGTATACAAATGCCAATTAGTAATTAATAAAATAAAATAAAAATAAAAGAACCTAAGTTAAATGGATTGATGGATCAATCTTGGGAAATGTATCAGGTACAGTTTACAAGTAGATCTGCTTGACTCTAAAATGGGTGAAAAAAGTTAAAATAAAAAATACCTGCTCATTGATTTCAATGGGAATCAGGTGCTTATCTGCTGTTTGTTCTTTGGAAAATCTCCCCCACAATCTAGTCCTAACTGTGAATTTAGAAGCCCAACTTTAGTTACCCCCTACCCTATTTTTGTGTGTCACAAAGTAACCTCATTTAGAATCTCTTGTGATATTTACGGCTGGATTCTCCCAGCTGATAAGGGCACTTGACATGGTTAATACACCCTCCCTCCTTCTGCTTACACAGACCAATGTCGCCCAGAGATTCCCAAATGAGAATTTCCTTTGTGTAGGAGGAACCTTCCTCATGCAGAGCTGGTATAGCAGCATCCCTCTTGCACTAATTCAGACTGGGTTTCAATCGTCTCCCTGAGCCTACTCCTTTCTGCTGTGGAGAATCATGACTAGAATGGGGAGATTACAGCAACTGGCCAGTTTGGGGCTTTACAATATTCCTTTCATTATTGAGACTCTCTATGTGTTTGTTCACATGGGGAGCTATTCTGGAATAGCTATTCCTGGTTAATTAGTCCTGATTAACTTGGTGTGGAATAAGGCACTCTTACTCCAGAATCAAGAGTACTCACACAGCGCATTAGGAATAGCTATTCTGCTTTAAATCTACACTTTATCTTAATCCAAATTAACTTCACAGGGTAGACATTCCCTAACTTTCCCATATCATCTTGGCATGGTATGAACCAAAGCTTATTATCCAGTAATACTTTGAATTTGCAGTATAGTGCACTTTACAGTTTGGAAGTGTTGGGCAAACGTTAGCTAATGATTCCTAGTCTCTGATTGTCTATAGCACTGAATTTGGAGGTAATAGGTTGGCAGTACCAGAGATCAACCTGGGTAGACTTTGTTCCGGCAGGCCATGAATCCAAGCAATTCCTGGTCTTCATTCACCAGTGAAGGCTGTCTCCTTGTGAAGATAGTAAAGTTTCTTGGGAAGGTTTGCAGTTTTGAAGCGTGCATGAAAGAATTAAAAAAAATTAACTCAGTGAAGCTCATACCCGAGGCAGCATTTGGTTTTAAGTCATGGTCCCACTTTGTCAACTCACTTGGTGAAACTGGATAGACACAAGAATAGCAAACAGCTTGTGTAAAGTCTCTGCTGGAACTTGAACCCTTACGTTTTATTTCTCAGGCCCCTGCTCTTATCAGTGGACAGCCCATCCCCTCTGGTCCTATCCTAATCCCCACATTTCTTCACAGCACAAACTTCCACGCAGTTGGGTACAATTCATTGCCACTGGCATCTCTGTTCAAGAGACACCAAAACTGGAATAGAAAGACTGTTACAGATGAGGTATATTGAAAGGACTACGTGAGGAAGGTTTGCATAAAACCTGCTCCCATTAGCTCCTCTTTTAAGACAACAAAATTCTCCCATAACCACTTAAATACAAAAACAGACTTGTATACTTCCTTTATATACTAAGAAAAGGAAATCCACGTTTATACTCAAAATCCACATTCAAATACACTATTGGTCAAATCTTACCACTTGACTAATGCTCAACTGTGATTCTGGCCATACTTGGGGAAGCACAGCATGTGGCCAAATATATTTGTGCGGCTTGCCAGCCAGGAGAGCTGTATGCGAAAGAAGGAATGCACATGTCCATCAAAAAAGCCAGTCAGGTACCACGCAGGGCCATGTTTGTGCTTCCAGTCAAGACGTGTCAGCATTTCCATTACACAGCCCTATTTTCAACAAGTCATAACAGAGCTGTAAAAATTCCCTCCACGCCACAGTTACGCACAGAATGCATCAATTTTTGGACAATTGGAAGCAAATGCATCAGGCAGCTTTTGAGTTATATGTGAGGCAAAATATAGGCAGCCAGACCAACGGTACCATGCCAATTCATGCCAGGTGACGATCTGGGCCTTACCAAAAAAATCTTTAAAATGAGCTTCTTCCCCTGCTACTCAAGTTTTGCAGGTTAAGGGTCATTTCCACTGAACTGTCTTCCAGTGTGATATGCACATCTGAACTGTTTTGTTTGTGTCTGAACAAGGGCTTAAACTTTCAAACACTGACTAGTGAGCAGTGCATACCAGAGAGAGTAGCTCCACTGATTTCATGGCAGTAAGCACTACGGCTGGTAGTGGTTTGCAAGATTAGGTCCTAAGACTGAAATTCCGTATGATAAGGTCTGAGTCGTCTTCATTTTGTACGTGGGATCAAGTACATTGATGACAATTTATAAATAACAATGCTGAGTACTTGCTTTGCTTATGTGCTTGTGCAAACAGGATGCTGAATTATTTTCAGTGGACCTCTGTGCACTGATTCCTTTAAAAAAAGAGAAAGTGCTATGGTATTACAATGCAATGATCCTAAACATTCCGGCTTACAGTAATGATTCTGCCGTGCTGGAGCTATTAATATGGAATACTGCAGGGTTGGTTTTTTTAAGTTAAGGAAAAAACACAAAGCACCATTCAACCTTAATTGTGAATGACAGGGCTTTATTTTGTATGGGAATTAAACTTGTTTTTTTTTAAATTACATTTTGGTGGACAATAGACTATTTTTTTTGGTGTGAGTGTACAAAATGCCATTCAACCTGGTTTCCCCTATCAGTACAAATAGTGTGCCCTCCCTTTAAAAACTAATTTTACTGTAATAAATACTGATAGGAGTCAGACTTCAACGGCTTTTAGCCACTAGAACCTGAAGATTTATTCACCAATGGTTGAATTTTATCATTCCGTTTAACGTTTTTATGGCACTAATAATCAAACTATACAACAAAATCAAAGCAACTTATCACAAAGACCAGGGACAAAGAACTTAAAACAAACTGAAATACTCCAAATGTACCATTCATTTTATACACGTTCGGTTATCTTGAGCTACTCCTCCTCATGCATTTTAGATGTTCTGATGCAGCCATGCACATGGAAGAGAAACAGTAACAAACACGCACCATTCATCACTATCACTTGAAATGTATAACTAAAGTTTATTTTTCCCCCACTATTGCACTATAACAATGGTTTATTTTCTGTTTAGTATGACAGCACTGCCACTGGTGATTCTTTTACATTTTAAAATGGCTTTAGACTCTGGAAACAATTGGAGCTTTTTAGCCTGGGTATCAAATACAATCTTACCTATAATATCTAGTAAAATGCAGGGTATGGGTCTAAACTGTTTCCCTTTGTACATAAAAATAAGTTCCACTTCACAGCAATAAAGCAGACCAGGCAGTGCATCTCTGGATATTTACAGCACTTATCAGGTGGTTAAAGTAACTGAGTCTTTGGCCTTGTACCTCAAGGCAATTCAAGATGTAGAATAACCACCCAGAAACAACCTGCCTGAATCTGACTATTGCAGTATGGCCTTTTAGATAATAAATTATTTTGTATAAAACAAAGCTCTACAGGGTGAACGTCCAGATGAAGTGCCATCCATTGGCATTACATCCAGATAAGGAAAACTTGAGTAACCAAATAGGCTATGGTGAGAAGGAACCAAACAGGATATGGCGAAGCAGAGTAGAACAGCACAAGTTGTATTTTCAAACATCACTAGAGTGAAAAACAAAAAGTCCCAATAAACGAAACCTCCCCCCACCCTCCCACACGGGTTTTTTATATTTCAAAATCTTAGAGAGGGTAGTGAATAAGTTAAAGAATATTTCATGCCAAACAAAGATTCCTTTCATTTAAAGCTAAGCTAATGTAGAGATATATTTTTTTATTTTTATCCAGTACCCACCTGCCCCCACCCCCATATACATATACGGCACTTACTGCAAAGCTGTTGTGGGCTAAAGGTTTATAACAGTGATTTTTGTTTTAGAAAAAAGAAATCCATCAGACCAAAATAAAACCATTTAAATCAACTCCTTCCTGAGCAACTTAGAATTTGGAATGTTCTGGAAAGTTATAATAAATAAATCAAAGATTAACCAGCTTAAAATGTTCTTTTTATACATTAAAGTAAAATATAAAACATATTTCATGACAAACACAAGGACTGTTGGACCAGGAATTGTAGACGTTTATGTGCCAACACATTCATGAAGTTACCATTCAGGGAGAAGAGGCCAGGTCAGTTGTTAGGAAAAATACAACATTAAAACCCAGAGAATAAATCACGTACCAGTTTTTATGTTTAGGTTATAAAGTAATTAGGGCTGAAGATATCATTAAATAAAGATAAAAATAGACTGAAATGTCTACAGTAAGTGGAAGTGAATTTGCAGGAAGGGTGAATGAGTTAAGTGACTGATTATTCTGCTATGACACTTGTGAAAGGACTTGGACAGAATTTGTTTTTAAAAAGATGAGAATATTAATTGTCTTTCCAAAATATAACAATTCCACAGTGTGTAAACTAATCATTACTCTTTCAATGTAATTTCATAGAAACCACTTAAAATATACAATGCAGCAGATTCATATTTTAGTGACTATGTTAATTGTCATCTATGCCACTTGCAGCTTTCTTTAATGCCTTCCTTCACAGTAGTGCATTGGTACCACACAACTGGGATGTAAGGAGTGAGAATAAAATTCCCCCCCTGTAATATTTTCTGAAAATTATCATGTCTTAACACGATTATGCTTCTTTACTTCTGTTCTCTGCAGACGACTATAATAAAGACCAGTTAGATAATGAAGATGGCCCACCATATATTTTGGATCCCTGCAGGCTCATGGAAGGGGAAGCCTCTGGAAAGCACTTCATAGCTTGGGCCTGTACACATACCTCAATCACAAAATAACTTTTGCTTTTTACTTCCAAATGGAGATCCATTTTGCAGACTATACATAGACAGTGAAACTCCCCTGAAGCAATTACCAAAGAGACCAGCCAAAATTGCCTAGAACAGTGATTTTCAACCTGTGGTCTGCAGACTCTTGGAACTTTGCTGACTAGGTCTAAGATTTCCAAAGGTTTCCATTCAAAATTTTTTAGGGGTCCACAAATGAAAAAAGGTTGAAAACCACTGGCCTAGAAGAAATCTAGCAACGATTAGATTGTGAATATAGGCACAGCCCCATGCAAGGTGTGGTGCACATGTAGTACCCCCCCAGAAGTGATATAGGGAGGCATTGTGATGTAGAGACACCCCTCGGATTTACAATTCCTCCTGCGCTTCTTCCTTGGTCTATGCACTAGTAGTTTACACCTGCTTATGCCACACTGACACAGCTATGCTGATGAGCAAGTGTGCACGTGAAGCCAAGACTCCACCCATCCCTCACTCACTTGGCTCCAGGGAGGGAGCAAACAGGTAAGCAGCTCTGCTTACTCCTATGTCCATGGACCCAAGATTGGAGTAGTCTGTTTAGGAGTGCAAAGTAGATACTTACTGGCGTGTATGGGCATGTTGTCCACGTTAAAGTCTAGCCCTAAATGTCACAAAACTGTACCAGAAATCCTGGGGAAAACTTAAATGGAACTTTCCCCATTTCATCACCCAGTCCCATTCACTCCACTTTTTAGTGTTTCCTGATAACAATACTTAAACTTTCAGCGTCGTTCATACCAATATACCATTGAATGTGTTTTGTTTTTCTGATGCCACATTGATATTCTTTTTCTTTGCTTTATTTTATCATTATGTAAGAGGTCAGTCATACCTGTCAATGTCTCTTATTACAAAAAAATCCCTCATTTTAAAATCACGTTTACTTCACTTCCACCCAAATTTGGTGTCCTCACCTGTATTTCACCTTAATTCTGTTAATTATTTGCATGAGATATGAAGACTCACAGAACTGAGGTTATAGAAATCTTCATACTAAAGGAAAGAGTTTCTTGCATGAATAACTTCTATGTATAATTTTGGGTCTGTGACCATGGTAGGAACAACAATAGTATAATTTTTTTCTTTAAAATAAAAACTACGCACCACACCTCTTCCTCCAGGACCCAAGAGCAACATTCTCAACTGCAGAAACAAAATCCCAAGACCACACAATACTGTCCCCTTGGCTTTCCATCGACCCGTTCATCTCAATCATTCAACTTCGCTGATAATTTTTTCCATTTTGACTCTGTGAACCCTTCCAGTTAACTGGGTTCTTTAACCTGTTTTATTTCACCTGATATAATCTGGTTGAAGTGTATATTGGACTCCTCTCACTGGAAGCCCCCCAGGGGAGACTGTCTATTCTGTTTTGAGTCCAATACAGTTTGAACCTTATGTGTTGTAACAATGGCTCTGGATCATATAACCATTTATATTTGCTTGCTATTCAGATGTTGTTGCTATGCTTCAGTGGTATCCCTACTAGCTTATAAATGGTGTCAGATGTTCAATGCAACAGTAATGGGCATGGTATTACGACTTACTGGTGACAGAGATTTCATGAAAGTTACTTGGTAAATGACGTCTAACATAATATATGTTGTTTTGCAAATGGGTACATGTGTACAGCAGCATTTTACTGTGCAAAAGTTATTTTGTGATGAGATGACAGATGGTTCCATCTTAAAATATGTCATATAAAGGATCCTATGGAGTCAAGAAAAATATAATAAAATTAAACAAATATAACCCGCAAAACCGGGTGTCTCTCAATTGCCCCAACATGTGGGAACTTTTTTTTGTTTTAAATGCTGCTGCGCATTAACTCAGTCCCTTAAGGAATATTTTTTTAATAATAAAAAAATATTGAGAAAGCTGGAGGGGTCACCAGAGAAGAGCTCGGTGCTTTCATCACCTTTTATAGATATCTTCTAACCACTTTTCATCATCTTGCTCCTCATCACCTATCGGTTCTTCAGTTTCCAGGGGAGAAGGAATAAAGAATTCTGGCTTGGGAGGTGGTTCACTGCTATGAGACTTAAGTCCAAATTTGCGCTTTAGCAGGTGGAACTGCTCTTTGACATAGTAGTAGAACTCATATTCATATCTCATGCGCTGGTAGAGGATCTGTATGGCTTCTGGAGAAGGGATGGTCTTTTTCACTGTCACAGTCAGATTTCCAAGTTTCCTATGTTCTGTAAAAGAAAAAAAAATTTGGATCTGATCAACAGTTAGAACCAAAAATCACATTCTTCTTTGGAACTAAGGCACTGTTCTACTGTATTATTGATTTAAAAAAATGTCTCCAGCCCTTTTTGTGTAGTAATTTTTAATATTAAACTTTTAAAGAAGGACAAAGTATAGTGGACCAGACTTTCAAAATTACACATGCACATTTGCACATGTACACTTGAACATGGCTATTCTACGCCTGGGGTTATCTAATGATGCTTGCACTAATCTTGCATTTAGCCAGCATATGGCAAGCTAGGCTCCTAATTGGCCACACTTATCTGAGTAAACTAGGATCATGAATGAGCATAATTTAAGTGTACACAAATACATAATCACACCTAGCTTGGGAAAACTTTTCTCAAGTAGTTGGAAGGTTAAATATTTATTAGAGCTCAATGGAACCATTGTCTTCAATGTAATACTTAATGTACTTTCTTGGTCTGCTGTAAACATTAGCTATGGGGGAAAATGTCCCCCAAAATAGCTAGGTCTAGTAATTAAAAAACATACCAAATACTTTGTGTTTTCTTCTTGTTCTAATTTAGATAGATAGTTGGGGGAGGGGGAATTGGTAATGAGATATAGTGCCACAAACCCATATGTTACCTGTCTGAATCCAGCACGCTAGTACTGATCAACAGTTGTTCCCACCTGATGATTGTTTGCTTGCCTTTGTGAAATGAGTTTGATGAGTTACAATCTAGTGCCCAATGGAAAGCCTTAGCAGACATGTCAAGGATTGGCTGTGCATGGGGAATTCTCACCCTAATGGTGGTCCCTCCATGGTTAATTAAGGTGCATTGACTGGACTGTCTGAAGAATCTTGCCCTGTCCTGAGTCTACAGGATTCCATCCGATACCGTTCACATAAAACAACTCAACACCTAATAAAATTATTCACTTAACAAAAGCATATAGCTGTCTTTTCTCTCTCAAGAATTGGTTTTATTTTAATGTCAGAGAAAAAAACATGCAAGAGCTCGCCAGGTCAGAAGAAGGGCATGTTTACTTTTGTGGTTTCCCAGTTTTCCACTAGATGGAAACATAAGACCAAGAGACAACATTGAGCATCCCCAACATTTTCTTCCTCTTTTGGATAGAGAAGTCACAAGTCAATGTGAGGAGGAGGGAACTGCTCAGAGTGCCATTAATACTGTAGATCAAAAGCCACTTACTATGAATTACTAACCTTCTAACTGTGAAACCTCCCTAATGTCCACATTTTTCTTTAGCAAAAGTGGAGATGGAAATGTAAAATGGTGAGGAATTCATCTCTATAACTAATCATGTTTCCTGACACTTAGTTTTCCCAATGCAGAGCGTACGATATTCATGGTTTATAGTAACAGAAAGGGAAACAGCAGTAAATTATGTGGGATGTATAAGTTTGGATCTAAAATGAAGGCTGTATGTTCTTAAAAAGAGATTGAGAGTTGCACTGAAAGGTTCAGGCTGGAGAACTAAGAAAAGGGGATTCAAGGATTTTGGTCCTACCACTGACATCTTGATCTCAAAATATTCGATAACACTGACATGAAATAAGAGATGAAACAGCAAGATGAGACAGCTGTTCCACCTGGCTTTGTCACCTTGGTCTGAAGATAGCGCTACAAGACAATGGTGACAGAGATTCTGAGTGATGGATACCCTTAGTTAGAGCAAGGATAAAGAAGGTAGTGTATATCCTATACCACTTGGCAAGTTTCCTTGAAATAAAGAGAAAGGCCTGTTTATACATTCCTTTATACCACATGCATCACCATGGTCTCTCAACATCTTCATGGTGATTTATTAGAGCCCAACATCTTCAGATTGACCTGAAAGCATTAAGTATTGTTTTATTTTAATGTCAGAGAAACACAAATCAACAAACCCAGCAGGAAGAAAAGTCTGAGAATCTTATTCTTCTCTGAGTTTGTCTTCTTTGTCATCAAACTTATCTCTGTGTTATAGCAGATCTCGATTGTACCAGACTGCCGTTATCTAAAAGGTCTACTGGAATATTTTGTCTTTGGTGCTAAGAAAAACTGTTGACGCGAAACCATGTGATCTCTCTCTCTCTCACCCCCACACCCTTTTACTCTGCTAGCCTACAAAGAAGCACTTATCCTTCACAAACTTCCTGATACATAAATTATTAGTAGAGGAACACCAGAGTACAACCACTTTAAAAACAACTGAACTAATTTTTATCTGTTCAGTTCTTTATACTTCTTTGTTATGTCATCCTTTACTACTAAGATTTGCATGAAAACAGGATCATTGATCTTGGATAATTTCTCTGTTTCTGCTGCTCATTTCTTCCCTGAAGTGATCATCATCTGTGCCTCCCAATTACCAGTAAGAAATCTAAATACTCCACACAACTTTAGTCATTAACTGTCACAACAGAGAGGGCCTTGGTATTGCTGTTGGAGTATCCACTTTATTGTGCCTGCAGTTACCACTACAGCCTTGGACAGATCCAAGAGGACACAGCAGTGGGGTATGGAGAAGAGAGATCTTATGGCACTGGAGAGGCTAGTTAAATTAAATTGCCTGCTAGGGAAGATTGGTAGCTGCCTCTTCTTGGGCAAAGAAGTAACAAAACACAACACACCAGCATGCTAAGGCAAGACTACCATGGACAGCTCAACATGGTTTAATATAACTAAAAAGCTACTTTTGGTCTATACAGTATTCCATCCAAAGGAAGCCACTGTAGTTTATAAAGAAAGGTTCCAATCCTGCATAGCACCAACATGTGCATCATTTTGCTCAGGTGAGCTGTTCATTGACGTCTGTGGAGCTGTGAATGTGAACAAAGCTATGTGTATGCTTAAGTGCTTCACAGGTCGGGGCCCATATATACACATTTGAAGTATTATTTACATATATGTTTACAGGATAGATCAATAGCTCCAAAGGCAGAGTTCCTAGGAGGAACAGTGAAGCAACTCTGTGAACTCCAACACCTACATATTCACCCAGCAGGAATGATCTACAATGATTTTTAGGGAACGCAGTAATATTTTTAACCAGCTATAAAAGCCACAAGACATTTATTTTAGGAAAAAATATTAAGTTTACCTAGAGGGCCCAATAACAGTGTTCATTACGTAAAGGTATGCACAAAGCAAAACAGAATAAATAAAACACTGCCTGTGAAAATTCAGATGACTGGAAGCATAAAACAACAGCTATGTGAGTGCAAGACCTGGATAATACACTTTACAGCTACAATCCATGTTTTCTTACTTAAAAACAGAAAGAGCCTTCAAAGCCAAAGCTATGTTTATTTTAGTAATATTCTAGTTAGATTGCACATGTTCAGGGCAAGGACCTTGTCCTCATATTTGACGGCACAGTGTCTAGCATGTATTTGGTGGTAGATTAAAAAAAAGTTTAAGTGAAATATTTTCCCCTTACTCCTGCTTAGCAATTACTGAGCCTGCTGTTCCTCTCCAGTTCCATGAGGGCAGAGAAAAGCATAATCTGGTGTGTGTGTGGGGGGGAGGGGGACGAAAGGAAGGAAAAAAAAGGGAGATCTGTGCCTTCACTGTATGTTCCCTTGTATGACCATTTCCCTTGGAGCGCCTCCAGAACAGGACACAGATTAGAGGCAGGAGGAGGGATGTGGGGGCACTGGGCAAGAACTGGAAACAGCTATTCTCTGTACATGGTCTCTCTGGGACCCCACTAGGAAATCCCTACTTCTAGCAGCACTAATTCCCCTTTGTGGCTGCTAACTCCAGTAGAGAGAGAGGAGCTTGTGTTCAGTCACAAGGAATTGTGCCAATGGCAGCAATGCTAGAAGAGCTGGGCTGCTCCTGGGGAGGAGAGGCCTGCAGGCAGCATAGAGGATTTTTAGCTATGGGCCGTTGCCCTTTGCTTACCACACAGATCCTTGAGTTACAGCATGCCTCCCCCTCTTTCTGCTTTGAGAAGCTGCAAACGCATACCGCCCTCCCCCTTTGCCCTTGGAGATGACGAGGAGGAAACTTCATGAGGCTTCTCTTGCAGTCTCCAGATATGATTTTCCTCTCCAGTGAGTTCTTCTGTGGGAGGGGAACCTCAAGCCCATTGTGGTTATTTTTGATTGTTCAGGAGCATTTTAGATTTCTTGGCTTTTGTCAGTTTGCCTCACAGTAACTGCTCTTAATTAGTAATAACAAACTGCCTGTAAAAGTACAAAAGTATATATGCTGTTTGGGAAAAAGTGCAGGCCAGGGCTATGATCAAAATGGGCCTGCCTTCCTGGCTTCGATCTAAGCTAAATTTTGATAACGCAACTGACCTTCACCTTGATTTGCACTTAAATTTTAGACTAGTTTATAATCTTCAACTCTCTTAAAAGGCCCTTTAATACAAATAAAAAGAAAATGACAGAACCACTCCTTGAAGTCATCGTTACCACCTCCCCTTAATCCATCAAACAAGCATAATAGAAAAATTATGCAGATCTGGCAGCATGCCAAAGTAAACAATCTGGAAATGCTATGTAAATCCAGCTGCTCCACCAGAGGACAGGGTACCGCCCGCCCCCGCTTTTATGACCTTTGTGACAATTCACCATATGGAGAGCAACAAACTACACCATTTACTTTCTAGGGTTATTTTTTTTTCTGTGTTTGTTTTGGCATTTCTTTAATTTACTAAAAAGAATATACTGTACAGTGACCAAAACCTCTTGCAGTAGTCACAGCCTGTCTTGTATTAACACAACCAAGATACAAAGAAACTGAAATGCAAATAGGGATGAAAAAAATTAAATACATTTTGGGTAACTTGGTGACAAGTATTTACCAAGAAAGACAGACAGACAGAAAGAAAGAATCTGTATTCCTCAATGCAATAAAGCAGTTTGATATCTGAAATGTAGGAAACTATTTCATATGTCCCTTGCGTGAAAAATTTTGGATTGCCATATTAAATCAAAATAAGGATAAAAAAATCTCTACTAAATGGAGAATTTAGGAAATCACTCAGCCTTCTCAAATGATTGAATATTTTCAGATGAGAAGATTCTGGGGTCTAATCCTGAGCACTCTCAATTCTAAATGAAATCACGAGGAATTGAGAGTTCTCAGCATCTTTCAGGATGGAGACATAGGTGAGCGGAGCTGGAACTCAAGGAGTTACATGGCCGAAGCTGGAGCTTTAGAATGACAGAGTGGTGCAACAGCATATAACTGCACATCAGCCCATTTATTGCTGATAATGGAAAACCCAACTTTGCTGCCCTGAAACTGTGTGAATATGATGGTTAGACAAATAAGGTGGGTGAGGTCATATCTTTTATCAGACCAACTTCTGCTGGTGAGAGAGACAAGATTTCAAGCTACACAGAGCTCTTAAGGTGTGGGAAGGGTATTCCGAGGACCATAGCTAAATGCAAGGTGGCACAAATTGTTTAGCATAAGTAGTCAGCACATATTCCAAGGGTCCATTCAAGGTAGAGTGGCCCGTTAACACCTCTGCAGTCATAATACAAGAAGAGGGGGTCCGTGGGTTACTGATTGTTGTAATAAGCCAGTGTCTCTGTTCAGTCCATGATTTTTAGTGTCTAACAGAGTTATGAATTTAAACTCCCAGGCTTGCCTTCTGAAAGTGTTCTGCAGGTTTCCTTTGAGGATGAGGACTGATAAGTCAGATACAGAGTGATCACTTTGTGAAAAGTGTTAGGGTGTATGACCAGGTGCCTGCAAGAAGCAGGGCAGACGATCCCCAAAAACTGGTGGTTTATTCTATAATTAGATTCACCAAACCAGTAACAAAAGAACTTCTGTAGTATCCCACTGGTTAACCAGAAGCCAAACACAGTCCCCTTTAGGCATTCCAGCCATTGGTTCCTGTCTAGACAATCGAATCTAATGTAGTGAGAGGTTATTGAAAACCCATTTCACCGTATGTAATGTTTTTTCTAATGCCAAAGGATAAGACACATACCCCCCAGGTCAATATGAATCTCAGATCTTACCCAAATATCACACTGTCAGCCAATCCTTAGTAAACTAACTAAAGATTTTATTAATAAAAGAAGAGTTTTCAGACTTTTTTTCTGGTGACTCATTTGAAGAAAATTGTTGATGCCTGTGACCCAATGGAGCTGGGGATGAAGTATTTGGGGTGTGGGAGGGGCTCAGGGCTGGGGTGCAGGGGTGAGGGCTGCGGGGTGGGGCTGGGAACGAGCAGTTCAGGCTATGGGAAGGGGCTCTGGGCTGGGGCAGGGGGTCAGGACTCTGGGCTGGGGGTGCACACTCTGGGGTGAGGCCAGGAATGAAGGGTTTGGGGCGCAGGAGGGGGCTCCAGGTTTGGGGCGCAGGAGGGGGCTCCAGGTTTGGGGCAGGGGATTGAGGCATGGGGTTGGGGCCTGGGCTTACCTCGGGCAGCTCCTAATCAGCGGCGAAGCAGGGGTGCTAAGGCAGGCTTCCTGCCTGTCCTGGCACCATGGACTGTGCTGTGCCCTGGAAGCAGCCAGCAACAGGTCTGGCTCCAAGGCGGAGGTGTGCAAGCGGCTCCGCGTGGCTCTCGCCCGCAGGCACTGCCCCCCCCCAAGTGTGGAGCCAGTGCTCAGGGCAGGGGCAGCGCACGGAGCCCCGTAGCTTCCCCGCCTAGGAGCTGGACCTGCCACTGGCTGCTTCTGGGGCGCAGTGCGGAGTCAGAATAGGTAGGGACTAGCCTGCCTCAGCTGGGCAGCACCGCCGATAGGACCTTTAATGGCCCGGTTGTCAGTGCTGACCAGAGCTGCTGCAACCCAGTGCGTTACATTCTGCGACCCAGTCATGACCCGCCGTTGGAAAACCACTGGTATACACTGCTGGCTTGTAAAGTCTCTCTGGTAACTTCCAAAAGATTGACTGATCCTTAGTCCATGGTGGTGGTAAATACCACAGTCCAGAGAATTATATCAGGAAAGAGGCAACATGGAGATGTCTCAGAGGTCTTTTATATCCTTTGCCATGTGCATGGAAATTTACTGTCCCAAGCAAAGCCGACAACCCTTGTCTGTGGAGAGTTGTTGGCCAAGATGGAGTCCAGGGTCACAGGAGCATATCACATGTCCTTACATGTTTTGCTGAATCAGAGGGGGGTGGCCATTGGCTCCTCGCTGTCTGAGGCATCCTCAGGAAGAGCTATCTGGACAGGATGAGTTTCTTCAATAGCCCGTTGTGAGAGTGGAGTGTCCTGAATAGGCCATCAACACATAGCTGTCTAGCCCTGATGTAAATCCTGTCCTGGGGTGTGTCACCCAGGAATACAACACAGGGTTAAGATGCAAGTACGTAGCCAATATTCATAACTTCAGATACAAAGATGATACACGCATATAAACATGATAATCATACTTAGTAAATCATAACTTTTCCACTGACACCTACAATAGTAGCAACCATGATACAAAGGGTCATCTTTAATCGTACAGCATCACAGGGTGTTTTTGTCTTTTGCCATTTTCCTGAAAGAGTTCATTGGAGACAATAGTGATTTTTCTGGTTTCACCCACATAGTTGTTACTGGGGCATTTAGTGCACTGGATGAGGTAACCCACATGTTATCACAGGCATGTGTAGAATCCATGCATCTTGAAAGGTGTGTTGTGTGTGGTGTTGATCATTGTAGCAGTGGGGATAAGTCTGTGGGTTTTGCACCTGTTGTTCTGGCAGGGTCTTGGTGATGCTTTGAATTGGTGTGTCCTGGTCTGTGGGGAGTTTGCTTCTGATTATGAGCTTGGAGAGGCTGGAAGGTTGTTTGTAGGCCAGAAGTCAGGGTTTAGGGAAGATTTCTTTCAGGATGGGGTCCCCATAAAGTATGGGTTGTAGTTGCTTGAGGATACCCCATATGGGTTCCAGTGTGGAGTGGTAGGTGACAACTAGGGATGTGCTGTGTGGTGTGCGGGGGTTATTTCTGTATTGAAGCAGGTTCTCCTGGGATATTTGGGTGGTCCATTCCATGATGCGATCTACTTCTCTGGTGGAGTGTCTTTGTTTAGTGAAGGTGGTTTTGAGTGTGTTAAGGTGTATATCCTGGACTTTCTTCTGGGAACATGTTCTGTGGTATCTGAGTGCCTGGCTATAGATAACTCATTTCTGGGTGTGTCTGGATTTATGAAGGTAGGTGTGGTGATACATGGGTTTCTTGTATATGGATGTCTGTAGGGTTCCATTGTTGAAGTTGATTGTGGTGTCCAGGAAAAAGTTATTAGTGTGGGAGTGTTCCAGAGAGAGTTTAATGGATGGATGGTGGTTGTTGAAGTTGAGGTATAAATCTATGAGGGAGTTTAAGCTGTCTGTCCAGAGGATGAAAATATCATCCATGTATCTCAGGTATATTATATGTTTCATGTTGCATTTCTCCAGAAATTCTTCTTCAAGGTGTCCCATTTTGGGGAGCCATCCTCGTACCCATTGATGTTCATGGTTTGGACAAAATGTTTCTTGTTGACTATACAACAGTTATGGGTGAGGATGAATTGGTGGAGTTTGGCGACATGTTTGGGGTGGATACCTGAGAGTTATACATTGTCTTGTAAATATTTGAGGTAGGCAGCTATGTTGTCATTGTGAGGGATACTAGTGTACAGGGAAGTGACATCCATAGTGGTCAGGATGGCGTTCTGAGGGAAGCCGACAATGTTGCGGACTTTGTGGAGGAAGTCACTAGTGTCCTGGAGGAAGCTGGCCCTTTGTGTGAGTGGTTGCAGGATGCTTTCTATGAGTCCTGATATTCCTTCAGTAAGAGTGCTGTGGCCAGATATGATGGGTCTGCCTGAGTTCCTCTGCCTGTGTACCTTGGGAAGCATGCAGAAGGTCCCTGGGTGAGTTTGGGGGTGAGGGTGGGGGGTGAGTTTGTAGAGATTCTCTTGGAGTTGTTTGGGGAAGGATTTGATGATGTCCTTAAATTCCTAGGTAAATTGTGATGTGGTGTCTTCTTTGAGTTCCTTTTAGTAGGTGGTGTCAGAGTTGTTGGTTGAACTTGCTAATGTAGTCATCGTAGTTGAGGACTACAATGGTGTCCCTTTGTTTGTTGGTCTGGTGGTTAGTTTTAGGGACCGTTTGGCTGTCCTCTCAGCGGTGGAGTGATTATGGTGGATGTTGGTTAAGGATTTTGCAGTCATGTTTTTCCTGAAGCAATCAGTGTAACAATTAAGAGTGTAGTTTCATCCATTCTGTGGTTTCCAGTTAGATGATTCTTTTTTCTTATGATTGTCAGTGGAGAAGTGGTAATTGTGAAAGAATTCTCTGAGGTGGAGATGATGGAAGAATTCTCCTAGTTCTCCATATGTTAGTATGGTATCAGGTTCTGTGGTGAGACAGAGATTCAGTCCTTTAGAACAGATAATTCAGCTCCAGTGAAGGGTTGTCCTGATAAACTGATGACGTTCAGGTGTGTGCAGTGTGCATGTGGTGCGTAGTGGTGCCATGGTTTTTCCTGGAGGTGGTATTTTGTGGGTTGTGGAGTAGTTGGTTCCACTTTTTGTTTTTGTGTTGAATGCCTGTCATCAGGTTTTTTGGATAGTTGTTTTGGATTTCTTGCATGATTCCCAGGTAACTTTCCTGGATTATTTTCCTCCAGTGTGTGGGAGTATGTGATGATGTCTTGTTTGAGGTGCTCCCTTTTGGAGTACGGGAGGTGCAGGAAATGGTTCCTCAGCTTTTCTGAAGTCCATCTGCAGAGTTGTTCAGCATATTTTGAGTTGTATGTAACAGTTAGAAAGTTAGAGATGGTGAGACTTCTGGGGACGATGTTTTGTTTCTTGCATTTTCCTCAGGAAGTAGATGTTCCTGTTAAGTTTTACTTCCTTCTTCTTTATGTTGTGGAGCTTCCATTTCAGGTGTCTAAATTCAATATCTTCCATTGTTTTATGCAGTGTAATTGTAGCTGTGTCAGTCCCAGGACATTAGAGGTGATTGTCAAAGATACAGTAAATTAATTTCCCCAGCTACACAGGAATGGCCCAATGAACTACTATGAATACTTACTTCTCCACTGCTTCATTTAATGGAAATAAATGTATGTCATTATGGTTAGTAGTAATGTGCCAGTCTAGAAGGGCCCTTATTTGATATGCCACTGAAATGATCAATGTTCTCCTAAAACAAGATTTTTGGTCATTAATGTACTGAGAATGACAAAAAAAAAAGTTAATTGCATGGCAGCAAAGCTATTTTAAGGCTCAGTGGGCCGGATTCTCAGCTCTTGGTGCCATTCTGGAACCCCCCCCGGGAAGAGTCTATAACACCCCTCTGCATGATGTCTGGATTAGGAGTGTATTGGGATCAAGGCTGGAGTACTATTGTGTTCTGGCAGTGCCTGTCTGGAAGAACATCCCCACAAAGGATGTAGCAGCTTGTCGTCTTATCTTCAGGATGAGGAGAGAAAACAGGAGAGAAGATAGTGCCATAGTTATTCCAACTTAAATTCATTATTAATTTACAAGCTGGAGGACGCTCACAGAAGAGCAACAAAGCTGTTCAGGGAGATGGAGGGATTGACTAGAAAAAAGATTAAAGGAATTAAACATGTACAGCTTGCTAAGCAATTATGGAAACAACATGACAACCATCTACTAATATTTGAAGGGTGAAAACTCCAAGGAAGGAGAGGAATTATTTAGCAAGGTAGAAAAAGTTCATAACTAGGAGCAATCAAATAAAATTAAGAAAAATAAAGTTAAGGATAAATGTAAGGAAAATATTGATATGCTGGACAATGGAACAGTTCACCACTGAAAATGGTGGAAACTCTATCCCTTACATGTAAAGCTTTATTGGGAAAAGCACAATGGAACATACTGTACAGGAAAATCCTGCACCGGCCTAGCAGTGAACTAGAAAATGCAATCGTTCTTCTCCATCTCATAAACTACTCAAAATGTTATATTACTATTATGAAACACTTGCTTATAAAAAGACAGGTTTCAGAGTAACAGCCGTGTTAGTCTTTATTCGCAAAAAGAAAAGGAGTACTTGTGGCACCTTAGAGACTAACCAATTTATTTGAGCATGAGCTTTCGTGAGCCACAGCTCATGCTCAAATAAATTGGTTAGTCTCTAAGGTGCCACAAGTACTCATTTTCTTTTTGCTTATAAAAGAATATACAGAAAATGCCTACGGAGACAATAGAGATAGTTAGCTTACTCCATACTATACAACAACTGCCAGCGAACGGGCCCTTTTCTCCACTTAGGAAGTTTTATCATGAAGCCCCTTCTGAGGAAGCTGCTGGCAGTGGCAGTCTTATCAAGTTAAATGCATCTTACTTCCACTTATTCAAAGGTGTGGAATCCTAAATTCTCCCACACAGTGGTCTAGAATCCAAGCTCAGGGGTAGTCTGTTCATCCTGTTCTTCTTCTACACAGCAGCATGTCATCGCTGGTGCTGCACTGGAAGACTGTTTTGCAACATATATATATTTATATATATTTTAATTTATGAAGTGTCACACTCAGACTTTTCAAAATTGGTCAGAGATGCTGACACTGAATTGAAAAGAAATCACATTGGAAACAGACGGCATGCACGAGAAATCTCCTAATAGTGACCAAACAGAAGAGTTACCGCATTACACACAAAGTCAGATATTAAATCCGAAGAAAAACTTCGAAGAGGTTCCTTACATTTGATCGCAATTTAACGTTGCATCCCCAACTCAAGCAAATTACTGCGTAAGAAAGAATTATGCTGAAACTTACTCACATTGGTAGCATGAAAAGATAGATACTTATGTGAATATGGTCAGGTACTTTTATTGCTTGAAACAAACTTCTAAGTTGAACTTGACAGAGATGGTGGTGCCAAAACCAAACTCATCTGCAGAGGAAAATGCCAGGATACTCTAGCTTAAACTGCAGAGAGAAATGCTTTGTTTCCAGGTCATATGAAACTCCTCATGCACCTTAAATACACACAGACATATGTAGTATAGAATTTTCCACAATGAAAAAATCCAGTCAGCTCAATAATGTGACAGACCCACAATATAAAACTGAGTCATAGAAAATGAATTTGAACAAAGAGAGCAAAGAGAAAAGAGTTCCAAGCACTGGGAGCTTCAGTTCTGAGTCACACCTCAAGAAAAGATTTTAGCTGGTGTGTATAGTCTCATAGTTAATAACAATACAAGTCACTCTGAGGGAGGGAATCCTAAAAGGAGCCGTGGCGCTGGGAATGGGAAACCTTAAGAAAAATAGGTTCTTGCAGATTTCTGGTTAGCAGTGTTACATAATAGGTTAATCAGATACCAGTACTATTCCTATTATTATTTTTCTCTGTGGTTTGATATCAAAAGGCCCTGACCAGGATCCATGGTGCTAGGTGCTGTATACAAATGCAGAGGAAGACACGGTCTATGTCCTGTTAAGCTTACAGCCTAAGAATTGAACATTTTTAAAGTTTTACTAGGAGTCAAGACTACTGGGTTCCATTTCCAGCTTTGTTTCTAACTCGCTGCTTGATCTCCGACATCTCACTGATGGCCCAATTTCCAGAAGTGTTCAGAAGCCTCAGCTCTTACAGTATTCAATGGGAGCTAAGGGAGCTGAGCATCTTTGAAAATCAGGCTACTAAACTCTCTGGGTAGAATCCTGAGACTACCGAAGTCAAGGGGAGTTTTGCCATCATCGATGAAGCGCTAAAGCAAAAAAGAGATTAAGAACTAGCTAACTGACAGCTCTCAAAAAGTAAACATTAATGGGAAATCCTCATCAAGTGGAGACTGGTACTAGGCCATTATTAAACAAAATCACTGCTTATGACACAAAGATTGGTGGAGTGGTAATGATGAAGACAGAGAAGTCATACAGAGTCATACAGTCATACAGATCATCTCGATCGCTTGGTAAGCTGGGCCCAGGCAAATAAATGCATTTTAACACAGCCAAATACAAAGATATATATATATTGACATGAAGAATGCCAGCCATGCCTACAGAATAAGGTAGTGAGTCCTGGTAAGCAGTGACTCTGAAAAGGATTTACGGGTTATAACAAAGAAGCAACTCAACATGAGCTCCAAGTGTGATGTTGTGGCCTAAAGGTCTAATTGCAATCCTTGGATGTATAAATAGGGGAGTAAAAAGAGTAGAAGTAGGAGGTGATTTAGGGCATTGGAGAGAGATAGATCCTGGAATGCTGTAGATAGTTCTGGCATCCACGTTTTTTAAAGAAGGATGTTGCAAAATTAGAGAGAGTGCAGAAGACAGTCACAAAAATGATTTGAGGGCTGAAGAAAATGCCTTCCAGCGAGAGACTTCAGGAGTTCAATTTGTTCAGCTTATCAAAAAGAAGATTGAGAGGTGGCTTGCTTACAGCATATAAATACCTTCACTGGAAAAACACAGTGGGTACTAATGGCCTTTTTTTAAGCTAGAGGAGCAAAGCACAAGAAGAAACCAATGGGCAGAAGCTGAGGCCAGACAAATTCAAATTAGAAATTGGCTTTTTTTTTTTGAACAGTTAGGGTGATTAACCACTGGAAGAATTACCAAGGGGAGTGGTAGATTCTCCATCTCTTAATATTTTCAAATCAAGACTGGATGCCTTTCTGGAAGAAATGCTTTTAGTCAAACACAAATTATTGGAATCAGCACAGAAGTAACTGGGTGAAATACTGTGTGTTATACAGGAGGTCAAACTGGATGATCTAAAGATCTATGAATCCCTTTGTACCCCAGTTTCCAGATCTGTAAAATGGGAATAAAACTTACTTGCTTCCCAGAGGTGTAGGGAAGCTAAATTAATGAATGATTGTGAAGTGCTTTGAGATACTTGAATGAAAGGCCCTGTGGTCCTGATCTTAGAAGGTGCTGAGCATCCTCATTTCCCACAGTTTCCAATGGAAGTCGAGAGCACTCAGCATCTTGCAGCATCAGGCTCTATGTGAGTGCAAAGTATTATTAGAAAACAAAAAGGCTGAGTTTGGAAAAGTTCATAAATCTTAAAAATGCTTCATTCTAGATATTGTATATTGCTGAATTGCTGCAGCTTACATACAACTCCTTAGGATTTATATGGTTACAAGTAGGTATAATGTAAGCTAGTAGTATAAGTTTTTTATTCTAAGTAGGACTGAGCTAATTGCCAAGTAACAAAATATACCCACTATCATGACAAACGTGACACTGGTACTGGAACACTGAAAGGCACACTAGCTCTTGTTCAGCACCAGCTATTTTAAAAACAATGAAATGAAGAAGGTATTTATTCCTCTCTCATCTAACACTGGAGGGGAGAAAGTTACTGAGTTTGAGAAAAGTTTTCTATTAAATGTGTCTGCATATAGACAACTTGTAGAGGGGTGATTACATGGACAACATCAATTTAACTACACTGCTGCCTGAAATGATTTTACCGCCTACGTTAACACCTACCATTACTGTAAGTGAAAGAGGCTAGAGAAAAAAAAATCTATTTTTCAGGTTAGTTACTTTGGGTATAGTCAGCATCTGAGGGTGGCCAGGGCCTGTGGCACTAGCAAAGAAGGGAAAATACAACAAAATGAGAAATACAACACTGTCCCTTTAAAGCACTCTCCTTTTGGTATAGAGCCTGACTACTCTGGCTGACTGCCAGGGAGTCAGGACCAAGGCTTTCCTCACTTGGTCCAAACGGAAAAAGAGTCCATTGTCAAACGCTCGCAGGCTTACTTCAGTAAGAGGAAACCAGTAATAAAGGGAAATCATTTAAACTTAAAGTCTCTAGAGAGAAGTATAGTCCGCCAGTGTGGCTAAAGTAACTAGCTTCCCAGGTTCTTCATTCTTTGTCAGGCAATCTTGCGGCTTTATTACTTCCCTGAACTAGAAGGAGTGAAGGAAATGTACCGTTTTTCAGTGCAACTAATGCAGCAAGGTTTCCAGGGTCTTCGTGTCTCCTGGCCTTATTATCTCCCTGGACTAAAAGGGGTGAGTATTTCCTTCCCTTAGGAAATCCCCAAGCTACTACTACTTTATATACCTGTCTCAATGAGTCCAGATGGAAATTCCCCTTTCCATGCCACAGCATGAGGTATGTACATATATCCTGTCTGTAAAGTACCTAGAACATTGTGGGGCAATCATAAACAAATAAGATTTCATTGTTTCCTCTGTAGAGAGCACTAGTCAATTTTACCTCTTTATACAAAGCTTCAATGTAGCAAGAGGCGAGTGGAAAAAAAAAACTAAAATAGGAAGATATGGCTAAAGCCACTAAATTGGCAGGGGGAGTCAAGGCAGACTCAAATTCATTTTTGACATTGACAATATATCAAGCAGATTTTATCCACATAGCATTATGTGCCTAGATGAGAGCCAAGTTCTCTTATAAACTGGATCCCAGTTGTGGGTGCCAAATACTTGAAAATGTGGCCCTGAGCTCTAAGGCCTGGATCCACCACTGCAGCGTCTAACTTTTAGGCACTTGGAAAATCACTGGACCAACACTGCAATCCACAAAGACTGAGTTAGTTGCCTAGGTTCCCTATCCAATGGGATGGGAAGAGACAGCTGTCT
This sequence comes from Chelonia mydas, assembly GCF_015237465.2. Lineage (NCBI taxonomy): Eukaryota > Metazoa > Chordata > Testudines > Cheloniidae > Chelonia > Chelonia mydas. The sequence goes on along the minus strand of NC_057851.1, from coordinate 109,392,692 downwards.
AAAAACGTTATTCACAAAAGCCAGCATGCTATGTCCAGAGCCATCTAAGCTAGCCAGTGGGAGATACCAAGGAGAGGTGTATGTCCTAAGCTCTGCCAGGGATAGGTGCCTCAGTCTGGGCTGCAGGGAGGCGACTGTGATCCAAACCAGGAATCCCTCTCCTGGAGTGTGAAGAAGTGTGCACCCTACACCAGCTTGATACGGTTAACAAGGGCTTGAGAGACCAGTTAGGTTACCTGGCATCACCTGCGAGAGGGAGGGCCAGGGTTAATTAAGAGTGAAGCCCAGCTGGGGAAGGTCTGGGACAGCACTATAAAGCTTGGAGGCTGAAAGCAGAAGGGAGCTGCAGAGGAAGAAGGCTGCCATCAGGAACAAAGAGGAAATTCAGGGGGAGAGTAACCCCTGCAATACTGACCTGTAGTAAGAAGTCTGGCAAGAGGCTCAGACAGGTGATTTAGCCACAGGGAGAAGAGTAGGCTCCAATAGTAAACCCAAAAGCAGTCAAGAAGATAGAGAGGCCACGTAGGAATGAGCCCAGGGAAACAGCAACAGGGACTAAGCAGACTTGAATTGCTGATTGTCGGGTCCCTTGGCTGTATTGGTTGGGCCCAGGTTCTCCTGCCACCCACAGGCAGAGTGGCATAGACTTCCGAGCTGGGGCTAAACACTGTCTGGTTATGGCATTTGGACAGTTTTCCTTTTGGACTTTGTAACTTTGGAAAGGGTGGATTAAATGGTGACCTGGCCAGAGGGCCCAGTTACCAGAATAAGACTATCTCAGAGTGAGCAGCAACCTATGCTGTGACTGCTGCGTTCCCAGACCTAGAGGCAAGGAGGTGCACTGGCGGTGCATGGGAACCTTGTTACATGGAGTCAGGAAGCTTAGGTGCTTAAGTTGTTTCTCATGAGAATGAAATAGGCATCTGCCTCACTCCATAAAAATGGCTGCAGGAGGTGATGGTGCCCACCGTATAACTTTAACTCCAGTGGTTAGAGCACACTCCCCGGATGTGGGAGACCCAGGCTCAATACCCCCCCTTTGGCTGAGGGGGAGAAAGGATTTGAATAGCGGTCTCCCACCTCCCAGAACAGTGCCCTAATAACTGAACTATAGGATATTCTGATGTGGGTCTCTCCCAGTCTCTCCTGTAAAGCTGTTCCACTGCGGTACCTCAGCTCCCCGCCTTCCCAGCTCCAGGGCCAGAGAGGCTGAGCTCCCAGGCTCTCTGCCTTGCTGGCAGCTGGACTAGAAGGCTTCTTCAAAAAAGTGAAATAGACAAGAACTTTCCTGGTGGGCAGCCAGGAAGCCAAAAAAAAATTCTGTTTTGGTTCTCTCAAAACCTAAGATTTCTGTGAAAATTTTCATGGTTTTGACATTTTATCCTGATTTGGGATGGAATTTTTTGAAAAATGTGGAATTTTCCACGGGCAGGGATTTCCATTCCCAGAGCCAACTCCAGTTATAATGCTACAACTCCAGCTAATAAGGCTAGCTTATCCCTCAAACATGTCATCCTTGTACGTACATGCATTTCAAACATTGAAAAATAGGGAGCAATACTGAATTGGCGTACAAACCTCCAGAACGCTTTTTGCCCTCGCGTTTCATTTGAGCTGAACCAGGTTCGGATAACTGTGGGACACAGGAATGCAAGGGTTTGCAGGACGTGAGGGGGCTGGTTATGTAACCTGAGATTCAGCACTTCTGAAGTCCAACATCTGTTCATCAAAACATCCCTGTATTTCGCTTGCCCTGGATTACCCACCATGTGTCTTAAAATACGTTCACAGGGGTCATGGTGTTAGTGATTCATCCTGTGATTTTAATGGCAAGCTACATCTTTTCCTCTACTAGTTTATAGTCAAAAATGTTGGCCTGGCTTTATCAAGTGCTAATGAAGTAACACATGCCATTTTTTCATAAAATTACCCGTGTGTCTACACAACATAATGATGTGGGGTTTAGGTTTTCCCCTCCTTTTCTCACAGGAGAGAGTATGTACACATGTTCTAATGTTTGATCTTAAAAATATATTTATTGAACAAGAGGGATGTGCAGCAGGAGATGGTCTGTAAGACTAATATATCTCCTAGGAATTAAATATTTGAATTTATATTAAACAAGAACCCTACTTCTGGATTTCCATAAGCATTTTGCAAAATATACACCATGGAAAATAACTTTACAGCAACTCAAAGCAGAATCTTTTGCTAAGAGGATATGTCTGCCCTTAGAAGTAGGATAAATAGGTTAGTCCACGACTGGAGTCAGCTAGGGACCCCATTCCACATTCACCAGCAGATGAGGAAATGCTAAGTAAATATGGAAATTCAAAGTATAGACAAACGTGCTTTGGAACTTTACTGTTATTCTGTTCCTAAAAGGACAAAATGAGCTCGGGCTGAGGGTTTGGCAGATCTCATGCTTCAATGTGCTATCACATAAAAAAACTGAGGGCTTGTCTGGACAGAAGATTTCAGCCAACAGCCACAAATGTAGCTGCACCATGCAAAGCCCTAGCAGAGACAGGCTAAAAACTGCTATACAATGTGTAGGACCCTACCAAATTCACAGCCATGAAAAATGTGCCTGGACCATAAAATCTGATCTCCCCCATGAAATCTGGCTATTGTAGGGAGACCAGATTTCACGGAGTTGGGTGCCAGAGAGCAGCGGCTGCTGGCCAGGAGTCCAGCTCTGAAGGAAGTGGCACTGCCAGCAGCAGCGCAGAAGTCAGGTGGCATGGTGGGGGGGTGGGGGGGGAGGGGACAAGGCTGGCCTGACAGGTAGGTAAGTGGGTGACCGTCCAGGGCTCAGTGCCCCCCCTCCCCCACAGACAGCCCAAGACCCCTTAATTCCCAAGCACTGAGCTCCAACTGCTGGTCCTGGAGGGGCTGGAGAGGGACAGGAATTCCTCTTCCTCTGCATGGGCTGCTCCCAAGGCAAAGTCACACCCACCTCTGGGAGCCTCCCCTGACTGCAGAGTCAGACTACACTCCTGGCTGGGAGTCCAGCTCTGAAGGCAGCGCTGCTGCCAGCAGCAGTGCAGATGTGAGTCTGGCATGGCATGGCATGGCATGGCATGGATACCATTACTTCTGTGCTGCTACTAGTGGTGGTGGCGTTGCCTTCAGAGCTGGGTATCCGGCCAGCAGCTGCCCAGCTCTGAAGGCAGAAGCACAGAAGTAATGATGGCAATACTGAAACCCCCTGCCTTAGCTTTGCGCTCCCCCCACCACCCCAGGGTTTCAATACTGTGAAATTTCAGATTTAAATATCTGAAACCGTTTAATTTACTATTTTTAAAATCCTATGACCACGAAATTGACCAAAATGGACCGTGAATTTGGTAGGGCTCTAATGCTGTGATTTGCACCTCTAAAGCTTAACCCCAGCTTGAACCCACAGCTTTGTCTATCCATGCTCAGGGTTTGCATGGCGCAACTTGGGAAATAGCAGCGTGCAATCTCAGAGGATTTGTACTCAGTGCCCAGAAGGCATAATGTCTTACACAGGGATCAGACCTCCCTCCACAGCTCCTGGGCACTCAGAGCACTTGCCCCAGCCCTGGATCTCAAGAGCCATTATGTAGCTTTTAACATTTGCAACTGGTGGGTAAAATGAGAGAATCTAACAAGAAAATTGTCTCTTTGAATACACACAAAAGATGACGAAACTTAGGACAGAAGAATCCCATGCACTGCTACAGACTAGGGACCGAATGGCTAGGCAGCAGTTCTGCAGAAAAGGACCTAGGGGTCACAGTGGATGAGAAGCTGGATATGAGTCAACACTGTGCCCTTGTTACCAAGAAGGCTAACGGCATTTTGGGCTGTATAAGTAGGGGCATTGCCAGCAGATCAAACGACGTGATCATTCTCCCTCTATTCGACATTGGTGAGGCCTCATCTGGAGTACTGTGTCCAGTTTTGGGCCCCACACTACAAGAAGGATGTGGAAAAATTGGGAAGAGACCAGCAGAAGGCAACAAAAATGATTAGGGGGCTGGAGCACATGACTTATGAGGAAATGGCTGAGGGAACTGGGATTGTTTAATCTGCAGAAAAGAAGAATGGGGGGGGGGGATCTGATAGCTGCTTTCAACTACCTGAAGGGGGTTCCAAAGAGGATGGATCTACACTGTTCTCAGTGGTACCAGACGACAGAACAACGAGTAATGGTCTCAAGTTGAAGTAGGGGAGGTTTAGGTTGGATGTTAGGAAACTTTTTCACTAGGAGGGTGGTGAAGCACTGGAATGGGTTACCTAGGAAGGTGGTAAAATCTCCTTTCTTAGAGGTTTTCAAGGTCAGGCTTGACAAAGCCTTGGCTGGGATGATTTAGTTGGGGATTGGTTCTACTTTGAGCAGGGGTTTGGACTAAATGACCTCCTGAGGTTCCTTCCAACCCTGAAATTCTACGATGTTCCCCCCTTGCAGGGCAGAGGGCCCATGCTGGGCTTTTCAGCTGTGTAATGGAGAATAAAGAAAAAAAACCTTTTTAAAAATAAATCTCTACTACTAAAAACAAAATAACTGCCCAAACATGAAATGGAAAGGGCAGTGACCTCTTCAAAGTATTCTCCATTTTACAATCGGGTCCAAGATTCCTCAAATTATATCCTGTCTCTACTAGTATTAAGCTGGAGCCACAGACATTTAAAATTTGCCACGAAATCTTCCTGGGATGAACTAAGAAAGGGAACATTTAGGCTGAGTATCAGGAAAAAGTTTCTGACTGTAAGAACTATTAAGCTTGTGGAATAATAACCCGAGGAAAGTTGTGGAAATACCTCTACCCAGAACTTTAAGAATTAGACTGGACAAAACCATGAGTAAAATGTATAATAGAGTTCCATGCACTTTCAGGGAAATGAGATTAGACCAGCACTTCTCAATCTGTAAGATCTGACCCTGGGGTAGGTCCTGAGGGAGTGCTGAGGAACAGAAAGATCAGCAAGATCTCCCAGTTGCGAGGATCTAGGAGTCGTCCTGGATGAATAGGGAAGAAGCAACTTGCCAAACGAGTGCCTGACCAAATATCCAGTCCATCTAGACTTCCTTGCCCCAAACGTCTCTTCCTCCAATTGCTCCTGAGGTTCTTCACTCTCGCCAAGATCTCCTCAAAAAGAGTCTCAATATAAAACTTCCCTTCCCAGGTTTTTCTTCTCCAGTAGTCCAACGCTCTATGCAGTTCCTCCAATAGCTGCTCCCTTTGTCACCACACAGGTGGCTTCCCCAGCCCTTAATGGAGAAATCTGGAGCGCTTATCCTTTCCTTATCTCTCTTGCTCTCTGAAGAGAGACCCATACCAGTGGGTTATTGCTGCTTCCCCAGAGAGATCCTTTATATTTTTATCCCCATTCCCAAAATCATTACTGCAAGGTCTACAACTCCCACCTGCCTGGGAACTATGCCCAGACTTCCACTCAGTCTGGGCTGGAACCAGAGAGTGCTGAGCCTGAAGTGTATGTTATTATGCCTCCATGCCCTGTTACACACATTGTTGGAGACTTAGAAGTAAATCCATTTTTGAATTTGGGGTCAGAATCCCTTCCTCCTAGGAAAACTCAGAGACAATCCTCCTATAACCCGCTCCTAGATCCTCTTCTCAGAGCCCTCTCCTACCAATTTTCCCATGGACTCAGTTTAGACCATTATCTTTTAAAAGTTTTCCTTCCACTTACCTTTCTGTCAAAAGAAAGTACAAAAGAAAAACTTTGTCCATAGACAAAATTCCTGTTATTCAGATGAAGCATGTGCATGCCACAAGTAAGCTACATCAACAGAAATCCGATTCTAACACTAGTATTTTTTTTAAAAGAAAAGGTTTGACGTTTTAAGTAGGGTTGCCAACTTTCTAATTGCACAAAACTGAACACCCTTGCCTCGCCCCTGCCCTCCCCCTTTCCCTGAGGCTCTGCCCCACCCCCACTCTCTCCTTCCACCCTCCCTCCATCGCTCGCTCTCCCCCACCCTCACTCACTTTCACTGAGCTGCGGCAGGGATTGGGATGCGGGAGGGAGTGAGGATTCAACCTGGGGGTGCGGGCTCTGGGGTAGGGCAAGAAATGAGGGGTTCAGTGTGTGGGAGGGGCTCTGGGCTGGGGTGGGGGGTTGGGATACTTGTGGGAGTTCTGATCTGGGGCAGGGGGTTTGGGATGCAGGCTCTGGCTGGGCAGCGCTTACCTCAGGTGGCTACTGGTTGGCGGCACAGCAGGGCTAAGGCAGGCTCCCCTCCTGCCCTGGCTCTGCGCTACTCCCAGAAGCAGCCAACATATCCGGCCCCTAGGCGGAGGCGCAGCCAGGAGGCTCTGCGCAGTGCATGCTGCCCATGCCCACAGCTGCCACCCCCGCAGATCCCATTGGCCTTGGTCCCCAGCACTGAGTGCGGGGGGGGGGGCAGTACGTGGAGCTTCCCTGATCGCCCCTGCACCTAGGGGCTGGACATGCCAGCCACTTCCAGGGAGCTGTGCAGAGCCAGGGCAGGCAGGAAGCCTGCCTTAGCCCCTCTGACCAGACTTTTAATGGCCCAGTGAGCAGTGCTGACTGGAGCCGCCAGGGTCCCTTTTCAACCAGGCATTATGTTTGAAAACGGGACGCTTTGCAACCCTAGTTTTAAGAAGTACAAAAACATTACTGAAAGACATCAGACTAGTTGAAATTTCAAGGAGGACAGAGCAAATAGTTCAGAGAACTCCTGAATGTGATTTAGTTTTATAAGGAATTCAGTTATAATTTATGCTGATGGAAATGCTCTAGCCAAAGAAAGGGCTGTATTCAAGATCTAATGTAAAACAAAGATAACCAAGATATCTCAAAGAATGACTAGTGGCAAACACTAATATAAGAAGCTATTTTAATATGGATAGGTTGACCCAGCTTCTGGAAAAGAAAAGAGAATATTAAAGTGTGAAATCAAGTCTACTTTGATATTCGCACTTAGGCTTTGTTCCTGCAAACACTTTTTAAGAGCAATTTTAGACATGCGAGTACTCCAATTAAGATTTTTTTTTTGGCCTTTCAGTTCACCTTTTAAATTGTTCTTGAGCAGATTAAAGCCAATTGCCATAAAAATTACATACAAACTCCGCAGTACCCACAACTTGATACTTTAATGACTTGATCTTATAAACACTACTCTTACACATTAAGTTACCCAGGTCTGTAAGTGTTTCCAAGACCCTGGGCTTTGAAATAACCTGTGGATACTGTGGAGCTTGTGGGTAGTTATTGTGACTGATGACTCCAATCTTAAAAGGGGAACTGAAAAGCAAAAAAGAAAACGGAGTTGAGTCCCAATTTAAATACTCTCACTGAATAAGCTGTGGAAGCATTCAGGAGAGAAAACCATTTCCTGTAAACACTTTCCTTGGAATATTATTTCAAATTTTTAATAGAATTTGCTTTGCTTGTGCTCACATTCCTTTGTTCAATTTCTGCTGTCAAGAGATGAATGTGCACACACAAACAGTGTTCAAGCATTCTTCACATCCTGTAAAAGAAGTGTGCTCTCTTGCTCAAGCAGTTAAGGTTGGAAAGTTAGCTAAAACCATGAAAACATCACTCACTTAGGATTCGAGCCTGCAATGTACTGAACACTCTGGACTTGATCCAACAAAGCACACTGTTCTAATATAAGTACACTGAAGTCAATAGGATTACTCCTATGCTAAAGTTCAACATATGCTTAAATGCTTTACTGGATCAGGAGCCAGGGTGCTCAGCATCTTGCAGGATCAAGCCCTTGTAAGTTTTTTCACATGGACAGATTCCCTCTGCCTACATAGAGCCCCAGTGAAATCAGTGGAGCTTCATGAAGGTGCAGGAGTCTGTCACCACGGAACAATTTGAAGGATCAGGGCCAACTGGTGCCCTAATACACCAATGAAGTTGCCATTTACTTCAGCAGGAGCAGAAACAGGCCCTTAAAAGGACAGGGAAGACAGAACTTTGCCATATATAAATTTAAAAAATTTATTGAAGAGTATGTTAAAAAAATGATATAATACACAGGTTAAGATGAGAGTGTCTGTACAAATGGATTCCCAACAAGAAATGCATGGCACTAAATACCAATTGACACTTGGAATCTCTGTGAATAGATTTGGGTATAGTGCTTAGAATAGAAAGTTTGTTTTAAAAGTCATCAGATACATGCAGTGCATAATCAGCAATGACCCAAATTTAGGTGGATAAATTTAACAATACAGTTTAGGTGTTAGCATGCATGTATTTGGGTGCATCACTCATGAAAAGTTATACAGGGAATTGGTTGTGGAAAGAAAATATATCAGTGAGTGACGATTGTCCCTCAGTAAATGAGAATTTAGGGTAGGTTGTCCATTAGAAAATACAATCCATCAGGGAAGTATTTCAGTTAATTTCCCGACCATGCTTCTCATCGGCATTCCAGCTCATCCCTCCTGGTATTGCCGATGTCCAGTGATGTGTTCTAGATAGATGTCCCTGGACCACCTGATGGTGTCTGACACCATGAGTTGCCGCATCAGCAGAGCGTAGCATTGACTGATTCTGCATTCCCGCAACACTCGCTCGTTACTGGGGTCCCATGCACCCAGGGCTCCAATGATCAGCATGTCTGTCTGAACCTGGTAGCCCTTAGCTCTCAAGGTTTCGACCAGAGGGGCATATTTCTCCACCTTTTGAGCTCAGGTGTTGCAGAAGGCCGAGGTCCTGTTTTTGAAGGGCACTGTGATGTCCACCATGATGATCTTCTTCTGGTCCTCATTGGTGATGACTATGTCCAGCTGCAGTTGGCTGTCAGTTCCGGGGATGGTGAAGTTCATGGCCACCTCTCTATGGGTGGCAGGATGGCTCTGACTAGGCAATCTTGGATGGTGTTCTGTTGCAGCTGCCAAGCTCTTGAATGGACATGGGATAGCGTCTAGTTGGCATAGCCGCACTTCCTGCATTGCTTGTCCCGATTTCCATGGCGGACGGCTCCAGTCAGCAGAACACAGTTGAGCTGGACCCTGTGTATGAACCTCCAGTTGGCAAATCAGGTGAAGCTGCCCCCGGGGAAGAAGTGGTTGCTGGCTTTCCCCTGGTCCGGCTTCCATTTCAGGTTTTTCACATATTGGAAGCTGATGGCATCCTTTAGGGTCCTCTCCAGCATGGTTTGAACTCTTGGAGTGATGATTGTGTGCTCTGCATTCTTCACCTGTGGCACCAGGACTCCCAGCTCCTGGCGTTCGTTGCACCAAGTCCAGCGGCAGACGATACGCTTCTCCAGTCGTCATGTAGTGTTGCGGGCATGAGTCCAGAGTGAAACAAAGTCTCACGCATCTCTTCCAAATTCACCTTCCAGTGAGCCACTCAGGTAGGTGGCCACATCTTGGTTGGAGGGGGTCCTGGCGATTCACGTCTTGATGACATCTTGCATAGCATTTTCTGCAGTGTTCCTCACCATGGCATCCAGGCACGTCAGAAGGCGTGAGTGATCACTGCAATGTTGTATAGATCACCCATATGAGGGACATTGGCGCTGCTCTGCCTGTGCGAGATGTACACCGTTCATTGCTTGCTCTCTGGGGAAGAAAAATCCACTTCTTCACTAGCTGTCTGTCTTGTTAATAGTACCCTCACCACAGCAGATCCCCTCAGGATGAATGAGATATGGGGGATCAGGAAGGTGTTCAAGGTGTTGATCTTCTGCCATGGTGCCAGTAGAGAGGAGTCGATCCTGGCCACATCTTGTAGGATCTCTGAGATGGTATGCTCAGGTGTCTGCTGGATGCGGAAACCCGTGGGCGTGCTGAGATGTTGGTATGCTTGCCCGTCCTCGTGGAAGATCATGGGTTCACGCTTGATCTGAAATGGTGTTGCCTGGACCGTGTTCCTTTTATTGCCATTGATATGCAGGGATGCGAACTTCCCAGCATTGAAGCAGAGTCCCATCCAGTTGGCAGCCTCTGGTGACATTGAGCATTTGTTGGAGACTCTCAAGGTTGTCTGTGATCAGGACCAGATTGTTTGCGTAGGCCAGGATATTCACACTGTTACCATGCAGGTTGAAACCGCCTAGACCGCTGGAGATAGCCATGGAGCTGCTCATTTGAGCTAAGTTGAAAACGATGGGGCTAAGGGGACAACCTTGCTTCACACTGCTACGGATAGGAATTTCAGGTCTCTCTCCTTCCACGGAGCGGATGGTGGTGGTGCAGCCTTCATAAAGTTCCCGGATCAGTTGGAGAAAGTTTTCAGGCATCCCCAACTCTCGCAGTGTGCCAAAAATGTGCTGGTGGTTCATCGATCCAAACGCAATAGCTAGGTCAAGCCACACTATGGCAAATTGCCTCTGTGCCCTCCTGGCCATGTGGATGGTGGTCTGAAGGTCAAAGCTGTGTCCATAGCAGCCTTCACATGACATGAAACCTTTCTGGATGGAACTGATGGCTCCTCTGTTCACAGACCAGTCTGTTATCCTAGCCGCGAGGTAGGTGGCATACAGTTTGTACATGGTGGAACAGAGGGAGATGGGTCTCCTGTTGTTGGTGTCGTCTCACTCTCCTTTCTTGTAGACAAGCACCGTCATAGACTTCTTCCAGGAGCTGGGCATACGGCGGAACTGTTTGAATTTGTTGAAAATGGCAGTTAATCCTAGGCAACCGAGGTCTTGTTTTTTCAGGAGGTTGTAGTGAATCATCTTTTCCTGGGGCTGTGTTTTTGGTCTTTGTAAATCTAGTTGCTACTTCACATGATGTAAAGTCTTCTTCCAGGTCCTCTGCATAGTCAACCTGGGGTAGAGGATGAAGGCACTCTGGACACTGCACGTTGTTCTGACCTACACATCAAACACCCCCTTGAAGTACTAAAAATAGTCTCTCGGACAGCATGGCGCAGTAAGATGAGGGCCAATCGAGGATCTCTCTCATAGCCTGAGGGCGGTTTGACCGGTAGAGCTTCTGGATCCTGGATGCTGCTGCTGGATCATAGCAACGACTGATGTTCCTTCTCCTGGCTTGTCTCACATTGTTGTTGGTATGGCCCGATGCAGGAGTTCTGTGAGCAGTTGATGTGTTCTCATGAGTTCCCTTTTTCCCAGATACAATTTCTGTAGACAGGTCTTTAGTGAGTCTGTCTACAAAGAGGTCAAAGTCATTGAAGGAGGCCGTCCTCGCCAACTCCTCCATCCAAGCGGCTTGCCATGGTGTGGCGGCCCTCACTGAAGGCTGCTGCTTATCTGGCTGCTCAATCTCCGCCAGCTCAGGCTGGAAAATTGCTGTGGGATTAGCCTGTTGCCTATTTTCCTCCCAGTGTTGAGAACAATAACCCAACCCCAAGGTTACAGAAACATACAATAAAAGAGCTACCAAATCAGACTAGTCTCGGTGGCAAAAAATAGTCCCGATGATACCTGACTCTCAAACTTCCATTAATACCCTGTGGTAAATAATCATAACAGAGTGTGAACCACTGATCCTTCCACACATGTTGTATCCTGGGTCAACTTTTATTGAACAAGCCACTTAAATGGCATGTTGGGCATGGTCTACAAAACTATTCAGAGATTCCAGGTGTCAACTGGTATTTAGTGCCATGCATTTCTTGTTGGGAATCCATTTGTTAGGTTTGTTTTCCTGCTCTAGATTCTGGCTACTAAACCATTTGATTTTACCTTATTTCAGTGTATTTTTAAAAATTTAGAATACTTTGCACTGCATTTACAGTAGAATGAATCAACTGGGACATTTCTACCAGATATATTTGTCAAAAGAAGGGCAGGAATCTCCATCAGTCTGTATGCAGAGCTCCTGACGCAATCTGTGGAATTTTGGAGCACAGATCAATTGTAGTTTTGGGCACTTAAGACGATTATACTCTATTATACAAGCAATTAAAAAAAAAGATTTTGCATTTCCTGATTTTGTTAAATTTCTGGGAATACATCAAACTAAAATTTGTTTTCTAGAATTTTTTTTTTTAACTACAGAAAAAATATACCTGTGAATCTATTAAAAATAAAACTTATTTGTGTGAATGAATACTGTAAATACTGTCATACTGAAAGTGACCAAAGATATATATCACACTGCAAAGAATTGGCAGGAACCTTATTTATAAGACTCATCCATGGTCTTTGACATGGTCAGTTATTACCCTATTATTTCAGAGACTAACTAAACTCTGACTGAGGGGACGGTAATCGAGTTTCTGACAGACACAGAGAAAAAGGAAGGGAGAAGATGGAGAAGGAGAAAACAGGGGAAGGCAGAGTGCAAAAGGAAATTCAAAGAAAGAAATAAGGAGAGTGAAAGGCAAGAGATTTAACTGAAGCAAAAAAGAGAAGAGAAAAGTGAAAGGAAAAAAATCAGGCTGAATGAATAAAATGAATATAATGAAAATGTAAGAAATTAAAATCTTGTGAAAAATACAAAATGAAAATTAGGGTTGGGAAATAAAGGAAACCTGCACCATTAGAAAAAAACCACACCTGAGAGGATGAAGGCATTTCAGAAGTACAATGAAACAGAAAACGTAGACAAAGTAAAAACAGAAAAATAAATCAATATAAAAAGGATTAAAGGAAAGGAAATAGGAAAGAAAAGTAAAGACGATGATAGTGCATTTTTATTATAATGAAGTTTGCTGCCAACATTTGTTGTATGATAACATCTGCTATGAATTCTCTGAAACCTAATGTTATTTTGAGACTGCAGGGTAAATTTTTCAACTGTTTTTAGGGCTTTAAGTTTGCAGCTATAATTAACATCATGGGGTTAGTGACTCAGACTTAAAACCTCACAAACCACGTTGAAAACGAATCCCATTTTATATCCATACATGGATTTTTGTGTATAAGCACACATATACATATGCATGTGCACATGCATGTTTTCCAGCACCACCTCAACACTCCAATTTAAAGGCAAGTGTGAGACAGTTATTGTGTACTGCATTTAACTGTAACATACGTTCAATCAACTTTCTATTAATACATTACTTACTACAGACCTCAGTTGTTTTCATTTTATCTTCTGGCTTCCTTCCACTTTTTCCTTTATTTTCTAATATAGACTAATGTTGCTTTTCCAGTGTTATCTTCAGCGTTACTTCATTTCTTTTGATTTTCCCCTCCACATCTCTCTTTGCTTACATTGTGCTGTCTACCTTCTTCCTTATAGTCTCGCTCTCTCTCCTTTTCATCTTCCATTTCTCCCCACTGCCCCAAACTCTCTGTCTCTGGGTACCAGAGTTCTCTTTTTCTAACTTACCCCATTAATGTCTCATCTCATCCCTCAAAGTAGGGCTTGGAAGCTTTACCACTGTCCAACTGAAAAGCTAATCTCTGGGAAAGAAGAGGAGGATGCTGGGAGTCCTACTAGGGTGCTACTTCTAGAACTTGTTTGACAGCTCCATCTTTTGTCTTGTCTCCAACTAGTAAGGATCTGATAAATGTGAAGCCCAGCCTCAGGGCCACTTCCTGCTGAAAAGGAGAAGCTGCATTCTCAGTTTCCCTCCTTCCTTGCTAAAGCTGCAGTGGGTGCATGTGCCTCCAATACCTGTCCCTTCTGGTTGCCAAAAGTAAATCTGTTTTTTGCTAGATATAAATTGCACACACACAAAAAGCAAGATGTCACATAAAGCAAAGTTTGTAACTGAATGTAAGCAGCCAAAGACTGAGGTTAGAATGACAAAATGTGAGAGACTACCACATCTCTTTAATTTTCCATGAGTTAACGCAAAACCAACCAACCAACAAAACCAAAAACCAGTGCAAGAGCCTTTCCTTTACTAGAGAAAGCTATAGATATAGCCAGAGCTAATGAATCAACAAAAGCCCTGCTAAAAAAAGATAACCACTTTAATACAAGGTAATGAAATGTAAGTGCATTCAACAGTAATGGGATTTGCCAGCACTCACTGCTAAAACAAAGGGATATAAACCTCTTATCTACTCTAGCAAAAATCAAATCTGCAATTCACCACCAGTGCAGATCTATCAGTAGTAGCAGAGGGAGAGAAAAGCACCTGAGCCTTGTCTGCACTACTGCTTCAACTTTTCTAACATGAGAGATGCTACCCTGATGGTGAATTATGGCTCCAACATTTGCTATTGTAGATGCAGCCACAGAGGCAGGCCAATACCCTACATAGTAACAAGAGCAGCAACTTTGTATGATGAAAGACACATAACTTGTACCGATCCTGTGGCGCAAGACATGATAGTTAAAAATTACCCCACTGAAGCTCTTCAGTGTGCAAAATGTAATAAAGGGAATCACTCTAAAAAGGTTTGCAAATGATGATACATGCAAAGTCAACAGCTGACAGGGGAAAAGTTTTCTGATCATGGTATACTTTTTATTGATACACAGAGTTGATTAGGAGGGAGGCAGAGTAGATTAATTGGGGGACCATGGGGAGAAATGAATTGATTGTGGAGAAACAGAGAGCGTGAGTGAGTGCGTGCATGCACACGCAGAATTGTAATGAGTCAAGCAGAAAATACACTGGGGGGTTTTGGAGAACAGATAATGGATACTGTCCAAGTCAACTGCAGCCTGGCTTTGCCTGTGCTCAACTCATTTTACCCACTGATCTCTGGATGCCCAGCCTCCTGCCTTTCTCCTGGACTCCCTTCTCTGCCCTCTCCCAGTGAAAAGTCAAGATGCTCAAGTATAGACAAGAGCTGTTCTCCCTCCTGAGCCTGGTGCTATAGTTTGAGTAAGGAAGCTGGGGTAAAAGAATCCGAAGGCGAGTGGTGACCCTGGTGAGAAAGACCTGGGGCAGAGACTGCTGCAGAGAGCAAGAGTACCAGTGAGAGGTGTGCCAGCTCCAGAGAGAGCAGCAAGTCAGGGAGAGAAGAGAGAATGTGCAGGTCACCTGCATTTTTTTTGGCCTTTTAACTTGTGCATTTGGAAAAGTATGGCAATTTGAGAAACTGCCCCACAGCAAAGATTTTTTATTATTCCTCCTTCCCCACCTCCACTTCATTTTTCCTTTCTCCAATACTAACCTATCCTTCCCCCTGAGCACACACCACTTCAGTGGAAATCTCCCAGCTGTACGGGAAGACCCACCCCATGTCAGAGGGCAGATGTGAGGATGCCTTTAAAATCATACATTCCCTGCTGAAATCAGATTGCATGGAGGTACATGAAGAAATTCTCTACACCCTCCCGTCAAAGAAAGTGAACTGATTTGCAAACTTAGGTGTATCTTAATTCCAATCTGCATGCTTGGTATCTTAAAGAACCACCCCCCAAAACACACACCTTCTTGCACATGGATTCTATTTTAATATTTTTTCTGGTCTGTTTTCGTGCTTACTCTTTCCCCCCCCAGGCTGTATGTTAAAAATGTTTTCTGGGCGAGCCCATCAGACCAAACATGGATGCTCATGTGGAATTTATTTAGGGGAGGAGGGGAAACCTGAGTGGTTGTGTTATTCTGAATTCGTTTTATATTTTGTGTGTACATAGTGGAGCTGGAATTTCAGAGTTGGCTTTTGTTTGCATTCATCATGAAACATTTGTTATGTGAGCTGCTGCTACTGCTACCAAAACAGCTGCTGCTACTCCTGCTAGAATATCAGAAACCATCTCAATGTTTTTTTTTCCTCTGTAAGACTAGCTGACAAAGCAGGCTCAGACTTTTATGACAAAATTAACATTGTTTGGCCTCACTGCCATTCCAGCTCCTTGGTTTAGCTGGAACATAACTTAAGAAAATATCTGCAAATTAGACCAGCAGTAACAGAAATATACGGAGACTCTCAAAGCACACAGAGTGAAAAGGAAATGGGATCTTCAGGTGGCATGTACACTGTGCTTGGCAGCTGGATCAGTACCTGGAACACAAACTTTATTCCCCCCCTTAAACTGTTCACTTGTTCAGCATTCTAGCAGATTTTTGTTTTGAATAGTAGATCCAACTACCTGAGATCCAGTAATCTACTTTAGGCCTCCCCTCCACTCATTTCTTGCAGTTTGTAAAACTGAAGGCCACATCCTGCTCTGGCCTGCAGTGAATTCTCTGCCACAGGAACCCTATTTTCTTTAACACCCCCTCTCCTATTTTTGCGAATACTGTTGAACTATAATAATCCTTATTTGTATTCCCCTAGGGCCCAGAGGACCCGTTGAGCAAGTTGGTGTGCAAAGACACAGGCCTTGATCCTGCACTGGTCTCTGTGTTTGTGGACTCTTGCCCACATAGAACCCCCTTGAAATCACCGGGGTTCTTTAGTAGTACAGCCTATATGCAATGCAGTGCGGGCTCTAGGCCAAGAAAGAGACAGTCCTACTAATATAAGGAACAGTATATCCCAAACTGTGTATAAGGCTGCTTGTTATTCCACCAAATAAGTGGATTTGGAAGCAGTATAAACCATGAACGGGAAGTTTAAAGTATCATTGATTATAGCAAGGACTATGGTTTCACACCAAAGCCCTCATAGGTGGTGGATCCATCACGAAATTCATGCTCACCTTTTATCGATTCCCTCCCAGGAGCCTCCAAAAATTTAAGAAATTGAAGTTTCATCCTTTACTCTTCCGAATGTTTCCCACTTCTGAAAGTGGCTAGGAGACTATCTTAAGATTTCTCTGATGCTGCTAAAATCTTGGGAGTCCCTGGGGAACTAAGAATACTGAAAAACAGTAATACTGTAAAAACCCACACCAGCGCTGGTCCCATGTACTAGACACATACAAATAAAATAGTTTATTTTTGCTACTGTAGTCCATGTGTCGTACTGCTTTAGTAAGGACTCCGCAGGAGAGATGTGTAGATGGCATCCATTGTAATTCCAATTGATTTTAATTTCTTCAAAAATCTGTTTCTTTGATAATATATGCTGTTTAACTTTGGGAATATCGTAGCAGGCACTTAATTTAAATTTGTAGACACTGGGAAGTAGGGAGCGGCCAATACAGGATTTGATTAATAAAGTATTAGGAAGGATAATATCACTAATGCAAATCAATATGGGTTTATGGAAAACAGATCCTGTCTAACTTAATATTTTTTTTTATAAGATTACAGGTTTGATTGATAAAGGCAATAGTGTTGTTCTAACATATTTAGACTTCTGTAAAGTGTTTGACTTGGTACAAAACGACATTTTGATTAAATGAATATAAAATTACATGACACTCGTTAAACGGATTAAACTGGCTAGCTGACAAGTTTCAAACTGTACTTGTAAACAGGGAATCATCACTGAAGCAAGTGTGTTTCCAGTGGGGTCCTACAGGGATTGGTTCTTGGCCCGACACTATTTAACATTTTTATTATAGACTTGGAAGAAAACATAAGGTCATTACTGACAAAGTTGGCAGATGACACAAAAAATGGGGGAGTGGTAAATAATGTAGAGGACAGGTCACTGATTCAGAAAGATCTGGACCGCTTGGTGAACTGGGCGCAAGCAAACAATGTGTGTTTTAATATGGTTAAATGTAAATGTATAATCTAGGATCAAAATATATGCCATAATTACAGAATGGGGACTCTTTCCTGGGAATCAGTGACTCTGAAAAAGATATGGGGGTGGTAGTAGCTAATCAGATGAACATGAGCTCCCAGTGTGACACTGTGGCCAAGGAGCTAATGCGATTCTGGGATGCATAAACAGGGGGAATCTCAAGTAGGAGTAGTGAGGTTATTTTACCTCTGTATTCGGAACTGGGTGAAACTGCTGCTGGAATACTGTGTCCAGTTCTGGTGTCCACAATTCAAGAAGATGTTGATAAATTGGAGAGGGTTCAAAGAAGAGCCATGAAGATTAGAAAATATGACTTATCGTGGTAGACTCAGAGAGCTTAATCTATTCAGTTCAACAAAGAGAAGGTTAAGGGGTGACTGGATTACAGTCTATAAGTATCTACATGGGGAATAAATATTTAATAATGGGGTCTTAAATCTAGCAGAGAAAGGTGTAACAACCCAGTGGCTGAAAACTGAAGCTAGACAAATTCAGACTGGAAATAAGGCATAAAATTTTAACAGTGAGGGTACTTAACCACTGAACAATTTACCAAGAATCATAGTACATTTTCCATCCCTGACAATTATGAAAACATAATTTGATGTTTTTTTCTAAAAGATATGCGTTAGGAATTATTTTGGGGAAGTTCAGTGGTCTGTATTATACAGGAAGTCAGACTAGATTATCCCAATGGTCCCGTTTGGCCTTGGAATTTGTAAATCTATGAAACACTAATGGCACAGGGCAAGAACACCCAGAGTGGGCTGGTACAACGTGGTTGGAAGCTACTTCTCTATGTAGAAGCAATTTAAAACACCTGCTAACTTACATATGTACCTACTAGCTTGAAGAGTTGGTAGTACTCAGGCGCACTAACGGATTGTACCTCCTAGCATACTCCTTTGTGTTGAGGACGGATCCTCCTGGGCTGCATGTAGCCCGTGAGGTGAATCTGGGGGGAAAACAAGAGCCGCACTTTTAGTGCAGTGCTTCATTTGTTACACACAATGGGTAACATGTTCAAAAGCACCTAAGTAATCTAGGAGCCTAAGTCCCAGTTTCAAAAGCGGCTCAGGCTCTTAGCAGCCCAAGTCTCACCCACATCTATTTTTAAATGGGAATTGCACACCAATTTCTCCATTCACTGAAATGAAATTATACCCTAAAGTGTTCAAAGGACAGATAGATCAAGTTATATCTACACGGGTAAAGGAAACTATAAACTATTGTGACAAAGTTCCTGCTTTACCTTGGTGGGTCTTGCGCTTATTGGCTGATTTGCTCGCCTTGGAGCTTTACGGTAGCCCTCAGATTGGCCGTTTTTCTGAATTCACAGTCCAGGTCGACTCCTCCTGTGTCTGATCAGGAGTTGGGAGGATTTGGGGGGAACCCGGGCCCGCCCTCTACTCCGGGTTCCAGCCCAGGGCCCTGTGGAATGCAGCTGTATAGAGTGCCTCCTGGGAACAGCTGTGCGACAGCTACAACTCCCTGGGCTACTTCCCCATGGCCTCCTCCCAACACCTTCTTTATCCTCACCATAGGACGTTCCTCCTCGTGTCTGATAATGCTTGTACACCTCAGTCCTCCAACAGTCCGCGTTCTCACTCTCAGCTCCTAGTGCCTCTTGCTCCCACTCCGGCACTCCTCACATACACATCACAAACTGAAGTGAGCTCCTTTTTAAAACCCAGATGCCCTGATTAGCCTGCCTTAATTGATTCTAGCAGCTTCTTGATTGGCTGCAGGTGTTCTAATTGTCTCCAGAAGGTTCCTGATTGTTCTGGAACCTTCCCTGTTACCTTACCCAGGAAAAGGGACCTACTTAGCCTGGGGCTAATATATCTGCCTTCTATTATTCTCCTATAGCTATCTGGCCTGACCCTGTCACACTATGTTAAACCTCATTTAAACTTCACTCCAATATCCATCCTGAAAAGTACAGTATTTCCCTCAAACACTAGGGTGCACGGTAAAACCCTGTCCTTTTACAGATAATTTGGTCTAATTATCCCATGGTATTCGAGCATCACTGGGATCTGCCAGTTAAAGGAAAAATGAGCTACAGAAATACAAGGTGAAGACAATATATTTTAATAATTCATATATACGAACACTCCATATTATCATAATTCATATATTTACTTCACTCCAAAGTCCCTGTTAAACAAGAAGGAAGATGAACTGCAATGCCAACCTGAAAACTGAATCAAGCCGCCTAATAAGGCTGCAAAGACATACTGTTCAGAAATTAAATGTCAAGTTACCTTTAGTAATTAATAGCTTCAGGACTTCCTGGTTATCTAAAGACGCACTTGGAGAAACCATTTCAAAGCATCAGAGATATCCTCAGTCCCAAGCAACTCCTGGGGCTTTTCCCAAGGAGTCTCAGAAGTCAGAACAATCAGACAAACATGTAGTTGGCCTACACTGCTATCTTTGTGGGTGGGGAGCTAGGATCTATGTGCAAAAATAAATATGTTGCAGTCTTTAGGGAAGAGTGAGAAAGCTCAAGCCTTATTCTGCTCTGAAAATGACTGTAAATATAGCATTGTGAGGTCCCATGTATATTGTGTCTTTCACATTAAATGAATTCATCTGATGTAAATCAGGGGTGGGCAAACTTTATAGAAATTGTATAGCGGGCCATGAATGCTCACAAAATTGGGGTTGGGGTGTGGGAGGGGGTGTGGGCTCTGGCTGGGGGTGCAGGCTCCAGGGTGGGGCCAGACATGAAGAGTTCAGGCTGTGGGAGGGGGCTCCGAGCTGGGGCAGGTGGGGTCCGGGGGTGAGGGCTCTGGCTGGGGATGAGGGGTTTGTGGTGAAGGAAGGTGCTCTGGGCTGGGACTGAGGGATTCGGAGGGCAGGAGGGGGATCAGGGCTGGGGCACGGGGTTGGGGCACAGGGGGGTAGCTCAGGGGTGCAAGCTCCGGGCAGCGCTTACCTCCAGCGGCTCCCGGAAGCGGCAGCATGTTTTCCCTTTGGCTCCTACATGGAGGTGCGGCCAGGCAGCTCTGCTGCACACTGTCCTGTCTGCAGGCGCCACCCCTGCAGCTCCCATTGGCCGCAGCTCCCGGCCAATAGGAACTGTGGGGACGGCGCTTGGGGCGGGGACAGCGTGTGGAGTGGAGCCACACAGCTGCCCCTATGCATAGGAGCCAAACATGCTGATGTTTCTGGGAGTGCCGGAGTGGGGCAAGCCCCAGACCCCACTTCCCAGCAGGAGCTCAAGGGCCAGATTAAAACCACTGGTGGGCCATATGCAGCCCGTGGGCCATAGTTTGCCCACCCCTGATGTAAATGATGGTTTTCCCAACTGTCTGCTCTGCAAACTCATCCTAGGATCAAGCTTGGTGCTTAATAACTTGGGGATCACCCCTAGTAATAAAGATTCTGCAGGCCAAACTCTGCCCTCAGGTACATCTGTTCAAGGTTGTTGTTTTTACATAGGTGAAAATGACACCTGTTCAGTTCTCCTGGAGACAGTCAGATTATTTATGTGTAGCTGAGGGCAGGATTTGGCCCTACACATTGGAACTTAGTTAACACAATCCAGCTCCCCTTATATATTATCTTGCCCGAATGGAAGTCAATTATCATAAGAAGTTATGCTGACGTAATTCCTATTCAAATGATCTTTTTTTAAAAAATAATACATTTTGTGACAGATCAGACACAGTAGCAAGGTTTGATCTGACGGCCATGTTATTAATTAATATAACATTGCAATCGTGGTCTGTTATCAAAGAAGGAATGAACTGTCATCTCAAACTTTAATTACCCAGCATAAGAAAGGTTGTGGGGTTTTTGCCATCACTAGCCTGAGATTATGTAAGGGACATATTCAACTAGCTAATATTGCACTGGATCTGAATGCAGCTTTCCCTGCATCCTGAGAGCTTTTGCTTCACTTCTTGCTTATGAACTTTCTAAGTTGCAAGAGTGCAGACAAAAAATGTTCAAGACGTGTGTCAAGGAACCTTGGAGTATTCTCAGATTAAAAGCAGCACTAATGTTATGAGGCTCTGATATCTTAAAAGGATGTTGTGCTCATTACATAAATATATAGTTGCCTGAAAGATACCAACACTGAACTCCTAAAATTAACTCCTGGCAAAGAATATGCATGAATTCTTGACTGACATGCAGCCTACATCGGGCCACAAAAATATTTGATCTTCAATAGACCGAAGCATGAAATTACATCCATGTGGGTTTAGTCTAAAACCAGAAAGCCTATCAATAGTTCTGATAAAAGGAAATTGAAAATAATGCAAGGAGCATGAACATGTGGAATGAAACATAAGCTCTGGAACCTGCAGTATTTCACAACAGAGTTAAAATATGGAGGAGATGCTGTATGTTGGCTTAATTTTCATGATGCAACATGGTTCAAGTACATGCAGCAGTAAGTTTTTAGGGAACTTTACTCGTTCATTCCCCTTGTTAATATTCACAAGGGGAAAGGAACACAAGTCAAAATAGGGAAAGAAAAGGTTAAAGAATATATAGGTAAGTTAAGTTGGCAGGTCCTGATGAAATTCACCTAAGGGTACTTAAGGCACTAGCTGAAGCTACCTCAGAACTGTAAGCAATTATCTTCGAGAACTCATGGAGGAAGGGTAAGATCCCAAAGGACTGGAGAATGGCAAACATGGTATTTATCGTCTAAAAGGGTAAAAAAGGGGACCAGGGGAATTATAGACCAATCATCCTAACTATGATACCTGGAAAGTTACTGGAAGCAATTATTAAGCAATCAATTTGTAAGCATCTGGAGGATAATGGGGTTTTAAGGAATAGCCACCACGGCTTTGTCAAGAACAAATCATGCCAAACCAACCTAATTTTCTTCTTTGACAGGGTTATTGCCTAGTCAATGAGGGAAGCTGTATGTGATATATCTTGATTTTAGTAAGGCTTTTGACAAAGTCCCACATGACGTTCTCAAAAGCAAACTAAGGAAATGAGGTTAAAATGAAATTACTACTAGATTGGTACACAGATGGTTGAAAGACCATACTCAAAGAATAGTTATTAATGATTCGCTGGTAAACTAGGTGGGCAAATCTAATAGGGTCCTGCAGGGATCTCTCCTGGGTCTGGGACTATTGAATATTTTTGTTAATGACTTAGATAATGGAGTGGAGGGTATGCTCATAAAATCTGAGGTCACCAAGCAGAAAGGGATGGCAAGCACTTTGGAGGACAAGATGAAATTCAACAGAGACAAGTGCAAATTAGTACACTTAGGAAGAAGAAATCAAATGGACAACTACAAAATGTGAGTTAACTGGTTAGGTGGTAATACTGCTGAAAAGGATGTGGGAGTTATAGTGAATCACAAATTGAATATGAGTCAACAATATGATGCAGTTGCAAAAAAAGGCTAATATCATTCTGCAGTGTATGTACAGGAGTGTTGTATAAGAAACAGGAGACAACTGTCCTGCCCTGCTCAGCACTGGGAAGGCCTCAGACAGAGTATTGTGTACAATTCTGGGTGCCACACTTTAGGAGATATGGACAAACTGGAGAGGGTCTAGAGGAGAGCAACAAAAATGATAAAAGGTGTGGAAAACCTGGCCTATGATGAAAGGTTAAAAAAAACTAACTATGGCTAGTCTTTGGAAAAAAAGACTGAAGGGAGACCTGATAACAGTCTTCAAGTATGTTATGGGCTATAATAGAGAAGACTGCAATCAACTGTTCTTCATGTCCACTAAAGGTAGGAAAAGTAGTGGGCTTAATCTGTAGCAAGAGAGATTTAGGTTAGATAGGCTTCCAAGGGAGGTTGGGGAATCGCTGCAGGTTTTTTAGAACAGGTTGGACAAACACCTGTCAGGGGTGGTCTAGGTTTACTAGGCCATGTCTCAACGCAGGGGGCTGGACTAGATGATCTCTTGAGATCCCTTCACCCATGGAAAGGCAGATGGTTTTCCCACCACTGCCACCCTCAAAGTTTTTATCTTCCCTCTTCGAGCAGCACCCACTTTTTGAGCTAAGCTGATTCCAGCCACCCCAGCTGAAGAAAAATTACAGCTGTTTTGAGCTGCCCTAATCTTCATCCCCTAGAGAACATGTTGACGCAGGTTTGTTTGTGAAGAAGCATGAATCTAACCCAGACCGGAGGATCTTTTGAGTCCATATTGCAAAACAGAGATTCAAGACCAAGGTCCTTATGTGTTTGTTTGTTAAAATCCTCCCTAAAGATCATGTTTAAGATCTTCCCAGTTTTACCACAATGGGATTCAGATTTCCTAAAGACAAAAACCAGAGCTCCCTCCCTTCTAGAGAATTTGACAGATGCAGTCAATGAAGATTTTATATTACATATCTGTCCATGATGCCAGAGCTGGGATCTGAACTTCCCCCAAAGCTTGAGGGGTTTCAGATCCAATGTTCCAATTCAGACTCAACTCTCAGAATCTCATGTCCAAAACTAAGGACCTAAAATAATAATCGAGCAGTTTTCGATGTTGTGTTTGCTAGTATTTAGCAAATTAGCGGTAAAACCTTTTTGGTGGGTGGATTGCGGAACCCCATTGATGTCACTGCATGAATGGGGATGTGCCTGGGCACCCTGCTTTCCCAATCTCTCTCTCTCTCTCACACACACAGCTGTGAATTTGGTTTAGGGTAAAAGATTGAACACTATACGCAGAGCTTAAAAACTATTTGTTTTAGAAGGCACCATTATTTAAGCAATGACTTATAAAATGAGCCAGCTGCTCTAGCTAGTGTGGCTATTAGCATTCTTCTAGGTAATTTTGAAAGCTCACAGATTCAAGAGAGGGAGCAAAAGGGGAATTCCTTCAGCTTTCATATTCTCCTTTTCTCGTCACTGAACAGCATATACATGCAAATCTACATTCACTATTGCAAGTTGGTAGAGTGCCTAACTTCCCTAAAAATACTGGAAAAGTAGGGAGATTACACCACCTTCTGGACAAATCATATTAGTTCTTGAACACAGTTACTCAGTTCCACTTGCCAGATGGAAAACACACTATGCACTCATTATAGCAGTGTTTCTATAGTTAAGTTGCCCTAGTTAAAACGTTCCCATAATAAACACAACTTTGGGCAACTCCCCCCCAAATTTTGGAAAATGTTCTTTCCATAGAGAATTTGTGATGTGTCATTCTTGCCTTTTGAGAAGTTTGTTTATTTAGGGAAAGGTTGAAGTTAATTGAATTAGCTGGTTTTGGGACAAGAGACCGTAAAAAGCATATGGAGGGGGGCACATTTTGAAAACTTTTCCAACTTTTTGTTTGTCTGTGTATTACTTAAAATCAACTTGCTGTAAAAAATACCTGCACATGTATCTTATGTACTCATCCCTGGTGAGAAATAGTGCATGAAGGTGTTTTCTCCAAGCTAGAATGCAAATATATTTAATTATAACAGGTCATTTCAATGCATATATAATTTCCATGAAAAGCCTGGTGAATGTTATAAGCTGCACATCTAACCTACATTTGCAGTTTTCTTTTTTGTCAAAGATAGATTTTAAAATGTAAACTGATCATTGGGCAAACTATTTGAGAAAAGAAAAAAGGATAACTTTAAACAAAAAACAATGCCTCTTTTCCAACTTCTTCTTCTTGCTCTTGGCAGCATTTTCTGCACACACATCCACTCCATCCTCTTTGAGGGAGGAAAGAAGCAAAGGTGGACTCTCCCCCCACACCACTTTGCTCTCTTTGGATTTCACTCTTGGCTTCATCAACTCCCCCAAAAGAAACTGGCAGTACTGCCACCAAGTCACTGGAAGTTCACTCCATTACTGCCTGGAACGGTGGTGTCCCTTACGAACAAGGCAGGGGAACGATTCATGTAAGTATTTAAGGCTGAGGACATCAAAGGGGCTCTAGGGAAATACACATCTCCTGTATTACCAAGGAAAGGAGCAAGAAAGGGAAATGGATCTCTCCCCACTCCATTCCCTAGGTACATGAAAACAAATGTCTGAGCACCCTCCATACATTAGGAAATTTGTTTTGACCTGGTCACCTCAGAGGCAATGAGGAGCTCTTCTTCCACTGGTAGAATCATCACTATGCACATCACCCTTCCAACTGCCCCACTCTGGGGAGGTGGGCAACACAACCTGCAGTATAGCACTTGGGGAGATGCAGGTAGCTGCAGAAAGAAGCATTAGCACCTTCATCACGCATCCGTAGCCCTATAGTAAAGAGAGATGGCAGCATCTCCCTCTTTCACATTTCCTAATGGGTAAAAGAAAAAAAGGTAAGTCCTGGAAAAAGTTAGAATCCAAGATGTCTGAAGTGCAAAAAGCTAAGGAACATGAGCATAATTGATTAAAATGATCTTTAAAATGTTTTTTTATAGACTAACAGATGCATTGGAGCATAAGCTTTCGTGGGTAAATATCCACTTCTTCAGATGCACCCACAAAAGCTTATGCTCTAATACATCTGTTAGTCTATAAGGTGCCACAGGACTCTTTGCTGCTTTTACAGATCCAGACTAACACGGCTACCCCTCTGATACTAAAATGTTTTTGTTACTTGAATGGTTATTAGTAAACTAGATAAAAACCTATTCTTCTTGAATGTGACTTTTATACATTGATAGTGTACCTGTAAGAACTTTTAGGAAGTGTGATCTCATTTGCATGTATCTTGCACTGTAATTTCCAAGAATACACACAGACTTCTTACACTTTCCTCTGATAGTAAATTTTGCTCCACTTGACAGCATGAGTCATTTCACTACATGCAATAAAAATAACTGTTTAAAAAACCTAATAACATTTTCTTGCTCCATATTAAAATCTCTGCATTCCTACAGCCATAACTAACTTTCAATGGACAGAAAAATAAATTTCTAGTACTGAGGAAAATTTTTTTTATGGCTTTTGATGCTAAAGCTGACAACATTTATGAGCTTCTATAGAAAGGTGAAGGGATTAGTGTTGTTTCTGAGGCAATAACAGCGGTTTTTATTGCCTATTCTTTTACATTAGATGTTATTAATTTTCACCTTTTCTGGCATACTGCATGCAATAAAAAGGCAGAGTAAAACCCTGTGCTTTTCTCTGCTTTGTGAATATCTTCCCTGTTTTTCATTTGCTTTTTAAACCCAAGACTGTATGTGTAAAAAGAACCTGCAATCACCATCTCCTTTCAAAGGCAGCGGGCAATTAGTCAAAGTAACGGATGTAAGGCTCACAAGCCATTTCCATAACCAGCAGAGCTAGTGTAACTCTGGCCACTGTTCTCCTTCAGTTGGGCTCCTAAAACTGTGAGAAAATAAGGAGCAGCAAGAATGCTTACATGTACAATGACTTTCAATCCGGGTCTAGGTTTAGATCAGAACTTTCATGAAGGGGTTTGGTTTAAACTCACTAGATAGGAAGGGACCAGCTGGGAAGTATGGATACAAAGTCACATTTTCCCAAAATTCTGAAGTGTTCCAATCCAAGGCTTTGGGATTGAGCATATCTCCGCTTAAAAGATGGGGGCGGGAAAAAAAGGCAAAGAAGTAGAAAATTCTAGTGCTATAGAATTAGAGTCTAGTAAACTGACACTATCACTTGTTTCCCACACGTTCAAAGCACTTCCATATTGCATCTCCCCCCACTCCACCTCCTAAGGAACAGGAGGTGGGGTGGTGGAAGACAGAGTATGTTTGTTACATGATCGCAGTTAGCCAACAAGAGTGATGTAATAGCTCACTTATGAGACACGCTGCGTTTGCACACGAGCTTTTTTATTCACTCATGAAAAATCTGCTATGTGAATCTCCCTGTATTCTCTCTGTGTATTGCACCCCTCAAATAGGTATGGACCCTTATCACAAAGCAGATATCTGGGAAATATTATGCCGATGGTTGACCCCATGTTCTATTAATTTGTGTTCCAATTCACTCCGCAGCTCCTCCAACCTTGGAAAGGCTGTGATATCTGGTGCCTAAAGGAAGGACTACATACTAATCTTTTTAGTAAACCCCTCCTATCAAACCAAGAGTTGCAATGACAGACTCCAGAGAGGCCACATCCAATGCTGCTCAACTGGAAGACTCAGTCAACCCAATACATCCTTGTGCAGGTGAAGATGAAATAAGTGTAAACAGCAGGGAGAGTGGGATCCAGAAATGTACTCCTCTTCCCTGCTTCAAAATATCTATCTGGTTCAGGAAGGAAACACTGACATATTTGCGAGCACTAAGGAAGATTCAGTTCCTTACAAATGACCAGGTAGGTGTTTAAGGGTCGGAGCTTCTGTGTGGAGGACAGGTGTTGTTAGCAGGGGACAAAGCTGTGTGTGACTTCACCAATGCCATGAACATTTTAACAAAAATGTTAGGTATCCAGGGCCGGTATAATGTTTACAGCTGTGTCAAGTGATTCTCATTTCAAGTATTCACAGAGAGAACACCAGAGATCCTGAGCCACACTTTTCTCAGATAAAGCAACAAATCTAAGAGACCCAGGTTCAGGAGTCATTTCAGGGATAAAAAGTGGAAGTCTGAAATCAGGAGAAAGAGTTATTTCTTCCAGCAGTCAGCCTCATAGCCTTTCACTGTCCTCCAGCTGGCAAGAGACTCCTTATTAATTTGGGGCAAGGACACTTTTGGGCAAGTTGGGCAAACAATTGCCATTCTACTGCATTTTATCTGATGCTACCATTAAGAAAAAAATTAAATCAAAAGAAAGAATTGAAAAAACCCAGAAAGCAAACATACAGCTTTAAAGCATTCTGGAGGATGAAAATAATGTTACTAATGAAACTTAACCACTATATAAAACACTAGCATTTCATTGTACAGTATTATAAAGATGTATAATGCTTAAAATATTAGGCATATGGATTAACAAAGATTGACATGTTTATTCACGTGGTAAAAAACTAATTTTCCTGATGTTCTCTACTGCTAACATTTTCTGTGGTGCAGATTTATTATTGTTTTTAGACCCCCAAAATTTGAAAAATATGCTGGCATGCATTTCAGAACTGCGAGTTTAATGCAGTTAAAAAAAGAAGTCTACATAGACTATATACATAGTAGCTAGTAAACCAAGCTAATTGAATTTAAAATCTCAAACACTGCATAGTTTGTGAATAACAGTGATTGAAGAGTTTAATAATGTTTTGTTTTAAAAAAAATCTTTGCATTACCCTCCTCCCAGCTTACATAAATTAATTTCAAAAGAAAATATCACTAGTGTTACTGAGAAAAATACTCACAATCATATCCCATTTAGTTGGCACCTCTGTCATTATACATGGATGAATAATGGAACTCTTCTATCACGGCAAATTAGAGAATGGGTGTAGAAACTTAGCTTAATAGTGCTCTAGCCATTATATTTTGCTATTTTAACACATGTACTGGATGATTTCTGAAGGCAAGGTGTTTGGTCTTTGGTGTTTAGTCAGAACAACTACAACCAACAAAAAACAAAGTAACAGTTTGATCAACTTGAGTAAATTTAATGATTGCAAATGTTATATCAGGAAATAGGTTATACTGTTGGGAAAGGCAGAAAGGGGAAGTTGATTAAAATTTGCATAGTCCAGATAGAAGAATAAATAGGAAAGAAAAACATAGGACTCAATTCACTCCAGGTTCCCATAAGCATCGTCTTGATGGCAGGAAGTTCACCTGGATGGGGGGATGCAGTATTATAAGGCACTTATAACCTCCACTCTACCTGGAGATCAGGAGCTAGCCAGTGTAGTCCCAAAAGTTGGCAGTTCTGGACAGGGAAAACACTTGGTAAGGGCTCCCAGAAAATGCATTGATTCATAGAATCATAGAAATGTAGGACTGAAAGGGGCCTCAATAGGTCTAGTCCAGTCCTCTGCACTGAGGCAGGACTAAGTCCATGTCTACACTACACAATTAAATCAACCTATGTTAGGTTGACTTACAGCCACCACAGTAATTACTGTGGTTTTTCATGTCTACATTACCCTCCTTCTGTTAGAGGTATGTGTCCTCAGCAGGAGCGCTTGCACCAATTTAAGAGGGGCAGGGTAGGGGGCTCAGAAACCGGGCTCTCAGCTCGGCACCGAGCTCCCACATGCGAGCTTAGCTACTGCCCAGGTTCTCAGCTCCCTGCAGAGCTCCAACCCGGAGCCATTCCTCTAAGCTCCCCACTCCCCATGGGAGGGAGCTCCCTGTGGAGCGGGGAGCTGAGAGCTCCACGTGGAGCAGGGAGCCCACAGCCTGGACTCTCAGTGTCGGGCAGTGATGATCTATCTCTCAGGACTGCTGGAACCCCCCCTCCCCCCAATCAACTTCAGCCAGGTACACAGGCATGCACCCTCCCCCATTTAAAGCCCTGAGAATTTTTGAAATTCCTCTTCCTGTTTGCTTGGCATGGAGAGTTCACATAGCATCTTCCTAGCTGACCAGGTTGGCTTTCCAAACGTGCTTCTGCCTGGCGTACATAGGAGTTGTTTTGTCTGTGGGGAGAGAAGGCCGTGCAGTCGCAGCTCTGATCCAACCTATGAAACTTTTTCATACCTACGAGCACGTTCCTGGCCCGTTGCAGTACCCCTGCACTCTACCCTTAGTGACACGTTCCATAATGACAGCTGGACTTGCACAAAGCTGTGAGAGCCTCATTTGAGAGAGTGCTCCTCAGTGTCATGTCCCTTGTAATATATGGAAATCTGGGTATTGCTGATTAATAAAAAATTAGTCTTAGAACTACAACAAATCTTTGTGTCCTACACATGGTGGTTGCTGCAGAAATTCATACACAGTGGCAATCGGCACATTTGCATACTACAATTAACTCTCAGGCAGCAACCATTACAAGGGTCATTCAAAGGGGCAAGTAACCAATATCTGACTGAATGCATTACAGAAAGACACATTACTGGGGCTCATTGTCAAAATGCTGCTTCAAAGCCTTCCTGGTTCAAATAGCCCCCCACTGAGCCCCTCTAATAGCCCTGGTATCTGGCTGCTCAAAATCAGCCACCAGGCAATCTACCTCAGTGCTTCACTCCTGGGGAAACTTTTCCCCCTTGGCTTCACCAATGTTATGCAGAGCACAGCAGGCTGCTATGACTGTGGGAATATTTTCCTCATTGAGGTCTAACCTTCCATAAAGGCTTCCATTGATCCTTTAATCTGCCAAAAGCACATTCAATGATCATTTTGCACCTGCTCAACCTATTGTTGAAGCACTCCTTGCTGCTGTCAAGGTTTCCGGTGTAAGGCTTCATGAGCCATGGGAGTAAGGGATACACTGGGTCTCCCAGGATCACCAGGTGCATTTCAACATCCCCCACTGGAATCTTCTGGTCTGGAAAGAAAGTCCCTGCTTGCAGCTTTCTGTACAGGCTAGTGTTCCTGAAGATGCATGCATCATGCACCTTCCATGACCGCTTCATGTTTATGTCAGGGAAACTACCCTGGTGCTCCACCAGCACCTGCAATACCATAGAGAGGTAGCCCTTTCTGTTGATATACTGAACTTTGTCACAAGATGGCCTCGGGCCAAAATGGGGATATGCGTGCCATCTATCTTCCCACCACAGTTAGGGAATCCCATTGCTGCAAAGCCAGCCACTATTTCCCACACATTACCCAGAGTCACAGTCCTTCACAGCAGGAGACAATTAATGGCCCTGCACATTTGCATAACCCCAACCCCTGTGGTGGACGTCTGAACTCCAAACTGATTCATGACTGACCGGTAGCATCCTGGAGTTGCCAGCCTCCACACAACGATCACCACTTGCTTTTCCATCGTGAGGGAAGCTCTCATTTTGGTGTCCTTGTTCTGGAGGGAAGGGCAGAGCTCTGCACACAGCTCCAGGAAGCTGGCTTTGCGCATCCGAAAATTCTGCAGCCACTGCCTGTTATCCCACACCTGCATCACATTCCAATCCCTCCACTCAGTGCTTGTTTCCTGAACCCAATAGTGAAAATCCACTTTGTGCGGCTGCACCGTGAATTCCAACATCAATCTTGAATTGTTTCTTTCCATGGCACACAGCAGGGTGGGCACCACAGATTCATTTTCAGATTCGCAGTTCATGAAATACTGCAGGATCAGCCACATGGTGTTCATAATGCTCATTACAAGACTGGTGACTGGTGAGCAGTACAGGATCCATGCTTTCAGGCAGAGATGGCGGGCGCACAGTTTGCAGAAGAAGTTGAACAACGGCACAAAATATGGACAGAAGCTCATGGAATGATGGGACACAGAAAACTGCATCATGGGATGGTGAGCCCACCCCATGATGCATTGTGATCCATTCCCAGAACTCCTAGCAGCAGAAGGAGGCGATTTGCGCAGTGGGATAGCTACCCCTACCCATAGTGCACTGCTCTCTCTGTCGGTGCTAGAGCATCAGCTGTGGATGCACTCTGCCAAAACAAGGAGCGTTTGTTACCCAGGGTTTTCAGGACCCAAAGCAGTGTTAACTTTACTGTTCTCTCCAGGTGGTCTCAGGAATAAATTAATGGGGGGCACAGCTCATCCGTCTGACAAATAATTGGCACAAGCAGGAGTGCTTTCATCTAAAACTAGGTTTTTTATTAGATCTCAAGAACACACACACACACACACACACGCTGTCACAGTAGGGTTAAAGCATTTCAAAACATTTATTGTTACCCAAAAAGTCTGAAACGGTTCTGAGGGATCAGCAGACAGGCTTCAGGGGGGCCCCACCTTTGGTCTAGCCACTGGGGTATCATATCCTTGCCCAAAGAAAGCTTCCTCGGACTGCTCCAAAGCAAATTCTTTTGCCTAATCTTTTATAGCTAATTTCAAACAAAGCACATAACCTATTGTGACTCCTAGTGGGTCACCATGGTAACTCTTAATGGGTCACCAATTCTCCTACTTTCAGCAAAACTACTCAATCTCTTATAATCAAAACATTTCTAGTCATAATAATAAAACTTACATGTCAAAGGTGTCAGGGCTCATACGACCGAGGTCGGCTGCCCAAACATTCCTTCTATTCTCACAATAAATTCACTTCTTATCCCATTCTCCCATTTTGATAGCAAAGTGCAAATGTGCCTCTCAGGGCCTAAGATTTTCCTAGCTGTGTGATCTTTAGTTTTCAGCTGGCAGTGGCTGAAAATTCAAAATTGCTGACTGCAGTACTGCCAATTCTAGGGTACATGTAGGAATGTCAAATTCTGGGGTAACGTTGTGTGAACATGCACAAGTGATGCAAATACAGCGGTTTATGGTTGTCAATATAACTTAAGTTGACAACCATGTAGTGGAGACATGGCCTTAGTCTCAGATCCTATCCCATTTACACTTAAGTTCACTATGTTAGTCATCCAATCACTGCTAACCTTTTGGTGAAAAGTGAAACAAAGAAGACATTTAACATTTGGGCTGTTGCTGTGTTTTCTGTTATTGTCTTTCCCTTCTCACTGAGTAACGGACCTACCCTATCTTTGGTCTTCTTCTTGCTTCTAATGTATTTGTAAAATATTTTCTTGTTACCCTTTATGTCCCTAGCTAATTTAATCTTGATTGTGCCTTGGCCTTTCTAATTTTATCTCTACATGCTTGTGTTCTTTTATGTTCATCTTTTGTAAGCTGACCTAGTTTCCACTTTTTGTATAACTCTTTTTTGTTTCAGGTGATTGAAGATCTCTTGGTTAAGCCAGAGTGGTCTCTTACCACACTTTTGTACATGTTGGGATAGTTTGCTCTTGTGCCCTTAATAATGTCTCTTTAAAAAGCTGCCAGCTCTCCTGGACTCTCTTTTCCCTTAGACTTGCTCCCCATGGGATCTTGCCTACAATTCTTTGAGTTTGCTAACATCTGCCTTCTTGAGTGCACTGTCTTTATTCTGCCATTTTCCCTCCTACCACTCCTTAGAATCAAAAATTCTACCATTTCACGATCACTTTCACGCAAGTTGCCTTCCACCTTCACATTCTCAGCCAGTTCCTGCTTATCTGTCAGAATCAAATCTAGAACAACCTCTCCCCTAGTCACTCTGTCCAACTCCTGTTATAAAAAACTGTCTCCAGTGCATTCCGAGAACTTGTTGGATAATCTGTGCCTGCTGTATTATTTTCCCAATAGATGTCTAGGTAGTTGAAGTTCTGCATCACCACCAAAACTGTTCTTCGTAGTTTAAAAAAAAAAACCCTCAACCTTTTCTTCCTGGTTAGGTGGTCTATAGTAGACCCCCTATCAAATCATCACCTTTGGTTTTTTACCCCTTTTATCCTTACCAGACACTTCCAACGGGTCTGCCTTCCATTTCTATCTCAACCTCAGTGCAAGCATATACATCTTTGATATACAAGGCAACACCTTCTCCCTTTTTTTCCCTGCCTGACCTTCCTGATAAGCTGTCCCAATCTATACCAATATTCCAGTAATGTAAATTATCACACAGTGTCTCTGTATGCCAATTATGTCATAACTGTGATTATTCACTAGTATTTCTAGTTGTACCTGTTGTTCCCTACACTTGCATTAGTATACAGACATCTCTATATTCCCTCATCTCTCCTTTGCCCCCTGTTGTGATTGCCCATGTTTCCCCCAGATTCTGACCCTTCACCCAGGTCCATGTTTTAGACTTACCTGTGGGCTTTTGTCCCCTTTGTCCCCCATTGAACTCAGTTTTATGCCTGCCTCACTAGGTCAGCCCATCCATATCTGAAGGTGCTCTTCCCCTTTCTTAATAGGTGGACCCCATCTCTGCTCAGCAGTCCCTCTTGGAACAGCATCCCATGGTCAAGGAAGCTGTAGCCCTCCTGCATGCATTCACTTTCAGGATATGTCTGTCTCTGCCTGACTGAAAGGACTGATGCGAACACCACCTGCACCCTCACTCTTTCACCCTCCTCCCAGAGCCCTGAAGTCACTTCTCATCTGCTCAGGGTCATATCTGGTAGTAGCACTAGTGTCCAAATGGATGAGCAGCATGGGGCAGAGGGCAGGATGATCCTCAGCAATCCTTCTGTAATATCTCGTACATTGGCCCCAGCAAGCAGCACACCTCCTGGGATGACTTGTCAGGCCGGCAGATGGGTGCTTCCGTCTCCCTTAGAAGGAAGTCGCTGACCACCATCACCTTTCGTTTCCTCTTGGGAGTGGTGGCCATGATCTTCCAAGCCTTGGGAGTAACATGGCTGCTCCTCCTCCACCTTTGGGGAGATTCCTCATCCCTCATTGCCAGGCCAGCAGCCTGTTTTTTAAATCTCTATGGACAATGGGTTGGTAGTCTATGTGGAGCACTGCCTGCTGCCAGACATAGCCATCATCCAGTTTCCTCCCTGTGAAGCAGCCACTTCCTCCTCCCTGGTGGTGCTACTGCAGTCTTTGCCAGCTGGATTTCTTCTCAACCTTGGACATCTCCATATGCATATTTCAATTAATTCCTTGTGTGTACAGATGCTCCTCAGCCTAGTCACCTCCTCCTGTAGCTCTCCCACCTGCTTCCTGAGAGATTCTACCAGTAGGCACTCTAACACGGGATGGTTTACCCAGCCTGGATTTTATGATGGGAAATGCAGGCTACAGTCTGTTCAAATCCACACCAGGACCTGAGCAGAGGGATCCATGGTCAAGGTTCTCTGCTCGGACACAGGTGCAGGTGGAGGAGCCAGCAGCAGTGTTGGCATTGGCTATGCTGCCTTTCGGAATCATGGTGATTTTATTCTTTCTCCTTCCTACAAACTCCCCTCTTTGCTAGCTCCCCTTGATTGCTTAGCATCTGGCTTTAAAGCCCTTCTCTTCTAGGTCAGTCCTGACCCTCCCTAACATACCTGGGAAGGGTGATCAAGGATCAAAGGACAGGAGGGGAGAGCCTTGCAAGTGCACACTTGGCTAGCAGGCCTCTGGTCCCTATTCCCACACAGTCCCCAGATACACAATCCCCAAAGAGACCACACTAAACTTCAAGCAAGCCAAAAGGAAAAACAGACAGACAAGCAAGCACGTTCACTCCAAGAATTAGTACTTGCTCCTCCTTCACCAGAGGAGCTCTATCCCAAACTTCCCTGTTTGCTGTCCCCTGTTCACTAGCTCCTTCTGGCCCCTTAGGGTACATCTATAAAGGGATAAAAAACCCTGTGACTGGCCCAGGTCAGCAGACTCGTGCTCTGGTCTGAAAACCTGAAGTCTGAGCTCTGGGACCCTGTGCGGTGGGAAGGTCCCAGAGCTTGGGCTCCAGCCCAAGCCCGAACATCTACACAGCAATTTTTCAGCCTGGAGCTCCAGCCCAAGTCAGATGACCGTGTCAGCTATTTTATCCCTGTGCAGATGTACCCTTAGTGTCTGACTTTTAAGCCTTCTCTCTGAGGTCAGCCCTGCCCCCTCCTTAACTCACAAGGAAGGATGATCAAGGATCAAATGACAGGAGGCTAGAGCCCTTGCTAGTGCACACTCAGCTAGCAGGCCTCTCCCAGACCACTATGAATATGTAATTTTCTAAAATCAGGAAGATTTTCCAGATTCTCTCTCTGATTTTAGAAAATTACCCAGTGGTCTTTTCATCAAATTATGTGACTTCCCAGCCTCCCCTGGCTTGGGTCCCTGCCCCGTACACCAATCTGAATATTAACTTGAATGGAATGTGAGCTTATACTAATTTGAATAAAATCAAGTTAATAAATGACTTATCCCCATGCCCTTAATTCATTGTATCAAGTGAAACTAAAATTTCCCTAACCGACTTCCTAATCTATCTTCACCTGTGACTAACAAAGGCTGCTTTCATTTGACTATCCTTGGCTTCAGAACTTAACACAAGTGTTGATAGCTAGCTAACCAATCTCACAAATTGCAAAATGCAGTGAGTTGGGAGTTTATGGTTACAGAAAGTTCCGTGACTAGGTGATTACTGGTTGTTCTTATCTCAGTATATTCAGCTGATGACATTTTCCCACCATTCATCCTTTATCTTCAAAAAGCTGCAAGATAGCCAAGGTAAAAACCCTTAAAACATTAGGTGACGTAGCAGATTAGTGCACTAATCCATCAACTGTGAAGATCTAATTTTAAGTCCTTGCTCAAGTCACAAATAGAAAATCATTTTGTAGTCCTTTCATAGGCAATTCTGGACATCTGTTGCTTTCACAACCAGGTAATTTGTCATGATAGTAATATCAGTGCTGTTCATGAAGCCTCTTAAGGAATGGAACAGCAAAGGGTGTTTTAGATCAGCACTAAGGTGCACTGAGGAGAGCTGCCTAAGAACTCTTACATGGAATTTACCTACTTTATTCTTAGCTCTGTCTGGTTCTATTAGCCCTTATATTCATGAGCATCAAACTTACTCACAATTTAAAAATAAATACAGTGAAAACAAAACATCTGTGTGTGCAAGGAGTAGAGAAGAGAAGCGGGGTATTAACAAGGATGTTCCTGCCAGGACCAGCTCTAGGTTTTTTGCCGTCCCAAGCTCTGAGAGTGCACCTGCTCAAGCCAAAAAAAAAAGAAGGGTGGCCAGAACGCCGCCCACTGGAATTGTGCTGCCCCAAGCACGTGCTTGCTTTGCTGGTGCCTGGAGCCGGTCCTGGTTCCTGCTCACTTATTCTTCAGTGTTAACACATATAGTTAAAAAATAAAAAGGAAATGAAATTTAATTCAGCATGAAGAACATTGTTAAAAGAGACAGATGCTCAGAGATTTCTGTAGTAAATGGCATTATCCTACAGTATCTGTGCAGGAAAGAAAGGGGCAAATTCTGCTCTCACATAGCAAGACACGGGAGAGGAAACCACGTACCAAGATCTCCCCAGATATGAACCTTCAGAGCTGGACCATGTTCCCTCATGAGGCAGAGGGATGCTGCCACACAAAGAAGGGAGGTGGTAAGGAGCTCAAGGATATCTGGGTGAATCTGACATCACCTCTGTAGATCTCAGTGGCATCACTATGAAAAGCAAGACCCTCTGTGTTGCTTGCCAGCTTTCCCCGCCCCCTTCCTTCAGAAGGCATTGTATCTCAACAATGCTACACACTACTCCCTTTGACTGGGGAAAACTACAGAAGGGAAAATTTAAGGAGGAAGGAGCAGTGGGGAAAACCTCATACAGATCCCCACTGGGAAATCTACACAGAGTTAAGAAAGAATCTTGCTCCCTGTCTCCTTTCCTGCTGCTCTAACACCCTTGTCCTACCCCACTCCTTTCCACTCTCCATAAACCAGAAAGAGCATCTGGCCCAAAGACAGGAGCTGCCCTCACTAACATACAATTCTCTTCCTTCTTGTTATTTTTTTTTTTATTATTATGAATAGCTCCATGACTGCATAGGATATGACAGCAAATTAACAACTATTTTTTTAAATAGCTGCATTATCTGTCTTATTACAAGCAGCTAATTTAAATGACAGTGCTTTTGCTTTGCCTCACTATGACCACATTTAGTGGAGCATAAGCAAAACTGTCAACTTCATATTCTTCTGCATCTAAGAGATAAAAGCATAAAGGCTCACCCCTTCCATTCAAATCCTCTCCCCTAAAAGGGGAATCCTCTTTTTATTGAAAGGCTAAGAGACAACACCTAACCTTTGAACAGCTCTGGGCATCTTGCAACAGTTTCTATAAGGAGTGATCTTGTAACAGGAAAGTTACCTGGGTTTTTGTAGATGCTGAGCACATCCTTGAAATAATGAGGTAAGAATCTTTCCAGTAAAAGCAGCACATCCTCTAGCTCTTCCAGAATCCCCACAAGCAGGAAATTTTCATTCACGTTCAGTTTTGCTCTTTCGAGGGCCCATTCCCCAGGCTCCCTTTATGGATTAAAAAAAAAAAAGTCTTCAAATGGTGTGTTTGCTTTGGAAATTCAAATGAGCACAATTGCTAGAAAAAAAAATTATGGTGGAAAGAGCAGTGGGGAAAACCTCACACAGATCCCCATGGAGAAACCTATACGAAGTTAAGAAAGCATCTTGGTTCCCTGACTCAAATATGCTCATACAGTGGACCCTTGCTAGAGCGTGTGTCGCCATAGCGCGGATTCACAT
This sequence comes from Chelonia mydas, assembly GCF_015237465.2. Lineage (NCBI taxonomy): Eukaryota > Metazoa > Chordata > Testudines > Cheloniidae > Chelonia > Chelonia mydas. The sequence continues at coordinate 109,354,276 of NC_057851.1, read as the reverse complement.
ATAGTGCGGTAGCGCCAATGGATCCTAAATTTAAATATTTAAATTGGAATCCATGGTAATGTGGCCCCCATTATAACGCGGTACCACGCATGGATCCCGTGTTCTAGCGCGGGTCCGGTGTTTTTTTCATAGATTTGCAAGCAGGCTTTGTGATATTATGCTTACTGGAGTTATGATCAGATGGAAAAAGATCTGGAAAGAAAATGGAAGGATGGAAAGGTCTATGTGGCTTCCAAAGCTCATTATGAATCATACAGAAGCAGGTTAGCCTGTAAAAATGTGACTATTTTATGATTAAGTTAGATACAGTATAGTAGTACTAAATTCTCTAGACAGCTTTCACTGAGAGAGGTTCCAAACCTCTCACCCATAAAACAGTATCAGCTCCGAAAATTTACAGCATGTGACAAAAAAGTTATTTTGATAATGTAAAGCAGAGCTTATTGCTTCCTACAGAAAGGTAGCTTATGTGGTCTTCCTTTTCTTTACAGAGACTTTGCCTATTTTTATTCTTTCCATTCATGTTTGTTAAGACTATGTTTTTATATTTTTCTACACTTTTCTCATGGTCTGGACAGTGGGCGCTATTAAAAATATCAGCCACACGTCGTGGTATTGCAGTGACTGCAGCGTGATAGTATCATGCTTTTAATAGCACCCACCCAAAATACTTTTTGGCTCCTTTCAGAGTGGAAAGTTTTCACCACCACTTACCCACTTATACTTTCTGAAATGATCGATATTACTGCAGGCCTGCAGATTTACCTACAGGTCCACACTAGCTGGTATAAAGGGATGTAGGCCCATTGACTCCAATGATTTACATCAGGTGAGGGTATATCCCATAATTCTTTGTAACATTAACTTGCATTTCCTGCAGTCAGAGCGCTCCTTCCTTTCATAAGCACATATTCTGCAGAAGTGGTGTCCAACCTTCTCAGTTATGAAAGGCATTCCAGGGCAGAGGAAAAGGGAGATAAGAAGAGATCCAACAACTGGTTCTGACTCTTTCTGTCCTAGCTCAGGTGCAGGGTAAATCAGCCTGGGAGCTGCTCTAACTTACACAAGCTGGCAACAGTTCCATAGGGACCATATGCTATCTAAGGGACAGTGGGAGTGTAGCCCACTTGAACCACTCCCCCTTCCCAATCTGACACATGCCCTGTACAAGGGGCTACAAGAAGTGGGGGCATAGGCTTTCCTTATGAGGCTGTATGTCTGCTGGGGACTAAGCAGTGCAAAGGGAGTGGCATGGGACAAAGAATCTGCCCCAAATTATTGATAGTGGCCCTTAGATCATTTTGAAATAGTATATTTGACCCTCCGGCTGAAAAAGTTGGACGCCACTGCTGCAGAATATGACCCTATGAAAGGAAGGCGGGGGTTGAACGTCAGGTCCTTGCTCTGAGGGAAGCCTTGGGGGTGGGTGGGCTGCGTCCTACCCTTGGGGGGTGGAGGTGGGAGGCGCTGGGTGGGGTTGATCACCCTGCACTCACCCCACAGTGGAGGCTCCTGTCCTGCAGGGCTGGGCCCAGCTCTCTGCAGTGCAATCTGGTACATAGGGTCATAGCACCGCTTAGATTTGGGCCAGCCACCCCTCCATCATATCCCCAGTGGACAGAAGCTGCAGGAGCTGCCACTGAAGATTAAATTATCATTTTATGTAGTTTATGTTCTTTTTCATTTTATTTTGTGTTATTTCACATTTCTGATATGCACACAAAGCTATAATTATAGTCTCTAAGGTGCCACAAGTCCTCCTTTTCTTTTTGCGAAGACAGACTAACACGGCTGTTACTCTGAAACCTGTAATTATAGTGTGTGTACTCAAAGAAAAATAATAATGCAAAATTTACACCCTCCACTGAACAATTCCCTTATATATATTATTTCATAATAAAGACATGCTGTTACCACACACTGACACATGAGCCATGTTTTCCCTTATATTTACAATAGGGAACAACTGTTGTGTTTCTGATACCACTCTGTGTGGTAACTATTGGCAAGTGTTCAATGTCTATTGCTGTACAGAATCAGGTATCTGTGATATACATTTACCTGCATCTTGGATGCTGTCCACAGAAATACGGTATGATGTAAAATAACCTGGGATTGGAACATTCAGGGTAGTTTTCAAGAATACATACATTAATATCCTAGGGAGAACGAAAGGAAAACAAGGTTAAATATTGTATCTCACCACCTCCATAAAAATGCGCTCTTTTCTTTCCCACCTAAGTAAAGTTTTTCCATACTTCATGGTGTAGTCCTGACTGCACTGCATCTACACCTAAGTCCCTCAAGAATAACTTGCAGGACATGTTAACATTTCATTAGCATAGAAAAAATTTTCTGGGAGCATCACAACATCTTGCTGCAATACCATGCTATTATTCTGTTGTAGTGATCACATCTTCAAAGCCAGGTTTTAACTTCACACCCTTTGATTAAAATGTACTGAAGACCGGTATAAGACTGTTTCTGAACATAGCCAGCTTAAGCATCAATTTATTAACACCATTATTACACATGCTTTGCAATTTCCCCCGTAAATATCCTCTGGGAAAAGACAGAAGAAGACACAATAATTTGAATTTTGACTGCAATGATACAAAACTATTTTATTTTACTTTCGTTCAATGGCCTTATACTGAACATAAATTTAAGTTCTCTTCTGATAGCCAAAACATGCATCGCTCGTCACTAAGTCAGTATATCACCCAGCTATTCAGGACTGGATCTTATGGTGAAAATTCTCCCTCACAAAAGAGCTGTATGCTCAACCAGTAGGAAAGCAAAGGACTTTGATCTCATCTAGGGGCCTCTATCGAAAGACTTGATGTAGATATTGAACTTTACTAATATAAACAGAGTGGAATTAGTCAAACTGAGCTCTCCCGCTGACATAGCTTCTGCCATTTGCGGAGGTGGTTTTATTATGCTAGTGGGAGAGCTCTCTCCTGTTGGCATAGAGCGTCTTCACTAGACGCGGGGCAGCTGCATTGGTACAGCTGCGCCGCTGCAGCACTGTACGTGTAGACATGTCCTCAGACTTCAAATGCTTAAGTGCTTTCTTTTCCGAATAAGGATGCTTTACTGAATCAAGGCCTTAATTCTACCATCATGCTGTTAACATTGTATTTGGGTCTATGATGAGTCTCCTCAAGCTACAGTCCCATTTCTCTCCCTCTCTTTTGTTTATGTAAATCAATTACTACTCTTTATCTTCCTAGTGACACATCATAATTTAACACATGAGAGATAAGGTTTTAGACAGTGAAGTAAATTCCATTCACACACACCCCCCCACCCCCACCCCTCTGGATATTGAGAAAAGTTTGCTTTAAATACTTAGTAAACTATGAAGAGATTACTGATCAAGCACTCCTGTCAAAACAAAACAAAAACCAAGGACAACTTTTAAAACTCAAGTTTGTATATTTTAAACTATTTTCCAGCAAATCATATAATCAACGGTACTAAAGTCTGCTGAAATATCTAGAAATACCAGAGTAAAAAGGGCATGCCTGCCCTGTAGGCCCCTTTTGGCCAAACATGGCTCTGCAGCACTCTGCCTCAGTATCCCCTTCACTAAGGCTCCTCAATAACACTAGGACAACACCACACCTTCTTCGGGTCTGATTCATTAACTTTAAAAAAAAGTCTCTTCCATGCCAGTCTCTTTCACTCATCTCCCCTCTCCCCTCCCCTGGAGGTCTGTCTTGAAGTTTCCAAGCTGGGCACAACGGTCAGTCTCTCTCACCATTGCACCTTGGGCTCCTTTAATCACTCCTTGCTATCTTCTGAACATCCACTCTTAGGCATTCCTACCTGGAGTCTTTATTTCTTTTCCTAAGAATTACCATTGCACCAAGTCCATATTTTAAAATATTTGGGATTATCAGCAAGTATTTGTCATGTTCAGCAATGTATCACAATGTATTTAGGCAATTCAGTATGCTTATTACGGCTACTGCCATTTTGTAATTGTTCATATGATCTTGGGTAAGAAAGGCATTTGTGCTCTCACGTTAGTACCTAGAAAATAGAGGCTCAGAATGCTAAACAACCACAAGACTCATCATCCTGGAAACAGGAATAAACTAGGTTTCAGAGTAGCAGCCGTGTTAGTCTGTATTCACAAAAAGAACAGGAGTACTTGTGGCACCTTAGAGACTAACAAATTTATTTGAGCATAAGCTTTTGTGGACTAAAGCCCACTTCATCGGATGCATTTGCAGCCTTATGATCTATGAAATTACAGCATGAATCGTGAGAAAAAAGTGCATTTGGTCTGATGTGTACTCATGTGAAATGTGTTTACTAGTGTTCTAATTATTATAAATAAATTACAAAGTATACATCATTTATACTTATTCTAAATTTGAACATACCTAGCTAGACTGAGTCTTCTTTGGTATTTTGATTGCTATGCCAGTTGACCGATAACTGGACCAAAACATCCCCCCCCCCCAAGATTGGTAAGGTTAAAAAAGATTATCCTGATCAATTTTAACATTTCATTTTTTGTTACAATGGCATAGATGAACATATGCCACTGTAACAGGAAATGGATCCTTTAAAGCACCTATGGAGAATTTCACTTGTAGAAGGCACAATTCCAAATTGACAACTTCAAGCTATCATTGTTTAGAGGTGCTTGGGAGGGATTTGTGTTTTGTTTTGTTTGGTAGACCTACATGAACATAGTTGAAAATGAAATAGCAAGAAAGCAACTTGGATCACATCCATTCATAATAATGTTCTGAAAGAGACATTTTTCTTTGTTCACTATCAGATACACCACTCATTAATCTGCCAGTAGAGATGAACCCTATTTGGCTGAGGTTTCAAATTTCCTTGAGTTGGTGGACCTCTTCTGGTGGCTTCATAGAACACTATGATCATCTTTTATCCTTGACCATTGAAATGGGGATAGGTAAGTGTACCATCCTCACGCCAGGGTCATTTAGGTATACAGAGGTCTTGCAATAGATGAAGTTTCAGGAGCCGAGTTGTGCTGGTAGCAATGATCACGCCCTGAGATGAATCGATTGCTGTAAGAAGTTTGTTTTGTTTTGTTTTTTTTAGATTCTGGGTTGTGACTGGTGGAGATGAAATATAGCATCTGCAAAGCCCTGACCAGTTCTGGATGATGGATGTGCTGGTGAACCCCAAATATTTTTGCTCAGAAACATAATTGTTTCTTGCTGCAAGTTTTTCAACCCATTGTGTGTATAAAATTAAAACTAAACTGGAACAGACCACCTGCCTGTATAGTGGCATGGGGAAGAGAAGTGTCAATGTCATTTTTGGTTGAATTTCAATCAATCAGTTTCACTCACTGAGGTTCTGGATGCACTAGAGGAAGTTGATTTAATCTCAGAGACACTGTTCACTACCCAAATCTAGCTGTGTTAAAAGAACAGAAAGACCACCAAAAAAAAAAAAATCTGGACACTGAAAATTCTGTAATGAGAATTGTGGAATGAGAGAGGATGGTAAAGTATCATACTTTTGTTGCTTTCCTAACAAGCTGGGGCACTGTGGTAAGCCACTGAAACCTGTGTCATCCTAGCTAAAGTCAGACACATGCCATTCCCAAAGACAATCACTGCAAGTATTTGCCATGAGAGCTCTTCAGCCCAATGACAATATAATTGCATTTGGGATAACAGACTTTGATTGGAGCTTTTCATTAAACCCTCCCTCCCCCATCTCCATAGGCCTTGCATTGTTCCTGTTCTGATATTATGAAACTGGAAATTTTTCATAACATATTCATCCCCTATCATTGTTACAATTTTATTTCAAATAATATTTCATTAACACCACATTATTATATCAAAGTGAACTAGTGCTCTAGTCTAGTATTCTGGCGATAGGCCAGGCTGCTGACCACCCATAAATGTAGTGATGGGGCGTTACAGAAAGAAAAACTGCCTTTTCAAAACAACAAGCCCCAAACAACTTCTCCCAGCCCTCTCCCCCAAACCCTACACATCTGGAGTACTGATTAGCTTAGATCATCTCTCTTAGATCCTAACAGGCTTTCTTCCAACCAGATTACTTCGCTTATTCTCTCTCCTGTCAACTTTTAGAAACATCTGTCCTTAATAAAATGCCTGATGACCCTTTATCTTATTATACACTGTCAGAAAAAGACACATTACTGAAAAAACAGTGCTCTCCTTGAGAAGAAAGGTCTAAGAACACATTCAACATATTTTATTTTCAGAATGAAACTCAGTCAATATGTAGGAAAACAGGAAATGGGTTTCCTACAACTAAAATAGGGCTGCTATAGGTAAATCCATTTTCCTATTACTACAAGTATGCTCCCGCAAAACAAGCTGCTTTCTCATAAAGTTACCCCATCAAAGACTCTGAGTTACAAGCTACTGTTACCCAATGAAATTCAGGCCTTATTCTCTGAGATGTTTTGAGTAAGATTCTTCCCTTCCCCACTTCTGTATTATAGGAGATTTGGAGACAGTAGATGCCCAAGTATAGGACACGAATTAAGTCAAATTATAATAAACATGCCTTTTCCAACAGGTGTTTTGCTGGACAGTCTTTCCAGTGACAACATCAACAGCAATAGCTGCATCACTCTGTAACTGTAGATGTATGTCCAACTCATTACGATTTAAATGTTTTTACAGAACATAAAAGTATAGACAACTATATCTTCCACGATTTCTCATTGATACAGCCTTGTTCCAGGCTTTGGCAGTGCTCTGGGGAGATGAGACTTTGGTGAAACACACAGCATATACAAAATGTAAAGAATCACAATCTGACATGGCCTCTGTTGGTAACCGAATTTATTTTACAGTGAAATAAACACCTGATAAGAAAATGTAGAAAGTAGTTCATTACATAATAACGCTTACGGGACTTTACACATCTTTAAATTGTAATACAATTCTTAGCTAATTATAAATGCAGATTACTGAAAAGTGGGGAGTATTCCTGAAGGTCCCTTAATTAGGAAAATGCAGAGGACTATACACTGTAACGCTGATTTTCCTGTCAGGATTTCAGAAATTTTTGCAAATCCCTCATTATAAACTCTGGACCACAAATACCTGAGTGTTGGACCGGGGTGTCCCTACAGTGGTTACTTCTCAGTGTTTTGAAGTAATCATAAATCTTGTTAATTAGGGCTGACCCAAGCATGATATTTTAGCTCTAAATATTTCACAAATTATGCTGCAGCACCTGGAGTCAGACAGTACTAGAAATCTTCCTTTCCTGTTAGAGTGAGAATGTCTGACTTTTTTGTGTTGCAGAAACATTCTTTTAAAAAGAAGTTGTCGGTGAATGTAGAGGTCACGAAAGGTGTCGGGGTGCTAGCTCTCGAGATTGAAAGTCCACAGGTAAACCCAAGGAGTTCCTGCAGCAGCTCAATCTTTTCTACACTGTCTTCCCAGGTTAGCCTCGACCCTGCTCAACAGGAACTACCTGTGGGAGCGGGAAGATTGGACCTGCAGATGTGAATTTTCACTTTGTCCCAGCTTTCTGCGATTGCCAGATAAGGCAACAATTGTGAAGGGGACACATGTCCACTCGAAACAAGGACAACCAGCAACTTAAATTTAAAAAAAGGAGAATAATTTAAAAAAATCAATTCCTTTTTTAATAAAGCCACTTTGTACTTTATGATGTGCACACAACAGCGGTCAAGTGTAATAAATCCTTTGTGAGCAAACACCCAATCTGCCTTTACTCAATAAGGTAAAAGATAAAACCGTGACAACCAGATTGCGTAATGTTAGCTACCTAGAAGAAATGTCTAAAAATGTCCATAAATCATATTATGCTAGATCTTTAAATGAATCATTTCCTGGTTCATTGCCTATAGGTACTGAAATGAATCAGCATGTGCAATCAAGCTGTACTGTCTTAGAGCAATTAATTATACAAAAATTAGGTTAAAATAGTAAAATTGAACTTTGTATGCTGCATAAAAAAATCAGATGAGCTCTCATTCCTGATGTCGCAGTTGGGGACAGCAATGAAACATTGCAGTACTCCCAACAAAGGCAGTTTCTGCTACTGTATCTTTTAGCAAGTTTATAGCAATATATAGCTTTCATATTTTTGTTAATACAATCCTCTCTCGCCATGGAACCAAGGAGTTTATTTGTAATATTGAGTTTAAATGTAATATTAAACATTGCAGAGGATTTCAATGGAACAAAATCTATGTCGGCTGAGGAAGTGTTAAAAGAGCATGATATAATAAAGACTATGTTTTAAAGCTTAACATCACCATAGGTCAGATACTCCTTTCTGCTACAGAGTGAGAAAGCAGCAAAGGGATAGAAAGGCAGCTTTGTAACATGCTTGTTTCCCCTTCCCTACAAGAAAACACATAGTGGAGATCCACAAGCCTGAGATGCTTGTGTGGGTGGGTGAGTGGGGAGGCAGGGTTGAGGGAGATGCACTATTCTGGGGAACAGCTACAGTGCATGGCACATTCCCCCTTAACCCAGTGGAAAGGCATGTGGAAGTTAGCACTTCCACAAGCTGTTTTCAATCAATTACAGTCTAACTACAATATCACTATATAGGCTATGACATTTCTGCATGCTATAGTGATAGGAAGTGCAGACCTTTAGTTACTCTCCTATTAACACTAGTTAACTCACGCGATTAAGTAAAAAAACAATTAATTGCGATTAATCACAGCTAATTCACGATTAGCTAAAAAAAATTAATCACAATTAATTGCAGTTTTAATTGTACTGTTAAACAATAGAAAACCCACTAAAATTTATTAAATACTTTTGGATGTTTTTCTACATTTTCAAATATATTGATTTCAATTACAACACATTATACCAAGTGTACAGTGCTCACATCATTTTTAGAGTGCAAATATTTGTAATAAAAATAATATAAACAAAAGACACAGTAATTTTCAGTTCACCTGATACAAGTACTGTAGAGCAATCTCTTTATCATGAAGGTGCAACTTAGAAAGGGAGATCTTTTTTTTGTTACGTAACTGCACTCAAGAACAAGACAATGTAAACTTTAGAGCCTACAAGTCCACTCAGTCCTACTTCTTGTTCAGACAATCACTGAGACAAACAAGTTTGCTCACATTTACGGGAGATAATGCTGCTCGCTTCTTATTTGCAATGTCACCTGAAAGTGAGAACAGGTATTCACATGGCCCTTTTGTAGCCGGCAGTGCAAGATATTTACATGCCAGATATACTAAACATTCTTGTGCCCCTTCTTGCTTCAGTCACCATTCCAGAGGTCATGCTTCCATGCTGATGATGCTTGTTAAAAAAAAAAATGCATTAATTAAATTTGTGACTGAACTCCTTGGGGGACAACTGTATGTCTCCTGCTCTGTTTTACCCACATTCTGCCATATATTTTCTGTTATAGAAGTCTTGGATGATGACCCAGCACATGTTGTTCGTTTTAAGAACACTTTCACTTCAGATTTGACAAAATGCAAAAGGTACAACTGTGACATTTCTAAAGAGAGCTACATCACTTGATGCAAGGTTTAATAATCTGAAGTGCCTTCCAAAATCTGAGAGGGATGAGGTGTGGAGCATGCTTTCAGAAGTCTTAAAAGAGCAAGACTCCGATGCGGAAACTATAGAAGCCGAACAACCAGAAAATAAAATCAACCTTCTGCTGGTAGCATCGGACTAAGATGATGAAAATGAACATAGAATCATAGAACTAGAAGGGATCTCAAGAGGTCATCTAGTCCAGTCCCCTGCACTCAAGGAAGGACTAAGTATTATCTAGACCAGGGGTGGGCAAACTTTTTGGCCGGAGGGCCACATCAGGGTTTCCGAAACTGTATGGCAGGCCGAGTAGGGAAGGCTGTGCCTCCCTAAACAGCCCCTGCCCCCATCCGCCCCCTCCCATTTCCTGCCCCCTGACTACCCCCCTCAGAACTCCCAATCCATCCAACCCCCCCTGCTCCTTGTCCCCTGACCGCCCCCCCAGGGCCCCCTGCCCCTAACCACCACCACCCCCCCGAGACCCTACCCCCTATCCAACCCCCAATGTTCCCCAGCCCCTGACTACCCCGTCCAGAACTTCTGCCCCATCCAACCACCCCCTGCTCCCTGTCCCCTGACTGCCCTCCGGGACCCTCTGCCCCTTATCCAACCCCCTCCGTTCCCCGCCCCCTTACTATGTCACTCAGAGCAGCAGGACTGGCCGGAGGCAGCCACACAGCTGCGCTTCCCGGCAGGAGCTCGCAGCCCCACCGCCCAGAGCACTGGCAGCACAGTGAGCTGAGGCTGCAGGGAAGGGGGGACAGCAGGGGAGGGGCCGGGGGCTAGCCTCCCCGGCCGGGAGTCAAGGGCAGGGCAGGGCAGGACTGTCCCACAGGCCGGATGTGGCCTGCGGGCCATAGTTTGCCCACCTCTGATCTAGACTATCCCTGACAGGTGTTTGTCCAACCTGCTCTTAAAAATCCCCAATGATAGAGATTCCACAACCTCCCTAGGCAATTTATTCCAGTGCTTAATGACTCTGACAGTTAGGAAGTTTTTCCTAATGTCCAGCCTAAACCGCCATTGGGGCAATTTAAGCCCATTGCTTCTTGTCCTATCCTCAGAGGTTAAGAACAACAATTTTTCTTTCTCCTTGTAACAACCTTTATGTACCTGAAAATGGTTATCATGTCCCCTCTCAGGCTTCTCTTCTCCAGACTAAACAAATCCAATTTTTTCAATCTTCCCTCATAAGTCATGTTTTCAAGACCTTTTATAATTTTTGTTGCTCTTTTCTGGACTTTCTCCAGTTTGTCCACATCTTTCCTGACATGCGGCACCCAGAACTGGACACAATAGGCCTCCAGTTGAGGCCTAATCAGCACCGAGTACAGTGGAAGAATTACTTCTCATGTCTTGCTTAGAATACTCCTGCTGACACATCCCAGAATGATGTTTTCTTTTTTTTTGCAACAGCATTACACTGTTGACTCAGATTTACCTTGTGATCCACTATGACCTCCAGATCCCTTTCCGCAGTATTCCTTCTAAGGCAGGTATTTCCTGTTCTGCACCTGACTGTTCCCACCTACGTGGACTACTTTGCATTTGTCCTTATTGAATTTCATCCTATTTACTTCAGACCATTTCTCCAGTTTGTCCAGATCATTTTGCATTTTAATCCTATCCTCCAAAGCACTTACAATCCCTCCCAGCTTGGTATCGTCCACAAACTTTATAAGTGTACTCTCTATGCCATTATCTAAATCATTGATGAAAATATTGAACAGAAACGGACCCAGAACTGATCCCTGCAGGACCCCACTTGTTATGCCCTTCCAGCATGACTGTGAACCACTGGTAACTACTCTCTGGTAATGATTTTCCAACCCGTTATGCACCCACCTTATAGTAGGTCCATCTAGGTTGCATTTCCCTAGTTTGAGAAGGTCATGTGAGACAGTATCAAAACTCTTTTTGGACATGTGTATAGAATGAAAGGTGAAAGTGGACACCAATGGGCAGAAGCCTATGGACTGATAACGATCATGATTAATATGTGCTTGATATACGCTCGTGATTGTCTATAAAAAAAGATCATAAAGCGTAATGCTTAAAATTAACTTCTGCTTCATGAAGAATGGTTAAATTTCCTTTTTCTAAGTATTTAAAAATAACATTTATAAATAACATGGTGTTAAACTATTATCACAAATTACAAATTAAAAGTTTTTAAATGTATAAGCATTTTACTCGCTTGGGTGCATTTACCTCATGGTGCACAAATTTGAACTCTGCTTCAAAAATTTGCACAGAAGAAATTTTTTGCACACACAGCCTGTCAAAAATTAGAGGGAACATTGACCAAAAGCCTTACTAAAGACAAGATATACCACATCTACGGCTTCCCTCCTATCCACAAGGCTTGTTACCCTGTCAAAGAAAGCTATCAGGTTGGTTTGACATGATTTGTTCTTGACATATCCATGCTGTTATTTATCACATTATCTTCTACGTGTTTACAAATTGATTGCTTCATTATTTGCTCCATTATCCTTCCAGGTACAGAAGTTAAGCTGACTGGTCTGTAATTCCCTGCGTCGTCCTTATTTCCCTTTTTATAGATGGGCACTATATTTGCCCTTTTCCAGTCTTCTGGAATGTCTCCCGTCTTCCACGACTTTTCAAAGATAATTGCTAATGGCTCAGATATCTCCTCAGTCATCTCCTTGACTATTCTAGGATGCATTTCATCAGGCCCTGGTGATTTGAAGACATCTAACTTGTCTAAGTAATTTTTGACTTGTTCTGTCCCTATTTTAGACTCTGATCCTCCCTCATTTTCACTGACATTCACTACGTTAGACGTCAAATCACCACCAACCTTCTCGGTGAAAACCGAAACAAAGTCATTAACCACCTCTGCCATATCCACATTTTCTGTTATTGTCTTTCCCCCCTCATTGAGTAACGGGCCTACTCTGATATGCATTGGTCTGCACTGCTTTGGATTGTTATTGAGCAGAACCTGTCATCATCATGGACACGTCCTCTGGAATGGTGGTTGAAGCATGAAGGGACATATGAATTTTTACGGCATCTGGCATGTAAATATCTTGCGACACTGGCTACAACAGTGCCATGAGAACACCTGTTCTCATTTTCAGGTGACACTGTAAACAAGAAGAAGGCAGAACTATCTCCTGCAAAATTAAACAAACTTGTTTGTCTTACAGCCTGGCTGAACAAGAAGTAGGATTAAGTGGATTAGTAGGCTCTAAAGTTTTACATTGTTTTGTTTTTGAATGCAGTTTTTTTTTTGTATATAATACAACATTTGTAAGTTCAACGATCATGATAAAGAGATTGCACTACTGTACTTGTAATGGGGGAATTGAAAAATACTATTTCTTTTGTTTTTTACAATGCAAATATTTGTAATAAAAATAAATATAAAGTGAGCATTGCACACTTTGTATTCAGCATTGTAACTGAAATCAATCTATTTGAAAATGTAGAAAACATCAAAAAATATTTAAACAAATGGTATTCTATTATTGTTTAGCAGTGCGATTAATTTTTTTAGTCACTTGACAGCCCTAATTAACACACTTTTAATTTCACTTGCTGTTAAACTGTCAAGCCAACTTTTGGGGGGGGAGGTGGGGCTGAATTTTTTTATGCTTATTCTCAACCCAGAAAGGAATTTTTGAAATAACGAAGATAGTTGGTTTTGCCAGGTGAAAGTTATGTATATTAAAACAAAAACAAAAAATCAACACTTTCCTCATATATCCCAACATACATTTTGCACACAGAAAACTCAAAGAGACCTTAGGACTAGCTATCTGTGTCTGAATGAAATCAGAAAGTTCTGCAATTTTAAAACTATGAGCATTTAAGGTTTCTCCCTACCAACAGAATTCACTTTTATATACCCGTAATATAATATGTACCAGTAATACAGAACACTACATCTAAGGAAAGCAGCTGGAGTTAGGTTTCCATAGCATAATTTGGAATTTCTTGATTTGTGTAAAATCTCAGCGTTAATGTAGATAAAGTACTTTATTTTTTTTAATGTAGGTAACACTTAGGATAAAAAAAAAATCCAGACTTCAAAATTCTGATTTGTTAATCCTAAATGAACATAAACTGATTATAAAAATTTCAGATTCTATTTAACAGACTTATATTAATGCTTATTAAATGATCCTAGAGACTTTAAATAATGAAGAATTATATTTTATCAGATACTTGTATCTTACAAATATTTTTCTATCCATTTCCCCATTAATCTACTGCAAGTTATGAAAACTGCCTTTTCTTCTCTCATAACCAAAATGAGAAAAATGACATCTTTCCATACCCTGCTAATAAACTGTAACTTGTATAATATAATTGGGAGGGATTCTATTTATAATATAGCCAGGATGTACTTCCAAACGAAGACCGAAGGTAACAAATGTGAAGTGAAGGTGAGTCACAAGGTCCACAGAGGAAGTGGTGAACTAAATAAATGGCTTTCAACTAGACACAACCGTAAAAGGAAACTAAATAAAATAATGTGGAAAACCAGTCGGCAAGCCCAACCAATGGTGATCTCTCCTGCTTACAAGGCTGTTCTTAATACAGTTTTTTAGTCAACAGTACAATATCGTACTTATTCTGAACAGCCAAGGAAAGTTTTTCTGCTCTGCTAAGAAACTCACAATCCTCTAACTGCTTTTTAAATGTTTGTTGCTCAGTATTTATATGTGGATCAAACTGACCATCACATCCTGACAATCTCACGAGATATGTATTAAGTACAACTATACTTAAAAAAAAAAAAAAAAAAAAAAGGCATATCCTTCTCCAAGCCTGGATATTTCTGAACACCCAGATGGTGATGAGAGAAAAAGTGTAAAAACGAATGCTCAGAAGATTGCTCAAGAGTGTAAACAGAAAATGAAAGAAGGAAAGGTACGATTTCCTACTTTTTAAGGCTGTAGAAACATCTACCTTGCTCTAGTGATACCATAAAGTCAGGGTAGTGGTTGGAATGAAGGTTCCCAAACACAAATGTAATGAAGATTTACTAAGACTGTTTTTGCATGTTAACATCACAAGTTACTAAGACATTTTTGTGGAGATTAAATGACTACGTAATACATAGCTTTAACCCTGCATAAGTATGATTTTAATCAGTCAGTGTTTAATGTTCTCATTCAACGTATATCAAGTAAGTATTTGGGCATCTCAATGCAAAGCCACAAAAGTCAAGATGATGAATTTCCATTTAATCAATTTTTTAAGTTTCCATTTTCAAATTCTGGCAGAATTTGGTCCTTGCTAATGAATGCAGGGGACTAGTAACACTGGCTAGAGTGTGCCATATGGTAAGCAGATGCTATTCAAGCTTCCTCACATAGCATTGCCAATGCAACTCCAGCCAAACATTTAGTAGCCAATGCTATTCTGGTGTGAGGCCTCTCCAATGGGTGCCAGTTGTACTAAATTGTGCCAGACTGTGGGTGTTTTCTGAGAAGGAGAAATGTCCACTAGAGACTGACCCTCAAAGCCATTTCAATATCCAAACCGGATTTAAGAGGTAAGAAGCTAGTGCCTCAGCCTATAACCCTACCAGGTCACAATTTAGCAATGTTATGTCCCATTCACCGTAATGCAGCCAATGCGAAAATGACCTGACTACCACTGTCCAGATCTTGCAGTTATTCTGTCAAAAAGGTTATTAAATGACTGAAAAGCATTCAGTCATGATGATTTGACCATTTCACTTTGGCACCGAAGTAAGTCTCTCTAGGTATTTCTTAATACACCCACCAGTGCAGTATCTGAGCAAATACAAATGTCCATAATGTTAGGAGTCAGTCAGAAAAAACCCCTAAAACAACCACCAATTATTTTCTTTTCCCGTGTGATTCTGTGAAAGTGACTAATATGAGATTATTTTTTCTTTTTCCTTTTTGTTTCATTCTACCTCTATGGTAGTTATTGATAGAAAGGGAAAGAGATGAGTCCCACATTTCATCCTGAAAAGAGAGA
This sequence comes from Chelonia mydas, assembly GCF_015237465.2. NCBI lineage: Eukaryota > Metazoa > Chordata > Testudines > Cheloniidae > Chelonia > Chelonia mydas. The sequence continues at coordinate 109,338,740 of NC_057851.1, read as the reverse complement.
GATCTTTGATCATCCCAATAACTAGTAGGGGAGAGTTCCACAGACTGAGGACAGCTGTCCTTAAAGGCCAATCCTCTATATGTTTGAGTTGCATGCTACACAGTCAGCTCTATTAGATAGAAGTAGCTATTCAGGAAGATCCTGGCCGCAGACAGAAAGAGAAGTGGTCTTTGATATAGTTGAGAGGTTCAGGTCACTGAGGCCCTTGAAGATAAAGATGAGCTATTGGATGCCCTGTATCATCTGGTTTCTTCACGGCAATCATATTTATCCATAATTAAAATAAACTGCAGCAATGGCATCTAGGGCAATAAATGTGCAGACTGCTGCGGCCAGCTAGCATTAATCAGAAAGGGGCATGGCTTATTAGCCACCCAAGTTTAATAAGAGTACTTTGGTTATTGAGTTAAGAGCAGTGGTGCAAGTACGGTGGTACGGTACAGTACGGTACGCTGTACCAGTCAGATATTTCTCAATTTCTCCTCCTTTTCCCCACTCCGGTTCCCAGGGAAAAGGAGCAGGATGTGGGGCTGCCAGGCAGCCCCATGCAGGCCACTCCTCTGGTGCAGCTGTTGTATCATCCCCAGACCTGTCCTCTGGCGGGGCTGCTGTACAGACCTCGGGCAGGAGGACTCAGGAGACGCGGCTGCGTGGAAGGGCTGGGGGCGGTACAGCAGCTGCGCTGGAGGAGCTGCACGTTCTTCTCCTTTTGCTGCTGCAATTCCCGGGATAGCCCTGCAGTTCAGGGCTCTCCTGGGAACCGCAGCGGCAAAAGGAGCAGAACATGGGACCACACGGCGGCCCTGCACCGGCAACTCCTCCAGCACAGCTGTACCACCCGCTAGCCCTTCCACGCAGCTGTGCCTCCTGAGTCCTCCTGCCTGGGGTCTGTACAGCAGAAGTCTCCAGCGCAGAGGGAGGAGGGCAGAAACCACCCCCCAAGGTAACGTGGGATGGATGTGGATCCTGGGGAGGGGACAGGGAGAGAGTCGGGGCCTCAGGCTGGGGGAGGGGGGTCACGTGCCCCCCCTTGTGTCCCTCCCATGAGTGCAGTGTACCAGCAAGAAATGATTGCTACTTGCACCACTGATTAAGATTTATTCAGAAACAGTATGGAGCCTAGATGGACTCCAAGACTGTACACCACTTCAGTGATTGAAAGCTGGAAGACGGATGCCTTGACTGGGGGCAATGTTATAGTTTTGGCTTTTTTCCCTCAAAAATTTTCTCTTCCCCATCACCACCACCTTAGTCTTGCCTTAATTTGGCTTCAGCCAGTTAGTCTTCATCTAGATTTTTATTTTATTCAGGAACCAGGAAGCTGGATTGAGGGTGTTGTGTTTGAAGTTAAGGGGATGCAGACCTGGGTATCATCTGAAGACCATGGGATCTCACCATCTCCTGTATAGGTTTCATGAACAGGATGGGGGATAAAACTGAGCTCTCCGTGAGCGTGCTTAAAAGATGCAGTTGCAGTCTTTTGTCATCTGTGCAAAACAAACGATCTTTCAGGCCGCTGAACAAATTGACTGAAAATGTGATCATGATTCTAGGTAGACTGCCAGTTTTATAACAATAGGTCCAGGAAATCATTCAAAGTACAGAGCAATTTAATTTTGTGATGATAACTGAAGTTTCACTGTAACTGGAGCCTACCTTTAGGTGACTGTGGTCCCTAGACTATCTGAAGGGTCCCTCTCTTATTCATGCAGCTGTAGGGGAACACCTGTGAAAAGTCTTCCTCACTCCATGACTGGAGGTGCAACAGGTGGTTCTTCCTCACACACAATCTGTCCCATACAAGAAGATTACAAGGAGCTCCTTCAGCATGACTCCTTGCAACCTCTTAGAGGACAGACAGGGATGGTGAGTGGCATTTGTACACGTCTCTGCCTCCCTTCCATTGAGAAGCTGATCAGAGAAGAGGTGTTAGGCCCCTCTTCCCTACAAAACTTCACCTCTTCCAGGGGCTTACACCAAAGGTAATATTTTCAAGTTATTAACAAGTTGAAATGTACAAACAATGAAGAATTGATTAACAAGGAAGGAACCACGCTTTATTAGAGGCACCATATACTGTAAAGGCAAGTGTATTTAAATGTTAGCAAACCCTAAACAAAGTTGAGATGGGATTTCTCTTATAATCCTTATTTTCACGCATATTTCTTTTCATCTGTTCTTCCCTATCCCCCAACTTGTAAAATATATTTTTTCTTTACAGAAAGTATGTAGTAATGTATAGCTCCTAAAACAGCTGCCCATAATACCATAGTATTTTAGATTTCAAATCCCCCTCCATCACATTTCTGATAGCAGTTGAAAAATGTTTTTCTTAATCCTGGGTCTCTTAAATGCCCACAAGAAACTCATTATCAGTCTTTCAACTTAGCCTTCTCCCAAACTGACCTAAATAACATATTCAAAAAACAACAACAGTATCTAGAGAACGAAGGAGAGAGGGGGAACTGAAATATTAATCTTCTGTTCACTAATAAATTTGTAAGGCACTCAGTTACCATAGTGATGAGTGCAGTAAAACAACCCACATAGAAGGATTAGAAAAATGTTCTTGGAAAGTTTTTAGGGATCCTTAGCAGCAGCATGTAGGAAAAAACAAAACACCCCACACAGCCAATTCATTTGAATCACACCCTTGTCCCTAGCCATATTGTTCAAAGATTAGTTCAAAACAGAAGACTTTCTATGGGACACGTAGAACTGGGCATTCTGTTCTCAGGAAATAGTTTATTCAATGAGTTTCATCCTCTGTTTATTGTTTGTAAAAAGACAGATTTTCATTATTCCCAGTTGTTCACATGCTCTCTCTGAACACATTCAGTCAATAAGTTATTTTCTAATAATTTATTTTGACTGTTATTTGGTGTGTGTGATTGTCATCGAAGTCACACAGTATTAATTCTATTCTGTCCAGATGACTAGCTTTCACACAGGAGAATGGAAATCACTGAGATTTCAAGATGGCTGCACAAATCCTTTGGGTTCTATGTTCCCAGTCCTGCAAATTGCCCCATACAGGTGGCCCCTTGAATATGTGCACGGCCCCTCAGAAATCAGTGGGGCTCAGTGTGGAGCAACTTGAAGGATCGGGGCCTAACATGTTTGTGTAAGTCTTCATGAGGCTTTTACTTTCTGCAGATGTTCTCGCGAAAAGTATCACATACAAAAGCTTGAAAAAAATGAATAAAAATGAATAAAAAGATAAAGTGAATTTATATGATTTATTCAAACAAACGTTCACAAGTTTTTTTTTTTTTTGCAATATTCTCTCAGTTCTAGCCTTCTGATTTCCAGAGACTCAATCTCATTAAGTTCCACTCAGTGACAACATGGCCCATTTGCTCTTCCCCAGGATTCCCAATCTGAGTGGCAGTGCTGCAAAAAGTCTAGCAAAGAACAAATTTGGAGCCTTCAAACAAGTCAGCTGAGGCAGATGAGAGGAAGCAAGTAGAAAGTAGTAAGGAAAAGGTAAAGGTTTCTTTTTGAGAAATTATTTTCTTTACATGAAAAAATTTAAAACGTTACACAAACGTGGAAAAAACAATTTCCTAAAAAGAAAGACCTTAACATTAGTTTATTTTTTTCCCTCTAGCAGGAAACTCTCCTTCACAAACAGGATGGTTGTCACTTTTCATTAACACACAAAATGTAGGTTTGGTGCCACATGACATTCGTTTGGAATGGACATTTTAGATTGTTATATGACGGGACATTTATCACCAATTTTTGTATTCAGACTGATTTTTCATTTTAAAAAGGGCATTTATTTGCTGCCAGCATGACTTTTCCAACTGAAAACATGGATAGTTGTAGCTGGGAAGAACATGAATGTAACAACAACAAAAAAAGCAGGGAACTAATTTCAATAATCTTTCTTAGCTGCATCAAAAATCCTAGTTTCACTTCAGCTTCCACACTTTCCAGTACTCTCATTTCCCTAAACCCTTCCCACTTCCTCCTTTCCCATCTCCCCACAGATGCAAAGGTTTCAGTCAGAAAGAAAAACAGATAGCACCAAAACAGAGTTTCAATCCATGGAGAACGCAGGGCAGCCTCAAAAGAGGCCAACATGGCTTCTAACTCAGTGAAAACAATGGAAGATGTCAGACATCTCTGAAAAGGGCAAAACCCCCCAACAAAGACTGGTTGCAGATGCTCCTGTGATCTTGAGCAGGCTGCAAAAAAATATCAGACTCATGGGAGTCATGATAAAAGCCTTCAGATTTGGCAAGTCTCGGATGCCCTTAACTAGTGATCTCCAAAGAGGAAGGGTTTTACTGATTAACTTTTGGGGGGGCCATCTTATCTTTGCATCCAAAAGAGTAGTTTGCACTTAGACACTGGACCAAGTCAAAAAGACTCTCTGCAATTAAGGGGACAGTTATGATTCCTACTGTTTCAGCTTGGTTGGGTTGATAGGTTTAGAGTATTGTCCTAAAATGTCAACCCAATGCATTCCAGGCACTGTATGTTATTTACTTATTCCTTTATCACTCCCTCAAATCTTGCAGTCAAAATAGAGGACTAGAGTTATGTTTTTGTGACCAATAGGGATATCAGCTGGTGGGAGAAACATCTGGACTCGTGGACACATGAAACTTTAGCTTATTCACAGCAGAGGATAACTTGTCTAATTAGAATTACCCTGAAGAGCAGAACAACCTCCACTCCAAAAATTGTGTGAAAATCAGAGGAAAAAACTATTAGGGCCTAGGTATTTCCCAAGTTTTAGGTTGGGAAGCTTGGTTCATCTAATATTCCTCTTTCAGTGTTGTTTAAATGTGGAAACTTGACTTTTTAAACTAGTCTAGGCTAGACAATGGTTTGCTCAGATTCAACCTGGGGTGCCTTAAACCTACGATAGAATTTCTGGAAGGTTATGATGTCTGGATATTTTTGCGTTTTCTTTGAATTGGCTTTTCCACTTTTATTTGGCAAATTATATGTTTTAAATTTTTTTCTAGACCACTTAAGCAAACATCCTGTCAGTTTTATTTCCCACTCTTTTTTTTTTTTTTGGTGAAGGATTCTTTCAGCTAAGTAGAAATGGCATGCAAATTAAACAATGTATTCAGTTCCTCTCCTAGGCATTTTGTTACATTAAGCAGGGGTTACAAAACTGATGTTTGTGCTGAATTTCTAAGGTTTCATTTTGCATTGATATACAAATTATTCATGCATTTGTTTTTAAGTTTTCACTGGCACGAACGTCGCTTAAGCTGATCAACTTTGCCCACAACAGTGAAAGATTATTTATATATAACAAAATATGAAATACTTCTACGGGCTTTGGTTTTCTCACTTGTAGTATGTTTACTTGGTAGCTAATAATATCACATATAGTATTGTATTCTTCGTCATTAAATAGTCTGCTAATTTATCATTAGCAGGAGGACTGCTCTTCCAGGAAATAAAAAATTATTTGGACTAAACACATCTCTGCGATCAAATAGTCTTATTTTTCCAGCTAGAAAATAAAAATGATTAATTTGTCATTACCACTGTAACAAATAAATCAATCAATTTAACTTTTAAAACCATTACTTAATCTATTCTGTTAAGAAGAATCACAATTTTAAATTCCTACTCAGGCAGAGCCAAATCCCTCTCTTCTGAAAGCAGAAAGGGCATATTAAAAAATAAATCTGCGACTAGGGTTTTTGATTTCAAAAGGGCTGACTTTCAAAAATTAAGGAAATTAGTTAGGGAAGTGGATTGGACTGAAGAACTTATGGATCTAAAGGCAGAGGAGGCCTGGGATAGCTTCTGCAGCTTTGACTTGAAGTAATCGGAAGCCTGCATCCAAAGAAAGGGGAAAAAATTCATAGGCAGGAGTTGTAGACCAAGCTGGATGAGCAAGCATCTCAGAGAGGTGATTAAGAAAAAGCAGAAAGCATACAGGGAGTGGAAGATGGGAGGGATCAGCAAGGAAAGCTACCTTATTGAGGTCAGAACACGTAGGGATAAAGTGAGACAGGCTAAAAATCAAATAGAGTTGGACCTTGCAAAGGGAATTAAAATCAATAGTAAAAGGTTCTATAGCCACATAAATAAGAAGAAAACAAAAAGAAGAAGTGGGACCGCTAAACACTGAGGATGGAGTGGAGGTTAAGGATAATTTAGGCCTGGCCCAACATCTAAACAAATACTTTGCCTCAGTCTTTAATAAGGCTAATGAGGATCTTAGGGATAATGGTAGCATGACAAACGGGAATGAGGATATGGAGGTAGATATTACCATATCTGAGGTAGAAGCGAAACTCAAACAGCTTAATGGGACTAAATCGGGGGCCCCAGATAATCTTAATCCAAGAATATTAAAGGAATTGGCACATGAAATTGCAAGCCCATTAGCAAGAATTTTGAATGAATCTGTAAACTCAGGGGTTGTACCGTATGATTGGAGAATTGCTAACATAGTTCCTATTTTTAAGAAAGGAAAAAAAAGTGATCCGGGTAACTACAGGCCTTTTAGTTTGACATCTGTAGTATGCATGATCTTGGAAAAAATTTTGAAGGAGAAAGTAGTTAAGGACATTGAGGTCAATGGGACAAAATACAACATGGTTTTACAAAAGGTAGATTGTGCCAAACCAACCTGATCTCCTTCTTTGAGAAAGTAGCACATTTTTTAGACAAAGAAAACACAGCAGATCTAATTTACCTAGATTTCAGTAAGGCGTCTGATACGGTGCCACATGGGGAATTGTTAGTTAAACTGGAAAAGATGGGGATCAATATGAAAACTGAAAGGTGGATAAGGAATTGGTTAAAAGGGAGACTACAGCGGGTCATACTGAAAGGTGAACTGTCAGACTGGAGGGAGGTTACCAGTGGAGTTCCTCAGGGATCCAATCTTATTTAATCTTTTTATTACTGACCTTGGCACAAAAAGTGGGAGTGTGCTAATAAAGTTTGCGGATGATACAAAGCTGGGAGGTATTGCCAATTTAGAGAAGGACCGGGATATCATACAGGAGGATCTGGATGACCTTGTAAACTGGAGTAATAGTAATAGGATGAAATTTAATAGTGAGAAGTGTAAGGTCATGAATTTAGGGATTAATAACAAGAATTTTAGTTATAAGCTGGGGACGCATCAATTAGAAGTAATGGAGGAGGAGAAGGACCTTGGAGTATTGGTTGACCACAGGATGACTATGAGCCGCCAATATGATATGGCCGTGAAAAAAGCTAATGCGGTCTTGGGATGCATCAGGCTAGGTATTTCCAATAGAGATAAGGAGGTGTTAGTATCGTTATACAAGGCACTGGTGAGACCTCACCTGGAATTCTGTGTGCAGTTCTGGTCTCCCATGTTTAAGAAGGATGAATTCAAACTGGAACAGGTACAGAGAAGAGCTACTAGGATGATCCGAGGAATGGAAAAACCTGTCTTATGAAAGAAGACTCAAGGAGCTTGACTTGCTTAGCCTAACCAAAAGAAGGTTGAGGGGAGATATGATTGCTCTCTATACATATATCAGAGGGATAAATACTGGAGAGGGAGAGGAATTATTTAAGCTCAGTACCAATGTGGACACAAGAACAAATGGATATAAACTGGCCATCAGGAAGTTTAGACTTGAAATTAGACGAAGGTTTCTAACCATCAGAGGAGTGAAGTTCTGGAATAGCCTTCCAAGGGAAGCAGTGGGGGCAAAAGACCTATCTGGCTTCAAGATTAAACTCGGCAAGTTTATGGAGGAGATGGTATGATGGGATAACATGATTTTGGCAATTAATTGATCTTTAACTATTCATGGTAAATAGGCCCAATGGCCTGTGATGGGATGTTAGACGGGGTGGGATCTGAGTTACTACAGAGAATTCTTTCCTGGGTATCTGGCTGGTGAATCCTGCCCATATGCTCAGGGTTCAGCTGATCCCCATATTTGGGGTCGGGAAGGAATTTTCCTCCAGGGCAGATTGGAAGAGGCCCTGGGGGCTTTTCGCCTTCCTCTGTAGCATGGGGCACGGGTCACTTGCTGGAGGATTCTCTACACCTTGACATCTTTAAACCATGATTTGAGGACTTCAATAGTTCATACATAGGTGAGAGGTTTATTGCAGGAGTGGATGGGTGAGATTCGGTGGCCTGCATTGTGCAGGAGGTCAGACTAGATGATCATAATGGTCTCTTCTGACCTTAATATCTATGAATCAGCTCATTATTCTGTGAATGGTGGCTCTGCATTGTGCTGACCTACCTAGAGAAAAGGGTGCAGAGTGACTCTGCAGCATCTCCAGTAACAACTCACAGAGTTGCTGAAGACAACAGGGAACTTCTACAAATAAGAACCAGCCTCTCTGATCAATCATCCATACAGCCTGTCCCCTCCATCCCCTTTTCTTCAGAGGCTCCCAGAAATTGCAGTAACTTCCTCCTACACCAAAGAAGCTGCACAAGAGGGATAAAACTATCCCTCATGGGTAGAGTGGCCTGGACCAAGTTCTGGGAGACAGTGCCATCAAACCTACCCATGTTATTCAGGTTGGGTGGAAGAGAGAAGGTGTTTAGCCCTGATGAACACTTTCCTCTGTAACTGATGGTCCTGTTCTGGAACCGTCAGCCTGTTCTTCAGCACTAGGTTACCCTGCCCCTATGCTCTCCCTCATCGCCACTTGCCTAAGGAGAATGCCCCATGGTTCCCCCCACTACAGAAAGGGGAGGCACTGCCAACCTTGACATTTGTCTGTGGTACCCCTATTGCCTGATAATCATTGTTCAAAACCAGGGCCATGTCATTCCTTATGCTTTTTCCTATGGAAGGGGTGAAAGAAATGGAACAGTTTTACTAAAGTTCTGTTGGAGGGAGAAGAGTTTGTGCCAATGTGGCAGAATCACTCCCTCTGACCCTGCATGTGGGCGCTGTCTGTTGAGACCTCTGCAGTTTTAAGGCACATAGATAGTAAATGGGTGGAGCTGGGAAAGTATCACTTCTCCAGTATGAATCCCCAACAAATATATTGAAGATTTCTCCTTTTAAATAAAAACATGAACCTATCACCGTTACCTTATGCAGACTTTTGCTTCAAGTGCCAACCTCCCAAGGTAGTTTTATCCACGTATGTGGCTGAGGCATCTACAGCAACATTGCTATTCACAGAGCTGTGCTGCTAGGAGTGAAGGGAGATCCTGGAGATAGTTTGGAGAACGGAAGCCTCTGTCTGAAGCAAATGCCCTTCACAGCACCCCCAAGATCCCTGGATTACCCTGCAGACTTCAGGACACCTATACGGTTGGAGGCCCATCTACCCTGCCCATTTCACAGGAAGGTAAATCCTGCTGCTACCCTTCCCCATTCTTTAAACACAATTTGCTGGAAACTATTCATTCTCAAAGTTGTTGAGTTTTTCACCTGAATTTGGCCCTCCTAGTATAACCCTTAATCCTTAGGCTTTTTCAACTGCCATGAACTGCATTCTTTTTTGCTGGGTTTCAATGCTTAAATCCACTTATCTCCCATATACACACACATATATATATACACACACACAATTACACACACACATATATATATATACACACATATACATATCACAGCAAATCTCCCTAGCTGGCTCTGAGCACTTTTTAGGAATTCTAGTCACAGGTCTTGATTTCATTAACAGTGGTGAATGCTTCCCATGAATGTTCAGAAACTTGCCTGAGGGAACACTGCATGTGGTCAAGGATTTGCTTTGCTCACCCTCCCATCTCCCCAAAGGACTCAAACAGCTCTCTTCCACCTTAGGTATGTTAGCTAACTAGTCACCACAGTGCTCAAGTCCCCCACAACAGTTAAAGATCATGCCCTATCACAGAGGTGGGGATTGCATTTAGGAAGGCCCTATCACAGAGGTGGGGATTGCATTTAGACCTGAGCATGGTCAGGCTCAATCTGACCACCTTTTGGTAAAGTGTCATAGCTGGAGTTCTGCCAGTGACCATGCCATGTTTTCTGTCCCACAGTGTGCTCTCAGGCCAGCCTCATTAAAACATATTTGATGTGCACAGCTGTCTTAGAAGACTGGAAATAGTCAGATGGTCTTTGAGGTACCTCAGATCTGACCCAGGACCCCTCTGTTGTTCAGGTCTGGGACCTTTCCAGTTTTAACTGAAGGAAAAGGCAGACAGTAAAGTTTCCAGAATTCTGATGGTGTGTTCACAGCTGCCTTTGTTGGCATACTGCATGAGCTTCAGCTTCCTGGTGACAGCTGCATTCTTCCTGACACAGACAGAGTTAGAATAATCTTCTCTGGAGGTGATCCCACTGTGCTGTAAGGTGCCGTATTTGAGAGGAAAAGGCATAGCTTCCTAGCCAGCTGAACATAATAGAAAATGTTACTTGCCTCTAAAGTAATGAACGTCCATAGTCCAGGAGCAGCAAGAAATCCAAGATGCTGAAGCTTTATGCTACCATAGTAATCTGTGATCAGCAGATGCATTCATTTGAGGTAGAGATCAGTTTTTCAGTGAGTTCTTTGAATTTCTTCCCTCTTCCTAGCACTGTAACTCCATCTTCATTGGGATCAGTTAGAGGCAGCTGTTCTTCATCCAGTTATTTCGGATTCCACTACTACATATCTACTATATAGAAACTGGGCTTCTGCAAGCAAAACTGTGCCATTTGGGTGGGGGGTGGGGGAGAAGAGTCTCTCCGAGGCATGGGTTACTTGCCTGGGTAAAATCCAGCCATTTCTCTGAGGTGAGAGAAGATGTAAGGAGAAACAGGGAGTAAGCAGAGCTTTGTCTTTTATTCTGCTGCTGTGATTAGTCACATGAGCTTTCCTTGTGCAGGTCTTTATTGTATCAGCAGTGCTAGAATCATGACTATCCCCTGCTTAGTTATAACAATCTGATCTCATTTAAAAAAATTATTCATGAATTAAAAACAAAAAACAAAACTACTTTTGCTAAAAGGACTTCGCTTGCCTCAGGATTTACAGAATCTGCTGCAGCTATAACAACGGTGGTGAGGGTGCCAGAAGCTGTATTTGGAAGCTATCACTACAGCAGCTGGGAGCTTGTCACCGAGGCTGCAATTTCCTGCTGCAGCACCCTTTTGACCTGAGCTCAGGAGATATATTGTTTCAGTTGTTCCTTTGGATCATCTTTTAATCAATCCTGCTGATAGAACGAAAAGATAGCCTCACTTTTGATGTGGTAAAAGCCATGGGTTTTTATTAACTGTAAATTAATCTTATTACTTCATTCCTTTTTCTTGTCCGTATTTTGTTACATTCAGTCATCCAGAGAACATAATGGCCTAATTTTCAGAAGTGACTAGTGATGTCGGGTGCCTCAATTTTCAGGTACTCCGACTGCAACATCTTAAAAGGATCCTGATTTCTTGCTGATGGGTGTTCAGTATTTTCTGGAAATCAGGCCCTATTTAGGTGTCTTTCAGTTGGGCATCCAAAAACAGAAGCATTCCAAATGACTAGTCACTTTTTGAAACTTTAGAACAATATAGTGTTAATTTCTGTCTCAGGTCCTTCAAAACGGATAGAGGATCTGAAGGAGCATCAGGGTAAATTTCAGATTCAAATGGTGTGGATTTGTGTGTAGTGGAATTTAAAAAGAAATGCAATTGTCTTTCACCTTTTAAAAATGTATTAAATACACCTCTACCCCGATATAACGTGGTCCTTGGGAGCCAAAAAATCTTACCACGTTATAGGTGAAACCGCGTTATGTCGAACTTGCTTTGGCCTTGAGCATTTCCGCTATTAATAGTCAGTTCCCGCCCTCTGACTGACCCCTCAGAACCCCCGACCCATCCAACCCCCCCTGCTCCTTGTCCCCTGACTACCACCTCCAGAAACTCCCCGCCCCTAATCACTCCCAGGACCCCACCTCCTACCCAACCCCCCTGTCCCCTGACTGCCCCACCCCCTATCCACACCCCTGCCCCCTGACAGGTCCCCCAGGACTCCCACGCCCTATCCAACGCCCCCATCCCCTGACTGCCCCGCCTCCAGAACATTCAAACCATCCAACCCCCCCCGCTCCCTGTCCCCTGACCTCCCCCCGAGACCTTCTGCCCCTTATCCAATCCCTCAGCCCCAGCCCGGCACCCTTAACAAGCCGCTCAAGCGGTGTGTCTGAGCCAGACACGCTGATCCACCGGAGCACGCAGCCCCGCCCCCCAGACTACTGCTTTACCGCGTTATAGCCAAATTCGTGTTATATTGGGTCGCGTTATATCGGGGTGTATAAAAGGAACAAATTTGTATCTGGGACATTGTACATAGGACAAAATGTAACCAAAACTGATTCTGTACATTGGGGGGATGAACATACAAAGACAACAAATAAATGAATAACTGAAATGGGGCTGAATACACATATAATATCAAAGTCAAATTCAGTATTTTGTCATCCTGTCAATTTTCCATCCATATGCTAAAGAACACTGAAGATATTAGGTAAAGCAGCCAGACAAAGTAGTATACATGTTACATCAAAAATAAAAAATGGCTACAAGATCTCTCTCTGACATTGAAATATGCAGTTACATCTAAAAGTTTTGTTCTGATTGAGGGTTTTTTTTATTTTTACACCTGCTGGAATAATAAATCCAATAAAGCATTAAAATGTTATGATCATTTTCAGAATGATTTAATTTGTTTGTTTAAAGGAATCTTCATTATAAGATTACCATATTTTTAAAACGAAAACTCCTGATGTGTTGCCTTTTTCCTCTATTACTATTCTCCCAAACACCGTTAGTAACTTTTGTTACTGTTTTCTTCCACCCTTGATTGTTAATATGTAGTTTATGTTGTAGGCGCATCGATCCTGTTCTGAAAGGCAAACAACTTTGGGAGAGAGGAGGTGAGGGTGCCTGAGAGCTGGGGGAAGAGCTGCTGTGTATGAGCACTATACAACAGCCAAGAAAGGCCAAGTACAGGGTAGGGGAAAACATGGAATCATCAGATTGAAACCAAGAATAAATGCAGGATACTTGGACGGTTCCTGAAAATGGAAAAATCCTGGTGAAACATCTGGACATTCTATTTCTTAATACCTTGCCAAAAGCAAACTTTAAAACCATAAAAGTTCTCTCAAATTATGACAGATTTGTCTGCTAAATCTATTAGGGATGAAATGTATTGAATTCCTAAAAGTTTAAACGTGGAATATTCTCCACTGGCCTCCTGCCAACACCAAGTTGCATTATGCTGCTCAACAGATACTAATACTTATAGGAAAAGAAGCAAGCTGAGGGTCCAATCCTGCAAATATTTTTGCTCACAGTGGTGCTACCAGTATGGGTATGTCCACACAACAGCTTGGAGGGTGCTGCCCAGCATGGGTAGCCAGACACATACTAGCTAGTGCACTAAAAATAGCAGCGTGGCCGTGGCAGCATGGGCTGTGGCTTGGGCTAGCCACCTGAGTGTGTTCCCAAGGGTTGAGTGCGATTGCACTTGAGTGCTTAGCCTGAGATGCTGCCCATATCACAATGACCAGACTGCTATTTTTAGCATGCTAGCTTGAGCAGAGCTAGCCTGTGTCTGTTCACCTGCTCTGGGAAGCACGGTCCTGACTTCAGTGTAGACATGCCCAGGAGTAATGTTACTCACCTGAATAAATGTTTTCAGGATCAGAGCCTAAGTACGTGATGAAACATGAGTATGGAATGAACACTTTATGTTACTAAAAACGGGGACAGCCATGGCATACACCCAAATGGAATGTGTCTGGGTTTGGAGAGGCAGGGAGAAGTTCTGCATGAATGCATACGTGTGTGAAGCTACACACAATGAAAGAGTGCTGTTACCTTAGCTGAGCTGATATAAAACAGAGCTGTCTTATGAGAAATAGCATGTCCTGCACTCTTAATATCAATATTTATATGGTAATTCAGGGTAGAATAAACTGAAAAAATGCAAGTTCAAAATACAACTGGTGCTTTATCACAACATCTCTTTAATGGTAAGAAAGGTGACTGCGGCAGCGCTCTGCCCATCATCACTTCCCTAGAAGTTTGGAGGGACTGATTTATGAAGAAAGAGATAAATACTTAGAGCTTGATTAAGTGATGTCTATTGAGAGAGGGAAAGAATATAAGTCTGATGTATAGGGTGTACAGCTGGGAGGAATAGGAAGACACTGAGAAAAGGAAAATGCAGAATGACTATTAGGAACAATTTCCCAAGAGAACTGGTGAAACCTGTGACACTTCAAACTTTTAAAATAGAGTAGAGAAAATAATAGGAAACGTACTGCAGGAAACAATCCTGTATCAGCAAAGAAGGAGGACTAGGAAGACCTAGTGGGTATTTCACATCACTATCTTATTTTATGCTTGTCATCTGCTGTATCATACAAATGTTGGATCCTAGAAACATTTCAACAATTTGATTATTTCAACAAGTATAAACCACAGCATCACAAACATCTCCAGTTCTCAGTTCCCTAATGCACATATCCAAACACTCTTATTGAAAATCCTACTGTTCACCCAGTTCTCAGAAAAGATTGAACAGAAAAACTTGGTTAATATTAAAAAAATACTACTGAACATTTACAACGATATCATGGATAATTTTAAATCAAGTACAGTTGTCATTTCCTTGCAGTGTTTTCTCTCCCAGGCCAAATATTTCAATCCTATTAAAACTCTTAAGTGAACATATAAAAATGACACAGAGCAGAACTTAATAAACTCAATACAATTAAGTTTATTCTAATAGCTACTGTCTTAGATTTTACGGAAACCAGGAGTCTTATAACTAGCAGCATAGTGAGTTTTAAAATAAAGCTTCTCAAAGTGCTGTATCTGGTAACATGAAAACAAGTTAAAATTGAAAGCTGAGAGTAAAGAACAACAAATGCCATAATTCTTGAGGAGAATTTTAAAGATAGTACCAGAGAGAGACAATCAATCAGCCACAAAAATTCATTTAACAGGTAACATGTATTATATGATAACATGGCCACCTCCGGCATGTTGGCTTAGTGTTGCCAACTTTCACAACTTTATAGCAAGTCTAAATATTTGGTGCTCTACGTAAAGCGCCAACTTCTGAAGTCAAGCACTTATAAGAGAATCTCAGCTTTTTTTCCTCTCAAGTAAGTTTCCAGTCCTCGTGGTTGCAAAGAAAAGCTTGCAAACATGGCCCACTTTCACTCTAAAGGATCAGAAACAAAAAAAAAACATTTTTTAAAAAAAAGTTAAAATCTCATGCCTTAAAGCCAATCTCATGATTTTTGAAGCCTGACTCATGCTTTTATTTTTAACACTTTGCATTGACCAACACTGTTACAGCCTTGTCAAACTGCAAATGGTATTGACGTGATTCTTGTCAGTTTTATTTCTGCTATTCAGAACCCTTTGGGCAGCAGTAAAACTGACAGTCATACCGAAGTGGTGCCGCCTCTTCTGCTTCTGAAAGCGCTTAGTAGCCGCCTAGGAAAGCATTAAACTATCCACTGGAGAGAAAGATGAGACAAATTACCTACCCCACTGCTTTCAGAAGCCAAGAGGCTGGGGAAGCAAAAACCACCCCCAAATGCCGCATCCAGGAAGTTGGGGATGGAAAGACCACACCCTAAAATCCTAGCAGTTTGAGAGAGTGAAAAGAAAAGGATTAACAAATAAATTTGTTAGTCTCTAAGGTGCCACAAGTCCTCCTTTTCTTTTTGCGGATACAGACTAACACGGCTGCTACTCTGAAACTTGAGAGAGTGAGTGATTTTCCTATACAGCAACCTAAGGGTGAGGAGGAAGAAAAAGTAGGGTGCTGGATTGTGACTGATAGTGTGTGGACGCAGATTCTCTTCATTGATGGACAATGTAACTGATGCCACTGAATCTTTTCAGTCACATTTTATAGGATATTGGATGCAGTCCAGCTCCCATTTATATCAGTAGGAGTTTTGCCATTGCCTCCAGGAGAGCACTATAGCTAAGCTATAATCAGGCAGCATACGGATACAAAACTTTGCAGAGGCTGCAGAGTTGTTAATTTTGTTTAATGAGGATTTTACTATATCTACTCCTGGGAGAGGCTTAATAATAAGGTTTTTTTCCCCCTAAAGATAACAGGTGCCTCTTTGGCTACACTGTGAAGTTGCTGTCCCCCTTTATATGGTTAATGTTCACTTTTCCTCTGAACTATTTTTCCGTGAAAGAATGGTGGGAAATTTGCTCCCTAAGTCTTCTTATAAAAACATGTATAGTGAAATAAGCTAGTGGCATCTCTATTGGTTGCCCTGACGAAGCAGCAGCAAAGCACTGGATCTGCTTTGTCTGAAGACACAAAGATACCACCTCATTGGAGTACAGTCTGAAGTTTTTTTTGTTTTGTAACCTTTCATGTCCAGATTCTTTTTATTCCCCCTCAAAAAAGCTAAATTCTGAAGAAACTGATGGACTTAGCAACGATATTAATCACAGAAAGACTCTTATTTGCCACTGGTGGGTGGATTTTTCTCTGGGGAAAAGGAAATGATTTGTGACACATGTAGTTATGATTAGTGGTTGGCTTTCCTTGAATTACAGGTCACTGGACAAAGTTGTGTTCAAGGTAACCTAACTATACTCGGTTTCAATCGTTCATTGAGCAGTACGCAGCTTTTCCTGAAGCACTGGGAGTCCATTATCTTGAGGAATCGCTAGCTCCCAAACAAAATTCTCTTAGCTGACCTGCCTGTCCAAGAAGTCTGTATCCTAGGGTCCTGCTGGGGTCCCTCTTTCCCTTGCACAGCGCTTCCCCCAGACTCACTGGGCCATGGCCCTGCCCTGCAGCCTGACTCATCAGGCCTTGGCCTTGTTGCGCCACAGTGCTCCCCGCCCCCAAGCATGGTGCTCTGGTCGGTAGTCCACATCATCCGGCCCTAAGGCTAGACTTGTTGGCATCAGAGGTATTTAGTCAGGGAATAACTGATTTTCTATCTGAGCTTGAGTTCAAAAACTCCTATTTTAGAATTGACTGTAAGTACCTTGCAAAACGTCAAGGATTTGCAACTATTAGACTCTCTCCCGCCTTTCATCTTTCTTGCCTGGGAGTGAGACAAACATGCACTGCATTGACCATGAAGACAGGCAAATGGCAGACACCAAGACCATTTCTCACTCTATTCATGTAGGGGACCAAATGATGATGAAGAAACAAAGGCACCTCTAGCAACCCCCTCACCCCACACACACACACTTTGCATCCCTGAGTCCTAAGAGTTACAATCTGTTCCTCCATTCAGCTTGTTTTTTGCAACACTGTCATACTGATTTATTAAAATCATTTTGTTTTTAATTCAAATAAAATATATTATGCAGGATACTGCTAGAGAACTCAGGACAAGTAAACTTTTCTGAATAGCTGTAGGTGACCTCCTAACACCATCAATGTTCCCTAAATGCAGAGTTTTATGTCCATGATCATTTCCCTTTCCATAATGGTGCTACAATGCTTTAGCCTATGCATTTCAAGTCAACTACTGATCTTCTCAGCTGCTTGAATTTATTCCTCTCAAAGCAACTGCGGGGCGCAACTTTTCCCACCATTACCCCATTAACAGTAACTAGTAGCTTGTCTTTTGATGTTCCTAATGATGGTAAATTTCCCCATATTAGCATATACAGGGTCCGATTTTGAGAGTTTATGGGTACATTCACCTCCCCATGAAACGAATGGGAGTTAAGGACACTGGACACCTCACTGGAACGCTTATATTGAGGGGACCATTTAGTCAATACTAGAGTTGACTTTTTTGATATCTTCTTTTATGTAAAAAACTGCGCTACAGGAACAATGCCTTTTTACAACATGAAAAAATCTGATTTTTAGAATACCGGGCATTATGACAATGAAAGCAGACCAATTACTTGCAAAAAGGGGCCAAACTGGTCAGAAAGAACACGGTTATCCAAGTCAAACTGCCAGTTAAAACCCTTGGCCTTTGGAGTCCATGCAAGTGTCTGTTTGCAAAAATAATAATGCAGGTTCCTGTTCAGAGGATCCCATTAAAGCATATAGTGCTTCACAGCAGACAGCCGAGAAAATGTCTGCTTAAGTTTGTGGGGAAAATGTTCCCCTATTCGGATTTACTGGCTCTGTTGTGTGATAGGAAAGGCAGGGCTCTAATTTCTTAGCCATGGCTCATTTTTATGATCACACTAAGCATTCCTTTCTGTGGTGGTGTTCTTCCAGCCATTCCAAATAGTTTTTTTTTTTTTTTAAAGGTAAATAAAAAGGCCTGGTATTTTATCACCCGCTAAGCCATAAATACTCAAAATTTAAATACTTTTTCACAAACAGATTTCCAGTGTTAAATGTATACAATCTTAATTCAGAGAGGAGAAAGCTCCTGTCATAAATATAAAGGGAAGGGTAACCACCTTTCTGTATACAGTGCTATAAAATCCCTCCTGGCCAGAGGCAGAACCCTTTCACCTGTAAAGGGTTAAGAAGCTAAGATAACCTTGCTGGCACCTGACCAAAATGACCAATGAGGAGACAAGATACTTTCAAAACTGGAGCGGGGGGCACAAAGTGTCTATCTGTGTGATGCTTTTGCCGGGAACAGATCAGGAATGCAGTCTCAGAATTTCTGTTAGTAAGTAATCTAGCTAGAAATGCGTTAGATTTCCCTTTGTTTAATGGCTGGTCAAATAAGCTGTGCTGTATGGAATGTATATTCCTGTTTTTGTGTCTTTTTGTAACTTAAGGTTTTGCCTAGAGGGATTCTCTATGTTTTGAATCTGATTACCCTGTAAGGTATTTACCATCCTGATTTTACAGAGGTGATTCTTTTATCTTTTTTTTTAATTAAAATTCTTCTTTTAAGAACCTGATTGATTTTTCATTGTTCTTAAGATCCAAGGGTTTGGGTCTGCGTTCACCTGTACAGATTAGTGAGAATATACAAAAGGAACTGAGGCAAACTGAAATATTTACAGATTGAAGAAATCAAAGGAAAGCTCCAGACACTGGAGGTTCCAACCCAGGCCATGCAGCTATAAGAAGGAACTAGAGAGGCGAACAGTTTGCTCCTTCCTTTATGCCTTCAGTTGAAAGCACAAGGAAGACTAGGGTGAACGCACAGACCCATGGCCATCGCTTGCAAGAATTCTCCAAATCCAGGCGTATGCGCACAACTCACAGTGGTATACATATAGGAATCAGCACTCAAAGACTAGGTGGTTATAATGTAAACCATTTCGCAGGAAATCTGCAGGAAGAATCCACACACAAAGTAAAAGGACACCGCAGAGAAATAATTTGTAATGACAACACTAGTCAAAAATAAAGATAATGGGCCAAATACGCATGCTTAAACATGGTACTTTAAAAACTTATGCAGTATTTAAGTTGAATGCCTCTGTGAAAATGTCAGAAATATAGGATACCTGCTAAAATCTAATCCACACAAGCCACACTAGTTTTTTTTAAGAATACTTTGGAAGAAACAGCAAAGTTATCAGTATTTCACAGATTAGAGTGATTCTATTAACTAAAGGGTTTTGGGATTTTGATTAAAATCCTCTGAAAGGTTCAGTAAAACACAATGTTTTCAGAGAATAGGATTTTAGTTTACTTCACTTCGCTGGCAGTGCACAGTGGCACCAAACAGAAAAGCAATCCATAAATTGGAAAAAAGGGTAGCAGGAGGGGAGGAGGAGACAAATAAGAAAATGGACTAAAAAAACAAGGTTTGGTTATTTTTAGAGTTTATCAAGCCCTTCAGGGTTTGATGGAAATGCAGTTTATTTTATAAATTACTGATAAAAATGTCATTTTTATCCCCGCAATCTGAATTCACGCAATATGTTGGCAGTAAGGAGTTCCAAAAATTTCAGCAAGGAGAGGGATGACACTCTGCAATCCTTCCCCATCCCCAGCCCCCAAAAGAGTCGTATTAGCAACAAAACAATTCTGATTTCAACTGGTTTAATACACAGTTAGGGTTTGTCTATAAAGATGAGGGATACCATTTTGGGCCCTTCCTAACAAGGACCGTGCCTAAGCATGGTTTGGTAGGGAAATGCTAATGTGGCTTCATTGAACAGTCAAACTAAATAGCTGTACTCTTTTATGCAGCTCACTAGACATTTCCAGTTGTAGGCTGTTTTTTCTTTAAAGACATACGAATAGCCTCCTGGTCTCTAAACCGTTTTTTTCCCCCTTCCCAAAAGCAGTCAAGTACAATATATTATCTTATGAGGTTATATATACTTTAAAGCAAGTAAATGTACTTTGGTCAGTGGAAAAAGTAGAAAGTTAATTAGCTTACAGCAAATTTTTAAAAAAATATACAATATTTTGATATGGTTAGGTTTTTTCCTTAAGATTTACTGTAAGCTAATTAACACACTACATTTGTAACTGGACCGATACATTTACTTGCTTCAAAGTATATATAACCTCATACACACACACACACACAGGATTTTAAAGCATGCAGTTAGGTCATTTAAAATGCTTGGTAACTCCCCCCCCGAAAAAAAAGTCTGATGTGCTCTTTTTAAGAATAATAAACATTTTGAGTTCCAAAAAAATCATTCTATTCTAACTTGTATTTAATTATCCATTTTGTTTAAGAGCTTTGTCTCCTTCAAACAATCAAACTCCATTACTTACAGTCTGTTAAACTAAGTGCTTAATATCACATACACAGCTGAAAAACATCAGTTTTTACAGATTTGTTTCCAATACTCTGAATGCTTGTTTTCTTCTAGTATTAATAGTTTATCAGCTAAATATCAGAAGCTACCACAATTTTGGGAACTATTTTATGTCATTTTCTTTAGCATATCATGCTAACTTCAAATTACTAACAGAAATCCTTTTATTAACAGTCCTCATCCTCAAAGGAAACTGCACACTTTCAAAAGACTAGCCTGGGAGCTTAAATTCATAACTTGGCTAGACGCTAAAAATCATGGTCTTAATAAAGACACTGGATTTATGGTTTATTACAACAATCTGTAACCCACTAGCCCACCTTTTCGTCCTGTGACTACAGGGGTGTTAAAAGGTCACTTCACCTTGAATAGTCCCTTAGAATGTGTGTAAACTACTTACACTAAACTTCTATCTAGTCAACCTTGTATTTAGCTCTGATATCTTTCCCAGACCTGAAGAAGAGCTCTGTATAGTTCAAAAGCTTGTCTCTCTCACCAACAGAAGTTGGTCCAGTAAAAGAGATTACCTCATTCACCTTGTCTCTAGAAATCCTTTTGTCAAGAGTGCAGAAAACACTGCAAGGGGAATTGAAGAGAAGAATGTTCAATTACATTTTAAGAAGAAAACGAAAGTACCCCTAAGGTACTCACTTATTAAAACAAATACCTTTGAATTTCAAAATAAGTCATTCACATTTCCTGTAAAACACTGAACAACAACAAAACCAAAAAATAGTACAGTAGAGCTTAATGCATTACATGGCTAAGAGAACTTCAAAACCCCACAGTTCAGGAAGGTCTACAAATGTGCTCTTGTATTATATCTCCACTAACGATAAATAATGCTGGACAGCTGTCACAGAAGTTGAGGATGCCATGATTTTCATGCTTTAAAAGAAAATATATCTGTGATTTAACATTTTTGGATATTTGTTTGTAAGTGGATGGATGTGATATCAACACAAGACATTGTCAGTCTTGAAAGATCAATGTTAAATCCTACTTTGAATGATATAAATTCAGCCACCACACAGAAGTGATACAAAGGACCAGGCCACAAACCCTCAAGTAGTTGGACAAATGAGCTGGGGAAGAGATATGAAACCATTTTCTTCAGTTTCCCCATAGTACTTCAAAGAGAAACACTTTATTTGTTTTCTAACCCAGCTATTATGCTCAAGTGCAATTCAAAGTAAACTGGAATATTTTAATTTAAAAAATAAAGATGCATTAATATACCATTGTGAAAATAATCTGATTAACAACAGTAACATTCTTTAGACGTTACCCTACTTAATAAAATACTTCATCTATAAGGGCACTATTTAAAAAAAAACCAAAAAACCTGAGTTGCTAAAACCAGATACTAGGATGTCCTTCATGGTTATCTGGAAAAAGGACAAGTTGTAAATAACAGAGACAAAACAAGATAAATAATGCATTTCTTGGTGGCTTCCTTCATCTCCTTTTCAGCAATATCCAAATACTGTCAGTCTTGCCAAGATGAGGAGGGTATGTGGAAAGCTGAATTGAATGTTTTTTCCCCTCCCAATTTATTTCCCTATGTAAGATATCCAAAAAATCATTTTAAAGAGAATTCCTGGTACCTAAGAAGGATTAGTTACAAACGGGTGAGTTTTAGACAAAGAACAGACATGGAACGGAATGGGGCCACATCTTAATAGGTTGACAGCCACTCTCAAGACACAGTTTAAAGAAATGCAACTGCCTGCAAAATTCATGTCTAGAACTTGAGAAAGAGGAACAAAGGAACCAATAGGGAAGGCCTCAGGTAGCGTTAAGCGGCCTTCCATGAGCCCAGCTGCTATTTCAGCAGCACATTGGCTCAACAATCACTGCGTAATTTTCCTTTCCATTATAAAACCTAAATGGAGAGCAGCTTAACACTCCTACTTTAGTTTGTGAAATAGTATAAGATCATGCACTCATGTCTTGAGTAGCCCCTCATGGCCAGAAGTCACTCTGCAGCACCCTGCCTATGTTTCCCCCATTCAAGGGCCCTTAAGTACTCTCAGTTCAAAAGTGGCTCGAACAATCCCCACAAGAGCTTCAGTTAGTCCTCTGACACACACTTCATTTAGGCCCCCTATGCCCAGCGCAGTTCAGTGTCTCTCTCCTGATTAACCCAAAACACCACAAACACAAATGCACACAGACTTCACCCCAACAGGCCCTGACAGTTTCTCCACGGCTTGCACAGTCTCGCTCCTAAGCTTCCCTACCTGGAGAACTCTCTCCCACCCTCTCTTGCTGCTTCAGGGCCCTATGGGAGACTTCTTTCTCCCTGCAGTGTCTACAGACCAAACGGCAAGTTGCTTGGGCTTCTGCCTTCACTGCAGCTTCCCACTCTTTTTATCCTGGGATCCCCTGATTCAACCCAGGTGTGGCACATCCTGTAATCAGGGCTGGCTTAGCCCCAGGCTCTCCAGCCTCTGGGACAATCCACCCTGTAACAAATAGAAATAGATAAATATATCTGATTATAAACTGTCCTTCTTGGGTGCTAGGAAGTGGGTGGGCTGAAAGCCCCTCCCACAGCCCAGGGAGGAGCTACTGAGCCCAGAACTCAACTAAATTCAGGGGACAACAAAGAAAAAAAACAGGAACAGGTATGAGGGTCAAAGGGCCAAAACTAGGGAACCTGAAGGGGACAACGAGCAGAGAACCCCGGACAGTGCCCACTGCTCCTCAAAGGTATCCAAGGAGCCAGTGGATGTGGCCCAGAGGAACTCCGCCCGGATGCATGAGCAGACAAAGGAACGAAAACAGGCCCCACAGTCTCAGAGCCCCTCTTCAGCCAACCTCCTCTCCCTGCTGTTTTAAATGGCCACCTTGGCCACAGCTAGGAGGTTGCTGACGAGGAGGCCCCTCAACTTCATGGGGCCAGCGGTGGGGTGTGCATATATAAAAAGGTGCGGGGAAAAGTGCAGCCAGAACCGCAAGAACAGGTTCTGGAGGAGCAGGAAGAGGGGTTGCAACCTGGTGCACTGCAGATAGACATTCGCCCGGGTCTCCCTCATACCGCAAAAAGGACAAGCTTTGGGAATAGAGGTGAACTGCGCCAGGTACATGCCCGTGCTCATGGCTCCATGAAGGAGCCACCAGCTAATATTCCTGGCGGGCCGTGGAACCAAGATGGAGTAGAGATTGGCCCACTGGGGTCCCTCACCCTCTACAGCTGGTAGAAGGTGCTGCCACTTGGTGTTGGGGTGGGACACGTGGGTGGTGAAGAGTGTGGAGCACGAGCGTGTAAAGATGGTCTCGCAGCGCAGTTCGGAAGCGAACCAGCTGCAAATCGTGCAGCCAGCTCAGGGTACAAAGGGGTGGGGGCCAAGAGGACTCACGGGGCAGGTGCCAGGTGAAGAGATATGGAGGGCCTGGGGTGAGGGGCGGGTGGAGGATAATCTCGTGCAGGACCCGCTTGAGGAAAGACCGAGAAGTGGGTAATAAGGCTGTCTCCACCTCCCGAACTATGCGCCAAGGGATGCCAAGGGTGGAGAGCCCCATGCACCAGCCAAATGCATAGGGATCCACCCAGTCCCCCCGGTCGTAGTCCAGGAGGTCTCTGATCCTGCTAACTTCTGCCAGGACCAGCCTCTGGTGCTCTGAGGGCGACTCCGCCACCTGCAGAAGAAGATGAAGATTGTGTAGCAGGGGCTCTGTGAGGAGATCTGCCCCCTCAGTGGTTGCCACGGACCTGGTCGCCGAGCTCAGCTTCCTGGTCCGGAGGAGGTCCTGGCAGAAGACCGGCAGCTCAGAGAGTGCTGGGAAGGCAACTGCACTCATTTGGCATCAGAGAGGGAGAAGCAGTTTGCATAGTTATGGAGCCCACAAAAATATTTAAAAATTAATTTGTTCAAGGCATTGGCATATGAGTTCATAACCTTCCCTATACTCAGGGCCATAGTACCCAACAAGTGAGGCCGGGGAAGTCTGGGCATAGGTCTGGAGAGGCAGCTGGCAGGAAAAGCAGCAGCAGCAGGAAGGGGAACAAAACAGGCATAGTGGCCCTGAAGTGAGATGCCAACCTGGCTGTTAAAAGTTTAGCAGCTGCACTGGCCAGCCTAAAGGAGAAGCTGCAACTGTGCGCAGGCCCATGCAGAGTAAAGGACTGATGTGGTAACTGGCAGGGGGAGGTAGGGTTGCCAACTTTCTAACTGCACAAAAACAAACACCCTTCCCCGAGGCCACACCCCTTTTTCAAGGCTCCGCCCCTGCTTGCTCCATCCCACCCCATTGCTTGCTCTCCCCTCCTCCCCCCAATCACTTTCACCAGGCTGGGGCAAAGGGTTGGCGTGTGGGAGCGGGTTGAGGGCTCCGGTTGGGCCCAGGGATGAGGGATTTGGGGTGCAGGAGGGGGCTCTGGGCTGGGGCAGGGAGTTGGAGTGCAGGGAGGGTAAGGACTCTGGCAGGGGGTACAGGCTCTGGGGGTGGCCAAGGATGAGGGGTTTGGGAGGGGGTTCAGGGCTAGGGTAGGGTGTTGAGGGGGTGCAGGCTATGGGAGGGAGTTTAGGTGCGGGTGAAGACTCCAGGCTGGCACAGGAGGTTGGGGTGTGGGAGGGGGTTCAGAATGTGGGGTCCCGGCAGTGCTTATCATGGCACCCAGGAAGCAGCCGGCAGGTGGCTGCAGCCCCATGGCACATGGGTAGGCAGGGAGGCTCTGCATGCTGCCCTCACACCCACAGGTGCTGCTCCCGCAGCTCCCACTGGTCACAGTTCCTGGCCAATGGGATATGCGGAGATGACACTAGGGGTGGGGGTAGCGCGCGGAGCCTCCCCGCCCATGCGCCTAGGGGATGCAAGGACCTGGCCACCGCTGGGAGCTAGAGCAGGCAGTAAACCTGCCTTAGCCCCGGGCCCATGCTGCGCCACCAACCAGAATTTTAATGGCCTGGCTGGCAGTGCCAACCAGAGCCACCAGTGTCCCTTTTCCATCGGGCGTTCGGCACCCTAGAGGGAAGGGAAGAGGAGGAGAGAGAAGTGAAGACAGGTTCTGCTTTGACATCATCCTAGCAACTGATAAATGGTGAGGAAGTGTCATATCACAGTGGCTTGTGCATTTGCATCAAACATGATCCGAGAGGTGCAGACACCATGGATCCGCTCCACACATGTCCACCCACCAATAGCTTGCCTGCATTCTTGGAGTTCAGTACATTCATTCATCAAGAAGTACTGGACATCCTAAAGGGGTGTCTTTAAGACTTGCAAATCAACTCATGACCTTCCTGGCTTGCGAAAGCAAGTCCGGAGCAAGTGGTGCCCCTCATGAGGAAAACAGCTAACACCTCATTCAGGGAAGGAATGTTCCCTTCCTCTTTCAAACAATGCAACACTGAAGAAACTCACATTGAACACATCAGTTTTAGCGATCACCCAGTGTCAAACACAATCTGTTCCTGAGCAAACTCCTCACCTTTCTGCCACGCAGGTGAGGCAGCACCAGCACCTGATGGGAGAAATAGTGTGAAAGATGCTCCATCTGCCTCCCTTCTCCTACAACAAGGGCTGTCCCCCCGTTGGTTTCCCCACCTTTCCTCATGGGGAGCAGAGTGGGAAAGAGAGAGCGAGCCTGTAGCCTTCAGCTCTCCCTCCTGCTAACTTACCCACCTCTACAGTCAGAATCTAAGGGGAAGAGAATGGTCCTGTCAGTTCCATCTGCCCTGTTGGCCTTGATCAACAGGGTGTATGGGTAGAGGAGGATGACTGGAAGCACAAGGGATGTTCCCCTGCAATCTGTGGAGATGTGTGCACATGCACACACTATCCTTCACATTTGGCTGGTGATGGGTCTGCTTGGTGACAGGAACTCCTGGTAAAAACATGTATTTCCTTGTCCCCATTGTTTTGCTTGTGCAATGTCACTGTGGCAAATGCCATGCACACCCCTGAGGACTTACAAACACCAGACTTGGTGATCTTTCCATTTTGGTCTTCCGCTATAAGATACCCAGCACACAGCCTGGTCTTCGGGCTGTGAGCTGAAAGGGAAAGTATGGCCACACATGCATAAACTAGACAATAGTATCTTGAAAAATAATTTAAAAAAAGCTGCATTATATTCTTTTCACCCATAAGGATAGCACAGAACTCGCTTGAACTTGCTAGCTGCAAAAATGAACGTCAACATTTTCAGACTTGGGTGCCTAATGTTGGTTCCTAAATGTAAGTGACCTGATTGTCAGTGGTGTTGAGCACCTGTGGTACCACTGACTAACACCCAGGACTTCAGTGCTTCCTGGGTCCTAAATTCTCATGGAGTTTCTTAACGTTTGCAATATAGTTTGAGATGCTCAGTCACAAAGTGCTGAACATCCACAAATCTTAAGAAAAAACTGACTTAATTTTTATATTCTGAAGCAAAGCTTTGTGGTTACCCTACATAGTCCTTTACTGAAAAGGGGTGCAACACAGAATGATGGAACTATTGTCAGGTTAAAAATCATTGATCAAATCCAAATCTCTTCACTTGTGTTACTAATACCATCTTATGTTGCTGAAACTCACAATATTTTCAAGACCCAATTTTCACTGTTATGTTATTTATTATTTACCATCTGCACTTTGCTCAGCTTGGTCACTGAAAATAAATTAGCGAGGTTAATTTCTGGTTCTCATGCAGCAGGATCATGCTACAGTGTTTGGGTTGCAAACCCTGCAATGGAAAACCATTTAAAAAAATCACTGACAAGAAAATGTTACTGTTAATATCATGTTTTCTATAGTTATTTTTAAAATTAAGAACACAATCTAATTTGAGGGCCTAAGTTATCTGACAGTGACTCTTTATGATTTTGCAAATGATTAATATAGAATGGGAGAATCTAAGTGAACAATAAATTGTGTTAAGAGCATACACATTCTCCGAACAGTTAAACAAATATGAGACAAATACACAGCTTTATTTTGAGAGTTAATGTAGAAAAAGGGAACAGCTGGAGACTATTAAAAGAACTCATTAGAAAAGAAAAAAAACTGTTCTAATCGGGTCAGCTGACAGGTGGCTATGCCTGAGAAGCGCCCTGCCTGCATCCTGAATGGTAGCATTAGTTATTGAAGCTACTGTGTGATCTTCAAATGAGAATTTACAGCTGGCAAATTTAAGCATCAGCACTACAGGACAGACTGAAAGACATCAAAAGAATACCACCAGTCATCTCAGCACAGGGGTATAACACTGGGAGCATGCTGGCCTGTGTGTGTGCGTAAGTTTGGAGAGGAGGGAAAGAAGATACATAAAATATAGTCTTATGGTTAAAGCTCATGACTGGGAACCAGATGATCCAAGAACTATTTTTCCTGGCTCCATAACACTCTTACTGTGTGAACTTGGTCAAGTCACTTCTAACCGCTCTGTGTCTCCGTTTCCCGATGTAAAGGAAACATCATTTTTGGCCCTTTGAGGAATTTAGTGAGGTTTAATCAATTCATGTTTGTAATCTGCTTTGAGATCCTCACTTGGAAGGCATTATACATATGTAAGGAGATAGGGAAAACAATATAGCTAGAGGGCACCCAGGACTTAAGTGTTTCCTGGGCCCTGATATCTCCAGGAGGCCATGTCTGCAGCAAACTAAACAACACAAGGAATGTTATTACAATATTTGAAATTATACAATAAATACTGGGTTTAACAATCTTAATTTTGTAAGCAGTGCTTCTTAGAGAACTTTTGACAATTGATGGTAAATAAAGTCTAACCCTTTAATAAGAAACAAGGGTCCTGAATCTGACAAGGTATCTATGCACGCAGCTCTCAGTGAAGTTAACAGAAACACAGGAATGAATTTCATCCATAGAGGGCGTGGCACGATTGGGCCCAATTTGTTCCTTAATGCTGAAAAAATAATGACTCTTTACTGGATATTTTCAATTTCCAAACAAAAGGGAAAAAATACTACAGGCAGGATCCGATATTGGTAGATGCTTGTGATGGCCAATTCTCTTCTACACATGAACATTACACATTTTATTACTGATTTAATTAATAAAATACAGTACATTAACGGAGCTAGACAAATATTGAGGATTTATTAATTACTTAAATGTACTTATTAATATGCATACATCAAATGCAAAACGCTGCAGTAATACAACATTGTTAGTCAAATTCACAATGTTGGGGAATGCAGATGGATGTTCTAACAGCATTTTGAGCTTTTTATCACATAAAGTAATGACCTCAATAAATATACTGATCTACATATTTAACAAGAAAAACCAGTCTGTACCATATGGCGGATCTAAACTTGCTGCAGAAACCATACTTAATGTAGCATTCATGCATTTTTTTGCATTTGTTTTCCCAGGTTTAATTTAAAGGTGACCAAAAAAAAAAGGGGGGGGGGGGGGAGACTCTCAAGTGGGGCCACTTGTATAAGTAAGATTTTGTAGAACTGAGGCCTAAAATGTGATTAGAATTTCTTTAAAAGAAGGAAGGGATCATGTATTTTAACTACTAAACTTAAAGAAGAAAAAGATGAAGGATTTTGTTTAAAATGTTTAAAATATTCCCCTTCGAGTAGAGACCAAGTATGGAAGATTTCATCCCAAAGTTTTCAGAAATTTGTGTGTGTGTAAAAACAGGTACTTATAATGAAACTTTATAAGTACAAAAGAACATAAAAATGGCCATATTGAGTCATACCAAAGGTCCATCTATCCCTGTATCTGTGTTCCGACAGTGGCCAACACCAGGCGCCCCGGGGGGGAATGCACAGAACCAGTCATCATCCAGTGATCCATCCAGTGATCCATCAAGAAGGATATTATCTTAAATTATCCTTTCTTGGCTCTTTTTTTCTGGCTAACCCCCCTCTTTTAGCCTTTTAGTATGCAAATTATGCCTTTGGACTCAGGGTTTTTCTGATTTTACACGGGAATAAATCAGGAGTAACTCTGTTGAAGTCAATGAAGTTACACTGACATTTATTTACAACTACGAGTTCAGAATCAGACCCAGTTAGACTCCCTGAAGCCCAATTAATAACATAAAACTTACACCACTTCACACATTATTTCTGTATTTGGCCCTTAGATCAAAGGTTGTTAAGTCAGTATTAAAAGAGATCCTTACATCTCTTTTATATTTTCTCTCTCACACTCCTCGTATTACAAATGATCCCAACAGTTTCTGAAAGGTGGCCATGACCAGCAGGAAGTTTAGAAAGAACAACTGTAATCAAAAGTTTTCAAATACAAATAGTTTATATTCTTTGTGAGGTGTCCTTAGCTTCTGATCTCTCAGGCCTGGGGCCTAAACTAAATTCATGGATGGAGTTTTCTTTTAAAAGCTGCCTTACCTGTGCTGTGAATGACATAGTTGCTTTAGTTAGGCTGGACTGAATGCCTCCAGAGTCAATACATTTGGGCAAATGATTTTGGCCCAAAGGAACTAAAAGAACTTCTAATTTTATGGGAACATAAGGTGGGACAGTTCCCAATGAATGTGCTTGAAATCCTAATTGAAGAGGGATTGGTGGTTTCAGACATTTCCCAATATACTGTCACACACACTAAAACATCAACACTATTTACCTTTGGAGAAGTCCAGGACTGAGCTGTTTAGATGGTTGATTGTATACATCACTTCAGCAGAGACAGTGGTCTTTGCAGATTAGGTCAAGGAACGGGCTGAGCTGTGTGGAGAAGCTCACCTTGCAGCAGCTGCCTGTACCATATTTAGTACGTAAATACAACATTTCACATGGTCCAAAAAAGGGGGTAGGGAAGGATGAGCGTGGGACCACAGCCCCGTACTCCCTTCTGCCCAACCCCCTCCCTTTTTGGCAGGCTAGAATAGTGATCTGTGCTAGACTCCCCTTGTTCTTATATATGTGGAATCCAAGAACTGGTATTCTTCCTGGCCCCTGTTCAGGCGCATAAGGGAAGGGGAACAGGGCCATCTTTTTCTGTCCTCCTCACTCGTGTCCTCTCTCTTTGCACATCAGCACATGGCTAGGCACAATCCATCCCAAGTTGTTTATGTGTAGCACAATGACCAACACCACCACTACACTAGCAGCAGTTCACTTATAATGCAATGTTTTGCGTTTAAAGAGCTTTATGAGGGGTTACCCAAAACTAAGATGACCCTCTGAAACCCCCCACATCCCCCCCAGAAAAGAACACACACTATATGGCTAGTTTTCATCCAAAGAAAATCTTTAGGAAGTAAATGTGGAGGGTTGAAGGCAGAAACCTGCCCAAGGATCAGTATTATACTAAAAGACTGCCACGCTGTATGTCTGGGGTAAAAATTTTATCCTTATTTTCTTCCCAACTAGATCAAGCAATTGATTTAGCAGATTTTAAAGTGGCCATAAAACCCATAATCTCAGTTAAAATATAAGTATACACCTCTTTGCACTACAAAGGAAAGGGTTAAGATGCAGTTACATACTATGAAATTTGGTTAGATAACACATCTTCAAAAATCTTTAACATTCTGAACGAGTGACTTTTGTTAAAATGAATTTTGTTGGCAGCTGGCCTATACTTTACTCAGACATGAACAACAAGCCTCTTTGAATAAGACATCTGACAATCAAAGTTTGCCAAAAGGAGGAGGACAGAGTCCAAAAGGGGAACATTTTGTTTCCAGGCTTCCAGTAGAGCATTATGAACAGTGAAAATTAAAACAAAAAACACAAATTAATCTTTACAAAGTTGCTGACAATGTCTCTAAAAGAACAAAATGCTCTTTGAGCAAGACAATGGGCTACTGACACCAACATTTTACTGGCCTTCTGCTACTATAATTTTTTTTCTTGTGCCTATAACTTCTGTGTCCATGCAAATATGTATGGACCAAACTGTGCATGCGCACATACACGTGTGTGTGTGTGAGTGTGAGAGAGAAAACTTGCCAGAGTACAAAGATGGGCATCTTTTTCCATTCTGCCATTAACATTTAAAGCAAGAGGGATACCAAGGAATTATACACGTTTATGAAGTTCCAGCCCTGTAACAATGCCTGTTGGAAGTAAATATACTGAAACTTTACGTATTTGGTGAATCATAAGCCTTAAAGAATGGGTTAAATTGCATGAAGCCTTATGAAATACTCACCTATTTTTAAGCAGAGAGGTGCCAATCACCATACCGCCCATTTAAATGACAAGAGAAGGCAGTCAGCACCTTGCAGGATAAAGTACAAAGTGTACCAATAATCTCCTATTTTTTTCCTAAAGGGAAGGCAAGATGACTCTAGTATAAATATACTTTCCCAACTGTTCTGTCCTATACACACACCACAGAACACAAACACACGTATGTTGCACACATAATGGAAAGCTGTTAGTCTGCCTTCCAAGCACACGCATGAGAATGTCAACAATGACCCAAGCTGACCCTTACTATCCCCAGACATACAGTAAATGCAGAAATACTTTCAACACTTACAAATGAGTTTTTAATTATATAGTAGATGTGATAAAATTTTAAAATGCTTACTGTAACCCATGCAAGTACCCCAAGCAGTCATATGATAAAAGTAACAGAGCCAAAAAACAAACAAATGAGAAAAAAAAAAACCCCTACAGCTCAGCTACATGCAAAAACATAGCCTTGTTTAGGTAAAACTGACCTCATCTAGGATGGTTATTGTGAATTGTGCTGTGCAGAAGTAATTCAGAGTTGTGGTGTGAAAAAGGGTACAGAACACATCTTGTGCCTCATCTACTTCCTTGCCCCTCCAAAAAATTTACTTATTTTTCTTTAAGATACTGGCCTCATAGATAGGAGGGAAGCAGATGATGTGCAGCTATAACTTGATTTTACTAAGGCTTTTGACACAGTCCTGCATTACATTCTCATAAGCAAACGGGGGATATGTAGTCTAGATGAAATTACTGTAAATTGGGTGCAGAACTGTTTGAAAGTCTGTACTTAAAGAGTAATTATCAGTGGTTTGTTGTCAAACTAGGCATGGATAATATAGTGAGGTCCCACGGGGTCAGTCCTGAGTCTAGCACTATTCGATATTTTCATTATTGACTTGGATAATGGAGTGAAGAATATGCTTATAAAATTTGCAGATGGGAGGGGCTGCAGGCACTTTGGAGGGACAGGATTAGAATTCAAAACAACCTCGACAAATTGAAGAATTGGTCTGACTTCAACAAAGTCAAATACAAAACAGTTCACTTAGGAAGGAAAAAAATCATATCCCCAACTACAAAATGGAAAATAACTGGCAAGGCGGTAGAACTGCTGAAAAGGATGTGCGGGTTACAGTGGATCACAAACTGAATGAGTCAACGTGATTCAGCTGTGAAAAATATCATTCATACAAACATAAGAATGTCCATATTGGATCAGACCAATTGTCCAGTCCTCCGATGGTGGCCAGTGCCAGATGTTTCAGAGGGAATTAAAAGAACAAGGTAATTTATCAAGTGATCCATCACCTGTCAACAAGTCCCAGCTTCTGGCAGCTGGAAGTTTAGGGACACCCAGAACATGAGGTTGTATCCCTGACCATCTTGACTAATAGCCACTGATGGAGCTATCCTCCATGAACGTATCTAATTTTTTTTTAACCCAGTTATAATTTTTGCCTTCACAACATCCATTCTATCGCGTATTAACAGGAGTGCCATATGTAAGAAATGGGAGGTAATTGTCCTGCTCTACACAGCACTGGGGAGGCCTCAGCTGGAGTACTGTGTCCAACTGTGGGCACCACACTTTAGGAAAGATGTGGACAAATTGGAAAGAGCCCAGAGGAGAGCAAAAACATGATAAAACATGTTAGAAAACCTGACCTCTGAGGAAAGGTTAAAAAACCTGGGCATGTTTAGTCTTGAGAAAAGAAGACTGAGGGGAAACCTGATAACAGTCGTCAAATATGTTGCGGGTTGCTATAAAGAGAACCGTGATCACTTGTTCTCCATGTCCACTGAAGGTATGACAAGAAGTAATGAGCATAATCTGCAGCTAGGGAGACTTACGTTGGATATTTGGGAAAACTTTAACTATTAGGGTAGTTAAGCTCTGGAATAGGCTTCCAAGTGGAACCCTTATCATTGGAGGTTTTTATGAACAGGTTAGACAAACACCTGTCAGGGATGGTCTAGGTTTATTTGGTCCTGCCACAGTGCAGGGGGATAGACTTGATGATTTCTCGTCTAACCCCCTGCAACAGTTCTATGATTCTATGCCATTTTTCTCTCTTGTTGTTCTCTAGACCCTCATCTATTTTGATCCTGTACCATTTTCTATAAGGTCATAAAATAAAGAAGCAAGCTGCCCTATCACAAATGTGCCCTAGGGATCCTTTTCCTTGGTTGTCTCTGAATTTTGAAGTAAGCACTGTGGTACTTCAGCTGGTGAGGACAATCACAGCTCTGGAAAAAGAATTAAATATCCACAAACTGGAACTGATCCATGTGGCAATAAGCAGCAACCTTACATGGTGCTGGAGTAGGCTAAAGCTTATTTCTGAAAATTGTAAGCAGAGTAATTTCAAATGAACGTTTAATTACAAAATGTCTTTTCTAGCTTTCATAACTCTTTCTTGAACATACTGCTTTATATTTATACCTAATGACACCCAATGTGTTAGGTAATCATGGGTGAAAGCTGGCACAATTGCAGCCAATGGGAGGTTTCAACACTGACTGTGATGGGGTCAGGATGTAACTCCATATTTTTGTCTTTGCTGAGACATTATGTGTATACTACACATTGGGTGTGCAACAGGTCACCCTCAGGCAGTCTACTATTCTCAAGTTGCTGAGTACACACAGTATCAATGTAAAAAACACAAAATTAGCAAACGTATATTCCACAGAACAGAAGATCAACCACAAGTAGCATTTATGTCACAAAAGAAAGCTGAGCAAATAAAATCAAGAACTGGAATCGGATCAGTCTGTGAAAGACACCACTTGCAGCTGGTTGAGTCTACTTTAGCTTTACAGGAAGAATATGAAATTTTTAGGCTCACCCAAATTTCTTAAGCACTCTGGTGCAACATTTCTCAAATGCGGCCACCTGGCGCCACCAGGAGGTTTTCATGGGGCCACAACAGCCTCCTGGGCAGTGATTGGGGGAGGGGGCAAAGCATCAGCCTCTCACACTCCCTCCTTGTTGCTCCTGGATGCGCAGTGCCCCGCACCACCTCTGGAGAGAGGTGGGGCACAACGCTGCAGGAGCAAGGTGAGTTCTTGACCACCTTGGGGGGAGGCTTCAGCGGTGGGACTTCAGGAGCCTGGCCGTGTGGCCCCGGGCTCCAACCGCGGGGCAGTGGTACTGACCCCCTCAGCTCTGGCCCCATGGCCCTGGGCTCCAGCTGCAGGGCTTCAGCCTCCGGTTCCAGCTGTGTGGCAGCAGGCTCCAGTCCCAAGGCAGTGGCAGACGCCAATCCACAGCTCCAGCTGTGCGGCCCCAGCCCCTGGCACTGATCCCCTGCCCGAGCTGCACAGCAGCAGGCGCCAACCCACAGCTCTTCTGTTCCTGAGCTCCGGCCACGCAGCCCTGGGCTCTGGCACCCAGATCCAGCTCTGGCCATGCGGTGGCAGACACTGGTCCCCGGGCACTGACCCACAGCTCTGGCTGCGTGGCAGGAGACTCCAATCCCTGGCTCTGGCAATGCAATTCCTGTCCCCAGCTCCTGGCTCTGGCCGTGGGCACTGAGTCCCAGCCCGGCTGCATGGCAACAGACACTAGGCCATGGCTCCGGCCACGCAGTTCCTGTCCCCAGCTCTGGCCGCGGGCGCTGAATCTTGGCCCTGGCTGCATGGCAAAAGACACCGGGTCCTGGCTCTGTCCACGTGACACCTGGACTCATCACCCATCCCCATTGCCCCTGCTGCCTCCCATAGCCCCGCATCCACCCCCTCATTGCCCCAGGCCCCAACTGGCTCCCCATCCCCACATCCATCCCACCATCACCTCTGGCCCCTGCCGCCTCCCGCCGTGTCCCCTCCATCCAGGGCTTAATAAGAAAAGTGATATTAACAAACATGCAAGTATCACTTTTCATAGCAGACTTACTAACTATCTGTGAAAAGTGATACCTGTATGTTTGTTAAAAATCACATCACTTTTCACAGCCTCCCAGGTAGGTACTAAGTGTGCTGTGATATTAACAAATATACAAATATCACTCGCAAAGTGGGAGGCAGCGTTATTTGTATTACTGAGTCTGCCAAAAAACCCTACAAATACACATTACAAGTATTTGGATGTGTGTCTGTGCATATTTAATTGTTTTTCCTCAAGTTAATTAAGTATTTTAGGAAAAAGTGTCAGTGTGGCCACCAGTGAGAATTGGTGGCCGCATTCGGAGGCCACCCAAAAAATTTGTTGAGAGAACCCCCCTACTCTAGTGAAACTGCATGACTGACATTCTTGGTCTCAGTCCCAAATATCCAGCATGACAAATAGAGGGCCTAATCCAATGCCAAATAAGTAAATGAAAGCCTCCATTAACTTCAATGGCAGTTGGACCCGGCTCACAGTTATCTTGACAAATTAGATGTCTTCCATTGTTGTATGCAGAAGAGCTCTATTTAAACGCAAAAACTTGTCTCTCACCAACAGAAGTTGGTCCAATAAAATGTATTAACTCACTCACCACATCTCTCTAACATGACAAAAAGATAATTATATTCCTGACCAAGGCAGCATATGCTCTATACAGCCTGATTAAAATCAAGACTATACAACTTAACATGAAGCCCTACACCAGGAATGGCTGAAGGGAGACAAAAGATAATTCATTCTCTAACTTTCCAAACATCCTGTTTCAATTTTTGTAATTATTTATCTGGATGGTGAACAAATAAGTATTTTGTTAACAGCCTTTAATTTAAAAGAACTTACTAGATATCTTTCTTCTTGCCTCATACTTGGGGTGCGGATCATATGATTTTGCTCCCCTCTCCAGTCTCCAAATCGACGGAAAAAATAGTTCGATAAAAATCGGTTGACAGGATCCCTAATAATATTGATGTACACAGGCTGTTCTCCTCCAAACCTGGTGGGGGAAATGTGTAGATCTCATTAGATGTTTGCACACATACATTCACATCTCATAATCAAATGCTTTGAAAAGTTGTTCTCTATGCAAGTTTAAAGCTGCTGGAAGATTAGAAGTTGTATGAAGGCCCTTAACGGTAAAAGTGCCTCAGCTCCTTCTAAGAGTGCATCAAGCCCCTTTAAGCTTTAAGGTAACTACAGTATTGTATTAAGATACACATATTTCAGCCAGAGAAACGTTCCCTACTAT
This sequence comes from Chelonia mydas, assembly GCF_015237465.2. Taxonomy (NCBI): domain Eukaryota; kingdom Metazoa; phylum Chordata; order Testudines; family Cheloniidae; genus Chelonia; species Chelonia mydas. The sequence goes on along the minus strand of NC_057851.1, from coordinate 109,301,843 downwards.
GAAGAGCAACTATGACAACTTTTATTCTACTTGGGCTCTCTCCTTGAATTTTTCAGTTTCTGCAGTTAAATCTGGTTCTTTGGATTCATATTTCCATGTACTAATTTCCCATCTGGGAAATCATGACAAGGCAGGGGTGGCTGAAATGGAAGCAAAATGCAACCCTTGGAGTTCTACAAGGTGGCCCTGCAATCACCTTCATCTTTAAAATAAAGGCCATGATCTGAAAGATGACAGCTGCCAGCTTGCAATGCTTAATCTTGTTGCAGAAGCATTCACTTGGAAAAAGTGAAAGAACTAAAATCATGCTTCATAGAGCTGGGTGGAATTCATTGTTTTTAAATGCTGTGGCTTATACAAATATTTTTTCTTATTTTCGTTAATGGCTATTATTATTTATTTAGCACCTTAATTTTGCATGTTGAGATATCTATATCTATCTATAAAGAGACAACCCCTGCCTCAAAGAACTTAAAATATGAATCACCAGTACATAGAGATTTAAGGAAAAGGAAGGGGTAGAGAAAGTTGGGACCATCATTAAAACAAAAGCAAAATACAACCTAAGCCCTCAGATCTCGCAGATGAAGCCATAAACCAGGGCTTCCTCTCTAGATCGAGAACACCCTTACAATAGATGCTGGGATCTCTCTTTTGTTATCTCCCAGGAGTGAGGCAATGGTTTACAATCTCCTCTCGCCCCTAATTTCATGTGGGGGGAAGATAGGACAGCTGGCTCTCTACCGTATCTTTTGTTTTTAGTGTGCTGGAAAAGTAATCATATTTCTCAATTTAAGAAATCCTCTTCGGGAGAACAGGCTTACCTCACCAACCCAATACTGAGAGAAAGAAAGTTGCTTGTGTTACTCCTTCAGCTAAAATATCTGAAGTGAAAAGGGGATATTGCAGACTACAAAAGCCTCAAGACAGCAAAATGGGAATAGAGCCTGTTGGGAGAGAGGTATTCCTAGGGTGGCCCCAACTGGGAACTTGCCTGAACTAAGGATGGGGGGAATGTTTTAGTATTTAAAATTTACAAAATGACATGTTGATTCATGAAAGCACTTAAGCAGGTGCTTCAGTGCCATTGAGTTTGATAGAACATAAGCACATGCTTAATATGATTTTGTGAATAAGGATACTTTTCTGATTTGGGACTCAAAGCTTCAGGGGAAAAAAAATTGATCAGAGGAGAGAAAATTGCAATTGTCATTTAGCAAGAGGGAAATAAAACAAATCTTTAAGCATCTCTTAATTTTCTAAATTAAGACATGAGAATGAAATGTTAGAACATTTTATAAATAATACAGAACCAGGAAAAAGTTTTTAAAACGTAAATTTTAGTAAAAAAAAAAAAAAAGAAATAAAAATGTGTATAGCAATGTGTACTTGATATTTATTCTATAGGACTTCACAGTCTGCTCCTCCTTCTTCTCTATGTGCCCACAGACCAGTGAGTAAAGTCTGCAAGTGCTTATACACATGGCTAACTTTATGCATGTGAGCAGTTGGATTGATATCTGAGATCAGCTTTTGCAGCTTCAGTGCTATAATTTGTAATTGCAGAGACAACATAAAAAACTGAACTTCCAGATTTAGAAACCAGGATGTTACTTACTTCCCGATTAGAGCACTTTATGAGTGTAGACCTCTTTCAAAATTAAGTCTGTTTTGGCATTTGTACAGATATGCATTTTTTCTAACAGAAGGTTGGAGTCTGAAATATTATAAGCTGTGTTTACACGATTATCTGAACTGTTCAGCTCCAGAATGCAAACATCCATGGTAAGCAACAGCTGCCTGACATGATGTATCCTAATGCTTCCAAGAAACACGGTCTTCAGGGTATTAATAGCAACAACAAAGATTAGCAAAGTAAACTCAATATAATGATACATATATGTTATATAGTATAAACATCAATAAAATCAAAGTAAATATTATTCAAGAAAGATTAATTCAAACTAGGACAAGTGCAGAGGACTAATAGACTCACCAGGAAAATGGATAGCCTATTGCAGGAGAGGAGTCTAAAAGTGACTCATTTGTTAGGCAGCAAAACAAAGGCTGAGAGGGGCTACGGTTGCCCTGGATAAATACACTGGGGGGGGTGGGGGGGGGAGCGGCGAGGGACGACACACCACGGAGGGAAAAGAGCTATTTAACTTAAGGACAATGTTGTCATAAGAACAAATGGGCATAAACTGGCCCTGGAGAAATTTAAACTGGAAATTAGAAGGTTTCTAACCATCAGAGGACTGAGGTTCTGCAACGGCCTCCAAATAGGAGTACTGGAAGCAAGCAACCGGACTAGTTTTAAAAAGGGGCTTGATAAATTATTAAACACGATTATATGACAGGGTTGTCTGATACCAGAGGCCGGACTCAACGACCCAGGAAGTCTCTTTCAGTCCTATATTCCTATTTAAGTTTTCAGTGTGAAGACCTTTTGCTAATAATATAAACAATCATATGAACAATACTCCTCGGCTGTACTCATACACCCTGAATTGTTTTGCTCTATGATTATATATCATATATTATTCATACATAAAGTACATGTATTGAGACGCACACAACAAACAGTAACACTGAGCCATATCCTCCTCAGGCTGAGTGAGTGAGTTTTGCCATTTCCCTCCATGGCATTAGGATTGGACTATAAATATGCAGGGCACCTGATCATTCTAACTACGTTGTAGGGCTCAGCTGCAATAACTTTACAACAATCTGGGGCAGAGCCTCAGCGGGTGTCAATTGTCCTCTGAAGTCAGTGGAGCTGGGGTTCTGCCCCTTTATTTCTATACTTAACTTCTGATCCTAACTGATTACTGTGGTATATAGTAACCCAGTTATTTTAGGTTTAATTACATATTATATCATAGTTTTAACTGTTGCGTTTACAGCTATAATTTATAAATAGTTATCAAAATAACCATTGGGTTTTGGGGCATCCATGATACTTATACTCATCAATAGTACATCTACTTGTTCTCAGAAAAAAAGTAGTTAACATTTTACAATTAATTTAGAAGGCTGAATGATGTGCCAAGTGCTGCAAATTTTCTTTGGAAAGGGAGTCTCCAGTGTGTTCCAAATTTTCCTATTTATTTGAATGAAAGCTCTGCTGAAATCTGCTTGCAGATCACATTTAAATTACAACAGCAATGAAAGAATTACAAAAACAACGCTGGTGGTTGATTTGTTTGGTTTTTAAATGGAGGACGGATCCTTTACCAATAACGTAGAGAGTTTCTCTCAGCTGTCATATACTTTAATTACATTCGTTTCTAGGTGAGACTAGAACTCGGGGGAACTAGCCATTGAATTTCAAGAAGTTTCTGTATTCCAGCTCAGTAGCTAAAATATACACAGAAAGAATCAGGTTTACTCATCTCTTCAGGCAAACTGCCTTCCTTGAGGGAAACAAGTTTGCCAGCCTCACAGCAATACATGAACTTTTGCTACATCTTAATCTTCTCATTTAAAAAGTTCCTGTACATAAATTAATATGTTTAAAGCTAAAGTTAGTTATATTGTAATGGAGTTCTGACAGTCATGCACTACCAGTCTACATCAGCACACATAACTCTCCTTAAAAAGAGATGACAACCTCTTTTTTCACAGTTGTGCATGACCAAGAATCAATAACGCCTATAGCACAATTATCCAGGAAACATTGCACGTTTAATTAAATTGTAGCGTTATCATAGGACCACTGTGCCATTTCACGTTACCAGACATGAAGCAGGGCTTCACAAGAGGACTGCACAACGACACTGTTAACTTAAATGACTATGGCAACTGGTAAGTGCTTCAATTTTTCTAAAAACTAAATTATATCAAAACGAATCTTCTGAAGGGGAAGTCTGATTTACAGAAATAGAAATAGGAGGGCATGGCAATGTCAAGTATCAATATCTATTTCTGGGAAAGTAAACCTGTTTTCTATCCAAAATACCAGAGGTGAGCAGGCTCATGAGGACCTTCCCAAAGATGATGTGCTGCAATCAGTAATTTAACACAATCCTCAGACTAGTGTTTCTCCACCCACAGTACTGCCAACCCAAGTATTCAAAATCACAAGTCAGGCCCACCAACATCATGAGTATATTTTTTTTAACTGGGTACTTTTCATTTGCCTTGTAGCTTTTGAGCATTTAGGCTACACTTGAATCACTTTTTCAGGCTTTTCTTCAATGAAAGCTGAGGTTCTCACCCCAAACACAAGGCTTCCATAAGTTGGGGCTTTCAGAAAAATCACATCAAACAGTGCAAGGCTTACAAGAGTTGGTGCAAGTGCAAGAGTTGGCAACACTACACTCATTAACTAAAATTTCTGGAGCTCTGTTATCAGTGCCAGAAATACCATTTTCTGGAGTTACAACTTTGGGAAATATCATCATAAAATAATGATTCCTCTGTAAATTGCGTAGTCTACCAAACAGTCAGCAGATCACATTAAAAAGCACTGGAAGTCATCCTCCCTCTTAGCACCTGTCTTCATGGTGCATCAGTGTGTACCAGTTGGGATGTAAGTTCTAGTGCACACTAGCATGTTGCACACTCATTGGACCATGTGGACCCAGTTGGTGTGTACTAAAAAGTTCAGAGTGCACAGTGATGTAGTACAGTTTGAAATGGGACTACATTGAAACATGCACCACAGACCTTTCATAAGAATGACCATAATGGGTCAGACCAATGGTCCAGCTTGCCCAATATCCTGTCTTCTGACAAAAAGAAAAGGAGTACTTGTGGCACCTTAGAGACTAACCAATTTATTTGAGCATGACCTTTCGTGAGCTACAGCTCTCACGAAAGCTCATGCTCAAATAAATGTGTTAGTCTCTAAGGTGCCACAAGTACTCCTTTTCTTTTTGCGAATACAGACTAACACGGCTGTTACTCTGAAACCTGTCTTCTGACAGTGGCAAATGCCAGTTGCTCCAGAAGGAATTAACAGAACAGGTAATCATTAAGTGATCCATTCTCTGTCGCCCATTCCAAGCATCTGACAAACAGAGGCTAGAAACATCATCCCATCCTGGCTATCCTCCATGAACTTACCTAGATCTTTTTTGAACTTTGTTACAGTCTTGGGCTTCACAACATCCTCTGGCAAGGAGTTCCACAGGCTGACTGTGTGTTGTGTGAAAAAATACTTTGTTTGTTTTAAACCTGCTGCCCATTAATTTCATTTGGTGACCCCTAGTTCTTGTGTTAAGAGAAGGAATAAACAACACTTCATTATTTACTTTCTCTGCACCAGTCATGATTTTATAGACCTCTATCATATTCCCCCTTAGTCATCTCTTTTCCAAGCTGAAAAGTCCCAATCTTATTAATCTCTCCTCATATGGAAGCTGTTCCATACCGGTAATGATTTTTGTTGCTCTTTTCTATACCTTTTCCAATATATCTTTTTTTGAGATGAATACTGCGTGCAGATCTGGTTGCCCCAAGATGTGGGTGTACCATGGATTTAAAACAGAGGCAAGGGTATTTTCTGTCTTATTATCTATCCCTTTTCTAATGATTCCCAACATTCTGTTTGCTTTTTTGACTGCTGCTACAGGGCGTGCCAGCAGGGTCCACATGGATCAGTTAGTGTGCAACATGCTAGTGAGCACTAGAATTTACACCCCACTTAGTGCATTAGTACACACTAATGCACTATATAGACAAGCCCTTAGACTGTACGTGCCTTAGGCACAGAACAGGATTTCATCTGTGCCTTGTATAGTGCTGAGGACACCATAATAGTTTAGCAAATATGAAATCAAATGAATTACTATTACTATTCTCTTCTAGACACTACTATCCCCTCCCATTTGTAACTGCATACCATCTCTGTGGCAAGCAGCCACTTGTTCAGAGAAAGCCCCTGGCGGGCTGGGCTGGTTTGTTTACCTGCTGTGTCCACAGATTTGGCCGATCGCGGCTCCCACTGGCCGCGGTTCGCCACTCCAAGCCAATGGGGTCTGCGGGAAGCGGTGCGGGCCAAGGGATGTGCTGGCTGCCCTTCCCACAGCCCCCATTGGCCTGGAGCAGCGAACTGCGGCCAGTGGGAGCTGCGATCGGCCAAACCTGCGGACGTGGCATGTAAACAAACCAGCCCACCAGGCTTTCCCTGAACAAGCGGCAGACCAGCTTTGAGAACCACTGCCACAGAACACATGCAAGTGCTGCATGGACCACAGCTTGTAAACCTGTGAACTGACTGTTTATCGGAGACTCATTTCAAGGGGACAAGATCAACTAAACAACAAATCACACTTCCATCAAAATATATATGTAACCCCCTTTCCTGTTCACTGGCCCAGTATGAGGTTGTTCAAGATAGGGGAAGCCTGCCTTGTGACTTTTTACACAACTTTGGGAAACTGGGCCTGAGGCTCCTTTATGTACTCTGTGGTGTGTGTGCACCTCAGACCAGACCCACTCAGACAAACCCCCAGGAACAAGACTTTATTCTGTAAAGAACATAGAACAGGATTACAGTCCAGCAGCCTTCTCTCTGCTTGTCTGCTACGTGCTCCCAGCTCAGTCAGTGCTGAGATCTCCTGCCATGGGGGGCAGAGGGTACATCCAGGCAGGAGCCAGGGAGTTCTCCCCAGATCCCACAGTTTGTAGCCCATAACTTGTAGTTGTTCCCAGGGCTGCTGTTATAGCCCGAGGCCCAGTGTGCTTCATATATATATTTTCCCTTCTACTGTTATGCCTAAGGCAATTACAAATGAAAGATTAGAGAAGAATATATTTCTCTAGTCTGCTTGCTTTGTGCATCTCACATCACTCTGTGTACAACCAGTTTCATTGCTTCCCTGCCATAGTCAGTTCTTTTTTCCTGTTTGCGTGGGTCACGCAGCAGAAGAGGAGAGGAAGAAATTAAAAATAAAAACCAATGTGGATGTGCAAACTAACAAAGAACTCCTCCTCCTCATTCAGCTCCTCTGGAATAAGCATTTTGTGTTATGTGTTATTCCAGCCGCACAAAACATTCAGCACTTCTTCCAGTAACCACAAGACTCAATCGATCCTTAATGTTTTCAGTTGTAACAAAATTACAGGCATTTATATCTTTGTTACCTTGAAGTATATGCATTTTTGGAAATATTAAATTGGACCCTATTTCATATTGCAGCTGCTATTGTAGAAAAATGTTACTTTACATACATAGAGGAAAGTCTTTAAATAGAAAAAAAAAATCTTAAAAAGGAAAAGCAATGTATTCCTTAAAAAGGAAAAGCAAAGGAAAAGTTAAGGAATATACTCAACACTGGTATTGAACAGGGACTTTAATTTGAGGAGGAAAAAAAGCTAGATATGGGCCCAATCCTGCAATGAGCCCCAGAAGGGCAGATTTCTATCTTCCATGGAGCCCTGCTGAATTCATCGGAGTTCTGCAGAGGTGCATGGGTCTGCTTATGTGGAGTTCACTGCAGGAACATAGCCTAGATTATTAACAACAGCTTCTGGCATATCTTTACATGTGTCAGAAAAACATGTTCTTATTAGTATGTGAGCATGAGAATTTTTCTTTGGAAATACAGGGGAAAAATGTTTTAATCCAATGCAATTGCAGTAAAAACCAATTAAGGGACCTTTATTCAATAAGAGTTGAAAGCTCTCAGCACATTCCAGGCAGCAATCTGAGAATACATGTACATAATAGAGGTGGCAAAAATATCTTCAAAAAAGTGTTACATTTATCAGTCAATTTTCCTTGAAAAAAGTGATAAGACAACCACTGCCACCACCACTTTCAAATACCTGGTTTTAAGGTACTATAAAAGTTCAAAAAAAAATTTTCTTAAAACACACACTACACATATAGTGCAGCCAAATACAAATGTATACATGTAGAAACAAGGAATGGAGGTCATAATTACACGAAGTAGGGGACTGTACCCAGGCATGCAGTGACTCTGCAAAGAACTGAAGGGACATTGTGGACAAGCAACTCAACATGAGCTCCTAGTGCAATGCTGTGGCAAAAAGGACTCTTGCGGTCCTTGGATGTATAAACACAGGACTAGTGAGTAGGAGAAGGGAGGTGATTTTACCCCTCAGTAGGGCATAGGTGAAACCAAGAGTGGCATACTGCATACAGTTCTAATGTCCACATTTTAAAAAGATGTTGGAAAAGGGGGTGCAGGAAAGAGCCACAAAAATGATTTGAACGCTGGACAAAATGTCTTACCATGAGAGACTCAAAGAAGACTGAGTGCATGCATACAGTGTCTAAGTACCTTCACAGGGAGAAAATAAAAGGCTCTTTAATTTAGCAGAGGAAGACTTAACAAGAAGCACGGGCTGGAAGCTGAAGCCAGACAAATTCAAATGAGAAATCAGGCACCACCCTTACCTCTGATGGTGATTAACCATTAGAACAAACTACCAAGGGGAGTGGTGGATTCCCCATCTTTTGAGGTCTTCAAATCAAGACTGGATGATGCCCTTTATGGAAGACGTGCTTTAGTCAGACACAGTTATTGGGCTCAATACATGGGTAACTTGGTGAAATGGTCTGTGATAGAGTGGTGTAACTAGGAGTGAAAAATTGGGTGGGCCCCAACTTATGGTGGATGGGCAATGACCAAAGTGCTCTGCTCATTTCAGCAGGATTCACTATCACAATGCTCAGTCTGTAGTGCAGCTTGCCTGCTCCCCGCTCCACTCAGCAGCAGAGCCGAGCGCACTGGTACATCGGCAGTCACACTCTGTCGGTGAGCAATGCGCTTTGGCAGAGCAGGGGATCGCAGGCTGTGGGCATCAACGCTCACTCGGGCTACTTCGGAGCTAACCCCAGCCCGGATAATGCTGCCTTTGCATTTGTGCGAGGCTCTATCCAGGCTTGTTGCAATGTTCGGGGGCTCACCTGAAGTGTGATGATTGGGTTCCGTGGGGAGGGCAGCCTGCTTCCAAAGGCTGGTATGGGCAATGTGGATGGTCCCAGAAGCAGTGCAGACTGAGGTGCCAGGGTATGCCTTAGCCAGCCCCTGTGCTGGCATCCTCGCCCCAGCACACAGCTCCTAGAAAGGACAGGGCTAGGTTTTGCCCGCTTCATCCCTTGGGTCCCCAGTAGTGACAGCTCTCATTCTTTGCCCTCTTTTCTCCTGACTCCCCCCCCTCACTCCCCAGTCCCTCTGCCCCCAGCTTGCCAGATCCCAGACCCCCAGCTCCTCTGACATCCCTCTGGCCTCTGATCCCCCTTCCTCTCTCTCCTCCTCCACTCATTGCTGGAGGTGAAGTAGTAGTGACAGAACACAAGTAGGCTTCAACTGATCTCTGCCACACAGCTGACCAGGGCGCTGAGCAGCCCCCCCCTTACTTCCCACTGGGATAAAGGCGCTTCTCCAGAGTGGAATGTCAGAGCCTGGGCTCTGCCAGTGAAGTGCTGAGCCTGGGCAATGGGACCTCCTGTAGTTGGGAGACACCCTCCCCTCCCCATGGAATGGCAGCACCAGGGCCTCCGATTGCTCCAGGCAGCATCCCCTCTCACTACAAACCATCTCATCGCTGCACCCCAGCTCCTTCCACCATGTGATGGCAGCAGATGTTGCTGCTCTCCCTGTAGCTGATTTAAACAGTAGTTACATAATATGTAGGGGTCTTATAAGGCACATAAGTGACTGGTCTTTATAGTTTGTGATGGTGGTTTTGCTTATTTTGGGTTTGTATTTTCTTAGTAAGAATTGATAGTGTAAATTAAAATAGGCATCAGTGGTTTAGATTTCTAGTCTTAGTTACAATGACTATGTGCAGGATTATACTGAGTAGTGAAGCAGTGTCAGAGAGATTTCTCCACTTTCCCTAGCTGTAATCTTTATCAATCTGCAGATTTTCTACATTTACATTTTCAGGGTGTGAAGTACTAAGTATTATACCCGGATTCTAATACATGTTTTTCCCCATTGTATGTATATTTGGTATGTTACCGAAAAGGTATTAAATGTGCACTATAAATGGTACATTACTGTAAAAGTGTTCCAGGTTGAACTGTTCATTCAAAATGGTACTCATTAGCTATATCTGTCTCTACAGAACAGCCCAGCCAGCACTTTCTAAGCCATATGGTTCCCCTAGTTTGATCTGACATTGTAAAAACTCTGCAATCTCCAAGAAAGCAAAAGCGAGAGAGTCAGAATATGCTGGGAAAACTAAATGTGTTCTGCCTCAGAGTTTGAAAACACATGACCAATACCTAATAGGCCAATACAGAGGATTAGGGGGATGCAAGAGCTGTTCCCTGGTAGAAGCCAATGCCTTTTCCTGGGAAGAGTCAAGGATTCTCACCACGGTGGTGGTCTTAGCCCTTCTCCAGTCATCTGTGTTTCATATCAGTCTCAGATGGTAGGTATTTTATACCTTTGAAACCTTCCCTCTATCAAAGACTTCTTTTTCTGTCTGCCTTACTCTGTGGCCTCCTGATTTCTAGGAGGTGGGTAACAGTGAGGAGCAAGTTGTCTCCACTACTCTATTATCGAGCTTCCAGGCTGCTGCTGGAGGAAGAGGGATCTCCACTTCTCAACCTAGATGCAGGGTTTGTGGTCTGTTGCTTTTTTTTTTTTTTTTTTTTTTTTTAAGGGGGTGGGGTTTCATCCTCTGTAAATAGTTGAACTAAGAGGTGCTTTCAGTGACTCCTATTTATCATATAATGCACTTGGAAGGAAGGCTAACACACAGGCCTGCTAGCCAGGAGATCTAGATTCTTTCCCCTGTTTTACCACCACCTTTCTGTGTGCATTCCTTTGCTGCCTCTCAGAATCTTCCCAAAGAGTAATGGGTGAAATTGACTTAATTTTGGTCAGTTTCATGGTTCTGAAATGAAGAAAATGACCTGAGTTTTTGCCCTTTTCATTCTGCTGCTGCTTGCGTAACTATCAGTATTCGAGTTGTCTGAATACTCAGGAAGACAGCATTGCGCACCTTTTTACGTTGGGTGGTTACCTTCACAACCAGAAGGGCTATATTTTTTTTAATTAAAAGATATTTTGTAGAAATTACAGTCTCAAGTTTGAAAGGGACTTAAGTGCATACTTGACTTTAAGCACATGAACAGCCCATTGACTTCAATGGGAGTACTCACATGCTTAAAGTTAGGCATGTGTTTAAGGACCTCACTGAAGCAGGTCCAGCAATTTAAGACACCCTCCCTTTCCTCCCACTTGCCAGTGACAGCTTCCCAGAACACTGTCAAATAAATATATAAAGCATGATTTTAAAAGTATCTGTTTTTAAATTGCTTTTTTGACTTTGTTTTAATGGTTAGAGTTAATTTTCTCCCCTCCCTTGATACTGCTTCCCTGATTTGAGCCACTGGAGAAATAATCCAGACATTGAGATTAGAGTTAGAAAGTGGCATAAAGCAAATTTTATATGTATTATATTTGAGAAATTAACTGAGGTTTAAACAAGAAAATATTTGTATCCTTGCTGTATTTTGGTCCTTTGATCTGATAAGATATTGGGAAAGTATTTTGCATGACAGTTACAAACATGTTCCTTCCAAGTTCCTGCACTATCCTCTAACAATCCTGACCTGAAACATTCTTGTATCCTGAGGCAAGTTTTTAGACATTTTTTAATTGAACACTAGCTATTTCTGCCAAGACTGGCCATGTTGTGATGTGCTAAGGAAAAAGAAAAAGGGGCCCTTTCCAGGTTTCTGCCCCAGGCTGGAAGAAATTAAGGTCAGTGGTTTTTAAACTGAAAGATGAATGTTTTTTGTTGGAAGGTTTTCGTTCTTTTAGAAGATAATAACTAAGAAAATGAAAATAGGAATGATGAGTAGGCAGTAATGTGCATGGTACAGATGACAGAAGAACACATCAATATAAACAGACTTCAGAGGATTCACATTTACCCCCCCTCTCCCCCCGCTTGGATTTAGTCACTTTTTAAAACTATAAACTTGTTTAATGCCTGGACTTTAAAGATGTGTAAAGGAAGTGTGATCACATAATCTTGATAGGACCAGGAATTATGAATTAGAGCAAGACACTTTGCTTAGTAAAGTGAAAGCCATTCCCAGGGTTGTGTGTGCTCTCTCCCCACTTGTATTGAAAGAAAAGACCGTTTGTCCTCCTTTTTTTGTTTACAATCTCCTTCACACTCCAACCTTTATACAGATATGAAGAATATCCAGAGTTGTTATGACCAAAGACGACAACTTTGAAAGTGCTATTAACTTAACGCTTCAGGCAATCTCTAACTACCAGGGATCAGGATGAGATGTACGTAGGAGACAAGTTATCCCACATCTGTTTACCATGGGGTTCTCATATGGGCCTCAAACATCTGGCACTGACTACTGTCAGAGACATGATACTGGACTAGACGGACCTTGGGTCTGGCCCAATATGGCAATTCTTATGTTTCTATTAACATATTTCAAATGATTTTCAGTTCCACAGCAGCAGAACTGGCCCCCCAGAGAATTTCTACAGCATATGGAGCTCCCCTCGGTGGCCTAAGGCTGGTGGAACCACCTTATGCCCTCATACCTCGCAGTACTGGGGGATGATACAAAGCTCATGAGCGGGATGAGGAGTGGTCAGAGCGCACTGTGATCAAGCTATTCTGGAGAGCTCCCATGGCCCACAAGGGGTGACACAGGATGCCGTAAGCTAGAGCAGCTCCTAGGGTACTCTCATAGGAGAGTATGCATATAAATACATTTAAAAGGATGGCTAAAACACAGGCTTGGATATCAGAAAATCTGGGTTCTCGTCCCAGTTCTTCCACAGGCTTCCTGCGTGACTTTAGGCAAGTTTCTTAACCTCTGTTTGCCTCTCTAAAATGGGAATGTGCTTACCTACTTCACTGGGAATTGTAAAGTCTAATTCACAGATTCCAGTTTAAAGCCCGAAGGGACCATTAGATCCTGAAGTCTGGCCTCCTGTACAACACTGCAGGGCATAGCCATGGGTGGGGCTGGATGAGCCACAACCCACCCAGTTAGCATCCAGGCCCACACATATCTGAGCCTGTGTGACTGTAGAACAGGGATCTCAAACTCAAGTCACCACAAGGGCCATATGAGGACTAGTACATTGGCCCACGGGCCGCATCACTGACACACACACCCCCCGCTGCCCCAGCCCCCGCTCCACCCCTTCCATGAGGCCCCGCTTCTTCCCACCCCTTCCCCGCCTCCATTCCAACCCCTTCCCCAAAGTCCCCACCCCAACTCCACCCCTCCTTGCCCCTATTCCAACCCCTTCCCCAAATCCCCACCCCTGCCCCACTTCTTCTCCGCCTCCTCCCGACAGCGCAGTTCCCCGCTCCTCCCCCCTCCCTCCTGAAAAGTGCTAAGCGCCGCCAAACAGCTGTTTGGCAGCGGAAGTGCCTGGAGGTAGGCAGAGGAGCGGGAACATGGCGCGCTGGGGGGGAGGAGGGGAGGCAGCGCGGGAGGGGAGCTTGGCGGCCGCAGGAAATAACTGAGGGGGGGAGGTGCGTGGGAAGAGCTTGGCAGGCCGCAGCAAACAACTCCATGGGCCTGAGACCCCTGCTGTAGAAGCTGGCCAGCACACAGCTGAGCTCACTGGCTGGCTTGAGGATCTGCCAGGACACAGCTGCACCCTGGGTCCAGTTGCCTTTGTCACTTTGGATAAAAGGAAACCTACATGTTTCAGTTTTACAACAGTAGCAGCAACATAAAATTATCCAGAAAGAACTAAAAAGAAAAACATGGAGAATAGATTAATCTTATGTGAATACAACAGAAGAAGCACTCATATCTGTGTGGAGAGGATGTATTACACCATTAGAGTAGATCAGCTGTGGGAGGTATGGGGGAAAACAGTCACTTGGATCATCTCCCATTCCTGCCCCCCTCATATAGTGCTTTGTACTGTCTTTGAAATATCCTTCTCTAGAAGTCTGCATAATCACAACCAGGTTCCATTCACTGTTCCTCAGGCATCCTACTTGCCTGCTCTTGTATTCTGGTAGTGAGAGCAGAGTGAAGAAGCAAGTGTGCATTGTGGGGAATGTCTTATTTAAAAAGAAAATATTTTTTAAAGGAATCCAATGTGGAATAAAACACTTAGAATAAAAGAATCATTTTTAAGTCTTAGGATATTGAGACATCAAAAATGCAATAGTGGCGGCGCATGGGAACTTTCAAACATTGCAAACTCATTTTTATTTCCTAAAAGTTCATATAAAAATCTGGCTCAATATTTCATACTGTGTCCTATACCCATATCTACAGCCGTAAGTTCCAAGTACATGCAGGAACGCTATTTCACAAACTCCACATCAGGAATCTGGTACCCCAGAGGGCACTGCAACCAAGCTGGATGTAGGTTGCTTGAACCGTGAGGTGGCCCATGGGGAATCCCCAACATTTTTCCCTCAGCCCCACCTTCCAACCCACCAAAATATTGTGCCTGACAACTGAAACCCCCAAGTTGCCCTCTTCCCTCTAGCTCTGTATCTTCCTTCAGCAACCCAAAAGCATCAAAAAGAGAGAGGAGATCTGCCTTTTACAAACAAAATGGTTCCTGAGCCTGACAGACCGCAGCTGATGGCTGTACAACAAAAGGTGGCTGCAGAGACTGCTGAAATTAAATCTACAGTTTCCAACCTGCAGACCACCGCGACTGAGATTCAGAGTGCACTACAAGCTCTATCCAGACAGATGGGTGAAGCAGAACACAGAATTTCTGAAGTGGAAGAAAAAGAGTACTTGTGGCACCGTAGAGACTAACCAATTTATTTGAGCATGAGCTTTCGTACAGCTCACGAAAGCTCATGCTCAAATAAATTGGTTAGTCTCTACGGTGCCACAAGTACTCCTTTTCTTTTTGCGAATACAGACTAACACGGCTGCTACTCTGAAGTGGAAGAGGATTTCAAAGAGAACAAATTACAGGTTATGAAGAACTATAATGATATCAAGACTATTAACACCAAGCTAATTGATCTAGAAAACCACTCACAATGAAATAACGTCAGGGTGTCCCTGAGAGAAGAGAGAAAGGTAAACCCTCTAACTACCAAGTAACTAAGCTTTTGGATCTGCCAGTAGACTTTTGTTTTGATACAGAATAGGCACACCGGGATCTTGCCCCCAAACCAGCTACAGGAGGTCAGCGTAGAACATTTTTTCTCTAATTAAACAACATGTGCACAAACCTCTTAGGGACACAAAAATCCAATACTGTTCTTAAAAAAGGTAAATTTTATTAAAAACAAGGAAGGAAGGAAGGAAGAAAGAGAGAAAGAGAGAAAGAAAATACATTTGGAACTTAGGCTTTTTGCTAGGTTTAAAAAAAACAATTACAAGGATTAAGCATCAAGATAGCTTCTTGAGGTCCATCTTAAAGATTACAAGCAAAACAAAAGCACTTGGGGTTAGCACAGAGGAGTCCACAAGCCATAAAGAAATAAAAGAGATAAACCTAATCATGTCTTCCTAGACATTTCCTGATCTACTTACATATCTGGGGTTTCAAATGAGTAGTTTCTAGGTATGATCTGATGATTTTCATACCTGGTCCAAGCTTTTACAGCCTTGTCCCTGCTCTCTGGAAGAACAGCATGGACAGACAAAGGGGAAGTTTTTTCCCCAATTTTAAGAAGTTCTAGCTTTCCCATTGGCTCTTTTGGTCAGGTGCCCACTCCCTTCCTTTGACCTATGGACTTTTTAACCCTTTATAGGTAAAGCAAGTAGAAAACAGCTACTAACAGCTAACTGGCTGGCTGGCTGACCATAAAAGGGAGCTACCCCGCCCCCCTTCATTTATCACAACAGCTTTGAAACTTTACTATGCAGAAGAAAAATGCTGCTTTTAACCATCTTCATTTCTGTGCTTAAGAACATAAGAATGGCCACACTGGGTCAGATCAAAGGTCCATCCAGCCCAGTATCCTGTCTACCTACAGTGGCCAATGCCAGGTGCCCCAGAGGGAGTGAACCTAACAGGTAATGATCTAGTGATCTCTCTCCTGACAAACAGAGGCTAGAGACACCATTCCTTACCCATCCTGGCTAATGGCCACTAAGGAAGGGAGTGCGCACCTGACCAAAAGAGCCAAGGGGAAGGCTAGAACTTTTTAACCTCCATGAATTTATCCAGTTCACTTTTAAACCCTGTTATAGTCCTAGACTTCACAACCTCCTCAGCCAAGGAGTTCCACAGGTTGACTGTGCGCTGAGTGAAAAAGAACTTCTTTTTATTTGTTTTAAACCTGCTACCCATTAATTTCATTTGGTGGCCCCTACTTCTTATATTATGGGAACAAGTAAATAACTTTTCCTTGTTCACTTTCTCCACATCACTCATGATTTTATATCCCTCTATCATATTCCCCCTTAGTCTCCTCTTTTCCAAGCTGGAAAGTCCTAGCCTCTTTAATCTCTCCTCATATGGGACCCGTTCCAAACTCCTAATCATTTTAGTTGCCCTTCTCTGAACTTTTTCTAATGCCAGTATATCTTTTTTGAGATGAGGGGACCACATCTGTATGCAGTATTCAAGATGTGGGCGTACCATGGATTTATAAGAGGGCAATAAGATATTCTCCATCTTATTCTCTATCCCTTTTTTAATGATTCCTAACATCCTGTTTGCTTTTTTGACTGCCGCTACATACCGCGTGGACGTCTTCAGAGAACTATCCACGATGACTCCAAGATCTTTCTCCTGATTAGTTTTTGCTAAATTAGCCCCCATCATATTGTATATATAAGTGGGGTTATTTTTTCCAATATGCATTACATTACTTTTATGCACATTAAATTTCATTTGCCATTTTGTTGCCCAATCACTTAGTTTTGTGAGATCTTTTTGAAGTTCTTCACAGTCTGTTTGGTCTTAACTATCTTGAGCAGTTTAGTATCATCTGCAAACTTTGCCACCTGTTTACCCCTTTCTCCAGATCATTTATGAATAGGTTGAATAGGATTGGTCCTAGGACTGACCCTTGGGGAATACCACTAGTTACCCTTCTCCATTCTGAAAATTTACCGTTTATTCCTACCCTTTGTTCCCTATCTTTTAACCAGTTCTCAATCCATGCAAGAATCTTCCCTCTTATCCCATCACAACTTAATTTACATAAGAACCTTTGGTCAGGGACCCTGTCAAAGGCTTTCTGGAAATCTAAGTAGACTATGTCCACTGGATCACCCTTGTCCACGTGTTTGCTGACCCCCTCAAAGAACTCTAATAGATTAGTAAGACATGATCTCCCTTTACAGAAACCATGTTGACTTTTGCCCAACAATTTATGTTCTTCTATGTGTCTGACAATTTTATTCTTTACTATTGTTTCAACTAATTTGCCCGGTACTGACGTTAGGCTTACCGGTCTGTAATTGCCAGGATCACCCTTCTTAAATATTGGCGTTACTTCAGCTATCTTCCAGTCACTGGGTACAGTAGCTGATTTAAAGGACAGGTTACAAATCATAGTTAAGAGTTCCGCAATTTCACATTTGAGTTCTTTCAGAACTCTTGGGTGAATGCCATCTGGTCCCGGTGACTTGTTACTGTTAAGTATATCAATTAATTCCAAAACCTCCTCTAGTGTCACTTCAATCTGTGACAATTCCTCAGATTTTTTACCTACAAAAGACGGCTCAGGTTTGGGAATCTCCCTAACATCCTCAGCCGTGAAGACTGAAGCAAAGAATTCATTTAGTTTCTCCGCGATGACTTTGTCATCTTTAAGTGCTCCTTTTGTATCTCGATTGTCCAGGGGCCCCACTAGTTGCTCAGCAGGCTTCCTGCTTCTGATGTACTTAAAAAATATTTTGTTATTACCTTTTGAGTTTTTGGGTAGCTGTTCTCCAAACTCCTTTTTCGCTTTTCTTATTACATTGTTTCATTTAAATTGTTTCCTTACCTTGTCAAATGTTTTTTTAAAAAACTTTCCTTTTATTTTTGTAGTAATTTATGTTTAACACAGTACTGTACTTACATTTGTGGGGGGGAGCGGGGGGGGGCGGTTTGGTCTCTGCTGCTGCCTGATTGTGTACTTCCAGTTCCAAGCAAGGTGTGCGGTTGACCAGTCAGTTTCTAATGCTGGAGTTTGTAACTTTGAGGTTCTACTGTACGCATAAATCAGGCAGGCTTCCTTCGTAATAGATGTGGCTCAGATAATTTGCATCAACTGATTGATATTATTGTTGCGTTGAGAGATTCAAAAGAACCCTTAGCTGTCATTTCTTTAGATGCCAAAAAAGTCTTTGACTGCATAGCCTGGGATTATTTTTTTTAAATATTAGAAAAATTTGGAATTGGTATACAATTTACTGCTCGGATTAAGCTTTTATACTCTAACCTGGGGGGGGGGGGGGGCAAACTACGGCCTGGGGGCCGCATCCGGCCCTCCAGATGTTTTAATCCGGCCCTCAACCTCTTGCCGGGGAGTGGGGTCCGGTGCTTGCCCCGCTCCACACGGCTCCCAGAAGCAGTGGCATGTCACCCCCTCTGGCTCCTATGCGTAGCGGCAGCCAAGGGGCACTGCATGCTGCCCCCATGGCACCCATTGGCTGGGAGCCGTGGCCCACGAGAGCTGCAGGGACAGCACCTGCGGACAGAGTGGCGCGCAGAGCCGCCTGGCCGCGCCCCCGTGTAGAAGCCGGAGCGGGGACATGCCGCTGCTTCTTGGAGCTGCTTGAGGTAAGCACCACCCAGAGCCTGAACCCCTCCTGTACCCCAACCCCCTGCCCCAGCCCTGATCCCCTCCCTCCCTCTGAACACCTCAGTCCCAGCCTGGAGCACCCTCCTGCACCCCCAACCCCTCATTCCCAGCCAGAGCCCTCACCCCCCCCGCACTCCACCCCCATTTCATGAGCAGTCATGGCCTGCCATACAATTTCCATACTTAGCTGTGGCCCTCAGGCCAAAAAATTTGCCCCCTGCTCTAACCCTACTTCCAGGGTAGTTGTGAATAGTATTATTTCCACCCTGTTTCTATTACAGAGAGGTATGAGACAGGGCTGTCCCGTTTCTCCTCTTCTGTTTGATTTAGCTCTAGAACCTTTAGCCATTGCTATCCAAATAAATCAACATATTTATGGTTTTGGGGGGGGTCAAACAGAGCACGAAATGATGCTCTTGTATTTGTATCTAAGCCAAAGTTACCATTCCTACTCTCTAACCCAGTGTTGGGCAACCTGCGGCCCATCAGAGTAATCTGCTGGCGGGCTGAGAGACAGTTTGTTTACATTTGCACAACTGCCTGCAGCTCCCAGTGGCTGCAGTTCGCCGTTCCTGGCCAATGGGAGCTGTGGGAAGCGGTGGGGGCTGCAGCGACATGCTGGCTGCTGCTTCCCGCAGCTCCCATTGGCCGGAAACAGTGAACCATGGCCACTGGGAGTTGTGGGCGGCCGTGCAAATGTAAACCAACTGTCTGGTGGCCCGCCAGCGGATTACCTCGACAGACCACATGCGGCCCATGGGCTGCAGGTTGCCCACCACTGTTCTAACCACTGAATAAATTCAGACTCTTCTCAGCATATAAAATTAATAAGGGTAAGTCAGAACTCTCAGGCAACAACAACAAGTATGCCCACAAAGGCCTTTTCTCAAATTGGGAATTGAATAGCAATCTTCTTATATGAAATAATCAGAAATACTGATTCCCGAAAATATTTAGGACACCCCTAAGCTAAGTTTAGAACCAATTATTGCCCAAGTGGGTAATGATTTGAGGAGCTGGAGTTCGTTAACCCTGTTTTTGGAGTAAAATTAATATACTGAAAACAAATGTCCTTTCCAGAATTTTGTATGTCCTAAGAGGTCTCCCTATTTCTATTCCTCAAACTTATTTTAAGAAATTCAATAATATTTTCAGACCGTTCCTTCGAAGTGCAGGTAAGAAATCTGGACTGGCTCTAGCAAATTACAGCTTCCCTTTTCTCTGTGAGGATTTTATTTTTTCAACGTGGAAAATTATCGTATCTCCTTTTTGTTGAGCCAAGCATCTTTGTGGCTATTAGATATGACCACACAGACTCCACCTTGGGTTCAGATTAAACAAGAATTGGTATGACCTCTCCTCCTTTCAGGCACTGTAGGATCAAAATTATTATAGATGAGATGGCTCCAGAGCTCCCACAATAATGGCTGTGAGGCAAGCTTGGCTAGAAAGTTCTGCTTTCATCCATTCTTCCATGTAGAGGCAATCCTATGGATCAATCCTAGCCTTAAAATTGGTAGCAAACCTCGATGTGGAGGGATTGGATGAACAGAGGAATGACGACGGGTGTGGCAGCTAATTGGCAATGATAAATGTAAACCATTTGTATATCTTCAGCAACAATTTGGCTTGCCCTGCTCCAGAGCACAGAAATATTTCCAGTTAGAGCATTTATTTACTGATGTATATGGACCAGATTAGGAACTGCAGAATTTATTATTTTGGAGGAAACTTGCTGCATTTACTCAGCTGTACCTTTTCATTATTTTCTGGCCAAAAAACTATGCCAAAGATTGATAATTTGAGAGTTGCTTGGAATAGAAATTGGGATACACAAATATCTCTGACCCAATGCAATACACCAAAAGACATTTTTTTGAAAATACCAGTCCCTACATAGGCTAATGGTAATGGGCCTCATAAATGCTGACTTCTCTTGGAAATGTAACTTCTTTAGATTACATTAGCTCATATGTTTTGAGAGTGCCCCTGTATCAAGAATTTCTGGTCTCAGGTAGCTCAAAGAACCAGTTTGATACTGGATGCTAATTTGGAGCCCTAGTTTCATTCTTGGCTATATTCCTGAAGATTACATGGTGACAAGGCAAGGTTGCTTCTACATGTAGCTTTGGCTGTTAAAATATTAATCCTGCAAAAAAGAAAAAAATTGATCCCCACCAAATATGGATGCCTGGCTTGGTGATATGGCTGACCTTGCAGCTAATAAATGACTGGCATTCTGCAGATAGGGAATGCCATAAAAATTCAAAGCAATTTCAGCTGACTTTTTAGAGGTCTATGATTTATGCAGATCCTGAAGATAGCTATGTCACTTCTCTTTCCCTCCCTTTATCCTAATTCTCTTTATTCACTTTGTGTATTATGATGAATCTGGTATTTTGGTATATTTGTTGCATTGGAAAAATTAATAAAAAAATTACAAATAAATAAAACAACTGGGAATCTGGGGAAGCAATTGCAAAGATCTCTAAAAATCCAGGGTGCTGCAGGAAGTGGTATTGGTACTAAATTGGTACTAAATCAACAGCCCCAAGTGGTGTGGGGGACATTGTGCTAGTTGAGGCACCGCTTTCGCAATGAAATGTTTAACATGTGACCATTAAAGAGAAGCAGTGTTAGCCTCTGTGCCCTGGTCAAATTCTGTCTTCCTAAAATTCCCCACTAGTTTCATCCAAGTTGGGTATTCTTCACTTTCTCTCCTATAAACTGCACTTTTAATAGCTGCTGCATTTTATGCTAGAAGGGGCTGCACTCCATTCGATGATTTAATTCCTTCCATAGGATTTGTAAAACATTTTGGTATCCTTTGGGATGAAAGACAATTTTACCAATATATAAATGTACAACCATTAGGTCAAATTCACCCCGGTATAAAACCTGACTTCTACATAGAGTGCTTCTGCCGACGTGCACGGCCTGAAATTGTGGAAAAGCAGCATCACTTGCCCCATAACCTCAGTCGTGCAGAACACAATCCCATCCACAGCCTCAGAAACAACTCTGACATCATAATCAAAAAGGCTGACAAAGGAGGTGCTGTCGTCATCATGAACAGGTCAAAATATAAATGAGAGGCTGCTTGGCAGCTCTTTAACACCACATTCTACAAGCCTTATCCCACTGAGGGTTACCAAAAGAAACTACACCATCTGCTCAAGAAACTCCCTGAAAAAGCACAAGAACAAATCTGCACAGACACACCCCTAGAACCCTGACCAGGGGTATTCTATCTGCTACCCAAGATCCATAAACCTGGAAATCCTGGACGCCCCATCATCTCAGGCACTGGCACCCTGACAGGAGGATTGTTTGGCTATGTAGACTCCCTCCACAGGCCCTATGCTACCAGCACTCCAAGCTATCTTCGAGACATCACTGACTTCCTGAGGAAACTACAATCCATTGGTGATCTTCCAGAAAACACCATCCTGGCCACTACGGACGTAGACGCCCTCTACACCAACATTCCACACAAAGATGGACTACAAGCCGTCAGGAACCGTATCCCCGATAATGTCACGGCAAACCTGGTGGCTGAACTTTGTGACTTTGTCCTCACTCATAACTATTTCACATTTGGGGACAATGTATACCTTCAAGTCAGCGGCACTGCTATGGGTACCCGCATGGCACCACAGTATGCCAATATTTTTATGGTGGACTTAGAACAACGCTTCCTCAACTCTCGTCTCCTAACGCCCCTACTCTACTTGTGCTACACCGATGACATCTTCGTCATCTGGACCCATGGAAAAGAAGCCCTTGAGGAATTCCACCATGATTTCAACAATTTCCATCCCACCATCAACCGATCCACTTCCTGGACACTACAATGCTAATAAGCAATGGTCACATAAACACCACCCTATACTGGAAGCCTACTGACCGCTTTACTTACCTACATGCCTCCAGCTTTCATCCAGACCACACCACACGATCCATTGTCTACAGCCAAGCTCTAACATACAACCGCATTTGCTCCAACCCCTCAGACAGAGACAAACACCTACAAGATCTCTATCAAATGTTCTTACAACTACAATACCCACCTGCTGAAGTGAAGAAATTGACAGAACCAGATTGACAGAGCCAGAAGAGCACCCAGAAGTCACCTACTACAGGACAGGTCCAACAAAGAAAGTAACAGAAGGCCACTTGCCGTCACCTTCAGCCCCCAACTAAAACCTCTCCAGCTCACCATCAAGGTTCTACAACCTATCCTGAAGGATGATCCCTCACTCTTACAGATCTTGGGAGACAGGCCAGTCCTTGCTTACAGACAGCCCCCCAACCTGAAGCAAATACTCACCGGCAACCACACACCACAAAACAAAAACACTAACCCAGGAACCTATCCTTGCAACAAAGCCTGTTACCAACTGTGTCCACATATCTATTCAGGGGACACCATCATAGGACCTAATCACATCAGCCACGCTATCAGAGGCTCGTTCACCTGCACATCTACCAATGTGATATATGTCATCATGTGCCAGCAATGCCCCTCTGCCATGTACATTGGCCAAACCGGACAGTCTCTACATAAAAGAATAAATGGACACAAATCAGACATCAAGAATTATAACATTCAAAAAGCAGTCGGAGAACACTTCAACCTCCCTGGACACTCAATTACAGACCTAAAAGTTGCAATTATTCAACAAAAAAACTTCAAAAACAAACTCTAGCGAGAAACTTGCTGAATTGGAATTAATTTGCAAACTAGACACCATTAAATTAGACTTGAATAAAGACTGGGAGTGGATGGGTCATTACACAAAGTAAAACTATTTCCCCATGCTTATTTTTCCCCCTACTGTTACTCACACCTTCTTGTCAACTGTTGGAAATGGGCCATCCTGATTATCACTACAAAAGGTTTTTTTTTTCCTCCTGCTGATAACAGCTCACCTTAACTGATCGCTTTTGTTATAGTGGGTCTGGCAACACCCATTTTTTCATGTTCTCTCTGTGTGTGTGTATGTATAGATTTATACACATATATATCTATCTATCTTCCAACTGTATTTTCCACTGCATGCATCTGATGAAGTGGGTTTTAGCCCACGAAAACTTATGCTCAGATAAATGTGTTAGTCTCTAAGGTGCCTTGTCCTTTTTACTAAATTCAGTGGAAGTCTGAATTTAGCCTATTAGCAGACACACAACAGGTGTACATAACCATGCCAATTCATAGAACCTCCTGTCCCAAGAGCTCACATTTTAAAGGCAGAAGTTTATTAATATTTTACAATAGAGCTACCTTCAAGGAGGCAAAATCAACTGAAAATCTGGCGGGAATTTCATTAATACATGATGCAGTACATAATTTTTTTTTAAGCTGGAAATGTCATTAACGAAAATTACCTCTTGTAGTTAAAAGCATGCAGTGGCATGCAGGCGGATTAAAAAAAACTGTATGAATATTATGTAGTGAAAGTCTTACCCTTTGACCGTATTTGTGTAGCTTCCAGCATCAAAAGAGATTTTTCTCACAGCAATGACATACATTTGTTTGAAATCGAAGAGAAAAGTTATTTCTATTAACTGCAATAAAAAGAAACAAGAAAACCCTGTAATTGGGAAAGTGCCTTACCTTGAAAAGTTGAGGAAATGAACGTGTCTGGTGAATAAATAGGGCTGCTCAGCAGTGCTTATGTTTTTAATCAATTCCGTCTAAAAAAAATTAAACAAGAATTACAACTAAATCAAAATGACCAAATTAAGCCAAGTTGCGTTTTTGGACAGCAATGGCAACACTCAGACACTATCTAATCATTTAGTAGTTGAGACCTATTCACAAAAAAGTCAGGCTAGGACTGCAACGCTCGTGCTTATCCCCCATGTAAAAAGGGACAGATGGCAGAGCATCATGACGGTAGAACCAATGTCACCATTGTATATTAGGCATCAGCGTGCTAGGCCATGAGCTTAAACATTTCCAAAAGTTAATTTCTACTTTCGACAAAGGCACAAACTAAAATCCTAATTCTAAACCTACCCAAATCTGGATCTGACTTTTGAAAGTGGCCTTTATTTTCAAAATGGATCTAAACTACTAACTACAATTCCAAAATGTGAAGTGTTTGAAATCTGCATCAGAAAAAGTGGATTGAGATTATTACTGTTTTTACATAATGTTTTTACATACTGTTTTTACAGTTCCTATCATCACCAGATTACTGAATGGGTGGACGTCTGCTCAAATATTGAAGCAGACATTTCCCATTACTTCTTTTGTATAACATATTTAAAATGTGAATATAATTCTACATTTGACATAAATCTCTTTTCAAATAATGGTCTTTTGGCCTACTGCTTTCAAGACATTTCAGCAAAAGCTTTTAGATTTAAATTTAATTTTGCATTATTAAAGATAATTAAAACTTTTTTCATGTAAAACAGCTGACGTGAAAAACTGAGTGTATATATAAATATTATAATACTCAGTTTATATTAATAAATTCTCATGTGTGCAGACTTCTAGTTTTTGCAGTGTTCTGGAAAATGTCAAGGACGTGAACATGTTAAATGAATATATGCAAAAAATTCCAAGCAGTCTTGTTACTCTGATTTCTTGACTTCTGCTCTCCTCTGATTTTCTAATTGGCAACATCAAAAGCTATAAGGCTGTATTAGAGAATAAAAGACACTGAACATGACTGCATTTGAAGAGCACAATAATTATACTGGTAATTTTACAAACTGGGTAGTGGAAACTAATACACAACATAGGAACAATCCATAATGAAAAATAGCAATACAAAGAATTGCTCTAAAGTTCTGCTCTAACTTGTATAAAGTCTAAGCACAAGTAAAATCAAAATTGAGATCACGAATTTAGAAGATGGTTTCCCGCAATGTTATGAAGATTTTTTTTCCTTAAAACTGTATGGCATCTTACTCACCACTTGCAAAAACAGACAAATTTGGCATCAAGCCTATCATTTAACAGATCTGAAACCAATAGAGTTCTAATGAGTAATCATGACAAAAACCAACAGAGTTTAATAGAAAATGGTCTCTTGACCATAGATACATTAAACTCTATAAAAGGGACATGATTCTCTGTTAAGTTATATAGGACAGTTTGAAAATCCTACAGAAAGAATTTACAGGAAAATGCAAATCTATTGTATTTTTCCATAAAGCAACTTGACCACCCACCTTCTGAAAACAGCAAGGGAGAAAGGGGCATGCATCTTTCCTTCTCTTGCTCTGGGATGAGAATTTTGGAATGACACACCTACACAGAAGTATGCTAGGCTGGAGGTGAATACCTTACTGTGGAAAATCTAAAACCCACTTTTACTAACTGATCCCCATTTTGATCTGGTGGTCCTTTGTCTCTGGATTTAATTTATAGATCACAGTCTATTGCTTCTTATCCATTATATTTTTCATTTTCTATTTTAGGTTTTTCTAAGATGTCTATCGCAACTGCATCCCAAGTATCATGCCAATCCTTATACATTACACCTAGGAGTTAGAATAAAAGAGCAACTGGATTTTTACAATTTCAGATATACATACATGCTCTTTCTCCTTGCCCTCAACAACTGATGTTGCCCCATATACGTATGAGAAGCAACGATGCAGCCCTAGGGTTGTCTCATCTATCTTGTTAAGCGTGGCCTTCTACTGATGGACTATCATTCTTGCTCCACCATGTGAGAGATCAAGTCTACCTTTATTGGCTGCAGTCTACAGAGATTATAAACCCTATGGAAGGGAGAGAAAAAAGAGAGGGCTGAAAGGGAGAAAGATAAGAAAGGAGGAGAGATGCTAAGGAAAAGAAGAAGGAGAGGGGGAAGTGCTCGCTAATATCCTAATCTCCTACCAATGAATTCTTAAAGGGTATCAAATAGCTCTAATAATAAGCAGGTAATTAATCCTGGAGGCAATCCTGATGAGTCATGTGAAAATACAATGACTCACTTGACTAAACATTTTATTCATTTTTTGCCTAATAAACCACAAGCTAGAGGTGCATTGCAGTTGTTTAGTGTAATCATTGTTAGTAGCCTCTGGATTCCCTGACCCAAATATAAACAGATTTCTGTGCACCTCCCCCAGTACAGTGTTCAGAGTCTAGTAAAGTGTGGCAAAGAAGCCAGGCAAAATAATGCAGAGAGCTTGACTGGGTCATTTTTGAAAGAGCAGAACACCGACATTTTCCAACAAGAGTTACCATCTCCATCAAACAAATGTCAGCATGATACATCTGCTGGAAGGGTGGTGGTTGTATCTGTAGAAGATCATCATAATATCATGACATAAGCATCATCACATTCAGAGACTTACCTAGCTTTGAGAAAGAAACGGAAAAGAGGTTGCAATGGTTAGATCTCAGGTGCCACATTAAAAAAAAAAATTAAATTACAGGAGAAATGAAACAGCCAGAACTATATTAAGTTTTTAATGATATATTGGAATTTTAACTGTATTATTTCACCTGCATGAAAGAGTGGCACACTGGAAGTCATTCACTATTGATAAATATTCACTTCATCATATCATCCTGGTG
Organism: Chelonia mydas; assembly: GCF_015237465.2. Lineage (NCBI taxonomy): Eukaryota > Metazoa > Chordata > Testudines > Cheloniidae > Chelonia > Chelonia mydas. The sequence continues at coordinate 109,274,629 of NC_057851.1, read as the reverse complement.
CTTACAGAGTATTTGATGAAATACATTAATTATGCATGCAACTCTCTCTTTAAAATATATTATACAACTGTGGTGAGGATGGTTGCATACCCTATACCATATATTAATACAGGTATGTCTCTTTCTTACAAGCACAAATTTGGTAACAACAACTTGACCAACATTTTTCCACCTCAACAAAACTAGATATCACTTGACCTAAATGCCAGTCAGGCTCATGTAAGTCTCAGGAATGGAATAAAAGAGCGCTATAGGTCAGCAATAAAGTGGATTTGGAGAGTCGCATGCTGCTATTTGCACAGCACCTGACTGCAATGTGTCTTTTAGCAGCAGCTAATTAAGGTCAATCTCAATTTCTTGAGCTAAAATAATATCCGCTCACACCTGAAAACAGGAATAGGATTTTGTTTTGACTTAAAGCATATTCATATTTAGAGGCTTAAGCGCCAATGGACTCATCAGCAGATGAAGATAAGCCTATAGTTGTATATGAACAAGCAAGTGTGGTAAAAGACAGCAAGAAAGGGAAAGTAGAGCCCAACAGAAACAGTGCAGATTTCAATAAATGAGAAGGACATAGCAAGGAAAATTACAAAGGAGTCTAAGAGAAAAACTGTTAGAGGAAAGAAGCATAAGTGTGTGTGATGTTTTGGAACTCATACGGCCCCATGATGCCTATGGCCACGTTTTTCCATGGGCCTCACTCCAATCCTCACTCTGAGTAAGATCTGTAGGCCTGTCTTAGCATGGGAGGAGAGACAAGAGAGAAGGTGATGTTGAATGGGGAAGAGGAAGGAGACACTGAGGAGGAAATGAAAGTGGGAGAGGGAAAGAGGGACAGACTTTGTGAAGAAAATGGAAAGAGATGGAGTAGATACAAGTGCAAGCCATCACTGAGATCCTTCCCAGGCCAGCAACAGGTAGGAGGGAAACAGAAAGGAGTGAGAAACTGAGAAATGAGAGGAAAAAGTCTAGAAGGACATAGATGGAGGACACAGAAGGAAGGAGAGGACCAGTAGAACATATAGATTCTTAGAGGGGACAAATACATCAAAGGGCAGACTGAAGAAAGTGGAAGAATTAAGGGAGTGTGTTCATTATGATAAGGGACCTGAGGGAGGGTTCTACTGTCTCTAGAAGGATTCATGTCCTCTCTCTGGATACTGCCATGATATCTCCTGCCAGGGATTACTTTTAGCCTAGATAATGGAGATAGTTCTGAAGAGCAAATAATTTCCCTTTGAAATGCACTAGATTACACTAAATGGGTATACTATCGAACTAGGTTCCAGCTCACTCTTAACTTACTCCATTCAAACACAGCAGTGGAGGAAGAGAGTAAGTGTAGAGGTAGAGGGAAGGAATGGGGAGTGGCAGGAAGTGACATCAGACCCCAGGATGTCTCCAACTAATTCGGCCCTTGGCAGCACACCAATGCTCAAGCTTGGTTGCTGGCCAAAAGTGAGTACCTACTGGTATGTACAATAAATTGTACCTAAGAAAAAAATACATAAGGCAGAAACTACTCATAGATATCTGGGGAATTAGCAAACAAAAGCAAGCCAGCCACAATTACCTATCTACCCTAAAAGAACAACTGTGCTAGCACAAGTTCTCTGCCACTGTTAGTGATGTATCTGTTATAAAACAATTTATGATCTGTGTGTACAGAAAAACCTGGATCTACAAATCTACGAGGGAGCAGCGATTGAGCCCAGAGAACAGAGTTTTAGTCTAGGACCTGACTAGCTCCTCAACCCAATGAGCAAATCAGGACCTAAATAAAAACAATGTTTATTAACATGATTTATTGGATAGGTTCTCAACTTTAATGTTGCTGTAACAGTTTTTTGCACTGAATTTTAAACAGAACTGTCAACTATTCAGGCCCAGATCCAGATGCATATGCAAACAGCAGCCCTGGAAGTCTCAAACTATTTTTAAAGGAAGGTTTATCTTAAACCAGCCAAAGCAAGAACATCAGAATGAAGGGTAAAAGTCAAAGGAGACACTTCCTCCTCCTTACAGGGAAGTCTCAAGTTACCATCCTCATCACAAGAAGATCTTCAGTCATGCTGTGAGAAAACTCATCAAGTCAGGATGGATCAGCATAATCAGTGCTTGAATGCAGCCTGCTGTTGCATTTACAGCAAAAATCCACCAGGTGGCATAGTGAAATGCTCACAAGAAAACTGGATGGGGCCCCTTTATACCCTTTAAAGGGTATATATAAATGTGGTGGATGGCATCCAGCCATATCATTGATCAAGAACTAAAATAATTTGGACTTGAAGACAGAGGAAAATCAAGATGTACTATCAGCACTTATTAGCTTCCTTGCTCAGAGCAATTGCCTTTTGTTTTTTATTTCTAAAAAGCATGTTTTGTTCCATGATAAACAAAATCAGTAGATAACCCTGCCTGAAGAATTTGTTTGCTGTCCAAGTGGTTTTTAAAACTGCTGTATTTCATCAGAAGTGAATTCAAGTTCAAAATGTAAAAATACTGAGACTGGCATGACTTTCCAACGGCACAGTGGTGTCAGTTTACAATCTTCACTAATACTAATGGAAACACAGAAAGACATGCTTTCTTTCTCTCTTGCTGTCTCTCTCTCTCTCAGAACATTTTACCTTCTTACTGTCTTAATTTCAGTCTTTACAAAAAGCATGCAAGGTCAAGTAGATACAGGTATCTTGAGACATCATTTATCACTTTCATCTGCACTGTACTTCGTACTTCCTTTTGGTAGAAAATTCACGTCTGCTTCATCATCACAGGAATGTGAATCAGTCTTCATTTTCATCTCTAAGGTATTGAGAATTCCTTCAAAAACTTCCTAAGTGTCCATACTGTTCTGAACATTTTACCATGGCAGGTTGTCTTTTATAAGCTGTTATTTTTTTAAATAAACTGACCTTTTATTAGTATTTTATAGTTCAAGTACATAAAAAGCTGACTATCCAAAAATAGGGGAGGGAGAATTATGTAATTTAATAGTCAGGGAAAACTGCTCTCATTGGACACCTGCAATAGTAAATCAATACACAAGTATAGTCTTGAATCAGAGTCCAAAAGGGCTAAAAAAGCGATTAGTCTAGGCATAGGGCCACGTACTGATGTAAAGAAAGGTTAATTAGGATATCATTAGTATTACAAGAACCACACATGATATTAATGATTATTAATATCATATGTAGCTCTTGTAATACAATTTAAATTAGAAGGTCCGAACAGTCAGTATGACCCCTCTTGGGGTACCCAGGCACCTCACCAACACTTGCCCCTAGGATGAGAAAGTCTTGTCTGTGCCCGCTGTGGTTCAGGTCCCTGACTCCACAGGCCACAGGGAACACCAGCACTAATTTCCAGGCTTCTGCAGGCCTCATGCTCGCTATACAGGTCAGCAATAGACACACCAACCCCTGAGTCCTCTGAGCCTCCCTCTGGAGCGCCCAGCCAGTTCCATTGAGCACCCGCAGAACTCTCATATTTGTTACTCCCACAGGAATGGTACACACCAGCTTGCAAGAGTCAACTCCACATCACCACTCTACTTAACACACAGCACTTACATATACAGGGAAAACAAGAATAAGTTTATTATCAAAGAACAGACAGTCAAGTGATAGAGAGTGAGAATATTGGAAACAAATGGTTACCAATATAACAAAATCATGACATGCTTTCTAGAGACTAAGCTTAACTAACATGGCATTCCCCTATACCCTAGTTTACCCTAGGTCCTTTCTTCAGCGTTTACAGTTTGGCTGAGACATCTTATAAGAAGAAAAGGAGTACTTGTGGCACTTTAGAGACTAACCAATTTATTTGAGCATAAGCTTTCGTGAGATGAAGTGAGCTGTAGCTCATGAAAGCTTATGCTCAAATAAATTGGTTAGTCTCTAAGGTGCCACAAGTACTCCTTTTCTTTTTGCGAATACAGACTAACACGGCTGTTACTCTGAAACCTTCTTATAAGATTAAGTCCACTGGCAGCTCATCCTCACAGAATGAAGGAATACGTGGAGGTTCATCTGCATCCCAGATATAGTTTCAGAAGTTCATTGTCTTATCCCTAAATAGGATAACTCCTGCTGTTTTGTTTCTTCCTCCGGCTTATGGATTCACATTTTGCTTAGACTGTAAACAGGTATTCACTGTGAGCCACACACCTACTTAGTTTGCATTTGACCTGCCAGAGTAAGGTAAGCATCTCTTCTCCCCTGCCTGCCAGGAGTATATGGATCATCTTTTGGTGACCCGTCTTAACTTACAGACCTAGAGAATCGGAATGACTTATTTTTAGTTTTTAATGACTTATTTTTAATTACTTATTTTTAGTTTACGGGAAATAAAACAAAAATTCTGGATGTAAGGACAAGGTACAAGCAACAAAGAGCTCAGAGAAAGCACAGAAGTAATGAAGAAGCTTCCTGTTTAAAAGGATGAGGTAAAATGTCCACTTACGAAGACTTCCATTGAAAATCTGAAGCATATGTTAAGGGGCCTGAACAGTACTCTTTTACAATTACTGAACCCTGTGTGAAGAGAAAATGATATTTTCCTCGAATACTGGTGGGAAACATGACATTTACAATGTTTAAAAACTTGTGCTGTCTCCTGCAAGCAGATGCGATGATGTATAAGGACTTAAGAAGTGGTTAAAAAGTATGTCACAAAACCAAAACTTCCTAAGTGAAAGTTGTAAGTTTAATTTAAGAAACTGAATGGAAGGGAAAAAACCCTCTGGATTTCCAGCTTGTTTATAATAACTTTCCACTACTCATTTTCATGACACAAGGAACTATGAATTAAGGAACAAACTGTGAGCACTGTTCTTACAATGGAACTGACTTTGGGAGCAGCTCTGTGCAGTTTTAGCGTTAGAGGCCCAAACCTCAAAACGGCATAGGTTCCTCTCATTGAAATCAATGGGATTTAGGCACCTCTGAGGATCTGATCAGAGTCATCAAAGAAAAACGCTCACCAGACTCTGAAGACACCTTTGCCAATGTGCCATGTTGCAGGAAAAAAGGCCCAGTCTCCCTGTAAAGACAGGTGATGGGGTTCGCTTCATCTCAGAGGACATCAGTAAATAGGTGGATCATTGTTTCCATTATGGAAGGACATTGCACCAACTGTAACCATGGACGTGGTCAGCTACCCATTTGTCCCCCTTCACCACAGGAACGAGGAGAGCCACACATAAAGGATGCCTTCTATGCACAGATCGGGGAAGGCGGTGATGGTGGGAACAACACTAGTCCAGAAATTGTACTTCTTATCTCTCCATTTTCTCCTCAGTTGAAGGCTGCATATGTACATTAAACTGGGGGAAAGATCTGACCTCATAGGTTTTGGTATAATATTTATTAATACTTAGTGACAAAGAATCTGCAGTAATATATTGTGACACTACACCCCATCTTCGTCATAGTAATATTATGATGATATGATTATGGCGTAATTATGAGGCATTTTGTACAAGGTGTCGTTGGAAAAGTTATGATTATCTTATTATGTACCTGTACTTACTATGTACCTGTATTTCAAATGTAGTACCTGTGTGACACCCACTAGGCAAGAGGCTTCCAGTCTAGATAGCTGGCTGTGAAGGGCCTATTCAAGGTAATGGACCATTAGGAAAAACAACAGATCTTAGGAGAAGCTTATCCCCCACCTGTGAGCCTTCCTCAGAATGCTCCAGACAGCCTGTAAGTAATGGCTGCTATGACTCTGCAAGGGCATGTGACCAGGGCACATGACTCTGGACTCCATTTTGGGTGTCTATATTTTTCCACAAACTGGTCTGGGAACTGGTTTTGGAACAAAGGGTTCCCACCATATGCTAAAGCTATATAAGGCAGGGAGTGACATCATCTGCTGTTCTTCACTCTCCCACAACTCAACACCTGAGAGAAGCTCCTAAGGAAAAGGAATTGGAACTGGGGTGGAGATCCAAAGCTGCAAAGCAAGTGCAAGCCTCCTTGTATCATCAATCAGGGTGAGATTGTTGATTCAAATCCTATCCTCCTAGTATGTTAAACTTAATTTACATTTTTGTTTCTTTACTAGGTAATCTGCTTTCATCTGTTCGCTATCATTTAAAATCTATCTTTTTTGTAGTTAATAAACTTATTTTATGTTTTAAATCTAAACCAGTAAGTTTGGAGTGAAGTGCTTGGGAATCTTAGCTCAAGGAGCAGGAGTGTTGTATTTCCTCTCCACATTGAGGGAGGGGAGGAACTCTATGAGCTTACGCTGTGCAGTTCCCTGTGCAGCGCAAGACAGTATAATTTTGCACTGATACTCCAGAAGGGGGTGGGGGATGCCTGGAGAGCTGAGAAATTGGCTGGTGTCTGTCTGTTCTCAGGTAACCCAGTTTGGGTGTGTGGTGCAACCTGCTGTGGTGCTGGGTGATAACAGGGCCTGGGTGAGGCTAGCTGTGTCCCCAACCCAGCTGTGTGTCTTAGAGGGGCGCAGTGGTTCCCACAGCTCCCAGACTGCACCCCAGGGTAACAACCCATCACATACATATTTATAGATACATTTCCACATGGTGATTGGAATTTAGCCACACTACCTTATCTACCACTTATTAAGAGAAGTCAGTTGAACAATATATTCCTGTCTTTCATAACTTAAAATGGAACAAACACAGAACATCTAAATGAGCGTAAACAACTTACTTGTTCATTTTTGGTCAGTCTGGTTTTGTTATGAATGTCTGATGTAACCAGGTTGAACCCATGTCTCTCCGACAAGATTCTCAAAAGCAAAACCACAGTTCGACTCCCACACTTTCCAACTCTGTTGTACACCACTTGGCTAGGAAAAGGAAGTACCTAGATAAAGATTGAAAAGAAATGCAGTGAGCACACTGGTCTTTCCATTTCTAGAATACATTTGCTGTGACTCAAGAGATAAAGATTTCCTGAGTATTACACATGTCCATGTCCAGATCAGAAGTGTTCCATTCCACTAGCAAGCTATAAACACAGTTAGATTCTTTAGAATATTAATGGGAGGCTTGATAACTCAGAAAACGGTGATGGGATATAGAGACTCCGCCAATGAGGTTCCAGTTTAATATTCTAGTACAGGCCAGTCGTGACACAGACATATCACTGCTTGATGGCTTCTATTTAAATGAGTTCATGGGCTTAAGCTGGTTGCTTGTACCCACATCACAAAACACATCATCACAATTAGCACCCTTGCTAACTGTCTCAGTAGAGACAATGCAGACTGAATGGTTATGGAAAGTATGCTACTTCTGGACCTGGTCTTTTTGAGTCAGCGTTGACATATTTTGAAAGGGCAACGTGAAGGAAGATGTCATGGATAGAGGCCTTCAGATGCCAGAGCTATCAATCTGGCACCTTTCACCAGCACTAAAATTCATTAACCGTTTTTTTAAATTAAGAGAATAAATCTTCTAAAGAGACATTATGTATGAATCATGCCTTGACAGCTAAGTTAAAAACAGAGTTCAGTTGGTTCCAATTCAAAAATGGATTACTTGACCCACCACACAACACTGTTTATAAAATGACATCTCTCTAAATAAGTAGATAACTCAAATGAATTTAAGTGTCAGCTAATTAGATGGGTCAACAAACTGGCCTCATCGACCCTCCCAATAAACAACCACCAGACTCCTTCTGCTGTTGTACAATTTGAGTACATTTTACACTCCATTTCTGACCAACTTGATCCCACAGGAATTACTCAGACAGAATGTCCAACCATATTTTAACACTAGTTTAAAAATGCAGCCTTTGATGGAAAGATCATGTGGTAGTAAGTGTTTGCTGACTGGTGGCTTTTCGAAGTCATATTTTTCATTTTTGTCAGTTTAATTTTTAATGTTTTGAATGATTTTTGGCCATATTTTTATATAATACAAAAGGTTTTAAGTATGGATTCAAAACAAGCAAGGGAATCATGAAATCCAGATAGGTAAGGAAGAACATTTCAGATCCAAGTCACATGGGGAAAGACAATAATTTGGAAATCAAAAATGGCAAGAATGAAGGAATGATTATTCCCTCATTTGTGTCCACACTGACACTGAAGTCCTTATGCTGATCTGAATTGCACCCATAGCCACAGGAAATGTTGTATTGATCTACTGATGTCTAATATCGAGTATATTTTAAAGTAACATAAGAAATAAATATTAAGCACTCTGTTTTATATTCTCAAAGCTATTTATAGTCATTAACTAACGTCTTTGAACAAGTTAGGTATTTTAGAACAGCAAATATGCTTCAGAAAAAACAACTACTATGTACCAAACCCTGAATTCGTTGTGAAAACCTCACCGTGGAAGCTTAGCAGTAACTAAATTAAGTACTGCAAATTTGGCCATATTTCCCCCCCAGAGCTATATAATATAAAATGGATTTAAGTATGAATTCAAAGCAGCCAAGGAAATCATGAGATCCAAATAGCTAAGGAAGAACATTTCAAATCCAAGTCACATGAGGAAAGACAATAAATTTGGAATTCATAAATGGCAAGGACGAAGGAAGTATGGTAATAAAAAGCTGATTTTTTTTAAAAAAAGAGAAGATGCAGCAAAATCAGGAAATCCCCACCATTACAATGAACAAAGTGAGAAATCATGGCAAGAACCATAATTTCGACTAGAGGTAAGGTCAAATGGTATTGAAATTCTGAAATATTGAATAGCTGGAATCCTAGCTACATGAGGGGAGAGTAGCTCCCCTGAGTTGGCGGGGATAGAATTCACCTCCCCAACAAATCTGTGTTCCACCAGCACAGAGCCTGAATACTTAGCCTTTGTGTGGGCAGAGGGGAATCCACCCTTAGCTACTCATTTGGAGAGAGGTATTAATCATGGTCAGTGCATGAACCGCCAGCTGTGGGACGCTAGTCCCCAGACCCACCCCTTCTCACCGAGGCCCCACCCTTTCCGCGCCCCCTGCCGGAGCCCAGAGGGCCCCCTCCATTGCAGCTGCCGGACTCTGCCCCAGCCTCGGAGCGCCCCCAGCTCCCTCCTCCAGCCCCGGAGCGACAGGTGGGAGGGTGGAGAGACCCAAACCGGGGCCATCCCACAGGGGGACTGGAGCCACGCCAAGCAGGAGGGGGACTGGGGACGGAGCATGGGCGGGGTCACGCCTGGCTGTTTGGGGAGGCACAGCCTCCCCCCAGCCTATGATATCCACAGCCCATGGTATTAAGGGAAGGAAACAGTTGATGAATATCTCAATTAATAGTAAGGCAAGCGAGAGAGTTCCCTGTTAGGATACACTTTAGCTCCTTAAACAAAATCATTTTGTATATTACATAAATATCTGCAACAAGCTCTTTCCCAGTATTCATATCTATACTAGTGCAGCTGTTCAAGGAAAGAAAAGAAAACATACTGGATATCATTTAGCTAGCCAATTTTAGGGGTTTTTGTCAACAACAAAATGAAGACAGACAACACTGGCCGAAAGCTAGTTCTGAACTGAAAATCTTTTAAGTAGCATATATCCTGCCATAATTTAGAATGTCTTTTTCGTTCAAATGCCACCAGAGTCTTAATCATTTGTTTCAATTATACTTTACTGTGACCCAAAAATAACAGCACAGCTTTCTTTCTGCTGTCCACACTTCCCTCATGCTAATCAGGGTAGAAATCTACATTTTTACAACACAAAAAAACAGTTTTCATTGCTAGGAGGATCTGTCAATACTAGCTTTGCATGTATTCAGCAGTTCTGGTTTTTCCAACCTGGTGAAAACAGGTTCATTTCTTTTCCTTTAACACCCTTTCATAAAGTGTACGCTCATTTTGCCTTTTCTCTTTTAACAAGCCTTCCAGTTTCCAACCCTGTTCAGCTGCCCTTTGGCAGTTCCTTAATGGCAGTGAAGGCAAAATCAATAAAGCCTGGTTAGTTGCCTCTACTATTTCTACTGTGCCTTTCTTATCTGGGATCTAAAGCATTACCTCCAACCTGCATCTCACCTCCATCTGAGTTCCAAATGTCTGTTTGAACATGGTGCATCGAAGAACACTGCAACATACCTTTATTCTTTAAGCTATTACAGGTGACCTACGGCTCCCTGAATTCTGATATTTCTCTTGACTCAGTCAGCTGTCAAGGAACACTCATGAGAAAAAACGCGATACTACTGGCGTGCTTTCTGCAGCACAACTAAACCTGACTGCCCCACTCATCTTCTGAGAAAAGGAGGCCTAGCAGAACCGATGAGAAACTCTGTTCTCTCTCTCCTGTGGACAGAGAATTTTGGTATTACAACCACATGCATTCTAACTTGTCAACAGCCAAATATTTATTAAGGAAAACTGGAAGAAAAAAAAAGCAGTAGGATAAAACACACAAGTGTCAAAGATTTTAATGGAGTGTCACCAATGATGACTTGGATATTGTCAAGTCCACTTTATAGAGTTAGACGAAAGGATAGCTATTCTGTAACAGAGACAGATCCTAGTATAATTGCACTTAAAGTGTACCTATGAGACCTGGAAAGTGCAAAACATGAGTGGTACTCATCAATGTTACAGGTAGATTGTAAACTCTTTGAGGGCAGGGACTGTCTTTATACTCTGTGTTTATACAGCACCTCACACAACGGGATCCTGGCCCGTAACTAGGCCTTCTAAGATCTACAGCAGAGGTCCCCAAACTCTGGGGCCCGGAGGAACGTTCAGGGGAGAGGAGGGATGTGGGGAGGAAAAGAGGGAGGGAGGGCCACCCAGCCCTGCTCCGCCCCGTCCCCTGCTCTTTTCCGGCCCCACCCCCAGCCCCTGGCCCCGTGCCTGACTTGGCCTCACCCTTGGTGCGGTTCCGCCCCTGGCCAGGGGCCCGGCTGCCTGGCTGCAGCTCCAGTCCTAGCCCTGCCCCCCCTCCAGCCTCAGCCCCTGGCTGAGGCTCCAGGCCTGGCACCACACCCACCCCAAGCTGTGGCCCCAGCCTTGGCCGCCTTATCCCTGTCCATACCCTCCCAACCCCCTGAGCCGCAGCCCTGCTCCTGGCCCTGGCTCCGGGGGAGGGACAGGAGGTGCAGACACAGGGAAGGGGGGGCCCAACCCTCAAATGTTTGGGGATCACTGCTCTACAGTAATACAAATAATCAACAACAACAGTGTAAAATAAATTAGGTGCATAGTTTGTGCATGCCTGTGTGGCTGGCACAAACTGTCCTTTCAGCTAAAACCAACTCTGGCTGAAATCAAGGTATAGCTCAAACAACTGCTACATAACTATGCAAGAACAGTATCGTTTAGCGACCTGATGATTGAGGCAATAAATGAAAAGGCAGATTGCACTGTTGTTCTCCACAGTGCCAGCTCACACCCCCAGGGGAGTCACAGTTTCATCTGATGTGGGGGATATTGGGTGTGCTGCTAAATCTGTTTTATAGAATTATTTTTATATTATATCATGGTTCTGTAATGGCTTCTGTTAAGAAACCAGGGTTGAGAGACTGGTGTTCCAGTGTAACTTGCTGCAAATTTACATGTGTGCGCTAGAGCAGTTACTACTTGGAAGTCTGAACTATGCCAGAGTCAAATCAGGTGGGAACAGTGGTACTGTACTCCATTTCAAGTACACATCTAATTTATTAGATTAGTAATTTCAGGCCAATGAGTTCAGCCCTTTGTCTCCTTTAGAAAAAGTACCTTAGGCACTCACTCAAGAAAAAAACTTGTTATTACAAAAAAACAAAAAGGCTACAGTAAAATATTTCAAGATACAGGGCTACATCTTTGACTCTAGCCAAGATGTGCCCAACATAGGAACAAGGCAGAGGGTTGGGGGAAGGCATCCACTTTCCCAATCCTGCGGCCAGTTTAGCCTGTGGTGTATCAGTGTTCTGCCAGCTGCGGATTGCCAGAAAAAGCAGTGGGGGACAAAGGTCTGGCCCAGATTAATTATTTTTAGGCATTTGTATGGCATTCATCAACGTAGTATCCAAGCACCTAGTTGATCCCAGTCAGAGAAGCAGAACAATTCTTCTAATTGAAAGCAACTCTCCAGATTAAATCCTGGACGCCCCATCATCCTAGGCACTGGCACCCTGACAGCAGGATTGTCTGGCTATGTAGACTCCCTCCTCAGGCCCTACGCTACCAGCACTCCAAGCTATCTTCGAGACATCACTGACTTCCTGAAGAAACTGCAATCCATTGGTGATCTTCCAGAAAACACCATCCTGGCCACTATGGATGTAGAAACCCTCTACACCAACATTCCACACAAAGATGGACTACAAGCCATCAGGAACAGTAACCCTGATAATGTCACGGCAAACCTGGTGGCTGAACTTTGTGACTTTGTCCTCACTCATAACTATTTCACATTTGGGGACAATGTATACCTTCAAGTCAGCGGCACTGCTATGGGTACCCACAAGGCCCCACAGTATGCCAACATTTTTATGGTGGACTTAGAACAACGCTTCCTCAACTCTTGTCCCCAGTGCCTCTACTCGTGCTACATTGATGACATCTTCATCATCTGGACCCATGGAAAAGAAGCCCTTGAGGAATTCCACCATGATTTCAACAATTTCCATCCCACCATCAACCTCAGCCTGGACCAGTCCACACAAGAGATCCACTTCCTGGACACTACAGTGCTAATAAGCGATGGTCACATAAACATCACCCTATACCGGAAACCAACTGACCGCTATACTTACCTAAATGCCTCCAGCTTTCATCCAGACCACACCACACGATCCATCGTCTACAGCCACGCTCTAAGATACAACCGCATTTGCTCCAACCCCTCAGACAGAGACAAACACCTACAAGATCTCTATCAAATGTTCTTACAACTACAATACCTACCTGCTGAAGTGAAGAAACAGACTGACAGAGCCAGAAGAGTACCCAGAAGTCACCTACTACAGGACAGGCCCAACAAAGAAAGTAACAGAACACAACTAGCCGTCACCTTCAGCCCCCAACTAAAACCTCTCCAGGACATCAAAGATCTACAACCTATCCTGAAGGATGATCCCACACTCTCACAGATCTTGGGAGACAGGCCAGTCCTCACTTGCAGACAGCCCCGCAACCTGAAGCAAATACTCATCAGCAACCACACACCACACAACAAAAACACTAACCCAGGAACCTATCCTTCCAACAAAGCCCGTTGCCAACTGTGTCCACATATCTATTCAAGGGACACCATCATAGGACCTAATCACGTCAGCCACACTATCAGAGGCTCGTTCACCTGCACATCTACCAATGTGATATACGCCATCATGTGCTAGCAATGCCCCTCTGCCATGTATATTGGCCAAACCGGACAGTCTCTACACAAAAGAATAAATGGACACAAATCAGACGTCAAGAATTGTACATTCAAAAAGCAGTCGGAGAACTCTTCAATCTCCCTGGACACTCAATTACAGACCTAAAAGTCGCAATTATTCAACAAAAAAAAACTTCAAAAACAGACTCCAATGAGAAACAGCAGAAGTGGAATTAATCTGCAAACTGGACACCATTAAATTAGGCTTGAATAAAGACTGGGAGTGGATGGGTCATTACACAAAGTAAAACTATTTCCCCATGCTTATTTTTTCCCCTACTGTTACTCACACCTTGTCAACTGTTGGAAACGGACCATCCTGATTATCACTACAAAAGTTTTTCTTCTCCTGCTGATAACAGCCCACCTTAATCGATTGGTCTCATTAAGAGTTGGTATGGCAACCCCCATTTTTTCATGTTCTCTGTCTATCTTTATCTATCTTCCTACGTATTTTCCACTGCATGCATCTGATGAAGCGGACTTTAGCGCACGAAAGCTTATGCTCAAATACATTTGTTAGTCTCTAAGGTGCCACAAGTACTTCTCGTTCTTTCTGATGATACAAACTAACATGGCTACCACTCTGAAAAGAGGAAATTCTGTCTCTCTTTCTTAACCACTTTGCAAATTTGACCAAAAAGTGAAAGGAGAAACCAAATGCCCTGATACATGCTAGTAAACCTACTATTTATGGTAATTCACTGTGAAGAGTGATAAGCACAGGATACAGCAGTACACCCTTTAAATTCTACCCTCCCAAAATTACACTCATTCTTGGCAGTAAAGCTTAATGTTGTTTAATATTTGGGGGCCTTCATTTTTACTTCTGAACCGTGAAATCCTAGCACCATCCAAAATACCTTCAGTAGCTGGGAAGTGTTTGGTTATTACCTGGTAAGATCTATTATTCCAGAGGCATTACAAGCTTTCTTTAGCAAGTGAACAAGGGACTTTCTATACCCTTACAGAGGCTAGCCACAGACAAGATCTACACAATATCATAACACATTTCCATTTGGAGCCTAGAGTCCTATGAGTTCATTATCAACATTTCCTACAAAAAGTATTACTTTGTTTAAGCAGAGAATTCTAGCATCTGCAGAACTCCACAGGTGATAGATGTAATGTCTGGTAGTAATAGCTGCTGCTAAGCCTTTCCAAAACAACTGTCCATGACGCTTGACTGGGTAATGTCAAACACTTTTTATTATGTTGAATAACGTTACACAACAGGATCTATGACAGGGAAATAAAAATGTTGTTAGTATATCACAGGACCATAAAACATCCTCTGATTTAAAGACTCAAGTGAGTGATGTTCCGGATTTGCTCATTCATTCCATTCAAAGTACAACAAAGCTTACGGTATACCCTGATTATGTACTTTTAGGGTATGTAAAGACTTCGAGCAGGGGGTGCAATTCCCAGCTTGAGGAGCCATACACTAGCTCTGACCGAGCTAGCACACTAAAAATAGAGGGTAGCCACAGCAGCGTGAGCAGCAGAAGGGGTTAGCCACCCTGGATATGTAGCCATCCAAGACTATGGGCAACTCGGGTATAGCCTTCTTGCTGCTACTGCTATATTCTATTTTTAGTGTGCTAGCTCAATCAGAGCTAGCCCAGGAATTACATTCTCAGCTCGAAGTGTAGACATACCCTTACTTCATCATGCTATGTGGAAGAGAAGCTTGTCATACCATACAGGGACACATACAGCCCTCTCCTTCACAGAAGGACTGGTGCAGTTATTCTACACAAGGCGTTCTGGATGCTTGAGGGCCACACAAGGGATGGATACCCCCTACCCCTGTGTCATGAAGCCCAGCTCTGGCAAAGCCCCCTACATGACAGGGAATGTGAGATGAGCTATGATCAGGCCACGGCTAAAGGTCCATTCTTGCCCCCAGAGGGGAACAGAATAAGAATTTAGGGGGTCATGACCCAGGTACTCTGATGAAGTAATACCCATGGAGGAGCTC
The DNA here is from genome assembly GCF_015237465.2 of Chelonia mydas. Taxonomy (NCBI): domain Eukaryota; kingdom Metazoa; phylum Chordata; order Testudines; family Cheloniidae; genus Chelonia; species Chelonia mydas. The sequence continues at coordinate 109,259,332 of NC_057851.1, read as the reverse complement.
TGTGGCCTTCAGGTAGAGAGGATTCCTTCTGCATTCATGAATCTGCTCAGGGTGCTTAAGCCAGGCACTAAATGTGCGCCACACTGAAGTCTATTTTCACAGGCTAAGCAGAATTGCACTTTGCAATGCGATGAAAAAATAAGGGTTTTCTATTCTACGTGTGGTTCACCATATGCAGAGCTTTACTGTATGTCAGTTCCTCTACAGTTCCAACTAAATCCCCCAACTTGATTATCTATACCCTTGACATTCTTTCAAAACCAAACCAAACCACCCCACACCTTTGTATATTCTTCACCAAAACTCCATGTTTGAATAGTTTTACCACCTAAAGGAAAGTAGAAGTGCAGCCAAGTTGCCTGGTTAATTCTCAGTGTTCTCTCTCTCACGAACACACACGCACGCACACACAAGAAAAACAAGTATATATGTAACCAGGAAGATTCATTGCTGATCAGGTGATGATAGAGAAATCCAACATTTACAGCTGTCATTTTCAGAAACTTGTTTAGGTCACAGGCAGCCAAAATTAAAATGCTTTAAGTAACAATCATTCCATATATGTGTAATTACGCAACTGAAGATAAACTCTAGAGTTTTTAAAAGCTCAGTTTATAATAGACTATGTAAATTTAACAAAAAAAATTACAACGTTTACAGCAAATGGGTAACTTTATCATATATATTTAATGCCCCAGAGGTACATTATTATTGTTAATTTGTTTATTTGTATTACTATAGTATCTAGGAGTACTGTTCCTAGGACCAGGACCCCATTTTGCTGTGTACTATATAACATAGATGCTGTAAGGGATCTTGATATTCCAATGCAGTTTACGTGCAGACATCCACATAGTGAGACTTGTCCTTTTAAAGATGCTCCATATCTCTTTTTTCTGGATTGTCACAGAAAGTCCAAAATCTCTCTTCCTTATAAATAGGACTAAGAGTCTTGACAGGAGCATTTCATTATCACACAGCTCCATACGCGGCAGGGATTGAAACTTCTCAGGACAATCGCTTCAGCTTAGCTTTCCCACCATCACAACAAAAAACAACTCAAAAGGCAGACGGCAGGAGATGGAGGTGGCACCAGTGGAGGAACAAACCTAAGAAGAATTCTCTGGGTACCTCAGTGGAAACAAGGAAACTAGACCATATTTGGACATTTATATTATGATGGTGGTGGTGATTTGGTTACACTTTACAAGATAGTGACTGTAGTTACAGTATAGACTACTCTTATTGTTAGCCCTCTGGTTCCAAGGTCTAGGTACACATAACAAAACACATTAATACTTGAATAATTTTAATACAGTAAGTGCTAGGTCTCGCAGAACTGCCAAAACTTACCAGCAGAGGCACAAATTTACTAGCCCACATAACATAAATGGTAACAAATGTCAACAACCACACACCACACACCAAAAGAGCCTAATTCCATACAGATTTCAGAGTAGCAGCCGTGTTAGTCTGTATCCACAGAAAGAAAAGGAGTACTTGTGGCACCGGAGAGACTAACAAACTTATTTGAGCATAAGCTTTCGTGAGCTACAGCTCACTTCATCGGATCAAATAAATGTATTAGTCTCTAAGGTGCCACAAGTACTCCTTTTCTGATTCCATACAGTATATGGGCAAACAACCCTCTTTGGTGGCTCCATTTCTTTACTGATGAGAGGTTCTAGAAGTTGATGATGGGAATTTCCTCCTTTTAGCTCAGAGCTCTGATATGGGGTCACATAGGGCTCTATATTCACGAGACCATAGAGGGAGAAAGTGAGACGCTTGTAACGGCTATGCCAACAATATGTTGATGACTTTCTGCGTCATATCAGATCTTGCCAGTACAATCTCTCTACTTTCTTGGTGTGCGATTGAAACAGATTGTGAATTAAGGTGATTTAGCTAAAGAATTAAGGAGATGTCAAGGGCTGCATCAGCTCCCTCTTTTTCAAGTTGGTTTGCAACTTAGGGGTTTGTTTTGGACCCTCATCTGCATCTGGAATTCCAGAGAGAAGCTGTAGCTCAAAGTGGTGTTCTTTTCCAATTTGCACTTAGCAAGGCATTCATATACCTCTGTTATGGAAGGCGTTAAAGGCTTTCATCAGGCATTTCTTTGATCTATAGGCAATCCGAGACCTTGTTAAAGCTGGTGGGTCTGGTAGAAACCCTTCATTCAAGCTAAATGGAAGGAGCAATTAAGTTCTTTATGATGTAGGATAGCTGGATAGAATGGAAGCCACTGGCCAAGGCACCAGGCTGCACCAAGGCCAAGCAGAAGCTAAGCTACATGGACTGAGTATTTTTCCTGGGGACTGAACACAAATGCAGGGGCTGGGGAATTGATTCGTTGCAGTTGTATGTGTGTGAGAGCACAAAAAGTCAAGAGAATGCCAACAGACAGTGCAAGAAACAGTGGTGAGCATGGCCTTTGGAGGGAGCAGAGACAGAGTTCCTTGGGGCACAGGACTGGCTGGAAAGGCAGGTGTGGAAATTGTGAGCAAGGAACTGCCTCCTGTTGTTTAAGAGTTGGTAAAGAAATAAGATTACACTAGAGAAATATGAGACTCACTTAATCCATTTCTTTTCCCACTGGAAACAAACCAGCCATTGGGAAATGGCTCAGGCCAAAAATGGGCAACACTTCTCTCTCAAAGATGAACTCTTCAAAAACGGAATATCTCAAAAGCCCTTTTGATCATGAAGCTCCCTTAAACTAATCTTAAGCAATTTGAAAGCATCAAAACTAAAGAAATGCTTAAGTTACAGATGCAGTTTAGAAGTGAATGTAATTGAAACATAAGAAACTCCAAAAGGCCAAAATTAAAACATGGAAGACTGCTTAAGCACTGTCTCCTTTTCCCTGTCTTGAACCACATAGATCCAGTGCATCAGATGCCGTCTTGCTCATTTTCAGGGATAGAACACCTAGCTGCAGGTTGTAGTGACACTGGAACAAAACACAGACTTCTGAAACTAATCAACTTTAAAATAGACTAGACAAGATCTTCTACAGGGGTGAATGAAAATACACCTGAAACCAGAACAGAGCTAGCTAGCTAACCTGCAGAGCTGCATAGACTGCATGGAACATTGAAAATAAAGCACAAAAACAACCAGACCTGATTCTTCTGTTTCCTTTTCATTAAGCAGCAGACTGAGTTGAAAAACAAACTACTTTTTCAAATCAGCATTTCAGATTTTTATTATTACTGGCAGCTAATGCCTTTGGCAGGACAAGTAAAAAAAAAAAAAAAAAAAAAAAAACTTGTAGAGGTCCACTATCCCTAAGTACCGAGATGAATGAAAAACCGAAATACAAAGGACAAATAATACTAGGATACTAGATGCAGCTAAGCTCAAGGTTTCAGATTCTTTAACTTATTAAAAATTGTTTTAAAAGCAACCTACACATTTTTATAGATTCTGTAAGATGCCTTCAACATCTCAAGAAACAAATCCATGCACACATCATCAGAGTTCTGGGAATTCTGCCTGGAAACAAGTGGTCTGACCATATAGCTTAATCCAAAGCCTGTTGAAGTAAATGGAAAGATTCCTATTGACCTCAGATCAGGCCCTCATAAAGGATACTACATGAAGTGTTAGTCTGTACTAGGGCCCTCTAAGTGTTACAGTAATACTAATAATAAATCATACAAACAATATTAATGAATTAGACAAGGATTTTTACAGTAGTCCCAACAGGCAGTTCTCAAAGTCTTGGCTGTACTCTAATCTATATTACCTTGTTCCTTTGACATCTTATGCATGACTGATAATGAAATATGTGATTACATATTATAATTACTAAGGCCCTAAAATTAAGGCTTATTACTGTCCCCATTCAGGCCAACCTGGTGGTCCAACAAGGGCACCCACTCTAGACTCCTGTCTTCTCAGCTGTCACCTCTCTTGGGCAAACACTCATTTTTCCTTCCCTCCTGATTAGGGCTTTTCCAGGCTGCAAAGTTCACTGCCTACATTGTGATATTCTTAGTGAGCCAGGCTGCCTAAACAGGCCAGCGTCTGTGCTCTGCTTTCTCTGTAAAGGCTATGAACAGCTGCTTGTTGATGAAGAATATTGCCAACATGTTGTCTGACTGTACTTGAACACGCCTTGCTTTTATGCATGGAAGAAATCATTTGTAAGCTCTGCGGAGGGCTCTGAGTTCCAAAAGGTTTATATGCATTCTGGACTTCTGTAAAGTCCATGTGTCTTGCACTGTATGCTCGTCCAGATGGGTTCCCCACCCCGACAGGATGGTGCCCATGATCAGTATTCTCTCGGGTGGCGGGTGAGTGAATAGGACTCCCACACCATTTCTGCCACCCTTTTCCTGAAATGTAATTCCTGAAATCATCAGGCAGAGAAGGGGAGCCTGGTGTAATAGCCTCATCTGCGTATGATGATGAGGACCCTGTCTAGAGTTCAGTGTTGCTCCAATAAATTCTATCATCTGTGCGAGTACAAATATGAATCTCTCTTTGTTTACACGGATTCCCAGCAATAGTAGTAGCTTGGATATGGCTGTTGTCACTGATTGGTCCTCCTGATAAGATCTCTCAGTCAATACCCAGACAACGAGGTACAGAAAGATCAAAATTCCCTTGCAGCAGAGGTGAGCTGCCACGGACATCTCTGGGGCTGCAGAAAGGCTGAAAGGAAGTACCTCGTACTGATAGTGATTCAAATGTACAGTTAATCTAAGAAATTTCCTGTGCGCTGGGTGGATCCCTTATGAAGATAGGCATCTCTCATGTCGAGAGCTGTGAAGCAATCTCCTTTGTTCACTGAGGGAATTATTGCTGACACTTCACCATTCTGCAACATATTGCTTGGATGTAGACCGGGGCGGGCAAACTACAGCCCGCAGGCCACATCCGGCCCGCCAGCCAATTTTCTCTGGCCCCCTCCGGCTCCAACACATAGGGGCAGCCAGGGGGCTCTGCACGCTACCCCCACCCCAAACGCCGCCCCCGCAGCTCCCATTGGCTGGGAACTGCGACCAATAGGAGCTACAGGGGCGGCACCTGCAGATGGGGCAGCACGCAGACCCACCTGGTCGCGCCTCCGTGTTGGAGCTGGAGGAAGCTCATGCCACTGCTTCCGGGAGCTGCTTGAGGTAAGTGCTGCCCGGAGCCTGCATCCCGACCCTCTTCCGGGCCCCAACCCCCTGCTCCAGCCCTGATCCGCCTCCCACCCTCCAAACCCCTCTATACCAGCCTGGTGAAGCCTCCTGCACCCCAAACACCTGCCCTCACCCCAGAGCCTGCACCTCCAGCTGGAGCCCTCACCCCCTCCCACACCCCAACCCCTGCCCCACCCAGGATCCCCCTCCTGCCCTCAGTCCCAACCTGGAGCACCCTCCTGCACCCCAAACCCCTCATCCCCAGCCCCACCCCAGAGCCTGCACCTCCAGCCAGAGCCATCACGCCCACACACCCTAACCCCCTGCCCCAGCCCCCTCCCACACCCTAAACTCCTCATTTCTGGCCCCACCCCAGAGCTCTCACCCCCTCCTGAACCCCAACCACAATTTTGTGGCATTCATGGTCCACCACACAATTTCCATACCCAGATGTGGCCCTTGGGCCAAAATGTTTGCCCACCCCTGACGTAGACACTGAGTTGTCAGATCTAGGATAGGTCTCCATACTCTCTTAGATTGGATAGAATCATTTTTCCTGGTATTGAGGAAGTATGGGTTCTATGGCTCCCAGATAGAGAAGTGAAGTTATTTCCCTGAAATAGCATTTCCTAGTGAGAGTGGTCCTGGATGAGGGACAGGAACTCTATGTGACCAATGTTGAGGACCCATCTGTCAGATAGGATGTCCCGCCACTTGTTACGGAAATGGATTAGATGGCCCCCAAATTGAGTACTGGCAGATAAACTTGGCAGTAGAGTTGGTTGGCAGTTCTCAGCAATACTGTCTGTATTGTTTCCTTGCAGACGCTTGGGTTTGGAATGTTGAAGCAGAGGAGCAGTCTGTCTAGTTCTCTGAAGCCTTTCATGCTTCCTGGGAGGCTCGTAGATTCTGTGGTAGAAGAAAGGGAAGGAAGCAGGTCTTTGCCTGTATGGTTGTGGTCTGTGGAACTTTCTCTTGGGTGCTGGTATATAAATCATGGTTGAATGGAAGGTTACCCAAGAATCCTTTAGCCAGTGCAGGGACTTACCCTTTTCTCACTAAAGAGACTGCTCCCTTCAAAAGGCAAGTCCTCTACCCAGGCCCACCAATGGGAGGGGGAGGGGGCTGGCAAAGAGGACAATTGCACAGGGGCCCAGTCAATTTAAAAGGGCCCGGGTGGGCAGCAGGGCTCCAACGCATAGGTGGCGAGTGGGTGCTGAGCACCCACCAGTGGGTCCCTCCTCCCGCCTCCAGCGGTAGGCCTCACCAATCAGCTCATCCCAATCCCCCACAGTGCCTCCCGCCTGCTGCCATCAGCTGTTTGGTGGCGTGCTGGAGGCACTGGGGGGAGGGGGAGGAGCGGGGGGTAGGAAGAGGCGGGGTGGGCCTGGGCGACACATGGCCCAGATGACGGGAGTGGAAGGGGCAGGACCAGCCCCTTACAGCCGCTGAGATGCTGCTCTGCAGCCCTGCACGGCTGCTGCCTGAGAGACAGCCTGGCTGAGGAGGGGACTTCTGCTCCCTGCCTGGGCGCCAGGGTCCCCGGAAGTTGAACCGGGCAGGGAGCGAAAGCTGCCTCCTCCCCAGCCAGGCACTCTCAGGCAGCTGCTGGGCAGTGCTGCAGAGCAGCGACCGGGAGGGGCCGGCGTAAAAAGTGGCTCCCTCCTGCTCCCCGCCTGGGCTCCTGCCCATCAGGGAGAGCGACAGAACGTGCCAGGAGGGAAGAGGCGCAGCAGGAGGACAAAGTCCCCCCCACCCTGCAGGTAACTTGGGACAGGGAGAGCGCGGTGGCCCTGGGCTGGGCACAGGGAGGGGGGAAGGGACGGGGACACATGACCTGACCTTTAGATCGTGGCCCCCTCAGGGGAGGGGGTGGAACAGGGGTGGGAAGAGGTGGGGTGCGGGTGGGGCATTGGGGGAACGGGCCTAGGATGGAGCAGAGGGTCAAGCACCCTCCAGGAAATCTGGAAGTCGGCGCCTATGCTCCTAGTCATGTGCGGGTTGGTTCCGGTGGCAAAGGCAGCCGGGCAGGAATGTGGAAGCCCTGGCCATGCCGGAAGAGCCAGCACCTCACTGGGCACCAGTGGGGGCCCATTGACTGTTCTGCCCTGGGCCCCGGAGTTGCTGTCAGCAGGCCTGACTGTACCATGGACTGGACTTCTCTCAGGAACCCAGAGGACTGCGGTGGCCATTGAATAGGAGGCTTTATCAGCTCCACCAAGTGCGGTCTGCAGCGATGATCTTGCAATCAGCTTTCCTTCTTTGATGGGCACTTCAAACTGTCCTCTAAATTCTTGTGGGATTTTAATTGAGAATTCTGTGAATTTACTGTAGTTCACAAAATTGTACTTGGCCGTTAGTGCCTTACAATTTGCTATTCTGAACTGCAGGCTGGTGGAAAAGACTTTTCAACTGAAAAAGTCGAAACACTTAGCTTCTTTGTCAGAAGGGGTAGACAATTGTCTAGTCTCTGCTCTTGTCTAGTCTCTGCTTCTCTCCGATGCTGCCTGGACCACCAGTGCATTTGGAGTTGGGTGAGTACATAAAAATTCTAGCTGCTTGGCAAAATATTATTTCTCCATTCTCTTGTGGGTAGAAGCACATGTGGCTGGCATGTGCAAGACCACCCCTGGTGGTTCCATGATGGCCTCATTAATAGGCAAGGCTACTCTGCTGGGTCCCACATTCTGTAACATGTCTAAGAGTTCGATGGAGAAGAAGGACTTCTTGCACTTCCTCTAATGTGATTTGGAGCTTTTCTGCTACCCTTTTTAGTAATTCCTGAAATCATCAGGCAGAGAAGGTGAGGCACATGTAATTGCCTCATCTGGGTATGACAACGAGGACCCTGACAGATCAGTGGTTCAGGAGCTTCCTCCGGCTCCTCCTCCTCCTCCGTTGTCTCGTGAGGAGGTTCTACTTCCTCCATGTAAAGAGAGGCATGATGCAAGTCCCTTCTAGAACATGTTAATTTGATGCAACAGATGTATGCCAGTAGGGCCAGTGGAAGGGGTCAAATGGGGGTTAGGGTCGTCCCCAAGCCTTAGGGTACCAATGTTCCTGTAGAGCTTAAACTACTTGCTGAGATCTCAGTGGAGCCCATGAGACTCTGGACACCCTTTCCGGACTGAGAGCTTGCACGTCAGTGGGGAAGGTGACATTCCTTCACCAGTTTCTGAGTCCTCAGATGAAAAGGTGGGATTGTGTTCCCTGGGTGGTCCAATGGTACCAGATGCTTAGTATCTCTGCGAAGAGTAGATATTGGAGGGTGAGTTTCTGCAGACAGACAGACACAGTACCTTCAGTTTAGTGAGACCTTGACTTGCAGAAGGTCTAGGGGAAGGACACTCCTGAATAGATGAAGTCAGAATTTCTCTAGAGACGATAGGGCCCAAAAGGATCCTGCATGACAAGGATGTCTTGTTAAGTGATGTATTTGTCCTCTAATGAGGGGGGAAAGGGTTCCTCTCTGGCTACACAGTCAGAGACAGCTTAGAAATAGGTCTTGGTGCTGAGGACTCCTTAGTAAAACATCCTGATACTGTAGGTTTCAGATGCAGACAATGCTTTTTCCTTCAACGGTGTCTTGGATGGTACTGGTGCAACCGATGGTGCCAGTTTCGCAGCAGACTTTCCTTTTGAAGCTGAGATTTTGGTACCAGGCTCTGAAAATAGCTGTTGTGATATTGCAAAGCAAAGTCCCAGTGGATTTGTAAGAGGAGGTTCCCTTCTTAGGAGAGGGTTCAGACAGATAGAATTTTATCCCTCTTCTGGCGAGTGAATTTTCCCCATGTTTTTATTTGGAGGGAGAAGGAGGAGTTACTCCTACCCCTCCCAGAAGCAGTAATGGAGGCCACAGAGCCTGGTGGAGCACTCTGTGACCCCGCAGCCCAATGTCCAGTGTGTGTGTGGGGGGGGTCTTTCGGGCCCAGATCAGACCGAGGTTTCACTGCTTTGTCGACGAGGAACCTCCACAATCAGTACTTATGTGCCTCATGGGCTCTTGAGGGAAAAGACTGGCAAATTGAGCACTTGGAGGGAAGGCTGCAGAGGCAGCAGACGTGGTCATTGCTGATCAGGAAGGATTGGTGGAAAGAGGCACAATTTTTAAAGCCTGGGTTCTAGGGCATAATCATCTTGAAGAGAATGGATTGGGGGTTGGGGGAATACCCCTAAATCTAACTGTACTAAATGACTATTAAAACTATTATCCTAACTAAGCAAACTGACTTAATTATTTACATATAAATCCATGAAGGAATCAAGTGCTGAACACTAGAGTGTCTTTCTCACACCTGGGGCGGTGGACGGGAACAAGGGAGGTGGTCAGTCTGTGCTGCCACATGCTTTAGTCTGAAGCATGAGGGGTGGGGGGGAACTGTGCATGCATGGACCAATGGACACTCCTGGCAAAAATCTTCCTAGGTCAGACTCGTGGAGCAAATGTGCACCCGCAATGGAATACAGATAGGGACCCTCACTCAAAGAATTCAGCATCATCGCCATCAAGGCTCTGCACAATTCTGACCATCCACATGACATCTCTAGTTTTCATTCTTCATCGCACCTTAGAGTATGGCCAAGCCAAAAGTTCAAAAAAAGTCAGGCCAGCAAGAATCAGCAATTTAAGAATAAGATTTTTTTTTTAATAATTTTTTATTTTTATTTATCTTCTGGTTTCTGAGCCTTTAGTGTACATTCATTTTTTGTTTTCAAGCTTTTCTCTGCAACCATGAGGGCTAGAAACTTTACATGAATATCTCATGATATTTAATAATCACTTAATTCCAGCAGCTGAAGCTGTAAGAACAGTATCAAACAATATGAAACTGGTGCTAAAAACCAGAAGAGTTGGCAACATTCACCTTATACTCTGCTAATGTAGCTCATGTTCCTACTCCCACAAGTTGCCCTGAAGCTTTTTTTATGCGACCCCTATGCCACAAACATCCTCAGGATAAATGATTCTCTACAAAGTTAAGTTTATACAGAATGGGCCTCAATTAGCTTTAGTGTCCTCTGACATTTGTATAATCAAGGTGGTTCTGCTTTATTATATTTTGTTTTTACACAGCATTTTGTGAAGTTATGTATTACTAATACTGATGAATCTGATACTGTAATTTAATCCCTTCCTGGATACAGCCATACATTGTTATATTTTATTATTATTGATGGATGATTTAAGAAGAAACAGCAGAGGAAAAGGGACATATTGGGGAGGCCTGCAACAGCAAAAAATAATCTGAAAAACACATTTCCACAACATTTGAATATGTGCAAGACATCTTAGCGGGTGAACAGGAATAGAGTAATTATATCACGTATGAGTTACACCTTAAGGTTCACTGATATATAGAGCTGTCAAGCTTTAACAAGGAGGATGTGATATTTTGGATAATTATTTAGATACAGTATGCAATGTAACAAAGAAAGACTAAAATGTTTCATAACAGCCTTTGATAATGTAATGATACTTCTGTATGAAACACAATATGCTATTGGAGAGTTTAATGTATTACTTGTTATACATAAACTCTAACCATATATTTGCACAGTGGGGACACAATGCAGATTGGGTCTGTTCATACTATCAGAACACAAATAATAAATATGAAGTCTTTTGAGCAAAAACAGAAACAAACATTTAATAAGCATCTGTGAAAGATTTCACATCAGAAATCAAATGGTCTACATTAGGGGCTACTGATGTTCTCATGCACAGAAACTGAATGCCCTATTGCAAAATTCTCCTATGGATAAGCCTCTCTGTTCCAAAGGCAGTAATTTCTCAGAGTTAGTAAAGAAGTGACACGGTCCCTCACTAGAGGCTCTTATGTAAATTAAGTTGTGATGGGATAAGAGGGAAGATTCTTGCATGGATTGAGAACTGGTTAAAAGATAGGGAACAAAGGGTAGGAATAAATTATAAATTTTCCGAATGGAGAGGGGTAACTAGTGGTGTTCCCCAAGGGTCAATCCTAGGACCAATCCTATTCAATTTATTCATAAATGATCTGGAGAAAGGGATAAACAGTGAGGTGGCAAAGTTTGCAGATGATACTAAGCTGCTCAAGATAGTTAAGACCAAACAGACTGTGAAGAACTTCAAAAAGATCTCACAAAACTAAGTGATTGGGCAACAAAATGGCAAATGAAATTTAATGTGCATAAATGTAAAGTAATGCACATTGGAAAAAATAACCCCAACTATACATACAATATGATGGGGGCTGATTTAGCAACAACTAATCAGGAAAGAGATCTTGGAGTCATCATGAATAGTTCTCTGAAGACGTCCACGCAGTATGCAGCGGCAGTCAAAAAACCAAACAGGATGTTAGGAATCATTAAAAAAGGGATAGAGAATAAGACGGAGAATATCTTATTGCCCTCTTATAAATCCATGGTACGCCCACATCTTGAATACTGCATACAGATGTGGTCCCCTCATCTTAAAAAAAGATATACTGGCATTAGAAAAGGTTCGGAAAAGGGCAACTAAAATGACTGGGGGTTTGGAACGGGTCCCATATGAGGAGAGATTAAAGAGGCTAGGACTTTCCAGCTTGGAAAAGAGGAGACTAAGGGGGGATATGATAGAGGGATATAAAATCATGAGTGGTGTGGAGAAAGTGAATAAGGAAAAGTTATTTACTTGTTCCCATAATATAAGAACTAGGAGCCACCAAATGAAATTAATGGGCAGTAGGTTTAAAACAAATAAAAATAAGTTCTTCTTCACTCAGTGCACAGTCAACCTGTGGAACTCCTTGCCTGAGGAGGTTGTGAAGTCTAGGACTATAACAGGGTTTAAAAGAGAACTGGATAACTTCATGGAGGTTAAGTCCATTAATGGCTATTAGCCAGGATGGTTAAGGAATGGTGTCCCTAACCTTTGTTTGTCAGAGCGTGGAGATGGATGGCAGGAGAGAGATCACTTGATCATTACCTGTTAGGTTCACACTCCCTCTGGGGCACCTGGCAGTGGCCACTGTTGGAAGACAGGATACTGGGCTGGATGGACCTTTGGTCTGACCCAGTATGGCCATTCTTACGTTCTTAAGAGTCAACTATTGTTCGAGTCTCCTGAGGTAGGTCAGTATATGCATTATTGCCCAAAGATTTATCTACTGATGGCAGTTGTCTGGTTTTAATTTGGAAGTCTTTTTGTACTTTTCCCCACCCGTATCATTCAATTACCCATACAGTGATATTCTGTATTGCGTGTTAATCAGGATGCATGCAGAAAAGGGACAATCCTTCATCTTCACTATTTCGGGGAAGAACGGAATAAAATAATTTCCTGTCTACAAGATTCTACCTACAAAAAACAAAAACAAAATAAAAAGTGCAACTAACAGAACATAATTCTCCAGTACTCAATTCACACTTTCAGACTACCAACACTACAGTTAGTCCAGGTTCACATATTTATCTTTGGAGACATATGGCTACACCTGAGTGACTACAAAAATGAGCTTGTGAGGTTTCTCCCCAGCAGTGCGCTCACAAGTATTACAGTACTCTATCTTTCAGCAGATAACATTACCATAGGGCTCTGTCTCATTTATATATGGTGGTAGAATATCATCCAGAATTATGAGTTTTTTTCTTGAAATACTGTAATTGATGGATAACAAAAAGATAATTTAAAAGACTCTTGTACAAGTGTACGTAAACAGCATAAAATATCCAGAATCATAGTTTCTGGGATTTCAGCAGTTAATTTAGATATTTTCACTCAAAACCTTTTGGGAGGATTCAGATTACAAATAAACTTTTGTACCATTTTTCTAACACGCAGCACTTTCAGTTATTCCATTTGTTCAATCTACTGCTTATCAAACTTCACAAACTAATTTGTATAGTCTCCTAGGTGTACACCAGTACTTCAAAATGTGAAGGATGGGTTTGCGTTAAGGCACTGGATTGGAATTCAGGAGTTCTGGTTTCAGTTTCAGGCTGTTAACAGACTCTCTGTACAACCTTGGGCAAGCCACTATGTCTTAGTTCTCCATCGATAACAATCGGATTATAATACTTTCCCACATTACAGGGTGTTGCGAGGATCACTTCATTAATGTTTGTCAGACACTCAGACACTATCAGGATGGGCGTCATGTAAGGACATAGATAGATAGTATAATATCATATAATATAAATAATCAGTTTCTTGACCACATGATGCCCAGAATCTGTAGCTACCATATTAAATATTCAAGTAAGTGTCAATGAGGGGCAGGCAAATATGAGTATGTCACACCAATATTTCACACTCCATTAGAGCTACCCATTCAATTCAATTAAAGATAATTTAATCCATTAATACAGTATTTGTATTTTTGCCTTTGTTGCATGGACTCTGTTTTAATTCTTCTGGTTTAAAATGTTAAAGTGTTATTCACTGTATTTGCTTTTTTAGTAGCCACTGAGTCAAGTAAACTTCACTGCAAGTTATTTACATATTACAATGTTTCTAAACTTTGACAAGCTCTGTTTTTGAAAACTTCCACAATGTATTTTGCTTTCATAAGCACCTCTCTGTACAAATGGGCACCACATTGTTAACTCTGAAGTAAAAAAGGCACCTCGCTACTGTACAAACATGCACCGCATTATCTCTGAAACAAAAATAGCAAAAGGAAGAGAATTTCTTGCTGCTGCTTTCTTTTTTTTATTGGCTGTTTCTCCATAGTTAACCTAGACTTCCACACACAGTAGGACCATTTGCTTTTAATAATATGCACCACTTGTTTTGGAGCTGGAATGTTCTGTTTAGCTATTCTATCAAACACACATCTGCTACTATTCCTGCTTTTAAAATGCTTGATAAACAATTACGTGGAAGAGATTTATCTTTATACCTGGCACTTCGCCAGTAACAAATTAATCACTTAGACTGAACAGCATTATAATGGCAAAAATGTTTCTTAAAACAACAAAAACCCTCCAGTAAAGATATTGCTCATACAAAAACCCCAGAAATAAAACTCTCCAAAACACCACAATTGTAGCTGTACATTTGGTTAAGTGGATGTTCAGGGAGTCCGGGGAAAAACCCAAAGGCAGCTCTCTTTTGGCAAAAAGGATAGTCTGTACACAACATTTTAGCTGTCAAAAACTAGAGTTTAAACATAAAATAAGTCCAAGATACTAAAATAAATGGAAAAGGAGGACTTGTGGCACCTTAGAGACTAACCAATTTATTTGAGCATGAGCTTTCGTGAGCTACAGCTCACTTCATCGGATGCATACTGTGGAAATCGCAGAAGACATTATATACACAGACACCATGAAACAATACCTCCTCCCACCCCACTCTCCTGCTGGTAATAGCTTATCTAAAGTGATCATCAAGTTGGGCCATTTCCAGCACAAATCCAGGTTTTCTCACTCCCCCACCCCCATACTCACACAAACTCACTCTCCTGCTGGTAATAGCTCATCCGAAGTGACCACTCCCCCTACAATGTGCATGATAATCAAGGTGGGCCATTTCCAGCACAAATCCAGGTTTTCTCACCCCCCCCACACACACACAAACTCACTCTCCTGCTGGCAATAGCTCATCCAAACTGACCACTCTCCCCACACTGTGCATGGCAATCAAGGTGGGCCACTTCCAGCATAAATCCAAGTTTAACCAGAACGTCTGGGGGGAGGAGGAAAAAACAAGGAGAAATAGGCTACCTTGCATAATGACTTAGCCACTCCCAGTCTCTATTTAAGCCTAAATTAATAGTATCCAATTTGCAAATGAATTCCAATTCAGCAGTTTCTCGCTGGACTCTGGATTTGAAGATTTGTGCTGGAAATGGCCCACCTTGATTATCATGCACATTGTAGGGGGAGTGGTCACTTCGGATGAGCTATTACCAGCAGGAGAGTGAGTTTGTGTGAGTATGGGGGTGGGGGAGTGAGAAAACCTGGATTTGTGCTGGAAATGGCCCACTTTGATTTTCATGCAGGTTGTAAGGAGAGTGGTCACTTTGGATAGGCTATTACCAGCAGGAGAGTGAGTTTGTGTGTGTGGTTTTTGGAGGGGAGTGAGGGGGTGAGAGAACCTGGATTTCTGCAGGAAATGGCCCACCTTGATTATCATACGCATTGTGAAGACAGTGGTCACTTTGGATGGGCTATTACCAGCAAGAGAGTGAGTTTGTTTGTGGGAGGGCGGAGGGTGAGAAAACCTGGATTTGTGCTGGAAATGGCCCAACTTGATGATCACTTTAGATAAGCTATTACCAGCAGGAGAGTGGGGTGGGAGGAGGTATTGTTTCATGGTGTCTGTGTATATAATGTCTTCTGCGATTTCCACAGTATGCATCCGATGAAGTGAGCTGTAGCTCACGAAAGCTCATGCTCAAATAAATTGGTTAGTCTCTAAGGTGCCACAAGTCCTCCTTTTCTTTTTGCGAATACAGACTAACACGGCTGTTACTCTGAAACCTAAAATAAATGGGGAGCCAGACCAAAAACTAACAGGTAAAGAGAAGATAAAATATATGGGACTTTAAAAAAATCCTGGTTGCTACTATACACACAGGAGCTGAACTGAAAAGGAAATATATACCTAGAATGATGACATGATCTTTTAGACAGGCTGCCTTAAAGAAAATTCTGCTTGACAACTAGAAGAGACAATGGACTCATACAGTCTACAACCAATTTTAATTAAGACTTAACTGTAGACCTGTCTGTGGCCAAAAGCAGTAAAAATAATACAGCCTGTATGTGCTATCACATTTGTACCATGTTGCTAGCAGTGGGTGAAACCTAGGATGATGGTACCAAGACAGGGGATGGATCACTTGAGGATTAACTGTTCTGTTAATTCCTTCTGGGGCACCTGGCATTGGCCATTGTCAGAAGACAGAATACTGGGCTAGACAGACCTTTGGTCTGACCCAGTCTGGCCGTTCTTATGCAAGACATTTGCATTTCTTCAGTAACTGGCTCCACAGCCCCAATATCTTTGTAATGGCTTCAACTCAGTTATTAGTAAAATTCGGTTCAGATTCAGCTTGTGTATTGGTATGTGCTTTGTTTGTTCTCTTCTTGACCTAATCTTCACCCACACTCATTTCTGTATTCACTTTATGGTTCGGAGTACTGTCACAAAAGTGCTAAGCACAGGGCTTTGCTGATACCCAAGCAGCTGCCAATAGCATCAGATCCATGACGGGGAGCCCATGGGAAGTTTGTCCAAAAAGAGCCCCACTTCAACAGATTTTATCTGTCATCAAGTGGCTACAGCACAGCTTCTTTATTCACATATATATCAGCTGCAGAAGCTAAGGACTCTATCCTGCAGCTCTTACCCAGTGCTTATACAGGCAAAGCTCTCATCAACCTCAATGGTAGATTTGCTAGAGTGAGGACTGCAATATTTGTCCCCAAGTGTCAGTTTCATCTCCTCAATTGTACTAGGGAAAAAGATACAGTAGAGCTGAGAAAACAGTCATTCAAGGACTGAAATAAAATACACTTACTTTTGTTTTTATTTGCTGAACATTCACACACAGAATCACAGAATATCAGGGTTGGAAGGGACCTCAGGAGGTCATCTAGTCCAACCCCTTGCTCAAAGCAGGACCAATCCCCAACTAAATCATCCCAGCCAGGGCTTTGTCAAGCCTGACCTTAAAAACTTCTCAGGAAGGAGATTCCACCACCTCCCTAGGTAACGCATACCTCCCTAGGTAACGCATTCCAGTGCTTCACCACCCTCCTAGTGAAAAAGTTTTTCCTAATATCCAACCTAAACCTCCCCCACTGCAACTTGAGACCATTACTCCTTGTTCTGTCATCTGCTACCACCAAGAACAATCTAGATCCATCCTCTTTGGAACCCCCCTTTCAGGTAGTTGAAAGCAGCTATCAAATCCCCCCTCATTCTTCTCTTCCGCAGACTAAACAATCCCAGTTCCCTCAGCCTCTCCTCATAAGTCATGTTTCCAGTCCCCTAATCATTTTTGTTGCCCTCCGCTGGACGTTTTCCAATTTTTCCACATCCTTCTTGTAGTGTGGGGCCCAAAACTGAACACACTACTCCAGATGAGGCCTCACCAATGTCGAATAGAGGGGAACGATCACGTCTCTCGATCTGCTGGCAATGCCCCTACTTATACAGCCCAAAATACCATTGGCCTTCCTGGCAACAAGGGCACACTGTTGACTCATATCCAGCTTCTCATCCACTGTACCCCTAGGTCCTTTTCTGCAGAACTGCTGCCTAGCCATTCGGTCCCTAGTCTGTAGCAGTGCATGGGATTCTTCTGTCCTAAGTGCAGAACTCTGCACTTGTCCTTGTTGAACCTCATCAGATTTCTTTTGGCCCAATCCTCTAATTTGTCTAGGGCCCTCTGTATCCTATCCCTACCCTCCAGTGTATCTACCTCTCCTCCCAGTTTAATGTAATGGAACACATCAATTTATTTTTGTCTATTACTGTCACTAACTTGCACCAACTGCACAGAAATTTTTTTAAAACAGGTTTATTTCATCCATAGGCACTATTTCAGCTCCATTTTACATGGGAAAGATAAATAAAAGTTCACTCCAGAACATAATTTTTTCTTTAATTACACCTGCCTGAAAACTTGAAGCAATCAGAGAAATCTAGGAATTCTAGGGACTTTATTTGAAGAGGTTTTTTTTTTTTTTTTTTTTTTTTTTTTACTGTTAAAGTTATAGGATCTAGTTCTTGGTTTTGGCTGACCTGTGCTCAGAGGACCCAAAGATGGTGAAGATGAGTTGGCTGGTGGTATGTCATCTTTACACCTTGTGATCCTTGGGCCAGCTAGGGGGTGGTTCAGTCCCCAAGAGCAATTTAGAGCAGCATTAAGGATGCTTTAAGTTATGATTAGCTGCAACAGCACCCCAGGATCTGTTCTGACACCTGGGGATGGCTGGAATGCTGCATGGCTCTGTCCAAGTCCTTTACACAGAGGATTGAGAAGGAGGATAGCATAGGCCAGATACACCAGCTTTCTGTCACTGGAGGATTCCTCTATGTCCAGTAAATCCTTAGCTGGCCACTTAAGCCAACTTTAAATCTGATTTTTTGCTCTTTCTGCCATCAGTATACTCCAAAGGGAGAATCAGACCACCAGAGCAATAGCGTTTGAGTAGGTGCAGCAGTGAGCCCAGCTCACTTTCTTTGCTTATGTTTGGGAAAGCTGCTGCTGCCCCATTTTGAAGTATGACTGAGAGCTGCCCTGATCTTCTGAAATCTATGAGCCACACACTGGGTTTTTCTCATTCCAAAAACGTGTCCTTTTCTGAAAGTGCTATTTTCAATTCTTCACGTGAGGAAAAAAAGTCAATCCTATTTCAAAATATTCTTATCTGGTACCTAGCCATGTTGAATGCCAAAATATAAGAAGGTTCTCTGCACAACCTCTAATTGACTGCAAATTGGGCCATGGTTACTTTTCAATATCATAAATTAAAGACGGTTATTAGCCATTATTTACATAAGTCCTGGGCAACTGATCATTGTTCATTAGCTAAAATGCACACACACTTCTAACTTTTAAGGGGCTTTTTAAGCAGATATATAAAATTAGAATCAACCTGATTCTAAAAACTTACTTTTTAAACCTCCAAAATCCCCTTTTCATGTTTTTGTTTCATTTAGAGCACACTGTAATTCTCACCGATTAATATCACAGATGTTATAAAAACATTTGGAGAGTTTCCCATAGGAGTACTCAGTACTACTATGAATTCACAGATGAATTAAACAAGTCAAAAGTACAACTCCAGGATAAGTGAATTGCAGGATTGCATGTGACAGCCAAGAGCTTCTACAGTTATGCATTATGCACATTAAAAAAAAGTGAATGCTGACAGGTGTAGTAAAGTAAGAAGCCCTGTTAAAAAATTCTTTACACGGATATTATTTTAAACAATGGATTTAAGGGCCAAATCATACCTACCAATTTCTGTACATCATTCCCCTTGGAATCATCCATCTATCACTACATAATTTACAACTCCAACAGCCTAATATTTAGCTTGAGATAAAAAACGCAGAAGCTGCCTGAATGAGAATCAGGGCGCATGTAGTTTCTTGCCTCAAGCAGATGGCAGTAGCTGATGCTTCAAAGGAGGGTAAGTAACGTATACACACCTACCTAATCATGCAATGCTACAAAAGCAATAGAATTTTTGGATCTGAGGGAAGAATATGGCCCTAAACAAATACTATGAAGTATCTGCACAATATCTAAATGTTTAGACAAACCGGAGTGAACAGAAAAATAAGTGAGAACTGCAAATGTGTTGCTGTTGGGACAATCAAGATGTTTATATCCCAACCTATGCCCTCCCAATGTTTTTAAAGAGGCAATTAGGCACGTGCTTCAAAATGTAAGATAATTAGCACTTACATAAGACTACATTCTATTGCCCTGCTGTACTGTTTTTTAAACACCCAGAACTGAGGCTGGTTGGACAAAATGCCCAGAACTTTTATTCATTGCACAAGCACTCAATTCAAATCTGAGCACGTTCAGGCTGCTCAAAACATCCTAGTTCACATTGGGAAGCCCAAAGACTAAGCATGATGACATCAACAGGACACGGATTTAATCTTATGAGTATCACAGATAATAGTGAAGCACGGGACACACTTCAGACTACAGTATTTGTTATCAGAAGTTTGAAACTTTATCTGCCAGCTGGAAGAGGAGTGAAATAAAGAAGAAAAAAGGGATAGACACCACACTGTACTAAGTGAATATACTAAAGATAGTGAGGCACTGGGAAGCTCTTAAAGCAATTGCAGATTAGCCAGGAATCTTTAAGACAAGGGAACTAAGGTAAATTTTTCAGACTGTACTATGAAATTGTCTAGGATGGATAAAACTGAACTGTTGCTTCTGTGCATTATGGCACACATCCCCCAGCCCTTTTCTTGTGTAATGCAAAACTCCTGAAATAAGAGGAACAAAATGCTAAATTTGGCATGCAAATCAGAAAAAAGTTGACAAGGTTAAAAAAAATCTTATATTAATCTAGATTACAGTCCTTTCCTTACTGGCCTGGGAAGGCATTTCTGAGTGCTAAATCAAACACAAAAAATATGGATCTGGAATAAACATTGCTTTTACTCTGTCAAGCACCGAGTACTTTACACTGGAGGCCAGTTCTAAGCAATTCTTTAGACCAGAGGTTCTCCAACTGTGGTCCGTGGACCACAAGTGCTCCAGGAGCTCCGTTCAGGTGGTCCGCGGATAGTTCCCTCTAAGGTAAGTGCCTGGGCAGCCGCACATGAGAGAATGAAGGGCCACCCACCTAATCAGTGAAGCTGCACAGGTGTGGCTCACTAATTAGGTGCCTGGATCCTGAAGAAGATGCACATGTAAAATGAGGTGGTGGCCTTGGGGGGAATAGGGGGAAGTGCGGTGAGAAGAGGGGGTGGGGGGAATTTGGGATTTGCAGGGCTGCGGCAGCCAGAGAAGGAGGCGACTTTCCCCAGCTCCAGGGCTACAGCTGCTGGGGAGAGACGGCCCTCCTTCCCAGCCTCAGCTCTGTGGCTGCTGTGGCGGGGGAGAGACCCCCCTCCTTCCCAGCCCCAGCTCGGGAGCTGCCGCAGCGGGGGAGAGAGAGAGAGACCCCCCCCCTCCTTCCCAGCCCCAGCTCGGGAGCTGCCACAGCGGGGGAGAGAGAGAGAGACCCCCCCCCTCCTTCCCAGCCCCAGCTCGGGGGTTGCCGCGGCGGGGGAGGGAGGGCACATCCATCGCATTAAAAAGGTAAGACTACTGATATTAAAATTTGAGTTGTGTTGTTTTATTTGTAGAACAAAAAAAGATTATTATTAATTTTCTTTATATAGCGCTTTTATCCAAAGCGCTTTACAATAGTTAGCTAACAGTACTAACAACATTTGGAAAGATCATTAAGTGGTCTGCTGAGACCCTCAGCAATTTCATAGATTCATAGAATATCAGAGTTGGAAGGGACCTCAGGAGGTCATCTAGTCCAACCCCCTGCTCAAAGCAGGACCAATCCCCAATTTTGCTCCAGAACCCTAAATGGCCCCCTCAAGGATTGAACTCACAACCCTGGGTTTAACAGGCCAATGCTCAAACCACTGAGCTATCCCGCCCAACTGGTCCGTGGAAAAAAAAGTTAGAGAACCACTACTGTAGACCAAGCATGCTACAATGTTTCTGGGTAAGAGAAAAGCAGGAGACTGTACCCAAACAACAGAAGAAATGTCTTTCAGGGACACACAGGAAACAATTTTTCAAGACTAAAAAACATCATTTAGCTTTATCTTTTTACCCTAGCAGTTATCAGTGGAGAGTTTACTTAAGTTTATTTTATTATCTCTGCTAGGACTATAATGATCTACCTTCATAACTACTCATGCAGGAAACCCATAAGGATACTTGTGCTCTCCAGGTGCAATTAGAAAAAAATATAGCTTAGGGGTTGGGAGAGGGAGTGTGATGTTTAAAAAGGAGGTTCTGTTGTATTTTGAGAGATTAAGGACAAACTTTTCACAAGCACCTAAGTGATTTAGGACCAGATTTTTACAGGTTTTTGGGTGCTCAAAGATGCAGATAGGTGCCTCGTGGAATTTTCAAAAGCCCCTAGGTACCTAACTCCCACTGAAATGAGTTCACCTGGCAATGCTTCATATTAAAACATATCCACAGCCAAAGCCAATCTGCTATTTATAAAATGCCAGTATATCATGTGATTTCTCCCCCATCCCATCCCCTTCCCTTTTTTTTTTAAAAACACCTCTGTTACAAGTAACAGAGAAAAATGAGAGAATCTGGGAAAGGAAACCTTTTAAAAATATTTATCTTGTCATTGTATATCATTTGCACAGTACATAACCTTGCAAATGAAACATTTACATTACCAGGATATAAACATGTCACCATATTACACTATGCATAGGAAAATAAAATTAACATGGTAAAATTAATAGCATGGCAGGATTACGCCTTCCTTTCTAAGAAAACTCACTGTATTTATTTATAGAGCAGCAAAAACAATGTCATTATAATGGTCCTTTTATGTGTCTTTTCTGGAAAGTCTCAGAGCTAAGGTAACACCAAATTAGGTTTCAGAGAATCATATATATTAATGGCTAGATTGTACCTGGATGCACAAAAGCCTGTCACCACTTTTCCTCTTGCAGAGGCCAGACATAATCTTCATCCTTGCATTCCTGAAATGCTCGGAAAGCAGTGCCCATAACTCAGTCAGTGAAAAAGAGCACAGCAAGACTATAGTGCCGCACCGTTCACTGGCCAGAAAAGTTGGACCAGCATACTACACTTACCTAAGCCTGTACGTAAGTGTACTTGACACCTCCACCACAAACACTCCTGGAAACATTATGCTTGCACAATGGCTGTTGCTGCCAGCATGCAGGCCATTTGCACATCCCTCACCAATGAAGGCAGTGATTTGGGGTCTGGCCTACAGAATTTTTGTACAGCTATAACTACATTGGGTTAGAAAATGATACAGTTAAAGAGCTAAAATTGCCTACTGTGGACACAGCTATTCCAGCATTAAGGGTTTATCTATCAGGTATTCACCCACGAAAGCTTATGCTCCAATCCGTCTGTTAGTCTATAAGGTGCCACAGGACTCTTTGCCGCTTTTACAGATCCAGACTAACACGGCTACCCCTCTGATACAATCGAATGCTAAACTACAATATTATAATCTACCAGTTTGCCACCTACCACTCTTCCACTATCTGACACTAGCCGCACAACTACTGAGGCCTGCTCTACACTAAAGTGTGAGGTCAAGGTAAGGCAGTTTACGTGGACCTAATTATGTCAGTGTACACGCTACAGCCTTGCTCCTCCCGATGTAAGTGTCCTACTACACTGACATGATACCTCTACCTCCACGAGAGGCATAGGGCTTATATCGGTATAGTTAGGGTGACACAGTGCCCCTGCAGACACTGCTCTACTTACATCTATTGGTTGTCATTGTCAATTTCACAGCTCTGCTGGGGCCGTGAAATTGACAAGAAAGCTGTCTCCTGGTTCCTCAGCCCCGCTGCCACCCAGGCTCCTGGCTCAGGCTGCCATCCAGGTTCCCTACAGGGAGCCATGCTACACCCCGGGGTCCTGGATCCCCACTCTGCCCAGGCTGCTGCCCAGGCTCTCAGCTCCCTGCCAGGAATGGGGCATCCGCACTGCGCTTCTCAGCACCCCACCCCTACACGAGGAAGGGAACAGCTGTACTGGGCTTCTCCGCTCCCCACTGGGAACGGGGCAGCCACCCGGACTCTCGGCTCCCCACTCCCAACTGAGGGCATGGCTGCACTTAGGGGGAAGCTCTGTGCCCAGAGTGCAGTCGGCTGCCGTGCTCAGAGCTGAGCCCAGCTCTCGGTGAGAAGCGGGGAGCTAATAAGCCTGGTGCAGCTGCCCTGTTCCCAGTGGGGGGCTGCATGTGCCTGCCACTCTTAAGTCAGCGGAAGCACCCCTGATGAAGATGCACACCACTGACCGAAGAAGGGCAATGTGGATATCACCCCCCGCAGTAATTACTGCATGGCTGTAAGTCAACCTAATGTAGGTCAACTTAAGTTTACAGTGTAGACACTTAGTCTCATTTAAAAATCAAGAAACAGTAATGTTTATCTTGATAACCATTTCCTTTTAAGAGTACACTGTCCTCAGCATAAGCCAGTGCAGCCACTCTCAGATTTTTTTTTTTTTTTTAAAACATAGACCCCAATTTCACTGAGTTCATGTATTCTGCATTTGTTTTTTAAGGTTTTAGAAGTACGATACCTGTTGAAATACTTTCTGTTTAAAAGGGAAACACTGGGAGGAAGAGATTTAGTGTGAGGGTTTAGAAACAATAGTTTAGCCCTGTTAGGCTGTTGTGAGCAAATACTTCACAAGAACAATGATAACTGTAACAATTTGATGACGCTTCCTAAAGTGACCAAGTGATAATACTGTTCCAGAACAGAGGACCACTGAGCATTCTATTGTACGTGTTGATAAACTGCATCATGTTGGCACCAGGAAAGAACAGGTTTGAAATCCCATTCCCACCGACTTCAATGAACCAGTTTTACCCATGTTAAACGTATTTTTGTGCAAGCTATCTACAAAAGCCTGAGAAGAAAATGCGTTCTAAAAAAAGGGGGGGGGCAAAAGGGCCAAATTGAGCTTTCAGCTACACCAATGTAAAACTCAGTGGAGCTCCTCCATATTTACTAGGGAGGAACAGAGTACAATTTGGCCCAAAATATACAATAGGAAAGCAGCTGGTAAGGATGGAAGGAGCTCACCTTGCGCGGGGGTGGTCCATGGTCATCCAAGTAAGTGGAATTTCCTGGGGGGGAAAGAGACAAACACAAAAATTATGCAATGTAATTTCAAACCCATAAAAATAACTTAGTGACATCTTATGGGAATTAGTGTCCCTCCCAATGTTTCTGTTTTGTCACAGGAACCAAGTCAAACAAACACTTTCTCTTGCTACATTTTTCTTTTTTTAAAAACTAGGGGTGATTTGGCTCATCCACATGTTTGACAGCCAGTTGCACAAATGTTAGAGTTTTAGTACAAAACTAAATGGTCCAGGTGTCTGAAATGGGACAATGGCACCTTTAGTTATTCACACTATTAAAAAATATAGTGTACATGTATAAGGACAGAGTTGTAAACAATTATAATTCATGAATCTCAGTAGACACAATTTAGTTTTAAATAATATCATTCTGGGGCTGGCTCCTAGATTTTGGTCAGATTAAGTTGACAAACACGGTGTGATACCTACACTAGACTTTCTGCATTTTCCTATACTGGATTCCCGCCCACTGACCTGTGATTTAATTTCTGTCTCAGAATATTCAAAAAGTCTGAACAAACAATACTATTATACCTGCCATTCCAACTTGCTCTCCTTCCTGAGGCCGAAGAAAAAGCCCATGATTCTCAAGTGCTTTCCTGTAGGTTAGTCCAATATAAAACACCCACCCAAGACCCACAACTTTAGGGTTTTTTCTATTTTATAGACACACACACACACAAATACACGCATGCAGCATTTCTTCCTTAACTCTCACTCTGTTCCCCATTATCAAACAGAACCTTTCCTAATATACCCATCAGAAGGCAAAAGGCTCTCCGCAGTTCTGGCAGTCTCCATCAGGCTGACAGCTACATTCAAACATCTTGTCATCTGAGTCATCTCCAAGCCCAAGATAGTAAGAAAATCCCTTTGTCCCTATACCAAGAGGCTAGGTGGTATGAGGATAAAATTCATTAATGTTTATGAGGCACTAAGATACCGGAATGATGGGACCCACATAAGTACCCCCGAGAGAAAAAGTTCCTTACAAATGAGATCCACTGATAAGTCAGTCTCTGGATCCCGGGATCATTCAGTGCTGCAGCGGAAACACACTCTGTCTTTGGAAGAAAGAAGTGTCTCATGTAGCTTGCAATGAAATGCTCTGGTTAGTTAAGAATGTGTACTGCAGACTCAAAGGGTTCCCATTCATTCCTCCTTGGCCAGAAGGACAGCGGCTCAACATAAGGATCTTCCAGAATTATTCATGGTACCATCATAAAAGGAAGCATTTTGGACAGAGGAGGCATGAAATCCAATAGGTTTGCTAATGACAGCTCCACACCACTAATTTAGTTAAATACAACTAATCAATCCATTTTATTAAAAAAAAAGCTTGAATTACTATGTAAATTAAGTTTAAATACTTTGTGTTTTCAATACTTTTTCTAATTCCTTTAAGTTTAAAAATCACTTGTCTGACACTATAAAGGGCGGGAGTCAAGAAAAACTAATCTAGGGTTCAACATCATGTAAAACCTACTCCAAATCCAAAGAAGATGGTTCTTCACAGTTTTCTTGGTCTGGCATGAGAGTCCACGAATGCAGAAGCCTCAACATCCTTTATTTCATTGAACTGGCTCTAAAGAACATTCACATTTTTCAATTCAAGTCTCCCTCATATGTCCTTAATGCAAAATCAAAAGCTCATCTTCTTATTATTCTAATATAATAGTACCTTCTCCTTGTGGGACTGATTAATTAATTGCTAATGGCTATTTTCTGGTTCAGAATGCTCCACTCTCACCCCACACCTAATATTGCATTCCACTGATTCTGATTACCTGGAAAGTAATTCTATTCACAAATAATTGAAAGGAGTCCTATACGGTCCTTTGATAAAATGGTTCTCCTATAGGCAAAGCCTCTGATAAAACATGTTTGATGGGGAAGAATCAGCAGTTCAGAAAAAAAATATTGCTACATATAGTTTGTCAAAGCTAAGACATTATGCTAAGACCATTCTTTCCAGCACTAGCCATAGACTACTTTTCCCTACCATCTGGCCATGCGTACATATCAGTTTTCCTTAAAAATGAAGAGTTTGTATGGAGTAGCTAAATGCGTCCAGCAACCCACCCCATAATGAATGCAGTCAAGAGAATGATGTTATTGATGTAAAAATGACTTAATACTTTTCTTGAAAATAAGAGTCTTGTCTTTCTTGCTCTGCGTTAAGCACAGACCTTTATTAGGCAAGGCAGACAATTTTTAAATAAACAAACACATTAGAAATGGTTTATGATAACATCTGAAAAGTAGCAACCCACTAAAAAGTATTAAATTGGTAATAGGTCTTTTTGAAAATATTACATCTTATTGAAAAAAGGTATGTTTAAGCCTGTCTAGTCACATTCACGCTCATACATACCACTGTAGTTGTTCCAGGCATTTGAGTTTACCAAAATTAAAAGAACATTAATTACAATTTTAGCAAACAGCTGTCATGGTTAATTTTGCTGAAAAAAAGGATCTGAATTACTGCTGTTTTCTTTTCCTCTCAAGTTTATAAACAGATAAGTACATTCATACTATATACTGTAGCTTATAGTACGTTCCTTACAAAAGACTGAACTAGAAAGTATGAGCTAATACCTTAAAAGGAGAAAATCTTTTTTGAAATATACATAAACATTGAATATGGTCAAATTATTAACATCTCACCTTTCTATACCACTGTTTCTGTATGTCGCATTTTCCTCACTTTGTTTTCTTGAAACCAATCTTTCAGTGTTTGAGCAACTACAATAATCTTCATACCTGTGCCAAGCCAGATATTTCATGTGCTTGATTTCTGTTTTTAAACCAATTTTTAATTTTAGCAGCCTGATTTTGGTTGCTACTACACACATTTAAAAATAATGAGTCAAATTCTGAGTGGATGTAAACAGATTCATTTACCATGGAAGTCTCAACAGTGAAAAGTGGTAATATAAACTTGTCACGAGACAGATATAAGTGGTGAAAGTTTAAATAGGATTGATTTGGAATCCAATGAGAGTAACTTGCACAAACCAAAAAGGGGGCAAAAAGGGTGGGTCACCAGCAGGGAAAATTTACTTCAACCCTCAAATTAAATATCTTTTCCTGCTACATTTCATTCTTCTGCCCCTTTGGCATGTAAGTTAGAGTTATTTTGAACGTGTATGGAATGACAAATCAGTGCACTAATTTGAATCCTCTTTTTTCAGTGTAGCAAGTTTAAAACAAACGTTCCCTTTTGATAAACAGATGAAAGCTTTTGCCAAATGGTTAACAAAAAACCCAACAGATCCAGGAATGGAGGACATTGACAGGAGAGAGCATACTCTATGGCAGGGGTTCTCAAACTTCATTGCACCCTGACTGCTTTCTGACAAGAAAAATTACTACACGACACCAGGACAGGGACTTGAAGCCTGAGCCCTGCCGCCCTGGGGGGGCGGAGTAGGGAGGGTGTGGAGTCAAAGCCCATGGGCTTCAGTCCCACGCAGGGGGCCTGTAACCCGAGCCACACCATCCAGAGCTGAAGTTGGGCCGGTGGCAGCAGGGCTCAGGCTTTGGCCTCAGGCCCCAGCAAGTCTGGCGACCCCATTAAAAAGAGGTTGGGACCCAGTTTGGGGTCCTGATCTACAGTTTGAGAACTGCTGCTCTATGGCATGCTCCCCACTGCCTTCAATCCTGTTGAAGTCCTTTTGCAAATATCCTCACTGATCACCACATCACAGTATCAAGCTCTAAATTCATATCAATGCAAAGCCAATCTGAGAAACAGCTTTACTGGGAAATAAATCTGCAGAAAGTTTCATATAGTAAGTTGAAAACCTGGTAAGAATGAAGAAGGTCTTCTAGTACAGGAGAAGGGGTTATGGAAGGCAAACTGGGAATTGAACCTGAAAGACATCTACAAAACACATGGAGGACTTGCAGGTAGGAAAGAAGGCTCCACTTTCACCCCAACATGGCCTCTAACAATATATATATTGTTAAACAGTGAAAGTTTCGATAAAGACATATCAAGAAAAGGCGAATTATTCTGTTTCCTACTATAAGAAGTTAAAAGAGCTGAAAGAGAAAGACACAGACTCAGACTTTCAGGCCAGAGGGATGATCATGATCATCTAATCTGAAAGAAAGACATGTCGAAGAGGTGAGCGGCTCATTACTACGGTACTATATCATAAACACTACAGTCACTATGTTGATAAGACAGAATAGGTATCTCTGTATAGCAAGTTTACATGAAGCAGAGAAAAAAAATTATTATTCTGTGTTTATACAGTACAGCACCAGGAACACTTAAAACATTGTACTGGCATATGAGAATGTGCGTGTCGTCACTGTAAATATCAATAAGAAAATAAAGTACTTTCTGAAGTGGCTATGGTATGATAATGGAAGGTACATTAATCTGTTTGCATTGAAATCTGGGTCCACAGCCCTGGAGTAACCCATTTCATATAATAACTGAGATTATTTCCTCCCAACCCCCTTTTTTAAAAAAACCAGAAGTTATTAAAGACACAATTGATCCTAATTGTCCTGAAAATGTTATCAGATAGTTCTTTAGCATATTTATTCTTAAAAAACATGGTTTCCTAGATAAGCCAATACTAGTCTTCTCCCTCCTTTAATATTATGAAAATTTTGATCATTTAAAAAAGGAATTGATTTTCAGACTAATATCCACTAGAACTACATCAATACCAATACCATATTTGCATGGATTGAACATGTATTCTGAATTCTCAGTTTTTTTGCAGAAAAGAAAGATTCAGGTATAGAATGAAAGAGGATTATGGTATTACAGTGGTCTGGTTTCTTAGATAATTAGTAATCTTTAACATGTAGTGAGTCAGATATATACAAGGTCTTTGTGAGAACCTGGTGGTTAAATCTTTTTTTTCTTGGAATCAAAGACATAGGAAGTTTCTCAGTCAAGGACCAGCAGACCAAATTTAAACAAAGAAGAATGTTCAGTAACCAAATCAAGGCAGTTATTTCTATAGCCAATTCAAAACTAAATAAGGGAAGGAAAATTACAAAATCAGAAAGAAAGGTATTTTTGGTATTGGGGAATATGTGGAAGGTGAGGTGAAATTACGTATGTACATTATGAGGATCAGCTGCTTGCACCCAGGGAGTAATTACAATGGGACAGTTCTACATGAACAAATTAGAGATCAGGCAGAAAGAATAGAATGAAGAGCTGCAGGCAGAAAACATTAGGTTTAGGAAGGAGGAGAAAGGAGAGGACCATGCAGAGCTCTTAAAACTTGCCCTGAGCAAGATTTTGCTTGGTGGGGATCGGAAGTTCTACAACGCAGCTGCCATGTTTTCTGCAAGCCTTCTTTCCAAGAAGGCTAACTTCCACTGGATTTTAATTGTATTTGGGTGTCTGGGATACATAAACAGGGGAAAACTGAGTAGGATTTGGAAGGGTATTTTACTTCTGAATTTGACACTGGTGTGACCACTGTTGGAACAATGTGTTCACTTCTGGGGTCCACACTTCTAGAAGGATACTGATAAATTGGAGACTGTTCAGATAAGAGCCACAAGAATGATTAAAGGATTGGAAAACATACCTTATATGGCAGGGGTTGGCAAACTTTTTAGCCTAAGAGCCACATCTGGGTATGGAAATAGTATGGTGGGCGATGAATGCTCACGAAATTGGGGGCTGGGGTGTGAGAGGGGATGAGGGCTCCAGAGGGGGGTGTGGGTTCCAGGATGGGACCAGAAATGAGGGTCAGGGTGCAGGGCTGGGGTAGGGGGTGAAGGCTCCGGCTGGGGGTGCGGGCTCTGGGGTGGGACCAAAGGGTTCAGCAGGTGGGAGGGGGATCAGAGATGCAGCGTCCGGGCGGTGCTTACCTCAAGCAGCTCCTGGAAGCAGTGGCATGTCCCCCCTACGGTTCCTATGTGGAAGTGCGGCCAGGTGGCTCTGTGCGCTGCCCTGTCCGCAGGCGTTGCCATGGCACCTCTCATTGGCTGGGAACCATGGCCAATGGGAGCTGCAGAGCTGGCGCTTAGGGCAGGGGCAGCATGTAGAGTCCCCTGGCTGCCCCTATACATAGGAGCCAAAGGGGGCTGGGGGACATGCCACTGCTTCCAGGAGCTGCATGGACCCCACTCCCTGGCTGGAGTGCCGGAGCAGGGCAAGCCCCCAACCCCACTCCCTGGCTGAAGCTCAAGGGCCAGAATAAAAGTTCTGACGGGCTGGATGTGGCCCGCCCCTGTTATAGTGATTGATCTCCTTAAATCTATCTATTTAACATAACAAAGAGAAGGTTAAGGTGTTATTTGAAGACATTTTATAAACAACAATTGAACAAAAATGTGATAATGGGCTTTTTAATAGACAAAGGCATAACAAGATCCGGTGTGTGAAAGCTGAACCTAGACAAATTCAGACTGAAAATAAGACACAAATTTTTAACAGTGAGGGTAATTAATGACAAACAATTTGCAAAGGGTTGCAGCAGATTCTCCTTCCTGGCAATTTTTAAATCCAGAGTGGATGTTTTTCTAAAAGATGTGCTCTAGTCCAAATAGAAATTAATTCAGGAAAGTTCTATGTCTTGCATTATACAGGAGATCGGTTTAGTTCAAGAGTGGCCAACCTGTGGCTCCAGAGCCACACGTGGCTCTTCAGAAGTTAATATGCGGCTCCTTGCATAGGCACCAACTCTGGGGCTGGAGCTACCGGTGCCAACTTTCCAATGTGCCGGGGTGGGGGTGCTCACTACTCAACCCCTTGCTCTGCCCCAGGCCCTGCCCCTACTTCACCCCTTCCCCCAAGGCCTCCCTCTCCTTCCTGCCCCCTTCCCTAAGCCTGCCATGCCCGTGCTCTTTCCGCTCCCCCCCGAGCCTCCTGCATGCCGCAGGAGGCATGGGGAAGTGTGTGTGTGGAGGCGGGGGGGGGGGGCGCTGATCAGCAGGGCTGCTGGCAGGCATGGGGAGCTGATGGGGGGCTGCTGACATATTCCTGTGGCTCTTTGGCAATGTACATAGGTAAATTCTGGCTCCTTCTCAGGTGCAAGTTGGCCACTCCTGGTTTAATTGATCACAGTGGTGTCTTCTCGCCCCGTGAACCTATGAGCTAGCTTATACTCCTTTGAAAATATCAGCCTTCGTTGTACTCCTAGTGGCTACCCAAATCTGCAGCCAGCCATGCATTCTTCCCCCTGTAGACCTCCTAAGGCCCAAAGGAAAGAAATAGTTAAGTGGCCACCACATGCCTTTCCTGGCCTGGAGAGTAAAGGTCTCCCACCACCAAATCATCTAAGAGAAGGTATGGGTGGGTTTGTGATCACTTCTGTCCTCCTACTATGTCTTTTTAAGAGCACATTGAGGAAAAGAGCATGAAACTCTCTCAGCTCCCCACTTGAGGGAAAAAAGGAAGTAGACAGGAAGGAAAAACGGCAGGTGGAGACACTCTAGAGCATAGCGCACCAGGACTTTTATCGATCTATGAAACGCGAGGAGGAATTTATGATGTATTCTGACAGAAAGATAAATTATATACTTCTGAGCAATACTTGACTACCTATTCCTTTAGGAGGCTTGTCTCAAAGTCTGCTACAGTCAGGGGTGAAAGTAAGTCAGGACACTTACCAGTATGGGCCAGGGTGGCTCCGAGCCCCCGAAGGGGCGGGGCCTCAGGAGGAAGGGGCGGGGCTGGGGGTCAGCATCCCCCAGCCAGCCCTGCCAGACCCATGCTGCCCTGGGCTCCCGTGTTGATTTAAAGGACCCGGGGTTCCGGACACCACTGCTGCTGGGGGGGGTGGGGGGCAGCAACATTAAAGCTCTGCCGCAGCAAAGGACCGTCCTTAAAGCACTGCCCCTTTAACGTTGCTGCCCCTTCCCCCACTGTTGGAGGCCCTGCCAGTATGGACCCTACCAGCAGGGCTGCCGACAAGGGAGGTAAAAGGGGCAGCGACATTAAAGTGCTACCGCGGCAGCGCTTTAAATGTGGGCTGGGTATGGGCCAGTGCGGGTGTTTACCGGTACACTGTACCGGCCCACTTTCACCCCTAGCTACTGTGTAATACAGTCTCATGCCCCACAGATCAAGTAGGTATGTAAAAGACTCTTCGTTATCAAGAACCTGGATCCTGCACCATTGAAATGAATGGGACATTTGCCATTAACTTCAGTGAGACAGTGACTGGTCCCTAAAGTTGGAGTCATGTTGCTACTTTTTGCCTGGCACCATTTTTCATCATGTTCTATGGTTGCAAGAGGTATTTTGAACGCCACCAACAACTGTATGGTAGAGGCTCTCTCAGTCCTTGCTTACACAAATACACCGGCATGGCCCTCACAGCAAGAGCACTAATGTGAACAAGATGCGAACAACTCCCAGCATTTTCACCAGTGTCACATAGAGCAGTTGTGAGCAGGTTTAAATGGTTAAATGGTTAAAACTCTAGCAGTCAGCTGAAGTCTTATCTAAAAGGGCAATTCCTGCCATTGCTACAACCAGCAGAGCTGCACCAGTGGGAATAGAGGGAACTTTCTCAGAAAAAAGGCAAGTGTAGACGAAGCCCCAGTAACCAGTCAGTGCTGTAACAAGACTCCCATTATACCCCAAACTTGCATCCATCCTGTATGAAAAGCTACATAACTATTATTGCCCTCTTCGGTATAAATCCAGCACCTCATTGAGATCTTTAATGGAGTAATACACACCAGCACAGTAGTGTTATTCTGTATTTGACACCCTGAAGTGGAATTTAATTCCTTATTTTCCTTTTTTAAAAACTATGTGCTATATTTTATTTGTACGACTTCTTTTAAGCTTCTTGATCTCAAGAAGAAAACATATTATAGGTCATCATTCACTCCATACCAGTGAATACGGGACTGTGCACTGAAAGCAAAGAAAGATGGGACATGGAAGAGATCACTTGGGTAATTTCATTTTCTTGTAAAATGAAGTCTGGGAACTTTCAATTTAACCAGTTATAAATAATTTAGTGCTGGTTTACTATAAATAAAATAAAGCACTAAGCTCCCAGAAATACACAGTACTGTCAACTAGGCAAGCTCTCTCACTGGTCATTCTGCAGCAACAGCATATATGAAAAACAGTACTAACTGGGCTAGTATCTTATGAGACACTACAAAGGATTTACATATCTGCAGCTTACATATCAATGTTGAGGACCAAATTTAAGAGGAAATTTTTTAGATTAAAAAACTCGTTATGTATAAAAATAAAACCAAAAAGTTATTTTTGTATTAAATATAATTACCTTAATAGACTCCAATTTAAGAGTTTAACTGTTCAGTGGATCAATCTATAGTTTTTTGTGGAAGATGTCAGCCTTTATAAATAAGGCCATTATAGACCAGGCCTTCATGGATTTGTTTTTATAAAGAATCAATTCAAAAAGTGAATGGGATAATAATAATTACTAATGGATGAACCTCAAAACTTTCAATGGTTCAGTTCAGATAAGAAGCCAAAAGTTCTGAGATCTAGCCAAAGTTCATCCAAATTATACAAACCATAACAAAATCTAGGTGGAGAATATCACAGGAATAGGCTTGTCTGCGAGATTTCTGGTACTGCTTACTTTTATTAGTTTGACCATACACAGCTGTTTTAGCAGTATTTCAGCATTTCTTCAAATCTCATTTGGGATCTGGAAATGCCATGGTATACAAAAAAGGAAAAGTAAGGGATGAGATAGTTCAAGTTCTGGACCAAGGCTTTGGTTGTGTTGTTTTCGCTAATGTTCTAAATGAACTAAATAGTGCATACATGTACCACTGCCCTCTGAAGGGTAGAGTCATAGTTACTGTACTGTGTGTCATAAGCCCTATACTGCTGAACGTGAAAACAGATTCTACTTTACATCCAGTGGTAAATGCCTGTGTTTTTGTAACACAAACAGCAGAGTTCTAATCTTCTAATTTCACATTATGTATAAAAACATTTTCACCAGCCAAATTCAAGAGAAACTAAGTGAGAGAGAGAGAAAGAAAAGAGAGAACAGAAAAGTATGCTATATACAATCCTCATCTGACTCAATAAAATATTGATGGTTCATCTATTAAAACCTTAGAGATGCAAAGGCTGCCTGAAGTATGACATTGGGATGAGACAGAAAATCATATATAGATGCATATTGACTCAAAAATAAAGAAATCTAGATTATATTTTAGGACAAATTGTTTAATGAAAAAAATATATTGGACTACAGAAATTGTGTGCAAAGCTGACTTGGCTAAGTATAAATAAAAGCGTTGGCAGTGAAATAACTAATGGTTCTGCTCAGATTCAAAGTGTGAGATTGCTGGATGGTCTGTTCTTATTTTACTCAAACCAGTCTGCCTATCCCTAATTATAACAATCTGCAATAAACAGTCTTCTGAATGTGTGCTTCTTACACATATCATTTTCTTAATTTGAGTTAGGCTGCCAGCAGAGGAGCTACCATCCTTTGCATGCTAATGAAAAACTACTAAAGGTACGTGAGCCTTGAAAGTGAGAAGCAAAATGCGTATTGCCATAGAAAAACAGAAATGAAAACTGCAGGGACTACTACCTAATATTTGTGCACATTTAGACATTTTGGCTGTCCGTATTGACTTCTAGGAATTGTTTGTCTTATGGTTTAATGAACAGATGTGACCCTGGAGAAAAGAACATTTGATGTAAGGACGAAAGTCACCACAGGTTACAGACTTCCAGTCACGTGGACTTCAAAAGCTAACTAAGTGTAAGTGAGAAAGGACTGTAATTACACAGAGACCCCTTTCTGGGACAGATAATCTGGACTGAGAGTTGGCAGAGGGATAATGCTTCTGCTGTGAGAGAAACAACTTTTCTGTCATGCTGTTGGCAATTTCAGTATTCTGTTGCTAAACTTTAGTGTTATTTTAATGATTCTGTCATAGATATGTAAACGTTTGCTTTTGTACTTATCCTTTACTTAATTATTTACTTTTTACTTCTGTACAATTGCCAACAAACTATTTTCTCATTTAAATCAAACTAATATAAAAAAATCTGGACAGTTCTGAAGACTTATTTGTTTGATGTCAGCATTAAAACAATGTAATCTTCTGCAAACCTCAGCTTACATTGCAGCAAGGGAGATTTAGGATAGACATTAAGAAAAACTTCCCAACTGTAAGAATAGTTAAGCACTGGAACAAATTACATAGGGAGGCTATGGAATCTCCATCACTGGAGATTTTACAAAACTAGTTAGACAAACACCTGTCAGGGATGGCCTAGATAATACTTAGTCCTGCCTCAGTGCAGGGGACTGGACTAGATGACCTAACGAGGTCACTTCCAGTCCTACATTTCTATAATCTTTCCTAAAATGTGGTGCTCAGAATTGGACACAGTCCTCCCGCTGAAGCCCCACCAATGCAAAGACAATTACGTATGACACTCCTGTTAATAAACCCCGCAATATTAGCCTTTTTCTCAACTGCACCACTATGCTGATTCATATTCAATTTGTGATCCTCTGTAAATTCCAAATCCTTTTCAGGAGTACTAACACATAGCCAGTTACTTTCCAGTTTGTAGTTGTGCATTTGATTTTTCCATCTGAAGTGTAGTACTTTCTACTTGTCTTTACTGAATTTCATCTTATTGATTTCAGACCAATTCTCCCAATTTGTTAAGATTATTTTGAATTCTAATCCTGCCCTCCAAAGTGCTTGAAATCCCTCCCAGATGGTGTCATCCACACATTTTATGAGTATACTCTCCACTCCATTATCCAAGTCCTTAATGAAAATATTGAATAGTACCAGATCCAGAACTGACCTCTGTGGGACCCCAGTAGATACACCCTTCCAGTCTGACAGGGAACCACTGATAACTACTCTCTGAGTACAGTCTTCCAACCAGTTTTGCACCCACCTTATAGTAATATAATCAAGACCACTTTTCCTTAGTTCATTTATGAGAATATCATGTATGACAGCATTAAAAGGCTTACGAAAATCAAGAGATATCACGTCTACCGCTTCCTCCCCATCCACTACGCGAGTAACTATCAAATAAGGAAAGTAGATTGATTTGGCAAAATTTGATCTTGACAAATCCATGGGAGCTATTCCTTAAAATTCTATTCTCTTCCAGGTGCTTGCAAAGGGATTGTTCAATAATTTGTTAGTAAATTAAGAGGAGTGTTCTGTAATTCCCTGGGTCCTTGTTTGTTGCCCATCTTATATACTATGTTTGCTTTTCTCCAGTCCTCTGTGATCTCACCTGTCCTCCATGAGTTCTTAAAGATAAATGCAAACAGTTCCAAGATTACTTCAACTAATTCCTTAGAGTACCCTAGGATGAATTTCGTCCGCCCCTGCCGAATAGAATATACCTAATTTATCTAAATATTCTCTAATCTATTCTTTCCCTATTTTTGCTTGCATTCCTTCCTTCTTATTGTTAATATTAGTTAGTTAATAGTTAGTTAATATGCAGCGACGTCCTGCTGAACGTGTGACATAACCATTATTATGGCAACTGACCAATACCACAAGCACAGGATTATGACTTCACTGAAGGATCAAGGAGAAGCTGGATAAAGGAAACAGACAAATATTGCTCAAGTAAAATATTTTTGCACATACTATGTTTCTCCTTATTTGTTTAATACTGTGGAAGTCTCTCTTTCAAGGTCCTAAGACCTCCCCAGCTTAATACTGCCCTGGAAAAGCAAGGCTATATGGAAGGCAAACGTCTCTTTGTACTGCTTTCCTCTTTGAACATAAAAAGAATTGAAGTTAATCTGCTAGACCAAAGTAGCTACAAATTATTCCAGATTATTTCAATCACCATCAATTTATCCTTTCCCTAAAACTTAAACAAACCATGGTCATAGTATTTCTTGTCACCTTCCATAAAAAGGTAGCCAATAGCGCAAAACGCCACATAAAAGAGCACAGGAGGAACATATTATATCTAGCCAGCTTATTTTTCAGTCCTGAAGCATTAGCAAACTACATAATAATGTCATTATTCTCTTGTACAAAAAAAAACAGAACTTCAGATGGTTTTCTACACTTTAATATGATTTAATGTAAACATTTTCATTACTATAAATGATTTGACCAATACTACTCAATTTTCACACTATCCATTTACTGGATTCAGTTCAAAAGACATTTTAACTCTTTTATGCACAGTGTTCTCAGATAAACTGATGGATTTTAATGAGGAAACAAGTCCTCTGACTAAGTCCTTTATATTTAAGGATACCAACTTACAATTTTCTTCAACTGATATACCAAGTTTAAATAAGTAAGTATACATGGCCCTTATTTAACCTTTTATTTCCTGTGACTATTCAAATCATGCATGCTGTAAAAAGGCAAGAAAACCTTTTGCTGTCATTCCCCTTTTCCCCCTTGCAATGCCTCCACTGAAGAACTCTAGCCCATGGTGTAGCCTGTTACAATTAGTAGAAGAGTCATGGGTTTTAAAAGAGCAGCAGTTATACAGTGCTCTGAACGATTCTGAAAGGGGTCTCCTACTTCTCACTTAGATAGATCTGTAACAGCATAACACAAATTAAAAATGTTAAAAAGGTTAAAAAATAAATCCATTCTCCTTCCCCCAAAAACATGTACATAAGTTTATATAATAAAGTATGCTTACTTTTTCTCCAAGTCAGTTTAGTAAAGGAGGGGGAGGAAGAGAAGGAGGGAGACTGAGATTTCTTACAACTAGTTTTATTTATGGCCTACTAGACTAATACAACTTTTGCTTTCAAGTGGGATCTAGAAATAGTAAAATAAAATCTAACAGGAAAAAGCTGTGCAGTGTGAATTTATGGTATCCCACTAGCCACTATTTATGCAGCAATAAGCTACATTACTTTGGGCCACCAGGATGCATGCGCGCGCGCACACACACACACACAGTCAAAGCCAGATTTTATCATCCAACTAAGTACGTACCCCAAGATTGAGGCTAGTGGTGTCTTGGAAAAGAGAACCAATGAAAAGTAATTCCATGCAGCGTACACAGAAAAAACTGTAATGCTTCAGAATCCATCCCATCTTGTAGCACTGAGGTCTACACCCACCACACATATTGCCAGTTACAAAGCAGAGTTAGATCTCAAGGAAAAAGAGAATCATCTGTGTTAATTGAATGAAACAGGTAATCAATCCTCAAACTGAATTTTACTCACATCCAAGGGGGGCGAGGGGGAGAGGAAGGAGGTGTGGAAACAGTAACGTAGGTGCATAGTGATATTTTTTCCATTCCTTAGGACCAAACCCTTTCACCTCCTCCACTACCCGGCAGAACCCTGAGGAAGCTGGGGATACAGCTCTGCTCCACAAGATGAAGGATCTTGGCCCTAGTCTATAGGATTTGGTGGGAAGTTCAGTGGATTCACAAGTAGGTAGGAGTCACCATTCTCACTCCAGGAGGAAAGTACAACCGTCAGGGGACTGCCATAGTCATCAAGCTACAGATGCAGGCATAGAGTAGCTTTGCTGCCACTCCAGGACCTCAGGAAGCAGGAATTTCTTAACCTCACCAGCCCTGGTAGAGGGCCCCAGTTCACAGCCTAGCCACTCAAGCCTAAGGATTTGATCCTCAGTCATTAAACTACTTTAAATGCATTCAACTTTCGAAGTCACAGTTGAGGAAAGTTGAAAATGTAGAGGTCAAAAGGTACACATTTGGTTTCAAAACATAATGGTGATTAATCCTTGCAGTTTTAAATCTTCATTAACATATCACTCCTTTAAAAATATACTGTTTGTTTCAGTCTCTTAAAGGGATTAAATTAAAAATACCATAAAACATTCTTACAGCAAAGGTCAACAGCTACTTGGGTGGGAGTAGTAATTAGGGCCTGTTTTAAGTATTTAAAAATAATTGATGAGATGATTACATTGCTATATTTGCTGTCTGCTTATAATGATAATTAGAACCATAAGGATGTTATTTCTCTATTGCCCTGCACCTTTTCTGTAAATATCTGCTCTCTTCCTGTTGCTGTAAACTAGCTCCTATTGGTGAGAAATGCAATTTGATCAAAATATTAAAAAGGCACTATATGCATTTTGACTCACTGATACTTTGCTATTTGTTTATTTAGTAAGGTCTTTGGGTACTTTGACCACACTTAAGCTCTGTGATGCAAACATTCACTGCTGGCAATAATTACTTAGGCGTGCCCTTTATTTCTTTTTATGTCTCTTTCCTATATTTTATTTAGCTTGCAGAACCACATCAGTATGTCATCACCATAACACAGTAGTTTAGTAGACCTCTAACTACTACTCACCAGCTCTGCCACAGACCATGCCTCTTATACGGAAACCTCTTAAAATATACAAAACATGTCTGTCTACGTAGACTGCCACCACACTGTTACAGGGCCATGGGTTCAACTTCTCACTACCACAGTATGCATGAATAGAAGAACTGAAGTCTTTCGAATGTATAAATTACAGTCGCACTCTTGTTACTTTGCACTAACAGATGGGGGAACTGTTACAAGTGACTAAGTTTAGTGATTTAGCAAATAAAAATTAAAGCAAGGATATTGCTTCCCAAATGCACGGTGTTCATTACTTCAGCTAGTGTAGTTCAGTGGTCAATTACACTTAAATGCTCTGCAGCACATTTTATAAAATGTAAAATCCCCTTGTTCTGGCATAGATTCCCTACATCCCAGATGCCACCACGTTCCCTTACTCCTGTGCCCAATCTCAAGGCTGCATGTCATCCGGTGTTATCCTTATCGGTAAGGAGGAATAGATAAGACACCCTTCAGAAGTAGTCCTGGCTAGTCTTTAACTTTAAGAAAGCGCATGTCTGCTGCTTACTAACAAAGCAACAAACAGTTCACTATAAAGCAATGCACAACACTCTGTTCCTGGACTTTTTATGGCCCCAAAAGTGAGAAACTGGAAACAAACAGACTTTAAAGAATTAATAAGTTTACAAAAATATTCCTATCAATCCCTGGAAAATGGTTCTCTTCTATATATTTGCTTCACTCTTCTGAAGCTGATGGAGACATGTTTTTCTACATGTTAACAATTTAAATATTAACTTACATACAATTTACAGCCCAAAAGGTATGTCCTATGTACTGTACACATTTTCATAAGTCAAAATGTTATAAAAAACTACTAAAAATGTAATGAGTGAGAACTGAATGAATCTTATTGCATTTCCCATCTTCAGTTGGGACCTTTGTTCCATCTTGCCAGAAGTTCTATAAGTACAATAATTCTGTAGTTAAATAATTAGGTCCCTGGAGGGTAACAGATCATAAAACCCTTAATTCACAACTGAGCGCCATTTAGCATGATTGGCAACCTTTACTCAGGAGATATACATAGCTGAGCTGCAGTAGCATAGGAACTATATCAAGTCTCATCCCTTTCAAATCAAATCTTTTCACCACCTGGTTAAAAGGAAACAGATTTGGGCCTAAGTTTAGATGATTAAGATGTTTCAAGTGGGTACCCATAAACTGAGGCACCCAACATCACTAATCACTTTTGAAAATACAGGCCACTGTTATAAATTGAAGGTTGTATAGATGGAAGTATGTATTACAAATTACATTGATGTTTTAACACTTCTATGGCTGTACATTGCTCTGAGCGCTGATCTGCTGGCATGGAAGATTTGTTGTGTTTTTGTTTTGCTCTTGTGTTTGCTCAACTTTGTGTGGTTGAAACAGACTCCCATTGATTGCAATGGGAAAAAGGACTACTCTAAAGGCTCGTTTTATCCACATTTCAAAATGTATTTAAAAAACTTCAAGCAAATAAAAAGTTTAATTTAAAAATCACCCTTGTGTTTACTCTTTAGGCAAACTAGACCCGAGATTTGTGGAAAATAGAAAAGAGTTGTGCTAACTCTTCTCTTTCTTTCCCTTTCAAAGGCAATGTTCACCTCAGCTTATTGCTGGATTTGCTCCATTGTCTCCAAAATTCATCCCTTCCTTTTTAATACAAGCCTACCTCCATTACTGGTATTTCTTACTCTCTAGAGCCCTGAACTCTCAGCTCCCTGCAGTCCACACAAAACTCAGCCATGTAAATATTCTCCCTTGCTTCTCACTGTAATTGCATTCAAACCATTTTTAAATGCCTTTCCTGGCTTCCCCACACTTTCTATATCAAGCTGTATTGTATTTTTAGGTACAGTATATACAGTACATGGATAAATTCACAAGGGTGACATTTTCTATTCAGAGCAAACTGAGAAACAGTAAAATACTGTGACTGATTGAAATGCGTATTCTTCAATGCTCATCCATGCACTTAGAACTGACTCCTCCTCAAATGTCTCCTTTCTTCTTCCAGAGCCTTCCTTAAAATTAAAAAAACAGTGCTATCAAAGCCTTTCAATGATATTCTCTCCATGTGATGTACTCAGTTCAGAATTTGAGCCATAGTCTGAGACACTATGAACTGATTTATCGCTGAATTGGAACACCGCAAACACTTCCCACCTGGGCTCCAATTCAGTAAGTAATTGATGTAGTAAAACAGGGGTGGGCAAACTTTTTGGCCTGAGGGCCGCATGAAGTTTCAGAAATTGTATGGAGGGCCAGTTAGGGAAGGCTGTGCCTCCCCAAACAGCCAGGCATGGCCTGGCCCCCGCCTTCTATCCAACCCCCCCTGCTTCTCTCCCCTCCCCCAGGGACCCCTGCCCCATCCACCCCCCCGCTCTCTGTCCTCTGACCACCTCTGGACCCTCCACCCCTAACTGCCCCCTGCCACCCCATCCAGCACCCCCCC
Organism: Chelonia mydas; assembly: GCF_015237465.2. Taxonomy (NCBI): domain Eukaryota; kingdom Metazoa; phylum Chordata; order Testudines; family Cheloniidae; genus Chelonia; species Chelonia mydas. The sequence goes on along the minus strand of NC_057851.1, from coordinate 109,217,084 downwards.
TCCTTCCTGACTGCCCTCCCCAGACCCCTTCCCCATCCAAACACCCCTCCTCCCTGTCCCCTGACCGCCCCCGGAACCCCCCCCCCCGGCTGCCCCCCGCCGCCCCATCCAACCCCCCCCTCCTTCCTTAATTCCCCCCCTCCCCCCCCGGGATCCCTGCCCCATCCAAACCACACCTTCTCCTTGACCTTCCCTGGAACCTCTGTCCCCATTTAACTCCCCTGTTCCTCACCCTCTGATGCCCCCAGCCCCTATCCACACCCTGGCCCTCTATCCAAACCCCCTCCCCAGCTCCCTGCCCCCTTACTGAACTGCCTGGAGCACTGGTGGCTGGTGGCGTGGCTGCACCAGGACAGGCAGCCGCGCCGCCCGGCTGGAACCAGCCACACCACCGCGCAGCACAGAGCACCGGGTCAGGCCGGGCTCTGCAGCTGCGCTGCCCCAGGTGCTTGCAGCCCCGCCACCCAGAGCCTTGCGCCGGCGGCGCAGTGAGCTGAGGCTGCAGAGGAGGGGGAACAGCAGGGGAGGGGCCGGGGGCGAGCCTCCCGGGCCAGGAACTCAGGGGCCGGGCAGAACAGGCTCGCAGGCTGTAGTTTGCCCACCTCTGTAGTAAAAGCTACTCTAGTAATGAGTTTTTGCAGGATCATACCCTTATATTGTCACTTCTTTGGGGCAAAGACCAGGCTTTCTGATATCTTTGCACAACACTCAGCACCCTGTAAAATTTATACAACCTCATACATAATACAAATCACTAATTTTATTCACTTTTCTTCAACATTTTGTATAGTCTTACATAATTTACCACATTCCTGGGGTGCGCACAGATGACATATTCAGTTCTAGAAAAACCTTGAAATATGCTGCCATTTTAAGTTATTGAAACTTAAAAGGAAAAAGCATAAATATGGTTTTGTCACTCGGATAGTGTGGTGAATGAACAAAAACCGGATTTTGCACCAAAGGCTGAGCAAGGGTCTTATGTAACTGTAGCATTCCACAGAAATCCTGAAAGGCCTAGACTTCAACAAATCACCCTATGTGAATACCACAGGTTTTTTGTTTGTTGATGGCGGACGACCTGTGGTTAAGACGCAGATTAGGACTCAAACTCTTGGTTTTCTTCCTATCACTGCTATCGATTGCCTGTATGGGCAAGTCATTTAACATCTCTGTGCCTCAATTTTCCATTTAATAAACAAGGACTGAACTATACTACCTCAATGCTGTATAAATCCACTATTTGTGAGGTGCTCAAACAATACAGTGATGAGCACCAAAGTATATAAAATACCATTCTTATTCCATTTCTTTTTGGTTTAGGTTCTTATTTGTATCCATCATGGCCGTATGTGGGTCACATCTATTAACCACAGTCAAACTTTTAAAAAAATGAAATGTATAAGAGTTTGACAGACAGTGACCACGTCTGCATCTGACAGTCTTCAGAGCTTACTGCTCCTCCAAGAGTTATAATAAACTTTTGAGTTTCTATTTTAAACACACCTTGGCGTTAACATAAGTGCTAAAATAAAGGTTAATGCTGATGATTCTGTGGAAGTCTGGAATAAAATGCCAACAGCATCACGTGCATCCCCCTCCCTCTGGTTTTACCAAAAATGAATTGGCAAGCTGTTAAAGTACTGACAAACAGAACAGCTGCTAAGGAATTCATGGGCTCATATAGGCTTTTCTCCACTTTGAATAGATTCAACAGAGCCAGCATAATACATCTACTGAAACTAGTAACATCAACCAAATAAAAACCACACTAAATATACCAAACCAATGGTTTATACACTGCATCCTCTCATTGTGACATAAAACCACCACATAAGATCAATGTTCGTCTGGGGATTTTTTTTTTATGATCGTTTTTCAACAGTTTTGAGGAGAAAACAGGAAACAACAGAAAGTCTAGTGTCCAAATACATATGGGATGTTAGAGCCCAAACAGAATACATTAAATCATTATTTGTACTGTTTGTTGGAAATCACTGCTGAAATCACTGGAAATTCTTCAAATGGCTGCCTAAATTTTGTTTGAATCCTTAGTTGTAACCGTTTCTCTTTTCTTTTAAGAGACACAAAGATTTGTTGCAGTTATTTGAGATGCTAACTATATGTATGTGAGAACATCACACATATTGCTGGTACTTTACTCTATTCCTATTAATATTGTGACATTGTAACTACAAGATTCCATATCTGCAATCTTTCAAAATGTATTGTGACAAAGTTCCTCCTCTACCTTGGTGGGTCTTGCGCTTACTGGCGGATTTGCTCACCTTGGAGCTTCACAGCAGCCCTGAGTTTGGCCATTTTCATGAACCCACAGTCCAGGTCAACTCCTCCTGTGTCTGACCATGAGTTGGGAAGTTTGGGGGGAACCCCGGCCCACCCTCTACTCCGGGTTCCAGCCCAGGGCCCTGCGGATTGCAGCTGTCTAGAGTGCCTCCTGGAACAGCTGTGCAACAGTAACAACTCCCTGGGCTACTTCCCCATGGCCTCCTCCCAACACTTCTTTATCCTCACCATAGGACCTTCCTCCTGGTCTGATAATGCTTGTACTCCTCAGTCCTCCAACAGTATGGGTTCTCGCTCTCAGCTCCTAGTGCCTCTTGCTCCCAGCTCCTTACACACACACCACAAACTGAAATGAGCTCCTTTTTAAACCCAGGTGCCCTGATTAGCCTGCCTTAATTGATTCAAGCAGCTTCTTGACTGACTGCAGGTGTTCTAATCAGCCTGTCTGTCTTAATTGTTTCCAGAAGTTTCCTGATTGTTCTGGAACCTTCCCTGTTACCTTACCCAGGGAAAAGGGACCTACTTAACCTGGGGCTAATATATCTGCCTTCTATTACTCTCCTGTGGCCATCTGGCCTGCCCCTGTCACAGTATACACACCTACAACTGCAAAATCAGCTGCCACATAAAGATAATATTATTTTTAAATGATCCTTGTAAACTTTAACCCATACATCTCTATATTTCTTCATTTTACTACCCTAAAATCAGCAGTGCTTTTATGTAGGCCTCACGATTAAATAATATCAGGAGTAAACAATTTAAGTTGGGAAATGTAACTCCATATTATAGTTAAGATCTAGGGGTAATTCCAGTGATGAGCTGCCAAAAGCTGAAGAACTGGTTCCTTCAGTCGCTCCGGGTCTTCGGCGGCACGTCCTTCAGTCGCTCCAGGTCTTCAGCGGCACTGACAGACCCGCCAAAGACCCAGAGCGAGTGAAGGACCCGCCGCCGAAATGCCACCAAAGACCCAGAGCGCCACCGGGTGAGTAAAAATTGCCTAAAGTTAACCATGTGCTTAAATGTTTTCTTGTTATAGCATTCAAAAGCTTTCTAGTTGCCTCACAGCACACTGTCTGGTTCCTTGTATTCTTTAACAACCAGTTCTAAACCGGCTTCAAAATTTAACAATTGGTTCGCGCGAACCAGCTCCAGCTCACCACTGGGTAATTCCCAGTCACTCAAGGTATATCTACATTGCAGCTGGAAGTGAGCCTGCCAGCTTGGGCTGAAAGACTAGTGGGGCTCATACAAGTGTTTTAAAAGTGGCTGTGTCGATATTGCAGCACTGGCAGAGGATCAGGCTAGCAACCCACGCTTAGGCCCAGGGGGTAGGGTGGGTCCAAGCTTGGGTAGCTAACCTGAGCCTCCGCTGGTGCTGCAACATCCGCACAGCCACTTTTAACACACTTGTCTGAGCCTTTCAACCCAAGTTTGCAGCTGGGGGTGAGTCTGCTATGTAGATATACTGTTGGTGCAATGTCCACACAACTATTTTCCTGTCTACCTGGCCTGGGAGGCTCACTCCCAGCTGCAGTGTAGACATAAACTCTAAGATCAAATGATGGAAGCGAAGGGTTGGGGAGTAGTGGTACTCTATCCAAGCTCTGACGACAGTCCTGGAGTAGGTGAATGATTCCGCTAAGATGATCAGTAATGAAACAGACATTTAGGCCATATCTGCATTCTGAGGCTACAGAGGCACAGCTATAACGCTGTAGCTATGATGCAGCTGCACCACTGTAGCGCGTCTGGTGAAGCAGCACTCTGCCGAAGGAAGAGCACTCTCCCACCAGTAGAATTACTCCACCTCAGCGAGAAGCGGAATAGCGCTGAAATAGCGCGGGTGTGGACAGCACAAAACTCACGTCACTCGTGGAGTGGGGGGAGAGGGGGCAGGAGGGCTTTTTTACATCCCTGAGCGATGTAAGTTATATCGACTTAGGCTGTAGTATAGACCTGCCCAGTGTCAGCATAACGCCAGATGCAGCCTACAGCAATGGAAGGAGTTTTTCTGCCACTGTAGGAACACCACCTCCCCAAGTGACATTAGCTAGGTCAACAGAAGTTTTCTTCTGTTGACCTAGCTGAGTCTACACTAAAGGTTAGGTTATGGTGGCCAAGGTGGTGAATTTTTCACACCCGAACGCCGTAGCTACATCAACCCACATTTTAAGTGTAGACCAGGCCTTACAGAGTTTCACATTACCCTTCAGAATCAATGCTCCACTGAGACAAACAGAGGCTGTTCACGCTTCTCACAGTTGTATTTTTCAGGCTGTCTGCAACTCATAAGACAGCACAGAACTGTTAAATATAAAGAAATGCTGTCTTCTACAATTGGAAAATTCAATAAAACATAAAAATTAAGCAATTTTCAACATGTTAGACCCACTACAACATTGTTTTCATATTGCTGATATTATGGGTCTTTTTTTAAAATTCCTATATAATCTAGCATGGAACCCTGCTTTTACATTTTATGAGAGGTTAGTCATCTAATGGCATGCAATTCCTTAATCATGCTAGCAAATATTTAGTATTTTAAGCAATAGCTGTGTTTTGGACTATTTTTTCCCAAGTGGTACTAGTTTGTTCTGTATTTTTCCAAACTAGATTGCATTTTGTTATTTACTGCACATATTTTTAACCTCTCTAGATTACTCTGCATTATGTCTGTCCTCACTAGGATTTGCAGTACACCTCCTACTTTAGTATCATCTGCAAATGTAATCAAAATGCTGTTACCATTCCACTTTCTGATCATTAATGAAGATATTAAATAAGACCAGACTGTCATTCTCAAACATCAAACAGACATCTCTCTCAACTAGATACTCTGCTGTTATATTCAGTGCTTAAAAAAAGAACTATGCTAAAATAAAATACAATTAAAATATTTGGGGATTTTTAATGCTCGAAAGGGACACATGCAACCAGAGTGCAGAAACAAAGGTGGAAAGAAAATGATGTGCTCCTGTATCAAATTATCAGTCTCTGGAATACCTATTGGCAAATGTTAGGCACAATCTGCATTATAGAGAACACCAAGTTAAGTGTAATAGGCTCTATAGATAACATGGGTCAGTATCTAAACAGCAGCATTTTCCCCCAACACGACAGCATGCCAAAGGCATTTGCCTGTCTCACAAATCTTGCTACAGAGCAGCTCGTTTGCATTCAAGGAAAATCTGGGCAACTGTCTCATACTGCCCCAGTGGGTGCTGCCACCAGGGTTAGAACAAAGAGGTTTCCTCCTGCCCCAAGACCCAGGAAATAGACTAGCTCAGGGGTTCTCAAACTTTATTGCACCATGACCCCCTTGTCAAGGTTCCTCCCCCACTCTGAACTCTAGGGTACAGATTTGGGGACCTGCATGAAAACCTCCTAAGCTTACTTTCACCAGCTTAGGTTAAAACTTCCCCAAGGTACAAATTAATTTTATCCGTTGCCCCTGGATTTCCACTGCCACCACCAAACTTTAACTGGGTTTACTGGGAAACGTAGTTTGGACACGTCTTTCCCCCCAAAAATCCTCCCAACCCTTGCACCCCACTTCCTGGGGAAGGTTTGGTAAAAATCCTCACCAATTTGCATAGGTGACCACAGACCCAAACCCTTGGATCTTAGAACAATGAAAAAGCATTCAGTTGTCTTACAAGAAGACTTTTAATAGAAGTAAAGGAATCACCTCTGTAAAATCAGGATGGTAGATACTGTACAGGGTAATTAGATTCAAAACACAGAGAATCCCTCTAGGCAAAACCTTAAGTTACAAAAAAGACACACAGACAAGGATAGTCATTCTATTCAGCACAGTTCTTTTCTCAGCCATTTAAAGAAATCATAATCTAACACATACCTAGCTAGATTACTTACTAAAAGTTCTAAGACTCCATTCCTGTTCTGTCCCTGGCAAAAGCAGCATACAGACAGACACAGACCCTTTGTTTCTCTCCCTCCTCCCAGCTTTTGAAAGTATCTTGTCTCCTCATTGGTCATTTTGGTCAGGTGCCAGCGAGGTTACCTTTAGCTTCTTAACCCTTTACAGGTGAGAGGATTTTTCCTCTGGCCAGGAGGGATTTTAAAGGGGTTTACCCTTCCCTTTATATTTATGACACCCCTTCTGACAACAAAACTTACTACACAACCCCAGAAGGGGAGAACCGAAGCATGATCCCCTCCACCCTGAAGTGGGGGGAAGAGCGCAAAGCCCAAGGGCTTCAGCCCCAGGCAGCGGGCCTGTAACCTGAGCCCCACCACCCAAGGTGGAAGCTCTAGGACTTCCGCTTCAGCCCCAGTCGGTGAGGTTTGGGCTTTGGCCCTGGTCCCCAGCAAGTCTAAGTCAGCCCTGGTGACCCCATTAAAATGGGGTCACGACCCACTTTGAGGTCCCAACCCACAGTTTGAGAACCGCTGGACTACTAATACAGGCACAGGCAGGTAGTCTCATTTGCACAGTTAAAGGTTTGAACCAAAGCTTAGCCCTGTTAGTGCCCTTTTCATACACCCATATGGTTAGGAATCTTGTCAACTGTGCTGTATGTGGAAACTAGCCAGGTGTGGCATCAATGTTACAAACTTGATAAAAAGCCCCGTTTTGTAGCTGGACCTCAGACTTCTACTTCAGTGAGTTCAATGCTGGGCAAAACTGCATATGGGACTGACCTAGAGCAAGTAATCACCTCATGCTTCCTCCCAACCCTATCTTTAGCAGACAACACGAGGTCAAACCATAGAGTATGTTACCATAAGCAAAATATGAGCTATCCATCTTGAATTACTCCAATTTTGATAAATATAAGTTGACTACTAAACCTGGATTGTTTCAGTTATTTTGAAAATGCTTCCAAGGTCACTGCTGACAATTTATTTATTCCAAAAAAGCCATCCATAACAGGGAAGTAACTTCTTACACAATAAAGGAACAGCTTTTGGCTAGAATGTATGTGAGAGCTGCCAAGATTTATTGCTGTCAAGGAGATGCTCAAACAACACACTGAATGATTTGAAATGATTTTTCTAAAGCCTTTTGAATTAGAATACAATACAGGATACAAAAATCTGCATATAATATAAAAAAATGCAAAGCTCAATTAATAAATTACATGTTACTATGTATAATATAGGTCAGTGGATCTCAACCTTTCCAGACTACTGTATGCCTTTCAGGAGTCTGATTTGTCTTGAGTATCCCAAGTTTCACCACACTTAAAAACTACTTGCTTACAAAATCTGATATAAAATGCAAAAGTGTCAGCACACTATTACTGAAAAATGGCTTATGTTCTCATTTTTACCATATAATTATAAAATAAATCAATTGGAATATAAATATTGCATTTATATTTCAGTGCGATAATTGAGCCTGTTTTTCACTTGTGAGCCTTGTCTGAAGGTTATCAGGGTGATTGAAGTCTCCCATGAGAACCAGCACCTGCGATCTAGTAACTTCCGTGAGTTGCCGGAAGAAAGCCTCGTCCACCTCATCCCCCTGGTCTGTGGTCTATAGCAGACTCTCACCACGACATCACCCTTGTTGCTCACGCTTCTAAACTTAATCCAGAGACTTTCAGGTTTTTCTGCAGTTTCTACTGGAGCTCTGAGCAGTCATGCTGCTCCCTTACATACAGTGCAACTCCCCCACCTTTTCTGCCCTGCCTGTCCTTCCTGAACAGTTTATATCCATCCATGACAGTACTCCAGTCATGTGAGTTATCCCACCAAGTCTCTGTTATTCCGATCACATCATAATTCCTTGACTGTGCCAGGACCTCCAGTTCTCCCTGCTTGTTTCCCAGGCTTCTTGCATTTGTGTATAGGCACTTGAGATAACTTGCTTATCGTCCCTCTTTCTCAGTATGAGGCAGGAGCCCTGCCTTCTTGCGCGCTGCTGCTCGTGCTTCCTCCCCGTATCCCACTTCCCCACTTACCTCAGGGCTTTGGTCTCCTTCCCCCGGTGAACCTAGTTTAAAGCCCTCCTCACTAGGTTAGCCAGCCTGCTTCCGAAGATGCTCTTCCCTCTCTTCGTTAGGTGGAGCCTGTCTCTGCCTAGCACTTCTTCTTGGAACACCATCCCATGGTCAAAGAATCCAGAGCCTTCTCTCCAACACCACCTGCGTAGCCATTCGTTGACTTCCACGATTCGATCGTCTCTACCCAGGCCTTTTCCTTCCACGGGGAGGATGGACAAGAAGACCACTTTATCCTTCTTCCCAGAGCCACGTAGTCCGCAGTGAACCGCTCAAGGTCATTCTTGGCAGTATCATTGGTGCCCACGTGGAGAAGCAGGAAGGGGTAGCGATCTGAGGGCTTGATGAGTCTCCGCAGTCTCTCCGTCACATCGTGAATCCTAGCTCCTGGCAAACAGCAGACTTCTCGGTTTTCCCAGTCGGGGTGGCAGATAGATGACTCAGTCCCCCTGAGGAGGGATTCCCCGACCACCACCACCCACCTCCTTCTCTTGGGAGCGGTGGTCGTGGAACCCCCAACCCTAGGACAGTGCATCTCATGCCTTCCAATCGGCAGAGTCTCCTTCTGTTCCCTTCCCTCAGATGTATCATCTAGTCCACTCTCCGCCTTAGTACCTGTGGAGAGAACATGAAAACGGTTACTTACCTGTATCTGCGTTGCTGGTACATGGACACTCCCCTTTCTTCTTCTGGAGGTCACATGCTGCCAAATTTCTTCACCGTTCTCCTGTCCCCGCAGTGCAGCCTGCTCTGAATCTTCAGAACGTTGTCTCTGTAGAAGCATATCCTGACGTCTGTCCAGGAAATCTTCAATTTCTCTTATGCAACGCAGGGTCGATACCTGTTGCTCCAGACCTTGAACCTTCTCTTCCAAGAGAAACACTCATCTAGATGAGTTGAGCATGCCTTGGAAGACTTTTGAGTACCCCCCAGGGATAGACGGACCCCCAGTTGAGAACCACTGATCTAGGTCATCTTTAAATAAAATTATAAAAATAACCTGTGATTGAATTATTGACTACACCTCTGGAATGCTCTAATATACGAGGTGGGTAAGGTTACTCAGCAAGATACAATTCTCACATATTTTGGGTTAGTTTATAGAAGAAGGACTCAGTGCTGCTGTTCCGTTCACTTTTTTCCTCTCTTTAATTTGGAGCAGATTCTGATTTTTAAAGTATTCTAGGACTTTTAGAAAAACTCTGGCTCTAAACCAAATAGAAAGAAGAAACATTTTCCCTGGGAGTTACCCTACTAACATGCATACAAAACCTTCCAGATTCAGACAATCAGTAGAACAGATCTGACATATTGCAGTTTATGAGTTGGCTCCCTTGGCCAGGGCACATGTCCTGGCAGAGGACACACTTCCCAGATTTCTTGACAGTAAGCAGGAGAGGTTCCCTCCCCATCACCCATGCTGGGGACATCCAGCCATACTCTTTCCTTCACCTTTCCTCTTTGGTGACAATGACCCAGTTCTTGCCTTTTTAAACTGTTTTCAAACTCTATCCTACACCTCCTTTCTGCATTTTCCAAAAGACACCAAACATTGGGTGTAAGCTATTTTACTCCTAGGTTTCCCATAATTTGCCCACTTTATAGTTATTACTTCTTTTCAAATGTAAAATGTTTGTTTATGTTACCCCCTATTGGCAATGCCATTCTCCCAACAGTAATAATGCTGGTCAATTACATTCTGAATATACAGTGAATATTTACTGTACACTTTGTGAAGCTATAAGAAGATGAAAGGGAAAAAAAAAAAAACCATGCTGACACAGCTAACCAATCTTAAGAAACTGAATCCTTCCAAAAAAAAAAAAAAAAAAAAAAAAAAGATTCCTTGCTGTGGTTAAATTTCCAACTTATTAAGCATGACTAGATTTGAAATTTAGTTGATGGTATTTAGAAAGGCAAGAACTGGGGCACTGTCACCGAAGAGGAAAGGTGAAGGAAGGAGTATGGCCGAATGTCCCCAGACATGGGGGGAAAACCTCTCCTGCTTCCTACCAAGAAATCTGGGAAGCGTGTCCTTTGCCAGGACATGCAACCTGGCCGAAGCAGCCAACTCAAACTGCAATGTCAGATCTGTTCTCCTGATTGTCTTAATCTGGGGGGTTACGTATGCATGTTGGGAGGGTAACTCCCAGTGAAAATGTTTTTCTATTTGGCATTTTCATTAATTACATACATTTAAAATGGCTATTCACAGTACTGTTTTTCTATCCACCACAACTCTTATTTACGATTTTATTTGTATTGTCTTCTTTTCTTCCAGATTCAATTGACACACTGCTAGATACTGCCATGTCCATTCTCAGAATAGTGTGTGTGTTTATAGGGGCTTATATGTTCAGAGCACAATCAACTTCAGTTGCAGTTAAGAGTACTCAGTACATCTGCAAGTCTGGCCCCAAGTGTCTTATGTTGGGTACCCAGAAAATGAGGAGCACACAATTACTGCCCAACTGTGAACATTTTGGTTTAAGTGACTTTCCCACCATCACACAGGAACTCTGTGACAAAGGCAGGGGCAGAATTCAGTTCTCCAGGGTTGCATTCAATTGCATTAACCATGAGACCAATCTCTCTCTTCCTGCAGTCCCCTGCCTCATTCACTACATACCTTCCAACTTCTGCAACAAGTGAGGTAGGGGTCCTACAGAGAACATCCTCCTTTATTGCACAAGCCTGATTCATTCCAGAACACAATCCATCTCCCACCCCCTCTGCCTCCTATAACTCCCTCTTCCCCGGCATTGCTCCTGTTCTCCTTTGTCCCCGCCCTCCTTCCTTACCCTCAGCCTTAGAGTCACACAGTTTCCTCCTCTGCCACGTTTGCCTGGGTAAAGCAGGCGCAACATTGAAAACATGAGAGAGTCTCCCTGCTCTCTGTTCAAGTGCCCTCAGTGCTCCCTCCCTCCAGGTGCCAGAGGAGCAATTGCAGCCAGTAAAGTCCTGCTCAGCTCCCAGGTCCTGCTCAGCACACACTGAGTCAGGTCAGCAGTAACAAGCGTGAAGGGTTGGAGGTTGTAGTGTGACCAGAAGTCCTGATTTTATAGCGACATTCCCATTTTTGGGTCTTTTTCTTATATAGGCTTCTATTACCCCCCACCCTCTGTCCTGATTTTTCACATTTGCTGTCTGGTCACCCTAGGAGGCTGGAGTATGCTCAATACAGATGGAATCTGCAGAGATTTTAGCTTGTAAACTAACAAAGTCTCTAAGTGTGTACACACTGCAATTTTCAGAGGGTTACAACTTAGCCAACTTTGGGTGAATTTTCACAGCTATAGCAAGGCATAATCCTGATATTTTAACTATTAGCAGCTGTGCCAGTTCCACCTGTAATCAGACCATTTCCTAAGCAAAGAAAAGGGGGGGGGGGAGGCATATATTCACCAACTCCCTTTTCACAAAGTGACCTCAGTTCTGGCACTGAATTCTGATACAGAAGAACTCGTGAAATGAGTGTTTTCCAGCTGAATTATTCTGTTCAATCTAAACATTGTAAAATGTGTCAACTATCTTGTTTTATTTTTCTTCTAAAACTTTACAAGCTACCAATATTTTAAACACAGGTGAACATTAAATTTGAAAAAAAGATTCTGAAGCTAGATGTGAAAATCACAGCTGGAAACAGCATGTCTAGTTTGTTTTGAAAACAAACACACACAAGCTTGCCATTTAACTTAAAAGGGCTATCCGAGTGGTTTTAAGTAGATATATGTGAGGTATAATTACACAACATGGAACATAAATTAGAAAAATAAAAATAAAAAAACCTTTAGCTGAACCAAAAAGTATCATATTTTTGTGTTTAATTCATTGCTCTCCAGTCAAAACATCTGAACTGAATTAACAAATTTCTCAATATTCAGAAATGAACTATTTGAACTGAACATTTCTTGTACGTCCAAGGGTCATGGGACAGTAAAAGCATAACCCATGTTTATTAACAGCTGTAAAGAAAAACTTCTATATGTAAAATACTCACAGCATCTGACCCAAACCGGGAATGCAATTATGGCATCAGCATATGATCAGTCTATTACCAACTCTCAGGTTCTGATCTTCAAAAGTAGTTATTTATAGACAAAAAATATGAGTAGCCAGTGGATGCCTCACTTTTCTCCTAGATCTGTCACTTTTTAAAATGTTTGTTCTTCAAAATGAGAGATGCTTCATGCCTAGTTTTTCTCTTATGTACGTACTACCTCCAAGAAGTCAATAGGTTTGACTAGATATAATTCCAAGCAACATTTGACCCATTACTTCCAGATAAAGCTCTACGGTTGCTGTGCAAAAGGAGTAAGTCGCTCTCTGATCACATAACTTTCTACACATTGATCCATCAATACAGAATTAGTCACAGCAGCTTCTTCTCTCTTCTAGCTAGGTCAAATATATTTCACTTCCTTCTTCCTGTATAGCTTTGCCACCAATGTTCCAATTTTCATTCTACAGTATTTCACAAGGTCCAGACCAATGACTTTACCAACAGACTATGGCAGAAGCTTCAAGGGGAAAGAGATGGGCAGAGGGGTTGCTCAATGTGAGGACTGCTGTAGATTCTACGGAAAATGAGATCCTTCTCCCTTCCCGTAGCCTGGCTTCATCTCCAAGTTGTGAGTGGAGAGATCAACCAAGCACTACTCTCTTTTGTGAAAGGATGCTAGTCTGGCACGTTGGCTAACATGGCTAGTTGACAGCTCTCTTCTTTCCCTACGTAATTGTTCACAGTGCTGCTTTTGCATGCACCCAAAGTTTACTCCAGGATTTCATATGCATCAGGACCTCCCCTCTTCCTGCAGTACAAGTACAAATAAAAGCTGAGACAGACTCTGAATTCGGCAAGCAAAGATGGTGAGAGCAATGAGCCTTCCCAGCACTGTCCACGTAAATACTTGCTGCTGCACAGCTTGAACCTATTATTCCTGGCTTTTCCTTTGTCCTCTCTATCTTGTCCAACAAAAATAATTGTTTCCAGTTCCATTTATAACATCTCTTCATTTAAAATGTAGGCATTAATGTCTCTTTTCAGTCTTCTTTCCTCCGGGCTTCTTGTGACCCATTTCCTTTAACTGCTAAGCTGATTATCCTATTAAATCTTTAACTGCATAGATATAAGAGATTGTCAGGTTAAAACTGTGGGGATTTCCATCGTGTGATCTGTAAAGTATCCAGGAAGGTCTTAAAGATATCCAAAAATCCATGACACCATTATACAAGCTGCATCATGGTGAACCTTTTAGCAGCGGGCCCTGTAAACTGCACTTTAACACTTATTTTAATCAAAGGTAAAATTTGGTAAAATATTTAGCTATTTACCATAGTCAAAGCTTGCAGCCTTTCTCGGTAGTCTTCAATAAGATGCTCCAGCACTGAATTATTATAGCAGCGAAGAGTATTTTTCTGAACACCTGGGAAGACTCCTTTAAACATATTTGTTTTGGGGTGTTTGGTGTGAGAAATGATTGATATCAGTAACATCATAAGATCCTTTGAGTGGCTCAGGGTCACACAGTCTCAAATGACAAAAATGTTTCTTTCCAAATGGTTACCTTCCACATCAGACCAACCACTAGGAGTGCAAGAACCAACAATATAGGTTTTTATTTTTTTTTAAATCACTGCGGATCCTCTGTATTTAAAATTAGCTAGTTTATAGAGCAGAAGCAGGGAATTCCGGTTTTTAAGAAGAAGGAAAGGAGTCTTTCAACATCAGAACTTCACTACTCCAACCTGCAAATCCACATTGAAAGCAGATTTTCAGTTTACCATAAAACTGGTAACAAGGTTCTGCTGTTGGTTCAGGACCAACCTAGGAGATGTTATGCTTCTTGCATATATGTGGAGGAGTGCCACTCCTGGTATTTAATAGAGCACAGGGCTAAGGTACTTATAATGGGTGCTGAGGAAGGCACTGCTTTGCTTAGTGCTGTGAAGGGCGAGTCTTTCATTGCTCCTGTAACTCTGCAGAAGGCAACACAGGAGGGAACCACCACCAGTCAACCTGTCTACTCCATCACTGAAAATATTAACGACAGCCTGTAAGAGCCAACTCCCATTAAAGTCAAAAGATTACCAATGACTTGAACGGATCCCTAAAATAATAACACAAATACAGGTTTCAGAGTAACAGCCGTGTTAGTCTGTATTCATAAAAAGAAAAGGAGTACTTGTGGCACCTTAGAGACTAACCAGTTTATTTGAGAGCCAGTCACCAATAATTGTTCTGTTTAGTGTCTTGTAAAGATAAAGAGAGGGTTAAGATTAGGAATCGAATTGTTTACAGCCATCTTAGTTTAGCATTACTTTAGTTTTTAAATGCTTGAGGTGTTTTGAAATGGTATATCTGCTCTTGAATTGCACCTAGCAACCTTCACTGTGACATAACTGAGTTTTTTGTTTTGCAATTTCACTTTTTTAGGAGTAAACCTCTGATTTTAATATGATGTCAATCTCCTGCTGCTTTCTGTGGGAAAAAAAACCCTCTGCACTATATCCAAAAATACTATGGGTATTAAAGTTCTATCCTTTCAGCATGTATGAATTTCTCAGGAGCTGCTTTTTTTGTTTTTACTGGTCCCTTGGCTTTGTTCCCCAGACAGTCCAAATCCACAGCCCCTTAGTCATTTTCAAGCCCTGATTCCTTCACAGGTTCTTGCTCCCTGGCTTCAGCCCTCAGGCAGTCACTTTTGGCTGTACCTCTGCTCTCCAGCTGTGATATGTCTGCCAGCCTCCCTGGATCTCCCTCTGCCCCCTCTAAATCCACTTTCCTTCCTCTGCTAAGGTCTACAGGTCTATATCTAGATAAAACATGCATTGCCATAGTATCTGAGCATCTGAGAATTGGTGTGGGGGCAGTGGTCGAGGAAAGGGAATGGTGGCAGTGGTGATAGGAGTCATTGTGAAAAAGCCAGATTAAATAAATAGGTTTTACACTGTACTCTGAAGTGCATGATCTCATCTGGGAGGGAGTTTGGTAACACCTGCTGAAGTGGAGTTGACCTTGGCAGGTCTGCCAGCCGCTGAAGGTACCCACTTGCTGGAGCTCAGCAACAGCCCCTCCCCTCTCCTTCTGCCTCTTTTCAGGCTCCGGGTTCAATATCTCCTCCTCCCCGCCCCCCATCATGAGTCACCTGCCATACCAAGGTGTTTTAGAACTTTAATTTCAGCCTTCCCGACACACTTGTGAGGGAGGTAAATAGTGTTACCCATATTTATAGAGGGGAAGTTATCCAAGTGAAACACAGAGAGGTTGACACCTTGCCCAAGGTCTCACAGGGAACATATGTGGGAGATGGGAAGTGTAGTGAATGTAGCATTATGTCTAGGGCCCTACTAAATTCACAGTCCATTATGGTCAATTTCACAGCCATAGGATTCATATTTTCAGATGTTTAAATCTGAAATTTTACGGTGTTGTAACTGTGGGGGTACTGAACCAAAAGGGGGTGGGGGGATTCCAAACCCTTTATGGGGTGGGGGGAGGGGGTCATGGGATTGCCACCCTCACTTCTGTGCTGCCTTCACAGCTGGACTCTGAAGGCAGCAACCGCGGAGCTTCCTGCAAGAGCAGGAGGTTCCCGGAGGCGGGTCTGACTCCAGCACTGCCCCAGAGTCAGGAGCCTCGTGGCTGGACCCTCCTAGCAGCAGGGGGCAATCGGACCCACCTCTACAAGCCTCCTCCAGCTCCAGGAACCTCTGGGGCTGCTGCCCAGCCTCAGAGCGTCCAGCTGCAAGGGGAGGCACCGGAGGTGGCTCTGAGCTCCAGCCTGAGAGCAGCTGTGCAGGAGATGGACAAGTCCTGTGCCTCCCCAGCACAGCCGGAGCTAGGAGTACCCTGGGAGGGGTGCTTCTAGCAGCAGGGGGAGATCGGATTTCACAGGAAAAGGCTTATTTCACAGTTCGTGATGCATTTTTCACGGCCATGAAATTGGTAGAGCCCTAATCATGTTAGGTTCCTTTCTTCAGTACTATACCCTTAACTTTCACAAATTCAGATTTTAAGGCCAGAAGGAACCATTCGGGACACCTAGCATAACATTCTTTTAAAGTCTATAGGCAGTGTTAGATCCATTAATTCCTGCATCAAGCCCATAGCTTCTGGTTGAGCTACACCACCTAAAAAGACTCTGCCTCCCTACAGCCACAGCTGCCATTTTGGGAGGCAGAGTTGATGCAGCATACTATAGAGGAGGCATGCACATATTTTCCCCCCTTTTAAAATAAAAAGCTATTCAGTATGAAAATATATATTTGCTTTTTGTGTCTGGAAAATACCAGCCTCTTGAAAACTCAGTTAAGAGCTTAGCACTTCAAACAAAGTGGTAATTGTTTAGTAATAAAATCTTTCATAGACAGCCAATGAAAAACAGATCTAGTCCATTCTGACAAAGATTAAATCACAGTTTTTATTCAAAGCCAAAATTCCAACCAATATTGTACATAAGCATGTTCAAAAATCTATCTATTTTTGGAGTTGAGAGTATTGCACTTTAAAGTTAAAGTTGGCCAAAGAAACCATGAGAACATTTTTTAACTTCCCCAAAAAGGACAAATCTTTGCATGCTTGCCATTTGCAATTTTTTTTGTTCTTTGTTTTTTTTATAATTTCCCAGGATATTTCTCGCCTCCTTTAATTAAAGTATTTTTTTCATAATGATAGCTCCTCCTACACAAAGAAAGGCCAGGTGATGCCAAAACGTGTTTCATAATGGAGCTTC
Source organism: Chelonia mydas (assembly GCF_015237465.2). Lineage (NCBI taxonomy): Eukaryota > Metazoa > Chordata > Testudines > Cheloniidae > Chelonia > Chelonia mydas. The sequence goes on along the minus strand of NC_057851.1, from coordinate 109,200,070 downwards.
CAAACCCAGACTTTGCTACTGATATGGAGCTATAAACTAACATCTCCACAACAGATATTTCTTTTCTTTTTGTCAGTTTTATGGTTCTCTCAAAAATTCTTCTCACAAATGTAGTTATCCATAGTATTTTGGGGCTAGAAACGGGGAAGGCTAGGGAACAAGGATATTGTAGTGGGTCTATGGGGGCAATGGACCTGAAGTCATCAGCAGCTGGAGCCAGGAGTTGTTGCTCCTGAAGATGGTTTACCAGCCTCTGAACACTGTAGTGGAATAAAATGTACTAGACTGTTGCAGGGGATCCAAGGGAGAGAGACAGGGAGCAGCTGGGTCTGGAGGTAGACTAGGGGGTTTCTGAAGGACATGGAGGGAGGTAAGTGCCTTATTTAAAATTAGAGGACTAAAAGTGGAGTGTATAAGTGAGCTGCAGCTCACGAAAGCTTATGCTCAAATAAATTGGTTAGTCTCTAAGGTGCCACAAATACTCCTTTTCTTTTTGCGAATACAGACTAACACGGCTGCTACTCTGAAACCTGTATAAATATACACATCAGTCATTTCAAGCATGTATATTTAAATGTTTGTTCTCATGGAGGGGATAAATTTCTTAATGATGACTATTTGTGTTCTCTCTCTCCCGTTTGGTTTTTCAGAATACTTCCAGCTTGACTGTGTGAATCTGGAAGTTAAAAAATGCATCTGAAAAAAAGAGAGGCCAAATGCCCAAGATTAAAGCATTTAAAGTGTTAACGTTTGTATCATTATTGTGTGAAAAGTATGTATGCTAGAGTTATGCAATATAAAAGATATCTTCTCCTAAACTATATATTATATGCCAACATTTTCCAACACACCTGTTTACTGAGGTCAAATGTAATTTATAATTTTAAAACCGAGATGCAACTGAATGAAGAACTATGTCCAATTAGGTCACCTTGGGAAACACAATATATGTTGCATGGGGCATAAAAATATAAGAAAAAAAACTGGCAGGAAACTAAATTAAGCTCCAAGCCTGACCTACACGCTTTTGAGTAACTGTACACACAGAAAGAAAAGGAGTACTTGTGGCACCTTAGAGACTAACAAATTTATTTGAGCATAAGCTTCGTGAGCTACAGCTCACTTCATCAGATGCATCCGATGAAGTGAGCTGTAGCTCGTGAAAGCTTGTGCTCAGATAAATTTGTTAGTCTCTAAGGTGCCACTAGTACTCCTTTTCTTTTTGCGGATACAGACTAACACGGCTGCTACTCTGAAACCTGTACACACAAACTATTTGCAAGACTGTAGCCTAAATCTGGCACAATCTTAATGATGGATGCTGCTTCACAGGCCAGAAAGAGCATGGGTTGAATTTCATATATCAGGGGAGAGCTGGAGGCTCTTTCAGTTGGAAAAAAAAATGGCTTTACTTGTCAAATGACCATATTTGATATCTGTGTCAGAGAAAAAAGTTAAACCTAACAATGCTGTTTCTAACACACGCTCTTTTCACAGAATATCACTGGGACTGTTCAATGTGTGCGTTTGCAGGATCAGGGCCCTAACTATTCTGTCAATGATGCATGAGCTCCTCGGACTAAATATCACTTGCTCTCTCACAGCCATATTGCATCTTCAGAATTACCAGAAGTGAATAGGAGTTTAAAAAAAAACAACACCACACATACACAAAAACCCTTTTAGTCAGAAACGCAGCTACTATGTAATTCCAAATAGGTACAGGAAGCAGATCTGTTGAGTAAGTTGGTATCAATTACATTTTTAATTAAAAAAAAAAAACACTAACTTTTCTTCTCATAACAACTAACCTAAAACTTGTGCCACAGCAGCAGAAGTACAGATTTCAAAAGAGGCAGAGCATATTCTTTTAAAATTATTTTGATTTAAAAGAAGATTAGAGTCGTAAGGCAGCACAAGCCATAGCGTAACTGTTTTCTTCTAAAGAAAAAACTGTTCACCAGTCCCTCCGACACCTCTATAGGATCTATGTTTTGGACGGAAAAATTACTTACTTTCCTATTGTAGGAGGGATAGAGATTTTATGCTCAAAAATTTCTAATTCTAAGTGGGCAACTGCTTTTGCTCATAGTTTTTCCAGGATTTTTATAAACTTCCTCTTTCATTATTAATGTGGTGGCAATTGTTTGGAAGGCCAAAGAGATTATTACAACATTTCCATTACAGAAAATATAAACAACAAAAAATCCCATGTTAGATTTGTTGTCTTAATTTCTGTTCAGCGTACAGTAGATTTCTCCCAACTTTTTTCTATATACAAAGAAAATTTTCCAAACCACGAGGTTGATTTAGGCAGATACAAACAAACAGTTTTAAAAATGAGGTAAAGAATATAAATAATTTAGCATCTGGCCTTTGAACACTTTTTTTTTAAAATCACTGATTCATTTAATGTATTTTGTAGGCAAAAATCAATCAAAAAAAACTTTCACCCACTACCCATTTTTTCCCTTAATGTCTTTAACATTCCATTTTCCCTTTCAAGCTCTTCCAAGCGGACTGAGTGCCAAAGTGATTTTTGTTTTTATGTGCAATGCCAATTTTAATTATTCACTCCATCCAGTGAATTTTGTGCATCATTTAAGGCAAGCTGTTTGAACATTTGGTTCAAGAAGCCCTGTTGCAGGAGTACTGTTGCCCTGTAGCAGCACCCCCTCATATCAAGAAGGAGTTTTTGTTGTCACCATGAAATTTTGGAAGTTTTTGCTTCTTTTAATCATATACATAGGTAAGAGACACTTAACCACTTCCAAATAGCACTGGCATGCCAGTCTTACCTTCTGGCTACCAAAATCTTAGCAATCATTTTAATTTTGCTGAAAGGAAAAAGCAAAGGAACCAATATTAAATTCCATGGATGTTCTCTTCTCCCCTGTGCCCCCCACTATATTTTAAATAAAATATTAGAGCCCTCTTTATATAACTACAGAAAAATTCTAATCCCAAATTCCTCCAAAGACAACATGTGCCTTTGCAAGCAGTGCTATCTGTCTGCTGAGTTTTATATCTTGAAATTCTGCTTGTTGAAGAAACAGAGGTTTCCCAATGTTTAAAGCAGTTCTCTCTCGCATTCCAATTTCACTAGAAGTATTTTTTCAGAGCAACAGTTGTTTGTTGCATCTACAGAGCCAGCCTAATTCTGACCAGTTCTCACCATAGCAAAATAGCACAAAATGATAATTAGAGCTGTCAAAAAAATTGGGCTGTTTTTGTTTGGTTTTTGGGGGTGGGGAGGGGAAAAAAAATCAAGAAATGTTTTGGAAGTACAGTATTTATTTCTGGATTTTTATCAAAATTTTCACTGATGTTGGCATCAGCAAAGGGACAGAAATATTGCTATGTTATATAGTGGATTCTAAACAGAAAGGCACATGACTACCACATGGTCCTTAATTTGTCTTTTTGAACCTAGGCAACAGAGCATTATAGACAGGGCTAGCACCACTGCCTGTGTTGGCACGACACTTCCCATTATATGACCCTGTTTTCAGTTTAAGTTCAAATTTTCCATGCCATTTGTCAGCTTCAGGCTGAAAATTTTTAGCTGTGACATATGCCTTTTGACATATGCTTTGCAAACATCAGTTCTTTCTGGGGAAGGAGACTGGGACTGGAAGTCAGTGAGGATGAGGAAAGTCGGAATCAGCTCCTGGAGGCCAGGGTGGAGGAAGAGAAACTGTATGACGAGATGGGAGGGGGGATAGGCTGGGCAAGGAGAATAGGGAAAATGAACGATGGGGTAAGGAGGGTAAGATAGGGAAGGTGCCAGAGACTGGGGGTCGGGGGGGGGGGGGGAGGGAGAGAGACTGGGACAAGGATGAGAAGTCCAGAGGGGTGAGACTAGGATTTGCTGAGCAAGGAAACTGCAAATGGGATGAGTAGCCTGAGGAGTCTACACTGAGACTGGCTAGATCAGGAGAATGGGACTAGGACTAGGACAAGAAGCCAGAGCTGAGACAAGGACAGGTTGGAGCAGACTGCTCAGAAGGGGTCATTTGCTTGAGGAGAAAGGGCAGAAAACTACGTGCCAACTAGAGCGCACTCCCCTCCAGAGCCTGGAATATAACCCCAGATTCTGAAATCTGACTATTTCTCTGCTGTCAGCAATATTGTGAACCCCTGCCCCCCGTCAAAGCCTCATCTCCTCCTCTAATGCTGGTCCACAGATGACAACCTAGTGCAGGTATCTGTCAGTCTGTTAGCTCAAGCTGCAGAAGTCTGCATGATCCATCAAAAGTTTCCAACATTGCTGATGAACCATACGGATTTCAGTATGACGCCACATGATGTAATTTCTGGTTTGATTTTTAAAACTTAAGAAATCACACCAAAAACACCTACATTAAAGAAATGTATTAAGGTTGTAAAGTCAAACATTCAGTAGTTAGGAAGCGTCAGAATTAAGGTTGCTCTACCTTAATTTGGCCCCATTGTGTCTATGCTTTACAATACAATCTTTAATGACATGATCACATTTTTTCTACCGGATCCTCTGACTGATCACTGCACAGGATAGATCTGCTCTGGGGATGAATCAGAGCTGTATAATGAAGGAGGCTGCCATCTATATTGTCTCCGGCTCATTTGTTGCAGAAGTAGTGATTGAGGCAGGAGATTGCAGGAAGAGAAAGGATAGTTTCAATGTTAGGCAGCTGAATGCTGCCCTAGAGAATTGGATTCTGTCCCACACAGAGTTCCTATGTGATGCTGGGGAAGTCACTTAAACAAAACTTTTCACAGGAGAACATTAAATAATACGTTCCTTATTGCTGGATACATGACCTGAGGAGTAGGGTCTGACTGGTAGTAGTGCCGAGCACTCACAGCTGCAATCAAGACCAATGGGTGCTGTGCTTTGAACATGTAAAGTGGTCTCTATATAATGCTAAGTACCCTGAAAAAATCAGGTCTCAGTCCTCTCAAATTGGACACCCAAAATCATTGGAAACTTTTGATCTTAATCTCTGTGTGCCTCAGCTACCCACCTGTAAAATTAGAATACCACCCCTCACCCTACTGCAGGGTTATCAATGTCATCGATGGCAGATCTTTGGTGACGGGGTCAAAAGACCACACAGTTTTCTGCATGTTGTGCACCGATGGGAAGACAAGTGGTCTCCAAGCAGCTGCTGTGGGGAGGTGCTGGGAAACTTATGGTAAAATTCCTGGGAACTCAACAGTGCCTGGATGGAAGGTATATGCTGCTGGGAACCTCATAGGAAGACTGTATTGTGCCTAAAAGTAAGAATGAGGGAAGATTAGAAAGAAGAATCTTCTGCAAAATTATTCTGGGATTTTATTTAAATTGGAGGGGAAAAGGAGATAATTTTTAAATCATGGAAGAAAAGTTAAGTGACAACCAATAATAGAAACTAAGACCAACACAAGGCCATAATGCTGTTGCGTTAAGGCTAGAACTACTGTACTGTTCTGTTTTATATAGAAGAGTGCTCACAGAGTACATCACAAATGCTAACTTTGCCACAACCAGTTTCTTAGCATGAAGGCAAGACAGTTGCAATAAAGCTATCAGATGGCCAAAAGTGAGATTTCTTTTACTACTCCAGTGTTTAACTCAATATCTCTGCCTACAAAATAGATATGTGATATCACTATACTAAAGCACTGTGGGAGAATTCTCTTTCTTGAAGTGAAAATGCAGTGTTCTCTACTTATCAATGATTTGCTTACACTGTCCAGTTCTACAGTGCACCAGAACCACACTAGCAACTTGTGATAGTGCCTCCTCTCCCCTCCACCAAGTGGCCTTGGGGAAAAACTGCAGAGAGGAACCAGCTAGAGACTCCATTTGGTTTCACAAATTGCAGAAGTTGGCAAAACTTTGGACATTCAGAGAAATTTTCCACTGTTTTGATTGGACCCGCTCCCCTGTGCTGACTGGCCGTTCGTTCCAACCCTCTTCCTCCCTCAGCTTCACTCCACACCTGCTGCTCTTACCCTCTTCTCTCCTGTCCTGCCTCCCTTCTCTTCAATGTCCCCTCTGCCCTCACTTTTCTTTCCATTTAACTCATCCCCTCCTAACTACCCCCAAAAATCATGGAACTAACAAGTGTACTGCCATACCGTTACTCACTCTGTGTGTATTACACCCCCCCCACACACACACACACCTGTATCTGTCTTGTCTATTTAGACTGAAAGCTTTTCAGGACAGGCACCATCTATTTCTCTGTTTGTTCTTGGCTGGTCGTTAGGCACTACCATAAGAAATATAAATAAATAATACTACTATTTCAAGTAGAAGACTTTTCCCATCAAATTCCAGATAATAGCTAATTCTTATGATTAGATTACTGCATCTATAAAGACCTAACTCAAGCCTTCCGCTTCTATATCTAAACAACCCCCACCATAACACCATGAGCCTGAAAGCAATTCACTGGTTATGACAAAGTTTTTGAGATCTAAAATTTAACTGCTCATCTATGGGGAATTAAAGTATTCCAAAGAACTCCTGAGACTGCAGAACTCCTATTATACAGGTCCTGGTTGCTACCCAACTGCTATCAAATAGTTCCATAATAAGCAAGTAACTTCTATTACTGAATGACTGCAGTATACTGGCACTAGTCTACATTAAAAACAAAAAAGCCATAGCACATTGCATAATGTTTGGAGTCTAACAACTAATAATTGCAAGGAAAGTTAAGGTCAATGTTTTGGCATTAAATGTTCCACTATTCTTGGTAGCAGTACTGAAAGTATTCAGAAAATATCATGTTTATAGTACCTTCGTGCGAGAGATGGTTTAATGACAGGATGCCAGTTGAAATATTGAATAGTTTTGTTTTTGTCAATGTTAAAACTTAATCCTACCCAAATTCTGATTAAATTTTGGGGGTTTTATAGTCACATATTCCTAGCTTTCTAATGTTTCTCTCTCCTGTCCTCCCTACCCCTCTATTTTTGTGTGAATGAGAAACTAAAGCCCCAGTCATGCTGTATGGTCACAGAGCTGCACTCACAAGGAACAATTTAAAGGATCTGGAGTTAACTGACTATAGACAAAATAAACAAAGTGAAAAAAAAATCAGAAAAATATTTTTTCCTCATCTTTCAGTTTTACTAATTTCAGGAGGTATAAGTAACAATAATAAATTCAAATTTTCAGATAGAAGTTTGATTTTTTAAGTTCAAGGGGACCATTAATAGCCATCTAACAAATAATACTACAAACTCCCTTCCTTTTTCACTGATATTCAGTTGGATCCATTAGTTATCTTTGGATAAAATAAAACACGTTTTTCAACTACTGAGGCCATAACAGCTCCATAACTTTTGCCAAAATTTGGCAGAATACTATTTACACACCGTTATATTACTTGCAACAGATGTTAGAACTTGGCAGAACACTTTAAAACCGACAAAGGAAATTGTGAATATCCCCTACCCCAAAAGGCCAAAACCAATATTATCTCAGTATCCACATCAAACAGATACTACAAGACATGAAATACAATGGTGTGCAGGGAGTTTTACATTTGCAAACAGCAAAAGCATTTTAATAACTAAAGACTTGCATTTTATTTCTAAATTAAAACTTTTCATGGTCTGAAATCTAAGAGAGCAATGCAAGGAAATGTACCCAGGTGAAACAACAGATGTCAGATCAACTTTTTAAATCAATATTTTGTAAAAATATTGAACTGTAACTGCATGTGTGCCCAGTTTCAGACAGCTGCAAATTTATATGCTTGTTTAAAGATGTTGATGTGACCATTAGCCATGAGTCAAAGCAGGCTTGAAACATTTACTCAGTAGCTACTAGGCAGAACACTTACAGCCTGACTGGAATGCTGTACATCCTCATCTCCCATTGTCTCCAGAGGAAACTGACAGCACTCAGCATCCCACAGAAGGTGTTTTGCACTTCGCAGGTTAGGGCCCCAAGCTTATGAGCCACGGTGCAACATACATAAGAAGTTCATATGCAGCGCCTTGTATAGGCACCGACTCTGGGGCTGGAGCTACAGGTGCCAACTTTCCAATGTGCCGGGGAGTGCTCACTGCTCAAACCCTGGCTTTGCCACAGGCCCCACCCCAACTCCACCCCTTCCCACACCCTCTCCTGAGCTTGCTGTGCCCTCATTCCTCCCCCTCCAGAGCCTCCTGCACACCTGGAAACAGCTGATTGGGAGGTGCGGGGAGGGACGGAGAGGTGCTGATCGATGGGGCTGCCGGTGGGCGGGGGAGCTAATGGGGGGCTGCTGACATATTACTGTGGCTCTTTGGCCATGTACATTGGTAAATTCTGGCTCCTTTTCAGGCTCAGGTTGGCCACCCCTGTTCTAGACTGAGCACTTAGTCCCATTGGGTAGATAGAACGATTAACCTAAATAATTTGTTTAGAAGCCCCCGGAACCCCATAAGATTGGGTCCCTTATCCATGAACTATTGGAAATTTACAAAATTTTTCTTAAACATTACATGAATATATTGTCTCATACCACAGAATTAGAATTTATAATCCCTATTCCATGATGAGATCTCTTTCAGGTATAATGTATCTTAATTAAAACTATCTTTACATAGGGTTTTTTCCTCAAAAAGCATTTTATCAAAAATAATCTGATTTTTTTTTAAATCATTGATTTTTATCCACCATGGCAAAGGATATTTTAAAGTCACAAAAGCAAGGGCTAAATTTCCCCTTTCCCTTCCCCATGCCTCCTCATCTACTGAAGTACCAACTTTCGCAAATTTGACCAGCTAACACCCAGTAACTCCATATACAGGTGAAGAACTCCCAAAACAAAATTTTTTAAAAAATTAAATTAAATTAAATAGAAATTTAAATAGAAATTTAAATAGAAATTAAAATAGAAAATTCATATGAATGTATAATTTCACATAAGGGGACATCATCTGAGCGGGTCATGTGGATAGTGCTCTGCATTATAATGTAGAACTGGATTTGATCACTTTCTTTCCAGAAGGGGCTAGGAGTGTTGCAAAGGCTCTTTCCCAGGGGCAAAGTTGAGACGCTTTCCAGCAACCTTCCAATCAGTCGATCAAGGAGCACAGCAATAAACTCCAGAGAGATACCTTCAGTGGTCATTGCCATTCCCAGTCTTGAGGGTTGCGGGGTGCAGACTTTTCCCTGGTTAAAGGGCTACCTCTCCCTGTCCCCAGCCAACAATAAACAAACTTGCATAAAATCATTACAAAAACATTTATTATCTGGGACAAAGCAAGCATAACACTACTTTTTGGATCTACTGATCAGTCATTTTTAATTATTCAATTCACCAAGTATTGAAAGGCATCCTGGCCCCTGCTCATAACATTAGAATATAAATTACTAAATTAAGTGTAAGAAACCAAAAAGAAACTGCAGACAAATATAATTTACTCTATCCCACTCTTTAGGTATTAAATGTGGTGGATCACTCTAAACACTGAATAAAACTTTTGGATGAGAGCATATTTGTCATGCAGTCAGAGTAAACCAACAGTATTTTATCTGCCTTAAATAGCAGTGGAGCGCTCTAGAGATCCTTTAAACTTACTCTGGTGTTTGGCATTGCTTTTTCTCAATATGGCTCCCTGCCTGAAGCTTTCTTGCCACATAGTCTGAGCTACCCACCTTTGAAACAGTTATGTCTGAAATTCTGATATGTCTGCCACCCACAATGACTCACCAGCCTTTCCTTGCCAGTTTCATCAATCAAAAGAGGATAATCTATTTGCCATGACCTGAAACAGCATGGAGTCATCTTATAACTGGAAATGAAGGTCTGTCTTATCTTATTCCCCATTTGTATTCCTCACAAACCCTGAATCGTTGCATCTAATCCATTGTTTATTTCCTAACAAAATGGCGTGCACATATAAACACTATACAACCTAAGAACAGCTCTTTTCCAGGTATTCCTATTACCACCCCATGTCCCGTTTGTTAAAACATAGCAATTAGTTTGTTAATTGTTCTTGACATAGTATTTATGTGCTTTTATTTTGTTCCCAAACCTCCTTCTTTTGCTTTCAAGCTCCAACATGCAACAAGAAACGTTTCACTATATGCTCCATTCACCTATATGTTTCCCCCTATATTGCCGCTCCCAGCTCAGCAGCGAAGCACAGAAAGCCCTTTGCCGTAAGAACCAGTGGAAGTCTAAGGACATTCAGCCACGGCATCTAAGCTCTTTCTGTATTACTGTGGTACAATGCAATGCCCAGAATGGTTCCCCACATACTTCCAACCTGTCTGACGCAAGACTTAAAAGAAATAAATAAAAGCTGAACCACATATTTTTTTTCCAAGTTAACCGCATCTACTAAATTGGTCAAGGGCAAAGCCTCCAGAGCAGATTTACTGCTGATTACAATTTTCATTGGCCCTATCCCACACTTTCCATATTTCTTCCTCAGCACTCTTCCTACAGCAAAACATGCCTCCTGTTTTAAGTCACTGATGCCCCACTTCACCTTAAATAAGCCATTGAATACAGACCTTTAAAAATTTTTTCCTTCATGAACAAATTTTCATCCTGACTCTTCACTTTCTACTTAATTAGGAAGTAATACAAATGCTTCATTACTCATTTGACCACCCTGTATTCAGCTATACTGGTGTAACTGCAGCATTACAGGATTTACTTCTAAAGAATTCAGATTTATACTGCTGTAGCAGAGAAGAATCTGATCTATCTTCAGTTACATACTGAATTGTAAAACCAGCATTCAATAATTTATGGAGGGGGCTGCAGGGTTTGTGTGGCCATCGACTCTGAGCATTGTACAGAATTTGGTGAAATATTTTAAAACTCCATTTAAATGCAGTTCCAGCTAAAATACTCTGAGCACAAGTTGACTGTCCTATGCAAGTGACTCAATAAACCCTGTGTCAGTTTCAGACTAGAATAAAGTTTCTAAAGTTCTTAATATCATGATTGCACTCCAAACCACATATAAAACCATTTTAGATGGAACCATGTTTATGCAGAATTTTCTACAAGATCCACAAACTGCATATATATGGACTGTGAATTGGATCTCCCTTCCTATTCTACACCAACTTGCTTCTTGCCCCATCCCACCTTTTTAGGGCCCTACCAAAATCATGGTCCATTATGGTCAATTTCATGGCCATAGGATTTGCAAATTGGTAAATTTCACGTTTTCAGATGTTTAAATCTGAAATTTCAGTGTGTGGTAACCATGGGGGTCCTGACCCACAAAGGGATTGTGGGAGGTGTCACAAACCTGTTGTAGGGGGCGATGGGATTGCCACCCTCACTTCTGTGATGCCTTCAGAGATGGATAGAATGGGGATGATAGGGTGCAGCGCTATTGGTAGCTGAGAGATACACCTAAGATCAGCCCTGCAGGAAAAGAGCAAGTCCTGTCCTGCCCCAGTCCTGTCCAGACTAGCAGTTCGGAGCCCCTTTACTGTGCTCCCAGCAGTACAGGGAAGATGAGATCCAACTCCACCAGCCTCCTCCAGCTGCAGGAACCTCTGGGGCTGCTGCCCAGTCCCAGAGCATCCTGCAGCAGGGGGAGGCACTTGGCGGTGGGTCTGGTCTCCCCACACTCAGAGCAGCTGTGCAGGGGATAGACAAGTCCTGTCCCTCCCAAGCTAGGAGCCCCCTTTGCTGGGGCGCTCCTAGGAACAAGAGGGCATCGGATTTCACAGGGAAGGGATTATTTCTCAGTCCCTAACGTGTTTTTCTCGGCTGTGAAATTGGTAGGGCCTTACTCATTTTGCTAGCAGCAGGTCCAAATAATACAAAAGAAGAGTGGAGTGGAAAGGGAGGAGAACAAAAAGGGCACTGATACACATATGCCATCCCTTCTCAAGTCTTTGGAGCCTTGTGTCTAGACTCACACCTCTCAGATCTCCTAGACTGGTGCTTTTTCTGCAATGTAACACAATTTACTCAGAAAGTCTAAATTTTTTAATCACCAAAAGGTGAGCATCAATATGAAGGACCACCAGCCCAAATTAACGGGAACAGCACATGATAAAGATCTGAGAATGTGGATCAGCAAGCAGAAACTTTGGGAAAATAAACACAGAAGTTTCCCTCTTCAGAATTTCCAAAGACCAAAGTTTAGAACAAGACCACACCAAATTTCACATATCACTCCAAATATTACACCTAAGAGTCTTATCTGGATTACCTTCTAAAAACAAATACGTTTGCAGTCTCTTGTATTCCCTTCCATCCACTTTTGTCTAAGCCACTCACCTGAGTACAAACCCACCTGGACCCCGCGGGTATGCACTCAGGTGGCTAACCCAAGCTGTTGTCCATGCTACCCTGCTATTTTTAGCAGGATAGCTCAAGCAGAGCTAGCACATGTCTGGGTACCTGTGCTGGGAAGCACACTCCCAGATGCAGTGCAGACTTACCTTTAGTGATGGAGAAGATTTCACAGCATCTACTACATGTCTTGAAATTTACTGTAATTTGCTGTAAGAAAACAAAAATGATATACTAAAGGAGGTTTCTGAAAGGCTTTTCAAACAACAGCAGATGACTACCGCCCATCGGTCCTGCTGCCAGCTGTCCAAGTCAGCAGATGAACAAGAGCTGATGTAATAAATAATGAAATAATTTATGCACAGGGTGTCATAAGCCTACAGTAAAAAATTATTTGCAGAACTTCTTGGTATGGTTTTCTCAACCCAGTGTGAAATATTGTAGTTTTCTTTTGCCTCTATGTACAGCTGCAAATTGCCCACATGCCACTAAAAGAGGTGTGATCTAGAAATCTTTCCTTTTCAATCTGATAATCCCCTTGTGTACTTTGGCAGAACAAAGAAATCTTCAAAAGCAAAACTTAGACCACCTATAAGTAATTTTTATTGAGTAGAGCCCCAAGTTGCACACACATGTTTGTAATACATCTCTATTTTAACAGATACCATCTAATAGGTGCTCAGAGGTCAAAACTTGCCTCCCTTTTGACACACCCTCCCACTTAAGATAAAGGAGAGTCTCATTTAGTTTTCAATAGTAGGGTTTTTAATCTTCTTTTACAACAGCCTCTAGAGGACTGTGATGGACATACCAGTAAATTACAACCTGCAGTCGCACACTGGTAGGATGGCATGGGGAAGCAGATACTGCTTTTGTCCATGCTGTACACCTCTTCTGTGGATATACAGAAAACTTCTGTATGTGGCTGAAAAATCACAAAATCTTTTGAAGTATCTTAAGCTAAAAATATATTATTTTGCCTAAAGGTTACAGTGCAGACCAATAGTCAGTTCTCTGTCCTTAGTATGTCCTAACTGCGTAAGTATGGCCTGCATTCTTTGTTCATAAACATTTACATTTAGCCAGTATTAAAACACATATTGTTTGCTTGTGCCCAGTTTACCAAGTGATCCAGACCACGCTGTATCAGAGACCTGTCTTCATTATTTACCATTCCCCCAAATTTTGCGTCATTTGCAAACTTTATCAGTGATGATTTTATATTTTCTTCTAGGTCATTAATAAAGATGTTAAATAGCATAGGGTCTAGAACTGATCCCAGCAGGACTCCACTAAAAACACACCTGTTTGACGGTTCTCTGTTTAAAGTTCTATTTTGTGACTTATCAGTTAGCCAGCTTTTAATCCATTTAATGTATCCCATGTTAAATTAATATGATTTATAGTTTTTTAATCAAAATGTCATGTGGTACCAAGTCAAATGCCTTACAGAAGTCTAAGTGTATTATATCATCACTATTATCTTTATCAGCCAAACTTGTAATCTCATCAGAAAAGTTATCAAGTTAGTTTGACGAGGTCTATATTCCATGGACCTACGTTTAATATATTCACTAAACCAAAGTCAGCTGTTGTATATGTAGGAACGGGGCGCGTTTGTGTTAGAAGTCATTGTCCAATGGTAGTAGTAGATAAGAAATTGCATTTTATGATTTATTTAGTTAATAGATGTTTTTGCAACATTACAAAGAATAAAAGCTGTGATTTTGAATACAATGTATCTGTATGGACTATAATTCATTACTTAAAGTTTAAACCACAATTGTATCACAATGTAATGCCTGTAATTTTAGGTATTAATATGACCATGATATGAAAATTGTTAATCCATCCTATGTTACATGTAACATATGTTACATTCGCATTTACAAGATATTGCAAAGACAGGAGAACAAATACGTATTGAAGTACAACATGATAATACAGAAATCACTCATGTATTGAAAACTATTGTAAATGCAGGACACCACTCCTAATCACATCAGCCACACCATCAAGAGGCTCATTCACCGGCACATCTACCAATGTGATATATGCCATCATATGCTAGCAATGCCTCTCTGCCATGTATATTGGCCAAACTGGACAGTCTCTACGCAAAAGAATAAATGGACACATATCAGACGTCAAGAATTATAACATTCAAAAACCAGCTGGAGAACACTTCAATCTCTCTGGACACTCAATTACAGACCTAAAAGTCGCAATTATTCAACAAAAAAACTTCAAAAAACAGACTCCAGAGAGAAACTGCAGAACTGGAATTAATTTGCAAACTGGACACCATTAAATTAGGCTTGAATAGAGACTGGGAGTGGATGGTTCATTTCACAAACTAAAAACTATTTCCCCATGCTAATTTTCCCCATACTGTTACTCACATCTTCTTGTCAACTGTTTGAAATGGGCCATCCGGATTATCACTACAAAAGTTTTTTTTTCTCCTGCTGATAATAGCCCACCTTAATTGATTAGTCTCGTTACAGTTGGTATGGCAACCCCCATTTTTTCATGTTCTCTGTATATATATATCTTCCTACTGTATTTTCCACTGCATGCATTTCATGAAGTGGGTTTTAGCCCATGAAAGCTTATGCCCAAATAAATTTGTTAGTCTCTAAGGCACCACAAGTACTCCTCGTTCTTTTTGCTAATACAGACTAACACGGCCACCATTCTGAAATTTATCTATAGTTGTGGTTGTGAAATCCTCATTTCTTTACTGAAATCCTCATTGTCATTATGGTCCCCACTTCCCTATTGTTTGTCTGTCTGATCTCTGTCTGGTTCTTTGATTGTTTCTGTCTGTTACATCATAAATTTTGCTAGGTGTAAATTAATTAAGGTGGTGGGGTAGGATTGGTTAGAGAATTTTGTTACTCTATGTTAGTATTGGTTAGTAAATTTTTAGTAGAATGATTGATTGAGGTATAGGTTCACCCCAGGACTCAAGTTTCACTACATAAACTGGGGTCCAAAAGGAAGCTTTTTGGGGAACCGACCCCAGGATACAGCCCCATCAGAGCTGCCAGACCTCAACACTGCCAGTGACACTGTGCAGAAACTGGAGTCCCCAAGGTGGACCTGATCCTGACTAGCCATCAAGAAAAGTTCATCTGTTTTATTGGGTGAGCACTGTATGTGTAGCCTGGGCATTGCGTTTTTGGTAATTGTTAATAAGTAGAGGTTAAGTAGGATATTACTGAGTAAGGCTCTTTCACTGGTAAAACATCCCGCAAACCCGCGGAGTGTAAGTTTAAGCTTGAGCCCACAGAAGGGTGAGGGTGGGTGCCTACATTGATAGGGTTATGCCTAAGCCCTAGGAACAGGGTGAGAGTGGGTGCCCTGGAGTGTAAGGCTGCTCCTGAGCCCTAGGAATGGGGTAAGAGTGCGTACCCTAGAGTGTGAGAGTAACAGAAAATGTTGTGCAAGTAACAACCTGGGTAATGCTCTGCCAGCCAGGCCCTCAATCCGCAGCAGCTCCTCTTAGTGCTGGGGACTGTCAGGTAGCCTCAAGACAGCAAGGATAGGAAAGAAATTAGGTAGGGCAGGAGTAAGGGGGCATGCAGGGCTGTTCTCCTTGTCAGCAGGTAGGCTGTTCGTGGTCCCGTCCCAGGCACACAGAGCCAGTTGCGGACAGTCTGGTCCCTGCCACTGGCAGTAGCATCCAAGAGCTGGTGGTGCTGAACTGAGCCCCCAGTAGCACAGCCCGGTAGGAAGTTGTAGCGTGGCTAGATGGGGAGCCTTTGCCAACAGCACTGGGGTGGGGTGCCCAGTCCATGAGTTCCTGCCTGCTCTGGTCTGTGATGACAACTCCCCGCCTCACCACAGTCTCTGAGAAGGAGGAGGAGCAGGGCTGGATGTGGGGCAGAGATGGGAAGACCCTAAAATCCCTTCCCCAAGGAAGCCTTGAGCCAGCAGCAAAGGAGAAGGATGGGGGGAGGCAGAAGCTGCTGGGAGGGGATAGTGAGGCAGTTCCTAAGGGCTGAGACTCCGGGGAGGCGGAGGGTGTAGGAACTCATGGGGGGGAAATATAGGGGCTCCTGCTTTCCTAGGTTTCTGTGTGTAGTTTTTAACTCAAAACAGAGGTACTCCAACCACTGAGAATGTACATGTGTGCGCATGCATATTACTTAAATGTTATTTATTTAGTAGTTTAATTGAAGTGCTACAACATTCTCACTTTAACTGGCCACCTTTGCAGTTTTAATATGCTAGACTACAGATATTTTCTTCTCAGTGCATGTACACAGAGGGGAGTTAGTACTGTGTCAGAAGACTTAAAAAGTATAAGCTTGCCCAAAGACAAAAATGTAGTGCTCAGTGGAATTTGTAGCCTGCTCAGTCCAAAGCAAATTTAGAGGGAACGCCGGTAGGGGCCTATCACTCTGGAACCAAAGCCCTGTGACTTTTGTGTGCATGGCTTAGCTGTCAAATTACATCTGTAAGTATGCAGCCCAGGGATCCAGTAAAAGTTCAGTCTCCATGCTAATTCATTCCTTGACCTCTGTCCTCAATCTACTGACAAGGGTGTCAATTAGTGGTAATTGATGTGGTTTTAGTCAGGTGGCCATGAGTCCACTGGAAATTAGAGAGATTCCCAACCCATTTCAAATAGGCCGTGGACCATTTACTATAAGTTTG
This sequence comes from Chelonia mydas, assembly GCF_015237465.2. Taxonomy (NCBI): domain Eukaryota; kingdom Metazoa; phylum Chordata; order Testudines; family Cheloniidae; genus Chelonia; species Chelonia mydas. The sequence goes on along the minus strand of NC_057851.1, from coordinate 109,183,157 downwards.
CTTCCATTTATTCCTTTGAGTTTCAATCTATAGTAAATTAACTCATAGTGAGCTGTATTAGAAAAACTAATAGAGTGAGAACATTTCTATGCTGTAATATTTGCTGTTAGCTTGGCCTTGATCTGCAAAGATTCAATGGGAAAATATAAAAAATTCTGGCAAGTACTAGACATCAGCTTCTGTTACTCACAGCTGACAGCAACACAGGATAGGACATAGGAAATGCTTTTCAAAACTATAGTGCTCCACTGATTCCGCTGAAAATACAAAATCATTAACAAAAAGTTAATTGCCTTAATTTGGTCATATTTCAACACCACAGATTTTTGGCCCCTTTGCAACTTTCTTCTCATGAAAACATAATGAGCTAACTGGCAGGAAAAAAAAAAAGGGAACCAGCACAGCCAAGAAGTTATGCCACGTCATCTTTCAAATAGTTTGCACCTCATTTGAAGCTACATCATCTGTACCAATGAAGTTTATTAAAAGGAATATATTTTTGCTGCTCTGTGCTGTTAATTACTTGGAATCTTTGGTCTCATTCAGACAAAAAAAAAAAAAAAAAAAAAAAAAAAGAAGGGCTTGATTACATTCAGAGTCTCTCTAGTAATTATGTGCATAGGCACATAGTCACAGGAGGTTGGTGGTTATTTAAAAAAAACAAAAACATAAAAAACTCAGCCCACATGCTTATCAAATGGGAAAAACAAAATGTAAGCTATTTTAGTCTACATAACCAATAAACCCAGTAGTAAGAGGCAAAGAATGTTCTGTTCCAGCTCACACACCCCTATGGATTCTTCAGCCACTGCATGGTGGGTTTTGGCATTTCATACATTTTTACAATGCCAGCACATAGGAAGACCATCAAAAATGTTAATCATGCTATAACAAAAATTCTCTGCACAAAGAAAAGACATGATACTATGGTGTATTTTTCATTCTGATCTTTCCATTACAGATATCTTCAGAAAGCCAATGCATTTGTATTCTTAACAGCCCTAAATAGTTAGCAAACATCAATTCCAAATCCAACGTAGCCATAGTATTTATAGAATCATAGAACTAGAAGGGACCTCAAGAGGTCTTCTAGACCAGTCCCCTGCGCTCAGGGCAGGGCTAAGTATTGTCCAGACCATCCCCGACAGGTGTTTGTCTGACCTGCTCTTAAAAATCTCCAATGATGGAGATTCAACAACCTCCCTGGGCAATTTATTCCAGTGCGTAATCACCCTGACAGGAAATTTTTGCTAATGTCCAACCTAACCTGCCCTTGCTGGAATATAAGCCCAAAGCTTCTTATCCTATCCTCAGAGGTTAAAGAGAACAATTTTCCCCTCCTCCTTGTAACAATCTTTTACATACTTGAAAACTGTTATGATATCCCCCCCCCCCCCAGTCTTCTCTTCTCCAGACTAAACAAACCCAGCTTTTTCAACCTTCCCTCACAGGTCATGTTTTCTAGGCCTTTAATCATTTTTGTTGCTCTTCCCTGGACTTTCTCCAATTTGTCCACATCTCTTCTGAAATTGGACACAATTTGGACACAAATTCTCCCAGAATTGGACACAATACTCCAATTGAGGCCTAATCAGTGCGGAACAGAGTGGAAGAATTACTTCTCGCGTCTTGCTGACAACACTCCTGCTAATACCTCCCAGAATGATGTTTGCTTTTTTCTTTGCGCAACAGTACTACACTTAACTCATATTTAGCTTGTGATACACTATGACCCCCAGATCCCTTTCTGCAGTGCTCCTTCCTAGGCAGTCATTTCCTATTTTGTATATGTGCAACTGATTGTTCCCTCCTAAGTGGAGTACCTTGCATTTGTCCTTATTGAATTTCAGACTATTTACTTCAGGTCATTTCTCCAGTTTGTCCAGATCATTTTGAATTTTAATTCCGTCCTCCAAAGGTTTTATAACCCCTCCCAGCCTGGTATAATCCGCAAACTTTATAAGCGTACTCTCTATGCCAATCTAAATCAGTGATGAAGATACTGAACAGAACTGGACCCAGAACCGATCCCTGTGGGTCCCCACTCCTTGTGCCCTTCTAGCTTGACTGTGAACCACTGATAACTACTCTCTGGGAATGATTTTCCAACCAGTTATGCAACCACCTTATAGTAGCTCCATCTAGGTTGTATTTCCCTAGTTTGTTTGTGAGGCGGTCATGCGAGACAGTATCAAAAGCCTTATACCACATCTACCGCTTCCCCCATATCCACAAGGCTCTTTACCCTGTCAAAGAAAGCCATTAGGTTGGTTTGACACAATTTGTTCTTGACTGTTGATGACTGTTACTTACCACTTATCATCTAGGTGTTTGCAAACTGATTGCTTAATTATTTGCTCCATTATTTTTCTGGGTACTGAAATTAAGCTGACTGGTCTGTAATTCCCCGGGCTGTCCTTAGTCCCCTTTTTATATATTGGTATTATATTTGTCCTTTTCCAGTCCTGTGGAATGTCTCCCGTCTTCCATGACTTTTCGAAGATAATCGCTAACGGCTCAGATTCCTCCTCAGTCAATCCTTGAGTATTCTAGGATGTATTTCATCAGTCCCTAGTGACTTAAAAACACCTAACTTGTCTAAGTAATTTTTAAACTTGTTCTCTCCCTATTGTAGCTTGTGATCCTACCTCATTTTCACTGGCATTCATTAAGTCAGATGTCCAATTGCTATTAAACCTTTTGGGGAAAACAGAAACAAAAAAGTCCTCTAGCACTTCTGCTATTTCCATATTTTGTATTATTGTTTCCTCCCTCTCCCCCCATTAAATGATGGGCCTACCCTTTACCTGGTGTTCCTATTCCTTGTAAGTATTTGTAGAATGTTTTCTTATTATCCATTTTGTCTCTCGCTAGTTTAATCTTGTTTTGTGCCTTGGCCTTTCTAATTTTGTCCCTACATACTTGTGTTGTTTGTTTATTTACATTCATCCTTTGTAATTTGACCTAGTTTCCACTTTTTGTAGGATACTTTTTTGAGTTTCAGATCACTGATGATCTACTGATTAAGCTAAGGTGGTCTCTTCCCATACTTCCTATCCTTCTATGCAGTCGGATAGTTTGCTCTTATTCCCTTAATAATATTTAGGAGCATTTGGATCCAGAGGTTTGATCTGACTCATTATAAGAGGGCCAGTCCCCTAAAAAGCTTCCCCATAATTTGGGGTACAAATGATAAATTGGGCTATTTTTTGGAGAAATCTTTCTCCAAGATCATGTGAAGGAATGTAGGAGAATAATACTGGTATACAGCTATAGGCGAATATAAAAGTGAAAGGTTATATTTTGGATGCATAATGCTCTGGTTTTTGCTTCAAACAACCCTATCCATGGCTGTAAGATTCCCATTTGTTTTTAAAATTACACAAAGCATAAAAATTAACAGCCCTGAAAAATTATTATTAAAATGGCTGTGATAGGTAGGAATAGGAATTACTGGGATTAGAGCACCTTGTGCCCAAGGAGAGGGAATAAATTACTCAGGAAATTTCATGGTTTGAAATTTGGCCTTTGGCAGGTAACATCCTTAATGGGGAAGGGAACAGAAAACAGTCCTCCAAATGTGTGTATGGGCCTTCTGGCATCTCCACAGAGGCAGCAGCAACTTCGTTCTATTCTCTTGCCTTGTCTAAAGTTTGTGGTCAATGTTGCACTACACAGCAATTGATTGACAATTAATACAAATTAACTAATAGGACTGTGAGTGTTTCTGTAGATACTTTACAAATATATATTCCTGGTCATGTGTGACCGGGTGTCTGGATGGGCCACACTGAGAATGCCACACTCATGGCAGACTGCGAGAAATAGGACAGACAATCCCCCAAACTGGTGGGTTATTCTATAATCAGATTCATCAAGCCAGTAACAAAAGAGCTTCTTTAATACCACACTGGTTAACAAAAAGCCAAACACAGTCCTTTTTACACATTTCAGCCCTTGCCTCCCATCTAGACAACCAAGTCTAATATAGTGACCCTGAAAACCCTGTTCACCATATTCAAAGTTCTACCAATCCCAAATAATTGGACACTTACCCTCAGGTCAATATGAATCTCAAATCTTACCCAAAATATCACACTGCAAGCCAATCCTTAGTAAGCCAACTAAACATTTATTAATAAAACAAAGGGAGAGAGTTATAAATGGTTAAGGAATCATATACATACAAATGATTTTTAGCGTTCATAGAACAGAATTGTAGCAGTCATGTTGTATCTACTGGTTTGGAAAAGTTTCTTTGGAATTATCCCAACAGATCAAAATCCAAAGGCAGCTTAGATGTAAAGTCCGTTCAAGTCTTTACATATATTTTCCATGGTATTCCAAATGACTATTTGGAAGATTTAGTCCCACGGCTTAAACTTTCCCTGTTCAAAGTTCACTCAACTAGAGATGCAGCATCAGGCCCGAGATTCTTTTTTTTATATCTGAAGCAAGCTGGCAAGCTGAGAGGCAAATTCACCAAGCTGGCAAGTTTAGATGAAAAACATATGCCCATAGTCCAATCTTTATTCAAAGATAATGCCCTTTAAACTACCAAGATAGTTTACAGATATTTCACAACATGGAATCGTGAGTTTCAAAGATAGATGAGGAGAACAACATTATTATTTCCCAAGCGTCCTTTAAACGTTAATAGCCCTCTTTATCGAGAGACAATTGAGTATAGTAATATAGCATTGAAAGACATGAAAAAGAATTAGCATCCACAGGCTAATTTGGTTTTCTCTAACAGGACAGTGGTAAACCACAGACAAATACACTTAGCAACTATTGTTTGATCTTAATCAATACAAAATGAATGAGTTGGGGATTGCTAGCCTATTTAACATTTCTTTGATACCCATACATAAGTGGATTGTCTTGATTACAATTGCAATGCCTTTTGTTAAGTTGTTATAGGTCATCCACAGGTTGTCTGGTCTACCAGCATCACATCATGACTTACCATAGACCATTTATAAAAGAGACAAGGGCTGGTCATTCAACCACTCAGGCTGAGCCTAAGATGAACCATGCACAGAAGGGATCCACACCAAACAGAGAAGGGGGTGATATCTCTTGGGATTTTCTTGGATTTAACCAAAGAATTTTGGTGTGCAATACTATCCTCCCTATAGTAGTTTGGATGTACATCTTCTAGCAGTGAACCAAAGTGCCCCTACTGGTCCATCAGCTGTTTACTGCTACGGCGCACCAAGCCTCACTGAACATTACCTCTAAGGTCTCAACTCAAGACAAGAGAGATAGATAGAACTGTAGCCCAGTGCCCTACTTAGCCAACAATTGCCAGATGATGTGCAGAATTGTTTCTGGAACAGTCAGAAGCAAGTTTTGGACCTTTATTTAAAAACTTTAAATTTGTTTGTAATGAAACAATAATAATAATGATGCAGTTGCCAGAAATTTTTCTGGGTCTATTACCATCATTATTATTACTACAGTGCCTGAAGAACCAGAGTTAATATGGCCACTATGTGCCATGTTTTAGAGATGAACTAAACAGCAAGTTTTATACTTTAACTTGTTAATCGTTTGTTGTTTTACTTTTACTCGGCTTGAAAAGTGTTTCAATAAAATATGATGTTAAAAAACCAGACATAACTTCTGCACCAAGACACCAGATTGTGCCATTGCGATCAAATAGTACTGGCCTCCAGATTTAACTATTTCACTCATGTCTCAGAAAGTAGGAAACACATTGGAAAATGTCCGACTGTCATAAAATGTAGCAGCCCGTCTGCTCAGACACACTTATGCATGTGAGCACATCACACTAGTGGGCCACTCTCTGTATTTGCTCCCCACAGAATACAGAATTCAATCCAAGCAATCTTCTGGTATTCAAAGCCATTCATGGACCTAGGCCTACATACCTCTCCCTAACCCATCTGGAACCACAACCTTCAATTAGAACAATAAACTTGTCAACAAGTAGCACGAGGCTCATGAGAATGGGAGACAGAACTTTCAGAGTAGCTGTTTCTAGAGAAATTAAATTTACTCCTGGAAGTGAACAAACCACATTCAGAATGAAACAAATATTTACTTTTTTAAATGTAGCTTTGCCATAATAAGTTTGTCACACCAATGAAAACAAGCTATTTACTCATAAAAGCCAGTAAGGAAGAGAAAGAGATGCTAATTGTTTTTATTTCTATTTTTAAAATACTTGGGAGGTTCCCAGTTACTTCAAATATGCGTGCCACATAAGAACCTAAATAAAGAGAGACACATTGGCTCAAGATTATAAGAACTCTTGATATAAATCTTAAGAATAAGATCCCTACATAATTTAACAACATAGGAGAGAAGTTCTACAAATCCTATATTGACACCTGTCTGCATTTTCAATACACTTATTTTCAAACCCACTTCCATTCTGCCATGCTTGGCATAGATGAGTCACCTATCATCTACTCAAGTTCTCAGTTAGCTATGTTATTTGACCATTCAACAGGAGTTCCAAGTTACTGATCAATAAAATACTCTTCTCCTTTAGTAGTAAATAGGTCTGAAATGCATATACATTTTCATTCCTAATGGAAATCTGATTACTATAAAGTGCTAAATGTGTTTTATACACATGCAATATATTGTAGCTTTGCATTCAGGTTTATCAAGTTTACCCTTTAGCATGACAAGACTACATATGAGAAATCTTAAAGCTGTTCCTAAAATAAAATAAAAAAACACATGAAAACACAAAACACAAAGAAAAGCTGCAAAATTTTATGAAAAACATGTAACTAAGAAAAATATGAATTCATCACATTTAAACTGACACAATCTACCTTGAAAAGGTTGGCAGCACTACTGTGCTTTGAGACTGTCTGTGCACCTATAAATTTTAGAGAGTACTACTTTCCCTAATGTTTATAACAATACCTTATAAAATATTCTAATAAGTTTAGAATAAAATCTGTAAGATCACACCGTGGCCCAGATTTAGGGGTGAAGTGTCAACTCTTATAATGGAGTCTAAACTGGTGCAATTTATATGCCAAGGAAATTGGAGGAAAATATATTAAGGAGGTAAGTATCAGGTGGCCTACTTAAATCAAGCCTTCTTCCACCTTCCTGTTAGTTTCACTTACAGACTCTTTATATTTCCACATACCCACTCAGAACATAACAGTAGCCATACTGTATCAGACCAATGGTCCATCTAGCCCAGTATCCTGTCTCTGACAGTGGCCAGTGTCAGATGCTTCAGAGGGAATGGCAGAACAGGGTAATTTATCAAGTGATTCATCCCCTGTCATCCAGTCCTAGCTTCTGGCAGTTGGAGGATTAGGCCCACAGAGCATGGGGTTGCATCTCTGACCATCTTGGCTAATAGTCATTGATGGACCTACCCTCCATGAACCTATCTAATTCTTTTTGAACCCAGTTATAGTTTTGAACTTCACAACATCCCGTGGCAACGCATTCCACAGGTTGACTGTGCACTGTGTGAAGAAGCACTTTCTTTTGCTTGTTTTAAACCTGCTGCCAATTAATTTCATCGAGTGAGCCCTGGTTGTGTTAAGTAAAGGGGTGAATAACACTTTCCTGTTCACTTTCTCCACACCATTCATGATCGTATAGACCTCTATCATATCCCCACCTTAGCTCTCTTTTCTATGCTTAAAAAGTCCCAGTCTTTCTTGTCTGTCCTCATAGGGAAGCTGTTCCATACCACTAATCATTTCTGTTGCCCTTCTCTGCACCTTTTCCAATTCGAATATATGGGGAAACCAGATGGGGAAACCAGAACTGCAAGCAGTAACTGATGTATGAGTGTACCGTGGATTTACACAGTGGCATGATGATATTCGCAGTCTTATCTATCCCCTTCCTAACAGTTCCTAGCATTCTGTTAGCCTTTTTGACTGCCACTGTACACTGAGCAGATGTTTTCAGAGAACTCTCCCCAAAGACTTCAAGGTCTCTTTCTTGAGTGGTAACAGCTAATTTAGTCCCCATCATTTTGTGTGTGTATAGTTGGGATTATTTTTTCTAGTGTGCATTATTTTGCACTTATCAACATTGAATGTTACCTGACATTTGGTTACCCCGTCTTGTGAGATTCCTTTGAAACTCTTTGCAGTCTGCTTTGTTTTTAACTATCTTGAGTAATTTTGTATCATCTGCAAATTTTGCCACACTTATCAATGCTGTACCATCTCATACATCTCCTCTGAACATGACCCTTTAATCTCTAGGTAACTTTATTAAGAAATATGCATATTTCAAAGCATATTGCAATCAAATGCATTTAATTCAATGTTTACATTCAGAGTACTAATCTTTTCATATATATTTTATTCTGAGAGTGACTTTTTATGTTACAAACACAGGAACTTCTGTTCTGGAAATTCATCTAGTCCAGGACCCATTCTGTGACAATGCTTAATAAGAGAAGTTTCAGAGCAATGCAAACAACTCTGCATGAGGTAAAAGTGGGATAATCTGCGTCTCATATTAGGTTCATTATGGCGATGTGCCAGTAGCATTAGCTTGTCACGGGTACAGCAATATCAGGTGTTGTACAATTTTCCCCTAGCAGCACTGCCAGAGCATCTCTAGCCTGTCCTCTAACCCCTTTGATATTCTTACCTTGTCCACTTTTGCACAGTGACTACCTATTGCGTCAAATTGCTAAGTGATTTTGTGATGAGGGGGAAATTAAGACGAAATTTTAAAACTTGTTTTCACCAGGATTGAAACATACTTGGTATGGTTTGAAAAGCAGTTTTCAGAAATAAAAAATAAAATAAAATAGAGGAAACAATTGGCCCATTCTTTGTATGAATGCTCTTAAAACAAAACAGAATAAATCAGTGAATTTTTAATACAGGGGCACACATTTTCTGGGACTGCACACAGGTCCAAACAACTTGGTCTATACATATAAACATTTACCAAGATAAATATTTTGATAAAAAACAAAGTATTGCATTCTGAGAGACACAGCCATTTTTCAAAACAAGGTATTTATTCAGATGCATACTTACCTAACAATCTCTCTAAATGATTTTTTAAAATTAATTAGTACAAATTTTAAGAATAAAAAAGGGGAGTCTAAACAACTAAAACCATACAACCAGTTTGTTGGTTTTTAAAAAGGACAGGCCAAATATGATCTGTACAAATATTTTTAGGCTTTATAGCTAGATAATTTTTCTCCACACCCTTTGAAATGTGAACAAAGGACATTCTTATATACAGATATAGAAACTATGTACACAGAGGAAAAAGCACTATACAACACATTACTGTTCACACAGACAACAGTACAAACCATATGATCATCAGCCACATCCATTCCCAAATATTTCAATTGCAAATGGAGAGTTGAGAAATACACCCTGCATGGAGTTAATTATTGGAATCTGTGTAACAGTGAAAGATAAGTGCTTGTAAATATTCCTCACCTATACAAACTGCGGTGGGGGGGTATAACTGTTGTATGTCCCTCTGGTTATCTGTTTGATATTAACTTGTCTGAATGCCAGGGGGTTAATCAATAGAGGCACAGGGGGAAAACCCACAGGAAACAAAATAATGGCAAAGATAAAGCTTTTGGATGAAACAATGGAGGGAGCTATGGGTTGGGAACACCCCCTGTCTGGCTCCATCCAGATTAGAATGGTTTACTCTTCCAAAGGCTGAAGGGGATCGTAAACGTCAACGATAACAGAAAAGGAAGTAAGGGTGAAGTGAGTGGCCATAGGCTGCCCAGGGTGCCTCAGTGAAAGCTGACTGACCGATGCATAAAGAAACTGCTACATCCCAACCAGCTGCTTCTCTCTACCAGAGATGGAGTTAGCTGGGCTGAGGGGAATTTACAAAGACTGGTAAGGAAAGTTTAAGGTGTAAGATCGACCCAAGCATATAGGCCATTTGCGGTAGGTGCTTTGTACCTTTGAGGAAATGAATAAATTATGTTTTATTTTGAAGGCACTGTCACTACATACTTATGCTGTCACACACTTCTGACTATTACAGGTGCCAAAATTAAGTTGGGCCTATGTTGTTAACACAGCTGAGAAATGGGGGCTGCAGTCCAGAGAGCCAGTCTGTGTGCAGTTGAACCCTATGGTTCCACCCAGAGTGAGGTGCAGGAATCCAGGTCCACCACTTCAGAAGGTGTATTTGAGAGGGACTAAAGGGGTCTAAGGCACAGTTCACCCTGTAACACAAACTCTAACAAGGTCATGTTTAAGTTAGTAAGCATTATACATAATGCTAACAATTTTCAGCATCCACTTTTCAGTTCTCAGACGGACACTGATCAAATGAAACAATCCTATAATCAGCCACTAGAGATGAAGGACTTCGGTCATGATACAGCAAAGCACTTAAGCACACACATAACCTTATAGCATGGGGTCTGTCTCAGTCACTTCAGTAGGACTGATCACATACTTAAAGTTGCACATGTGCTTAAATGTTTTGCTGGATTGGACCATAAATGACTAACTGATAAACACAAAACAAACTAATAACTAGAATCACACAAGTACTCTCTTAAGCAATGCCTTCTCCAAAGTTAACCATATCAGGAAACACCTGCAACATGTTACAGGCCACTGGTTGGTCCTTTAGGCACATACATTCCTCAGATTCTTAGTTTGCTATTGCTCTAAGCAATTTTTCCTGTTGTACTGCCACAGATTTCCCCCATCTAATCAGTACTACCGATGGACCCTTTCCTATTGAGAGTTGAACTACATTCTTAGTACGTCAGTCACATAGACAAATTTCCCAAGGTGTACACAGCAGAAAGCTTTCAGTTGTTTTTTCCCAATTTTTTTCAGATTCTCAGTTCATGTCAGAAGGGAATACTCTAGAAATATAGTGAACTCCAAACAGGGCAAATATGTTACTAAAAACCAAAGCTCACCAATTAACAGATTCTTCATGATCTTTAAGAAGTTAAAATTCTGATAACAAAGCTCAAAAAGCTAGTTTAAATAGACTTCCTGAATTTTTTTCTCCTACCATTTCCTATATTCCCTCTTTTGAAAATTTGATGCTGTGTGTTAAATTTGCTTTTTTCCCCTCCTAATTGTGGACAATACCTAATTTACTTCTATTATATTTTTAAATGCTTTTCATTTACAAAAATATAATAGTTGCCAGTAAATACTATTTTACACATGGTAATTTTTGAAGTCTATTTTAATATCCATAAATACCTACTGTGTAACCAGCAATTAAAGACCACATGGAGAAAAAACACTGAGGTGCTCAGGTTCATCATCCCATGACATTACTTAATGGTATTACCTCATAACCTTCAGATCTGTAAAAACAAAACAATGTAGGTCCTTCCACCACAGTTGTTTTTAACTGGCCAAAAAAACCAAAAATCCCTCCAAAACTAGGTATATTACTTTAATTGGTAAACAAAGTATTCATTATGTATTTGAAAACTATTTTTTGTATGCATACTTTGCCTCAACTGACAACTCCACAAATATCCACTTAGGGCTTTATTCAGAGAAATATCCATTTCTGTAACAATGGCTTTGTGCATGATTAAGTCAGATGCCCATAAATGTTATGGGCTACAGTATCCGAAACTCATTTCCATGCACATATTTTTAATTATTTATTATTTGTATTAACTAAGGCCCCAGATGCTATATTAAGGACCAGAGACCCATTGACACAGGCGCTGCATAAACACAAAATAAAAATACGGTCCCCACCCCAAAGTGCTTACAAACTAAGTAAGTCAAGAGACAGCAGATGGATGCAGACAGACATGGGAGTACAAGCAAACAATGAGATAACATTGGTCAGCATTTTTTCATGCTGTTTTTTAAATAGTTATATACAGCGAAAGTTTACAAAGTCCTTGTGCATCCTTGTGTTTCTCCTGTTCAGTGTGCTACTGAGTTGAAAGGTTCTGCTCGAATATTCCGCAAGTCAAGTGCTGAATCTGTCTCTTCATCGATTTGGTCTCTGCACACTAACAGCCTTTGTAGGCACGCAGCAAAGGAGAGTTCTGAAGAGGGACCTGAAGGTGGATAATAAGGTAGCTTCATGGATGTTTATGGGGATCCTCTTCCAAGTGTGTGGGTCAGCATGTGAAGGTGCTGTTTGAAAATTTAACAATTGGGCAGGGGAAGCTGGCATCATGGGCCAACTGGAGGCTAGCACAGACAGCTCGATAGCGAATGAGAGATGACAGGCTTGGTTTTTATTTATTATGAGAACTAGCAGCTTATGTCTGATGCAACAGAGAAGGAGGAAGCAGTGAAGGGATTCTGAGAGAGGGGTGACATGATCAAAGCAATGGGTAGGAAAATGATCTTAGCAGCAACAGTCTGATTGGATATGAATGGAGCAAGATTGCATTTGTCAAGACCAGAGAGGATGTTGCAATAATGGAGAGACTAGACAAGAGTTTTAGCTGTGTGGATGGATAGGAAAGGCCATATCTCAGAGATGCTACACAGAAAGAATCTGCTAAATTTAGACATACCATAGATGTGAGGACCTACTGAGAGGTCCAAGTTCAAGGTGACACCCAGGTAAAAGGCCTAGTGACAAGCAAGATAATGCTTCCCACAGTGATTGAGAAAGGAGGTAGCACTGAACGGACGGTTTGGGAGGGGAGGGGCTCAGAGCTCTGTTTTAGCCATGTTTAGCTTAAATCTGGTGGTTAAGAAATATACGAGGAGATGTCAGACAGACAGGCACTAGATTGAGAGTTGTCACTAAGAGCATTAACAAACACTAATTCTCTGTTTATCATGGATAAAAGAATCTTGTATAATGCTAACCTCTTACATAGTTAAATATAATCTCCCCTGTTATGATGTCAAAAAACATACCTAGAATTGGAAGAAGGGTCAGTCTACTTTATTATGCTCAAATAAATTGGTTAGTCTCTAAGGTGTCACTAGTACTCCTTTTCTTTTTGCGACTACAGACTAACACGGCTGCTGCTCTGAAACCTCTACTTTATTCATGAACCTTGCAGCACTGGAACACAGCTGGTAAACCATTTCTTTCTGGGATTGAACAGCTGTCTAGGTAGGAATAAAAATTGAGTACTTTCTATCTTAAAAGCTGCAGACAGTATCAATATGATCCCATGAACGTGACTGAAATTGTATTCTTTGAGCAGAGTCAGAAATAGAATTCTTCAACTTTTCCACATGTAAATATGGTATCAGGTTCTGTGGTGGGGCATATGTCTATTGAAGAATACAGATAATTCAGCTCCAGTATTGATGGGGCCTGCATCCTGAAAGAAGTCTTTTCCAAACTCCCCAACCTCCTCATCAGAAGCAAGCTCATCATCAGAAGCAAGCTCCCCAGAGATCAGGACACACCAACTCAAAGCTGTAGAACAACAAATACTAAAATTGAACACAACTCCACGGTTACGATGATCAATACCCCACCCCCAACACATCTTTCATGATCCATGGGTCCTACACATACCTATCACAACACATGGTGTACCTCATCCAGTGCATCAAATACTCCAACAACAACTACATGAGAGAAATCAGGCAATCACTGTGCTCTCAAATGAACTCTCACAGAACGAAAAGATACAAGACATAAACACCTTGTGACCCATGGGCAAACACTTTTCACAAAGCAGTCTCTCCCTATCTGACCCAGCAGTCCTCGTCCTCAAAGGAAACCTGCACAACACCTTCAAAAGGCAAGCCTGGGAGCTTAAATCCAGAACTTTGCTAGACACTAAAAATCCTGTTCTCATAGACGCTGGTTTTATAGCTCATTACAACAATTTGTAACCGTCTAACAATCCTTTGTCCTATAACTACAGTGGATTAATTGCCCACTTCATTTTAAGTGGTTTCTTGCAACGTGTTAATCCCTTATACTTAAATCTGTCCCACATTGCATTTAGCGGTGACGCTCCAATTACCTTTCCCAGACCTGAAGAAGAGCTCTCTGAAGTTCAAAACCTTGTCTCTTCCACCAACAGAAGCTGGTCTAGTAAACGGTATTACAGTACCTCACCACCTTGTCTCTCTCGTATCCTTGGACTGACATGGCTACAGCAATACTGCAAACAACAATAGAATTAGTTTTAAGAACAGTTTAGCAGATTAAGTCCTCTTTGAACAGTCCTTAACATATTTGAAGACTTATCAGTCCCCCCGCAGTCTTCTTTTCCCCCCCAAGACTAACCATACTCCAGTTGGTTGGGGGTTTTTTTGTTTGTTTTAAACTTTTCCTCATAGGTCTGGTTTTGTCTACATTGCACTTTCGTCGTGTTAACTTCTGTTGCTCGGGGATATGAAAAAAACACCCCAGAATGACAAAAGTTTTAACAATGCCAAGCATGGGTGTGGACAGCTCTTCGGCGGTGGGAGCCGCTCACCCGTTGGTGAAGCTTCCACCCCTCACTGGGGGTAGTTTTATTTTGTTGCCGGGAGAGCTTTAGGTTATATATAACACCCAAAATGTGTCTGGTAGGATGTTACTCCTTGTTAAAGTATGACAGTCTGTGACCAAAGCTGCTTCCTGTGCTGAGAACTCATTCATACTCATTGACTAAGTTACTCAAGTTAAACCCTTTCTAAACTAAGAGCTTATCTGCTAAAAACATACAATTATTACATAACTACTATTATTGTCTCACAGTGGATAAAGTGAAGGGTTATTTTTAAACATACATGCATAATAAGATTTAATCTGTGGTCTCTTGAGCATACTGGATAATTGGAATGGATAATAAGAACCAAAATAATGATACTAATAATGGATGGGTGAAACACAACATGGTCCACAGGTCAGTTAGAGTTTGAGTTTGTCTTATATTTGAAGTATAGGGGATAACAACTGTAAAAGGGTTTCTAGCCTATAGGTTGTGGCTGGGTAAGAAATGGGGCCAAAGTTAAAGTTGTTATCAAGACAGGGAATGGAACAATTTACACGTGGATTTAAGAAGCTATACATACTGGGAGCATTTTTGAAGATTTATTTACCTTTCTTAAACTTTGATTTTCCCACTTTTAAATTCACACTTTAAAATCCATTAGCGTGCACACGGTCACAACCTTCACTGAAATGTGTCTGTTAATCAAAAGATCAAGCTTCCTGAAACACAAAGTCCACTATAAAAACAAGTTAAGACACTTTTCATCTGCCCTCCTGAGTTAGCAAACACACTCTCCTCTGGCTTCCACTTTATATTCCCTACCTTTAAAAGAAAATAGGTGCTTGTTTCAGCTAAGACAGCAGGATTTTCCTGGATGTAAATGCTCACAAGTCTAATTGCTAGCTCTAGGGATGCTGGCTGGCTGAGACAGGATTTATACCCTCAAGTTGACAGAATCCAGAGGGGAGATTATTTACGCCAACACAGACATTTATGAAAGAAATAGCTAGATCAAGAATAAAAGTGGAACATTATTAAGATGAATATATTGTTCTAGTTCATATATTCTTGATTCCTCAAGTAACTAAATCAACAAATCATTAGCTCCAAATATAAAACTTTCCCCTTTATTTATTTGTATTCATTTTACAATGCTATTTCAGTTTGAGACAAAAAATAATAGTCAAGCATAGTAACTGAAGCCACTAATACTACAACTGATCCATTTTACTTTTCAGTGTATGGCTGTTTCTCTTTTAGTTAGTGTTTTTGATTTCATGTTCACTAGACAGCAACTATGACTGGTACTAAATTTTTCTAGGCCACGGGCAGGCAAACTATGGCCCGCCAGCCATTTTAATCTGGCTTTCAAGCTTCTGCTCCAGCGCTCCAGCCGGGGAGCGGAGTCTGGGGCTTGCCCCACACAGCTCCCGGAAGCAGCGGCATGTCCCCTTTCCAGCTCCTAGGCATACCCCTGGCCCCCGCGCCACCCCTGCAGCTCTCATTGGCTGGGAACCATGACCAATGGGAGCTGCAGGGGCAGTGCCTGTGAATGGGGCAGTGCACAGCAGAGCCGCCTGGCTGCGCATCCTCAGAGGAGCCAGAGAGAGGACATGCCGTTGCTTCCGGGAGCTGCCATAGGTAAGCATCGCCTGAGCCTGCACCCGAGCTGCCACCCCCCCCGCACCCCAACCCCCTGCCCCAGCCCTGATCCTGCTCCCACCCTCCAGAGCACTCAGTGCCAGCCCGGAGCACCCTCCTACACCCCAAACCCCTCATCCCCAGCCCCACCCCAGAGCCTGCACCCCCAGCCGGAGCCCTCACCGCCCCCCCATGCCCCAACCCCCTGCCCGAGCCCTGATCCCCCTCCTGCCCTCCTAAACCCTCGGTCCCAGCCTGGAGCACCCTCCTACACCCCACACCCCTCATTCCTGGCCTCACCCCAAAGCCAACACCTCCAGCCAGAGTCCTCACCCCCTCCCGCACCCCAACCCCAATTTTATGAGCATTCATGGCCCGCCAAACAATTTCCATACCCAGCTGTGGCCCTCAGGCCAAAAAGTTTGCCCACCCCTGTTCCAGGCAATGATTTCTACATAAGTCCATTATTACAGTGATTGCCATTAAAAATGTTACATTTGAACAGGACAATTGTTAGTAAATACCGACTATTTGACAAAGATCCATCTATATTATAAACTAGAGACTACTGTAGCCACCTCTGTTAAGGCCAGATGCAATTAGAAACAAATACATGTCCCAATTTTTCATCACAGATACCCTCAGAAGAGATATTCAGAAATTTCTGCAACCTTGAGCACTACACTGTATTGCATAAGAGATAAATATTTTTAATTGAATTCGGGCATTTCTTACTCTTGCTCATTCCCTTGTGCCACTTCCGTGCTGTATGGTACTTTGACAGCAATAACAAATGTTGTGCTCTGATCTATGCAGGAATTGGTCAATGTGAGAAAGCACCAAACACCAAGAAATAATGTACTAAAGTACTTTAAAAATATAAAGATTTAATGGGTTTGGTTCTTCATATTATTTATTGGGTTTGTTCTCCATAATTTATTGGCTTTTTAAACTAATACTTTTTCTACCAAAGTTTATTACAACTGGGCCTTTCAACACTAGCAGAATACATAGAATAAATAATCCTCGTCATCAGGGCTAGATTCCTTTTGCTTTCATCTTTTTGGCCTCCACAAACTCTTATTTTGCTGCTTAATTGTGTTATTTCTTTAGTTATGAAACATGCATTTTCCCCTATACAGCCTCTGCACTGATTATAGGGATTTTCATTTCCAACTTTTCCCTTCCAGCTATGGTTTCAAAAAAGTAAACACCCCCTTTTTTTGAAGCTTTGTCTCAGCTGGGGATTTATAATGAATTTGTTACTTGTATGAAAACAGAAGAAAGTGACATATAACTTTTGCAAATGAGAAAAATATAGTTCACAGAATGGAGGTATTATATGTATTCGTCAAGACTTGATTTCCATTTACATTTCAAATATTACTTTACAAGAATGAAAAATCTTTGCAACACTTGTTAACAAGAGTCATGTCATCTTTCACTAACAAAAGAAATCCACACCATTCAGTTGTTCAAGGACATACACATTCATCTTCAAGTCAGAGTGGATAAAGCATAGGCTGTGTATTATTACATCAGGAATCTCAAAAAGTACTCCTGATGTTCAGTTTGAAAGACAGAAATTTTGCATAGCAGGGGATCTGTGATGTATGCTGCCATGTCAATAAGCAAAGGTCACATGCTGATAGAGGGAAAAGTTAGCTTTTCAAAAGTATTTGTCTGGCAATGTGGGAAATACATCAGAAAACAAATCTCAGCTTGAAATCGAGAGAAGGACAGCCAAGATGTAGCTTGCTGCTACTGTTCCCCATAATGTCGTCCCTCTGGCATTTGCAGACATGATCTCCCTCTTGTTTAAGGACATCTTTCCAGATTCTGAAATCAGCAATTCCTATTCTACAGCCAGGAAAACAATGTACTATCAACTGATGTTGTCAAGCAGCATTCCCAAGGGGGGGGGAAAGGCTGAGATTATGAAAATGCCTGTCCTTTCATTTGCAATTGATGGCCCTGTTTATTCATGGTGGACCACCTAAGATGTAATATTTTAGAATACTAAAAATCTACAGAGACAAGAAACACGACTGCACCTCCCCAGCCTGATCCCCATTCACCTCACTGAGAAACAGAGCACAAGCTCAAAACCCAGGCCACATCATCAACAGCAACTCCTCAGATTCTCTTACACTGAGGACAGGGTATAATGATGGAGATCTTTGCAGGAATTGATCGGTGTGAGAAAGCACCAAACACCAAGAAATAATGACCAGTATAAAGAAATAAACCCTTGATCATATGGTTACTCACTAAGCATTGAGCAAGTCAGATAAAGAGTATTTAGGTTGTAGATAACTTTGAAAAGCCACTTATTCAATAGCCAAGGTCAATCCATATTTAAAAACAGTGCTTAATCATACAATGAATAATGTACCTGTTCTTCTATCAGGCCATCCTCTCAATCCTTAGAGAAGTATTGTCAACCTAAGTGTTCAAAAATCCTGAGTCAGGCCTCAAAATCATGAGATTTTTATTAAAAAGACAACATTTTGGATTTTATTGATACACCTGAATCACATTTTCAACTTTTTTTCCAAAAACCACAAAAGACTTGAAATGTACTTTATAAAAAAGGATTAAAAGAAACCTGAGATTTCCAAGTAATAACATGGCTCCAGGAGCTGGGGCTTTAAGAAAAAGGCAACAAATATGAGAGTTGGCAACACTGTTTGTCTCTGCAAAGAAAGTAATCCTTCTGTCTATTTGTTAGTGCCACAGATGAAAGAGTTCCTGAAAAAGTTTCCTGACTTTAAACAACTGCCCATTCAACCACTGATTTGACCACAACAGATTCCAAAAAATCATGCAGAAACACCTGCCTCATGATTACCTACAAAGGGGTCAGCAACCTCTCAGAAGTGGTGTGCTGAGTTTTCATTTATTCACTCTAATTTAAGGTTTTCTGTGCCTGTAATACATTTTAACGTTTTTAGACGGTCTCTTTCTATAAGTCTATAATATATAACTAAACTATTGTTGTACGTAAAATAAATAAGGGTTTTAAAATGTTTAAGAAGCTTCATTTAAAATTAAATTAAAATGCAGAGCCCCCCAGACCCATGGCCAGGACCCGGGCAGTGAGAATGCCACTGAAAATCAGCTCGCGTGCCGCCTTTGGCACACGTGCCATAGGTTGCCTACCCCTGACCTACAAAGTATATTGTGGAAAGGCAGTAACCCTTCAATACTTAAGGTCAAAACTTAAGTTAATCAAAACTGGGGCTAAGCAAGGATGCGTTATTGCCCCTACCCTGTTTTCCATCTATGTAGCAGTCATTTTGGTCCTCGTTAAAGACCACCTCTCCAATGGAGTCGACATTCAATACAGAATGAATAGGCAGCTCTTTAATCTTTGACGTCTCTGCTCGAAGTCTGAAGTCCTCAGGGCATCCATTACTGATCTTCAGTATGCTGATGACTGTGTTATCCTCTCACACACTGAGGATGACCTTCAGTCCTCCCTGGATTTTTTTTGCACAAGTTTACCAAAGCCTAGGACTCTCACTCAATATTGAGAAGACTAAAGTGCTCTATCAACCTGCTTCAGGCCTTGCACATGACCCACCACAAATCACCATAAAGGGACAGATTTTGGAGACTGTCAAGCACTTTTGCTACCTTGGTAGGCAACTTTCTCAAAATGCAAAAATCGACAGTGAGATCCAGCACAGGATCTAGTGCACAAGTGCTTCCTTTGGGATATTGCTCCAACGCGTTTTCACAGACCGTGACCTATGGCAGGACACAGAGATCCAGGTCTATAAGACAATTGTTGTTCCTACACTCCTCTATGGATGCGAAACCTGGGTGACCTATCGACAGCACCTCAAGAGTTTGGAGAGGTACCACCAATGATTCTGGAAGATCCTTCGTGTCAAGTGGCAAGATCACTGCACTAACGCCAGCATCCTCACTGAAGCCAATGATCCTTGTGCACCAACTTCTCTGGGTTGGACATTGTGTGCAGATGCTAGACTCTCGCCTCCCAGAACAAGTCCTCTACTCTCAGCTCACCCATGGTCAGAGATCCTGAGGTGGTTAGAGGAAATGCTACAAAGACACACTGAAAGCATATCTTAAGAAAACTGATGTGGACATCACAAGCTGGGAGGAGCAAGTCATCAACCAATCCCAATGGCACCACATCCTCTATCAGACAGTAGCCTGCTTTGAGGAGAAGAGCCTTGCCCTCGAAGCTGAAAAGAGAGAGAGAGAGAAAGAAGGAAAAAGAAATAACTTTCTCCCAGCCGGCAGCTGACCTGCAACGTAATGTCTGTACCTACTGCGGGCAGATTTGCGGTTCCAGGATTGGACTCCTGAGTCATCTCAGGACCCATATGTAAATCTGTGGTAGAGACCATCCTCAAATCAAGAGATCGCCAATCAATCACTTAAGGTTGCAATGAGAGTCCCATTACCGGCTGATTTTGAGTTTCCTTGTAAATCAGAAAAAATCCTCATGTTTTCAGGTTTTTGTAGGCTTAAGTCTCATCAGCCACTAGTATCAGCTCTGAAAATCTTCAAAAAGTTCATTTTTTAGATTAAAGTTTTTAAAGTAATCCTTTTTTTTTTTTGCGCAAATTGTCTAATGTTCTGGATCTCCCTTTTTCTGCACACCTCCAAAAGACTTCACATAGAGGGAGATTTTCACACTGGTTTCTGCAAGAGGAAGTTGATTTTTATATATACATATACGCGCGCGCACACGCACACACTAAAGTGAATTAAAGGAAATTGCACAAGATTCTCTGTGACTGACTCAAATAAGAATGGAACTGATGACAGTGCATACTAAAGCAGGACTTGCCTTGTAACTCTGTGGACCTGAAGTTCAGCCCCGAAGCTGAAAGAATAAATCAGATCCTTTGCAGTGTTATTCCAGGAGCTTCTCACATTTGGGTATTAGGCGAGACTGGGCTGGACATTAATTTTATGTTAACTGGTCATTTCCTTATTTTTGGCTAGGAAGTTAACTTGAGGCACCTTAACTCAATATATATTTGTGCAAATCCTATACAATTGACTTACCGCACGACACAAAACAGGCATTGCTCAGGTGGTTACAGACAATCCAACGTATTTTATATTGGTGTGCATGCACTCCTTGGTCAGGCTTCAATTTATGCTCACAATACGTTACCCCTGAAGGATCCAGCTGTGCACAATTTATAGTTTGAAGACAAAATGGCTGCAGATTTTGCACAAGTATTCTTTGTATATCATTTTCCACGCTGCTACCTGTTCAAGAGGGAGAATTGAGAAGGCCCTTCTCATATGAGTCATTATAAGACGACGAAGGCATGCACATTCATTGCTGGAGTACCACAAAATTGACATCTTATGGAGACTGCTACAACTATTTCATATTGTGGAGCCATTCTTAATATAGAGTTTCTCTTGTGAATTACCTCCCCTCCCAAACCACCACAATTCCCCACCTTCTATATAGCAACTATAGGGCATGACTCCATGAAAATGGTCTATCATTAATTAGACAAGATGAAATACTTGCGTTAAGCATTTGTGTGGCTACTTGGTTTGGCTCCCACGTTTTGTACTACTACTATTTATTTCCTTTCTCTGGATATAGAATGTTGTTTTGATAGTACTGAATATCCCACCACTGACTACAGCGCACATTGTTCTGATCTCTCCAGGTGGATTTACAGCTTCTTTCCAACTAGTTTTTTATTCCCACCCCACACACACACTAATTTTGGGATCACCTATTGGTTTGTTCACAGCTGAATTCACATTAAAGAAACGTCCAAAGCACCAATATCGCAATCAAAGTGCAGGAACTTTTTAGTTTACCAGTTAAACAAAAAGCCCCACCACAATGCTGGAAAGCAAAGACACTTCTGCACTTAAAATTTGCAGGAAGTGCCACTATGAAGTATGACAGAGTATGACAGAGCTGCGGCTTTGTGTATTGCCACCATAAGCAAACTCTGTAGAGTTTTCCTTTCATTATACCTGAACAAATCAACTGCCATCAAATTCTGTCCCTGGCTATACCTGCACAAGCACATTGCCTTCACTATGGTTGCACAGCTGTAAGTAAAGGCATGGTTTAGCCAGGCAGCTGGAACTTCATTAATAATTCTCTTGGTAACCAGGAATAGACTTCACCTCATCCTCCCATTGTTGTGTTGGCTCTGCTCACTCTGAAAAATCACCTTCTCTGCTGCTGGACATGAATATATCCTTGTGTGCTGCCAGTACAGACAAGGGTCCATTGAAAACAACAATCATACATGGTATACACTGAAAAGCACAGACTGTGAATTTGACAAGAATATCTGGTAAATGGAAATAAAGTAGTGGCAGAAAAGTTTGTGTAGAATAGAAAATATTTTGGAAGGTGAGAAATCAGGGAGGAGTTAGGCTCTTCTACTCCACTCCAAGATGTACTGATGTCAGTGATATGATTGCTTAAATTTAAATATAATAAGTGTAAATTTAGAAAGTTTGATAGGTGCAAAGGTGGTGGGGGAAGAATCAATGTTTTCCAAAACAAAAAAGAGATCAATACCAATATATATAACAATACTATTTTTCACCTTCTAAGAGGTTATGGGAACAAAGAAATTGCAATAGTGGATCAGACCTTTGGTTCATTTAGTTCAGTATCATGTCTCTGGCAGTGTTCAGTACCAGATGCTTCAGAAGATGATGTAAGAACCCGACTACTAGGGAGATATGGGATAATCCACTCTCCACAAAGTTATATATTCTTTCCAAAAAAATTGTCATCATTATGATAATGTTGGCTATTCTCTCTCTCTCTACACAACATATATTCCAATCCTTTTCTGAATCCTGTTCAGTTCTTGGCCTCAACAACTTTCTATGGAAACAAGTTACACAATCTATTTATCAGAGAGGTAGCTAGTTAGTCTGGATCTGTAAAAGCGGCAAAGAGTCCTGTGGCACTTTATAGACTAACAGACGTATTGGAGCATAAGCTTTCATGGGTGAATACCCACTTTGTCAGATTTAGTCTAATTAAACACTTTGTGAAAAAGTTTTTCCTTTTGTTGGTTTTGAATTTCCTATCTTTAAATTTCATTGGATGTCCCTTTGGTCTTAAGTAAGTTCTTGTTTTTTGCGGAGCTCCTGCTCTACCTTCTCTATGCAATTCATTGTTTTATATGCTTCTATCATATCCTCTATTATTCATCTCCTTTTTAAGGTAAACAATCCCAATATTGTCCATCTTTCTTCATATGAAACTTTTTCCAGGACCTTGATCAATCTTGTTGCTCTTCACAGAGCTCCCTTTAATTCTGCCCTTTTGTTTTTGAGATAGGGTGAGCACTATGGCACACGGTACTCCAAAAGAGGCTGCATTTATATAAGAGGTATTATAATGTTTCCCATTTTATTCTCCATCCCATCATCTTCCTAGCTTTTTGAAGACAGGTGCACGTTCAGCAGAGATTTTCACTGAGTTGTGTACAACACACAGATGTCTCCTTCTTGAGCTGATTCTGTATGTTTAATTAAAAACCTTGTAAGGTGTATGATTGGAGGGAAAAATGTAAACTAATGTGCATTATTATATAAAATCATGCTGGTGTGGAAAAAGTAAGGAAGGAAGTGCTATTTACTCCTTCTCATAACACAAGAACTAGAGGTCACCAAATGAAATTAATAGGCAGCAGGTTTAAAAACAAACAAAAGGAAGTATTTCTTCACCCAATGCACAGTCAACCTGTGGAACTCTTTGCCAGAGGATGTTGTGAAGGCTGAGACTAAGAATAGGTCCATCAATAGTTATTAGCCAGGATGAGCAGGGATGGTGCCCCTAGCCTCTGTTTGCCAGAAGCTGGGACTGAGCAACAGGGAATGGATCACTAGATGATTACCTGTTCTATTCATTCCCTCTGGGGCACCTGGCATTGGCCACTGTCAGAAGACAGGATATTGGGCTAGATGGACTCTTGGTCTGTCCCTGTATGGATGTTCTTATGTTCATGTATCAACACTGAATTATATATGCCATCTTGCTGACCATATACTTAACTTATTTAGGTCTCTCTAAAGTTCCTCACAGTTCTCTCTGGTCTGGACTAACCTAAATAACTCTGCTTATTTTTCCCCCTACTGTTACTCACACCTTCTTGTCAAGTGTTGGAAATGGGCCACCGATTATCACTACAAAAGGTTTTTTTTCCTCCTGCTGATAACAGCTCACCTTAACTGATCATTCTCATTATAGTGGGTAGGGCAACCCCCATTTTTTCATGGTGTGTGTGTGTGTGTGTGTGTGTGTGTGTGTGTGTGTGTGTGTGTGTGTGTGTGTGTGTGTGTGTGTGTGTGTGTGTGTGTGTGTGTCTTTCTACTGTATTTTCCACTGCATCCGATGAAGTGAGTTTTAGCCCATGAAAGCTTATGCTCAAACAAATTTGTTAGTCTCTAAGGTGCCACAAGTACTCCTCGTTCTTTCTGTAAAATCTGCAAATGTTGTTACCTCACTACTCATCCTCCTCTTCCAGATCATTAATGAATACACAAAAGAACATGGGATTTAGTATAGAACCTTGTTAACTTTTTGCCATGAAGAAAAACAACTATTTAAACCTCATCTCTCTCCTAGCAAGTTTTTGATCCATGAAAATACTTTGCCTCTCATCCCATGTTGACCTAGCTTCTTTAGCAGACTCTCATACTGGACCTGATCAAAGGCTTGGAAGTCTAAATTATGTCAACTGATACTCCTTTATCCATTACTCTATATTGAAAAAAATTTAAGTGATCAGTGAGACATTGCATTGGAAACTACCACAGACAGTGGAGAGTTTAAACAAATACTTGAACAGGGAACTATTTCGTGGCTTTTTAAAGCAAAGGACGTCATCCAGTGGTTCTCAAACTTTTGTACTGGTGACCCCTTTCAGATTGGAAGCCTCTGAATGTGACCCCCCCTTATAAATTAAAAACACTTTTAAATATATTTAACATCATTACAAATGCTGGAGACAAAGCAGGATTTGGGGTGAAGGCAGACAGCTCACGACCCCCCCATGTAATAGCCCCCAGTTTGAGAACCCCAGTCATAGGTGATATTTCTGTAGACTTAGAGATATTCTATCCAGCAGACTACAGACTTTCAGGGGGAAAAAATTAATGAAGTGCAAACATAGACCCCAATCCTATAATCTGAGGCATGCAGGCAGGCCCTTGTATCCATGCAGTCCCACTGAAGTCAACGAGGCTCCCCCTGGGTACAGAGGTCAATTAACATGGATCAGATTGCATGGCCTTATTTTGACATTTTAAAGTTCTTCTGAACTTAACTGTTTGGGTCTAAAAGCTGATCTTGTTAGCACACAGAAAAATGAATAAGTTCTGAGGAAGCTGCATAAGGAAAGATACACTAAATGTTCAAATGTCAATCCTCCCCACCTCCAGCAAATCAGAAAACACTCCCAAAAATCCTTTGAATGGTGGAACTTTGCAGACCCAAATGCGAATGTCATGGGCATGCTGATGTAAAATGCTTGACTCATTGTCTCCTATCTCATTAATTCAATAAACAGAGTAGTAATCCCTCTATGAAACTCACATCCAACTCGAAGTTAATTATATTATGGTTTTATTAAGTTAACTGATAAAGATATCCTTATTTTCTCCTGCCTCCTGTAGCTTTAATCCAAAGCCTTCAGACTTCCTGTTCTTGGCATTACATCCAGCTTGCCAGAAGTATCCATTTCATATTGAAACAGATTAATTTCAACGTTTCAGTGAAATAAATTAGACCATGTTTGGAAATATACGGCAAGTTTATTACTATATTCACCAATCAGTTTGGCTACTTAGTCACAGAACAGCTATATATTTGTAGCATGTAACAAAGACTTTAAACATGGTACAGGGAGGATAATGAATACATTGCACAAGCCTACTAAAATAATTGTTGTAATAACTGGGACTACTAATTTACTCTAATTGTAACTCAATTATAAAAAGTATATGAAAGTTCATAAAATGTTATAGATTATTATAACAAATGTTAATAGAATATAGGTCAAGTTGCTTTCAATAATCAATGTTACTAAACAGACGCAAAAAAACAAACAGAGAAATGAAATTAGACCAACCAAAAAAAGGTCATGTTAATATAATTCAAGGACTATGTTAAAATCATGCTTGGTAGAAACAGAAGAAGATGTAGAACCGGAAAATTGGTGTGATGAATATTAGGCCTAACTGGTGGACAAAATAATGAGGGGATGGTCTATTCTATCCATCGCTCCCTTTTTGGATCGTTAAGGAAAGACTTTACGGGGAAAGGATGGAACAACAGATGGAAGCTACTCGAGTGCACGTTGCCATCATGGATGCCACCTCAATCATTTTGTGGGACCCCAGGCTTTCATCATCCTGAGCTTAAGAAATGTCCTGACCAAACCAGGACAGAATCCAGATGACACTGCCACCCCATACCAGCTGCATCCCAAACATCACCTCAGATGAAATGAGATTGGACTTTAACAATAACAATAGCAACAATAGCTTCAGCTCATCTCAACTACCTTCTCTTTTACGCAAAAGGACAGTTATTACTGTGAAAAATGGGTATTTTTCCTTTTAAAACTTTGTCCAGCTAAAGGTCAAGGGAACAAAAAATCTTGTTAAAATGAAAGCCTTATTTAATACTTGACATTTCCAATGCTTTATAACTGTTTTTCCTCCTTTTCTGTATCTTTCTTTAATAAAAGGTTAAAAGGATTTTTAATGGTGTATTTGCCATGGTACTAAGCAGGCTGAAGTCTCTGCATACCAAACCCTGAACATTGCTTAACACTGTTTAATGTTGGACAGTGATTGGGGTATGTTAATACCTTTGGCCCATTTACTCTTTCTAAATTAACAGAACGTAACTCTGTGCAAAGAACACTTTATGACCAAGAAAACAGTCTGCAGCAAAGTAGCCTCCATCTACATTGAAGAATACAGTAGTTAATAGACAAACTGTTCAAAGGTAAATGATCCTGGGACATAGCTAGCACTTTCTCTCTAGCAACAAGATAATTAAATAGGCTGCATGCCTGCCATTAAGTGCAGTGGATAAATCAGATTACAAAAAATTATTAAAAAAAGTTCTGAAAACAAACTGAAGTCATAATAGTGATTTATGTAGTAAAATGAAATTTTCACACAGGGTCAGCTGCAGTCTAAGGACTGAGTAGGAGTTACAAAACCCAGATTCTCTTTCCAGCTCTACCATTGACACACTCCATGTACCTTTCAAGAAGTAAAAACCTCTCTGTGCCACATTTCACCCCTCTTACAAATGGGGTTAATAATGCACTCTCAAGTTTGTAAAATGCAATGAGATATACAATGAAAAATGTGCTACTTGGATCTGACCCTGTTCCCACTGAAGACAAGGAAAGTTTTGACTTTAATGAAATTGGAATCAAGGCCTGTAAACACAAAGTAAAGAAGTAGTATGAAAACTGTTCTCTTTTTGCACCTTTTTGTTTCCCAGCATCTGACAGGATGCATTTCTCTCTACTTCATCCTGAGGCTGACAATTCACCTCTGCTCCTTCATTGATGTGGACAGCTTTTCTGGACTTGACTGCATGTTCTGCTCTTCCAGAAAGTCAGCTAACTCCAAAAAGGGATGTCACTATTATATATTGGTCTTAAGGGAGTCACTTTCTGACACTAAGCCAATGTGTGATGATACATAGGAGGATGCAAAAATACAACATGGGGGGTGTGGGGGGAAGAGAACTTGAGGCCCTTTAAATTGTAGTACAGGACAGCTGTGAAAATGGGGAGCATATTTCAAATTTTAGGACAAGTGACCTCACTATAGCCAAAGTTACTGTTAAGTCCACTTTAACTTATTGCTCAGTGTCAGATGTGCCAACGAGTGCCAACAAATTCCTCCATGGATATCAAGCACATCTGCTTCAAAACAAGCCTGACTATTTCCATTCTTAGAAAAAAAAATTTCTAGGATGCTGTTCTTATATGATCCCATATTTACCTAACAATCATGTCAGTAAAAGTGTGGGGATAGTCTATCTATTTCTTTGCTTAGTACTAGCCCTCCACAAGTAAAAGGAAATCAGCCACAACTCATATGACCTTGGTGGTCAAAGAGGTCTAATAGCAGGTACTTTTATTCTATCACTCATGCCTTTCCTCATTCCATTTTTTAAAATTAGAAGCAATGTCACTGGTACACTGTCCTCCAAACAGCAAGGCAAGGAAAATAGTGTAGGTTTAAACAGCAAGATATTGGATTCATTTATGCTTACAAGATGCATGAATGACTTCACCACCTTGGCTAAATCATACATTACATCTAACAGAAACCAAGTTACAAGGAGCTATAATGCCTCTCTATCCCTGTTGTGCTAACCTGGCACAGTTATTTCAACAAGCAGAGGACCTCACAACTACGGCAGGAGAGAAGTTTGAGCAAAAGGGACCTGTGCTGAATGCAGAGTCTACAGTGAAGCAAGCTTCATAGATTCTTCATATTCTTCTGTAGTTAAATTTAAAAAAATAAAATAAAAAGGGGGGGGGGGGGAGGAATTTAGGTCCAGAAGAAACAAATCCAGCAGACTTTCCTCCTAAACAAAGGTAACAAGGAGAATGTGACACTCTCGCCTGAGTTCCAAATAAAACAAACCAGAGATAGAGTTGCATAAATAAATGAAGAAATGTAAATTCAAGGACACTTTAATATACTACAGTAGAATAAAGCCACTTAAACAGCATGTTTCAAGTTATTTCTAGTGAAAGAAATTAAAGAAAATAAACTAGTCTCTACCTAACTGCCATCTCAGCAGAAAAACAACCTTTTAGGAACAAAATCAAGAAACTGAATAGTGCCTAGTAAGAAAAGTTAAGGCGGTTGCCTTATGACCTTTGCCAAGATTAAATTCTTGGAACTCAAGAAGGATTAGAATTGGGAAGAGTATATTTCCCTTTTCAAAAGAAACCAAAACAGTCAGGAGCTTACACGACATTTTATGGGTCTATTCATTGTCATAAACTGTTCTTTTAGTTCATGAACAAGTACAGCCTTTCAGGAGTCAGAACACATTGCAATCCTACATTAGAGCTTACCCTCACCTCATTAATGTTTTATGAGTAATGCAATGAAAGTAGGAGGAGAGAAAGAATGCTTGGGCATCCCCACCCCTGTGCTCTACATTAAAGCAGGAACATATTCCAATGAAGCAGGTTCCAAACTGTGGCTGTGAATTTTACAAAAGGTTAAGAATCTTAGATGGAATATAATAAAAAAAAAAAACTACACACATCCATACACTAATGTTTCTAGCTGGGTGTGAGACATCACAGAGGGGGAAGTTTCAAATGGGGGAAAAGGTCCATGATTTTGGAGTCCTGTAATCCTTCCCTGCCCCCCAAAGACACAGGTGACCAGGAACTTGGCCAAAGGGAAGGTACCAGAATAAGGGTTTAACACTGTTTTTAAAATAAGTACATAAATTGAAGTTAGCGGTGAGGACGATGAGGAGAGCAAAAACCCTGCTTTTAATGTATTTACAGTATACTAATGAGGAAATACTGTTGAGCCAGAGCCAAATTTCAACTGAATTGCTAAACTTGCCAGTTTTAAATTGGAACTTAATTAGCAAACCTGAACCATGCTGTGTTTTGCGTGTGATGTAAACCACCATCTACAGAGGAACGGTGAGACCACCACATCTCTTTCTTACAGGACCAAAACTTCAGGCTTGAATTAGGATCCAGAATAATTTAATATGAAAACAGAAAACTCTGTACATCCAGCTGCGCCAAAAACACAAACGTATTTAAGAAAAAAAAAACATTAACCATACTATCAAGTCACTTTAAAGTTTCTGTTAATTTTTGTTTGTGACCTGATAACGATCTGTTAGTACTAGAAACCAAATACCTCTGTTTATTCACACTTCAGAAAGAGTGTAGGTCCCTACGTTAGAGTTGAGGAATCTTCTCCAGATATAAAGAGCCAACTGGCCCAAGAAAAAGGGCAAAATTTACATGAATATCTCTGTAGCACTTGTTGCAATTAAGAACGGTCTTATGCTCTACAAACTGAGCATAAAGATTTGAGGCACACTATGTATAGGCTTGGGAAGACAGAATTAAAAACCATTGGGCTGTCTAGACAAACGGGGGTATCTTCTTTGCTTCTATGCACTTCCCAGTCCTTCCCTCCCTAGCATCAGCAGCACAACTAGCTCCTATGCTTTAAGTTACTGGTTTGCAAAAGCAGCAATAATTTAAAAGGGTATTATTTTGAAGCCAGCTATACAGCTTTCAGAGTGAGCATGTTACATAGGCAGCTGTTCCCACACCTTACCATGCCACATGCATCCTTTTTTTTAGCGTAAAGAGGGTCTAATGCACAAATCATGCAGACAAACTGGAGGCAGTTTTAGAGTGGTAGAGAATGGTACAACTTGCCAACTATCTTCTCCTCCATGAGAAAAGGCTCCTTTCCAAGACAGACCACCCTAACTTGCCAGGTGTTCCCCTCAATACCATGCAAGTTAAAGGAGCATATGAACCTAAATTACTGCTTCTCTGTTCCCTCCTTTACACATTTCTAAGTGAAGAACCCTAAAAGATATGTTTTTACAGTTTAAGCTCTGGAAAATTTAACAAGTCTGTCCACAGTTCTCCCGCCCCACTTTTTTAAAAAAAAATACTCCCAACAATTACCTTCTCTCCCCCACTCCCTGTTCAGTATCTTGTCCTGAACCTGATGCATGGCACTGAGGAGCCTGGCCATGCCAATATGAGCAACCTGGATAAAGATTCTTAGAGATTACTATTCGTGGATAAGCAAGACCTTTTCATTCTCAACAACAGAGTTCTAGCATGCATACTGTACATGTTTTCCGGTCAAGCCCCTCTCCACACAACTTCAGAGTAGAATGATCAGATAAAGACAGTAAAGATAGATGAGGAGAGGCAAAGTTGTATTAGTAATGCCAGATTTAAGAAAAACAAAAATCCTTGTAAATTTTGAGGCTAGATTTGACCACTTTCTGTTCATTCAAACTACTCAGCTATGCTGAGAAACTTGTACAGCAACTGCCTGCACTGGGCACAAGACAGTGCCATGTGTTCCTCCCTTTCACGAACACTAAATTCACTATGAAGTCTGTCATTATTTATTACTAGCTCTTCTGAGCAATAATGACAGGAGCGCTATTGCCCAGTGGATAAGGCAATGAACATGGACGTAGCAAACCTGGGTGCTACTCTTGGTCCTGCCCAGACTTCCTTGATTGGCTATATGGCAAGTCATGTTGCCTCTTTTCCTGTCTATAAAAGGGGGATAATATTAATCTTCCTTTGTAAAGCACTTAAAGAATTTTGAATGAACACTGCTCTTTGAGAACTAAATACGATTGAGATGAAGGACCAGAAGCCGGGCAGTCTGGCAGGCATCCCACTCAGCAGTTACTTTGCAAAAGTAGCTGCCTTGCTAAAAGTCTGCACCTCCTCTACAACACCTAGTAGGATTTTCAAGTACTGCATAGCCACCATTTTTAAGCAATTTGTTCCTGATAAAAGATGCTGGATTGACAGCTCTACAACAAAATCCTCTATATGCATAACAAGGACAGCACAAACAAATCCAATACGTGCTTCCCCTACTCTTCCCCAGCTGTGTCTCAACCATGACCTAGCTGAACATCTAGAGAAAAAACAGTTCATTCCCCATGTCCCTGGCTCTGTTAATGAGACCAAGAACGGGTTAGTGCTTGTGGTGGTGATAGTGGGAGTTGTGACATGAACACTGAACTGACATCAACTCATTCCACAGAAGCCCCGGAACAGCCTTGAGACAGGAACAACTTTCTGTCTCTGTCAGCTGTACTTGAACTGGTGGCCAGGAGGGAAAAGACACCACATACCATTCATAATCCCACAAATCATCTAATCCCAAAGCTTCTAATAGTCACATTAAAAAAAAAAATCTATGGAAAAACACTGAAACCATCAGCTGGTTCCACATAAAGTACTTTAGAAAAAAGGAGAATGCCCAGCTATAAAGAATCCTAGAACTGTGCCAAAGTCTGACTCACTGCTTGTTTAGAAAAATATCAGATTTAAAAAATTAGAGGAGAAAACTCCATAACATTAAGAAAACAAGTTTTTCATTCAAAGATAAAGTAGCTGAATGTTTGGATTCAATTGACTCATCAGACAATCATTCTGGAAAAATTTACATCAAATGATTAGTTTTAGTCAGAAAAGAAAATCATATAATGAGTATTAGCAATGTCGTGTGCAGTCTAGTGCTTAGAGAAAGGGATAGAGGCACAACCTACACCTTCTGTTCCCACTTCTACCTCGGTCTCACTGAAAAACTTCTCTTCATATGTGAGACGTGAATAGTAATTCCTATTTGTCTAACAGAATGCTATGAGGTTTAGTTGTTTCAAATGACTCTGAGAATTTTGGATAAAAGACACTGAATGTGCATATCATTTATTTTGACTTTTTTCAGCTGGGGGCTGAAAAGAACAGACCTACTAACACTCCCAGCCCCAAAATAATCTCCCTCCCACATACTACAATCAGCTCACTTCACCCAGAAAGTGGCTCTGAAAATACCTGGGTTCTGTCACACTGTTAAAGTGGTGCATTAGGACCACTCTGAAATCAAAGGGTTTGCATAAAGTGCAACTTCCCCTTGATTTTAGTCAGTGGTGGGCAACCTGCGGCCCGCTGGGGTAATCCGCTGGCGGGCCACGACAGTTTTGTTTACATTGACCGTCTTCAGGCATAGCCACCCGCAGGTCCCAGTGGCCGTGGTTTGCCATTCCAGGCCCATGGGAGCTGTGGGAAGCGGCATGGGCCGCAGGGACATGCTGGCTGCCGCTTCTTGCGGCTCCCATTGGCCAGGCATGGCGAACTGCAGCCACTGAGGGCTGCGGATGGTGCCTGAGGACGGTCAGTGTAAAAAAAAAAAAAAACTGTCTCACAGCCCACCAGTGGATTACCCGGACAGGCTGCGTGTGGCCCACAGGCTGCCCACCACTGATTTAGATTGACATTTTTTCTGTTTTGTAGTTAAATGCTGGAAGTTTCCATTATATCTGGAAGAAATGATGCATCTGTTCTCATGTTCACTTGTTTCACTATTGCATAGATGGTCCAAAGCTACATAGTTTATATACCATACATTTTTCAGAGCTACATAAAGCTAAGAGCCTAGTATTGGCTTTCTGAGTCCAGCATAAATGTAAATGAAGTGTGTTTAGGTGGGTTGTTAGGTGTTCCATACCATGGCAGGAACCTCTACGTGGGCAGGCAATGTGTCTTGGAATACTGTTGTTGCCGTCTTGATGTTCTGTTGAATATACTTTATAGTAAAATAACTTGTCATGCCAAATTTATGGGTGGGTTTCTCTGTTATTGCTGGCCAAATAATTAGAACAATTGGTTACTTTGGAATACACTGTGCACACTCTCTCTCTCTGTCTCTCTCTGGGTTTCTTACAAGAGTTTAATACATGGGTTGTTGCTTCAGTTCAAAATTTAAGTCTCAGGCTTAAAATCTATCTTGAATGTAGTTGTTTTATTGCTTCCTTTAACATTCACTAATGCTACCCTGGATTTTACAAACAAAGTAGAACCAGCAGTGTTTTCCAATCTCCCTCTTTTTTCTTTTTACCTTTTTTTCCCCCCAATTAAAAGATCATTGACTTTTCATTTGTATGCTTATACCATAAGTGTTGGTTTCTTGTCAATTTCAAGACCTTTTTTCTAAAAGCTAATAGACCTAAAATGGAGGTTTTTAAATATGGTAGAGAGATTCTCTCTCTGGCCACTTCTCCTCTCATCTGCATAAAATCTATGACAATTACAGTAATTGCTTTGTATTATTTTTATCACTTTGTTTATGTAGTAGCAAGAGGCAGGGAAGGTGCTCAGAACTTGTGTATATGAACATTTTAAAAAAAAATCTATATCAAAAGAAATAAAAAACAACAACCTATGGTATTGCCTGAAAATCAACATTAGGCAAATGTTAATTGTATTTTATGTGTTTTTTTTTAATGCAGTAGGTGTTTTTGTTCTTTTTAGAAAAAAGTATCATGCTGTCATCATTTGCTCTTATTTCATTCTTCTTCTTCCAGCTGTTCTCTCTCTGCTCCCCTGCATACGAGTCTCCCTTTGCACATGCTTCACTGGTTTCCTGTTGCCCAGCCACCTTGTTCACCGGTCCACATATACCTCTTGATGTTATTCTACTATTGGTGGCTTATACTTCTGGTCTTACTGGAGGCTCCAGTTTCTGAGAGCAGCTCCCATTTCCTCACTAGCTCTTCCTATGTCTCTGAGTCTCTTACCCCACTGGTCTGAAATATCTACAGGAAAAATAACCTGAATTCCAGGTATTTTGATGAAAGGAAGAAACTTGGAAATCATTGACTAAGATGTGAGGAGAGAGTACGTAGCAAATTAAACATGTCTTTGAAATTTTGTATGGCAAGAAAAAAGTCCAGTATGATTTTTGAGCTGCATATACAGGCATCCTATCATTGAGCTAGGAAGGTGATGATTCTTGTCTGTATTATTTTTTTATGAGATTACACATGGAATATCACTTTCCGTTTTGGACACCACTGTACTAGAAAGATGTGGACAAATGGGACTGAGTTAATGTGGGGCCTGGAATAATCAAGTGTAGTAATTTCAGAGTTAGACTGTATATGATTTGTTTACTAAATTAGAGATATAATCATCTTTATGTCCATAAAACTTTTGGAGACAAAGGATGGCGTGATGGTATGAAAAGGTTATATGGTAACTAGAAGTAATGAGAACAAATAAAGACCCAAAACAGGCTTAGTAAAAACTAGATTTACCAGATTGTGGGATATACCCCCAAGAGTAGTAGGCTGAAGCCCCAATGCTTGGCTCACTTAAAACAAGACTGGACAAAGCAGCAGAAAAATATCCTGCAGAGAAAATCTTGTACTGCCTGAGGGATGGATTTGATGACCTAATATCTCTCTTCTATCTCTGATTTTTATAGGAAAAGGAGATGCATAGCAACAGTTTTAGTATTATCTAAAATGTATAAGGTAGATACTCTATGCTGTGGTTTCACTAACTTGTCCATTCACATTCTTTCATGCACACAACTGATATTTCGGCAAGAAAAGAATACCCCATGCAATACCGATTTCTGTTGTCTTGTCTGGTGGTTGATGTCATAATGCCCGGGGCAGCGTGTTGCCAATCAGCAGAGGCACAGGAGAGGAGGATAGTTAGCATCAGTTTCCCTGTCCTGCCACAGACTTCCTGTGTGACTTTGAGCAAGTCACTTAGGCTCTCTGCCTCAGTTCCCCATCTGTAAGATGGGAATAACAGCACTTCCCTACCTGGTATTGTGAGCATAAACCCATGAAAGTTTGTGAGGCCATCAGATACTACAATAATGGGAGCCATAGAAGGACCTAAAAAAGATTAAAAAGTTGTCAATACATTCTAAACAGCCACAGAATGAAATTGATAGAAGAATGACTAGTTTGATACTCACAACCATTCTAGGCAGCAATGAAATTGGCATACGTCATATGTCAGTATCATTCTGCAACCACTTAGGAAAGCTAGAATTATGAGGAACAGCTGAGGAACTGCAGTTGTTGCACTTGGACCTCACAGGTGGCCCTCCTACCTGCACCATCTTTTGTATAGACCCCTCATGGGTAAGCCCAGGCCTCTAGTTAGTGGGTGTCTGCTAATTTTTTCATAGGTGCCCAGATACTATGGAAAGTGTTCCACAGAACTGCCTAAAACAAAAACAAATCATCCTGTTACTTTTGGCCACAGACAGAAATATGGAACAGAGAACTCACTTCTTCACTCCCAATTTTTTTTTTTGGGGGGGTGGGGGGGAGAATGTAGGTTGAGCCAAGACAGTTTCACACACACCCCCGACTCTGAAGAAGCCTTTCTTTGTGGCTCAGCATGTTCCATCCACACCTAGGCAAGGATAATAGGCAGAGTTCTGAGGATGCAACATTCACAGTCTCATCTCCCTTCAAACCCACAAGGAGTTCTCAATGCTGTCACAGAATTATATTATTACAGATTCAATGCAACCTCCAGCTCACGGTGGAGGAGGGGAAGGCTCACCCCAGGTGCAACTGGGTGCCATGGCTGCACAGCTCACGAGACACAAGGGAACAGAGAGTAGAGTAGAATATGCCTTCTGACTATATAATCCAAACACATTGTAGCACCACTTGGTGAAGATTACTGCACTTACAAAACTTCACCATCAACAAAACCTTTATTAATTATTATTATTAAATCAGACAGCAGCAATAACTTAATTGCAGAATGGCGATCAAAAATAAGAGTTCAGTTGCAGAAAAGAAAATAGCTGTGACTTTCTTTTACTCTTCTCAAAGAGTGAAGTAATATGAAGTGGGGAAAAAATAGACAAGTATATTTTTATAATGCTTGAGCAATGGGAATCAGGCTAGCACTGGCTGTAAACATCTAAAATGGTTTCAGTCCAGAATAAAAGTTTTAGAGTTCATTTTCTTATGTATGCCTGCATACACTGATTTGTGTGTATGTAGTGTAGTTTTTAACTCTGTTGGCTCTACTTAAGAGACTTTGTGTAACTCAGCTTTCTTTATCCCCCCCCCCACCCCCGACCCCCACCCCAAGGAATGATGGAGCAATAAAAGTGGGCAGTAGGTTATCAAGAGATTTGAACCTAGGACTTGTCACTAAAAGCACAAGCTTCTTCCACCTAAGCTAAAGGAGTAATCTCCCCCAGCTGTCAACAGTAGTAGACTTATCTTTGTATGTAGAACAGCCACTCATGGGTCACAATAATACAGCTGACAGTGTATAAACACTAGCAGTGGATGAAAGTTTAGATAAAAACCCAAGGTTATAGATCAGAGGCACTGACTTTTAGTTTTCTCTGTGGGTGCTCCACCCCAAGACACCAACCCCACGCCGCACCTTCCCCCAAGGCCCTGCCCTGCCTATTCCCCCCTGTTCTGCCCCCTCCCCTGAGACCCCAGCCTCATTCTGCCTCCCATCTTCCAAGGTCTCGCTCTTGCTCGACCTCTTCCCACCCCAACTTTGCCCCCTCACTCAGCCACTTCCTACCCCACTCTGCCATCTTGATGTGCTCCGCCCTCCCAGAGCCAAAAAACAGCTGGGGCTGGTGGGTGCTCATTTTTTTTTTTTTTTTTTTTTTTTTTTTACTGTGGGTACTCCAGCCCTGGAGCACCCATGGACTCAGCGCCTATGTTCTAAATATTTTATAGTAAGTATCCAACCCCGTTGGGCCTGAAAAATGGAGGTGAAGATCTTGCAACAAGCACTCATGTGATTTCCAGTACTTCCTGTGCTTCGTCAAACTAGAAACATTGGTCAGGACAGTCTCTTTTTTTAATTAATATTTATTATTTTATAATACCCTCTCATCTGAAGCATTTCAACTTCTGGTCCCAACTGGAGTCAGGAAACACAGAAGTACCCAAAAAGAAAAATGTAAAATGAGTGAAAAATTAATATTGGGGTGGGAGGTTCAAATGTCAGTCATGGTGTACTTCAAGTTTTTCTAAAAATTAGCTCTTAATTTGTTGACCTAGTTCATCCATCCCCCAAAATTCCAAGAACACCAAATCCTCCTGGAATGAATCGTCCTTGCGTTATATATATAGATTTTATATAAAAAAAGTGTAATTTCTTATGCAATGAAACAAATTATGACCACTGATTTCTCCCACCATACATTCATATGCAGATTCTGAAATTAATTAAGTGCCCAGTTTCATTCAAAAACTTCAAAGTAAACTGACTTTGACCAATCTCAGGAGTCAGTGAAGTAGGAAAACCAAAAGGGATATCACTTATCACATGCTATGATTCAGCATATCAAGCAGATTTTATTTCCCCACCGAGCATCATGCATTGAAGCCTTTGTACTTATACCGTTTCCCTCTCTGGCAGTTTTAAATGTACATCGTTCTTTCTGACACCATAAGTAAAGGCAAAAAAACCCAAACCAACATGAATTCAGAAGGGAATATGAAAGTCAGTCCATTAATCCAGAAGCACTTTTCCCCTGACACTTTCTTGCTTTATTTTGGCTTGCGTATTCTTCAGCTACTATTAGAGTGCCTGCCATTTATTCATGGAGGAAGAGAGGCTTAGAGCAACACAATGAACTGAGGTGTTTTTTTATTGTATTACTCAATTTGCAAGGGAAGTCTAAAAAGCACCAACAGGAACAGAAGGTAAGTGACATAGTTATGCCCTCAGATACATAAAATACCACTCCGCTTGCATAGGTCCATATCAGATAACAAATTAAAGCCCCATGATTGGATTTCAAAGGTTATTTATATCAAATACTTGATTTAGTAAACTTGCTAAAAGTGATTATGTTGAAAGTTTACTATGACAGCTTTAAAAAGAAGGGTAAATACTTAGATAACTGGTTTTGTGTTAATTTATCTCCAAGTCCCACCTTAAAACACAACCTGTGCCTTATCTGAAGTACCACCATCTGTTTTGGGTAGAACCAGAATCCTGAGGTGACTATGGCCCATACTACAAATACTGATGTATCTTAAATACTTATATGGCCCCCACGGCTGTAGAACCTGAGCACCTCAGAATCTTTAATGTATTTATCTTCAAAACACTTCTGCGAAGCAGCAAACTGCTTCTATGCTCATTTTATAGATGGGGAATTGAGACAGAGAGAACAAACAACTTGCCCAAGGTCACACAAGAAGTCTGTGGCCAAACAGGAAATCTGCCAAGTCCCAGGCTAGTGTCCTAACCATTCGGCCATCCATCCTTTCCTATCATATATATCACTCCCTGTTATATAATCTGATACTAATGACAGAAGTCACACTGAGTAGAATCCTGGAAAGGATGAAAGTTACACTGTATTTCACGCGGAGAAGAATAAATCCTTTCAAGATCACAGTTAAGGTCATTGATAGGAAATGTGAAGTATACACAGCTGCATACTTACCTCAACACCTGTTCATGGGTAGTGCTTTCCCAGTATATCTCCAAACAAACACCATTCAATACTCCAAATGGAAAATGCTATTTTAGAATGCCATCAAAATACACTCATGACCCCAAGTTATTATTGTTATAACTGTATAGCCATGGTAACAGTTAAGTTACTATCTAAAAGCTAGTACTCTCCACAAAAATTGAAGTCACTCATGAAACAAATAAGGACACTGTACTTATTCCTATTTTCTATTTGCAAATGCCGAATCTAAAGTTGTAAATGTATCATATTCTAAACCTTCATTTTAAGCTTTATTTTTACAAGTGGACAATTTGTGAACGATGAGCAAGTAATATATGGAAAACAACATTCCTACACAGCCTTAAAAAAGAAGCTATTTGAGATGAGGTACATTTGTTTGTTTTTTTCCTTAAAACTCATCTTAATTTTGAGAGGTTGGTAAAATGAATTAAACTTCAGACACATTCTAGTTAAACAAAATACCTTCATGTTCTCAGTACAAAACAATGCCCAAGGAAGCAGAGAGTAGAAAAATATCAGGTACAGATTTTTGACTATCGATCACATTTTTTTCAAGGCTTTATGCCAAAATTTTTAGATTTTCAGATTCTACAAAGACAGCAATTAATACATCTATGGATTGTAATAAATCCTTAAAATCAATTTAAAAATCTAAACATTTCAAAGCCACCAAAGAAACATCATCCATTTTGAGAGTAAAGAAAGTTCCTGAAATTGAAAAGAACACAGCAAAGTTTTAATTCAATCTGTTCAGACTGTCTTGTTAACTACTCAGTAAAAAATCAATATTTCTACAAAGTTGGTTCAATTAAAACACACAAACCAAACACACACACACAGCTATATTCACAATCAGTAGTGTGAGTTACCCAAAAGCATATTTCATATGTAACTAAGATATTCTCACTGCTGTATTCAATTTTTGTTTAAAAAAAGCACTTTGAAAAATGAGATTCTATTATGTATCATTGTTCTGCTTCAATGTTAGAACAGAGCAGATAAATAAGCACATACATTTATTATACAGATAGCTCCTTAAAGGTAATTGTCAGACCAGTTAGTTTGTCCCCCTCATGGGAGGTCTCTTTCCCACATTTGGGCCTTGGAAGGTTGAAAGTTCTGGACAATAATGAGGCATACACTTATGACATGATCCAAAACACAACTGGTGGGTTACATTTTTGCCATACCAGTTCTGACACTGTCCCTTAAAAAAATAAAATAATACTTTTTTCCCTCCTCTAACAAATAGATGACCATAACAGAAAAATACATTTCATAAGATTCTTATACAGGGATGAGAAATATGTCTCTTCCCCCCACGCCCACCATTAATGTCTATTATGAAGAATTGATGGGACTTTTATTGGTAGGGTCTTAAAGGAACACGACAACTCAAAATCAATTTTCAGACTGAAAATTGTATACTTTCCATTGTAATAAACATGTAATATTGTCACAGAAACTGAAAAGATTGAAAGAGTTGGAGAAAACATTTTTCCTCTACTTTGTGTATTTTGTGCATTTCATAGCACTTTGTGTATAGTCACTTTTACTGTTTTACTAGATAGTTTTCCCTTTTGTATGTCTTTCACATGCTGTAACAGGAAAGAAAAACATTTTTTAAAACTAGGAAGGCTGACGGGCAGGTATAGTACAGACTGTCATTATTACTGAGACATTATTAAAACTAGGGCTGACAAGCGCTTAAAAAAATCAAACGTGATTAATCTCACGCTTAAACTTATGATTAATCGCGTGCTTAATCACGCTGTTAAATAATAGAATACCATTTACATTTTTGATGTTTTCTACATTTTCAAATATATTGATTTCAATTACAACACAGAACAAAGTATAAAGTGAGCACTGTACATTTATTTTTGATTACAAATATTTGTGCTATAAAAAACAAAAGCAATAGTATTTTTCAATTCACCTAATATAAGTACTGTAGTGCAATCTCTTTATCAAGAAAATGTAACTTACAAATGTAGAATTATGTATAAAAATAACTGCATTCAAAAATAAAACAATGTAAAACTTTTGAGCCTACAAATCCACTCAGTCCTACTTCTTGTTTAGTCAGTCACTCAGACAAAAAAATTGTTTACATTTGCTGGAGATAAGGCTGCCCTCTTCTTGTTTACAGTGTCACCTGAAAGTGAGAACAGGTGTTCATATGGCACTTTTGTAGTTGGCATTGCAAGGTATTTATGTGCCAGATATGCTAAACATTCGTATTCCCTTTCATGCTTCAACCACCATTCCAGTGGACATGCGTCCATGTTCTGCTCGATAACAATCCAAAGCAGTGAAGACTCGACGCATGTTCATTTTCATTATCTGAGTCAGATGCCACAAACAGAAGGTTGATTTTCTTTTTTGGTGGTTCGGGTTCTGAGATCTCCACATAGGAGTGTAGCTCTTTTAAGACTTCTGAAAGCATGCTCCACACCGCATCCTCTCTGATTTTGGAAGGCACTTCTGATTCTTAAACCTTGCATCAAGTGATGTAGCTATCTTTAGAAAACTCACATTGGTACCTTCTTTGCATTTTGTCAAATCTGAAGTGAAAGCGTTCTTAAAACAAACAACATGTGGGTCATCATCCGAGACTGGTTACTAGAACATGAAATATATGGCAGAATGCAGGTAAAATAGAGCAGGAGACATACTATTCTCCCCCAAGGAGTTTAGTCACAAATTTAATTAACGCATTATTTTTTTAACGAGCGCCATCAGCATGGAAGCATGTCCTCTGGAATGGTGGCCGAAGCATGAAGGGGAATATGAATGTTTAGCATATCTGACATGTAAATATGTTGCAATGCCGGCTACAAATGTGCCATGCAAACACCTGTTCTCGCTTTCAGGTGACATTGTAAACAAGAAGCCGGCAGCATTATCTCCCATAAATGTAAACAAACTTGTCCGGCTTAGTAATTGGCCGAACAAGAAGTAGGACTGAGTGGACTTGTAGACTCTAAAGTTTTATATTGTTTTGTTTTTGAGTGCAGTTATGTGGATTTATTTTGTTACATTTGTGAGTTGCACTTTCACGATAAAGAGGTTGCATTATGGTATTGTACAAAATGAATTGAAAAAATATTTCTTTCATTTATCATTTTTACAGTGCAAATATTTGTAATAAAAATAATATAAAGTGAGTTCTGTATACTTCATAGTCTCTGTTGTAATGAAATCAATATATTTGAAAATGTAAAAAAAAATCCAAAAATATTTAATAGATTTCAATTGGTATTCCATTGTTTAACAGTGCGATTAAAACTGCGATTGATTGTGATTCATTTCTTAATCGCGATTCATTTTTTTAAGTGAATTGCATGAATTAACTGTGATTAATCAACAGCCCTAATTAAAACATATTAAATGCTTTCAGTAAAGTACAAAAAGTAAAATTAAAAGACATTGTCAAGAATTTTTAATTAGAAATGTTCTTCTCCACCATCTGTTTGCTTTTAGAGAAGACAGACATAGTTGATGATAAAAGAAGAGCTATGTTCTTTTCCATTTGGCAAAAGACAGGTTTTTTCCCCCCAAGTGTTCTTATTTTAACAATTTTAAATTTACCGAGTACACCTCATGCTAAAATAGCATCAAAGACTATCAGCATGGCTCTACAAATATTAGACTGCTGCTTTGGAAATGGAAAGGCTGGGGACAGCAATAAAACCAAGTTTTAGCAGGCCCAACAATAATAGTGGCTATTTTAAATTTATGGTGGAACAAAAAGTGTGAGCAAGAGAGAATTTAGTGCTTGTATAAAAGGAGCTAGACTGGCCATCCTGGACACTGAAGTGCTCTATTTAACCAGCCACAAGAGGTTCACAGAATAGGCAGCCTCCATATGCAGTCAGATCCTTGGTCTCTCCCTTGAGACTTCCAACAAGAATGCCAATTAGTGCCAACAGAGGTAGCGGTTTCAGTAACGTGATAAAAATCCGACAATAGTACTCATTTCATATTGACCACTGAACAGTTAATCCTATGGCAATAACAACCACTCAAAACAGCTAAGGTAGATATGATATTTCACATACTATATGAACATTCCATAGGCAATGTGAACATTCTAGATGCAAACGCATGCAAAGGGGAATAATGTAACACAAAAATACTGCAGCTACAAGGGAAAAAAGCCTCCGCATTTTCCCCAAACTTCACAGGACTAACCAGGATTTAGGAGATCTAATCTCCCCACCGCCAGGGGATCCTAGTCACTCACATTAAGGAACTCCAGTTGATGCTCTCAAAATTTAAGTCCTCTCCTTGTCTATGGCAACGTGGCAGAAACAGCAACTACACTGTCCCACAGCTGCACTGAAGCCGTAAAGTCAAGTCACAAGTTGTGATTCACTGTTTTTTTACTTGAGTTTTATCTCAATGGAGTCACACTGACATAAAACTGGAATCATACTATGGAGAATCAGGCCTAGAATGTAAAACAGGAGTTAGTGTTACCTTTCCACAGTTTTCCCTTTTGAGTTGATCCAAGTATAAGGTTGACATGGAAGGAACCACAGTGTTTAGCACAGCTCCACATCCACCATACTCTGCCCATTTTTTCCACATAGCCTTGCAAATAAGAGGAAAGATAGCTATGCAAAGAGGAACTACCACATATAGACACTTTCTCTCTCAGGAAGGCATCACAGCTTTTTTTCAAACATATTTTCTTCCCTCTGCATACTGTTCAATAAGGGAATGGAAAGTGTATGGCCAAAAATGGCAGGAAATTTGGTCCATAAAAAAGTTTAATGGCCACTGGCAAACTTAATATTTTTAAATAGGCAAATAAATAGCACATCTTGACATGTAAAAAAAAAAAATCATTTGGTCAGGCCTAAGACCAAACAAATCAGGCCCATCCCCAGCCTCTACCTTCCCATTTCTTGGAATACACACCTGCCAGCTGCCTCTTCAGTCTCACTTTCAGTTTCAATTCTGGTAGGCAGTATTGCTTACAAACATATTTGCAGAGCCTGAGGAAAAGGCTGCCCATGAGCTTGCCCCAGAGTAGTGCCACCGATCAACAAAGCAACAACACTTACTACGCAAAACATTGTCAAAAGCACCAAGTAAACAAATACAAAACCTAGAGAAACCCATGTTTGTCCTCTATTCCTTTTCTGTTCTCGTAGCTTTAGTTGTTTCCTGTAATAATAATT
Source organism: Chelonia mydas (assembly GCF_015237465.2). Lineage (NCBI taxonomy): Eukaryota > Metazoa > Chordata > Testudines > Cheloniidae > Chelonia > Chelonia mydas. The sequence continues at coordinate 109,138,847 of NC_057851.1, read as the reverse complement.
GGTACAACATTTTCAGATCTGAAAACTGATTGTGTCCCTTTATCTTGATCTTGCATGCGAGTAGTCCCATTGACATCACCAAGACCACAAGAAATTGTTTGCGTGCCTACCTGCACAATCAAAGCCTTAGTGATGTTAAAATGTGGGCCTGAAAACTTTTCAGTTTTAGTCAGATCATTTCTGTTTTAATTTCTTCTTTAAATACGTGTTAGCTTTCTCATCAACTCTTGTATTTTAGTTTTAAAGTGAATATGGTTCTCTTGGGGGAAACCAATGGCTCCTTCTACAATGCTCAGCTTATTTGAATTATTCCTGACGTCTTTAATAAGGGACAAAGATCAAATCAGCAACACATTAACAAGAGAAACACCTATGGTAAAAATTATTAAAGTATTTTTTATACTTCATTCTTCACAAAATGGTTTAGACAAAGATCTGCAAATTTCTAAAATGCTTAAATAAGCTGGGTAAATTTAATGGCCAAACTACTAAGGAACATTACAATCAACAATAAAAGAAGCTTTGAACCTAAAATCTCACTCAAACTTCAGAAACAGAAATCTATTCCATCATGAATTAACAGAATATTAAATTTATTCAGATACCTGTTCATTCCTGTCTCCTCTATAATGTAAAACTTAACTCCTAGTATTTCTGTACTAGAGATATGAAAATATGACTTGTTATGCCTGAACTTCCACATTTTATATCTTGAGGGCAATAACTATAGTTTTCACTTGCAATTCCAAGTTCTAATCTAAATTAGTAGTGGAGATGTAGATTTATAAACCCTTTCTCCATACAGTTTTAAAAGGCAAGATAAAAGACCATCAAAGGCCTTAATTTAGTTTCAAATTTTAGAAATAGCCTCCAGTGCACTGTCCTCTACCTTTTGCCAAAGCTCTATTTTCTCAGCACATTCATTCTGATCATCCTTTTCCCTACTCCCTGCTTTTTAAACACATACTCATAGGTATTTACAAAAAGCACTGCACGTTTTTCCCTCCTCACCAGTAGCATAGTTGTGTGTAAACTGAGCTTCTCATTTGGGGACTACACCAATACATCACGGCTTCTTACACAAACTCAGAATATAAGATCCTGCAGATTTACTTCCCAAATTCTTCACAAAACTTCTTTTGCTTCCACTCATCAACCCAAAAGTCTGAAATACACTATTTTTCTAGGGAATCACCTCTTTCTAACTCGGGAAACCAGAGGCTTAGCCTCACCCCCTGTGCTTCCCCTAGCCACATAGTTGAGAGAGGTTCACATTCTTTGCAAGAAACATTCAGCCTGAATGAACACTATTAGGAATATGGATTAGGAAGGTACAGAGGACTGTGCAGTCCTTGAACCTAAGGAAATCCAGGGTCAAGACACTCTCGAGAAAGGAGCCTCTCTTGTTAAAAAGTTGAGCAAAAGTGAAAAATACCTTTGCAGGCCTGGTTATTCAAGGACTAGAAAATTAAGATAGCCAGGCCTGGATCAGCATCGCAGCTCTGCACCACACTGAACGCCGCTAGATTTTCCAGCTGGGGCCAATTTCGGATCCTGTGGGGCTCTGGCGAGCGACGAAACACTTTGGGTGGGGAAACTGGCACAGCATGTGCGCTGGGCCACTTGCTCCTTGCTCAGCCTGGCTCTCCGTGCACACGCATGCACAGGGCTCCGCCGTGCCCCGCGATGCTTAGCAGGCCGGCTGATCGCCAGGGCATCCATCCTCCCCTGCCGCCGCCACGCAGGGGATGCACGTCAAGGCAGCAGGAGCTGCAACAAGTCCCCACGGTGACTGGAGTGGGGCTGAGCCGGCCAGGCATGCGAGCGCCCCAGCCCTGCGGAGGGGGGGCTCCCCACGCGGCATTCACCCACCCCCCCCCAGCCCGCCGCCCTTACCTAGATAGTGCCTCAGGTCCAGCAGAAAGTGCGGGGGTCCCCCGTTGAGCTGGAAGAAGAGGGAGCCCAGGCAGAAGAGCAGCAGGGCGGCCATGCAGAAGCCGTAGTCTCGGAGCGAGAGGAAAGGCAGCAGCGAGAGGGGCCGCCTCCTCCTCCAGGCACCCCCCTGCCCGGGGCCCCCTCCAGCTGAAGGGGCCACATGGGGCCGGGGCTCCTGGCAGCCCCTGCTGCTGTGCTGCTGCGGCTGCTTCTTCATCGTCCCCGCCGCCGCCGCCGCCCCCGGGTCACACAGCCCGCCGGGGACAGCGCATCCTCCATCCGCCTGCCCCGCTCCGCCCGGGGGGAAAGTTAGCGGGAGCTCAGGCGAGCTGCCCCCTCCCCATGGCCGGCTGCCCCGAGCCCGGCTGGGAGCGCGAGTCCCGGGCGCCGCCGCCGAGTCCGGCTAGGCGGAGGCGGCGGCGGGGGAGGTCACCATCCCACTCCCTGGCTCCCGGGGGCTTCTCTCCTCCTCCGCTCCGCCGCCGCGCTCTCGCGCTCTCTCCCCGGTGTCAGGTTACAGCCCAGGCACCGCGGGCTGCCGGCTCCAACTCGCCGCGAAGTTCTCTGCGCCCCCGAGCCCGCTGCTCGCCAGCCACCTTCTGCTGCGCGGCGCTCGCTCCTCCCCGAGCCGCGCCGGGGGCCTGCTGTTTCCACACCAGCGACCCCTGGGGGCTCTGCCGCTCACTCCCGCTCGCTGGATTGCGCTCAGGGGTGGAGTAAGGCAAGGGCAACAGAGCGGCAATGAAGCTCCCTTCACTAGGGCCCCTGCCACCGCCGCCTCTAAGCCCCTGTTCCCCAACCAACCAGCTGCCTTCTGCCACCTCCTGCTCCCTCCAAAACTGATTCCCCTGCCCTTCACATCCTCAGCTTGTCCCAAGCCCCACTGCCTCCCAAACCCCCCTTACCGTCCCAGTTTGCAACCGGACTTCCTTGCTCTCTCTGCCTTGCCTCCAAGGTAGCACTAGATCAGGGGTTCGGGACCCGGCAGGGGGTCCTGAGGTTATTGCATGGGGGATCAGGAGCTGTCAGCCTCTACCCCAAACCCCGCTTTGCCTCCAGCATTTATAATGGAGTCAAATATATAAAAAGGTATTTTAATTTATAACAGGGGTCACGCTCAGAGGCTTGCTATGTGAAAGGGGTCACCAGTACAAAAGTTTGAGAACAACTGCACTCGATGGCCCCACCTTTTCCAATGTCCTGTGATTCCCCACTCTGACTCTCCCCTGGGACATCTTCAGCAGGGCCAGAGTTAGTACTTTAATTCCAAATTTCTAACATCTGAAATCTTTTGTGCTTTGGATTTCATTAAAGGTAAAATGGGAAGCAGAATCAACAACAATTGTGTTTTTCTTTTTCTGCTCCTTTATGATCACCATCATCTCCTTGTTTGACATGGGTGGCATATCTAGACCTCAATTCACTCTCTGCGGGAGGCCTTTAGCAAGATCATCAGAGGGCCTGATTAAGACTAGCACACAATGCTGCAGCAGTCCCACTTCCCACTTGAGGGGAATAAGCTGATTTTTAGGCCTGGTGAACACTGAAAAGTCTTACAGTCAAACTATTTTGGTTAGGGATGTGATTTTTTTTTTAACTGATGTAGTTATATTAGTGCAAAGGCAATTTATAGTTTCTCTCTTTGCTGTACAGGAATAGCTATACCAGTATAAAGTACCTTTTTACCAATGACATAGTTAAAGCGGTACTACTTTCTAGTGTAGACAAGCTTTGGCCTTGTCTACATTAGAATGATTAGTGTCCCATTTATAGCAGCTGTCACCCATGTTAAAGCTGCACTAGTGGTAGCAAAGATGTAAGTACTAATACAAAGTTGCAAGGTCATGATTAATTGAAACCTCAGCATCTGGAACTATGGAATTACATGAGAATCTCAGTTTTCAGTTTTTTTTTAAAAAGCAAGTTTCTAGCCATCATTTTGGAAAAAGAAAAAAAGGGGGAAAATGTAACCCAACAATCGGAAAACAAAACAAATAATCCCAATATTATTATTATGATTTGAGCCTCTCATGATTTTTGGAGGAGGCTGAGTCATGATTTTTGAATGCTTGGAACTGCCAGTACTGCTGTGTAGACAAGGCTCAGATGTTTTTGCCACCTATGGTGAAAACCTTGTAAAAACACTTGAGCCTCATCTGTACTATTGGCTCAGTACTGTTCCTGGTAGCTGCTTAAATATAGGAACTAATTTTGCTAGTGCAGACAAGACCACAGAGCCTGATCCTGCAAACACATAACAGGTGTTGGGATTACTTACTTGAGTAAAATTAATCACATGCTTAATTATTTGCAGGATATAAAGTAGATAGTGTGAATAGGAAAATCTCAGTTTAAGTTACAGACTCATGTTATGTAAATGTTCAGGTTCTCCAAAGATTTTACACAGAACATGCAGCAAAGAGAAAGAAAAAAGCATCTATATTTCTTATGAAAGAAAAAAATACAAAAATAATAGTTTTTTTTAAAACGGCAAGACAAAGCTACCACACTGAGCTAGTGCTGATACATCAAGATAGTGAAGGGCAATCCCCTTTTTGGCTTAGCAATTTATCTTAAACAGAAATGTTGCTTGATTTAAATATGATATCGTTACAACCTTCATTTTATGTTAAAGACATGGTTTACTTTTTTAAATAATCTAATGAATTATCAGTCAAACCTGATTTTAGTATTGTTGTGTTTTTACAACTTCCTACTTTTTACCACCTTTAGCTCATAAAAGTGTGTTTTATCTTTTTTACTACTGAAATATGTACAATGTGGGTTTAAGATGAATAGAAAGTAAATTTAGAGTGATATTTTGTATTACAAATGAGAAACTGATATGCATTTACATTAAAAAAGTGAGAGAAAGCGTGCTTTGAGAAGATAATGACAAGACAACATCTGTAAGGTGAACCAATAAATCTTTATTTTTCTAGATGCAAAGAATGTCTTTGATCTCTAGAAAAAGCTCTTGAAAAATGTGAAAACACAGACTTATCTCAGGGAAGAGATTTAAGTGGGACTACTCTATGGATGAGGAAGTTCTTTCCTAAATCCTAAAAAGCAACAGGTAAATATTCCCTGGACAGACAAAAGAGATATAAATCTATTAATGAAACATAAAAACAAATATTTGTAGATGTATACATTAACTAAAATGAATTCTTTCATATGCAAACTTTTAAAAACCAGCATGTGATCACATAATTAAAAAGACTCTGTCATAATGCATATTCACAAGAAGTCAAACTAAGGTTGCGCAGGCAACCTTAATTCTGGCATTTCCTAACTTTTGAGTGTTTGGCTTTGCAACCTTGACATTCTTCTAACATAGTGTTTATTTTTTAATGTAATGTACTAGATTTTTAAAAAATCATATAGAACCATATTGACAGCCATGTGTCATCAGTAAGGTTGTAGCCTTTAGATCCATTGCATAGATCTCTGCCATCTGAGCTAACGTAGTAGATAGGAGTAGTAGGTTGTCATTCTCCCTGTGGCCCAGTGCTAGAGGAGGACGGGACACTTTGCCAGTGGGTTTCACAAATATTTGCTAACAGAAGAAGAAAAGTGAGATTCCAAAATCTTAGGTTCCATCTCATCTGGAGGGAGTGTACTCTAGTGGTCACAGACCCAGGACCCCTTCTGTCCTCTCCAGCCTTCCCCATCACAGTACTGTCTTTTTTCCCTCTCCTCCCAAACCCCAGCTCCTAGACCTAAGCTATGTCTACACTACAGATCTTACAGTGGCACAGCTGTACCACTGCAGCTGCACCACTGTAAGGACTCTCTTGTAGCTGCTCTATGCTGATCGGAGAGAGCATTCCCATCAGCGTAATTAAACCACCCCAACGAGACGCGGTAGCTATGTTGGCAGAGGAGCATTTCCAACATAGTGCTGTCCACACCAGCACTTCTGTCAGTGAAACTTATGTCTGTCAGGGGGATGTTTTTTTCACCCCGACCAACAAAAGTTTTACCGACAAAAGTGCTAGTGTAAACATAGCCCTAGTCTGTAACTAGGGTTGCCAGGTATTTGGTTTTCAACTGGAACGCCCGGTCGAAAAGGGACCCTGGTGGCTCCAGTCAGCACCACTGAACAGGCCGTTAAAAGTCTGGTTGGTGGCGCAGCGGAGCTAAAGTGGGCTTCCTACCTGCTATGGCTCCGTGTGATTCCCAGAAGCAGCGGTATGTCTCCCTTCCAGCTCCTACACGTACGGGCAGCCAGGGGCTCCACACGCTGCCCCTGCCCCAGTGAACCACTGCCAATGGGAGCTGCAGGATGGAGCCTGCGGATGGGAGCCTGCGGATGGAGCGGCACACAGAGCCGCCTGGCCGTACCTCTGCGTATGAGCCAGAGGGGGGACATGCCGCTGCTTCTGGGAACTGCTTGAGATAAGCACCACCTGGAGCCTGCACCCTTGACCTCCTCCCATGCCCCAACCCCCTGCCCGAGGCCTGATCCCCCTCTCGTCCTCTAAACCCCTTGATCCCAGCCCTGAGCACCCTCCTGCACCCCAAACCCTTCATCCCCAGACCCACCGCAGAGCCCGCACCCCCAGCCAGAGCCTTCACCTCCTCTTGCATCCAAACCCCTGCCCCAATCCCCCTCCCGCTCTCCAAACCCCTCAGTCCCAGCCCGGAGTCCCCTCCTGCACCCCAAATCCCTTATCTCTGGCCCCACACCAGAGCCTGCACCCCCAGCTGGAGCCCTCACATCCCCCACCCCTCCTGCCCCAGCCTGAACCCCTCATTTCTGGCCCAACCCCAGAACCCGCACCCCAGAGCCAGTACCCACTCCCACATCCCAACCCCCTGCCTGAGCCCAGAGCCCAGAGCCCCCTTCCATATTCCAAACCCCTCAGCTCCATCCCCACCAGCCCAGAGCCCCACCTACACCCCAAACCTCTCATCCCTTGCCCTACCCCAGAGCCCACACCCCCCAGCCAAAGCCCTCACTGCCTCAGCCTGGAACCCACTCCCGCACCCTGAACTCCTCATTTCTGGCCCCACCCCACACCCCCAGCCAGAGCCCTCACCCCTTCCCACACCTCCCTGAGCCAGCCCAGTGAAAATGAGCGAGTGAGTGAGGGCGGGGAGAGTGAGCAACAGAGGGAGGAAGAATGGAATAAGTGGGGACAGGGCCTCGGAGGAGGGGTGGGGCAAGGATGTTCAGTTTTGTGCGAGTAGAAAGTTGGCAACACTATCTGTAACCCAGGCTCTTTTTTCTGCTGTACTTCCTACTCTCCTGCTCCCGGATTCAGCTCTTGTCCCCTAGGCATTTCACTTAGGCTGCATCCTCCTGTATGTTGCCTGTGCTCCAGCAGGTAGTGCTCCAACAGCACTAGAAGAGACAGTCTCCCTGGCCTGGAGCTTACTCGGTGCAGAAAGAATCTTTGAAGAATTTAGCTGCCAGACTCTCAGAAGTCTCTGCTGTCCATGTGCAATCAGGGCTTTTGGAAAGATTTATGACTTGGCCCAATTAGGCAGTTTTTCCACAGAAAAGGCAAGAGGCACATTCCTAACACCAGATGACACCCCTGCCAAAATATTATTCCCTGCACCAACACATGACAACACTAGAGCTTCTTAATGAAACAGCTCTGAGATTTTTTTTAACGTGGGCAAAACAATGTATTTTTACCTAATCTCTTTCTCAGAAATAGCTGGACCATTTTTGCTGAAGTTTTCTAAATACATTTAGCCTTAGGCAGACACCCAGCCCCAGCATGGAAAACTTCAGCCAAACTGTTAAATTTTGGCTAAGTTATAATCAAGTGAAAACAGGGCCTTATGATGGGAAGTGTTGGGTAACCTTAACTACAGGTGACACCAACAGCTCCTATAATACTCTGAATGTTTGAGCCCTACTTTTGAAAGGATGTTAGGTGCCTCAAGTTTTTGGTGTCCAATTTTAGACAACTGGATCCCATTTTTCCAGAGTGTTGAGCACCCACATCTCCAGCTGAAGTAAATGGGGCCACAAGTGCCCAGCACCACTGAAATTCAGGCCAACGGTGCTTCAAGATGAACAGCCAGACATGGTGACACTAAACATCAGTGGTCACTTTTAAAAATTGGAACCATTTACTGGTGTAGCCTGAGCATCATAATAAAAATGTTTTCTGATCTTATGTTCCAGTTGATAGCTATAAATCTGCATTGTGTGACTATAAACACTGTGAATCTATAGATGAATCTGAGACATTTAGAATGTTTGCAAAGTGTTTTATAAACTGTGTGATGCCCATCAAGCTGACCTGCAGTGTTTATAGTATATCTGTGATGGTGCGTGCTGTATGGGGCTTTATGGAGTGAGTGTGCATGGATGCAGTAGCTCAGAGACTATGCAGTATGGCTGAGTATGATGAAAAGATCATGACATTCATGGATTTGCAATATAGGTAGGGGGAAGAGTGAGAGTAGTGTGAATTCCCAGTTCCCATTTCTAATGTTAAGGAGATCTCCTCTTTATGTCTCTTTTTCGAGGTTATGTTCAGCATGTATAGATAACAAAACCATACAGGCAGCAGAAAGATTATAAAGAGGCAGTTTCAACTGTTCGCATCATTGTGCTCTGTATTATTGATTGCATTTTCTTTGGCTGATTGCTGTACCCCATACTGTAATTTTTTTCTTTATCGATAACATAGGGTTTCTCCTCATAATTGTAACTAACTCCATGACTTTACTGAGGAAATTCTCATTGACAATATCAAGCTTTGTGAAGCAAAGATTCCCCATTTGGGGTCTGTGAGCTGACATCCGAGAGAAAAAACAAACACGTGAGAATTCCTTTGTGTATCATTATTCTTTGTTGCAACTACTTTTAGAATGGAGTCAAGGTCCAGACAGTCATAGTGATAATCCACTATGTCAGGTTTCAGAGTAATAGCCGTGTTAGTCTGTATTCGCAAAAAGAAAAGGAGGACTTGTAGCACCTTAGAGACTAACCAATTTATTTGAGCATAAGCTTTCGTGAGCTACAGCTCACTTCATCGGAAGCATACTGTGGAAAATACAGAAGATGTTTTTATACACACAGACCATGAAAAAATGGGTGTTTATCACTACAAAAGGTTTTCTCTCCCCCAACCCTACTCTCCTGCTGGTAATAGCTTATCTAAAGTGATCATTCTCCTTACAATGTGTATGATAATCAAGGTGGGCCATTTCCAGCACAAATCCAGGATTTAACAAGAACGTCTGAGGAACAGTGGCGGGGGGGGGGGGGATAATAAACAAGGGGAAATAGGTTACTTTTTATAATGACTCAACCATTCCCAGTCTCTAGTCAAGCCTAAGTTAATTGTATCCAATTTGCAAATTAATTCCAATTCAGCAGTCTCTCGTTGGAGTCTGTTTTCGAAGTTTTTTTGTTGAAGGATAGTCACTTTGAGATCAGAAATCCACTATGTGTATTTTAAGTGCTACTTGGAGCTTTCAAAGAGACTATTAAGACATGTCATAGGTAGTGGATCTTCTTTAGCATCAACTTTTAGATACATTTTTCCTGCTAAATGGAGTTGGATCCCCATATCCAGCAGTGATTGGACATTCCAAGCATTCTATGCTTCTTTTGGGTGTCAAGTTGCATTTTAGTTTGGCAAAAAAAAAACCAAAAAAACAGTGATATCTTTAGTCTAATTCATCAGTTTGTTTGTGTTTCTTATGCCCTCCCATCTAGTCTGTTTATCATTGCACGCAAAGGGATGGAGTTTGCTCTGTTTCATTCATGCAACTTTATTGATGTCAGGGGGGTTACTGGTGTAACAATAGCATTTAGCCCAAATACTTTAGCTTCCACGTAGAAGCATCAGTGAGGGTTTATAGCATTGGGCCTCTCATTGTACTTCCTTTGGAACAACGCATGTGCTCAGGATAGCCCAATATTAGTCAGAACAGTGCAGACTACACTTTGCAAAAACTGCTTTGCACAATTCAGTAAGTCAATAATTTGCTGGACATCAAATAAAGTTGCTCCATAGCTTCTGAGCTTAATTTAAATTAAAAAGTGCATGTTGCATCCTCTGCTTTAATCTGAATCCCACCTCTTCCATGCTCCCTTGTTTTAATTTTTCGTGGATAGTTCAGGAATTTGTCACTGAGAAGAATGTAGCAGTGAAGACTTCAGAAAAGGAAGTGAGTGACAGAATCTACAGCATTTGTGTCAGACAGAAGGCTGGTTGGTGTCATACACTATTACTGAGAATTAAAATGCTATTTTTAATGTCAAACCCATTATATCAACATCACCAGAGAGTAGTAGGATTTATCAAAAATGATTTATTTATATTAGTCCTTGGCATTATGATTGCCAACAGTGAGCTACCCACTGGAAATCCCAACTTTGGTATGATGCAGGTAACACCACTGCTCTGTAGGGAATGCAAGACAGTGGGGAGTACAATACACTTTTTTGTTTTTAATTTTCTTGAGTTAGAGCTGAGCATACAATTCACAAGTAATGAAGAGGTGAAAGTACAAGAAGACTGTAGGAACAGTCTTGATGAGTGGACTCCTAATAAATGGTCATCTTAAACAAATGAATGTTTTCTTATTAGCATAGTTATGAAAAATACAGATTGATTTTACATGAGTAGTAAGGGTAAAAATACCTTCCTAAATTGTAGCTTTTGTGGCAGTGAGAGCAATAGTTAAGTTTACCTGGCTCAGAATGTTTCACTTCAATAAAAAAAGAGAGAGAGAAACATCCATATAAACATGTGGTATCTGGAGGGGAGACAAATTACTTTTCCCCCTCCCATGAATATTCACCCCAAAAATCCCACTCCATTTGATTTGACTGTTTATGCCTCCTTTGTGTTGACTTTCCCATACGATTCTTGTCAGTGAGTTTGTTTGCAGGAACAGCTCATTTTAAGTGAGTATTAGAGACTACTACAAGAAAAAATAATGTGTAAGTGTGATAATTTATACAGCAGACGTACTATGAGCTGCAATCATCTGGACAGGGAATGAAATAATACCATGTAACTTATGAGCCAGATTTTCAGAGATCTTTAGGTACCTAATGCTGGAGATAGGCACTTTGGAAAATTCCACTGGGAGCCTAAGTGAGTTAGGCTCCTAACTCCAATTAAAATCAATAGCAGTTAGGTGCCTAAGTTGCTCAAGTTCTTTTGGAAATCCTATTAGGCACTGTGATACAGCATGGCCAGAGGGCAGCAGCAGCAGGAGAGGGTTTTTTTGTTTTTTTTTTGAAGCAGAAAAGAATTTTATTCGTGTAACACTTACAAGGAATCACCAGAAAGGATAAAGCAAAACTATGCAACAAAACAAAAGCAAACACAAGGTGTAACACAGCAGCCTTCAGGAGGGAGAAGTGTTCAGGCTAGCCTGGGCCCAGAGCGGGGGGGCTTCCTCGACACTCGTAGTCTTCCACCCTCCTGAGTTACCTGGTGGCCTAGAGCGGGGGGGCTTCCTCAACACTCATGGTCTTCCACCCCCTCGAGTTACCTAGTGCCACGCCCAGTGTCACCGATTATTCCTCTCCTGAGAGTGCCCAACAAGATGGGCACGGCTGCGGGGTGGGCGGTTTGGGGGTGGGGGGGACGTACACCATGTGTGATAGGACCCCTCCTAGGTGACAATGACGATGGTATCCACAGCGGCAACGTGGGGCTGGGGTCTCTCTCTCTTCTCCTCAATCAAAGGGTCAGATGGAGGGAACCGGATGGGGTCACCGAGCAGAGAACCTCGGACAGCGCCCACCGCTCCTCGAAGACGTCAAGGGAGTCGGTGACGCCGCCCAGAGGAACTCCGCCCGGATACGTGAATGTACTGAGGATCGGAAAACGGCCCTACAATCGCAGGACGCTTCATTAGCCAACCTCCCCTCTCTGGTTTTATAAATGGCTGTTTTAGCTAGGGCTAGGAGGAGGTTAACCAGGAGATCTCACGATTTTGTGGGGCCACGGATGGGGAGTGTGTAGATAAAAAGGTGAGGGGAAAAGTGTAGCCAAAAGCGTAATAAAATATTCGTGAGGAGCCGGAAAAGGGGCTGCAGCCTGGCACACTCTAAATATATGTGCGCCAGGGTTTCCCTCATGTTGCAAAAAGGGCAAGTATCCGGGATGGGGGTGAACCGTGTCAGAAACACGCCCACGCTCACAGCTCCATGAAGGAGCCACCAACTAATGTCCCCGACGGGCCTCGGTACCAAGGTGGAATACAGGCCTGCCCACCGGGGTTGCTCACCCTCCAAAGGTGGCAGGAGGTCCCGCCACTTTGTATCGGGGCGGGACACCAGGGTGTGGGTGTGAAGGGTGTGAAGCGTGAGTGTGTATAGATATTTCTGTGGCGAGATTTAAAAGCTGACCGGCTGCAGTTCATGCAGCCGGCTCGCAGTAAAAGGGTGAGGGGTTTGTTGGGATCTACGGGGTAGGGGCCCAACTGAAAGGTCAGGCGGGCCTGGGGTAGAGGGTGGGCAGGGTGCGCCTTCGCACAGGGCTCGGTTGAGATAAGCCCGAGCAGCGGGCGTCAAGGCGGCCTTCACGTCCTGAAGTATGCGCTGGGGGGTACGAGGTGTGGAGAGCCCCATGCGCCGAGCGAGCATCAGGGGATCCAGCCAGTCTCCCCGGTTGTAGTCCAGGGGGTCTCCGACTCTCGTGACTTCCACCAGGACCAAACTCTGGTGCACCGAGCGGGACTCCGCCACCTGCACACGGAGCTGGGGGTTGTGTAGCAGGGGCTCCGCGAGGAGATCTGCTCCCACGGTGGCCGCCACGGACCTGGTCGTTGAAAACAGTTTCCAAGTCCGGAGGAGGTCCTGGTAGAAGACCGGCAGCCCAGAGAGGTCTCGCGGAAAACCTCTCGGACAAAGATAAAAGAGCTGCCGGTCGTATCGGAGCCCTTGGAAGCGGCGCAGGAAGGAGTGCGCCAATATGCTCCACGTCGAACTACCTGCACTATAAAGGAGCCTCTGCAGGGCCTGGAGGCGGAAGACACGGACCTGAGTGTGCAGACACTTCAGGCCCTGCCCTCCTTCCTTCAGGGGTAGATGAAGAGCCCCAACAGGGGCCCAGTGCATTCCTGACCAAAAGAACTCTAGAATCGATGTCCGGAGGTTGGTCAGGAAACCCGGGGCTGGAACCAGGGTGTTGAGCAGGTACCAGAGCGTGGACAGGACTAGTTGGTTAAGCACCAGTGCTCTCCCTCGGAGGGAGAGACATCGGAGTAGCCTCGTCCATTTCCGGAGCCGCTCTATCACCCCGCCTTCTAAATTTTGCCAGTTCTCCGGTGGAGAAGGGTGCGTGGCAGAAAGGTAAAAGCCTAGGTAGAGCAGTGGACCCGCGCTCCACCGGATGGTCTGAAGCGCGGGTGGGAGGGAGCTCACCTGCTGCCAGTCCCCCACTGCCAAGCCAGAGCTCTTGACCCAGTTGACTCAGGTGGAGGAGGCTGCCGAATAGATGGCCTGGCAAGCCTCCACCCGCACCAAGTCGCCCGGGTCCTGGACCACGAGGAGCATGTCATCGGCGTACGCCGACAGGACCAGCCGCAGCTCCGGCTCCCGCAGCACCAACCCCGTCAACCTCCTGCAGAGGAGACAGAGGAAGGGCTCGATCGCCAGAGTGTACAGCTGGCCCGAGAGGGGGCACCCCTGCCGTACTCCTTGCCCGAAGCTGACCGGTTCGGTCAGGGTCCAGTTGAGCCTAACCAAACACTCCGCAGAAGCGTACAGCACCTGGAGAAAACTCACAAACTGAGGTCTGAATCCAAACACCTGCAGAGTGCCCAGGAGGTACCCATGGTCCACTCTATCGAACACCTTCTCCTGATCAAGAGACAGGAGGGCGAACGACAGACCGTCTCTACGCCCGAGTTCCAAAAGATCTCGGACTAGAAATAGGTTGTCAAAAATGCTGCGACCCGGGACAGTATAGGTCTGGTCTGGGTGGATCACGACCACCATCACGGACCCTAGCCGCAGCGAGATTGCATTCCGCTACGATTTTGTAGTCCGTACTAAGGAGCGAGACGGGACGCCAGTTTCGTAAATCGCGGAGGTCCCCCTTCTTCGGCAACAAGGCGACCAGTGCTTGCCTGCACGAAAGAGGGAGGACCCCGCCCTGCAAAGACTCAGCCCAGACAGTGGCTAGGTCTGGGACAAGGATGTCCCAGAACGCGCGGTAGAACTCCACGGTCAGCCCGTCCATGCCCGGAGATTTATTGGTCGGCATGCGACGGAGGGCTTCCGAGAACTCGGCCAGGGTGAAAGGTAGCTCTAGTCAGTCTCGGTCACCCACGCCTACCATGGGGAGTTCCTCCCAGAGCACCCTGCAAGTGCCAGGATCGGTCGGATCCGGGGAGAAAAGGCTTGTGTAGAAGTCACGGGCCCTCCCACACATCTCCACCAGATCCATGAGGGGGGTGCCGTCTTCTGCTAGAAGGAAGGTGACGTGTTTCTTGGCCCCCCTCATTTTCTCCAGGGCGTAGAAGAAATGGGAGCCGCGATCCATCTCCTGAAGGAGGTGGATGCGGGATCGAACAAAGGCACCTCGGGCCCGATGGTCCTCGAGGGCCCCGAGCTCCTCATGCTTCTCCCGGCACGCTCCGCAGAGGAAAGGGTCCTCGGGGCTGGCGGCCAGACGCCTCTCCATTTCTAAGACCTCCCGTTCCAACTACTCTATCGCTGCATTTCTCCGTTGGCTGGTGCCCCGGGTGTAGTCACGGCAGAAGAGCTTGGCGCACACCTTCCCTAGATCCCACCACCGCCACGCCGAGGGAAAGGCACGCCGCTGCTCTCGCCAGGCCAGCCAAAACTCCCGGAAGGATGTCACGAAGCCCTCATCCTCCAACAGGCTGTTGTTAAAGTGCCAATAGGCCGGCCCCGGCCTCTCTGCATGGAGGGAGGCTGTTATGGTGGCTAGATGATGGTCGGAAAATGGGGCCGGCCGAATGTTGGAGGAGTGGGCCTGTGAAAGATGGAAACGGGATAAATAAATACGGTCCAACCGAGAGTGGTGTGACCGATGGGCCTCCACCCGGACAAAGGTGAACGTGGAAGTGTCATCTGGGTGGAGGTCACGCCAGACGTCTACTAGGGAGTGATGTTCGACTATTTCTTGGAGAATGTTCGCAGCGGCCGGGCTCAGCTCAGCCCCTGAGGGGTCCTGTTCCTCGAGGGTGGTGTTAAAGTCCCCTCCCAGGACTAAGCACTCATGAGAATCTAGGGTGCTGAGGAAGTTGGACACCCGCTGATAGAATTGCGGCCGCTTCGGGCTCGTTGTCGGGGCATAGATGTTAACGAGGTTGACCACGAGCCCCTCCATACGGACTCAGAGATGCAGCAGGTGGCCCGGCATGGCCTCAGTGACCCCTAGCACCTCAGGCCGTAGGTTGGGGGAGAACAGGATCACCACTCCAGCTTGTCGAATCGTGAAGTGGCTGAAGTAGACCCCGTCCCCCCACTCCAGCCACCAGCTGTCCTCGGCGGTGGGATCCGTATGGGTGTCCTGCAGGAAAACCACAGAGTACCCCCTTCCCGAAGATAAGAGAGCACCTGGGACCTGAGGAGAGCCATCCTACAGCCCCTTGTGTTCAAAGTTGCAATAATGAGAGGCATCATGCGAAGGTCTCGGGGGGCGGAGGTTCCTTGTTGGCGGGGGTGTTTGCAGCCCCCGGCGGGTCACGCAACAATCCGTGACCCATCCCGTAAGTGAGTAAATCGTCACGGAAGCTGCGGGCCCACCCATAGGCCGCGGCACCATGCCTTCCTTTCCCTTTACCCTCCTTTATAAGGACCCTTGTGGCCTGGAGGATTTGATCAGAGTCCCCCCATAGCTGGAGAGCTAGCTGTACCCTGTTGTGGGAGCCACGGATGTCTTCTAAAAACTCTCGCAACGCTTTTCGCAGCTCATGGAGTGGTGGGGTTGTGATTTCTGAGTTATTCCCTGGTGGGGCTCTTGGTGCAGCCTCGTGGTCCGCTGAGGCGGGCAGGCAGGGTGCAGATCACCGACGGGGCGTCTGACAGGCTAAAGTTATTAGGTCCGTCTCAAGCCTTGGGGTAGAAGAGGATGGCGGAGGGAAAATTGCAGCTCCTAATGGGTCGCGGCAGGAAAATGCAAAGGCTGCTCCTTGGGGGGGGATCCACAAAAAACGGGAAAGAAATAACCCCAGGGGCGGCAATAGCATTGCAGGAGGAGGTGGATTGGGCAGGGGCAGGGGTGGGGGCGGGGGCAGAGGCGAGGCTCTGGGCTTCGGGAGGCAAGCAGCTAAGAGGTGGTGCCTCCCGAACAGATTCGAGGGTTAAGGGGGTGGGGAGGGGGCTCCCAGTGATGCTAGGCGCAGGCTCTGTGGTGGATTTGGCAGCCATGGCATCAGGTGGTGGACCACCTTCTGCAGGGTGCTCACCCGGGAAGGCGGTTAGGGGGAGGGAGCGTGGGGAAAGGGGGACTGGGGTAAGGTTGCCCAGATCGAGGCCAGCTGGCAGTAGGTCATTCTCTCCTTGGGTGACCGGGGTCAAACCTAGGGCCTCGATCTCCTCATACATGGAGGAGAGGCCATCTTCTGCCACCCCGGGGGTCTCCCCTCTGGCGCCCGCTACGACGGTTGCTTCGGGGTTCGCGGGGGGTTCGGGTGATATTCGGGCAGAAGGGGCTTCCTCAGGGGTCTCGGAGGGGAGGGTCTCCCGCGGAGGGGAGATTCTACCTTCCAGTGCTATTTTGTCTTCCCCTCCTGATACCGGCGGATGGATCTCATTCGTGGGCATAGTGGAAGGCTCAGTGTCAGTGCCTCCCTTCCTGGTCTTCCGGGGGGCCTCCGCATCGGATGGGTGCAGCGAAGCTCAAGCCTTCCACTTGCCTCGCTTTCCCTGGACTAGGGTCCAGCCCTCCATAGCATCGTCTGGGGGCTGGTTAGCAGGGGTCGTGTCGGGGGGCAGAGGCGATGGTTCAGGGGCTCGGGGGGGTAACGGTGAGGCAGCATGGGGGGGGCGGTTCTCCATGGGGCGGGCTCTCTCCTATGCCCGGTAATATCTTTGCTGCACCCTCCTCCATAGGCTCTGCTGGATTGTTAACAGCAAGGGTGGGGTTCCCTCGCTCGTCTGCGTGTTGTAGGGGAGGTGTCTCTTGGGCCCAGGCAGGAGCAGCGGTGGATCGAGCAGGAGGAGAGGTGGTTTCAGATGCGGGCAGCCAGGGGCGTTGGCAACGATGGAGCCGATGTCCTGCCGGGTCTCGGGGGTCTCGGGTGCCCCTCCCCGCCGGGCCAAGGGGCAGTCTCTTTGGACATGCCCCGCTGATCGGCAGAGGTATTACCGGGCCTCTCCTGTGGAATAGTAGACCCGATAGCGGGCTCCCTGGTAGGGGACTAGGAAGGACCCCTCGAGCGCCTCTCCATCACGCGCTGCCGGCAGCGGTAGAAGCTGCACTTGCCGGCAGAATGAAAGGACGTGACGGAGGGTGGGGTCCTTGCAGCCCAACGGGAGAGGGCTGATGACGGAAACGGGTTTCCCCAGGGTGGAGAGAGCGGGTAACAGGGAGGCATTGGGTAGAAAAGGAGGGACAGAGGTCAGGACTAGGCAGACGCCCAGGTCTTCTAGCGGCTCCAGGGGGACAAACACCCCCCCCACCGCCAGGCCCTTCTCCACCGCCTCCTGGGCGGCAGCCTCTGATGCTAAGAAAAAGACGACCTTCCCGTACATTTTGGAGGCCGCCACAATAGCGGTGGGTCCTACCACCCTCACCAACGCCTGCACGTATGTCTCCACGTGGGGCGAAGCGGGCACCAGGAGGCAACGGACGCCGTGCTTCCTGATCATTGTGGGAAAGGGCCCCGGCCACTATTGATGGTAGCGGAGGTGGTGGGTGGGCAAGATGACGAGGCGGCAGCCGGGGGGGCTGACACCGCCCGGGCATACGCCCTGGGGGCCGGGGGAGGGACGCTCGCAGAGCTGGTGGAGGGAACAGCGGGGAGGGACGCCATGGTCAATGACGAGGCCACAGCGGTGGGGGCAGCCTCTGCCATGGAGGACTTGGTGGTTGTGGCGGGGCCCTTCCCCTTCTTCGCACCTTGGCCTTTCCGGCTAACCGGGGGGGCTTTCCTAGGATCTGGGGGGGGTGGGGTGGGCGTAGCAGCGGCAATAATCGCCCCGGTGCCTCCGGCTGCCGATGCCCCAGCGGGGGCGATGGCAGGTGTTTTGGCAGCAGTGGTGGGGGGGAGGCTTGGGGGTTGGGCAGGGGGGTAGGTGGGGGAGGGGCAACTGAGGTTGTTAGAGGGGCCTCACCCCTCTCATTCCCCGCCATTTTGAGCAGGGAGAGATGGGGAGACACCAGAAGGAGGAGGGGGGAGGGGGAAACAGATTAACCACTTCTCCCTGTTGGGCTGCAGGCGGGGGGGGAGGGGGGCAAATGGGTCGGACTGGACAGGGGAAGGAAACAGGAGTTGGGGTCAGGTAATAGGGGCAAACTGTGGGGTGGGCAGTCCAGGGAGGAAGGGAGGGACGTGGACCCACGCGCGTTTGTCCAAAGAGTCTTGTTTGGTCGGCTGTTGTGTCTGGTCCGGATGGTGGAATTCAGGGCAAGCAGTTGAGTCTAGAGGCAGATGGCAAGTTGCCAGCAGGGACGGATGGCGGGGGGACCGTGACGGTTGTAGTAGTGTTGGGGGGCACCGATAGATCGGGGGGCAGCTCCATGCCACACCCCCTGTGCCCCTACAAACGCAGTTAAGACACAATCAAACTCCCCCCACACGAGAGTACAGTTCAAAAGTTACTCAGTCTTACGGCCCCCTCCATGATGATTTGTAGCTTCCCTGGGCGATGTCTTTGTCGGCTGTCTTCTCTCCTGGTCTTTGTGGAGCATTCCAAAAATGCCAAGCAGATAAGAAGACGATTAATTGCGGGTCCACAAAAACAGCAAACGGCTGGGTCTGGAGGCGTCCACTCCCCTCCTCCGGGGAGCGGGTCGGCAGTCCTGCCCCCCTCCTCCGGGGTTGCAGCTGAAGCAGTAGCAGCGTCCGAGGGCAGGCGTGGGGGGGCTGGCAGGCAAGCTGGCAGCCGACCAGCACTCGAACGGCAGCAAAAAAAAAAACAGCAAAAAACAAAACAAAACGAAAAAAAGCGTCTGGCCCGGTCGCGGGGGGGAACTAAAGCAGGGGCAAAAAGCAAGGAAAGCCCAGGCCAGAGGGCAGCAGGAGAGTGTTAGAAGGGCACCTTATTCCCTGTAGAGGGAAGAAAGTTTGCTATAGATTAATTAAGGCACCTGAAGCCAATTAGAGCACCTGAAGCCAGTCACATGATAAAACCCCCCTGCTTCAATCGGACAAGGGAAGGAGTTGAAGCAGAGTGGATTGGCGTTGGAGTAGAGAGCAGTTTGGAGGGAAGCAGAGGAGAGTTTGGAGAAGTGCTACGGTGGGCTAAGAAGACCAAGACCCTAGGGACACCTGATTTGTGCAGAGGGAGGGCAGGAAGCCCCACAAGTTGAAGGGCAGGAGAGGGAAGTAGCCCAGGGGAAGGAACTGCTAGTTCAAGCGGTTTACCGCTATCCCTAGGGTCCCTGGGCTGGGACCTGGAGTAGGGGGCGGGCCCGGGTCCCTCCCTCTCCACTCCCCTCCTCTAGGACACTAGTGGGGCAGTTAATACCCCAGTTCAGGGGTGAGAAACGGTGGCCCTGAACCCTCCCCAAGAAGAGAAAGCGCGAGACCCATCAAAGTAGTGCTGGCAATTTGCCACAGGCACCTATCTGCATCTTTATGGGCCTCAATACTTCTGTAAATCTGGTCTTATGTGTCAACCTGTCTCAAATACAATGAACCATATATGAACAATCTACAGATCAAAAATTTCCTGATGTAATTCAGAAGCAGAGTTCCAGTCATGATAAATTTGAAAAAATGTTTGTTCATAGACCAAGCCATGGCAACAAATGCCAAATAAAAATTATTCACTTCACATGACAAGAGGCCTAGCTAGTTAAAAAGACGTTACAGGAAGCAAAATTAGGGCTAACTTGGTTCTATAAAGTCTACTCAACTATGCATTTATAAGGCACCAACCACATATTTATGACCAAATCTTGGAAAAGCAGCAGACAGACAAGTAGCTGGGCTTTGGGTGGACACTTTTCCCAGACAGTGGAGTCATTTCATGGTTGCTTCTGCACCATCTGACGCCTTGCTGTGCATAGTAGGTTGTGATCCATCAACCCCGTTATTGCTTTCTTCTTCATGCACCTTGGCCCAGTTCTCAGATCAGAAAGCTGTTTGTTTTACTATGCACGAGTACACCCTAAATGCAGGGCCTCCTCAGATCTTGTGCAGTAGAATTGCATTAGTTTTGCAGTAGTTGGGGAACTGCACCCATTCATTGTTTGCCCCTGCAATGTAGGTTACTTGTACATCCTAAGGGTACATCTACACTGCAATAAAAAAAGCACAGCACCAAGTCTCAGAGCCTGGGTCAAGTCACTTGGGCTTATGGGGCTCAGGCTGTGAGGCTAAAAATTGTCATGTAGTTCTTTGGGCTCAGGCTGGTGCCTTGGCTCTAAGACCCACCCTCGTTGTGGGGTTTCAAAGCCCAGGCTCCAGCCCAAGCCCAAATGTCTACACTGCAATTTTTAGCTCCGCAGTCTGAGCCCCATGAGTTTGAGTCAGCTGACCTGGGCCAGCCACAGCTGTACCATGGGTCTCTTATTGGAGTGCAGATGGAGCCATAGGATATACAAGTAACCTACGCTGTAGGTGTAAACAACTATGAGTGCACTCCTCCAACTACTGGATGTTTTTATATTGCAACTTTAAATCCATTTTTTGGTTTTAAAAGATAAGATTAGGGAGTTCTGTCAGTGTAAAACTCAGGATCTGGTCTCTGACATAGTGATATCAGTTTTTTATTTTTAACTCAGTAGGAATTTATTTTCCTTTGAACTATTTCAGTGTTGTGATCCATGCAATTTCACATCACCATTCTAATGTATAATGTGTAAAGTAGCTAATATAAATTAGCTCTTAGAAACTACATTTTTGCCACGCTAAATTGCAACCTTTGCCAGCCGTATTCTGGAAGACATTAAATATTTTTTAAAAGATCCATACAAACTGACACACATCTGGAAGAAGATGCTAACAAAAATGCTTGCTTATTTAGGACACAGTTTAATAATTACTCAGAAACTCTAAAGCAAAAAAGAATGGGTTATGCAAAATGAACCAAATAAGCACCACAATCAGCATAAACATTCATGAATGTTTACACGCAAACAATGGATAAACATTTCTAAGTGGAGAAATGATAGCATTTGTTTAGATGTAATAGAATAAATAAATCCAAGGACTCTTGCTCAATTAATTATACTCTTTACTCAACATGCAAGGCCTCCTTTTACGACTTTTATTTTTCTTCAGCTTCTGTCTAGAGTCACACACTTGGAGCAAAACTATGAATCATTTTAAGCATTACCAGCTGCTGGGATGGTGAGTTTCAGCCTACAGAATTTTTAATTCCTGTCGAAAAGTAAATATTTATTTACTGTATTGGGTCTTGGTCACAACAGTCAGGTAAAACAGATTTTAAGGCAAGAAAGGACCATTATGATCTAACCTAGTTTTTATCGCTTTACAAAATACAACTGGTTCTGAAACCTTTGTTGTTATTGCTAGCTTTGTCTCTCTTTTTTAA
The DNA here is from genome assembly GCF_015237465.2 of Chelonia mydas. Classification (NCBI taxonomy): domain Eukaryota; kingdom Metazoa; phylum Chordata; order Testudines; family Cheloniidae; genus Chelonia; species Chelonia mydas. The sequence continues at coordinate 109,117,270 of NC_057851.1, read as the reverse complement.
TCTTCCCAGCTTTGTGCTTCACTCTGCATTGACACTTGCTGTTTTGGTGGGAATACATCTGTGCTACAGATTTAGCTAAGCCAAACTTTAATCCAGCACCAAGGTAAAGGCAGGGACTATGGCAGGGGTGGGCAAACTTTTTGGCCTGAGGGCCACATCTGGGTATGGAAATTGTATGGTGGGCCATGAATGCTCACAAAATTGGGGGTTGGGGTGCAGGAGAAGGTGAGGGCTTGGGGATGGGGCCAGAAATGTGATGTGCGGGAGGGGGCTCCAGGCTGGGACAGGGGTTGAGGTGTGGGGTGGGGTGGGTGAGGGCTCCGGTTGGGGATGTGGGCTCTGGGATGGGGCTGGGGATGAGAGTTGGGGGTGCAGAAAAGTGCTCTGGGCTCAGACTTGGGGGTTCGAAGGCCGGGAGGGGGGATCAGGGCTGGGTCAGGGGGTTGAGGCACAGGAGGGGTTCAAGGGTGCAGGATCAGGGCGGCGCTTACCTCAAGCAGCTCCAGAAGCAGTGGCATGTCCTCCGGCTCCTATGCGGAGGCGCAGCCAGGCAGCTCTGTGCACTGCCCTGTCTGCAGGTGCCGCCCCTGCAGCTCCCATTGGCTGTGGTTCCCGTCCAATGGGAACTGCAGGGGTGGCGCTTGGGATGGGGGCAGTGTGCAGAGCCCACTGGCTTCCCCTACACAAAGGAGCCGGAGGGGGGACATGCCACTGCTTCCAGGAGCCACGGGACACTCGGCGCAGGGCAAGCCCGCGACCCCACTCCCTGGCGGGAGCTCGAGGGCCAAATTAAAACATCTGAAGGGCCGGATGTGGCCCCCGGGCCATAGTTTGCCCGCCCCTGCACTATGGCCATTTCATTTACAGTGGTTTGTCTCAAAATGTAAGTTCCCGCCTCCCCGCCCTTTTTTTTAAGGCAATGCAAGCAGAACCAAAACTATTTTAGCTCCCACTGAAAACTATAGTACAAGATTTAATGTTTCTTTCAAGTACCTGTGTTCTGTTTGTTTTTAGTTTTGCTCTTCATATGTCATATCAAAACAAAAAACCAAATTCCTGAATATGTTTGCAGTGATACAGGCTGCATGCCTTAACTTATTGTAAGTTTAAGTATATTCTGAGTTTTCTTTTTTCCTCTTCTTTCACAGCAAAATTCACCCTGGACAGAGGACTAGCACCAGGGCTATGCATTTACTTAAGCCCTCAAAATAGGGCTTGAGTGGCACGTAAGCCTTGTGCTGGATCTCTGCAGGGGAATGAATTTCACTCAAAGAAATTGGTATTTTTATTGTCCCTTGATTATAAAACCATCATGCTAATTATGACAAAGTTATGTCTGATTATAAATTTTGTTAGGTTAGAGAGAAAGATGCACCTTTGACTCCTGGTAAGTCTCTCTAGTGCACTCTTTCACCTGATAGGAGCTTCTCCTGCACTTTTCTCTAGGTGGCATCCATCAATGTTCCCACTCTCCTTGACCAGGTCCCTCAGGCTGCAGCATTCCTGTTTACCAGCTGGGTTTCCCCAGGACTGCCGCACCATGTTTCTTTAGCAGGTAGGTTTGGCCAAGAGATTTCCCTTTGGAAACTAATTACTCAGAAGTTGAACAGTTTCTTCAGAACAAAGTGTTATTTATTTGCTATGCTCCTATGGATAGATAATCAGAGAACAGGGTTAAAACAACAAAAGGGCCTAGATACACGTCTTACTTAAACTTAGCATTATCCTCAAAATTTAGACCAGCCCAATTTATACCAGGTACCCTGCGTCTGGGCATTGGGTTTTCAGTCTGCTTCCTTCCCTGCAGATGCTGTCTCTGTGTTCCCTGTCTCACCTGAGATTCAGGGAGTGTGTCTTTTTAAAATCAAGCAGCTCCCTTTGTTCCCTGTGTTCACATGTGGGGATCCTTTCTCCTTGCCAAACTTGTCTAGTGAGCACACAAGAGGGTGGTAGACCACCACGCAGAACAGTAAAGTCATTCTTTCATCAGTGTAGGTAAATAGCTGACTGGCAGGCTATCTGAAGCCATTGTTTGCCTTTGTGGGATGTCTGGGGTGAGCTCCTGCAGAAGTCAGCCTTTTAGCAAATAGCATAACAAAAAGGTAAACAGAAGTACAAATAATCACAAAAATATACAATTCTCTCCCATGGTCTCCACTTCCCTATTTTTTAGTCAAATTTTATAGCTTAATTTTTAGAAAATTAAGGCCCAAGTCTCACATGCTTCTGTGTGTGCCTGAGTGTGCAGTTACTGCAGCTGTACATACAGAGCACCCATCCTATGTATAAAGAGTCAAAATGCTCCTTGCATTTGCATGTGAGTTCTGCAACCGAACGCGCAAATCACGCAAGCCAAATGGGTGCAAAAATGGACACCGACATTCTGACTGAAAAAAATCATAACTTGAATTTTCAGAAATGTATGAATTAGATGGACGTTAGTCAGACATATTCTAAGCATTTTATCAGCTCATGTTCTGTGCCTCTGTGCACAGTGCAATACTTCTGATTTACAGCAGGTCTGGGAAATCCCCCCAAAAAGTGTTTCACAGATCCCACCCCCCTGCCAAAATGTAAACTATTTACATAATTGTAAACTCAGAAGTATGAACTCCCTTCTACCAGCACATTTTCAAAGAGACAAACACTAGCTGACACTGAGGCATGTCTACGCTACCACTTGTGTCGGCAGAAGTTTCCCCGGCATAAGTGGTAGTGTGCACAGGCTATGTCAGTGGGAGAGCTACTACCGCTGCTCCTTGTAGGTGGTTTAATTACACTGATGGGAGAGCCCTCTCCTATCAGCATAGAGCAGTTATACAAGAGATCTTACAGTAGGGCAGCTGCATTGGTACAGCTGAGCCGCTGTAAGCTCGCTAGTGTAGACATGGCCTAAAGGGAAGAATGGCAGAAAGATGGAGAGAATCTCCTAATTTAAACTCTAACTAGTCCATATGGATACACTGTCCTCACTGAATATTAAAACATACCAATACACTCTGATTTCTAATACCACTCCCTTAGCCCTATTGTGATTCTAAAGAACACAGAAGAGTTGAATTGGGTGTTACTTAAAAACAACAGGTGCAGCAGCAACACTTAAATTACCTGTTGAACAGACTTTGGGGATCTTCACAATGAGAAGCAGAAAAGAAATCTTGAACAGGTTGCATAGTTAGGGTTGCCAACCTCCAGTATTGTCCTGGAGTCTCCAGGAATATAAAGATAAATCTTTAATAAAGATTATGTCATGCGAGAAAACCCCCAGGAATACATCCATCCAAAAGTGGCAACCCTATGAATAGTACTGTTTAGGCAGACACCCAGGAAAGACTGCCTGATGTTTACACTTTGATGCAGGCTACATAACAGTGCACAAAAAGAAGAATTACATACATGCAGAGAAGAACAGTCTCAAGCCAGAAGAAACCAACAAAGACGCTGCTACAGTAGGAACAATAATTTTGACATGCTCTCCTGGAGCACCCAAAACCATTAGCCATTGCATTACCTCTCTGCCTCAGCAAGAGAGAGCTTTGGTGTCAGCTCCCTGCCTCACCAGCCTGTCCACCTTGCCAGAAAACACAGAGACTCTGCTTGTCTTAACCTTGCCTTGCAGGTAACACTCAGTGAATCCCTGTTCCTGAGTTCCCCAGAAATGTCTCTCACTAGACACTCCGAAATTATTAAGTCCACTGTTTCCAAAGAGCCAGAAGACACACCAGCCTGTTAGCTCACTGAGGACACACTCTTCACCTTCATACACAGTACTGAGGTGGTTTATTGTAAAACTAAGAATCAGTTTATTAAAGAACAGAGATTTAAGGGATACTAACCAGAGATAACAGAAACAAAACAAAACAGGCTTTTAGTGTCCAAGACTTCAACGTTGGCAAGCTACAATCTTTGCCCAAGCAGCTTTCTCACCGACATCAAGCTACCAGCATCTCCAGCCCTTCTGGCAGGAGGAGCCACTGTTCACAGAATCAGAGGGTGATGTTCTCTTTCCCCCTAAGTTATGGATGCTAAAATGTCTTTTTGCTTCCCTTTATATTTTGTCCTCAGAGTCAGGATGACCCACCTGAGGTTTTTCCCTGCCTGTGGACTTCCCATCTCCCTGGTGTTTTGTATGCATGGGCTCTTGATCCCCCTTTTTCCTAAGCCTAGGGGTGCAACTCTATGGGGTCCCTATTCTTCCCTGGCCAGTTCTGGTGTTGCAAGATTGGTGGGAGTGAGGGGAAAGAGGAGAGAGGAGCCAACCCATTGTTCACAGATGGGAGGGAGCAGAGCTATCCTGAGCTATTGGGCTCTTTCTGCTCCCTCCTCCCCTTAAGTGAGAATGGGAGCAGCCTCACACTCCCTCCCTCTCCCCCCGGAAAAAAGCAGCCAATCAGAGCTTCTGGACAGAGCTGGAAGTCACCTGAAGGCAAGGCCAAGGGTGCTGAGCACCATTGAACCAAACTATAAACCCTGAACATGATGGAAACCACTTCAAGCCCGGGGGTGCGGCAGCACCCCTAATTCCAGCTCCTATGGGTAAGGCTTCTCTGTGCTTTTGAAAGTTTTACCTTATGTCTCCTTCCCTCAAACCAGAATTGCAAGGATCTCCACATACTGCTTGGTAAATCTATTCTATCCATCTAACTTTTTAGACCAGGCTCATCCCCACAGTATCTGAACATCTTACATATTTTAAAAGAAACCCATCAGATCTCAGTTTCTCTCTATGCCAAGAGGAGGAGATTCTTTAAGTACGTGGCTATTGTGGGATAGCTAGGTTTAGGGAGATGTCTTTTACATTTCATTCAGAAGGTGGTGAGGTTTATGATCATTTTGATGTTCTTCATCAAAGGCCCAGGCCCCACATTGTCAGCCACATGCTAACTTGCTTACATTAGCAGCAGGAGGGTCAAAGGCTGAGCCCTCCAGGTCTTTAGTCTTTAAAAGATGGATGGGGAACAGCTTTCCCCTCAATGACACTCTTCAGCCCCTTTCTCCTGCCCTCCTGCCAAGCTCCTCCCACCCATAGGGCTTGTGGGGGGGGGTGTATTTTCATTTTTTGAGATTTTTAGAAGCAATTATTGAGTTTTATGTATAAGGAGGGATCTTTGTAATGTTCCCTAGTGTGCTATAGTGTAGTGCTGTTTGAAACAAGACTGTGTTAAAGTGCACGAGGAAGCCTTCAGTGTGCCCAGCAGGATCTACCCGGATCAATTAATGCACAACACATGAATGCTGTTTAAGAGTCACAGCCCTGTAGTGCACATTACTCCATGGTGTAGACAAGTCCTTTTAGATACAAGTCACTATTTCTGGTGTTTTCCGTGTCTTTATTGGGTAAACACGCATTTTTATTATTATTTTATTTTGTGTCAGGGTAGTCTATGAGTGTTTATCGGTTAAAAAATCAGAAGTCCTACATGTGAGCTGCAGGAAGGAAGAAAAGCTTCTGCTCAGCTTGCTCCTCCTGTCATAGAATCATGGGACAGGAAGGGACCTCAAGAGGCCATCTAGTCCAGTCCCCTGCACTCCAGGCAGGACTAAGTATTATCTAGACCATCCCTGGAAGGTGTTTGTCTAACCTGCTCTTAATCTCCAATGACAGAGATTCCACAACCTTCCTAGGCAATTTATTCCAGTGGTTAGCCACCCTGACAGGAAGTTTTTCCTAATGTCCAACCTAAACTGCCCTTGCTGCAATTTAAGCCCATTGCTTCTTGTCCTGTCCTCAGAGGTTAAAGAACAATTTTTCTCCTTCCTCCTTGTAACAACCTTGTATGGACCTGAAAACTGTTATCGTGTCTCCCCTCAGTCGTCTCTTTTCCAGACTATCCTAGAAGAGTGCTATGGGGACTGGGAGGCAGATTAGAGGTGCCTCCCAAGCCAGGTCCCTGTTCTATTTTTCCCTGAAGTTACTGGAAGAAGAGTGTGTGTGAATGCAGGGGAAAGCAATGAGAAACCTGTAAAGGCACACATGCACACACACAGAGTGGGGAAGGGGTGCACAGAAAACCCAGAAGGGGAGAGGCAGTAGAGTCAAAAGGGAACTATAAGCTGGCCTGAGAGATCCAGAAGGGGAGGGGGCTAGGAGTCCAGCAGGGGTATGTTGGGGATGGGGATGAGAGAGCAAGAAAGAATGAGCTCTGAGAGCCCCACAATGGGAAGGGGTTGTTGTGAGACCCAGAAGACAGTTCTAGTGAATAGTGGATGCAAAAGGGGAAAGAGGGAGGAATAGTGTGTTTATAGGGAGATAGTGCATGGCTATCAGTGAGTGTTTTGGTTGCAGAGTGAGCAAGGGGTGTGGGCAGGAAGTGGAGAAAAAAGGGAGAGATTGAGGGGGATCTTATAGGAAAGAGAATGAGAGAAGTAGTATCTATGGGGGAAGAGAAAAAGGGAAGCTGAGAGAGAAGTTAGTATTGAGGGGACAGAGGTAGTCTTCTGAAAGAACAGAGAAGCTAGAGGGTGAGAAACCATCACAAGGGAAAAAGAGAGAAAGATTAGTTGGAAGAGCACTGAATACAGAAAGACACAGGGGATAAAGATATCAGGATTCTCAGGGGGGATAAAAGAATGAATGGAGAGAAAAAAAGACAAAAGGAAGATAAAGTAGTACATTAAATGTATGTATTACTGTAACATTTAGTATATATATTTTAATAAATGAACACATGGATTTTTTTAAAATAAAATTTCTGGCGCAATCTACAAAATTTCACCATAATTCTCTCAATTTACCAGTCTGTGTTTTTATAACATATACACAACTGATTCTGCCAAATTCAAGGGAGTCAGGATTAAATTCTATGAGCTGGTCAAAAGATCTTGCCCAAGTTACTTGTACTCACCAGTCCAGTCCTAGACTTGTGGTGAGACCTGGAAGCAAAGGTGTTGGAACACTTTCCATAATAGGGGTGCTGAGAGCCGTTGAACCAAATTGTAAACCCTGTATCTGATGGAAACAACTTCAAGCCAGGGGGTGCAGCAGCACCCCCAGCAACCCTAGTTCCTGCACCTATGCCTGGAAGTGCAGGTGAATTATTTACAAGTGAATGAAGGAGTTCTTTGGATCCCTGATCACAACCCAGCCTAGGCCACAGCTCCATCCTCGTGCCTGCCCAGGGCCCATTCTGGTTCTCTTTCCCATGCCCAGCTCCACTCGCAGCCCTAGAGTTGGGCTTTTCAAATTAATTTGTCCACAGAGCCCTTATTCTTTAATCTGACCTGATTAGATCTTGATTTGTGTACTACACAAAGTCATTATATATTTGTAGTAAGACTTGATTTATCAGTGAAAGTCAAGTTCACAGCTGGAGTTAAATCTTGACCTCAGAAAGGCTAACGGTAATTATTTCTCCATTGCCTGGGGTCTGATGCAACATTCCTTGTGCACTCAGAATTATTGTAGCCAGCAGTAGCAGTTCTTGATTTGTGAAGTATGAAGTGTAACCCCTTTGGGGTTTAGAGAGCATGGCCTCTTTAAATCTTTTTCCTAAGTGGGGAGGGGGAGCAGTGAGAGAAAGGAGGGAAACTCCAGGGGTGGCTCTGGAGCTCCAGAGAGAAGGGCTGCAGCTCGCAGGCCCTCGCAAAATGAAGCAGCAGAGAACCTGCCTGAAGGCTGGGAAGTACAGGGCGGCCGATCGGGGACACCCCAGGACAGGATCCAGGAGGAGCACTGTGCCAGGGAGGAATCGCCCGAGAAGGACAGGCTGGAGCTAGACCTAGTATCACTGCTGCCCATAGCTGCATGGGGCTGTAAGTACTGGGGCTTGTGATTCTGCATTGGGAATAAGGAGGGAGGCTGCTAGCTAATTAAGTGGGGAGGTGGTCGCTCTGTGTGGCTTTGCAGAGAGCGGCAGAAGAGGACACCGGAAAGTTTGTTGGGGAAAGTTTACTGGCGCCGAAGATGACCGGGAACACCCAAGACTCACTGCCAGATTGGAACTTTGCTCAGGACTCCTGAAGTCTGTGTGCAGACACATTGTTCAGGGTCTGCCCTTTCAGACTGTGCTACCAATGGGCCTGTGGGGCCTTGGTTTGGATGCAACCCTGTTTTACCGCTCCCCCTATATTTCCTCTTGTTATTTTTCTCCTCTCATCCCTCTGTAAATAAATACTTCCCTTTCTTGTATCCATTGTACTTTTCTGGTGGGTGTCTGTTTTCACTCTGGGGGGTTTCTAACAGATGCCCCTGGGGTGGAAGGGATTTTTCTTGCTGCATGCCTGTGCACGCCTTCTCTTGGCCAGAGCTGCCTCCAGAGCAGACTCCATCTTGCCCACGAGGGCGCTAAAGTTACAGAAGGATTAAACCTCATACTGGGAATAAGTAGTAAATTATGTGCTAAGGAAAAGTCCACTTAGATACTACTGTGTAGTTCTGTAAATTGTATTATCACAGTCAGAACTGTCATTACAGTAAGAATTGTACTGTCATTGCAGCTTCTTAGGTACATAAATGGCTAAATGGAAAGTGAAGAATATGTACAAGTGAGAACAAACAATTGAGGAAATCCTGACTGTCACTTTCAGACTGTATACAACTTCCACAAACTGAGGACACGGAGTACATGAGATCATCCCCAAAATGAGGGTCTTTTAGCTCGAAGTGAAACATACTAACACTGTGCTACTAGTCCAGCTATATGATGCCTATACTTTTCACTTTTGCTGTCTATTTGTTTCCTATGCAAATACTGGTCTTTTGGAATGCTTTCAGAACATATGGAGACCACCTCAGCAGTGCCATACCAGCTTTTTTAAATTTTCAGTTGCAACTACTAATTAAAATAACTTGAACTTTTTCTTTGCTATCATTTGGGCTTTTCCAAGCATTTAATTATTACATTCCATCATGACAGGGGTTGGTTCTACGGTAGTGGTTTCAGTGAAGATCAGTGTTTTATACTGACACTTTAATCACTAGGACTTACTGTCATAAAATCTTTTAGGTAGTACTAATTTGTAAAACCCAATATTATAGCATTTGCGGACCCTGACATCTGTATATAATTGACTAATTTATGACACACTTGTGGGTCATTAATTTTCTGTGGAAAAAGAAATGAATGCTTATACTTGTTTTCTTACAGCTGATCATTCTGGATGTCATAAAATGTTCCCTTTGTACCCATTTTCTTTTCCACAAGGGAAAAAGTGTCATAGGCCTTGGAATCTGGCTCAAGATTATTTTACTTTTCAGTCAGAAGGGCAGTTTGGTTTCACCCACAGGAATTTGCTTGACAAAAGGATGTTGCGATGCTCCTGGGCATACCCAGGGTTGTGAGTCACCTTTACTGTGAGGAAAGCCTTTTCTGTGCCTGCCAGAGGTTAGCTCTGACTCCATCGCACTGGCTATGGGCAGGCTTTCCCCAAACAGGAGGGAAGGCAGCTATCTATCTGTCTTCAAAGAAATTAAGCAAGGTGTGACCAAAAGCAAGGGAAGCCCCCTTTATGTAGAAGTCAGCAGGAAAGGAAGAACAGAATGCGGTCATCCTGCTCTTGAAACAAGGGCATTGAACTCTGACAGATATAAGCAAGCACAGAAGCCATCTTTGGGATCCATAACTAGACAGATACAAGGGGCCAGTGCTATTTGAGAAAGATGAGTCCTTCGACCAACAAGGTTTGAAGCCTCTGGGAATTGAATAAAGGTGAGTAACCTGCTTAGGCAAAGATCTTTTCATCTAGAAAGATAAAGGAAGCCATCACCTTGTACTTCTGTGGTGGGTCCTGACTGAGGGACAGTCAGCCAGGGCTGGAAAGAAGAATGATTGGTGAGAAAAACCATCTTGAACAAAGCCTGTACCTTGCTCGATTAAGTTTTAATCTTTTACATGTGTGTTTTCACTTTTATCTCCTTGTAACCATCGCTACTTTTATCTGACATCATATTGTAACCTATATCCTACTGTCAATACATTTGTTTTATTTTTATTATAAACCAACTCAGTGTTGTGTTTGAAGGGAAGGGCGTATTTACCACAGTTAAATTAGTAAATTGTAATGTGCTTTTGCCCCTTAAAAGGAGCAACCAAACATTATTATTTCTCTGAGTGATCCAGGAAAGGGCTGGATAGTTCAGGGCAAAATGTTTTGGGAAGATTTGGTGCTGTCATGACCAGGATATGGGGAGTCTGACCTAGTGGTCAGAGCAAGAGTCGGGGTCAGCTATCAGGAGGTAGAGTCTAAGACAGACCAGCGGGCAAACCAGGAATCAGGTGTTCTGTTGGGATCCAGGAAGTGGGCGGGCAGAAACCCGCCCACTGCTAAAGGACCTCCCGCCACCCTAAGGGGAGGATCCACAGGTCCGGGATTCCAAATAATTGTGGGGAGAACTAAGGAGATAACAGGAACAGGAATGAGGTCACAGGGCTAAACGAGGGGAACCTGATGGGAACACTGAGCGGAGAACCCCAGACAGTGCCCACTGCTTCTCAAAGGTGTCAAGGGAGCCAGCAGATGCTGCCCAGAGGAACTCTGCCTGGATGCGTGAACAGACTGAGGAGCGGAAATAGGCCCCACAATCGCAGGAAACCCTGTTGGCCAATTTCCTTTCCCTGGTTTTGTAGATGGCCATTTTAGCCAGGACTAGGAGGAGGTTGACAAGGAGGTCCCGCGACTTTGTGGGTCCTCGGCTAGGGAGCGTGTAGATGAACAGGTGAGGGGGGAAAGTGCAACCAAAAATGTGATAATATATCCAAGAGGAACTGGAATAGGGGCTGCAATGAGGCGCACTCCAGGTATATGTGCACCAGGGTTTCCCTCATGCCGCAAAAGGGGCAGGTGTCTGGGAGGGGAGTGAACCATGCCAAGTACATGCCCGTGCTCATGGCTCCATGAAGGAGCCACCAGCTGATGTCCCTGGTGGGCCTCGGGACCAGGGTGGAATATAGACTGCCCACTGGTGCGCCTCACCCTCCAGAGGTGGCAGGAGGCAGGCAGAGTCAAGTTACCAGGTGATCAGAGTCAGGCAGTAGGAGCAGGTAGTGCAAGGGAAGCTGTCCAAAGTTATATAGACAACTTTCTGCTCCAGTGCTTGGGTTAAAATGAAGCTGGGAACCAGTCACAACCCCTAGTATTCCACCAATCAGATCCCTGGACAGGAGTCTTCTGTCAGAGTTCAACTGCTATTCTGGGAGCTGTTAGCAGGTCACTAGGTGGCTGGCTGGGAGTGCCTAGGTCCTATGTGCCCTTTGGATCTGTGTTCAAGACCTGCTGCCCCTGACTGGGGGTGGGCATATGTGTGGGTCACCCTGTAAGTAGTAACAAGTGCTGGCGGAAGCTAGGGTGATGCAGTTGTGCTGGAGGCAGGCTGTTGGACTCTGAGTTGCTGATCCAGGCACTCACCATGTGAGCTGTATCCTTGTTGCTGACTGTGAACATCCCAGGCCAGGGGTTAAAGCAGCAAAAACTTTAATGCACCGGGGATTACAGGGCCGGTGGTGACAAAATCCTTCACTGGGTTGGACAGAACATGACAGTCATCAGCTCAAGATGAACCTGGCGAAAACAGCGCTCTTAATCTTCCCCACAAAGTCATCCCTGCTATCTCCTTTTTCAAGCACTGTGGACCATCCTAACTGTCACTCAGGCCTGTATTCTGGGCTTTATCTTCAATTTCGATCTCTCTCTAGGTCCTCAGATCCAGATTATGTCTAAATCTTGCTGATTCTTTCTGCATACCTTCTCTAAAATATAGCCTTTCCAATCCATCCACACAGCTAAGGCTTGCACCATCTCTTGTCTCGACTGTGTGACATCCTTTGCTATGTTACCCCTCTCTTTGAATCCCTCCTCTGGCTCCCCCACCTCTATTGCATCAAATATATGTAACTCTTGCCCTGAGGCATGCTTAAGCCTTCTCCCTTTTGCCTGCTGCTTGGAGCGGCTTCTCTTCTCTCACTTCAGGCGTATGGGTGCCTCCCACAAGGGGGTCCCTCCTAGTGCCTGAAACACAGAGGGTGCTGTCCCTTGGGGAAATGTTTACTACCAAATAATATACTAGGCGTGTACACCAATACACAAGGAATAAAGTAATTATCACAGTCCCCAACGTAACAATACAATGACAGGGGGAACTTTAGTAGGTACAGGGAACAAAGGATAAAGAAAGAACAGGAGTATCTAGAATAATAAAACAGTAATACTTTAAACCCTCCACCTCCCAATATTTACAACAGGCCTAAACCACCCAACTGCCAGCACCTGCCTAGGCAGATAGTAATTGAGAATGAGCTCTTTACTGGATAATGCAGTGCTATAATCCTTGGACAGCTTAGAACTCAAAACAAAATAAACAGACATGGGATTTGTTATAGAGTCTTCACCCGTAATCATCCAGAGGCTCCCCGGTCTGGAGTCCAGTGGAAATTTGGCTGGCTCTTGGCTGACTTGGAATCGCTCCTCCGCCTTGTGGGTTGCTGGTCTCTTTTGGGCTGACATTTTTCAGTGACCCATTAACCACAGTTTCACTTTGGGTAGGAATGGTAGTTTAACTGTGATTTCCCAGGCTCTGATACTTGTCTCTCTGGTTCACAGCAATGACAGCCAAAAGTGAAAATAAAACCAAACCTTTAATCTCTGAATTCGGGTTTATGATTGGTTCTGGTAGTAACTTACAGCTTGTTCTATCTCCACTCTGGTCTTTAGGCAATCTTGGAAACAGAGTCCTGAGCCTCTGTAGCCATTGCTGCTGTAGTCCAGGGGAAAGTCCCCTAGAGGCTTAGAGTAATTGGTCAGGAACAATCAGCTCCAGATAGGGTTATACATATACATACTTGTCTTCACTTTCATGGCCTATCCCCACCATACCTATTGTCTCTCATTCACTATTGACATATTAACTCCACTTTTGATCAGCTCACAATGCCAGCCTCCATTGCCCACTTTTTAAATTTTCAAACAGCAACTTCGTACTTTTCCCCATGCTGTAACTAATGCTTGGGAGGAGCAACCTGTGAACAACTGCAAAACTAACTCATTATCCGCCTTCAAATCTCCCCTCAAAAGCTCTCCTTTTCAATGATGTCTACAAAAATTTTGACAATGGTCAGGCCGCTAGTGTGCTGAGACCACTGTCTGTCACATTGACCAGGATTGTCTTATTGTTTCAGTGTATTCCCTGCCCAATAGCCTGTTGCCTCTTGTCTTTTATCTAGATTATAAAGTCTTTGGAATAGGGACTCTCTTTTTGTTCTGTTTGTGCAGCACCCAACACAATGGGGTGCTAGTCTTTGACCAGGGCAACTATGTGGTAATACAAATAACAATAATTACTTCATCAAGGTTACAAAATGAGTTAGTCACAGAGCTGGGAATAGGAGCCAGAAATTCTGGGTCTCAATCTTATGCTTTTACCACGAGGCAACATTTACTCTGAAACATACAGGAAGGCAGCGAGAAAAGAGTGCTTAAGAATAAAATAACTAACAGCAGGAGGACTAATGAGAAGAGAAAAAAAAAGCCAAACCCAAGTAACAAATATACTTGGGGGGAACTTCTAATTCTAATGTGCCTATGTACCAATGCATGAAGCAGCAGAAACACACGTATGGCAACTATGATGGACCTAACCAAAACCTGTCAGGGAAGCCAATCTCAGTGCAGCCAGAGTCAAACATTTAGTTTGTCTTTCTATAAGGATACATTAGGAGGGGTGGAGAAGAGGAATAATTTTTACAAGGGAGAGTCCAGAAGTGGGAGATGACAAAAATAAATAAATGTGGAGTATCATGGCCTCAAACTAGAGAAATTAAGAGAGTAAAGGAGTATAAAGTGGTAGCTAGATTTGCTATCTGTTGTGGCAAATTGCCAGTACGATTATGATGGGTCCCACGCTTCCTCTTCGGGGGGGGGAGGGTTCAGGACGCAGTTTCCTGCCCCTGAACTAGGGTATCTACTGTCCCTAGTAACCCAGAGAAGGGCAGTGGAGAGGGAGGGACCCGGGCCCGCCATCTACTCCGGGTCCCAGCCCAGGGGCCCTAGGGATAGTGGTAAACCACTTGAACTAGTGCTTCCTTCCCTGGGCTACTTCCCTCTCCAGCTCTTCAGCTTGTGGGGCTTCCTGCCCTCTCTCTCTACACAAGCTGGGTGTCTCTTTACCTAGATTCTTGGTCTTCTAGCCAGCCACGGCACTTCTCCAAACTCTTCTCTACTTTAACTCCTCCAAACTGCACTCTGCCCCAACTCCTTCAAACTGCTCTCTGCCCCAACTCATTCCCCTGGATATCTCTCCTATATCACTCTCCTGCTACCTTCTGGCCATGCTGTATCACACTGGTAACAAACAACTCGATCAGGGAACAGCAGGTGGAAGAGACTACTGCAAGGAGAGAAAAATGTCAGACTTACATTAAAGAATTTTAATTATCCAGTCACTAATTGGTACACATTTCAATGGAAAAAAGCAATTTGTGTATCAGATACAGGACTAAGCTGAAAATGTAAACACTGGGGAAATGTAAACAATTGTGATGTTAATCTAAGATGGTCTGAAATGGGAATTAATTGGGGAATAAAAAAGTAAAACCAAGAACATTAAATTGAAGAGAGGAATTGTGTGGAAGAAGAGAGGATGTGTTTAATAATGAGTTGGAAAGACACAGATGAGTAATAGGATAGATTCAAAGAGAAATTACTGTATCTACTGGGTTAGTGAGCCATCTAGCAATAAATAACAGAAACAGAATGAAGAAAATGTAGATCAGAAGTGAATAAATGGTTTGGAACAGAAAATCCCATCCCAACAAGCACGTTACATTTGCAAATTGAAGCCAAACATAGATCTGAATTTGGCAGTCATATGAGGTTAAAACACATCACAACATTATATTTGTGTTACAGCATCATCTAGTTATGCCACCACTACAAAGAGTAACACTGGAAAGCAGGGAGAAAAGAAAAAGCCATCTGCTTCCCCATGTGGCCACCTATCTCCTGCCATCTATTCTCCATTGCTGGAGTGTGGTTTCTGCAAAGCGAGTGTTTCAGTTATGTCGCAGTGTAAACTGGGATTTTCAAACGAGCCAATCCATGGGTGTTGGGCCACAAATTCCCTTAGACCTCTTTGAATATACCAGCTGAAAAATATGACATTACATTGTGACATCATCATTGCCAGGTCCTTGCCCTCTTTTAATCATTCAACTGCAGTGCTTAATTTTTAAAGAAAGAGGTGCCAGGACTCAAGCAGAGAGCGCCGCATGGAGGATGCCATTTTGCAGAGCATGCGGCTCCGCCCCCTGCTGGTGTGAACTTGCATGCATGATTCACGGAGGATGCCATAACAGAAAAGGAGCTGGGTCTGTGCCCTGGCATGAAAAGAGGTGATGGCACTGAGCTCCGGCACAAATTAAGCTCTGTTCCACTGTGTGCTGTGTCAAGTTTCAACTTCCTGTCCTCACTTTCTAAGTCATACAAACCTTTCACTATAGACTAGATCTCAGACTTGTCTTTTATCTCATTCTTCCTAATCTTTCCACTCTGATGACAATTGAAGCTCAACACCCACATTCAAGTCTCAATGCTCCTGCTCTTACCTCAGTGACCTATTCCATGTTCCCCTCTATGTGTGAAATGGCTCAAAACCCAAAAGATACAAAGAATCTCTAAAGCATTGAATTCTCATGAATTTTTGGGGCTTGACTCATGGTTTTTGAATATGTGAAACGGGCAATTCAGAGTCAGAATAAATAAATAAAATATAATTTCTCCCTACCCCATTCCTGGTTGCAATCCAGACCAGTGAGAGGTTGTGTCACCAGCTGCCCTGTAACCTTGGGTGTCTCACAATGCCTTGCTGGTATAACTCCCAATCTGGGCCTCTCCCAATCTGTCAGCAACTTACTGGTCACACTCTGGCTTCTAGCAGCCATAGTTTCTACTTGCAGGATGACCCCCAAAACACTCCCAGTCCAGGACTTTCCCCAAAAACATTTGTTTTGCACTGCCCAAACCTTTCCTGGATAGTTCAGATATTAGAGATCTGTTGCCTCTGTAAAGGGTCAGTGTACAACAATTTGCTACTTTAACTGGAGTTACCAAACACAAACACAACACTGGATTAGTTTGATTAAAGAATAAAACAAGTTTATTTAACCACAAAGGGAGAGATTTTAAGTGAGTACAAGTATAAGGCACTAAAGTCAGAAATGATTATGAGAAAAATAAAGATAAAACACTTTCTAGTAACTAAGACTTAAACTAGACTTCTTTCAAGGTAAAATCCTTCCCATATGTTCCCAGCAACAGGGCTGACCAAATTCTCAGGTCAGAACCCCTCCCAAAGTCCAAAGGCTGGGTCCTTTGTTTTCCCAGATGAAAGAGACAGATAGAGAAAAAGAATACCTGGGTGTTTTTGCCACTCTCTTTTTAATTCCAGTCACCCTTCGAAATGAATTTTCCAGAGGGTTACCCCTGGATAAAGTTCCTTCCAGTTGTGAGGATGTTTCATATTGTTGTTTGTGTGGCCACTTGATCAGTGATTGCCAATCAACTTTGATAACATCTGACTAGAGGTGTCAGTTTGTCCTTTGTCTTTGAGAAACCCGTTTACCCACTCCCTGGACTTCTCTGGTAAACACATTTCAGTCATAACTTCATCTTATATTTGTAACTTTATGTAAAATATTGCTACACACATTTTACCATGATATTATTGATCAGCAAGCTAATAGTTTTCAAATGATGCCTCACAAGGCATACTTTGTACAAAGATTATTACAGTGGTGTTTAGGATGTGAATACAGGGATGCATTTGGTCACATACCCCCCTCCACACAAATGCATTGTTACTTTCATTTGGGGACACTCAGAATCTGTCAGAAAGCACTGCACTTTTCAGATGTCAACTGGAATTATGAATCAACATAAAGCAGCTTCTGCAGTATAGCTGTGATTCAACAAAGCACTTAAACACATGTTTAACTTTAGACACCTGCTTAAGACGCATTTTCTTAAATGGGACCTAGGTACATGCTTATGTAATTTGCTGAATAGGGACTTGTGCTGTTATTTTTAACTAGTTCTGTATGTATATCTTAACATGAAAAATTGGCAGTCTTTAAACACAGAATTGGGAAAAAATTGTCATCCCTTTGAGTAGGGTTAAAGGTGGTGTGGACTGACTCCAGGAACAATCCTAGGCAATTACATCCAAAAGACATAACAGAAAGAGATTGTACTGTAACTGTAGTTTCTGCCATTACCTTCAGTGCAAGAGGCATGGCCAAATATTAGTCATTTTTTCTTGTGCAGCCAAGATTAGAAACAAAACAAAAAACATATCCAAAAGGCAGGCATATTATTGCTTATATGAAACACTTCTCCTTTTGAGTCAATGGGGCTAGTGTTGATTGTTCAAATATGTTTTTTCTCCTTCTTTACAGATTTTTCCTCAGTTATGGTGGAATTTTCTTGAGCTATATATAGTGTGGGAAGGATTCAGAATTAGGAATTCCACATTTGACTAAATCATTATGCAGAATCCCCACAGCACCAGCATTATTATGCCATTTGTGATCTTTGGGGAGAATGACATTATGAAGAACAACTGTATTTATGTAGCACCATACAGTAAAAAAGGCTAATGCAGTGCCAATCTTTAAAAAAGGGAAGAAGGAGGATCCTGGGAACTACAGGCCAGTCAGCCTCACCTCAGTCCCTGGAAAAATCATGGAGCAGGTCCTCAAAGAATCAATCCTGAAGCACTTACATGAGAGGAAAGTGATCAGGAACAGTCAGCATGGATTCACCAAGGGAAGGTCATGCCTGACTAATCTAATCGCCTTCTGTGATGAGATTACTGGTTCTGTGGATGAAGGGAAAGCAGTGGATGTATTGTTTCTTGACTTTAGCAAAGCTTTTGACACAGTGTCCCACAGTATTCTTGTCAGCAAGTTAAAGAAGTATGGGCTGGATGAATGCACTATAAGGTGGGTAGAAAGTTGGCTAGTGATCAATGGCTCCATGTCTAGTTGGCAGCCGGTGTCAAGTGGAGTGCCCCAGGGGTCGGTCCTGGGGCCAGTTTTGTTCAATATCTTCATAAATGATCTGGAGGATGGTGTGGATTGCACTCTCAGCAAATTTGCGGATGATACTAAACTAGGAGGAGTGGTAGATATGCTGGAGGGCAGGGATAGGATACAGAGGGGCCTAGACAAATTGGAGGATTGGGCCAAAAGAAATCTGATGAGGTTCAATAAGGATAAGTTCAGGCTCCTGCACTTAGGACGGAAGAACCCAATGCACCGCTACAGACTAGGGACCGAGTGGCTAGGCAGCACTTCTGCGGAAAAGGACCTAGAGGTGACAGTGGACAAGAAGCTGGATATGAGTCAGCCGTGTGCCCTTGTTGCCAAGAAGGCCAATGGCATTTTGGGATGTATAAGTAGGGGCATAGCGAGCAGATCGAGGGACGTGATCGTCCCCCTCTATTCGACATTGGTGAGGCCTCATCTGGAGTACTGTGTCCAGTTTTGGGCCCCACACTACAAGAAGGATGTGGATAAATTGGAGAGAGTCCAGCGAAGGGCAACAAAAATGATTAGGGGTCTGGAACACATGACTTATGAGGAGAGGCTGAGGGAACTGGGATTGTTTAGTCTGCAGAAGAGAAGAATGAGGGGGGATTTGATAGCTGCTTTCAACTACCTGAGAGGTGGTTCCAGAGAGGATGGTTCTAGACTATTCTCAGCGGTAGAAGAGGACAGGACAAGGAGTAATGGTCTCAAGTTGCAGTGGGGGAGGTTTAGGTTGGATATTAGGAAAAACTTTTTCACTAGGAGGGTGGTGAAACACTGGAATGCGTTACCTAGGGAGATGGTAGAATCTCCTTCCTTAGAAGTTTTTAAGGTCAGGCTTGACAAAGCCCTGGCTGGGATGATTTAATTGGGGATTGGTCCTGCTTTGAGCAGGGGGTTGGACTAGATGACCTCCTGAGGTTCCTTCCAACCCTGATATTCTATGATTCTATGAGTAGATATAAGTCCCTAAATTATGTAAGCAGGGGAACAGTCCCGCTATTGTGGGGAATTTTCCTGGCTTCTGCACTACCCCGGTGAAGTGGGCTAGAGAAAGGATCTGAGTTCTCGCTCCCACTTCCTTTTCCCAGTGGCCTCCCTGCCCTTGAGGACTCTCCTTCCATTCTCCTGTCTGGCAGAGTCCTCGTAACCCCTACAAGGCTGGGCCCAGGATTCTTGTGGGGGCTCGACCCCCAACCCTGCTGTGGTCAGCTAGGACAGCGGCTAGAGCGTCCCCACCCCGGGGTACTCTCTCTGTACTGAGCACTTCTCTGAGCCACTGACCATTACATACAATTTAAAGCAAATGCAAGTTATTTAATCAACAATTAATTTTAAAAAGAATACGGGAAAATGGGAAAGGTTAAAGGAAACACATCACCCCGCTCTGTGGCAGGGAACATCACAAACAGTGTCTCTGGAATGTCCGGGCAGTTCACAGTCTGTTCCTTGTAAGTCCCAGGCCGCCTTCTCCGGCCCTGGCTGTGCTGCAGGGATGCTGTGGGTTGGACACTTGCTCTGGTGGTGGCTACACGCTCTCAGGCTCTAAGTGGTAGGACCCTTCTTCCCAGTGTCGCCTCCGCCCTGTCGGGGTTACGATCCAAGCCTGGCCTGCAGAGCCTCTTGGCTGAGGCCTCTCCCTGTGCTGGGCCCGCTGCCCAGGGTCCCCCTCAGTCTCCCCAGCTGCTCACCGCACCCAGCTCCAGACTGCTGCAGCCCCAGCTCCAGCTCCACTCTGCCTCAGCATGGCTGCTGCTGCTCTGCCTCCAGCTCCCTGGGCTGCTTCTCTGGCCCCTCTGGCTCTGATTGCTACAGCTCTGCTCCCAGGACAGGTCTGCTCTGCAGGCTGCTTCTGTGACTCTGCTCCCAGCACTGACCTGCTTCGTGGGCTGCTTTTCTGGCCCCTCTGGCTCTGGTTGCTGCAGCTCTGCTCCCAGGGCAAGTCTGCTCTCTCTGGGCTGTGCCTCTGGCTTTGGGGCTGCAGCTCTGCTCCCAGGACAGGGGCTGCTCTCTCCGGGCTACTTTTCTGGTCCCTCTGGATCTGGCCCAGCTCTGCTCCCCAGCTCAGCCCGAGCCCCTGCTTTCTGCTTAGCTCGACCTCACTCTGTCTGACCCAGGCAAATCCAGCTCACACGGAAGACGGGACCTCCCTGGCCTCCTGACTCCCTGATTAGCCTGCCACCCTGTCATTCAGGCTGACCTGGAGCATTGGCCTCTCCCCATTGTTCCTGGGGGCTGTCAGTCTCAGGGTCCTGATTCCCCATCGACCTTTCCCCCTTTTTAGTACTGGGAGCTAGCAACTAAAACACCCCCACTGAATGTTAGTAAGGGGGCAATAGTCCCCTTACAATTAGGGCAAGCAATTCTGCATTTGGGCATTTAAATCAGCTGTTGGGTACCCAAACTCCTGAGTGCCTGAATGATGAAATGAGAGGCCTAATTTAGGAACCTGACTTTTAAAATAGGATTCCACAAATAATTCTCCCGGAAGCATTTTCCTTAAGGATGACCTGCAAAGATAAAAATGGAAGTTTGCCCTTTTCTGAAACATAGTAGTGAAGGCCTGAAAGATTTTCCCCCTCCTGCCTGATTTTGATCTTAGAAATATCAAGAATGATAAGTCTGGCCCTCCTTGGTTTTGCTAGAGGTCTCAGATATATTTTGGAATCTTTCACATAGCTTAATTAAAATGACAGGATGTCAATTTTTAACATAGTTCTCCTTTTTCTAAAATGTTACTTAGTCAGCAAAGTTTCCTGACTCTTGTAATGTCGCAGTTTTACTAGATCTCCAAATGTCTAGAGAGCACCAGTGACTTGAAGAAGAGCTCTGTGTGGCTCGAACGTTTGTCTCTCATCTACTGAAGTTGGTCCAATAATTGACATTACCTCACCCACCTTGTCTCTCTAGAGTGTGCCAGGACAGACAAAGGGTAACATTTTCAACAGCATCTTTGTGACTTAGGAGCCTGATTTCAATGGGAGTTAGATACCTAAACACCTTTGAGAATCTTGGCCTTAAGGCTCATTGAAAGGCTCTTGGACTTAGGTGCTGAAGTTCCTTTTGAAAATGGGATTCAGGCTCCTAAGTCACTCAGCCGCTTCTGAATATGTTACATTATAAATTCAACTGTAGCATAAGAAACAAGGAGAAAATTTTTATTTCTGTTTTTAAAAAAACAACTTTCCAGCCCTTTATTAATTATGACTATTATTATTATTATTATTATTACCTGTATTACCATAGCACCTAGTAGCTATGGTACCCAGACCCCATTGCACTGGGAGCTGTACAAACACAGAACCATAAGGAGGGGCAGGAAGCCACTCTTTATGCCCCCTTTTTTATGCAGGCCTCCTTTATAGTCAGATACTGATGAGGCAAGTGTATTTTATTCAACATGACTGATCAAATTAGTTTCTTAAATTAAGCTATTAAATGTACATATATTAAGGTCATCACTATTTCTAGTTTTTCAAGCAGGTAATGGACCATGGCTCCATTAGGAATTCTTTAAGTACCTTGGAAAGCATAATTCCTCTTGCAATCCATTTTTTGCCAGTAGCAGCTATCCTTGCAACAACAGGAGTTATCACTCAGTTGGCCTCCAGTAGCACTCATCAAGGGGCCTTGCTTGTTGGACATTATGATGAGTTATTTACATTTAAATACAATTTCACACACACAACAATAATCCCACAAGGAATGTGTGTTATATTGTGTACAACTAGCTACCCATGACTGTTCCCGGATTGTATATACCCATTTGTTTGTCACCAAAAGTTTATTATAGGGCAGGAAGGAGGTAATTTAGAACCTGAGGATTAACTAGAAGGTTGCTGTCAAGGGGGGAACCACAAAAAGTTTGGATAAGATATAGAAAAGCATCCAAACTGTTGGACACTTCTCTGTGAGAGTCTCTTGCCACTGCCTGAATCTTTGCAGGATTATCCTAGGTTAAGAACTACAATGTTGTGTAGTGAGCAGAGCAAGGGTCAGGCATTGGGACGCTCAGGTCCCATTGCCAACTGTACTGCCAGTGATCCCCCATGACCTCTTGGGCAAATTGCAGCCACGCTGTGTCTCAGTGTATCCAGCTGTAAAATAATTATGAGAACAATAATATTCACATACTTTACAGGAGTACTGAGATGCCATTAATGTTTGTAAAGTACTTGAGAGCCTCTGCTGAGAGGTGCTTTATGTTTGTGACTAAACTGGCATGGCCGTCCCTCTGTATCCACCTCTGTGGGAGGCCATGCCTGCTCGCAGTTTGGTCTGCTAGAGTATTCTCCAAACATAATAAAGGGGGAATTAGCAGTAGTCAGTTGTCCCTGGCCTTCTAGCAGGGCTGGGCTACAAAGAGTCTGGGCTCTGGCCGGCAGTCAGGCAGAGCTGTAGCACCAAACAGTCTATGGGACCAAACAGCACGGATGAGCACCAAGCACAGTCTGTCGTCCTGGCTCTGGTGGACAACAGACAAATGCAGGCCTCTTGGCCTAAGGAGGGGGAGTACTGCCACCCCAGGGATGGGGTGGCAGGAGGGATGTGAGCCTACCCAACTCCTCCGTGTCCCAGCCCAGGGCCCTAATGATGACAGAGTGATCTGCCACTGGGTCAGCGGGGAATCTAGCCATAGCACACTGACGGTGTTTCCGGTGGCACCACAGCCAGACAGTAGTCTGATTCCCTTTGGCTCCTTCCTACTCTCCTGCCTCAGGGGAGGGATAGCTTAGTGATTTGAGCATTGGCTTGCTAAACCCAGGGTTGTGAGTTCAATCCTTGAAGGGGCCATTTAGGGATCTGGGGCAAAAATTGGGGATTGGTCCTGCTTTGAGCAGGGGGTTGGACTAGATGACCTCCTGAGTACCCTTCCAACCCTGATATTCTATGAAAGATACACCACTGTACTGTACAGGAATTGGGTAGCATCCCATTAAATAGTTTGGGAACCCTGTAGAGCGGGCCTCCCTGTCTTCCTTTGCAGAAGCCACCATAATTTAACAGAGCAGGCATGCATAAATGTGTATTGAAAACTGTAGTGAAATTGTAACCTGTCACTTTAAATCCTCTGGTGGGTTTCCTGGTCCTGATTGCAGGCTAGGGGCTCTGTATATTGTGTCACTGTTTTAGGAAGCAGCCTGTTTTTCTCCTCTCTGTTTTTGGTCAATGTATGTTATCAGTCTACATTTTAATAATAAAAGTAGTATTACACTGTAGCCTTCCAGCAAGAGTATTTTAAGTCTTTTATCTTCCTTCTCTGTGTGTATGCTGTGACTTTAAGATAGGCCTTGTATGTTGCTGTATAATTGGTAAACATGGGTTTTTTGGAACCCAGGTGTGTCTAAGCAGTTTCCTCAGATTCTTAATCTTGTGTGTAGATCAAAGACATAACTACAAAGACCATATTAACAACTGGCCTTTTTCTTGGCAGTCTCAAAAGACAGTCAGCATTTTGAATGGGCCTGGAGCCTTTCATTCTCACAAGGTGATCCTTATGTAAAAAAACAGTTGGGGGTATAATGCTCAGGCAGCGTGGGGAAGCTTGCACTGATGCTGCTCATGCTTTACCTGTGCTGTGGAGAAACAGAGGACTCTGGCTGGGAGGGCTGCCAGTCTGGGGCCTTTTTAGAAAGCATTCCATTGAGTATTAACATTACACTCACGGAGACAGAGACCCCTTTATTCTTAATATAAGATTTGGGCCTACTGAAGGTTAATGAATGTTCAAATATGTAAGTCAACTTACCAATAAGAATTGGTATTCCGATGAGCCACTGCTTAACTTCAGAGTGTAAAGCTCAACTGTGAATTGTC
The DNA here is from genome assembly GCF_015237465.2 of Chelonia mydas. Classification (NCBI taxonomy): domain Eukaryota; kingdom Metazoa; phylum Chordata; order Testudines; family Cheloniidae; genus Chelonia; species Chelonia mydas. The sequence continues at coordinate 109,093,439 of NC_057851.1, read as the reverse complement.
TAAATGACAAAATGTTACTGTGTTTGAACATAGCTGTGAACGATCAAACTGGATGACATGATACTTATCAAACTTAGCGGTCATCATACACCATGGCAAATCATGTTCATAGCTCAGCTGCATGGGTGATCATACAGCCTAGTGAATTGAACAAGGGACTGACTCCATCTGTGATCTTTGTCAAGTGACAAACTTAGGCACTTGTGTCCAGAGGACAGCTTTAGGTGCTACCCTATATATCTCCCAGTTTGGAAAATGTTGGCACTAATCTTTATGGGCCTCAGTTTCTACTTCTGTAGAATGATACTTATCTACCACGAGAGAATGTTGTGAGGCTAATTTCGTTAGTGATTGTAAAGTATTTTGAGATCCTCGGGTGGAAAATGTTTTAAAAGAGCAGAGTATTATGATTTTTATTTTTCCCTTTGACTCTGTTGAGTCTATATCCATTGACCTAGACCATGTGATGCTTTGATAGAGTATTATCCATAGCTATGAAGGATTTGGAATATCTCTTCAAATAACAAAGCAAAATGGTAGAGGAATGGCTCTCGCCATACAATCTTCTGCAGCAACTCACTCCTGTGATGCCACTTAGTGCTGGATAATCCATTCTCTATTATTGGTGTGAACACTAAAGATGACATCATGGTTAAAATGGAAAAATGCATATGACAACAAATTGGGAGGGGAGATAGGAAAGAAGAATCCTCAGAGGGCCTTCAGGGAGAGTAGTGGTATTTCTCTGTGGGGAGATTCACTATATTTAGAATCTCTGTAAACCACCTGAGCAGCAGCAAGGAGGAATGCAAATCTGTAGTTTGACAGTTAGCATCCAAATCACTATGTGCGATATCTGAATTTGTACTAGGCGGGTGTTTTGGTGATTAATTATATCTTAGTAAAAAGACAACATAGATATACAGAAAGTTTGATTCTGATCACATTTACACTGGTTATAAATAAGGAATAACTCACACTGAAATCTATTGAGTTATACAGTAGTAAAGCCAGTTTCAGAATCAGGCTCAGGAAACCTTTAGTAAAGTGGATTGAAAAAATAAGACTGGCAGCTAATTTTCACTGACTCTCCCGCCAACATAGCTACCACCGCTCATTGGGGGTGATGTAATTTCTGCCAATGGGAGAGAATTCTGGCTACACAGGAGAGCTTACAGCTGTGCTGCTGTAAGGTCTGTAGTGCAGACATAGCCTTGGAAAAAGAAAACTTAATGCTCAGGAAGAAAACAAGTGATGTTGTTAGCTCAAATCAAGGAAAAGAGTTAACTTTGATTTCCTGGGAGTTCTTGAAAAGAGATATTTGAAGGAAAGCAATGAAGAAACGAAATGATCTCCTGATGAGTAGCGTCACAGAGAAATGTTGATCAGCTCAAAGAGCCTGGCAACCATACATTTAAGAAGTGATATCAAATCTCATAAGTTAAAGAGCTTCATACTTGGTCAGAAGTTGAATGGGAGATCTCCAAGGAACATATAAGGGCTGTAGGGAGTTATGTTAATTAATTAGCTGTCATTTCTCTCTCAGTACTTAAGAAATGCCCCACCACGGTGCTGAAGTCTTTAAACTACAGTTTTAAAAGGGGCTCACCTTTAGTTTTCAGGATTAACAACCCATAGAGATGAATGAAGCAGTTCACACCCTTGGACATTATTGTTTTAGCCTGTCTATTGTCTCAGGATGACAGCACTGCATCATTTGTACTTGGTTCACATTTTCAAGTTTCCTTCACAACCATGACTGCTAGAAATATTTTTTTGAATGAAATCTTAGATTCTAGAGCAGTAATTTGATGACAAATATATTGAATAATAGTATTAATCAATGAAAATATGTGAATAAGACCCAGGAAATTTTAGCAACAAGAAAAGACAATCCAGTCCAACATGCCCCTTCTTTCTTATTCCTGGTTTTTCACTGAATGTTTCAAACTCTACCTAAGCTAGAAACAAATTCAGGTACATGTTGTTTAACCCCACTGACACAGTACACATTACTTCAATCATCTTCCCATATGCCACATTTGTTTATCACCATTTCCACTAAATATATTTGCTGATGTTTTTCAAATCCTTAGGGCTATAGCTTTTGTTGGTATCTGAAGATCAGCATTAAGTAGCAAAATATGTGCACACAAATTGAACGGGCATGTTTCTGCTTGGTACAGCTGAGCCATAATTGATGCTCCTTGTAAAGTACATGGAAACTGAAATTTTGCAAGCAAACATGTCTCTGTTTCTGATGGAAAAGATTGCTTGACATCTCACTGATGGATGAATTCTGTACTTTTTGGCTAGCTAGCCTAGCCTGGCCTGGCCTGGCAATTTATTTGATTGTAGTAGTGTAATTGCTTTGTAAATTTCTGCTGTTGATATGTATTTTCACAGTTCTGCATGTTTATTGAGAGCTGTGTATTTCTGCAAAGAAATTATCTAATTGTTCAGCCGAAAATTTGATTTACAGTTTCAGGATTTGTTCACTCTTCACCAAACCAGCTGCCAAACTAAATTTCATATGTTGTCTTTTCTTTCTCAATTGCCAACCCACTAAATGTTTGGCTTTTTTTCTGTGCACATACAGTTTGGCCTCAAAATAACGTCGTGATCAGTGGCAGAGCCAGGCTTTGCAAATGTGGGGAGGGATGATGATGATGGGTCATTGATGGGGTCTGCACTCCTCCTTTTTTGCTGCCACGGCTGCCGCCACCTCCTCCTCCTCGCTGTACCCTGGGCAGAGAGGCAGGGTGTGGTAGCGCAAGCCTGCCCTGCACTCACCTGGCTGTGGCAGCTTCTGTCCTGCGGGGCTAGACCTGACTCCCCACTCTGGGTCTTGCAACATGGTACACAGCATCGCAGCACCATTCAGGGTTGGCCCTGCCACCCTTCAGTCATGATGGAGCAGTGGTTGGGCCAAATTTGAATGAGTGGTGTTGTTACATGGTACCCCATGTACATGTTACATGTGACCCTATGCACCATCTTACAACATCCTGGGTGGGGAGCCAGGCCCAGTTCTGTGGGACAGGAGCCGCTTCTGCTGTGAAACAGTGCCATCCATAAACTTAAAGGTTGCCGGGGTGGAAGGGAGCAGTTGTCCCCACCCCCATTAGCTCAAGCCCTGGTAGTAATATTGTTTTACCAGCTTAGGGGTTTCTAGTGAAAATAATTTATTAGTCTTATATGGGTCTTAATATAAGAAATGTTTTTATTTTTCCACAAGGTTTTTAATTCCTTTCTTGCCATGTATGCATATCTGGTGAGAAGCTATTCATTTTAGTGGTGCATTCTCAAAACATAAGTATAGCTATTATTATTGTTAAGTGATAAGTACAATTATGCAGTACACAAATACTTAATGTCGCTGTAGCAAGGAGGCATGGTCTCCCTCAGAGGCGGACATGGAGGGAACACTGCAAGCCTCCTGGTGGGTGGAACCAAGAGGGATGGGACAGGAAGAGGAAGTATAAAAGGCTGGCTCAGCAGCAGGGGAGCTGCTGAGGGAGACAGATGTTTCTTTCCTACTGCTGGAGTGGGATGCTGAGGAAAACTGCGGTTGCCCTGAGGGCCTGCCTGAGCTTCCAGAGAGCCCTGCCTCTCCGAACACTGAGAAGCTGCTACCACTACCTTTGGTGGTGTATCCTAGGGAGACTGAGGATGACCCCTGGATTCATAGAATATCAGGGTTGGAAGGGACCTCAGGAGGTCATCTAGTCCAACCCCCTGCTCAAAGCAGGACCAATCCCCAATTTTTGCCCCAGATCCCTAAATGGCCCCCTCAAGGATTGAACTCACAACCCTGGGTTTAGCAGGCCAATGCTCAAACCACTGAGCTATCCATCCCATCTCCCCCTGTCATCAGTCATAGTAGAATCTGTGCTTTAACAAAACATTATTTAATAAGTAAAAGACATGAATCCTGTGTTAATTGGTAAACTCTAATCTTAAACAATGCATGCTTTACTATGACTGGAGGCTCTTTTCCATTATTTATAGAAGATTATTTTTGTTCCAGATTCTTGTGAGAGTCCTCCTCCATAAAGAGAGGAAATTAATAAGCTATTTTTTCAGAGGCTAATTTGATTTTCATGGCACAACTGAATGAAATATCATTTATATTTAGCAATCTGTAATTTGTGTTTTCTTGCATTTCATTTACAGCAAGGGAAAGATTTTATTTCTTGATTCACTAGGTATCATCCTCATTTCCCAAATTTCTTCAAAAGATGTACTTGAAAGGTCACCATCAGGTGCGTATCACATGAACGAAAGTAGCAAATGACTGCTCTTGATGATTGCAGAGGGAGTGGAGTTTGTCAGTGGAGACTCTCCCTCCCACTGTGTGAATGAGATCTGTGATAATGCCAGTTTTCTTACCAGTGTGTATGCTGAAGCACCAGCTTAAATAAAAACAACCAACAGCTCTTCAGCCACACATTTCCACAGGGCAAGGCAGCATTTTTCCAGGCGCCGAGTTTTTTTAAAAAACCCACTAACAAAGAATAGATTTAGAAATATATTTTCAATGTGTAATTGAGGGTTGATACAGCGCTAGGTTCTTAAATGCTAGCGTAGACCAAAGGGAGTTAGTGGTGGAGGGAGGGATGGGAATGGCTTGGGACAAATCCTGCTGGGAGGAGCGGGTAGGTTGGTGTTTGGGGGGGTGCTGGGTAGGCTTCGGGGCTGTGCTGTTGCTGTGGTGGTGGTGGGGCTGATGACAAATTACATGGGATAAAACTCCATGCAGCGTGAAACCCTAGCCTAGGAGTATTGCAACAGAGAACATGATGGGTCTGGCTGTCTCACTCTTTGACAACACTTATACAGCTTGTCATGCCAGCAGAGTATTCTGGAATTGAGCAGGGTCTGGGTATCCCTCTTGTGAATGGGGTTTGTGTGGCTGAGTTAGCAAAGTGTTGGTTATGGAACCTGTGAAAGCTATGATAGCTGCCAGATGGCATGGTAATGGCTTGCGGGTTGAGGGCTAGATAGATGCTGGTGGGTGGTAATACAACTCCTTGCTTCTCTCTCCTCCCACTTCTCTGCACTCTGCTTCAGGGAAGATGAGGCTTAAAGGTGTGGCATTGGCTGAGCAACATACAACAGCATGGGCTCTGATCTAGGACCCAGCAGCATAACATCCAGGGTCCATGCAGCACAGCAGGAAGAGTATGAGCAATTGCTTTCCTTTCAGTCCCTTTACTCCTTATGTGTCCTTGCAGCCAACTGCTGACAGAGAGACACAACCCCCCACCCATCCATCCCTCTTGATGAGCTGCTTCCTAGATGTAGGAGGTTCATTCCCACAAATCATTCTCTTACCCTTACACTTATCCTCAGCAAAAGAATATCCATTTACTTTACTTTCCTGCTGTGCCTTATAGAAACAGTACTCAATTAGGTAACTCTTTCTAATAATAAAGAACAGTACAAAATATAGCCATCATCACTGCAGACAAGGCTGACTCAAATGGTTTCATACTCCCTTGTTCCAGGAGACAATTTTGGTAAATTTCACAATGCAACAATGTGTAATCAATTATTTATTGTGATGTTCAATTTCCCCCCCTTTGAATGTAGGGGTAGGTTTTCAAAATGGATTTGAGCACCACATTCTGATTGACTTTCAATGGGAATTAGACACCTTAACTGCCTTTGAAAATTTCCCCTTTAGTGTTCACAAAAGGGGATGTATTGTCAGCTTTGGTGACTGGGTTTTCTGTATAAACACAGGACAAATACTATTTGGGGCAAATGGCAGGGCAAGCTTCCTCACACTGATCTGCCAACATACTTTATCCCTAACATGAAGAGATCTTCTTTGTGGGTGAGAGCTACTCCTATTCTCCAGGGTCCGTTCGGTCCTTGGCCTCTCTGCCAAGACTACATAAAGGGTAGCCAACCATGGTGATTTTTACTGCTGTTGTAATGTGTAACCCTGTTCACTGGGTGCTGGATTGAAACCCAAAAATATTCTAAAGATTTTTATTAGTCAGATTGCTTCTTGGGATCACAATAAAGCTTAAGGCTAAAAACCACTTTAAATGCTTTGTAAGATGCATGCTTAGTATCATCATTAAATGGTCTCCCACATAGGACACAATCATTCCCAAAAGCTGCAACCGTTGCTAAATGATACCTTCCCCTCTTGAGGGCAACAAGGAAATAGCTTAGGTTTTAGACTTTAAAAAAAGCACACCGATAATGCATCCACTTGTCATGCACAGTTTCTCTATATTGATGGCACTTAGAAACAATTTGTAACAGCCCTTTAATGGCCAGTGTCGGGTAGAATTTAAAAACATAACCATGCTGACAATAATCTTAAAAATTTGATAGCTGTCAGCAAGAATAAACTGGCTTTTTTAACTTTTGCGTGCTTCAAATTTATCTGAATCTGATTTTTTTTTTTAAAAAAAAGCAAACTGCTTGAAAATAGAAATGCAATTACTCAGCAAAACAGTTTCTTATCATTCAGCTAAATGGGAACATTGATCTAATCACTTCAACTTCAGCATATTTACGCCGGCATGGATTGCAAAGAAAATAACTCTATATTGCAAAGCAGTGAGCCCTACCAGTAGCATCTGTGCAGACACGCCAGGCACAGAGGAGACCGAAAGGCAGCCACTGAAGTGGAAGAGTAGATGTGGTAGGTAAAAACTAATTAAAAGAGTGCATTTTATAAATAGACAGCAGAGAAATTCACCTAGCAAATTACATGAGAAGAATATTAAAGCGCTAATAGGAAATAGTAGCAAATAAATGTTGATGTTAAGGGTCCTCCACCACCACTCAGATAATCAGGGAGATGAAGAATATTATTTATATTACGTCCTTTGAAGATAGAGCTTTTTTTGTCTACACACAGTTTTGCTTCCAATATATCAGTTAGGCCTGATCCTGCAAGGTGCTGAGCACTCTGGACCAACAAAGCACTTAAGTAAGTGATTAACATTAAGCCTGTGAGGAATCGCATTGATGTCAATGTTTGGAGCCAAAATGCAGTAAAAAGGAACAAATAATTGTACTAGAGACCTAAGTTACAAGATGGTCAGAACACTAATACTGTATTTTATATAAAGCTGCAGGAAAGCTTTGCTTTTCCTATTAGACAGAGTTGATGCTGGCAAGAAGAGGGAACTGCTTTGAGGGGCTACTCAGAACCTGACTCCCCTTTGACATGCACCTATCAGTCAACACGTAGGTGCAAGAAAAGCCTTTTTTCAGGTAAGAGAGATAGCACTAGGGTTACCAACTTTCTAATTGCACAAAACCGAACACCTGTGCCCAGCTCCCTTCCCCGCGGCCCTGCCCCTGCCCCACCCCTTCTCTGAGGCCACGCCTCACTCACTCCAGCCCCCCGCCGCATCGCTCGCTCTCACTCACTTTCACTGGGCTAGGGCAGGGGGTTGGGGTACGGTAGGTGGTGAGGGCTCCATCTGGGTGTGTGGGGTCCAGCATGGGGCCAGAAATGAGGGGCTCAGGGTGCGGGAGGGGGCTCCGGGCGGGGGTAGGTGGTTGGGATGTGGGGGGGTGAGGGCTTCAGTTGTGGGTGTGGGGTCCGAGCTGGGACCAAGGAATTTGGAGTGCTGGAGCAGCCTCAGGGCTGGGGCAGAGGTACAGGAGGGGGGTGCAGGCTCTGGCTGGAGGTGTGGGCTCTGGGGTCAGACCAGGGATGAAGAGTTTGGGGAGCGGGGGGGCCAATGGGTTCAGAGTGCAGGAGGGGGCTCAGGGATGGGGCAGGGGCTTAGGGGTGTGAGAGCAGGTGCAGCCTCCATCTGGGGGTGTGGGCTCTGGGGTGGGGCCAGGGATGAGGGATTTGGGGTGCAGGAGGGGGCTCCAGGCTGGGGCCAAGGGATTTGGAGAATGGGAGGGGGTGCAGGCTCTGGGATGGAGTTAGGGTGCAGGAGGGGGTTCTGACCTGGGGCAGAGGCAGGGCCGGCTCCAGCACCAGCCAACGAAGCGGGTGCCTGGGGCGGCAAATAGAAAGGGGTGGCACATCCGTGTCTTTGGCGGCGGGTCCCAAATTCCCTCCCTTCCACTTCGGCAGCAGCTCAATCGGTGGTTCTTCTTTTTTTTTTTCCCGCCACTTGGGGCGGCAAAAAAGCTGGAGCTGGCCCTGGGCAGAGGGTTGGGGTGTTTGGGGTGGGAGCTGGAGTGCAGAGGGGGTTCTGACCTGGGGGAGGAGGTTCGGGGTGCAGGCTCCGGCCAGGCAGCACTTACTTACTACGATTGGTGGCGCAGTGGGGCTAAGGCAGGCTCCCTGCCTGCCCTGGCTCCGTGCTGCTTCTGGAAGCGGCCAGCATGTCCGGCCCCTAGGTGGAGGGGTCAGGGGGCTCTGTGTTCTGCCCATACCCATAGGTGCTGCCCACACAGCTCCCATTGGCTGTGGTTCCCGGCTAACTGGGAGCTGTGGAGGCGGCACTGGGGGCAGGGCCGGCCTTAGGGAAAATGGCACCCTGGGTGAACTTGTATTTTGGTGCTCCCCCATCACTCCTGGCCCCCACAGGCTCCGTGGGATTCCGCCCCCGCATCACCTCTGGGCCCCGCTGTCTCCCCAGTGTTTAGTTTGTATTGAAAGAGATGCCAGAGCTCAGCCCTGGCACAAACTAAGCACTGGCAGGGCAGCCTGATACTGGCGGGTGCTGGCCGGGCACTCAGCTCTGAAGGCAACACCACTGCCAGCAGCAGGCTGCTGGCGGTAACTCTTTCAGACACAGCAGCAGCCGCCGCCAGCAGCTTGGTGAGCCCTGTCCCCACCCCCTTGCTCTGAGGAGATGGGGTACGGGGGGGGCAGGGGACACCCTGACATCAGTGCCCCCAATCCCCCCCGCCTCCTTACAGCAGACAGGAAGCTCCCAAGAGCAGCTGGCCAGAGACGGCTCCAAGGCAGCAGGCAGGAGTCGCGAGGCTGCACATGCCAGCAGAGCAGCAGGGGGAGGGGCACCCCTGCTTTGGAGGCACCCTGTTTATAATGGCGCCATGGGCTTTCGCCCCGTTCACCCATGCATTGGGGCAGCATGCAGAGCTTCCCTGATCGACCCTGTGCCTAGGGGCCGGGCATGCTGCTGTTTCTGGGAGCTGCGCGGAGTCAGGGAGCCTGCCTTAGCCCGACTGTGACACCGACTGGATTTTTAAGGGCCCAGTCAGCGGTGCTGACCAGAGCCACCAGGATCCCTTTTTGACCAGGTGTTCCGTTCGAAAACCTGATGACTGGCAGCCCTATATAGCACCTGTTCTTCCTGGGTGAGGGCCTAGCCACTGTGACCCATATCTCTGTTACCATCAGGTTAGATTACTGTCACTCCTCCTGGGAATGAACAGAAACTCCTACTTGGCACCAGCCTGCCTCGTAAGCAAGAAAGACCATCCAGTTCATGTCAGAACGTCAAAGCTCTGTGTCTAACTTTCAAGGTCCTTAAAAGGCTAAGGCCTGGCTGCCTAAGAGACTCATTCTCTATCCAGGACAGCTGTACCTACGAGGAAAGTTGTTGCTGACAAAGCACTGGGTGAAAATCTTCGGAGCAGGGGCACTATGTTCTCAGAGGAGAGCACATTAGCACTAGAGATCAAAATAGATCCAACCCTCACTATTCTCAGAGCACAATGCATAACTTGCCTCTTCTGAAAAGCCTTTCTTTGGTTCTCATGGACAGACTCTCATTAGGGCCCTACCAAATTCACAGCCATGAAAAATGCATCATGAACCGTGAAATCTGGTCTCCCCACATAAAATTTGGTCTTTTGTACGCTTTTACCTTATATTATATAGATTTCACAGGAGAGAACAGCAGTTCTCAAATTGGGGGTCCTGACCTAAAAGGGAGTTGCAGGGGGGTAACAAGGTTATTTTAGGAGGGTAGTGGTATTGCTACCCTTACTTCTGCGCTGCCTTCAGAGCTAGGCAGCCAGAGAGTGGCGAGCTGTTGGCTCAGTGACTCAGTTCTGATGACAGTACCCCACCAGCAGCAGCACAGAAGTAAGGGTGGCAATACCATACCATGCCATCCTTACTTTTTCACTGCTGCTGGCGACAGCTCTGTCTTCAGAGCTGGGCTCCCACCAGCAGCCACTGCTCTCCAGCTGCCCAGCTCTGAAGGCAGCGCCGCTGCTTGCAGCAGTGGGGAAGTAAGGGTAGCATTACTGCACCCCCCACACAATAATCTTGCAAACCCCCGACAACTCCTTTTTGGGTCAGGATCCCTTCAGTTACACCACCGTGAAATTTCAGATTTAAATAGCTGAAATCATTAAATTTATGAATTTTAAAATCCTATGACTATGAAATTGAACAAAATGGACTGTGAATTTGGTACGGCCCTAACTATGATGCAGAAAAGGAGAAGGAAAAGACCTCTAAGTAGTAGCAGCTGAATCTTGGAGCAGTAAATATTGCAGTGTGTTACAGACAATTTAACAGTGACTCTTAGTTTTGTAGTTGGTACCTAGACACTGTATTAATAGATGACATTAGACAAGCCAGAGAGAAAGAGTACTTTCATATTTATTTGTATTAAAGCATGAAATAAATAATATTTTGTGCTTTCAGGATTAAATTCCTTTCAAAGATCTCAAATCATTTTGCAAATATTAATGAATTAAGCCTTACAAAACCTTTGTGAGGCAGGTACCGTTGAGTATTATCCCCATTTTACAGATGGACAAACAGAAGCACAGATTTTAAGTGACTTGACCAAACTTGTAGAGGAAATCTGTTGCAGAGCTGGGACTAGAAGCTGGATCTATTGATTCCCATGCCTGCATGGTAGGAGCTAAACAAAGCTTCCTTTCCTCAAATGTTTCTGTATTAAATTATAATCAAATTTAGAATCTCAAAAATGACTATTGAGGTTCAAAACGAACATAAAAGTCAGATGTCTTGTAGAAATCATTTAATGTAAGATCTATAATTTGTATGCATTTTACTAACAAATCTAAACTGGCTGTGAACTTTAAATCTTGGAGTCCTATGACTTCACTCCTTCAACTTTTGTCCTATTCCTGAAAATGAAAGAATTTTAAAAAAACCTGTTGCTAGTGTGACATCCCCATAGCTTCTGATTTTCATGCAGTGATCCCTGGTCTTTTAAGCCTTTCTTGCAAACCATAAAAGTGTCCCAAAATAAATTTCAGAATCTACAAAAATCATCTCCTCACAATGCACAACCTTGCTTTGTTGGACAAATTCTCAAAAGCATTAATTAACCTGAGGCCCAATACAAGGAAACAGGCAACTCACTTTTTGAGATAGGTGAACTTCAAAAGATTTGGATGTTCAGTTCACTTCTGCCCTTGAAAGTCTGAATGATTATCCAACCCTCACACTCACCCTGAGATCTGAAAGGCAAGCTGTGTTCTTACTGGCACATATATCATCACCATGGGTAGTGAGTAAAACTTCCCCAGGGGAGGCGAGCTCCTTGTCCTGCCTCTTCCGCCCACAGCCCTGCCCACACTCCACCCCTGCTTAGGGTGACCACACAGCAAGTGTGAAAAATTGGGACAGGTGGGAGCAGAGGTCACCACGGCCCAGGTGTCGGGCGGCAGTGACGGCCGTGCTAGGGGAGGCAACACCTCCTCTTGCCTATTATACCTGCCACCCATGATCAGCACCAGTAACTTGAATCCAATGAGATACATTACAAGCATTGTTAATGTGCATTTGAGGTGTACTGGAGATGATTTATGAGCAGGAACAAGGTCAGCTTGACTTTCAGTGCCAGGCTGAGTTTTGACACTGGAAACTAGTATCTTTTTTACTTTAAAGTGAGCAAATTTGATGTTGCATGGTTGAGAGTCAATAAAGATGCAACTCTGTGATGTGTTCTTACAGAGTTTCTTTCCAGAGTAGAACTGCACTTTAAGTTCTTAACCTCAGAAGCTGGGACAGAGCCATACTGTATATGTTTATATGGCAGTACAAGAAGAAGAGTTATCAATCATATTTTTGTCAGCTAAACCAGTCTAGTCTCTAGTTAATACTCTATCAAAACCAAGAGTCAAACTCAGTTGATGTTTTGAAGCAGTTTGATGACAACACAATAATTAATTCTGAAAACACAGCTGTTTGAAGTGCCTCCCTGATCAGAATGAAATCTACCAAGAATGAATATTAGTAGAAACAAATGGAACATATGGTCAAGGAATTTGATTTTTTTTCTTTTCCTTCCTTCTGTCAATTTCAATGGGTAATCCATTAGAATCTTAACTGATTACTAGGACCAAGGTCTGGATAATAACCAACTAATTATTGTCACTCTGTGACGGGCTGTATAGATCTCAAGCTGATGAGAAAGGCGCCAGGGAGGCTCTGTGTGTGGAACTAGCCCTGTCAATCATGTATGATAGGAAGGAGGCCTTTAAAAAGGAGGAAACTGCAGTCAGTGGAGGAGAGAGATCACTCTGAGCAGAAAATGGCTGGAGTGACTCCTGAAGGCGCACGGGGAATTCTCATCCTGGAGATCTCCCCCAAACCCTACAGGGAATGCAATGAATTTCCAGGGTAAGCCTGACAGAGTGAGCCCAGTTCAGCTACTCAGATAGAAGAACCCCTGGAAAACCACTATGCAGATAGCCCTGAAGTAAGACGGTACTGTTGACCTTTTCCTCTTTGAGGTAACCAGGTTCTTCTACTGTTGCTGAGCTCAGAGTCTAAGTTTATTGATCCAATAGTAGGGGCCTTTTGAGTTGCTGAGACAGGCAGGCCCCTTGGATTCTGAGGTGTGACATCTGGGGAAAAGAAAGGACACCCAACTCTATCACATCAACTCACTGAAGACCTAGTGTGACAGAGAAGCCTTCTTTATCACTCCTCTTGCCACTGATGCCAAACTAGATCCCAAGATTCCAATGACAGAAATGGCAAGCATCGTCAAGTTGCGAAAGACACTGAAGGATGAACAAAAGACCGGATGGATCAGTTGATACAGGCGTTCCCTCGGGTGTTCTCCACCCTTCCCGGCTGTACTCAGCTAACATACCATCTCTCTGGGTTTGGACTCAGTGTGGTGGTGAGAGAGAGTCCACAGCTTTTACTCAAAAGGATATGGGACACTGTCAAGATGAAACGCCAAACTATGCTAGACATGGGAGTAGTGGAGGAGTCCCACAGTGAGTGGCAAAATCTCATAGTCCTTGTTCCAAAGCCTGACAACACGATGAGGTTTTGCATTGACTTTCACAAGGTCAGTGCGATTTTCAAGTTTGATGCATGTCATCTGCTCAGGGTGGATGAGCTCCTGGAGCATCTTGGGGCAGTCAGGTACCTATCTACCATTGACCATACAAAAGGATATTGGCAGATCCCCTTAACTCTGGATCCAGGGAAAAGACTACGTTTGCTATGCCCTGTGGACTGTATCATGTTCTAAGGATGCTATTTGGGCTGTATGGGGCAGTGTCCACCTTTTAGAAATGAATGGGTCAGGTACTCCTTCCACATGGGCGATATGCCACAGCTTATTTCAACAATAGTCATATATAGCCCAAATTGGAACAGCTGTTTCCACCATGTTACTTCAGTATTACAGTTAATATGGACTGCCAACCTAGCAAACTGCAAATATGGAAGTAACAAAACCACTTACCTGGGATATACAGTGGGAAGTGGGTGTATATTCCAACCTGTGGACAAGGGGAAGGTTTTGATCAACTACTTGATACACATGACTAAAATGAAAGTTAGGCAATGTTTAGGATTGACTGAATACTACAGAGGCTTTGTGCCTAACTTTGCCATGATCACAGTCCCCCTTATAGCCCTGAAAAGAGCTGAGAAACCACAGAAAGTGCAGTGGTCAGACAATTGTGATGCAGTCTTTAAAATGTTGAAAGAGACTTTGTCATGAATGATCCAGTGCTCTTCAACCCAGACTTCTCCAAGAAATTTATATTTCAAGCAGATGGCCTTCCTCAGGGTTGAAAGTGGTTGTTTGTTGCTCTCAGAAAGAATAGATTGTTGTATCTTATATGGAATCAGAGATGGGAAAGTTTTTAGAATAGGGATTTTGATTTGCTTGTTAGTCTGTTTATATTCCCTTTCACTGATTCTGGGCTGTCAGGGTTGGGTTTCAGCAGAAGATCTTTGAAATTCCTTTGTATATGATTCATCATTTCATAAGTCTCCCTGTTTTAAAAAAAGTTTCCTTTTCTAAGAATCCTTCTGAGTCTCCTGTTGTTTTAGGTTTCTGAATTTGTTGCACTAGGAACAGAAAATCATTTTGCTGTTGAGCATCCAAGGAAATTTGAGGTTATGTTTCTTCATGAATGAATTCCTGGATCGACCCAACTCTACATCAAGAGCCTTACTGAACCCTCAAGGCCTGAGTATGAATCCAAAACACAAGTGTCTGTCTGACTCGGTCAATAATTGTCAGGGACCAGGGTGTGGGCACCCTGGTCTAGCCATCACAGCTGGGCTGAGGTCTGCCCACCAGGGACGGGAGTTGCCGGGATGGAGTTGGAGGGATCGTACGGCCAGGTCCCATAAACAAAGGTCAGGGTCAGAGAGTTAGAGTCAGGCAGGGGTCAGAGGCTGGAAAGCAGAGGCAGTTTACTGGGCTAGAATCAAGAGGCAGGAATTGGGGTCAAAGTCAGGCTGGAATCAGAGACCAGAGATGAGGAGACGAGGTGAAGTCTGGCAATGCAGCAAGCCAAAGTCTGTGTGGTTGCCCAGACAAATTCCTGGGGCAACCCCTTGGCCAATCAGAGGGCCACAGCATACTGTCACTCTGGGTCTCTTGGGTGCTACTTCCTCTGGTGCCTACTCTCCACAATGATCCCTGGCTGTGCATCTACAAGGTCTTCTCATGGCACTGTTAGTATATCAGCTGCCCCAAGCTCTCCCCAGCCAAGTTCTAGTCCCTAGGTCCTTACAATAATGGCCAAGATATCATTTCCAAAGAATTAAGTCCATCCAAGTTTTTGTAATATCTGTGGTGATTTGATTGATAGTTTCCTCCCCAGACGCTGCAGAAGTCAAGAAATTTTGGCCCAACAGATTACAAAAAAAATTCTAGCAATAAATAGTTTTTTTAAAATATAGTTTGGAGATTTTTAAAACCTTGCAATGCCTTATCTACAATAATTATGAGTATATACAGTGAGAAACAGTAACTCACCAAAATATAAATATAAATGGACTTGAATGAAAACCTGATCCAAATACCCCTGAATTATGGAAAAGTTTGTATCAGGATATGAAATTATCAGCTGCCCCTTAAGCTATTTATGGACCCAATCAAAACACCAGATCTGAACACCCATGAATTATGGGAACATTTTGATCCAGATCTAAATTTATAGCTTATGTCACTCTCTAGAAAAAAAAATCTGATTTATTATGTTGGATTTACTGATTTACTATGTTTTACAAAGAGAAACTTTTAAGGAACAGATACTTAAAACAAAAACATCTTTTCTATGTAGTGATCCTACCGAGTTGTTCGATCACTTTTAAGTTCAGTTTCCTGTAAATGAAGCGGTAAGGGTCAGAGTCTTCAGACAGGAAAATGAATCATTACTGATCCTGTGCTTTCTCAATACCTCAGGCTAACATTTAGCCAAGGTCTAATTTTACAATTCAGAAAGTGATTGGGGGATGGAGAGGGAATGGGGGGAGAATATCGTCCTCCAGATCTTTAAACATGTCAGGAACACTGAAATGTTCGAACAAATAAGTCCCAGTAATCTTGAACATGTGGATCAGACACCACTCTAGAGCGACGATTAGTGGCACTGCTGTTTGATGACTAATGCAGTAAAATAACCCTTGGCTCTTAGTTCTGTCCCACAATAACAAATCTTATTATGCTAAATACTTCTGCCAGATGGATTTCTCAAACCTTGGAAAGCAACATATTTAATTACGACAGGACCTATTTATGGAAAAACTACATGGCACTTATAGGGGGACTTTTAGTCTCTTGCTGTTAGAAAAACAATGGCAAGGAACACACACATATGCAGATGCTCTAAAGGGTAAACTTTTATTCTGCTGGTCAGTAAAAAGCCTGTTATTTTCTCATAACATCATTAAAAATATTCTATACTTGAGCGTGTGCTCGATGGGGTATTTGATATAGGATATGAATGAGAGCCAGTATTAACTTGCATTGGATGAAAACTGTGTTCTGCTGACCCAGGCAGATCAGTCTTTCCTTAGCCTGCGGTAACCTCCAAAATCAGCTACTGTATGTTTTTCTGCTGCTTCTATTTTACTTCCCTATTCTACATGGCGAATTGAATAATTAGGTGGGTGCCAGTGATTTATTGATTCCTCACATTGTCTATGTATAGTTTTAGACTAGAGTGGGGCAGATGCTGTGCTTCACCTTCTGAGAGGGATAGCACAGAAGGCATAGCAGTGGGTGAAAGCACAAAGATGGCTTCAAGACACTTCTGTGCCACCCAGTGGTGAACTGATTTACCCTCCCCAAAGGTACCTTGACCTCTCACTGAAAATGCTTTGTCACCTCATTGAGCGCCTCAGATAATTTCAAGAACGGCAGTATTACATGGGGGGGGGGGGTAGAGACACAGTTTCTGTGGTAATTAGGGCATTTAAGACTTCTTAAATTAAAAACTCTCTCTTTAATTGCACCTGGAAATGAATTGGAAGACAGTGCTGATCATGGCAGACATATCCCCCAAATTACCATTGCAATCTGTACCAGATGAAGTTTAAGAGATCTCATTGAGTAGCCCTATATACAGCTAGTTAATCAGATTTGTAATCCAGAGATCCTTTTGGATCCATGGCTGATTCTGGATATGCAGGTAGTGTTGTAGCAGTGGTGTGAGGTAATATCATTTGTACTTGGTCAGAAGATAAAACAGTCTTGGATTTTGCCACAATGATCTATAAAAGCATGTCTTGTCACTTCAACTGTAGACTGCGAAGCAAAGTACAAGTGTCCACTGGGGCAAAGGCAGAAACTATGACTCCTCTTCAGTCCTACAAAAATTGCCCCAGACACACAAGTCACAAGTAAGAGCCAGCGGAGGAATGCAAAGAGAGGGGTAGCAAGGTCAAAGCAACAGGCTAGGACTATGAGCTTTGCAAAGCATTCTGAATGGACATGAGCAGGGCAAGACTGCGTTTGACAAGGTCAGAGAAAAGGATGTTTCAGAAACTGAGACATGAGGTGATGCAAGCCTGGATGACAATGGCTTGGAAAGGATAGGAAAGGCTGCATCTTAGACGTTATTCAGAAAGAATCTGCGAAATTTAGACATAACCTGAATGTAAAGGCCTAGAAGGAGGTTTGAGTCAGAGATGACATACAAGTTATGGGCTAAGTCACAGAAGGAGGGTGGTGATGTTATCCACAGTTATCAAGAAACAATGCAGCAGGGATGAACAGCGTGGGAGGGGAGAGATTAAGAACTCTGTTTTAGCTATGTTGATCTTGTGCTGCTGGCTAGATAGATAAAAGATGTCAGAGAGACAGGCTGAGATTTTAGTTTGGACAGATGGAGAAAAGTTTGCAGATGAGATTACTCAGAAATAGGGAGAAGAGAAGGGGAGCGGGGACTGAGCCATGTAGAACCACCACAGAAAGCTGGGGCAGAGTGTAACACGAGCCACAGAACTTCTCCAAAATAATTCTTGGAGCATGCCTTTTTAGAAAAACATCCAATCTTACTTTAAAAATGGTCAGTGATGGGAAATCCACTGCAACCCTTTGTAAATTGTTCTAATGGTTAATTACTCTCACTGTTGGGCCGCGAGACATTTTGTTGATGGTGACTGTCTGCGGGCAAGGCCCCCCGCAGCTCCTAGTGGCCGCGGTTCAGAGCTGTGGGAAGTGGCTTGCATTAACTCTTTTGGCCACAGCATTACACTGGGAGCTCATTTTCAGCTGATTATTCACCACAACTCAAAATCTTTTTCAGAGTCACTGGTTCCTAGAATAGAGTCCCAAGTCCTGTAAGTATGGCTTATGTTCTTTGTTCCTAGATATATGCATTTACATTTAGTTTAATTAAAACACATACTGTTTGCTTGTGCCCAGCTTACTGTATTAGTGACTTGTCCTCTTCATTATTTACCTCTCCCCCAATTCTTGCATTAACTGCAAACTTTATCACTTACAACTGCCAGTCCTCCTCTCTGACTTCCTCTCCCTCTGACTCCTTGGTGGTCAGTTCCTTTCTTCCTTGAACCCGGGGTACTGATATTACTCAAGCCTGGCTGTCTAGGAACTCCTCAGCTTCTCTGACTCTCAGTAGCACCTCTACTTGCCCCTCCAATCCAAGGAAATTTTCCTTCACCACAGCCACAAACCTGCAGTTCATGACTAGGAAGTCCCTTCTGACTTCCAACAGAAAAGAAAACATGGCACATCAGTTGTAGGCCACCACCATTGTTCCATTGCTGGCCATCTTCAAATCACACATAGAGCTGAACCTGGAAGGAAAGGCTCTCACATTCCCTCTCTCAACTCAACTCTGAAACTCTCCTGTTAGCTGCCTCTGTTTTCAGCGCTCAAGTTTAACTAGCAAATGACTTTTTAGGTCCTTAGCTCCACCCCTCACCACCAAGGAGAAATTAACCACTCAGAGACTTCAAGCAGCTGGGCCCATTAAAGCTGCAAGTGTTAGAGCTTTGCAAGCTTTACCAAGGCTCCAACAAACCTCAGCTGCTAACTCAGAGACCTACGGCCCCACTATGCAAACCTTACACAGCGAACAAACGAACAAACAAACATACAGTCAAACCAAATGTACCACTCACCAAGACCCGCTATTTCCAAGCACGAAGTCTGCAGCTATGCCCTCCAAAACTCCCCTGTTAGTGGCAGAGATGGAGGGGATCCTCTGAAGACCATGCTGAAGTCGAAGTTAGAGAGCTAGGAGGAGAATCAGAAGTGGACAGAATCACAGAAGCTAAGGGATCAAATGCTTTCAAGAAGAGGAGTATGGTTGATGGTGGCTGATATACTACCGGACCTAAGGATGGAATACTCGTTCAGGGATTTGGTGGGGGAAAGGTTGTTAGAGACTTTATTGAGAGTGGTTTCAGTGTAGTGCAAAGGGCAGAGGCCAGATTGGGGAGGAACTCCAGACAATGATTGTAGACGGTATGTTCTATGAACGTGGAGATGAGATGGTGAGTGGGTTTTTTTTAAGGTGGGAGACATTAACACGTGTTTGGATTGTGAGGGGAAAAATCAGAGGAGAGGGAACGGTAAAGGAGAGGTCACAATGGAGAGCAGAAGGTGGGATGAGGCCACTGGGACAAATGGAGGGGGTAAAGAAGGAGAGCAGATGAGAAATTTGTGTCTGTGAGAGGGGAGAAGTATGCATGTATTTGCCTTTCAAAATACAGAGCACTATGGAAGGAGTAGGATGTACAGAATGATTAAATAAATACTACTAGAATCCAGAATGGATAATTACTGCAAGATATCTGCCAGGTTTTCTAGCAGTAC
Organism: Chelonia mydas; assembly: GCF_015237465.2. Taxonomy (NCBI): domain Eukaryota; kingdom Metazoa; phylum Chordata; order Testudines; family Cheloniidae; genus Chelonia; species Chelonia mydas. The sequence goes on along the minus strand of NC_057851.1, from coordinate 109,073,988 downwards.
CAGACAAATAATGGTTTAATATTAGCTTTGTTTCTTAATTCAGAGCAGCTCCCTAATACACACAAAACACTGTAACATACTAGTACCTTTTTGCCTAGTGAAAAATAGCAGCATTTTTAAAAAATTCTTGTAATTTGGTGAAGGAATCCTGTATCATATTATGGAAGACAAATAAAAGGGACAAGTAAAAAACAAACAAACATAACTTCCTCTCATAGCCTGTTGGTTTCTAAACCACATCCTTCTCAGAGCAGAGAAAATTGATAGCGGCTTTAGCGTGACAGGAAATAGCAAAGTAATTTTTCTGGCATCCAGGCTATTTGCATGACTGACAGTGTTATTATCTGACTTATAGTGAAGCAATAACAATATGAAAGAGCTTTTCGGGAATCAATATTTTGTGAAATAGACACTACCAGCCAAGAGCAGAATCAAGGAAGTGATCATTTATAATTACATTAATCAAATGTGCATACCTGAAGAGGGGAAAGTATCCAGGAGTACCTGGGTATCTGCCACAATATTACACCTAGCTATTTAGCAAAGTAGCAGAAAGCCCTAAAAATGAGACTGCACACTTACCACGTACAGATCACTAAAATGTAATATTGGCTCATCTGGAGACTACCTAATGTAAGTAGGATATAGTGAAAGGTTCTTTGCAGAGCTATGTGAAATCTGCCATGTGACAAATGCTAAAGAATCACAGAGTTACTTTTCAAAAGTGTAAAATGCATTTTATTAGAAGAAAGAAAATAGAATTGTTCCTAAAGCTTCTCTCAGTATCCCTCTGCTTCACTGAGTGCTAAGCCTGAAACCTCCCCCCAATTCCTACTCTGCCCAGCTTCCTGTTATAGTTTTAAAGAAATAATTCCTCATTCAGCAAGAAGCAAAACTACTGTGAACTACTGCACAAAAATTCTGAATCACTGGGATTTTATTTCAACTTTTGAGTCTGGGTAAATTTTTTCATCAAAAAGTAGAAATTATTATTTTTTTTTTTTGCTCTAACTGGAAAGTCTTACTTTTCTAGAAGCCAGGATTTGCCTGTTGGTTTGGGGGCCATTACAAAAGAATATATGATTCAAGTCACATGGTAGGATAGGTTTTCTGATTGGTAGGTCCTGTCCCATACAAATAGGAAGGACAGAAATTTGGCCAACTGTTACAGAAGGAGGCTCTGTTTAGCCGAGTGCTGATTCCAGTCCACAGAAGAAAAGCCCCAGATATTATTGTAAGCAGAGCTAGTAGCACCACCTATAGATAAAGGTTGCCCGACACTTCCCATTATAAGACCATATTTTCAGTTGCTTATACTGTCAAATTTTAACTGTTGAGGCTGAAATTTCCTATGGCGGATATCTGCCTTAGGCTGAAATTTTGGTCAGGGCTTTTTTTAAATGTCAGAAATCACACCCAAACATCTATGTTAAAAAAACATTCTCAAGATTGCAAAATCAAGCACTCAGAGTTAGAAACAGCCAAAATTAAGGTTGCGTGTGCAGTCTTAATTGTGTCCCCATGTGCGTATACATCATGATAGTCTTTCATTACCTGGCCACACGCTATTTTTCCCACAGGAACCCAGTTAATTGAATGGATGGTTCTCAGTTAATGAGCAGCTATTCAATAATTTGTTTTCTCCTCATTGTTCAGTGTGTGGCTCCATGCCTTATTTATTGCACACTGTTCAAACCCTGCTCTGATAACCATTAATTGCCTCATGAGCTTTTCGATGATGTTCATCCCGGTAGCACGTGAGTGCTTCACAAAAGTTAATTAATTTATCCTTGCACCTCTGTGTGGTGAGGGTTACTATCCCCATTATACTGGTGGGGAATGGAGGCAAGGAGAAATTAAGGTCAGAAGTGTCCATTAATTTTGAGTGTCCAGTCTGAGACACTTAGGGCCTGATTTTTCAGCTTAGTTAGCATTGTATAGCACTTTACATCTTCCAAGCAGAGCTTTCATTGACTTCAGTTGCAGCTGTCAGTGCTCAGCCCCAGAGACTCAACTTTCATAAAATCATAGAGTTTAAGGCCAGATGGGACCATTCGATCATCTCATCTGATCTTCTGTGTATCCCAGGCCATTAAATTTCACCCCAATGTTGAGTCCAGTGACTTCAGTTAAACTGAAGCATTTCAGTCCTCTGGATGCTAAATTGTTGTGAGTCACAGGCAGAGAACAGGGGAGACCCAGGTGCCACCCATGCTCAAGGCCCCTCTGATGGCAGGTGATTGATTAGGTGAGAAATACCTAGAGCTTTGGTTCCCAAACTTTAACAACCTGTGAACCTCTTTTGGGAAATTGTCAAGTCTCGCGAACTCCCTTCTAAAAATGAATATTTCCAGGGATCTTCTCCTTTACCTGAGTATAAATTATAAAAGCAGTGATCTTAGAAATATAAAATTTGTTTTTCTGACATGCTTATTACACACTATTTATTGTTAATTATTATTTATCATGACAGTATTTTTATTATATTATGAAAACGGCAACACTTGTCCAAAATCTCACTTTCATCGCTTGTATCACTTTGAATAAGCCTGTTATAAGACAAGGCCTCTATGTTTCATCAAGGAGTATCAAATGTGAAACAACATGAAGGTATTTAAGAAGCCAACTCAAAGAGTTCCTCCTACACAAGCATTCAGGTCTTGAGCAGGCCAAGCAAACAATACACGTTACAACAAAGCTTAAACTTGTTCTTCATAATAATTTTAAAAACAATACTAGCTGCCTATTTAATTTTAAAAACAGCAAAAAATATCTACCTCTCTTTCCATTTCTTATAAGGAATCTAAGTTTAAATCTCCTAAGGCCACGTCTACACTACCTGCCGGATCGGTGGGTAGTGATCGCTCTATTGGGGATCGATTTGTTGCATCTAGTGTAGACGCGATAAATCGATCCCTGATCGCTCTGCCGTCGACTCCGGAACTCCACCAGGGTGCGAGGCAGAAGCGGAGTCGACGGGGGAGCGGCGGCCATCGATCCCACGCCGCGAGGACACGAAGTAAGTGATTCTAAGTCGATCTAAGATACGTCGACTTCAGCTATGCTATTCTCGTAGCTGAAGTTGCGTATCTTAGATCGGTCCCCCCCCCGCAGTGTAGACCAGGCCTCAGTGTGATAGATATGCTTGCTTTGATCTGCTTAGCTTTTGGAAGTCCAGGGGCTCTGGGCTGCTGGCCGGGGTCCCTAGGAACAGCTCTGTCTGCCGTTAGGGAATTTTTTCCCACAACCCCCCCGTAACATCTCACGAACCCCAGTTTGGGAACCACTGACCTAGATGATCATAACAGGCAATCCACACCCTGTGCTGCAGAGAAAGGCAACAAACAAAATAAAAAACCCACAGTCCTTGCCAATCTGACCTGGGAGAAAATTCCTTCCTGACTCCATATCTGGCAATCATTATGACCTCTGAGCAGCTGAGCAAGACACAGCAGCCAGAGCTAAGTGATGGTATTCTATGTACCACCTCACAGCAGGCTGATGTTTCAGAAGAAAGCAAAAAACAGCCACAGATTACAATTGTGCATCAGGGAAAAAATTCCCTCCTGAACCACACACTCTTAAAATGCACAGTTAGTGGCCACCTGTGAAAATTTTGGTTTAGGGAACTCTGTGGCAGAAGTAGAGATAGAATCCAATTCCCCAGGGTAACATTAAATTGCTCAGATAAATTTGTTAGTCTCTAAGGTGCCACAAGTACTCCTTTTCTTTGAACCACCAAGCCATTCTTTCTCTTCCTGCAATCCCCTGGCTCTTTCACTACATACCTTCCAACTTGGAGAACAAATGAGGCAGGCAGCTTCCTTCACTATGCAAAAATTTCCTTCACTCTTACAAGTCTGATTCATCCCCAGAGCTGGTCTATCGTATGCACGGAACGAGGCAGGGGTTGTGTGAAAGACATAATATGTGATCAAATAATGACAAACTGCATCATAATACATACACACAAGGAGTTGGCCAATTAAGATTGCAAAGGCAAACTTAATGCTGGCATTTCTTAATTTTTGAGTGTTTGACTTTATAGCCTTGGTGTTCTTTTAACATGTTTTTAATAATAATATATGCTGATAGATTCAAACACAGAGAATCTTGTCTTTGTATAAGCAGGTGGAGATAGACAGAAGGAGAGCTTGGGGCATTTAGTTTTCATTTGGCACCACCGCTATCCACTAGTAGTAACGCCATCTCTGAGTATTATATTATTTGACTACACAACACATTTTGCTGACTGTCAATTAGACCGCAAAAATACAGAAGTATTTCCAGGCCTAAGGAATTTTCATTTGTAAGTGACAGTGTTTCTGGCTTTTTAACTAGTCATTCCATTTCTAGATGGATAATATGATCATTTTATTTTGCAGGCCAGAGTTCTTTTCTGGTTATGAAACTGATATTTGCGTAGCCTAGTGCCTGGGGAAAATATTGAAGAGGGTCAGCAGCAACAATGGCTTCCTCTTACGTAATAATCCCGCTTCTCAAAACACACACACGCGCACCAGAAAGAAGCAGCATTTTTAAGGGACATAGCTGTACGTGGGTTGATGTGGAGAGGCAGGGAGAGATTACAGAAAAAAGTCCACAGGCTGAGGTCACCTAGCATCCTCATTATGTAATATCTGTTTCTTTTAGGCTTATTTCTCTTATATCCAGTAGATGGCAATCCGGTACTTGGCCAATAACAGCTATGTGAAGAAAATTGTCTTACTACAAGTCCACAGGGACTTGGGTTATACATAGAAAGCACAATATAGGACTCAAGGCCTATCCAAGTGGATCATTTTAATAATGTGTTTTATTATACTGTGCTAACAAGTGGCTAGTTTCAGGTAACTCCAGAACAGGTGGGGATCAAGACACCATTGTGTATGTGGCAGCAGTTCAGACACTTTGAAGATTTGTTTGTTTGAAAGATGCTAACTTGTTAGGGTAACACACTCTTAAATAGCCTTATTAGAAGCTTCACTAATAGGTTTGAATTTCTGTACATATTTCATCCAAGTTATTAGTCCCAATTCTGCTCTCAGTTACAATGGTACAGATCCACCTTCATGGTGTACTCAAACTGGCAGATGCCTTACGCAGTACTCTTTGTACCTTTAAACCAGATTGTGGCTGTATGTCTGATCCTATATATAGGACACAATTTAGACTGGGCCACCAGGACCTTGGGTCCTCTGGCACAGGCCAGAGGCAAATCACTAATTCCTGGAGCAAAGAGGAATTGTGCTTCAAAGGGCTGTCTCTAAGGTACCCTGATTTCTGGTGTTATTCTGCTTGTTCAGGATTGGGCCTAAATGCACAAACCAGTCCCATAAAATCAGACAAAATCAGACTAAATCCCACTTCTGCTGTTTGTCTTGGTAAAATGTGTGGAAATATCTATTCTGAGAACAATGTTTGTTCAAAGAAAATATTCCATATTTAACTTATTCCCCACATTCAGATCTTGTGACCTTCATTTAAGAAAGTATCAAAATGAGTTAACTACTCTGTTTTTTCACTCCTTTGAGATTAGTAAGTGCTCTACCAGCTACAGAATTTTACTAATCTATTAATTCTAGGGGTGAAATCCTGGCCCATGAAAGTCAATGGGAGTATCATGACTGTGTTTGTCATTTCCTAGATTACTCATGCACCCTTAATGCTGGTGTTTCCTAACTTTTGCATGCCTGAGTTTGCAATCTTAATAATGTTCTTTTAACATAGTTGTTTTGTGTGTTTATATATATATATATAAAATAAAAAATCATGTCTCTTCTGGAACCTAAAGTCTGTCAGCCATCTGGAGCATCAGAGGATAGAATTTAGGCCAAAAGGCAGTTGTGATTTGTGGAAGGAGACTCATGGAATTTAATGAGCTCTCCCAGACATAGGTTGCAGCAATCAAACCTGGTTTGCTATTTACAAAAACAGACAACATCCAGTGGGCTTTTTGCCAGCATAGATATTAGTCACCAACTTAGTCTTTAAGAATTTCGAGCAGCTTCCTAGTCTCCATTCTGACTCTTACAAGTCAGTCCTAGTGGTTCAGTGCCCCATGGAAGTTGACATTTAGGATGACCGCCCTGCTCACCCACCCCAGAACTGGCCTTCAGTGCTGGCCCAGGCTCACTGTCCCTGAGCTCTTGGTCCCTGGGATTTTACCTTACCTGTTTCCATTTGGATTTCACCATTGTACTTTGACTCTTATGAAATATATAAACACACAAAATATACAATTATACAATAATACGAGAATCTTTTAATGTATATAGTTCTATTCTCAGGATCTTATAAACTTCCAGACTCAGTAGGGGAAAGAAACCCTTTAAGATTTTTATCAGACTGTTCCTAAGCGTTATATCCTTGTTTCTACTGAAGTCAGTGAAGACTACTTGGTTTAGTAACATATGATTTTAGTTCTATACTTTGCCAAATAGCTGGTAAGTTTTAGGCAAGCCCAAACTAAATACATACTATATATAGCAAATCATCTTTATGGATATACAGTAATTCAGTACACCCCTAATGAAAGAAATTCTGGTAAATCTGACCGTGTTAAATGTCAGTAAAATAGATTTGAATTTTGGTTGACACTTAACTCACCTTCCTCCAAGTCCAAATGTGTTTTGTATGCTGTTTTTATTCTGTACATACATTTGGTTAGAAGTTGCATTTGGTTGGCAGTATGTTCTGAAATCATCTCTCTCAGATCGATAAAGAGGCAAAAAGGCCTTTTCAAATATTTGACATTTTCATAACAGGGATTAACAGCAGCATTTACAGAACACTTTACATTTTCATAGCACTGTAGAAACATTAATTAATGTTAAAACCTGTTAAAAGGACACTAAGGGTATATCTACATAGCGGAAAAAACAACAGCCCTGTGGCAAAGAGTCCCAGAGGCCAGGTCAACTGACTCATGTTCATGGGGCTCACACTACAGGGTTAAAAACAGGCATGTGGACATTCAGGCTCAGGCTGGAGCCTGGGATCTGAGCCTCTTCTCCCTTTGCTGGGTCTTAGGTTCCAAACCAAGCTTGAATGTCTACATGGTTAATTTTAGTCCTGCAGTGCTATCCCAAGTCAGTTAACCTGGGCTCACTGCCATGGTGGTTTGGTTTGGTTTTTTTCCTGGGTAGACATACCCTAAGGTTGCAAAGTCAAACACTCAGGAGTTAGGAAATGCCAAAATTAAGTTGCTGTTGCCTGTGCAAGCTTAATTCAGTAACATTTGTATAATATTTTGGGACTCAGAGGGACTGGGGGGAAAAAAACCCAAAGTTTACATAGAATGAAGATAACCTGTGCTATGTGGCTGTATTTCTATTTTACACTGTTCAAACATTTTGATACTTTTGGAAGTCAATGAGCAATTAGCCAACAAAGAAAGTGTCAAGTAGCATTAGTTTAAGATCTCCATTGACTTCTGAAAGTAGTATCAATTTCTCCTGCAATTTTCTTTCTATTAGGAAGGTTTTATTCCACATCTCTGGGTAATCACACATCCTAGCGTTTTGCTTTAATGCCTTTGGGTTGTATACATAATACATCACTATAAAGGTGTTAGATCTTAAATCTGTTAGTGAGTTGCTGCTTGCTTGCTGGAGTTTTAAGATTCAGCAAGAAGCTGGATGTGACATAGCAGGGCACAATCCAGATGGAGTAGCTGTGTCACCCCTGCCCTGCAACCTAGGGTATCTTAGAGTGCCTTGCTGAAGTAGCTCCTGCCTGAGCTGCTCACAGACAGCATGCAAGCCACACCTTGAGTGTCTGTGTGTAATTGCAGCATGTCAGCCACACCCGGGTTACACTGGGACTCTCACCAGCCTCGGTTATATTGCAGGGTGACCCACAATCGCAATTTCCCCCCAGAAACGTATGTCCAGTACTGCCCAGCTCTCTCCTAGACCGTACAAAATATTTTAAATATGTTATTCCTTAAAGGGAATAGCATGCCAGCTCATTGTCTCAAATAGTTATTCAGGCACTTCAGTTTAAACAGCAAAATAAGTTTAACTACAAAGAGATAGATTTGAAGTGAGTACAAGCAATGATGTGTAAAGTCAGAAATGGTTATGAGAAAAATAAAGATAAGACAATTTACTAAAACCTAACAAACTATATCAGATTAAAGCAAAGTTACTCACCACATGCTTTCAGCTATCTTACTGACCAACTCCTGTAGGTCAGGACCCCTCCCCCATGATCCAACGAATGCTTCCTTTTTTACTTCAGGTGCAGTGAATGCAATGCTCAGGCGGGGAGAGAGAGAAGGGTGCCTTGGGGTGTTTGCCTCTCCTTTTTATAGGTTCTTGAAAAACACTTCCTCCATTTCTAAGACAGAAAAAGTCTATGCAGAAGGATGTTCCCTGCCGGCTTTTTCTCTCTTGAGCTTTCTTCCTGCCTGATGACTGTTTACTGCTTAAATGCAAACTGAGCAGAGCACACGTTCCTTTGTTTGGGACAGACCTGTTCGCCATCCTCAGTTTGGGCAGGGCTATAGGGTTTGGAACATATGTTAGCACTATAGAGGGAAATCTTATAACTTTACATACAATGTTTCCACACATATTTTATCAGGATGATACTGACCAGCAAATTAAGAGTTTTCACATGATACCATACAAGACATGCCTTGTACAAAAATTATTGCAATAGGGCAGAGGTTCCCAAACTAGGGGCGCCACTTGTTCAGGGAAAGCCCCTGGCGAGCCGGGCCGTTTGTTTACCTGCCACGTCCGCAGGTTTGGCCGATCGCGGCTCCCACTGGCTGCAGTTCACCGTTCTCGGCCAATGGGGGCTGCAGGAAGGGCGGCCAGCATGTCCCTCGGCCCGTGCCGCTTCCCACAGCCCCCATTGGCCGAGAATGGCGAACCGCAGCCAGTGGGAGCCGCGATCGGCCGAACCTGCAGACATGGCAGGTAAACAAACTGGCCCGGCCCCCCAGAGGCTTTCCCCGAACAAGCAGCACCCCTAGTTTGGGAACCACTGCAATAGGGTGTAGGATACGAACATGGCCATATTCTGCCACTCTGATATGTTTGATAAAACTAACAAGCCAGACCATATGCCCATTGGCTTCAGAGGGAGCAGAATGGGGCCTAAAGCTGTTCTGGCTGGGGTACAGGCACATCATTCTAAGAGTAGAGAGCTAGAAGTTGCAGTCTTAGTGCTAAGAGTGGAGTATGCTTTGTTGTCTTAAATGGTATAATTTTATATTTCCTACAGCAGGAGGTTTACATCTCACAAAAAAGCCTTAATGGCCAGCTGGGTGTTTAGAAGCAATCAGAGATACTATCTATATTTCTCAACTGCTGTTCCTTGAAGTAAGGCCTCCAAACCTGATGGCTGCAGAATTGCCATCTGGCTGGATCCTTTGAGAACTTGACATGCAACGCTCACAGCTGCATCAGCAGAGCACATTAAGCCTTAACAGGCATCTTGAACAGCAAAGAATTAATCTAATTACAGGGTAACCTACAACTGAAACCCTAAAATAAATGATGATGAAAGAGATGGAGATAGAAAAACCCATGAGGTCACCTGGATTATTTTGTTGTCAGGATTCAGCCCACACAATACTTCTGATGGCTGTTGTGCTGCTCACCCTGACACCCAAAAGTAAATGGGAACTGCAGGTACTCAGCCCCTCATGAATGTCATAGAATCATAGAATATCAGGATTGGAAGGGACCTCAGGAGGTCATCTAGTCCAACCCCCTGCTCAAAGCAGGACCAAGCCCCAGCTAAATCGTCCCAGCCAGGGCATTGTCAAGCCTGACCTTAAAAACCTCTAAGGAAGGAGATTCCACCACCTCCCTAGGTAACGCATTCCAGTGCTTCACCACCCTCCTAGTAAAAAAGTTTTTCCTAATATCCAACCTAAACCTCCCCCACTGCAACTTGAGACCATTACTCCTCATTCTGTCATCCGCTACCACTGAGAACAGTCTAGATCCATTCTCACTGGAACCCCCTTTCAGGTAGTTGAAAGCAGCTATCAAATCCCCCCTCATTCTTCTCTTCCGCAGACTAAACAATCCCAGTTCCCTCAGCCTCTCCTCATCAGTCATGTGTTCCAGTCCCCTAATCATTTTTGTTGCCCTCTGCTGGACTCTTTCCAATTTTTCCACATACTTCATGTAGCGTGGGGCCCAAAACTGGACACAGTACTCCAGATGAGGCCTCACCAATGTCGAATAGAGGGGAACGATCACGTCCCTCGATCTGCTGGCAATGCCCCTACGTATACATCCCAAAATGCCATTGGCCTTCTTGGCAACAAGGGCACACTGTTGACTCATATCCAGCTTCTCGTCCACTGTAACCCCTAGGTCCTTTTCTGCAGAACTGCTGCCTAGCCATTCGGTCCCTAGTCTGTAGCGGTGCATGGGATCCTTCCGTCCTAAGTGCCGGACTCTGCACTTGTCCTTGTTGAACCTCATCAGATTTCTTTTGGCCCAATCCTCTAATTTGTTTAGGTCCCTCTGTATCCCATCCCTACCTTCCAGCGTATCTACCTCTCCTCCCAGTTTAGTGTCATCTGCAAACTTGCTGAGGGTGCAATCCACACCATCCTCCAGATCATTTATGAAGATATTGAACAAAACCGGCCCAAGGACCAACCCTTGGGGCACTCCACTTGATACCAGCTGCCAGCTAGACATGGAGCCATTGATCACTATCCGTTGAGCCCGACAATCTAGCCAGCTTTCTATCCATTCTATCTATAGTCCATTCATCCAGCCCATACTTTTTTTAACTTGCTGGCAAGAATACTGTGGAGACCACGTCAAAAGCTTTGCTAAAGTCAAGAAACATGTCTTGTCCAAGCTGTATTAAATGTCCTGAGCAATAGGGCTTCCAGCACTCTTCTGGGCAGATTATTGCACAATATAGTAGCTCCTACTGTCAGGAAGTTTTCCTAATCTATAGCCTAAATACTCCTTTTTGTAACTTCTTCCTTTACCTCTGAGCAGAACCATTTCTGAACAACTGTCTCAGAGAACCTCTTCATCAAACCCATGGGGTTGTACCTGCCTAATCTACCACAGGTATACAATTTAGACTTTGAAACCTCAGTGTTCCTAGAAGGCAGAGTAAGTAGCCTGATCTATAGCTTATGTAATAATTATAATGATTACTTAAGAATCCCCAGTTATCACTTTGAGGGTTGATAGGATCTTGTCCCAAGATCAGGCCCAATACAATTAAAAGTACTAGATAGTTGGAGACCCCAATTGCATGGTTGCTCACACTATAAGAACTCTTCTACATTTACAATAATTTATTAATACATTTAGCAAAATCACAAACTCTAACCAAGGAAGGTAGACAGAGATAATACAGAATGTACATCTGAACATCCATATACTCATATCATCTCTTGTAGGACAACCTCAAATGTTAGCCATTACCTTCCTTGTCACCATCACCTTCCTCCTCCTCACCAGTGGCCATCATTCTGGCACCTCCCAAGGGCTACATCTCTTTCTCTCCTATTGTCCATAGGCTGGGATACAACTTTTATAATATGTTACACTGACACCACTGTATCTAATGCATACTCAGTAGGGGTTTCCCCCTTTTTCTTTATTTGTATTTCCTCATCCTACTAATGTTGAGGTGTCCTTCTAGATGAATGAGTTCTCCCCTGACATCTAGTGATGAGCTGTGGAAGAGGACTTCAGGAGCTGATCTCGTTTGCATGGGCACACCCACCCTGTCTAGGTGCTCAGCATGTTGGGATTACTTGCCCAAATGATCACTTTTGGCTGGTGTTGGATCCCCATTCTCCTTGTTATTGGGGCAGGAGTAATAAAGGGTTGTTATCCTTGTTGTGTGAATCATGGGCAGAAGAACTATACTTGACCTACCCTGATTGAGGGACTCAGCCTCAACTAAATGGCACTCGCTAGGCAGGGGACATGAGTTCCAAAGCCCAGTGAGTTGAGAGAGGGTGGGGACAAGTATTTGTATGTGGGTCCTGCCTAAGGGCTCAAGACACCATTTGATCCTTCCTCTCTTTATGGTGTAATAACAGAGCTGATTATGACTCACTTGAGAGTCTTGTTACACGCTACAGAGCTGAAATCACTGATACCTAGATCTAGCCATTAGACCTGCTTTGGAACAGGGTCTCTGATGTAAGAAACTGCCCAGTATGCACTAGCAGTGAGGCTCCCCCACTAACAGATGAAATTACTGAGAACAGTATTAAATGATAGAACCCGAAGATATCCTGGCAGATCAGCAATTGACTGGCAGGACAGCCGACAAGGCGGCTGGCGGAGAGGCGTGGTGATCGGCCACAGAAGGGCTGCTGTCAGGGAGGATTGGATTGGAGCAGAGCCTGGCGAAGAGACGCAGCGATCATCTGGCAGGGTGATCAGAAGACAGGAGCAGTGCACTAATCGGCTGGCGGGGCAGCTGGTAGAGAGAAGTGGAGCACCGATCAGCCAGCAGGGTGGCCGGCAAAGAGGAGTGGAGCACCAGTCAGCTGGTAGGACACTGGTGAAGAGGTGTGGTGAGCGAGTGCCCAGGCAGCAGAGCAAGTAAGGTGCCTTCTTACCTCTCCTTCCCCCAGGTCAGGAGGTGAACTCTGGGTCTGCACTGACCAAGGACAACTGTGAGTGGGATGCAGAGAAGTGGCGGGCATGTTAAAGGGTCTTTTGGTTGCTGGACTTGAGAACCTGAGGGAAAAGAACACTGCCCAGCTTACTTGGGGGTGGGACTTTTGCTCATGGTTTATATTTATGATCCTTGTTTGTGGTATTTTCCCAGTTTAATGCTGGGTTACTTCCCTCCTTTTCTTTGCTACATTCAGTTTCTTCGCTACATTCAGACTCCGTGCTTGCGAGAGGGGAGGTATTGCCTCTTAGAGGCACCCAAAGGGTGGTGTGTAATTGTTCCATATCACTGTGTGAGGGTGGAGGGGTCGAGCCACTTTTGTGTTGTATTGTTGAAAAGGAACCCTTAGATACTGAATCCAGCCCTTCTTGCTGCTAACTCTGACTGGCAGAGGGTTACATATAGATTAGTATGTTAGTACATGTAACTACCATTTCAGCTCATGATTGTATCCGTCACCCCTTGCTTAAGCAGATTTCCGGTTAATACTTCCATGTGCCTTGCAGCAGTACTTACTGGAACATTCTAATGCCTACCATTGAGCAAGCTCTTCTTAGTTCCCAAAATCTAAAGGTAACTGTTAATGTATGCCAAGGGTTATGGCCTACATAACCACACATATGCAGGTATAGGCCTTGTGTTACAGCTGGATATAATGAAAGCAGCTAAATATAGTGAAGGCAGGGCAGTGAATATAATAAAGGCAAGCTAGCCCTATGTGCTACAAGTACACCTGCATTTATGAAATCCATTATCACTACCACCACCAACTTCACTCTGATTGGATCACTCCCCTTCCCCATCCTTACCTTCTCGGGCTACTCCAAGTGCTGTTGGTCAGGTCCTCTTCCTGATATGCTTCTACCATGGCCAGAACGGTCAACCTGAGTGAAATCAAAGGAGTGCTCTTTTTTCTGTTTAACGCTTGAGTGCCCTGGATTGATGCTTGGTGCCCTGCTACAATGGTGTCATTCAGACACAACAAGGCACACAAATGAGAGTAGGCACCCAGCAATCAGAAGGTAATCATTGCTCCCATGCATTAGCAGGGGCGGACAGAGATGAGGAACACCAAGGAGATGCCAAGAAAATAAAGGGAGGAAAAGCAAATCAAGAGAAACAACAACAAAACCAACCCAAAATCTCCCTCCAGTCTCATGCAAGCCTCTGACTGGAACCTGGCAGCTCTTCTCAGGTCAATCAAGACGTGTGCCATGCTGATGCAAATGAAGTAAACACATATGATTGTGACCTTGGAATCTCACTAATGTCTGCTGTACATTTCCATTGTCACTTCATCCTGCTTCTCTAGTTCCTCTTAAAGTCTTGGTGTCAAATGCTTCCACCAGAGCAAAAGCACCTTACCAAAAGTAGAGAATGAATCTGATTCGCGTACTTCTCTACTTCGCCTGCTTTAGAATTCCTTTCCTCTTGGAGTAATTTAACTTCATGGAAACTGTTAGGGGGCTTATTCCTTCACCCACTTTCTTCCCTGGTCCTTCTCGCATGAACAGAAAGCAACAATACCCGAAGTCCAAAGGTGCAAACAATTTGATGTTTATTGGGGTGAACTTCCAGTTTCCTTCCTTAGTGTCCCCCTTCCCAGCTCTGACACCACAAAGCCTTACACCTGTGTCCTTGCTCCCATTCCTGCCATTAGCAAAACACGATTCCAATTTCCCCACCCCCATTCCCTGTTCCCATTTCCCCCTTTAGCAAAACACGATTCCAATTTCCCCACCCCCATTCCCTGTTCCCATTTCCCCCTTTAGCCAAACATGATTCCAATTTCCCAACCCCCATTCCCTGTTCCCATTTCCCACCCAGACACCCACCCACTTCCTGATTGGCTGCAGACTATATAGTAACATGATTATGTACCCAATTATATCCCACCACCTTAATTAGTTTACACCCAGCAAAATTAATTATACAGCAGACAGGAACAATCACAGAACCAGACAGAGATTATACAGACAAACAATAGCAAAGTGGGAACCATAAAGACAAAACAATACAGAAGTGAGGATTTCACATCCCAGCTATTGATAAGTGAGTTCTTGCCAGACAGCATGCTATCAAACTAAGTTTCCTTTTACATTTTCTAGGCACTTCCCTTTCTCTGGGGGTGATAGGCACTATCAGGACAGGATTGTAGTCCTAACAGCCCAATAGCACCTTCTTTCAGTGTGACTAGTTTGGAATGTGAGGATGTGACCGGTCGCTTCCCAGCTTATGGCTGCCTCTGTTGCTTAGCCAAAGGCCTTAGCCTAAGAACAGGGCCTCAGACTGTCACAGTAAGAGAAGGACCTAACACTGGAAGACAGTGATTTTGATTCTCTCTTTTATACCTCTAACTAGCCAAGTAATAAGAATACACCTAAATTCTTAGAATATAGGCCTTTACAGACAGGCCTGAATATCTATATCCTAACAGAAACAGTTAAAATGCTTAGAAAAGTAGAAAAACATTAGGGAAAAAACAGAAATTAGTCCATCTACCCCCAAGTCTGTGTCACCTTCCAGTGCCTCTTACTTTTATCAGCCATCTCCATCTCCCCCAGTAGTGAATGAAGGATTTTGCAATGGGCATGTGGGGGACCACAATACATATAAGTAACATTGGACAAATAAAAGTTATGCAGATTAGCTACATCTTTGTATAAGGCTTTACTTTCCTGTATGGGCTACTAGCACCATGGATCACAGAGCACAGGGGAAACTGGCTTCCATGCGATCCCTAGCCCCTCACACAGGGGAGTGGGGCATGACGG
Source organism: Chelonia mydas (assembly GCF_015237465.2). Lineage (NCBI taxonomy): Eukaryota > Metazoa > Chordata > Testudines > Cheloniidae > Chelonia > Chelonia mydas. The sequence continues at coordinate 109,058,575 of NC_057851.1, read as the reverse complement.
GTAGGGAAGAGGTGAAGCCTTGGTTCTCCCCCAGTAACATGCAAGGCAGCTGGCATGGAGGAGAAAGTAACCTGCGGCTGGCACAGATTACTTCCTTTCTGGAGTAAGGGGGGAACCAGAGTGTGAAATGAGTGACTCTCAGAGTCACAGCTTGTACTCTGCGCTGCTCCTGAGGAGGAGCAGCTACACGCTGCCCTTGACTCAGGATAGATGGCCATGTTACTTTTAATGCTAATTTTCATGAATCCTCATGGAAGGGAGGCCCATTAAGGTTCATTGTATTCCCAAAGCACAGCTTTGCCAGCTGCTGCTGAAATTTGAGTGGTGAACACACTGAAGTACTGCCACAACTTCTTTTCTATGCCAAAAGATATAAGTTACTGTCACATCTGTACGGTGCTATTCAAAGGCAACTGCCAAACCTAGCTTTCCTGAATTCTTACTCATGTTGACTCACAAGGCAATGGACCAAGGAATCCACAAAGGCAGCAACTAACCCCAAGTAACAACCTGGTTCCAGCATCCATGAAAAATATCACTGAAAAGAGGACATGTTTAATGACTCGAGAGAGAGAGCCGTACTACATCCATTTACTCTGGTTAGGCAACTTTGATAAGCAGCCAAGTAAATGGGGGGTTATTTAAATGTCTAAAGTCCTTAATACCATTCTCAGGCGCTTCAAAAACCACCCTACTCCAAATGTAAAAATAAACCCTACTGAAGGAACTTAGGTGCTGTAGATTACCAGATGGAAAAACTCTGTCAAGTGAGGCAAATATCCTTGCTGTGCCAGTCCCAATTGAACAGTTGAATAAATGAGCTGGGAACACCACACAGGTCAAAGTAAATGAGGCCTTAACCTGCCAAAAATTTGTGGCCTAAATACAAACAAACATTAAGATCCAGAGAGGACCAATTGCGAATCACATAACCTAGGATTATGGAAAAAATCCAGCTGCCTCCATCTTTATGCAAAAGGCTGATATGAGGCATTGTCCTGGACCTAAACTTTGCTAACTTCCATAGACAAAGCAAAGGCACTCCTGGAATTTTATCCAAACTGAATGGACTTGCATAATGATCCTAAAATTAGCAAGTTGTAGGGAGAAAACATTTCTCAGCTGCTGTTGCCACTACCTTCAGGCTCTGTAGCCCTATTCCATTGAGGATGGAGAATTATGTCCAAACCACAAATTTTAAACCAAGAACTAAATGAGCCCAAAAGGTACTAATTAATTACTTTTAAGACAACCTCTCCCAGTAATCATCTAACCACTCACTGCCACAATAGAAACATCATTTTCTGATGGATTTAGCTAGCCAATATAAAACTGCTTCACGGACGGAGCAGGGAAACAAGTTCAAACATAGCGTAACATATAGCTGAGGTCAGTCATGCTGGACAATTGCAGCCCCTGTGCTTGGGCCTGGAAAAACAGACACCAAATACCTACGCTAGTAGCCAATGAAAGGGATTGTAGAGTAGTGCCAGCACTTTGGTGAGTTGATAGCCTATGCAGGTAGATATGCTCTATTCAGCTTGCCCTATTTACAAATGGGCTGCAATGTAATGCAGCAGTTGCTGTGACTGTTAGTGATGTCAACAGTTGAGGCTGGAGAGGGAAGCAGTGTTGGCAGACACACAAGGTGGTGACCTTCCCAACACCCGAGGCTATGATCAGCTGATGGCTTTTCAGTGACCAAGAGGGAATAAAATGGGTGTTTACAGTTCCTAGGAACAGGACCACATCACCATTGGCTCTCTTACTTTCAGCCCCTGCACAAAGGCCAAGAAGGGAATGGACCAGGAGACTCAGCTAACCTCTCCCTCAGACACCAGTCTCTGCTGAGAGATGGTTGTGGAGCATTGGCATCCCAAATCAAAGGGCACCTGATACTGGTTTCCTAATGCAATTTTGATGGAATAGTATATCAATGCAAACCACGTAACACTGGCTCAGCCTTGTGTGGACCGCCCCACAGGTGTGAAGTTCCCCTTATAAGGGAACTACTGGGAGGAGTTGTTTTTTTCTTTCTGCTGCCAATGCTTCCGGGGCCAGATGCTTGGTGTGGGGTGGGATTGTTGTTGCTATTAGAACACTATTGGATCAACAGCATTAGCAAAAAGTTAAGCACAAGACATATAGGCTGTGTTTCATCTGCTCCCGAGGTGACCAGGGACGGCAGCAGTCTTGCAAGGGCGGTGTTACTCCTTCCAGCTGCCGGAATGGCAAGTGCTCTGGCTGTGCATGCTGTTCTCCTTTTATTTCTGTTTTGTTACTCAAGTGCCTCTTCGAAACAGCCTGCATCGGAGCCAGTTGCAATCCCGGGAGGATGGTCAATCTCTTACTTCTAGCCAGCCGTGCAGTGCCCTCTGGTGCCCATGCACAGCAGGAGACTGCACAGCATTGGAACAAACTAACAGGAAGAAAACTAAAAGGATCATGTTTGGCAATTTACTTCTACACTACTGATGTTTACGTGCTACATGATAAATAGTAGCTAAATAGTTGTGTCGGGCTAAATAGTTTGTGATGAGGAGCTTTGCTTAAGCGGGAATTACAAATCAACTGTCAGGGTCAAATCCAAGCCATGATTCTGCCTTACTTCCCCTCCTGATTGAAAAAAAAAAATGCTGGCCAGTGAAGACGCCCTGAAACCATGATCTACCCTGGATGTTTTGTTCATTATTGGATCCAAGAGATATAAGTGACCATTAATCTTAACACATTGAGTGCTCCTCAGGGAAGGGACCGTAGACACAATGCAGTGTATATCTTGGATTAGACCCCATGCTTTCATTTGTTGTATGAAGCTACTAATACACTTTGGGGGCTATGCGCATGATAGAGAATAGAATACCACGGGGACAGATGCATGCTAATTGCATACCCATTGTGAAGTCCATGTACTATCTAGTAATTAAGCATGATCCATAGTTTGGACTGGAAATAATGTAGCTGAAGGGCCAGGCGGCAGTAAAATGCTTGAATAGCATCCCCGAATAACAGTGCTATTCAGCCTTGTTGCTACTATATGTAGAACTGACTTTTTAATGAGGTACATCTTACTTAATCTGATAGAAATCAAATTTCTGATTCCAAAATGGTTTACACTTTGCTTCAGATTAACCAGATTGCATTTGATAGAGGAACCAGAGGATTTGTTTGAACCAGCCTGAAGCATTGTCCTCAGAACCAAACTTTTCTGAAATGTCTCCCTTCCCCATTTCTCCCGATTCTTCTCCCCCTTGCTAAATACAACCTGCTTTCTAGTATCCTGGGTCAGCACCTGTCAACTCTGCTTTTGTCTTGCTTCCTGTTCCCCTCTTGTCACAGCTCACTCTGCAACATGCCCATGCCCTTTGCTGACATTCAAGCTCCATGACAGCCTGAGGCTGTATTTCCCCAAATCAAAACAATTCAGCATAAATCCAACTGATCAGACAACCCTCTCCCCAGACCTGGAGGCACCTACCTGCTCCCTGCAAATATCACTGTCTAGTGAGCTGCTTCTTTGCCTTTTATCTAAGGCTCAGGTGGCCTGCAGACTGTCACTTGAGTCCCAGCCTCAGACCCAGTGCCTGGAAGGCAGCTGATTAGCCACAGGTGGGTCTAAGTCAGGGGTGGGCAAACTACGGCCCGTGGGCCGGATCCGGTCCATCAGAGCTTTGGATCTGGCCCGTGGGATTGCCACCCCCGTGGCCCCGCACCGCTCCCAGAAGCAGCCGGCACCACATCCCTGCAGCGCCTGGGCAGGGTGAGCAGAGGGCTCCATGCGCTGCCCTCCCCTGCAAGCACCAACCCCCACAGGTCCCATTGGCCGGGAATGGGGAACCATGGCCAATAGGAGCTTTCGGGGAGGTACTCACAGGCGACCGCAGAGTGCGGAGCCCTCTGCCCAACCCCCCAGGGGCCGCAGGGACATAGTGCCAGCCGCTTCTGGGAGTGGTGTGGGGCCAGAGCAGGCATGGAGCCTGTCTTGGCCCTGCTGCATGCCGCTGCCGCCCCAGACGCTGCACCTCGAACTCCTCCCTGCCACACCCCAACCCCCTGCCCTGAGCCCCCTCGTACACCCTACACCCCACACTCCCTCCCACACCCCAACTCCCTGCCCCAGCCCTACATTCATGGCCCTGCATGCAATTTCCCCACCCAGATGTGGCCCTTGGACCAAAAAGTTTGCCCACCCCTGGTCTAAGTCCTCTTCTGTTAAAGGGCCAGCCCATCTTGTGACAAAGTGATTCAGGCATGCATAGCATTGGCAACGGTTGTGGGGATTCTGCGTTATCTGTCACAGTTGTCTTTGCATTTCAGGATCTTTGTAAGCTGGGGCTGGGGTTCCTTTCTCTCCTGTCTAGTTTGTATGGAGCCTTGAATATGTTATCCCTGCCTTCGTGCTGTAATGGTTGTGTGAATACCAATAAAAGTAACCAGACCCATCACTTGGGAGACAGCTAATTAGTCGCAGATGGGGGCTAAGCTCAACTCCCTTAAAGGGCCACCCAACGCTGGAAAAAAGTCTGCCCACGCAGAACCTAAAAAAAGTGGCTTCGTTTTAAAATGCACTGAACACCCACAACACCTAGCGAAATTGATGCGGCACCAGTGAAAACTGGCTGCTTTGGGGTTTTTAAAAAAATATGTCTGACTCTAGGCACCCAAGTTTGAAAATTTTGCCTGTAGCACCACAATATAACCTACAAAAGGAAAAATTCAGCAGTGAGAACACTGAATGCCGCTTCTTTCAACTGAAGTCAATCAATCAGGCTCTCCATTCCATTCCCTTTCATGATATTATAGCTCAAAAAAAGGAGACATGTAAGACTGAGGAAATTTATTTACTTTTTGTCTATGAACAGTATGACATATAATTACAGACAAGGTTTGATACACAGGAAAACCCCTTTGTCAACTTTTTTTTTTTTTTTGGCTAAATGAAAGAGCACAATAATCTTTACACGTTCATATTGTTGTTTTCTTTACAATACACAGCTTTCTCGGGTTGAAGCAAACTGTAAGGACACATTGGGTACTGGTATATTACAGCTACTTACATCATTTAAGAACAGCAAATGGAGAAAAATAAGTTATTTAAATACTGATTTCATATACAGAAAGTGCAACATTGTTAGTTGTTACATAACTTGCTTGACAGTTTTGTTTCCCCAGAAGGTGTCAATTAAGGATGACCGTATCTTGGACCAAAAGTATTATTTATTCTAAAAATAATACAGTACAACTGTACAGCCATGACTTGGTGAATTGACCTCTATTGCTGCTCTTAGGGAGAATGACCTGGCTGAATAATATAATACTTAATGCCTTTGATCACATTCCCATGCTCCCAGTTTGCATCCAAACCCAGTCTCATACAAGAGCACAGGGCCAGGGACACTGAGTATATCCTAGCTACTCAGATGGTAATACATGGGCATTAAGAGGAATTTACAATTGTGATGTTGATTGCTAATATTTTGGGAATGCTTCTTCCCTTTCCAAATAGCTTTTCAAGTTAGAATTGCACACAGTGGACACAGAGCAGTACTTGTCTGAGCAGAGCGGATTAGCATTTCATCAGCAGGCTTCTTTTGTGCTTCCCAATAGCCAACGAGCTAACTTTTGCTTAGAATGTTGCACTTCAAAAGGAAATTGTAAGGAACAGGGTATTGTTGTTACACCAGGCAATCCCCCACCTGTCCACTGAACTGCACTGAAACCAGCAGGAGAAGCTCACCCACTGAGCAGTGTAAGGCTTTTCTAAAATCAAAAATATATGCTAAAAATATAACACAAAAGACGACTGAACGGCAGAATTTAAAAACCAGATCAAAGAGCAATATTAACAACAAAAATCTCAAGGAATTCAAGTCAGAACGGCCTCCTCATGGCAAAGTTCTGATAGGTGTCATTTGATTTCTCCATGCAATGAAATCATTCAAAAGTCATAGGAATTACAATGAGTGTTTGGGACATGGAGAGCTTCAGAAATCCAGATTGTTTCCTTCTCTGCTGGGACTCTCCTGTTATTAATCAGGTTGGGGAAAAAAATGAAGGTGAGGGATTTTTTAAATCATATGACTTCCTTTTCCCGTGATGAGCAGAAGTTGTTTTCCTTTTGTATCAGATGATGCTTCATACTCAAACTGTGCATAGTAAGCAGTTCTTTACCCCTCTTAACTGCTAATTGGTATTCTGCAGTCTGCTTACTTTTAATCACTGGTGACCCTAGCTATCAGTGGATGTCTCAGCACTCCTTCCAGCTAGTGCTTTCTATAGACTTCCCTTTAAGCCTTAGAGAGGGATGACAGACAAATCATTGCTATAACAACCAAAGCCCATACTATAAGCATGTTGTTCTTTTGTAAGAGTCTATCCACCTGTGCAAAACATTCAGTTATGTCACACATTCCCTGATGCTGTCACACTAGAGCTTACTAGCTCTCCAGAGAAAAGCACTAATAACTTTTAGACAAAATGCAGAGGAGCTCTGGATCCAGAACAATTTCAGATGAGATGAGGAAGTGAATTAGTTATGCTGTACACATTGGTGTCTTTAATTCTGATGGCAGAATTTAGGGCAGAGTTGATAAAAATAACAGAGGCTGGTGGCAACTGAAAATAGGTAAATAAAACTGATGCCTAACGTTACACTCAGAGCCAGATTATCGCCTTAGGTGAAATTTACTGCGTACCTGATTTAGGGTAGGCAATAATAATAGAGCACTTTTAACACTTCATTCATCAATCTGAATGCACTTTATCAGGAAGAGTAAGCACCATTATCCTCATTTTATGAGTGAATAATTGAGCCTCAGAGAGGGGAAGGGACTTGCCCAAATTCACCTAGGAAGCTCGTGACAGAGCTGGTAATAGAAACAGATTTCTAGGCCTGTGCTCAGATCACTAGACTACATCTTTTAATTAGCCTGCCAAAGGAAAGCCTACTCTGTCTACGATGAAGAGTTTCCACTACTGTAAGTTAAAGAAAAGTACATAGGATATAGACACCAAAGAAGAATCTAGTTAATACTATTCATGGTGATCTGTATTTGGTATATAAAATGAGTGCCCATGTATAAAAATAAAATCTGTTAGTATCCACAGCTGTGAATGGGAGATTTTACAGTGGGTTAGACAGAAAACAGGATCATTATTTTATGGACAAAAAATGGTTTGTCCAGCATTCCAGAACGACACTTTCTTCTGAAGAGAAGAAATTTCAAACACTTGATACTGGAGGACATCAAGTTTGTAAAATTACAGCATAATTCATAAGACTCTGAGATTCCCCCCCAGGCAGCGAAATTACTGCACTGATACTTTCTATGGGACACAAAATGCACCGAAGAAGCAAACTATTTCCCCAGGGCAATCTTTCATTTGAAGAAACTAATGTTTTGAATTGATATGGTCAGGATACCAAGTCAAAGCTGCAGTATAATGATTGACAGTATAACCCAGTACATAAAAATGTGATTAAAATGAAAAGCAGTTACATATATACAAGGCAAGATAACTTTGAACTTTTTAATAACAGCAGCAAATGCAGACCATGGTGAACAGTTCGCCTGACAATGGAAACGCTGCATTTGCAAAAGCGCCTCTACAAACAGAAGATGTTACAGGACAATTTATAGAAGTTACTTTAACTGAAAATCACCCTAAGTGCCATGGAACGACGACAGGATGAAGCAAGGTTGGATACAGATAAGTGAACACTAGATAACTGCTGACAAGCTGATTTTAAGGCAAATAAAAAAAGCTGGTTGCTAGAAAGCAGTTACAAAAATGACTTCAGTTCTATACACAAAAGGAGTTTTGGACTCTGTTAGGTTAGTTGTACTGGAACAACAGAAATAGTCAATATTGTAAACTAATTCCAGTCCATTATTCTGGCCTAGCTAAAGGCTCTATGGTCTACAGCAACTATACCAAGCAACAGAGAGGACGACAAAAAAGGGTATGTATTCAGCACTCGATTGCTAAAACAAACAAAACAAGCAAACAAAAAACCCAAGAAGATTTGCTAAACAGCTTTTGCCGGTGAGTTGCACCTTGGCTGGTATGTGGCTTTCAGGGCTGACTCTAGGTAACTGGGACCCAGTATTACAGAGGGCCTTCTGTTCATAGAGACCTTGCAACAGAAACAGGGCTGACAGCGGGTGTAGCTGTCACAATCTTGTGGAAAGTGTGCAAGGGCCCCTTTAGCTTAATGGTCACATGGGGTGCTGTCTAACCACTGGCTAACCCCATGCACTTTCAGAACTAAAAACTAAAAATTGTTGTTGAGGACTAAGGAAGTACCACGTCTCTGTTACCTGGTGGTTGCTTCTTTTCTCCTTTAGTTGCTAACCACAGAAAAAAGGAAGATCCTCTGAGGCGTTTATTTGCCTATCCCTGGGATCCACTTGCTTGATCCCGTTTGCCGTGTGGAGAAATTAGGGCAACACTGGTGCAGTAAGAAGCAGCGGGGTCTCGGGCAGTGCCACGTTCCAGAGCATGTTAAATCGCCTCTGGATCGAGGGGTTTGACGAGTCTTGCTGCTGCCAAGAGCTTGCTTATGTGCTTCTCCTCTGTGATGCCAGCTTCTCGAAGGCAAGTTTGTGACAGAGAAGGCACTTTGCTCAGCGTGTTGAATCCTGCTTCCGTGAGCGAGCTAGAATACATAGGCAGGCCAATGGAAACCAGCCAGGCAGTTATCGACGTGATCTGTCCAGGGGATACAGGTTTTCGGCAGATTTCAGTGAGCCCTCCACTCGGAATCTGGATAGAGAAAGAGAAAGCAAAATGTAACCTTTTGACTGCTCAGTTTCCTTTCAGTCTTCCTCTGCACCTCCCAGGCAGTAAGAATTTGATAGTTTTAGAAAAGGGATGTTTCAAACCTTGATAGCTATTTCTCCTGTGTGTGTTAGGCAATGAGGAAGTCATTTGCTCAGCACCCATTCTACTCTTTTTAACTGGTTCCCAATATGCTGTTAGTTGGTCATAGAACTATAGGGCTGGAAGAGACCTCGAGAAGTTATCGAGTCTGTCCCCTCAATCTGAAGCAGGACCAAGTGTATCTAGACCATTTCTGACACATTTGTTTAATCTGTTCTTAAGAACCTCCAGTGACAGGGATTCCAGAACCTCCCTTGGAAGCCTGTTCCAGAGCTTAACTACGCCTATCGTTAAAAAGGTTTTCCTTTCTAACTAAATCTGCCTTGCTGCAGATTAAACCCCTTACTTCTTGTCCTGCCTTCAGCAGGTATGGGGAACATGGATCCCCTTCCTTTTTATAACAGCCCTTAACATATTTGAAGACTTATCAGATCCCCCCACTCAGTCTTCTTTTCTCAACACTAACCATGCCCCGTTTCTTTTTAAACCTCTCCTCTTACGTCAGGTTTCCTAAACCTTTAATTATGTTTGCTGCTCTCCTCAGAGATGCCAAGGACTGAATGGGCAGGGCGACTCAAATCTGCTCAATACTGGAAGTGGTTCCCCTCCAGCACAGAGGAGTGAAGGATGAGGGGGTGGCATGCTCTGCTGCTACCTGTGCTGTATCTCTGCGAACAGAGGCAGGATTTCAGTCTCCCTGGCTATGAATCCCGTACCCTTCACCATCATTCAATTAACTATGCATTTCTAAGCAAAGAACGTGGTACACAGAGACACTCACTGCCATGCGGTGCTGCTTCCTCAACTGCTTCACCCGGATTTGGTCCATGTTCGTAGCAACATCCTTTTCAGGCTGCTCTAGGTCTTCAGAGTATCTCTGCACCAAAGCTTCAGGAATCCCACAGCGACCATGCTGCAAATTGCCATCCAGCCATGCAGGAGGAAGGAAAAGGGAAAGAAAGAAAACCAGAAGCAATACAAGTCAATAAAAGGTTTCTATACAAACATCAAACACAAAAATGATAAGGGGAGCTTTAGATTTATCTGAGAGTCACAAAGAATGGAGTTTCATTTAGCGTTAACATTATCTACAGTGGGGCGTTTGGGACACTGGTCCATAAAGCCTTTACCATTACGCATCCTCAAAGGGTGAAATTCTGGCTCTACTGAAGTTAAGAGCAAAAATCCCATGGACTTCAAACAGGGCCAGCTTTTTATCCAAAGTCTCTCTCTGCCATCAAATGGTTCCACCAGTGAAATCTGCCTCTGACAAGTTGTAGGGCAGCACACATTTTGCCATTCAGAAATTTTACAAGATATTTTGCTATTCTTTGGCTTAGTCAGAAAATGACTTTGTCATCAGGGCTGGAGAAAATTGATCTGATCACTGTGGATTTCCTGGTTCTTGACTTGTACAATTTGGGAGATGTCTGACAGATTTAGGGGTCCTCTGGAGATAATGATCAGAGTTAGTGTTCCATTAGGAACATAGGAATTGTGAGACCAGTGGTTCATCTAGTCCAGTATCCTGCTTCCAACAGTGAGTCAAATAGGCAATTCTGGGGTACCCTATGCCAAGGAACATTTCTTCCTAACCTCCATTAGAAGTTGGCTTTTGCCCTTATGAAGAATGTATTTTATACCCTCACAAAACCCTTGGTGGTTTTTTGACCTCTTTACAATTGGATTTCTATTCTTCACATAAACAGATTCATATGCACTTCCCTCCAGTGTGCGAACTGATATTCCAGTCAATAAGAGATCCCACATCATGCCTAGCCACTACTCCAGAGAAGTAGTAACGTCATATGGGCTTTAAGATTTATCACTGAATCATTTAAACAATAAATTGGTTAGTCTCTAAGGTGCCACAAGTACTCCTTTTCTTTTTGCGAATACAGACTAACACAGCTGTTACTCTGAAACCAATAATATTTTTGTAAATTACCTTTAATATCCAGTGCAAATTAGGGCAGCTCTGAGAATAGCGGGTGGAAGGAGAGATGGAGAGAAGGCATCTATGTCCCTCCCCCAGAGTGCATTGGGTACAAGGTCAGGCATACCTGAGGATATGGTCCTGTGTGTGGAATTTAGTTTACACTAAGCTAGATGTGGCTGTTCAATATTAATATTATTTGCATTAAGGTATCACCTTGGAGCTGCAATCCCGGACCAGGACCCCATTGTATTAGGTGTGATACAAACATAACAAAAAGATAGTCCCAACCCCAATGAGTTTAGTCCTCGAGATGTTATCCGTATCTCTGGTAGGACTCACATGTCTCATCAACTCTCTTCCCTTCCTGACACACAGTAAGGCAGAGTGCAAACATGGCCTGTGTAGGACAAACTGCTCCATTTTCAGCCCCGCACTAGGCAAGAGTGGAGTGAGATACACATCTTCCCTCCCAGCAGCCAGGAACATATGGAAGGAATGGGAGATGAAACTGTCTTTTCATCATACCCTTTCATTGCATCAATTCATGCAGCTGCTGCACTACAATGACAAAGTGCTGTCACATATCAACAGAGCATCAAAGCACCATTGCAAGATTGGGGTCTTCTCCCTGCAACTGCTGCAGTTCGACGCACTTAGAGTGGCACATCAATTGCCTTACATCATTAACATGCAAAGCATTTAATCGGATTGACTTTCACCATTTATTCTCTTTTTATCCTTTTTGCACTTCATCCAGCATGGACAATGAACCTCAACTGATCAGTTTCCCCTTCCACTTTCCCCCCTCCAAATCAGCACTCATTTGAAGTGTGTGTATATCCATGTATTTCTCCCAAACTCTTTTGTTCCCTTCGAGGGTACTTGTAAGGTTTTTGGACAGAAAAAAGTGGACATCAAAGCAAGCTGACTAATGTCTAATGCCTGTTGCTGGTTATGCAATTAATGGTAAGTCTGCAACACTCTGTGATTAAGCTGGCTCCACCCCCTCCTCAAAGTGAAATGTGGTCCTGATTTTCAAAGGAGCTCAGTTCCCATTTAGGCACCTATTTACAGGTCAGATTTTCCCAAAGTGCTCAGCACCCAGCAGCTCCCACTGTGACTTTTATGGCTCCATTTTCAATAGCTCAGCACATTGGGTGCTGAGCCCCTCTAGAAATTCCAGCGAGGGTCTCTGAACCAACCTTAGTTCTGAGAAGCATCACTGGTGTTAGAAAGGACAGACTGAATTAATGGGCAGAACTGTGCTGTCTTTCAAAGGGATGGGTATGGAGTAATCAGGGTCAGCCTGGATCCCAAACTCATGCTCAGATTCCACCTTCCAGGAGTTGCCTCCTCGTTCAGCCCTCTTGCTGAAGAGTAGGGAGGTATGTAGTTCTGTCCTCTCTCAAACCCGCGAGTTGGAGGAGACAAGCCCATGCTGGAGCAGCAGAGCTTGCAGGAAATGTAGAGTTCAAAGGAGCAAGGCCCCAAACAGCTATTTACTTTAATGGTATTGAAAGACTGCCTTTGGGTGTGAGGCCTGATATCAACAGAACAGACTGAGAGACTAACAACAGGGTGCCTGAAAGATATTTCCAGCTTTTCCAATGGTTTATAGAGGACGAACTAGCTCACTTGCTGACAAATAATGCACCAGATGCAATGAAAAGCGAGCGGTTATAAAGACCAGAGTTAAAATGTTGAGACAATAGCCTCTTCTCACCTTGTCTGAATATGGTTCCTCTGTGAGATCAATCTCTTCAGTCTGCAACTTGTTTTCTATCAACATTTCCAGATTCAGTCCTCTAGTACAAGAGACTTTCCTGGCTAAAGCAGGGCCTAGCTTTACCACATGTTGCTGAATGCTAGCAGTCTCAGAAAGCTCAGCTAGCCAAGGGGGCAGTGTGGTTGGTGGGGTACTGGGCTGCTCAGAAGAGGGCCTACAGGCAGGTACTTCCCGGCAATCAATGGGGCTGGATGGACTGGCCCTTTTTACTGGCAAACATGGTGCATCTGGACTTGAAAGGGCTCCACTTAGGGTCAGAGGGGGATGATATAGTCCATTAGAAAGGCGTTCTCGGCTTTTTTTGGCAGGGACCGGTGGTGGCTGGGAAGGATTTTTTGACTGAATTCTTGCCTCGCTCATGCCCTTTTGCTCAGCTTTCAGACCTTCCTTGAGGACTGGAGAGTTATCAGCCCTTTCAAGGTCATGACTGCTTTTATGATGATGTTCCAGAGATGTCCTTGTTATGTTGTGGGTAACTAAAGTAGGCTGAGCCTCCCAGCATTTAAGCTGGTACTGAGTAGGAGTCCCACATGAAGTCTCTGTTACTGAGCAGTCCAATTTCCTAGCTTTTCCCTTCTGAGAATCAGCAGTTCCTTTACTTTGCTTAGGCAGATTGTCTTCTGCCCTCATGCCAGCCCCAGGAGCCTTAGGCTTCAGGACAGAGCCAGTTGTCTTTTTTGATACATCCAGTGCATCTTGAGGGAAAGAATCTACTTTCTTGCTAATGTTCGGTAGGTCAGTGCTGGATTCTCCTTGGAGGTCATCCAGTGAATGAGATCTTGGCCACTTGGCCATATTCTGGGTGCCATCCAGAGTCTCGCAGCTCCGGCAGACAGCTGCTGGTAAACTTCTGCGGTTCTTCTTCAAACCTGTGATGCTTGAAGGCTTGATGCAGCTCTTGGGAGCATGATGCATGCAGCTCAACCGGATTTCCTTCTTTCCTTGCTGGAGAGCTTCTGCCGATTTAGTCAAAGGCAGAGTTGGATAACTTGGCAGTTGGTTTCTGTTAAAGCAGTGCTCGCTGGCTGACTTTGTGGGCAGCAGACAGGTCCTCCGAGTCTTGCCTAAGAAAAAAAAAACATTACAAATCATTGTAGGAGAAATGTACAAAAGAAGCACCACCAGGAACTTGCATCACCACTAAATGCCTTTGAAACACAAGGATTCTTCATTGGTAAATGAGGACATGTCTAGGTCTTGTCCCTTTTTTCTGATGTCTCTGCCTATGCTGCACTTCAATACAGTTCCACCCAGACTTGTTTGAGAGCTTCTAGTTTGATTAATGAGAGCTGCTTAATATCCCAAAGTAGCAAAATAAATTTAAGATAAATTCTAGTCTTTACCTAAATTTGCAAAGATGTCATGGTCCAGCTGGCTTAATACAACTTTTCTTGGTGTAGCTATAGCCTATACATTATGGTAGCAGATTTGACCCCTACAGAGAAATAACTTATAAAATCAGACAGTGTTTGTAGCTACATTAGGTCAATAATTATTTGGTTTCTAATTATGCTTGAGAACTCACTCTTGAAGAATGGATTTGTATCCCTTAATGTTGTATTTCTTTTGAGATAATGTTTATTACCTAGAATTATGACAGACCTGCCACACAGTTATTTCATGGTTTAAATGCACAGTGAGCTGTTTACAAAGGGAAACCATCAGGCAGCTTGAATTGTTTTGGGACTGCTATTGCACTAGCCTCTTTCCAGGGCTGTGTTTAGCAGTTGAAGAATTTTATTGGAGAAATGTGTCTTATATTATGAAAGGGAGAAGTGTTTCAAATGGACTAACCTTAGCATTAGTCTTAAATTGGAATGTCCTACTCGAGTGGAAAGACCAGGTGGTATACTAGTATTTTATGTTCACTGTTTGAGACAAAAATAATTTTATAAGAGCATGTTTTGCATTTTCCATAACAGGCATGGCTCCTGGAGTGGTTGATGGAGATGACAAGAAGCGCTGAAGATCTTACTAAGATGCAGCCTCATTTTTTCTAAAAGTTGTTTTTTAAAAAGAAGGCTAGGAGCACAGTAAAATAAATGTATGGCAGTTATTGAATGATTGTTTGGATCATTTTAGATAGCCTGAACTGGTGATTTTTACTACTTAGAAAAACAGAAAAGTCCACTTACAGAACAGACTCTGTATTTCTAGCGCCCTATAAATATACATTCAATCTTTTGGGTGCTGTACAGACTTTCCAGGGGCTGGATCCAGAAGGCCATTAAAAACCTGCCATTATGAAAGCAAAATGCTCCACATTCAGCTCCACTCCAGAACCCAAAACCTTCCCATAAATTCCGTTTGCAGAAGGTCCCCCATATCTGGGCTTGATAGATGAGGTTGGGTGGTCTTTCAAAAGGTTGAAGACCCTGTCACTGTGAACGCTAACTCTCCTGTTTAAACAAGGCGTCTCAAGTGTCTCACCTGGTTGCCTCTATTGTAATCATCATACAAAGGGGGAGTCAGTCTCTAAGGTAGTCAAGACCCATAGCTATTTAAGGCTTTTTAGAATCAACATCTTGAAATCCAGGGCAAATCAAGTAATAATGGGAAATACTGCTTGGTTAGGAGGCTGCTGCATTCTGCACCTTCCAAATGGGTTTAAGGTGTATCTTTATCTAGAGTTACCCTAGTCCAATTGGAAATGACCAAAGCATGCATAACAGTCACTTTTCCTGTTAAATGTAAAAACTTTGAACTAAATCCTACAGTCCTTACAGCAGAATTGCCAATGGCGACAGTGGGCGTTTTGTCCAAGACAGGGTGTCATGATCAGCCATTGTGTGAGCAAATGGGAAAAAGCACACTAGAAAAGAAAAAATATCAAAGCCACGATGAGCCAGACACCCAACTGGTGTAAACTGGCATAGCAACATTGACTTAGTGGAGCTCTGCAAATTTACACCAGCCAAGCATCTGGCCCTATATCTTCAACTCTCATGGGGTTTTTTTAATCTATGTGCCAGACTAGTACAAAATACATATGTGTTTCTTTTTTTCTCCAGATGGAGCTTGGCAAATCAGCAACTTGGGAGTCTTTTTTACTCTGCCCATTCACTATTTGTTATGGGGCAGCTGCCTTTTATGGGGAGTTAGGGCTGTCTGCTTATAACTGCCTTAGGAAGGCCCCCCATGGGGGGCAACTGACTCCCACAAGTGGCTGATTAGTGAACAAGCACCTGGATCTAATAAAGGTTATCCAAAATGAGTTAGAGGGGAGCTGCAAAAGGAGACACTCCTGTGGTGACAAGCTCCCAGGAGACACCTGAGCAGGGAGCCTAGAGGGTGAGCTCTTTGGGGAACCCACCAGAATGGGAGCCCCATCAGAGGTACTCCAAGAGAGGGGAGCCGCCTAGACAGAGAGCTGCAGTCAGCAGGCATCCCCTAGTCTCAGCCAGACACTGCCCAGAAGCCCAGCCTGGCCAGGATCACCTGCTGTCCCCGGAGAAGAGTTGCAATGGACAGACGTCTCTGGACCCCTGACTCCAGAGAAGGATCTTACTCTGGTAGGGGCAAAAAGCCTAACAGCAGGGGCAGAGACTGGAACTGAGAGAAAACCCCTGGGGAGGAGCCAGAGTGGAAGTGAGCACTGGACTGAGGTCAGGGACAGGTGGACAAAGAATGAGGTGAAAGTTTTGTTCATGGTCTGCATTAGCTTTTCTGTTAATCAGAGACCCTGAGCTGGGATGTGTGTGTGTGAGACTCTTTAGCATCTAACAGTCTCTATGGACTTGTTGCAACCCAGTGTGAAGGGAAAAAAAATCAAATAAGGGCCCTCCTTCAACACCACACCCACTTGTGTGGTGATGCACCAGCTCAGCCTGGAATGAGGTCACTATTAAAAAAAAGCCCACCAAACTATTTAATTGACTAACCCAAATATCAAATAAGGATAGTAGAGACTAGTTTTTCCCATCCTTGCTGTCTTTGGTCAGCTGTCCAGTCTCAGGAATAGCTACCTCATCATGTCCCAAGGATTGCTTGCTGCTTTAAAGTGTTTCTACTCTGAAAAATAATTCTGTGAGAATGACATTGTGGGCTTCCTGGTTTATTGTTCCTCAGTGGCTTCCGTATGAAAACTGCTCAGCTTACAGTTAAAAGTTGGAGTTTTCAAACTGCCAGTCCTGCAGGCTCAGTCTTGGATCTGACTGTCAGGCTGGGTTCTCTCTCTCTCATACTTCACGATCAGGAATATAAATTCCACAGACCAAACTGTACCCTCCAGTTACATTTGTGCAATACCATTCGTTAGTCTTCACTGGGTGCCTGCATTAGCACAGGATACACTGAGGGCTCAATCCTGCAAGGTGCTGAGCACGCGGCCCCCAGTCTGCAAAACACTTATGCAAATCCCTAATGCTAATTCCCCTGGGGCTATTCATGTGCTTCAAATTAATCTAGATTGGATCTAGCAAAGTACTTAAACACTGTGCTTAATTTGAAGCACATGAGTAGATTCACAGGAATTAACATTAAGTTTTTGCATAAGTGCCTCACAGACTGGGGCCAGAGTGCTCAGCACCTCACAGGATTGAGCCCTTGCACAGTGGAGTTGCACTAATGGTGTGTGATTAGCAAAGAACCAAGCCTGACTTTCAGAGTTATCAGGGATGACAGATTAACTTGTTATATTTGTGCAAAAAGCAAATTTGATTTGGAGTCACTGCCTTTATGCCCTTAATGCCTTTTTAGAGTGACTGTTCACACTGAACACCCACTTTCAACTTTACCTAGCTTTCAGTTATTTGCAAGGAGTCTTTTTAGGCCTGGAGGTAGCTTTGTTAAGGGGCATAATGAAAGGCAACTAGACTGGTCTTTGCATCTTGATTAGGCCAAACTCAATTGAAATAATATAAGCCAGAGATTTTATGCAAAGTTTCTGCATATTTTTGTCAGAGCTACACTGCACAACTAACAAGGGCAAAAATCAATCAAATGTTCTTGACTGAAAAGTGCAGGGACTGATCTTGATTTAGTTTTCATAAATGAGAGATGCAAGGTCATTCTCAAATGATGCTTAGCCTTTTGATCAGAATGGTGAAGTCCCCTCAAAGCAGGTAACAACCCAGAGTGACAGCACATACTGGATAGTTCCTTTCTCAGAGACCAGGACATTAATATTTTTAAAGACAGAACTGAATTTTCTAATATCAGTTTTTGCACCTGCACTGACGTTTGAAAGCTGTTTCTCAGTCTAGAGAAAAAAACAATTTCAGCTAAATGGCACCTAGAGTCTAATTACTACCTAAAGGCAGGCTACATTCAGAGATTTTAGAATTTAGTTTCATTCAGATTTAAAGTGCACTACTTTTAGGGGATGGACGATTCCTTTCAATACAACTTGCATTCTGAGCATTCTGGAAGATACTAAGACTTGGCTTCTGAATAATGCAGTGATTGCTTTGGATCTGAATCCTAATACATTTCATGTGCCTGCTTCATGGCAGGACACCATGTCTCCAAAACTCCACACGTGCAAAGAAAGAACTCATTTAATCTAAGAGGGAAATTTGTTTCTTACATTCTCTTGCCTGCTTCTCTCTCAGGCAACTTACAAAACATGGCATCACTTCAGGAAGTTGCAACATTTCAGGAGAAAGGCAGGAAACATCCCTCCAAAACAGGACTTATTTAAATATTACCTCACAAGGGGTATGCCATCGGTTTCTGAAAGTATCTTAAAATATGTATGAGAGATTGTGAGACAGAAAATGTTGTACTCTTTCAGTGCCCGTACCTCCATGGCAGCATGTTAGAATCTAGCCTTTCAGCCAGGGGTGGGGAAAGGAATGTGTTTTTCTGTTTAGTTTTTTATCTGCCTGTACATTTACAGCTCCAACCGTAATTCATTTTACTGTCTAGGCTTGCTGTGAAGTTTACACATCAAAACCCATGCAACTTCTTTTGGTTCTGAAGTATTGTCTAGCCAGTGAATTGTTTTTACTACTAGAGCACAACCAAGTCCCTGCACCCTTGTTCAAAGAAAAATGGTACATGATTATTGCACAAAGTTAGTCCTTGCAGGTGCAGATGTGTTAAAGGGTATTTATTAACTTCACTTTGTTAGCAGTTAGGAAGAATACACTGGGGAGCATGACTGTGCAAAACAAGGCAGTTGAGAATGGAGGAGGAAAAGCAAGAGGCAGAATGGAAAGGAAAACAGAAGAAAAAGAACAAGAGTTTCAAATGTACGTAGCAGCAGATTCTTTAGTCAACGGTAGCCTCGATTCTGGTAGCTGTTCTGCACAGGCAGACTCTAGCACTTCTGCAGAACAATTTGCAGGAGACGGATTCAGTTGCTACCAGGAATAAAACCAGTTCTGGAAGGAGTTTTGTCCATGAAGAAAATAACCCAACCAAAACTATTCGATGAATTAATTAATAAAACGGCACTCAGCTTCAAAATTGTTTTAAGATATATCCCCAAATGGTGCACTTCTCTGAGAAAGGTAGTATCAGAGTCATTACTTGGATGGAAGACAATGGGCTAGATTGTGATCTGTTACAATGGGGTAAATCAGGAGGAACTCCAATAGAGCTATTATATTCCTCCTAATTTACACCAGCTTTTCAGAATCTATCCCAACATTTGCCAGTATTGTCGGATTTTTAAAGCTCAAAGTGAATGTGTAGCCAGGGATTTCTAAATTGACCATTTTTAGGGTCAATATTGTTAATATTAATTCATTCTTATGAGCCTTGTTGTTATTAAGCAGCCTGATACCTTTCAGCATCCTGTTCAGTGCTATCGATTGGCAGCATCATCTCTGCACTGTTGGGCTAAACGTGTTCAGAAAGATTTCAGTATCTGGGAAAACTGCAGTGAGTGATACAGGTAGTCTTTAGATGTTGCCCTTTCTCCAACTGTATGGTAGAGTCTGGAAGCTTTATGTATGTTTCCATTTTAGGAGACTAATCTGAGACTGTAAACTCAGGCTATACGACTACTTTACACAGGCCAATTCCCCTTCTAGATTGTGGTTCAGTATTTCCTGTATGGGACAGCAATGCCCAGGCTCCCTGTGCTACTTCCTGGAATTAGAACATAAATGAGTCTGACTCTATATCTTCTTCCTCAAAAAGAAGTGCTCAGAAAGCTGTATGTACCAGGAAGAATGTCACAGGGCAGATGTGCAATGGTATCTGGGAAAAAAAATTGGGGGGGGGGGGGGGGGGCAGGGGAGGCTACAGCAGCAGATTTTCAACCCTTCTCCAATCTTTACTTTGAGGAAAATCACCCTGCAGAGCCAAGTACTCAAAACGACACAGAACAGGGTGAGTTAAGGATGGCCTGTGTGCCCTAACTCCAGATGTCATTAACTTAACTTTGGCTTTGTTTTCTGTGGTTACATTTCCTTGGGTTTTTACAGTTTTACTGACACAACAAAGATGTGATGGTTGGCACGACAAATAGTCATGGCTTCTTCTCTCATCATTGACAGTGTCAACTGGTATAAATACAGAATTAAACAAAGTGACATGGCTACCTGCCTTGTCATTTCTTCTTGTGTTTACTGAGAGAGGAAGGATGATCCAGTGGTTAGGGTGCTAGCCTGGGATTTAGGAGATCTGGGTTTAAGTCCCTGCTCCACCACATTCTTCCTGTGTGACCAAAGGCAAGCCACTTAATATCGCTGTGGCTCAGATCCCCATTTTACAGATGGGGGAAAACAGTACTTCTCTACTTCATAGAAGTGCTATAAAGATAAATACATTAAAATGCGTGAGGTGCTCAGATGCTTGTCTCATGGAGGCCTGCCATACAAGTACCTAAAATAGACAAACAATTCAGCACCTACAGATATAGTATGTAGCAAACTGCGTTCAAGTTGTAATAGATTCTCTGAAAATTTGGAATTGACGCCAGGAGAATTGATATCTACGCATAACAGGCCTCTGTACTTGTCATTAGAAAAAATAACCATCCCTCATCTGAGAACCTGCTTCCTTCTCAGAATGCATTTCCCCTCGCTGTGAGAAAAGCAGATGATTGTCTGGTTGTTCATTATGTGCTTGTACTAGGCTGCTGGTTATCCTCACTTTAACAGAAAAGAGCCAACTGAAGAATGTATTTTGGAAACAAGAAGCATATAAACAACGATGGTCGGTGGACTTTGCAAAGAAGGTGGGACGCTCTTCAGACCAACCAGCTTTGACAGAATCCTTTCACCACAAGGAGAATGAATCCAGTACAAATCTTACACCCGAAACAGTTTCTCAAAGCAAGCACTGAATGCACTAGTATGTAGAAGTGGTATAAAAATGCAGCAAGCCAAGCTGAACAGCAATACAAAGCATTAGTGATCTCAGTTCTGGAAAGCTTAGATAGAAATATTAGTTTAAACATAAAAGCAAGCATTCTGAAAGCAGGCAGGCAATGACAATTGCTTTGCAAAGATTTTATTAAACTAAAGAAAACGTACAGGCAGCAATTTAACCTTAATGCTAAAGCCTTCATTAGGAGACCTCTTGTGAATATAAGGGAAAGAAAATCAAATATAGGCTATGTAATTTTTATATTTTTTATAAACGTATGTAAAGTAATAAGAATTTTTTTCTCTCTTTAGTACAGTATACAGATTTCAGTCACATTTGAAATACAGTCATCAAAAGCACCAACCTCTGCAAGGGAATTAAACCAGAGAGGTCGAGCTGCTTTGGTCAAGTGACAACAACACTGTAGTGCAGGAGGCTCAAGTTCTGGAGACAATTCTGATCTCTTGCTCTCTGAGGCCTGTGGGGTTTAGTGCATTACGGAGTTGATGCACTTGGGTTCCTAGCATATGGTGATTTGTGTTCCCTAAGTGAGGATCTTCAACTGGCACATTAATAGAGGAGGCACTGACTCAGGAGAAGACCTTCTACCCACCCTCACAGCTGGAAGAAGGAGCTGCAGCCACAGCTACCTAAAAGGGGGAACAGGATCTTTTTCAACTGCATTCTTGGATTCACATTTGCACCGGCCATTGGTGATAAAGCCTGGCAGATGGAGGCAGAACCAGAACTCAGGTGTCTGGAGTGACATCACCAAACTCAATTGATCAAAAGCAATTTAACTGATAACAATTTTACATCTTTTTATTCAGTAAACAACCCTCTTTCATACAGCTGTTTGTCTTCTTCTACACATGGGACTGTAGCCTCTACTGAGATCTCCCTTGCCATTCAGACACCATCTCCCAGAGTCACAAGCCAGGACAACGGGCAGTCTACATAGTAGATGGTTCTTGCTCTCCCATCTTGCCAACATTTGGATTCAATTGGCTTGCTGAGGTTCATGCAAATGCTTTAACATCTCAACAACAGGCCCCTTTGATGGCAGGAGGATGCAACATGCATCTCGAGCAAACACACAAAACCACTGCCCAAAATAGAGAACATTCATTTCCAAAGGTTGTTTTTTCGTTAAGGCTGCGAACAACTCCTCCAAAGCCCCAAAGAGAAGTGAAGAGAGTTCCCCATTGCCAGTACTCCCTTAGCAATAACTATGAATATGAGAACCAGTCTCAAGACTGCAACAGGAGATGGAGCAGGAGGAAGATGGGGGTGGAGGCCTGGTTTTCTCAGAACACAATCTCCAGATCATCTGCTTTTCTTTTGTAATCCTATGTCCTCTGTCAGTGCTAGAAAGCAGCAACACCAACAATAACAAAAAGCAATGGCTCAGGAAAAGAGAGAGAGCAAGGATGAGGGAGTGAGAAAGCCAAGTATGAAGCAGCTCCGCTTTTAGCTGGAGCATGGAAGCAGAAAGGATGCAAAAATCGTCTGCACACACAGGCTGGGCATGTCAGTGATTCTCTTTGCTCTCATTACCATTCTCCAGGTTTTCACTGCTTTCATAGCAGCCAGAATCCCGGGGGGAGCATCTGCTCAGTCCCTGGCCTTCTATGAGAAGTTTCTCCTGAGAGCCCGACTGGTCACTGTTGCCTGGAGGAGGTGAGAGTGCACAATGAAAAAAACGCCATTACACAGGGAATCTGGTGCAGGTTCTTGGCTAACCACTTCCTCTCCTCCCCAAACATTTACTAGTACCCACTGCGTCAGCCCAGACATCTGAGCATTAGGAGGGGATAAGGCTCTGTGGAAAGTAATCACAATGGGGAATAATGCCATTGGAAGACAAGATACGGTACAATACCCTCATTTTAAAGTGTGAGAACAGTGACATGAACAACAGAAAGTGCAGCAGGGACTTGTTTAAATGGGATAGTGTCAAAAGCCTTTGACCAAATTACTGACCTATCCTGAAGAGGGAAGCCAGGGAAAGAATCAGATGGAATTACTAGTAATTCTTCCCCATGACGGGGCAGAGAGCGAGTGGGAAACTAGTGGTAAGAATTCCTTCCTTCCTTCCTTCCTGGCTGGCTCTGTGACTATCCCCAGCACTCCCAGGAAGGGGAATCAAGCTGTGTGCTGGATTCCAGGACTTGGCCCTTAGAGTTTGGTCAAACTGTTTTGTACAGAAACTAAATTCAGGTCTGGAGAAATCAAACCACCAATTGCCTGATGCACAGCTGCCGTTGATGTTGTGTTATGTTATGTTCTTCAACAAAAGCCAGAAACTGCTAGTCTGATGCCTATTCTCAGATCATGAAAAAAAGTAATTATGGAACAGAGCCAGGAGCTGTGCTCACACAGGCTCCAACTGTCTCTTTCCCACTCCACTTTTTGTCCACCCCCATCACATGCAAGAGGAATTCATTCTCTCCAAACCCCTTCCAAATAATGCCTTACATTTTTAAGCCAAAGTGGAAGGTCACTATAAAAACTTTTACTGCAAAAAAAAAAAAAAAAAAAAGAGTGAACATATTAAATCAATCTTGTAAACAATGAGGTAAAAATCGTATTAAGTGATCAAAAATGCCCCAAATAAGAGGGGAAAAAAGCCCAAAGTTTGTAATTTGAATTTATTCCTGGGGAATGACAGAAAAGTTAAGGCTAGTTCTGTGGAGAATGTATAGTGTAGGCTACTTGCAAACAGTACAAGGAGAGGTCAGAGGAGAAGGGAGAAATGGCACTGCTTGTGAAAGCGTAAACCGACAGCACAAATCTCTTAGCAACAGTATTGGACCCACTGGCTGTGTTAGCAACGCTTGATTTCCAGATGAATGAGCCCCATATTGTTCTCTGACTAGAACCCTGACTATTCAAGCTTAGCTGATGTATATTTTCCTCTTAAAAGTTACACACACACTCACAGGACAGCAGATTTTACAGGAAAATAAATAACTGTGGTGGAGTGAAATGCAAATGTAAAACAATCTGCAATTCCCTAGAAGCCTAGTTATTTAACATAGGCACCACAGAAATGCCTAGACTACATAAGACGATATCAGCAGACTCCCTCAACTAGTTTCCTCTCCCAGAAGTGGTCAAAAGAGCCCTCAGCAGGGCACTGGGAAAAAGCCAAAACCCACGTACTATCATATTCCTGTAAAAGCTCCACAGCTGTGAGGAGAACAGCTCTGTGCTCCGGGTCTCGGATATTCAGCTCATCCAAGTCTTCCTCCTCCAGCAGTCTGAAAGTGTCCAGATCTTCATAACCATTGAACAGAAAAGTGGGCATGTGCTCCTGTGTGGGGGAAACAGGAAACTAGTGAGCTGTACAACAAGACAAGAGGTCTACCACCTGAAAACAAAGGAAAGTTCAACCAATCCGTGCCTATCTAGGCAGTTTCTTCTTCAGCTTTATCTTCCTAACGGATTATTACTTATTACTAGGGATCAACTGAAATACAAAAAAACAACAACTAACCCCTCCCCCCCCATATTTACTGTAAATGCAGAGCCTTTGTTACGCAGGGCATAGGAGGCGGCATAACAATACACATCCACAGACTATACCAGTTCCTCTTTCTTTCAGAGGGATACATCGTTTAGAAGCCTTAGTTTGTACTAACAGGTTCTGTTTTGTTATACCAGGTTTCTTGAACTGCTGTAAATTCACAGTGTCAATTACAATACCCTTGATATGCCATGGCATGCACCTATTATGGCCGATTCTTTCTGCAACAATATTCTCAATGGGTAATATTTTCAGAACTGCTTAAGTCCCATTTTCAAAAGTGAATTAGGCACAGCCTGTTAATGATATGTCTACACTGCGATTAAAGAACGGTGGCTGGTCCGTGCCAGCTGATGTGGGCTTGGGCTGTTTGATTGTGGTGCAGACAGTCAGGCTTGGGAAGGAGCCTGGGCTCTAAGACCCTGTGAGGTCGGAGGGTCCCAGAGGTTGGACTGAATGTCTGCACCACAATCAAACAGACCCTTCGGCTGAGCCCCGTGAGCCCGAGTCGGGTGGCACAGACCAGCCACAAGGTTTTAATTGCAGTGGAGAAGTACCCGAAGTGCCTCAGTCATGCTTGAAAATGGGACTTAGGTGATTTTGATCCCCCTGTTTCTTTTTCTTGAACTGCTAACATTCTGAGACCAGAATTTTTAAATTGGGCTTAATTTATTGAGCTAAGAGAAAATATAATGGACACGCTTGTTGCATAAGGAAAGAAGAGGTTACACCGCACTTTTGCATTTTGCAGAGCAATACATCACTGTCATGGTGCTTTCACTGGCTTTCAGCGTGCAGTTGCTTAGCTTCATACATTCACTGAAGTGAAACGGTTGCATAGACATAAGCCTTGGAAGGGATTTACACATGGGCTTTTTTTTTTTTTTTTAAACTGCTTTAAATTCAGGCTTTTAAAAGAATTAAAAGTTCATTTTTTTCAAGAGTGCTTTTGTAACACATACACCTCCTGGGTGTGCTGTTCTGTCCCATCTCGTGGCACCGAGACCACTTACAGAGAGTTAAATGAGTCTGCTCTAAGAGCCAGTTGGCTTTTCGTTCATGCAGTAGAGGCTCATGCAGCTCCAGAGGCCCCAGGTTTGATCTCGCCCGCCAAAGACCGGGGTCTGTCACCGTTACACTTTAAACGAAGCATTCCAATACTAGGAGACATCATTGAAGCTATAAGCATCTGTGTTTGAATTTTATTCCCTCTGTTCTGCAGATCCCTTAACTATGAATTAACAGAACAACCTATTTTGGCAATGTAAGAAGAAAAAAAATAAATAAAACAGAGGGAATTTTTCACTACTGCACCACAAATGCAAACAACCATATAATAAAGAAATTATAGGACTGCAGAGTACATAAATAGTGTCCTAACCATTGGCACAACCACCTTCCTAACCCTTCAGTGCCACACCTGCTGTTGGATTTAGAAGCCAATCTCCTAAAACAGCATGCTATGCAGATGCACAACATGTCACATCTTTTCAGTAACAGAGTAATAGGAAGAATAAACTACAGGCACAGCAGCTTATCCCCAACATGTCTGACCTTGAGCTTCCTGGAACAGGGACAATCAACTCCCTTATTAAAAGAAACAGTAACCTAACGTCCTTTGATATATGCTAGGTTTTTTGTTGTTGTACTCGATCTCACTGCCAATCTGTGGAATGAATTAGGATCCTGGCATGTATGTAACTGACCCCTTCAGCAGTCCATTACACTGGACGTTACTTGTTCTATGCATCAGCTACATCCCCTCTGTAAATTAAGAGCCAATTCTGCTTCCATTACATAAATGGTGAACGTTCCAATGGGTGCAGGATTAGGACCTTACTGTGTAGCCCCTAAAAACTTACTTAACTCAACAGCACGCACCCCACTTCCCATAGGGAAATTATATCAAGAGAGAGAATGAGAACTAACCTTTAAATTGATACGATCAAGGAGATCCTCGACAGACTTGGGCTGAGGTGGTCTTCCTTTCCGTCGTCTCCTTGTGGGCCGCTTTGGCTTCTCTTCCTCCTCATTTAACACGTCCACATAGATAAATTTGAAAGTGCCCACTTTGTTGTTCAACAGGCCCATCCAAGTGCCCATGGGAGGTTTGCTGATTATATCGATGATATCACCTTTCTGAAGGCACAACAAGAAAGAATGGGACAGTTAGGCACATAATTCCTATCAATATTCAGGCAAACTCACTATCCTCACTCTGTTTTTCCACTTACACAGAACCTGAAGACCTCAGGGGAATTTGCAAACATGACCCAATCACATACGCTTGTGAGGTGTGTCTTATCACACCCATTTTACAGATGGGGAAAGAGGCAAACAGAGACTAAGGTCTACATTAAAAAAGCTGCAGTTGCGCTGCTGTAGTGCTTCAGTGTAGACACTAACTATAGCGATGGAAGGGGTTTTTCCATCACCCCGTAGTTAATCCACTTCCTTGAGATGCAGTAGTTAGGTCAACAGAAGAATTTTTCCATCGACCTAGTGTTGTCTACACCAGGGGTTAGGCCAGTATAGCTACCTCTCTCAGATGTGGGGATTATGCCGATGTAAGTTTTCAGTGTAGACCAAGATCATACAGCAAGCTAGTCACAGATCCTGGAATAGATCCCAGGAATCATAGAATCATAGAATATCAGGGTTGGAAGGGACCCCAGAAGGTCATCTAGTCCAACCCCCTGCTCGAAGCAGGACCAATTCCCAGTTAAATCATCCCAGCCAGGGCTTTGTCAAGCCTGACCTTAAAAACCTCTAAGGAAGGAGATTCTACCACCTCCCTAGGTAACGCATTCCAGTGTTTCACCACCCTCTTAGTGAAAAAGTTTTTCCTAATATCCAATCTAAACCTCCCCCATTGCAACTTGAGACCATTACTCCTCGTTCTGTCATCTGCTACCATTGAGAACAGTCTAGAGCCATCCTCTTTGGAACCCCCTTTCAGGTAGCTGAAAGCAGCTATCAAATCCCCCCTCATTCTTCTCTTCTGCAGACTAAACAATCCCAGCTCCCTCAGCCTCTCCTCATAAGTCATGTGCTCTAGACCCCTAATCATTTTTGTTGCCCTTCGCTGGACTCTCTCCAATTTATCCACATCCTTCTTGTAGTGTGGGGCTCAAAATTGGACACAGTACTCCAGATGAGGCCTCACCAGTGTCGAATAGAGGGGAACGATCACGTCCCTTGATCTGCTCGCTATGCCCCTACTTATACATCCCAAAATGCCATTGGCCTTCTTGGCAACAAGGGCACACTGCTGACTCATATCCAGCTTCTCGTCCACTGTCACCCCTAGGTCCTTTTCCGCAGAACTGCTGCCTAGCCATTCGGTCCCTAGTCTGTAGCGGTGCATTGGATTCTTCCATCCTAAGTGTAGGACCCTGCACTTATCCTTATTGAACCTCATCAGATTTCTTTTGGCCCAAACCTCCAATTTGTCTAGGTCCTTCTGTATCCTATCCCTCCCCTCCAGCGTATCTACCACTCCTCCCAGTTTAGTATCATCCGCAAATTTGCTGAGAGTGTAATCCACACCATCCTCCAGATCATTTATGAAGATATTGAACAAAACCGGCCCCAGGACCGACCCCTGGGGCACTCCACTTGACACCGGCTGCCAACTAGACATGGAGCCATTGATCACTACCCGTTGAGCCAGACAATCTAGCCAGCTTTCTACCCACCTTATAGTGCATTCATCCAGCCCATACTTCCTTAACTTGCTGACAAGAATGCTGTGGGAGACCGTGTCAAAAGCTTTGCTAAAGTCAAGAAACAATACATCCACTGCTTTCCCTTCATCCACAGAACCAGTAATCTCATCATAAAAGGCGATTAGATTAGTCAGGCATGACCTTCCCTTGGTGAATCCATGCTGACTGTTCCTGATCACTTTCCTCTCATGTAAGTGCTTCAGGATTGATTCTTTGAGGACCTGCTCCATGATTTTTCCAGGGACTGAGGTGAGGCTGACTGGCCTGTAGTTCCCAGGATCCTCCTTCTTCCCTTTTTTAAAGATTGGCACTACATTAGCCTTTTTCCAGTCATCCGGGACTTCCCCCGTTCGCCACGAGTTTTCAAAGATAATGGCCAAGGGCTCTGCAATCACAGCCGCCAATTCTTTCAGCACTCTCGGATGCAACTCATCCGGCCCCATGGACTTGTGCACGTCCAGCTTTTCTAAATAGTCCCTAACCACCTAAGTGGAGTTCACACTTACACCAGTAGTTCTCAGTTATCTATGGATTGTTGCTCATGCTCTCCACTGTCTTGCTTTTGAACATGGTCAGGCAGCAGAGAGCATCTTCCTTGTGAATGTACTGCAGTGTCTGTGTTTCAGGAACCAGAGTCAAGCCAGTGATATGAAGTTTAAACCACTTTATTGGTTACATGACAAGATGGCTCCTACAGACTCTGAGCACACAGACCCTGAGTGTGACTGCATCATGTGAGTGACCTCTTATAATGGGAGGCCCTCTGGTGATTATTCCTGGCTAATTCTAAAGAGACAGTACCACAAGATACTACTCCTACTCTGTGTCTATCAGCAGTTGCTGTTTCAGCTCTAAAAAAGGAGTACTTGTGGCACCTTAGAGACTAACAAATTTATTTGAGCATAAACTTTCGTGAGCTACAGCTCACTTCATCAGATGCAACCGATGAAGTGAGCTATAGCTCACAAAAGCTTATGCTCAAATAAATTGGTTAGTCTCTAAGGTGCCACTAGTACTCCTTTTCTTTTTGCAAATACAGACTAACACGGCTGCTACTCTGAAACCTGTTTCAGCTCTGTGGCACTGTTTGTAGCTAGTGCAAATTATAATAGACTCAGTTCTAGTGCAGGTGGACTAGCTCTGGCAGTGTAGGTGGCCACCTAGACACAGGGCACCCAGTGTTGGAAGTGTGCAAAAAGTGAACTTTATACTATCTTTGCAGCCCTTTCCCCACAAGGCTTGTCCTTGACAGCAACCAAGAATCTGGCTCAGAATATTTATTTGATCAGGAATTAACAACCCTGGCCTGTTTCAGCTGAGTTCTTCTGCTTGCCTGTTGCTAGAAAAACTCTCTGAAAATTGATTTTTCAAATCCGTGCAGAGTGGAAGTAAATTTACAGCATATATTTTCAGTTCCACAGTAGTTAACTCCCCCACTCCCTTCACACATACCCCTCCACTCCCTTCTCTGCCTGCCCCTTTGGAATTTTAAAGCAGGTTTGCTTGGATTTAGGAAAATACTAAGAACTACTCACCTATATTTTATCACCCAAACAACTCCTAAGAGCACATTGCAATACCAGAAAGAGACAGGTAATGGGAATGCAGGGAGCACAACCTCAGCTAAATAAGGGACTAAGTACTGTGTTAGCCTTCCTCAGACTAAGCTCTTACTGACTTTTCAGTGGGAGTTTTCCCTGAGTAGCATATGTCATTTGATCAAAAAGAAAACTGGTACCTTAAGTTTCAGGGAGTCAGTATCATAAGGGCTGGGTGTAAAATCAGTGTGAACCCTGGCTCGTCCACAAAAAGGTCCCCTATAGGGAGGCTCTTCATCATCACCATCTTCAGACTTGACACTCTCCCGGTTGCTGGCTGAGGAATCTGTCGTGCTCACTGTCTGACCACCTGTGTGGGGGAACCAGAGTAACAGCTTAAAAAAAAAAAAATGCTTGTTAGAAGGGCTCATCAACATCAATTCATTTCTGCCACTGTCAGAGATGAGATGCAAACACGAAAATGCTCGTAAGAACTTCATTTTATTTACTGTGGAAATCTATGTGCCCTGCAGCAACAACAACAAAATGATGTGATTATAATTGAACTTACTCATTGAGCTCTGACCACTTAAGGAGCTCCTCAGGCTTTCTACTGAACCACCAGCTTTCAGTTTGGGCTTATCCAGAGAATCAGTCTCTGGCTGTGGTGACTGCGGAGAACCTGGCATTACATCAGGGCTGGAGTCCTGAAAGAGATTTGAACCCATTTCAGACTGGCAGATTCCCATGGAAGATGGCAGGGACTGCTTGCATGTATCTTAAGAGAAAACTTAGTACATATTCTACTACATGTTACTGGCAAGGAAAGAAGTCATTATGATTTATTTATTGTCGGCATTATGGTAAGGTCTAGGGGACCCAACAGAAGTTGGGACCCCACTGTGCTAGGCTCTGTATAAACACATAATAGGAGACAGTCCCTGCCCCAGGCAGCTTACAATCTAAACAGACAAGACAAAAACAGGTGAAAGAAAGGGGCCATTATCCCCATTTTATAGATGGGGAAACAGAAGTTAAGTAACTTGCCCAAGGTCACAAAGTCTGTGGCAGAGCTGGGAATGGAAACTCCTGAATCCCAGTCCAGTGCCTTAATCACAAAACCATCCTTCCTCCCCAGTTTCATTCGTTTGCTCTCCCTCTCTTATGTATTACAATTTAGGCAACCATTTTGTATAGTATTTTTAAAATCCCAAACTAAACATTTTGCTTGATGCATTGTTAGATGTTTAAAACCCAGCAGAGAGTTTTTCCTTCACACAAAACTCCCAGTTTAGAGACAAAAAATTAAGACACTAAATATTTTTAGTGAGAACATTTGCTATAGGCTTTTAACTGCTTGTCAACTTTCCCAGTCAGGCATTTGCATAATATAAGCAAAAATAAATAGCGTCCATGTAAGTCAAAACAGAAATGACCAGATGGGTGAGGTAATATCGGGTCCTGAAGAAGAGCTCTATGGAGCTTGATAGCTTGTCTCTTTCACCAATAGAAGTTGGTCCAGTAAAAGATATTACCTCACCCACCTTGTCTTGCTAATATTCTGGGACCAACACAGACAACACTGCAAACAGATGCAGAAATGGAAATTTTAAACTTCTTGCCACAAATTACTGTCATTTTTTGTTTGTGTACGTGAAGAGAAAAACAATTAACTGGAAAATGCAACCCAGGCACAAAGAAATTATAAACAAAAGCAAGGATGCTTAGACACATATATGAGGAGGCAATTTCTGTGTTCATTCCTTCATGCATTATAGACAATCCAAATGCATCTTATCCATATTGAAATTGTGACAGCCTATCGGAAGAATGGCTCAAGCAATCATTTCCATTTCTGGTAGCTATTTGCAGACAGAGCAGCATTTGCATGTTTTTGAACACATGCTGGCAGCACAGAGGCACTTAGTTTGAGAAATGATGCCACAAAGATAGATGGTACAGCATTTAAAAAACAAAACAAAACCCAACCCTGCTGATATACAGAATAGTTGGCATTTTCACAGACGTGTGGTCATGAAACCATCTGAATGAAACCTATTATTTACATACTGCAGAATCATCAGGAAATATCTCCCCAGCATATGACTCTACAGGTCAAGCGAATTGCTAGAGAAAGCAGAAGAGCAGAAGCAGATCACTAACCCAATGTGCACACAGTTTTTCAGATTTATCTCATTCCTAAGTAGAATATCCAAAGGGTTGTTTGACCCAAACATCTTATCTTTAAAGTTCCATAATACAGGAGGAAATGTGACCTTTGTTGCAGCTTATTATTTCTTAATTGAGCTGCCCATTTGAAATGAACAATTAAAAAAAGTATCACCCGCGTAGATCCAACGTGGCTGCATACATACTTAGGAAGTGTGAGCAACACTGCACATGATTGAGGGTGACACCACATGCTGCGTTTTTAAAAACGTATTGATAGAACAACTCCGTTTGTCATTATTTGGAATAGGATTTAGTTATTTTTAAAAATATATTAATTATTATTATTATTAACATTTGTACGATGGTAGTGCCTCAAGGCCTCATCCAAATTGGGCCCAGTAGTGCTGGGCACTGTTCTAATGTAACTCACTGGTGAGTGTGCATTCCAAGGCCCCCTTCCCCTCTGCGATTCGCAAAGGGTATGAGTTGGTACAGTCCCAGCTAAACAGCCGTGTCTCTTTAGCTCAAGCTGTAACAGCTTATGCTTTTAGCTCTGGAGGTTACCTGGTGTGTTAGCCAAGACTTCGGCTGCCACATGAACAGAACAAACAACAATCCCTGCCCCAAAGAGTTTACAATCAAAAACGAAAGTTCCGGACAAGCAGCGTGGGCTTGAGCAAGGCAGCCGTGTGTGTGTGAAGTGATGGACGATAATCATTACAGGGATGACCAGTGAAGTAATTTTGTTCAGCAGCTTTGGTTCTACAGTTCCACCTGCCACCCTAAACCTTACCACTGCTTTCTTCTGGGGCACGTGTGGCCTAACACTCATCCCTTCTCTTTAATAAGATCAGGTAGCCCATTCTCAGGGAGTTCAAAAGGCACTAGGTGGGAAGACTGCAAGGCAGAGCTATTTCCTTCTAAAGTAAACCCATTCTCTAGTTCATTGGGATGACACACACAGCAACATGCTCTTCTCCAGCCTATAAAGCACAAGGGAGAGAGAGGGGGAAAAAACCCACCCCAAATCTCCCATTCTTGATGCTTTCTAATAAGTTTTCAAGAAAAATTATTACAAAATTGTTTTGGCTAGCTGCTAAAGTCCTCTCCAAAGACCGCAAGAATTAAATGAGAGTTATAGTTGGTCACACTATTCTGGTGCTGTAGGTCCACATTTACCAGGGCAGTTATAATTATGACTTGATAGATATCACTTGCATTAGCCTGGGATCAGTCTGCTTCAGTGAAGAGAAATATGGATCACTTCATTTGGGGGCAAAAATCCACAATGATCATTATTAATTTGAACTGTAATTGCACCTACAGGTCCCAGCCCCACTGTACTAGGCATTGCTCAAACATATACCAAAGAGAAGGTTCCTGCCCTGAGGAGTTGATAGTTCGAACCAGATCTTCAACATCAGAGCTGAGTACTGGTCAGCAAATGACAACAGAGAAAAATAACGGCTGGAAGTATGTAGCCAAGCTGTCCCAAGAGGTCTCACCAGAGGACTGCTGATAAATTAACACTATGATGGTATATTTGTTCCTGTCCACCAATAGCATGCTCCAGCTTTCTAACACTGCAAGGATATGCTAATTGGCTGCTGATTATTAAATGGCCACTAGAGGGTAATATTTATTAGAGAAAATGTTGCTTTCCCAGCTGTTTTGTAAGCAATTACTTACACATTACAGGTGGAAAGACTGATTTATCTTTTTTTAGTTCATTAGACGCTTTGACAATCCACCAAACCAAAGAACATGAAGTCTGCCAAAAGGGATTTTCTCGGAGAGAGATTTACTTTGGCCAGAGTAAATTCAAAGCACAGCTTTACAACTGCATACGCTGATGGTTGCTTTTAAGAATGAACTGTACAAATCTGTGATGAAGCAATGGTAGAAATAGATACAAGGTGTATCTATTTTCACAGGCTGCTGCAGAGGGAGCGGTAGGTTAGCTCTGCTTACAAGAGGGGAGTTGTATATGTTGAGTTTTATAGGGAGTTCAGTTAGGGTGTCAGCTGTATTTTAATTTTAGTTTTTTGAACTTGTATAAGGAGCCAGTGCTCTTTTTATCACTGTAGAAATCCAAAGAAATAATAAATAAAACGACAGAGGTGAAACTACAACACGTCAGTCATCTCCCTCTATTGAACAGTCACCTAGAAGGAGATCTGAGACTGAATTGTCATGATTAGGTTTCTATAAAAGACATTTCTATAAAAGTGAGGGGTTTAAGAAGAACACAGGACTTGCCATATCACACTAAGTCACACAGAAAAATTTCTTCCTGACCTCACTGGACTTTTGGGAGATACCTTGAAGCATGCGGATCAATAGCCCCGACAGTTTTTATCCTAGCAAGTATAGTCCATTATGAGCATTACATACCTGCTCTGACAGAGAGCTGCTATATTTTTTAGACATCCTTTTCTTCATGGTTTCTTTTACAGACTTCACCTTTTTGCCAAGAGATATACGGGAGGCAGAGGGTGATTTGATCACTTCTTTATAAATGAAGTCTCCTTCTTTGCCCTGCAAAATAAAATAGGGGGTTATGTCTATAAAATAAAATACAAGAGCAAATTCTTGCCACGCTGCCTGCCAGTTATATCTCACTCCAGCGCTCAGTGCAAAAAGGTATCCAGGGGGTGACACAAAGGTAGCACGGTGTTTGGTTCACTGCTCTCAGCTTCAGCATGGAATCCTTCTCTCTTTTGGCCTTGACAATAAACTCGGTGCATAAACCACTGTAGCATTCTCATCAACTCTTGCTGCTTCTCAGACCTGATTATAAGAACTGGTTTGCGGCCCTAGAGGTACTGCATGAAGTTATGTTGGGGATTCAGTAGAGGGCGTTCCTCCGCTTTGAGTTACCACTGAACATTCGAGCTGTTAGGCAACACTACCTTCTGATACAACATAAAATCGTAGTCCGATCTGTTCCTTGGTCAGTAAAGATCCCCTACCCTTTTTACACAAGAGTAGGCATTGCTAACCTTGTGATCCTAGCCAAATACTTGCTTGGATAACTGCATTCTGCCTGCCTGAATTCCCATTTTATTTTCAACTGGATAAGCTGCATTCTCTCTTCTAAACTGTTGTGTAGGTTTCCTATAGTTTAAACCAGTTGCTGCATCCACAACACGTGTTAAGTGGCTGCACTGATTGATTCTTACACAGACAGTTTACACAATCTGTAAAGCACAATATTTCTCCATATGGCTTCCAAAATACATATTATAATACAACTCTGTTAGAGAGGCACTCGTAGCACCTCCATAGCCAAGGCTGCATTGAGATTTGCACTGCAAGCAGGACAAAAACCCATTTCACACTTCAGTGGTTGAATTTAGTCTTCAGTATGGTGCAATAACCCTTCAGGAGGATAACTGAATTTTCCACAAGGATTATAATTTTGTTTTCAGAAAAAAGGTCATTATCATTACAAAAACCAAAGACAACATACATGCAAACCCGCAAACAAAGCTAGTTTAGGTAAAAAACCCTCTCCCTCCCTCTTCTAAAAATCATTGTGAAATCTGGCAGTCACCAACTCTATCTTCCTTTCTCTTTGCAAAGATAACCTAATTGCTAACTTTACTGCTTCTTTTCATCAAGTTAAAGATAACCTTTTGTCTTGTGAGTTCTGAAAAGACATTAAACTAATGCAGATAGAGACTTTCAGCAAATCCACTTGATCTGCATGCATTAGTCTCGTATACCATATCTTTCTCACTGCTGGTGGAAAGGGAAAGCATAACATCTAGATTTCATAGTTTCCCAGATCAAAAGGTAACCTGAACAAAACATCACAAACTGGTTTAAAGATACTAGCTAAAAGATATACATCATGTGCTTATAAACCACATGTAAGGAAGAAAATCACTGAGTACCGATTTCTCTAGTCCCAAGGAAACTAATCCCTCCTCATTATCAGACATGTTGGCAATAGGTTGTTTTATTATTTAGATTTGATCTAAACTACTTGATATAAAAGAATTGGCAGAGACCAAGGCTAAAATAGTAAAAGTTGTTCTTGAGGGGGGAAAATGGTACAGTGAGCTGATCAATATTTATAATATAGTTCTTTTTGGTTGCAGACTTCACAACAGCAACTTTTGGATCGAAGTAATACATTTGAGGGTTTATTTTTTAATACCAAATATAGCATTAAGAGGCTGGGGGGAGGACTGCCAACTTCAGAACAGGCACTTCTATAGTGACTTCCATCCAGATATCTCAAAACCTTTCACAGACACCAATGAGTGAAGGCCTAAAACATTTCTGTATGCATTTTATAGATGAAGCACTGAACCCAGATTAAATAATTTGGGGGCCCTGTGACTATGAAAATTGGGCCCCCACCTCACATGGACCCCAGAATGCCCCTCTTCCCTACCCCACTCAGACTCCTGAATGCCCCTTCCACCCCACCCACCCCCCAAATGCCCCCACACCACATATACCCCAACACCACTCTACCAGCCCCACTTTTCATGACAGCCATCACACACACATCCCACTCACTGTGACCCCAACCCCTCAGCCCCATTTATAGCAGTCCCCACCATCTCCGCCCCCAACCTCACAACCCCTCCAACATTCCCAGCTTTCCCCCAGCCCTCACCCCACAGTCCACCAAGAACTCTCACCCAGCCTCTCACTCACTGCCCCAGGACCTTCCTGGTCATTCACAGATGCCCCTCCAGCGGAATGCTCTGCTCCCATCTCAGGCTCGGGTGGCTCCTCCCAATTCCAGCTACCCTGCAATTCTCAGGTTTGGTCCGGCCACCCCTCATGGAGGGTAGCTAGGCAAAATTGGAGGAAGTGGCATTGAGAACTGCCTCGCTGGGTCGCCGCACCACTCAGTTTTATTTTGGTTCTTTTTCCAGTGGTTAGGGCTCCCTGCCCCCCGCCAAGATGGGGCCCTGTGCAAATGCACTGAAGGCACATTGGTTAATCCAGAGTGGTCACTGTCGTCATCTTCTTCTTATGTTCTGGTCACAAATTAGATATTTTTGCATCTGTGGTGAAGCACAGATATCACTTGACTTGCCTGAGGTGATGCAGCAAGTCAATGACTTAGCTAGGAATAGAACAGAGATCTGACCCCTAGTCCTGTGCTGTAACCACCTGATCATACTTCTTCTCTGATACAGTATATAAACAAACACACACACAGTATATGGTTGTCACAAAGCTGAGAAACCAGTGCAGTTGGTGGTTAAAAATAATTGTGCTCTCTGGGCTGCTTACTTGGATCCCCAAACTGCTATTATAGAACTACACTGAAGACTACATTGAACTCCACCAAGAAGCATTTCATAGTACCACACATGAGGAGCCTCCTGCTATTTCAGACCCAGCCCTTCCTACCTCCTACTCACCATTTGGTCAGAGTTGTTGTTTCCAATGTGCAGGGAACGATTTGTCAAGTCAAATCCTCCAAAGCTACAGGTTCTCTGTGGAAAGGACAGGATTAGTACAGAAACAATCACATTACAAACAATTAACTCACTCAAGCATCTTCTCCCATTTGGAGAACATCACTGAAAACACAAATGTATGCAGAAGATGGAAATGGAAAAAAGGATGAGAAACTGAGAAAACTGTCCACTCATTTTATGCAGTAAGCCTTTCAATTTTCTGGCAACCTGATTCCAGCCTCCTCCCCTATACTAGTCCAAAGTAGTATCCCTATAGTCAGGGGCCCCAATCCTGTGAGGTGTTGAGTGAGCACCTCCTGGGAGTAGCTGAACACCTTCAACTTCCACTGAAATCAATGGATGAGCTAAGCACCGTGCATAATCAGGCCCTGGGGGTGGGAGCATAACCCCAGTCCAGCTGTCAAAAAGGGATATGCCACCAGAGGTTTTATTCTTCCAAAGCAATGACTCCAGTTTAGGCATCTCTCACCCCTGCTTAGTGGTACAAAGCAGCTTTTATCACCCGCTGGGAGAGAAAGTAGGTCATATTTACAATGGCACGATTAGCCCAGAGGAGTGACTCACTCACTGCTCCTCAGACCTGGCCAAAAACTCTGATACTGTAGATAATAATCTCCCTGCCTAAAAGCATCAGCACTATGACACCGGTTCCCTCCCAAAAGCACAAAGCCACAGCGTGACCAATCACACTAAGTAAAGCCACACGTCCACAGCAAGAAACAACATGTTCAGCTCTGGCTGATGGACCTGTTCTAAAGCTCTTGTATCAGCTGGAAGAGGACTGGCCCCTTTGAACTCAGTGGGAATACAACTACTGCCTTTCAAAACAAGAAGGTAAAACTGTTAAAACTTTTTCCCCCCTCAAAAATTGGGCCACAGTACTGTACTGCAGTGACCTTGCTCTGTTCCAATGACTGTGTTTAGATTCTTTTCACTGACAGTAACCACATGGGACATCCCAGGGAAATAAGGATGCAGCAATTAGTATTTATTTGTATCAATGGTAAGATTCGGTAGCTGATTTACAGACAGGTAGTTCTCTGTTTTAAATGATCTCTTTATAGTTAGACAAAGCGATGGGGAAATGCCTGAAGAACATTGCTGTGCTTTTTTTACATCCTGATCCAACACATAATGAAGTCAATTGAGAGATTTCTAGTGACATCAATGGCATTAGATCAGGTTCTTAGTTCTTCAGATTTGCCTAACAAACAACCAGAAGCTGTTGAAAGGCCTGAAGGTAGGTAACACCTATCAGCTGACAGCTACTCAACAAAAAGCCTGGAGACTGTGATTTGCAGGAAGACGACCCAAAAATTACAGCCCCCAATGGACAATTTGATTAATTGGTCCTATTAGAACAAACCTTTGTTCTAC
The DNA here is from genome assembly GCF_015237465.2 of Chelonia mydas. NCBI lineage: Eukaryota > Metazoa > Chordata > Testudines > Cheloniidae > Chelonia > Chelonia mydas. The sequence goes on along the minus strand of NC_057851.1, from coordinate 109,019,908 downwards.
CTTATTCGTTTCTAATCAGGTGGGGTGGGACAAAGCAGAACAACAAATATGGGGATGAAGAAAGTTGCATGACCTCGAACCTGTCAAAGTTGGCTATGGATAAAGCAGCGGGTGTCTCTTGAAAGCTATCAGCTTTCTCTCCCTGCACATTCAGTGGCACTTAAAGAAGCTGGCCACAGGAGCAGGGCAACAGGCTCAGACATAAGCCCAAAGGGCCAAGCCTTTGCTCCTCTGCTCCCATGGCACTCAGATGCAAGAACATGTGAGATCCAGCTTCATGGAACCACCTTCAATGAACACTCCTACTCCAAGCAGCCCACAGCTTTCTGCTGAGTTGGGAGGAGGAAGAGGGAACTGCAAACAAGAGAGCAACATCTAGAACACACAAGAGAAAAACAAAGAGAAGAGAAAAGATGAGCAGAAAAAAAGGCGTGAGAGCAGAAAGACTATGGACAGGAAAAGAGATGACAGCAACTGTACTGAGGCATGGTGGGAGGCCACCTAGGGAGGGGTGTGTGTGTGCGTGCATGTGTTCACTGGGTTAAGGGCATCCCTCTGTCACAAGGGGGATACTAGCAGAAAAAGTTTGAGAACAAATGACTTAATCACACTGGTCAAGGCGAGCTCACAACCTAGCTGTGAGAACGGTTTTCAAGCACTGTTTATAAAAAGTCATACGCTAGCCACACCAGCAAACACCACCATTAAGATCTATGTTTCATACACAGCACTTTTTAACCCAGGGGTTGGCAAACTATGGCCCATGAGCCATTTTAAGCCGGCCCGCAAGCTCCTGCTGGGGAGCGGGGTCTGGGACTTGCGCTGCTCCAGAGCTCCAGCTGGGGCGCCGGGTTGGGGCTGCACCACGTGGCTCAGCCCTGCTGCGGTGCTCCAGCCAGGGCACCGGGTCACCGCAGCATGGCCCCACTCTGGGGCGCAGGGTCGGGGGCCACTCCACATGTAGGAGCCGGAGAAGGGACATGCCACTGCTTCGGGAGCTTCTTGAGGTAAGCGTCGTTCAAAGCCTGCACACTTGGAGCCTCTCCCCACACCCCAACCCTCTGCCCCAGCCCTGATCCCCCTCCCGGCCTCCGAACCCCTCGGTCCCAGCCCAGAGCATCCTCCTACACCCCAAACTCCTAATTGCCAACCCCACCCCAGAGCCCGCCCCCCCAACCAGAGCCCACCCCCAATTTTGTGAGCATTCATTGTCTGCCACACAATTTCTATTCCCCGATGTGGCCCTCAGGCCAAAAACTTTGCCCTGCCTGTTTTATCCACATAACTGGGACCTTCTGTGCCAAGCAAATTCTAATTAATCCCACCTTGCTCAGATAACCTAACACTGAAGAGAGGACAGTGGAACGGAACTTAAGGAATTGTTCTCAGCCAATGGCTTTTAAGCTAGCCAGAGTAGTTCTTGTACCAGTCTTCTCTGAGAAGAAAGTCCTTGTAAATCTGTAACCTTTACCTTGCCCTTTCATGTCACTTTGATCATTTCTGGTAATACTGTACCAAACAAAAAGTCTGTGGATGAAGAGAGGGATATTCAATGGAATGGTCATGCAATCAAAAAATCCCAACATATTAGGATACTGGGAGGAAAGAAAAACTGATGTGATTCAAAAATTTCAAGCATGCCCAGATCACCGAAACAAATATAAATGACAAAAACAAATGGCAAGACTAGACTGTGACCACTTCCACTGAATACAAAGGCATTACAATTACCCTGAGGTTGCAGCAAGCGTTACAATTTTAGGAAGAAGGACTGGAGGTGCTTGAAGGTCATGAGACTCTTATCAGGTTTCTGCTGTTTTAAAAAGAAGTTTCTTTCAAGCTAATTGATTAGAAAGTCCACTCCGAAAAGAAAAGAGAAAAAGGGGAAAGGGGAAAGGGGAAAGGGGAAAGGGGAAGTGCTCTCCTTTTCTTCTCTAATTTTATCTTTGTGAACAAGCTAATGAGTTCCATAATGAGACTTCAAAAGTGAGACTACTCACATGTTTTTAAATGATTAAACAGCTTCCTCTTGGGGATGGCATCTGTATTTACAAGAAGAGAACATCAAAGGGCATTTCTAATGCATAATTGTGGTATTTTAGAAGACATGAAGAACTAGTGGATCTTGTCAGTCTGCATATGCCCCACAAGTATTCAACCTGCAGAGGGGTGTTTCAGGTACAATCAATTGAAATGTCATTACATAAAAGAATATTGTTCAAGAACACTATTTCTGGAAGTAACATGACACTACCAGTGATGAGTCAGCTAGTCCCAGCTATATTGGAATTGGAAAAGGTTCAGAAAAGGGCAACAAAAACGATTAGGGGTATAGAACGGCTTCCGTATGAGGAGAGATTAATAAGACTGGGACTTTTCAGCTTTGAAAAGAGGCCACTGAGGGGGGATATGACAGAGGTCTATAAAATCATGAGTGGTGTAGAGAAAGTAAATAAGGAAGTGTTACTTACTCCTTCTCATAATACAAGAACAAGGGACCACCAAATGAAATTAATAGGTAGCAGGTTTAAAACAAACACAGGAAATTATTTTTTCACGCAACGCGCTGTCAACCTCTGGAACTCCTTACCAGAGGGTGTTATGAAGGCCAATACTATAATGGGGTTCAAACGGGAGCTAGGTAGATTCAGGGAAGATAGGTCCATCAGTGGCTGTTAGCCAGGATGGGCAGGAATGGTGTCCCTAGCCTCTGTTTGCCAGAAGCTGGGATTGGGTGACAGGGCATGGATCACTTAATGATAACTTGTCTGTTCATTCCCTTTGGGGCACCTGCCACTGGCCACTGTCAGAGGACAGGATACTGGGCTTGATGGACCTTTGGTGTGACCCAGTATGGCTGTCCTTATGTAGGCTACACAGAAGCACTAGTGGAATAGCCAGGAGAAACTGTTAATTGTACTGGGTCAAAATAAAGTATTACCACAGTGGCCATCAACCAAATACAAGTGTATGCCTGCTGGGTGTGGTGCTCTTTTCCCCTCTGGTGGTACTCGACCATCTTGAGATTAATGAGTCTGCTACAGTCTTAGCTAAAAGCCATGTGGCTTTTAACTCATCCTGTTAAAAGCATACACTTCTCTGCTGGCTACCCTTCCCTGTATCCCAACTTCCCAGGTCTCACCTCCATCACATGCTAGGGAGCAGGAGCTGCAGTCAGGGGCAGTGCAGAAGTGACCCAGAGAGATTCTCTGCTGGAGAGAGAAGTTGGGGAGGAAAGAAGGCATGTAGATAACAAAGCCCTCTACCTCTCGAGTGCTGGACATGTGGGGAGGGAGGCTACAGAGCGGGAGTGCACTATGTTAGCAATTGAGAGGAAAACTGAGGGGGAAGAGCTGGGCTGAGAGTAGGATGGATAACAGAAGGAAGCAGAAGGAGAGAAGCAGAATTTACTCAGTCTTCCATCCATCTGAAGGATTTAGGTACCCTACAATATTTCCTTTTAAAGAATGCTGAACTAATTTATGAAACAGCAGAAAACTTTTTTCACATTGCTTCTCTTTTCACCAAAATCTCAATTTCTGAATTAGAAGAGTTTAAAAGAAGCTTTTAGTGGTAAATTTTGCTCTTTCCCATTGAGTCACTCCATGCACATGGGAACCGCAGACTTGATAATGCTCTTCTCTTTATACACTGAAAGGGATTATACCAATTTCTTCACTGGGGACTAGAACGGCCCCTGTCCTCACAGCTCATTTTTGCATTTAACAACTTCTGTTGGCAAATGAGAGGGGGAAAACACTGTACTAACGTTTACAGGTTGGGATAGAAAGCAGAAACAATGCTGACTGCAACCTCACAGGAACTGGAAGGCCACCTTCATGACAGCTCTTTGACTCACAGACTTTTGGTGGATTCTCAAGAGAACCCTTTTAGTACAACGGTCCACTGTGGCAGCCCACTTCCGTTTGGCCTCCTCATCCTCATCCAGCAGGCATCTCCTCAGGTCCTGCTTGTCAGCCTTGCTCAGGGTCCTGTCAGTGACGGGACGCACCAGCTGTGATAGGTTGAGGTGACTATACAGGCTTCTCTCCACCACGTAGGTGATATTGAACTCACTGACAGAGGTGCGCCCTCGAAGCCTTCTGTTTGGGAAGCCACAACCTCCTCCCCCTTTGGCTTTGTGCCGGAGCAGTTGTAGGTCACAAGTTGCAGGGGATGTGCCTTTCCTGACAGGACGCTGGCAGAGAAAAGCTCTGGAACAGGAATAGTTAGTATCCATTTTCTTCAATCGGATCTGCTTCCTGACACTCTGAACCTCCTCCAGGGACACCAGGAGATGGTGCTTGTGCCTGGTGCTGTCATAAAAGCAAATACTTTCAGTACTTACCCCATGGCTCAGGGAGCCAAGGCCCTTCTTCATCTCCCCCTCTGTCAAAGAGCGGCAAACCTTCTGGGTCTTCTCCTCTTCTGGGTAAGAAAAAAATGTCCCCAGCTTCTTGGGGGGCTTAATAAGTCCACGGCTATCAGTTTTGCTGAGGGTCTTAACCAGCTTCCTATTAGCACCCCAAGTATCTAGGCTGCTGGATGAAGGAGAAGTGGTGAGTGAGTCTGAATCATCCTCAGGCTGCTTTTCAGAAGAGCCATCTAAGTAGAATTGCTTCTTGTGAACTCCTGAGTAAAGTGCCGATCTGTCATCCAGTACAGGAGAGCTGTCAAGTGAGTGCTCGTCCACACCTATAGGGGACAAAAGCAGCAAAACATACATCATCTTTCACACTTATCGTCTAATTTACTCATACACTAATGAGTCTTCCCCTGGAGGCTGTGCTCTGGCCAATCATTTCATTAAATTAAGACAACAACAACAAAATACAGATACTTAAAATGGAGAAAATGTTCCTGACTACTGTGATGCACAGTAGCCCATAACGTTTTTGTTGGTGGACAGACTTGCAGCAAGTTCTCCCACTTCCATAAGCAAAGCAAGAATTCTGGGATAACTTAATTAAGAAGTAGCCTTAAAGAATATTTTAAAAAGACATTATCAAGACCTTTTCAGCATTTTAAACATCATTCTCCCCTTCCAAGTGATGTCAGTAATGAAGCTTTAAAAAGTTGAAATCAAGATGCTTCTTCCCAGAACGTATTTTTTCATCAATCACTGCACACACTGTTTTATGCTATTAATTAGAAATAATAATAGTAATAAAACTACTTTGCACTTATACAGTGCTTTTTCATTCACAAACCTCACAGAGCTATAATGAAGGAGCAGAAAGTATTTTCTTTCGCTTATAGATGAGAGAGATGAAGAACAGAGTAGTTAAGTGGCTCGTCCAAGCAAGTCAGTTGCAGAGATGAGACCAGAACCCAGGTGTCCTATCACATCACTTATATGCCAGACTATGCTCCTCCTGTTGGTTTTTTATTGTCACTCTGGTGCTGAGATGTTGGCAATGGGCCAAATTCTGCTGTTCTTAATTGAGCAACATTCCCATTGAATTCTAAAAAGTCTGCTCAGTTGAGGACTGCAGATTTTGATGCATTGATATTTACGTATTTATTTAAAGAAAACAAGGGCACTGAAGGACTGAGTGTGGAGGGAATCTTATCAGAAGTTACATGTATTTTGTAAACACAGTGAAATCACAGGAGTTTTCCCCACTTCTTTCTTGCAAAACACACTGCAGAAAAGTGTGAAAAGAAATGTGTACACCCACAGGGGCTCCCATACCATTCTGCTGGGTCCTAGAGCTCAGCTACCAGCAATGCAATGAAATCGTTATGGGCAAGAAATGCATTCAAGATACTCAAGAGCAAACACCACACCAAACATCCCCACTTGGTTTCAGATTTCCAATCGCCAGTTCTGCTACAAGCCAACAGTATTTCCCTCTGTAAGGTATGGAGCTGAGCCCAAGGATCATATTGAAAGGCTACAGCTTCCTGGGGGTGGCACCGAGTTCTATTTACATTATGTTTACTTAACGCATTTGTGAGAGAAAGGAAGTAGGTCAAATTGTGGGTGTACCAACCTCAGCATCCCTTTAAAAATATGCTTTTCAGCCGCTCTCCATATTTTAGGTGGAAAAAATGATTTTTCAAACTGAAATATTATTTTAAAATAATGGCTAGAACAAAGATACAAGAACAGGACCTGGGCTGCTTTTGGGATTAGTGGAGGCAAATAATACACTTAAAACATAATTCCTTTTTACGTGTAAGGGTTTAGAAAACATTTTCTTCAGATTTTTCTACTGAGCATCTTTTAAGCCAGATGATGAGTTAGGGAAAAATGCCAAAAAATATCACGCACATACATGACAGTTCTGCCCAATATATTAGCTAGGGCATGTACATAGGCAATTCACACATCTGTATGTGTTCCCAAGTGCTCACAGAGCTGTCTTGTACAGATTGAATTAATTTTTAGTGAGTTGTGAAACTTTCTTTTTAAAAGAAAACTGAAGTTTTATCCATCCCCACTATAACTCAAGTGGCTTCCACAGTGTTACAGCCGGGATGAATTTGGACCACTGACTTCAATTATGGTGTTGGTAAACTATCCTAATAATAGTGAATAAATTCCAACATGCAAACAACATTGCAGGTCTAGCCTCAGCCTAAACAAGGATGTAAATTCAGAGTTGAGACTTCCTATTTCATCTTCTGTTCATTCTGTCGGCAAGAGACATCTGCTGCACACACATTAGTTGAAACCTCCGCCTCTCTTCTGTGAAGGTACAGCCAGCTAAATAAAGGAATGGTTGTGTGCCAGATTTGACACCCTTTAACTCTGCACTTTCTGGATCTGATTAAGACTCTTAACATCACTTGCACTGAACTGTTCAGTGGTTCAATTACTTTTCCTTTTCCCAGTGTAACAGAATAATAGTTCGCATGAGAGTGAATAAGTGTTGACAAATTACACTGGCCTATTGAGAAAATATGTATTTAAACAAGTTGCAAAATATGCATTGTGTGTCATAGGCCACAACAGATGTTGTACGGAGTCAGTCCATAGTACAGAGCAGGGGTGGCCAAACTTACTGACCCACTGAGCCACATATGAAAATCTTCAGAAGTCTGAGAGCCAGGGCACACCTGACGGGAGTTGGGGCTTCAGCCCCCCGTAAGAACATAAGAATGGCCACACTGGGTCAGACCAAAGGTCCATCCAGCCCAGTATCCTGTCTGCCGACAGTGGCCAATGCCAGGTGCCCCAGAGGGAGTGAACCTAACAGGTAATGATCAAGTGATCTCTCTCTGGCCATCCATCTCCACCTTCTGACAAACAGAGGCTAGGGACACCATTCCTTACCTACCCTGGCTCATAGCCATTAGTGGACTTAGCCTCCATAAATGTATCCAGTTCTCTTCTAAATCCTGTTATAGTCCTAGACTTCACAACCTCCTCAGGCAAGGAGTTCCACAGGTTGACTGTGCGCTGAGTGAAGAACTTCCTTTTATTTGTTTTAAACCTGCTGCCCATTAATTTAATTTGATGGCTCCTAGTTCTCATATTATGGGAACAAGTAAATAACTTTTCCTTATTCACTTTTTCCACACCACTCATGATTTTATATCCCTCTATCATATCCCCCCTTAGTCTCCTCTCTTCCAAGCTGAAAAGTCCTAGCCTCTTCAATCTCTCCTCATATGGGACCCGTTCCAAACTCCTAATCATTTTAGTTTCCCTTCTCTGAACTTTTTCTAATGCCAGTATATCTTTTCTGAGATGAGGAGAACACATCTGTACGTAGTATTCAAGATGTGGGCGTACCATGGATTTATGTAAGGGCAATAAGATATTCTCCATCTTATTCTCTATCCCTTTTTAATGATTCCTAACATCCCATTTGCTTTTTTGACTGCCGCTGCACACTGCATGGACATCTTCAGAGAACTATCCGTGATGACTCCAAGATCTCTTTCCTGATTAGTTGTAGCTAAATTAGTCCCCATCATACTGTATATATAGTTGGGGTTATTTTTTCTAGTGTGCATTACTTTACATTCATCCACATTAAATTTCATTTGCCATTTTGTTGCCCAATCATTGAGTTTTGTGAGATCTTTTTGAAGTTCTTCACGGTCTGCTTTGGTCTTAACTATCTTGAGCAGTTTAGTATCGTCTGCAAACTTTGCCACCTCACTGTTTACCCCTTTCTCCAGATCATTTATGAATAAGTTGAATAGGATTGGTCCTAGGACTGACCCTTGGGGAACACCACTAGTTATCCCTCTCCATTCTGAAAATTTACCATTTATTCCTACGCTTTGTTCCCTGTCTCAGTTCTCATGAAAGGATCTTCCCTCTTATCCCATGACAACTTAATTTACGTAAGAGCCTTTGGTGAGGGACCTTGTCAAAGGCTTTCTGGAAACCTAAGTACACTATGTCCACTGGATCCCCCTTGTCCACACGTTTGCTGACCTCTTCAAAAGAACGCTAATAGATTAGTAAGACATGATTTCCGTTTACAGAAACCATGTCCAGGGGGCCTCACTGGTTGTTTAGCAGGCTTTCTGCTTCTGATGTAAAATTAAAAAATATTTTGTTATTACCTTTTGAGTTTTTGGCTAGCTGTTCTCCAAACTCCTTTCTGGCTTTTCTTATTACATTTTTACAAGTAATTTGTCAGTGTTTATGTTCCTTTCTATTTATCTCACTAGGATATGACTTCCACTTTTAAAAAGATGCCTTTTTATCTCTCACTACTTCTTTTACATGATTGTTAAGCCACGGTGGCTCTTTTTTAGTTCTTTTACTGTGTTTTTTATTTTGGGCCTCTATTATGGTGTCTTTGAAAAGCGTTCATGCAGCTTGCAGGGATTTCACTCTAGTGACTCACTGTACATTTTAATTTCTGTTTAACCAACCTCCTCATTTTTGCATAGTTCCCCTTTCTGAAATTAAATGCCAGTGTTGGGCTGCTGAGGTGTTCTTCCCACCACAGGAATGTTAAATGTTATTATATTATGGTCACTATTTCCAAGCGGTCCTGTTATAGTTACTTCTTGGACCAGATCCTGTGCTCCACTCAGGACTAAATCAAGAATTGCCTCTCCCCTTGTAGGTTCCTGTACCAGCTGCTTGAAGAAGCAGTCATTTAAAGTATCGAGAAATTTTGTCTCTGCATTTCGTCCTGAGATGACATGTACCCAGTCAATATGGGGATAATTGAAATCCCCCACTACTATTGAGTTTTTTATTTTGATAGCCTCTCTAATCCCCTTTAGCATTTCATCATCATTATCACTGTCCTGGTCAGGTGGTCAATAATAGATCCCTACTGTTACATTCTTATTGGCGCACGGAATTACTATCCATAGAGATTCTACAGAACATGTGGATTCATTTAAGATTTTTCTTCATTTGATTCTACATTTTCTTTCACATACAGTGCCATTCCCCTCCTCCCCCTGCAGGACCTGTTCTGTCCTTCCAATATATTTTGTACCCTGGAGTGATTGTGTCCCATTGACAGTTCTCACTCCACCAGGTTTCTGTGATGCCTATTATATCAATATCCTCCTGCCGGGGCCTGGGTTTCAGCCCCACTCCTGCTGAAGCCCCAAGCCCTGGCAGGCATGCCACGTGGGGCTGAAGCCTTGAGACCCCCCCTACCTGCTGGGCAGAAGTCCCTACCCCACCATCTCTGCTGTAAGGCAGAGGACCCGAGCTCCCCCCAACTTCAGTCTGGTAGGTGGAGAATGGGGGAGTAAGGGTTGGGGGGAGCTCTGCGAGCTGCACTTTAACTATAAAAGAGCTGCATGTAGCTCACGAGCCATGGTTTGGCCATGCCTGGTACAGAGCCTTAATGACACTAACATATATGATTTTTAAAAATGCTATGGAGAAAAAGGTAGCAGAGAATTAGCAAGCATCAGTGACTCAGCCACTAAAAAAAATTAAGATAAAATACCGATAGATTCAGTCAGCATCAAATTCCATTGTCCAGTAAATCTACATTTAACAGGATGAAAGAATCCGTGTGAAAAGCATGAGAAGCTGCATCTGGAAATGCAGTGAATGCCTCTCTTTTCTTTAGAAACAAGAGAAACGGGTGGGGAATTTTGGCAAAATTACCTGTGGCGAGTTCCCTGACGTGGGCATAAATAAAACTTCCCATAGAAATTCCCTAAGAACATAAGATTGGCCATCCTGGGTCAGACCAGTGGTCCAACTAGCCCAGTATCCTGTCTTCTGACAGCAGCCAGTGCCAAATGATTCAGAGGGAATGAACAGAACAGGATAATTTTGAGTGATCCATCCCCTCCATCCAGTCACACAGCATCTGGCAGTTGGAGGTTTAGCGATTGTGTCCTTGACCATCTTGTTTAACAGACATTGATGGACCTATCCTCCATGAAGATACCTAATTCTTTTTTGGGCCCAGTTATGCTTTTGGCCTTCGCAATATCCCATGGGAATGAGTTCCAAGAAGTACTTCCTTTTGTTTGTTTTAAACCATCTGTCTATTCATTATGTTAGGCAACCCCTAGCTCTTGTGTTACGTGAAGGAATAAGTAACACTTCCTTATTCACTTTCTTCACATCAGTTAAGATTTGATAGACCTCTATCATATCTCCCCCTTACTCATCTCTTTTCTAATAGCTGAACAATCCTAGTCGTCTTAATCTCTTCATATGAAAACTGTTCCATACCCCTAATCCTTTTTGTTGCCTCTCTCTGCACCTTTTCCAGTTCAAATATATCTTTTCTGAGATGGGGCAAACAGAACTACATGCAATAGTCAAGGTGTGAGTGTACCATGGATTTCTATAGTGCCATGATATTTTCTGTTTTATTATCTATCTCTTTCCTAAAGGTTGGCTAATGTTCAATTAGCTTTTTTGATTGCTTCCACACATTGAGTGGATGTTTTCAGAGAACTATCCATAATGACGCCAAGATCTCTTTCTTGAGTGGTAACAGCTAATTTAGACCCCACCATTTTGTATATACAGCTGAGATTTTTTCCAGTGTGCATTACTTTACACTTATCAACACTGAATTTCATCTGCCATTTTGTCACGCAGTTTAGTGAGACTCCTTTGAAACTCTTCACAGTCAGCTTTGGACTTATGAGTAATTCTGCACAGTCTGTAAATTTTGCCACCTCACTATTCACCCCCTTTTCCAGATCACTTATGAATATGTTGAGCAGTACAGGATCCCAGTACAGATCCTGTGGTAACTGAGTCTACTTATACACTTTAATGAGCAGTGGCACATGAGTCCGCAAACAGAGGCATTTGAGTGGGAGTCCTGTTGGAGGAGAAAGGAGGCGGCAAGACCCTGATCCTTAGTGGCAGTCAGTGAGTTTTTGTGGGTGATGTGTGCTTTTTCTGTTCAGTTTGCAGAGGCTGTTAGGGGCAGTATGATCTGAGAGAAGCAGAGCCCTGATTAGGGAATGGGGCTTCTCTGATTAGGGGGCCTATAAAAGACAGCCAAGCAGCCAGCCAGCGGCACAGGAGACAGCAAACTGAGCTGTAAACAGGGGACTATGAGTGGGAGTTTGTAAAGGGAGTGGTGTGTCTGGTGTTCTGGTATTGTTTGGGTTTTTGGTTTTGTTTGTTTGTTTTTCTTTTTCCTTGACAGGACTTGAGGTGGGAAGGCTATGACAGACACAGAGGCAGCAGTGGGAGTGAACCAAGCAATGGAAGAGACAATGAAGATGACCAGATGCAGAAGCTGCAGGATGTACACTATCCTAGAGCGGGTACTTGAAAAGAGTTTCGTTTGTATGAAGTGCTGCTTGATAGAGCAGATGGAAGAGAAGATCCGAGGTCTGGAGATGCAGGTGGAAACTATGGTTGAGTTTCGAAGGGGATTCGAGCAGATGACGGAGGGAAGGCAAGAGGAGGCTGAACGGAAAAGTCTAGACAGCTGCAAACTGGACTAAAGAACTCTGAGGGGAGACCGCTGGGTGAGGAAAGTGGCCAGTGGAAGCATGTGACTACAAGAACCAGGCAGAGGAAAAATGACAGGCTAGTGAGGAATAAATAGAGCCCAGGAACAGATTTGCTGAGTTGGACAATGTAAAAGGCGAACAGCAGGCCGTAACTGAAAGAGGGAGGGCAAGGAAGAAGAGAAGAACGGCCAGTCCTATGGGAAGAGTCAGTCAGTGGAGCTACCCGAAGTTCAGAGCCCCAAGAGAATACAGGTTGACTTGTAGAAGATTGTAAGGGAGAATAAAAGACAAGAGGACTTGCAGCCAGAAAGAACAGGAGAAAGGCTGGAGAATATCACCATCACAAGGAAAGAGAGGTCTATGTGATTGGTAACTCTCTACTAAGAAGAACAGACAGGCCTGTCACCAGAGCTGATCGGGAAAACGAAGGGTGTGCTGTCTGCCAGGAACTAAGATACGGGACGTGGACCTGAGGCCGAAGAGGATCCTAATGGGAGCTGGAAAGAATCCACTGATCGTCTTTCACGTGGGAACAAATGACACAGCTAGATTCTCGCTGGAACGTATCAAGGGAGACTATGCCAGGCTGGGGAAGATGCTTAAGGAAATGGAGGCTCAGGTGACCTTCTGTGGGATTCTACTTGTCCCTAGCACACAGACAAGATTATGGTGATCAACAGATGGCTCAGGCAGTGGTGCTATAAGAAGGGCTTTGGGATGTTTGACCACTGGGAAGAATTCATGGACAGAGGATTGTTCTCATGGGGTGGACTCCACTTATGTAGAGAGGGAAATAGACTTCTGGGACAGAGATTGGTACAACTGAAAAAGAGCTTTAAATTAGGAACTTGGGGGAGATGCTCATGAAGTCTCCACACCTTATTCTAACATTGAGCAGGAGGAAAATCAAATAAGAAAGGATACAGCAATGGAGACAGGAACAGCAGTGGGTAAGAGAATGGACATTAAGAGGACAGATAGTGCTGACACCAACAAAGCTAACAGTCAGGTAGGTGATACTGGCAGTAGAATGACTGTACCCAATCAAGCAAGGAATGTGGGAAAAGCCAAACAGCAACAATTAAGATGTTTGTACGCCAATGCAAGGAGCCTGGGTAACAGAATGGAGGAACTAGAACTACGGGTACAGGAAGTGAAACCAGATATTATAGGGATAATAGAAACATGATGGAATAATAGTCATGATTGGAGTGCAGGTATTGAAGGGCATGGGCTGTTCAGGAAAGACAAAAAAAAATGGTAAAGGTGGTGAAGTAGCATTATAGATTAATGATGAGTTAGACTGTAAAGAAATGAGAAGTGATAGGATGGATAAGACAATCTGTTTTGGGCCAAAATCACTTTTGGGGGTGGTGAAGAGCTACTAGAGGGTCCCCTGACATAGTGCTTGGGGTATGCTACATATCTCCAGGATCTGATAAGGATATGGATAGAGACCTATTTAATATTTTTAATGAAATAATTACTATTAGGAATTGTGTGATTATGGGAAACTAACTTCCCTGAAATAGATTGGAGGACACATGCTACTAATAATAGTAGGGCCCAGATTTTCCTGGATGTGAAAACTGACAGATTTCTTCACCAAATAGTCACTGAACCAACAAGAGGTGAAGCCATTTTAGATTTGGTATTGGTGAGTAGTGATGACCTCACATAAAAACTGATTGTAGGGGATAATCTTGGTTGGAGTGATCATGAGCTAATTCAGTGTAAACTAAATGAAAAGAAACAAAAATAGATCTGCAACAAGGGCCCTTGATTTCAAAAGGGCAAAAACTTTTCAGAATTAAGGGAATTAGTTAGGAAAGTGGACCAGACTGGAGAACTCAAGGATCTTAACATGCAGGAGGCTTGGAAGTACTTTAAATCAAAGTTGCAGAAAACAATCTAAAGCCTAAAAAGAAGAGGAGGACTTGTGGCACTTTAGAGACTAACAAATTTATTTGAGCATAAGCTTTCGTGAGCTACAGCTCACTTTGAGCATAAGCTTTTGTGAGCTACAGCTCACTTCATCCGATGAAGTGAGCTGTAGCTCACGAAAGCTTATGCTCAAATAAATTTGTTAGTCTCTGAAGTGCCACAAGTCCTCCTCTTCTTTTTGCGGATACAGACTAACACGGCTGCTACTCTGAAATCTAAAGCCTGCATCCCAAGAAAGCAGAAAAAAATTCATAGGGAAAGGCTGCAGACCAAGCTGGATGAGCAAGTATCTCAAACAGGTGATTAACTGAAAGCCTACCAGGAATGGAAGATGGGTTTGATCAGCAAGGAAAGCTACCTCTTGGAGGTCAGAAAACGTAGAGATAAAGTGAGAACTGCCAAAATCCAAGCAGAGCTGGACCTTCAGGAAATTAAAACCAATATTAAAATGTTCTATAGCCATATAAATAAAAATAAAACAAGGAAAGAAGAAGTGGGACCTCTAAGGAGGATGTTTGAGGATGGGGTAGAGATTAAAGATAATCAAGGCATGGCCCAACACCTAAACAAATACTTTGTCTCCATTTTTTTTTTTTAACAAGGCTAATGAAGAGCTTAGGGAGAGTGGCAGGCTGGCTAATGGGAGCAAGGATATTGAAAATAGAAATTACCACATCCAAGGTGGAAGTCAAACTCAAACAGTTTAAGTTTTAGTTTAATGGGACTAAATTGGGGGGACATGGATAATCTCCATCCAAGAATATTAAAGGAACTAGCACATGAAATTGCAACCCCAATAGCAAGGACTTTTAGTGAATCTGTAAACTCAGCAGTCATACCCTATGACTGGAGAATTGTTAATACAGTAAAAGCTGTTTTATTGGGCATGTTGGGGGAATGGGGGGTGCCCAATAAGTGAAAAATGCTTGTTAACTAAGAGGGAAGAAATTTGGGTACGGAAGGGAGTGCAGGGCTGGGGGTTCAAGTGCAGGCTCTGGGAGGGAGTTTGGGGCACGGGAGGGGGTGCTGGATCTGGGGGTGCTCACCTTGGGTTGTTCCCTGCAAGCGGTGCTCTCTCCTGGCTGCTCATAGGCGGAGGTGTGGCAGGTGGCTCTGCGTGTTGCCCCTGCCCTGAGCTCTGGCTCTGCAACTCCCATTGGCCGGGAACTGCGGCCAATGGGAGCTGTGGGGGTGGTGCCTGTGGGTGGAGACAGCATGCAGAGCCGCCTGCCACACCTCTGCCTAGGAGCAGCCAGAACAGGTCGCAGCTTGGTGGGAGCTGCCCAAGGTGAGCGGCCCCCAGATCTGGCATCCTGCACCCCAAGCCCCTTTCAGCACCCAAACTCTGTCTCAGAGCCCTTGCTCCGCACCCCTTCCCACACCCCAATCCCGTGCTGGCCCCACACCAAACTATAAACCGGACTTTCAGTGAAGATCAGAAATGCTGGTTTATAGAGCTTTCTGGTTGGTGAAGTGCCAGATAAAATAGTTTTTAATGTATATTTTTTAAGTAAGGGGAAAAAGATGATCTGGAAAACTAAAGGCTGTTAGTTTGACCTCAACGGTATGAAAGGTCTTGTAACAAATTCTGAAAGAGAAAGTAGTTAAGGACAGAGAGGTAAATGGTAACTGGGATAAAATACAACATGGTTTTACAAAAGGTTGATTGTGCCAGACTAACCTGATCTCCTTTGAGAAGATAACTGATTTTTTAGGCAATCTACCTGGATTTCAGTAAGGCATTTGATACAGTTCCACATGGGAAATTATTAGTTAAATTGGAGAAGATGGGGATTAATATTAGAATTGAAAAGTGAATGAGGAACTGATTAAAAGGGAGACTACAATGGGTCATACTGAAAGATGAATCATCAAGCTGGAAGGAGGTTACTAGTGGAGTTCCTCATGAACTAGTCTTGGGACCAAACTTATTTAACATTTTTATTAATGGGAGTGTGCTAATAAACTTTGCAGATGACACAAAGTTGGGATGTATTGCCAATATGGAGGAGGACTGGAATATCATACAAGAAGATCTGGATGACCTGGAGAATTTGAGGAATAAATGGGATGAAATTTAATAGTGCAAAGGGCAAGTCATGCACTTAGGTACTAACAGTAAGAATTTTTGCTAAAAGTTGAAGACTTATCAGTTGGAGGTGACAGAGGAGGAGAAAGACCTGGGTGTATTGGTTGATTCCAGTATGACTTTGTGCCGCCAATGTGCTGTGGCCATGAAAAAGCCTAATGCAGTCCTAGAATACATCAGGCGAGGTATTTCCAGTAGAGACAGGGAAGTGCTAGTACCATTATGCAAGGCATTGGTGAGACCTCATCTCGAATACTAGGTGCAATTCTGGTCTCCCATGTTTAAGAAAGTTTAATTCAAACTGGAACAGGTCCAGAGAAGGGCTACTAGGATGATGTGAGGAATGAAAAACCTACCTAATGAGAGGAGACTCAAAGAGCTTGGCTTGTTTAGTCTAACCAAAAGAAGGCTGAGGGGAGATATGACTGCTCTCTATTAATACATCATAGGGATAAATACCACGGAGGGAGATGAATTATTTAAATTAAGCGCTATTGTGGACTCAAGAACAAATGGATGACAACAAGTTTAGGCTTGAAATTAGATGAAGGTTTCTAACCATCAGAGGAGTGAAGTTTTAGAATACCCTTCCAAAGGGAGCTGTGGGGGCAAAAAATCTGACTGGCTTCAAGACCGAGCTTGATGTGTTTGTGGAGGGGATGGTATGAGGAGACTGCCTACAGTGGCATCTCCAATAACCAGTGATGAGACGCTAGATGGGGAGCGCTCTGAATTACTACAGAGAATTCTCTCTCAGGTGTCTGGATGGTAGGTCTTATTCATGTGCTCAGGGTCTAACTGATCATCATATTTGGGGTCAGGAAGGAATTTTCCCTTGGATCAGGATTGGCAGAGACCCTGTTTTTTTGTTTTTGCCTTCCTCTACCGCATGGGGCATGGGTGACCTGCAGGGTTAAACTACTGTAAATGGTGGACTCCCTGTAACTTGATTTGAGAACTTCAGTAACTCAGCCAGAGGTTACGGGTCTATTACGGGGTGGGTAAGGTTTTGTGGCCTGCTATGTGTGGGAGGTCAGACTAGATGATCATGATGGTCCCTTTCTGGCCTTAAAGTCTGTGAGTCTGAGAGTCATTAAATACTAATTAGCTTGTTAAGATCAACTGCTTTTGCTGGACCAAACTGATAGTAAACCAAACCAAACAAACCTAACAGCCATAAGGAGTCCCACCACCTGACTTAGCACTTATACCCTGATTTTTAAGAACCATAGCAAATGTCTTATCTAGAGAATCAACTTTATTCACTCAAATTTAACTACTTGCTGAAAGAGAGGGCTGAGACCCTGACCATAGCATCTTCTGTGTTCTTGAGGAAGTCACTTGCCATCTGAAAAATGGGGATAATACTTATCAGAAGGTGTTGTGATGATTAAATAGACAGTGTTTGTAAAGCACTTTAAATCTGAAAATGATGCTCTGCCACAGAAAAACATTGTGGAAGAGAGAAAATTTCCTTGGGGAAACTCCACACACATCATCCCCTAGTGAAGGAGAGGCTTTCAGTGGTTAGAGAGAATGGCCCTATAATCACACAGATGTCCCTTGTTGTTATTAATCACGTTTATTACAGTGATCAAGGGTCAACCAAAAGAGGGGCCCTATTGTGCTAGGCGCTGAACAAACACAGAGCAGTAGACAGTCCCTGCTCTGAAGAGTTTACAATCCAAATAGACAAGACAGACACAGGGTAGGGGGCAGGGTACAAAGAGTGAACAATGTAATGGCAACAAACAGCATGTTAGTTCCAACTCCCTCCCATCCACACACAAAACCATCTCACCCCAAGGTTAGTAGTGGTGCTTTCAACCAAGTCTAGCTAGCTTGTATGGGGCTAGAGGCTAAAACCTGAGTGAGGCCTTCACTTAGGCTGGTAACCCGCCTACTTTGCAGTGAGGATATAGGCTAAATCATTCGAGTGCTGACAGTTCTCCAGAGCCTTCATACTTCCGTCTATGCCCAGAAGGACAGACAAGTTCTCCTACAATTCACTAAAAAAGAACCATAGAGTGGCTCAGTTTACTGCAGCACAAAGAATAATGGGATATAACCCTACAAGTCCTAGTAACACACACAGGTAAGCACAGCACCAGTGAGGACCCAGCAACTTGGGTATGGCTTTGCAGTGTGGCTGTTCACATACAGGCTAGGCTAACTCCAGTGCTCAGACCCAGGTACTGATCATCCAAGTTAACTGCAGTGTATACATACTGAGAGGGTGAGCCTCTGCACCTCTCCCTAGGTTCTCTCTCCACCAGCAACATGGCTTTTGCATGCCGTAGCTGATTGCCTGTGTGTTTCCCACCAGGATCATAGAAGGCACAGAGATGGAGTTAATGCAGCAAGAATGTGTGACAGAAATTCTCTGGCCTTGCCAAAGAACGATACCATGTAGAGCAGTTCCACCTTCAACTAGCCACTCCCCTTCCAAATCCTTAGAGCTGCAGTTGGGGAATGTTCTTGCAAAGGTGTCTCCAAAGGCTTGGAGGAAAAGAACCAAGTCACGGTGGCTCTGCTCTGATGTTTGTGACATAATAGGGGCACAGATGTCGTGGAATTTCTGCTACCTTTCATTCTTTCCACAAAATACAACAGAGGGGGTCAAAATGTAAAGCCAAGTTCTAACCTCCTGATAAAAGGGCTGTCCAATATTGCACTCGGAGTGTTAACAGACCTTCAGCTGTAGCAGTAACCACCTCCCAAACAGCCACATTGCTCTCCTTAAAGTCTTAAAACAGCTGGGATAACTCAGTCTTTATAGAAAACAGCACCCAGTTTCACAGAACTACAAGTTTATGGCAATGAGCACAATCATTCTTATTACCCCTCGCCCAGAATTCTCCCCGCCCCCAACCCTACCCTGTTCAACACAGAAATAAAGTCACCATTTCAGTTTAATTGAGAATAACTGTATGCACTTTGCTTTTACCTTCTGTGTTGGGTTTTTTCATTTCTTCCACCCTAATTAGTTTCTTTCTGACTCTGCGAGTAGAGTTAACCAGCTTGTGCAACCTCTTAAACTTCACCGATTCCTCTGTTTCATCATCCGATTGTTCTCTTGACTGGCAAAGAAACAAAGGGAATGTTAATAACGTAATTGTTCCATGGGTTGCTCCGTGAAGTCAAGTTAACCCAACCCAGCTGCCGCTCTGTGTCAAAGCAGCTCTGTAACAGGGGTTATATTCTCCACCCAGGTCAGAGAGAAGCGTTGAAATTATTGACAGGTTTCAAAGTGCATAACATACCATTTTGACTTCTAATTCTGTGCAACGGAAGGTCCTAAAAGCACTGAAATACATTGCTGCCCTTGTCTTCCTTTCCATGCATTGTGTAATAACTACTTTCACGTCTTCTTTCAACGCATTGCAGGCAGGGCTCTTCTTACCATACCAGTTACGCTCCTGTGGTTTGGGTCAGGCACTGGTTTGTCTGGCCTGTCGGAACTTGCCATTTAAACTTGGTAATAAACAGCTTCTCCAAACTGAAACTCTATCATTGACTTTTTCCAGTCTTCCCAGAAAATTAAAACCAGCAGTACAAGAAGGGGACGGGAAGGAAGAGACTTCATTCTCTGTCTCGTTCATTAGTTACATGCTGCCACAGCTACAAAATCTTCTCTCTCCTCCTCCCACTATCCCACACTCCTTTTGAAGGCTCTCAAGGCTAGGCTTAGGATGGACACAGCATTCCTCCAACAATGACCAAGGGAAAACTCTGACCTTTTCAGATATACAGTATAGTCCATATTCCCCAGCATCCCGTTTCATTTTGCATCTGATCCATTATGCTCAGTTCCAGCTGTTTTCCCTCAAGTATCAAACATTACAGAGGCAAAAAAAAATTCACTCGCTCCAGCAGCAGACACACAACAAGCTGAAACAATTTATTCCTTGTGGACGAAATGAGGGTTCCAATTTTTGAGACAGATCCAACGTTCAATATGCTACTTCCTCTGTTTTAATCTATTTCGAATGTAAGAAGGGGGAGAGAGGGGAGGAAGGCACTCCAGCTCTTACAGTACAGGACTGGCACTGTATGCAGTGCATTCCAGCAAGCACTGCCCATTCCAGCTGGAGGGCTGCACAGATTGTATACCTTTGTCTTTGTGTATACCCCAACCAATTCATCACATTCTAAGGTCCAGCTCAAAAATTTTTATGCATCTTTCTCAATGAACTTTATGTCAAACTGCATTATTTTCTTCGCATGAAAAAAAACCACCCTATTGTTACCTAACCATGAGCCTATTTAAAGGCAGGCAAAATAGGAGAGCTTATGGACTTTTAAAATATACATAAAAGTCAGAATGGAACAACAACATAAACCACAGGATAGGATGTCAAACGGCAAACACCTGGGTATATTTTCAAAGTTCACTGAGATGCCGCTTATTGAAAGTCAATGGGAATCCCTCATAGGGCCAAATTTTCTGCTGGTGCAATTCCTTTGAAGCCAGTGGGGTTGTGCCAGCAGAGTATTTGACCCACATTCCTCAATTTACTTGATTAAAACAAAATTCACATTATTCTACAATAAAAAAGACTAACTGGTCTGCTGGTCGGATGCTGTATGGCAATTCCAATGTTGCTAAACACAAGAATCCAAAAGACCCAGTGAGTACATTTATCATAGGGACCAATACAGTATGTAATTAGTTACCAAGTGAAAGATTATTATTTTAATACAACAAAGTAGGATAGCAGCAGACTGGTTTAAATCAAGGTAAATCATAGAATCACAGAATATTAGAGTTGGAAGAGACCTCAGGAAGTCACCTAGTCCAACCCCGTGCTCAAAGCAAGACCAACACCAACTAAATCATCCTAGCCAGGCTTTATCAAGCCAGGCCTTAAAAACCTGTAAGGATGGAGATTCCACCACCTCCCTAAGTAACCCATTCCAGTGCTTCACCACCCTCCTAGTGAAATAGTGTTTCCTAATATCCAGCCTAGACCTCCCCCACTGCAACTTGAGACCACTGCTTCTTGTTCTGTCATCTGCCACCACTGAGAACAGCCTAGCTCCATCCTCTTTGGAACCCCCCCTTCAGGTAATTGAAGGCTGCTATCAAATCCCCCCTCACTCTTCTCTTCTGCAGATTAAATAACCCCAGTTCCCTCAGCCTCTCCTTATAAGCCATGTGCCCCAGCCTCCAAATAATTTTCATTGCCCTCCGCTGGACTCTCTCCAATTTGTCCACATCCCTTCTGTAGTGGGAGGACCAAAACTGGACATAATACTCCAGATGTGGCCTCACCAGTGCTGAATAGAGGGGAATAACTACAGACCGGTCAGCCTCACTTCAGTCCCTGGCAAAATCATGGAGCAGGTCCTCAAGGAATCCATTTTGAGGCACTTGGAGGAGAAGGTGATCAGGAACACAGTCAACATGGATTCACCAAGGGCAAGTCATGCCTGACCAACCTGATTGTCTTCTATGATGAGATAGCTGGCTCTGTGGATATGAGGAAAGCCGTGGATGCGATGTATCTTTACTTTAGCAAAGCTTTTGATATAGTCTCCCATGGTATTCTTGCCAGCAAGTTAAAGAAGTATGGATTGGATGAACGGACTATAAGGTGTATAGAAAACTGGCTAGATGGTCAGGCTCAGCAGGTAGCGATCAACGGCTCGATGTCTAGTTGGCAGCCGGTATCAAGAGGAGTGCCCCAGGGGTCGGTCCTGGGGCCGGTTTTGTTCAACATCTTTATTAATGATCTGGATGATGGGATGAATTGCACCCTCAGCAAGTTCGCAGATGACACTAAGCTGGGGGGAAAGGTAGATATGCTGGAGTGTAGGGATAGGGTTCAGAGTGACCTAGACAAATTGGAGGATTGGGCCAAAAGAAATCTGATGAGGTTCAACAAGGACAAGTGCAGAGTCCTGCACTTAGGAAGGAAGAATCCCATGCACCACTACAGGCTGGGACTGACTGGCTAAGCAGCAGTTCTGCGGAAAAGGACCTGGGGATTACAGTGGACGGGAAGCTGGATATGAGTCAGCAGTGAGCCCTTATTGCCAAGAAGGCCAACAGCATATTGGGCTGTATTAGTAGGAGCACTGCCAGCAGATCGAGGGATATTTGTTTGATTAAAAGCAACAGCAGAGTCTGACCAGCAGAACTTTCCTACCAAGCAGGAGAGTGTGTGGCACAGAATATATATCTTTTTTTTTTTTTGTAGGGGAGAAAGACTGTTAATACCTTATAGATTAGGCCTTATACATCTGCCATTACAAGTGATAGTCACAAGAGCTGATCTGGATTTTTTTCAGTTAATAACATTTTTGCTGGAAAATGCTGATTCTTTGAAACTGAAATTGTTTATGGAAAAGGATTGGGTTTGACAAATTTCCCATTTTGAAAGCAACTTTGAAAAAGGTATTGAAATTGTTGAAACAGGACATTTTGGTATTTTCTAAACAAAAAGTTCAAATTTTTGGTTTGAAATGGCTTTTCATTTTGAAATGTAAATTCATTTATAATTTAAAAATGTGAAAAAATAAAAAAAAGGTCAAAATTGGAGCCAAATGTGTCAAAATGATCAAAATAAAATGTTTTGATTGACCTAATCCTCTTCTCTCTCTTTTTATTTTTTGGTTAACAAAATTTTTCAACATTTCAACTTTTCATCTCAATTTGGGACGGGAAAAAATGTTCAAAGTCTCAACATTTCTCACAGGCTGGGAAAACCATTTCCCACCCAGCTCTAGCAACCGTTCTCCCGCAGGCTTTTTCAATGCTGCTTGCTATCAAAGTCAGATACATCTTCTTAAGTCTTTCAACATATTGTAACAATACAAAAGTATAGGCACAATCTCTGGATATTCAGGGGAGACCTTTGCAAAGTGTTGTCCTGAGGTGGAACAATTTTATAGGTAACGAAGGAAATCTATGTTACAATCAATGGTTTCCTGCAGGGAAAGGTCCCACAGCAAGCAAGGCTAGCAATCAGAAAGGGCACTTTATGCAGTCAACATGGAAGGTGTCCCACACAGAGGTCAGAGCGCGCTTACAGTGCAATGAGTCTATAAATGTTTTATTGCTACATGTATAAGGCTATCCTATTACACTAAATTTCAGCGTAGTTAACCCTTTCTGTACAGCAAATAGAGGCATCTAATATGCATAATACCCTGACTCTTAAGTAACCTTATTAAGAGGCCTTCCTGAATATTCCAAAGGGAAAACAAACGGATTTACTGTACTGTAAATAGAAACAACCCAATTTCCATCCTTGCTGCTTCACATTTTTTCCATCCAAAAGCCCATATGGCTCAACTTTAATTATTTTGGCTAATGCTGTATGTAGTAATTCTGTGGTGAATGCTTAAGTGTTTCATTTCTAGTTTCCATGGCAACATTACATCAGATTGCAGACAGCTGGCTCCACAGTTTTAAGCCATAACAAATTGACCAAGCCAATACAAAAAATTATACATGCTTTAAAGGGACAGTGCACCATTCTGCTGCCAGTGGAATAGAGCAAAGCCTATGGGGCCTATTTGGCACTAATGCTTGGGCGGAGTTTCCTTTCTCAGCTTCTTTTGGAACAAGTGCATCTTTGACACATCTGCAATGTTCTAATAGCAAAGAAACTGGGCCAGTTTGGAGAACTCTATTACACAACCGCACGAAGGGCTACAGGGAAACTGAAATTAAATTAACAGCATCTGTAAATACCAAAGACTGCATACAGAGAACTGCAACAATCATGCATTGAATGACTGGAAAAGTATAACTCCAAGTTGTACCTGCAGCCTCAGCTCTTTCTTGGAGAGCAAGTGTGACCATAATACTGTGAAAAATGTTCTTGAAACCCTAATTGTGCCATCGCCTTTGCTGTGCTCTATGCCTAGAATGTCCTCCTTGATTCTGTACCCCACGCAACCTCCCCTTCTTCCTTCAATAGCTATTCTCAAAAACCATATTTTCCCACGATCCCTTAAACCAACATTAGAACAATTTTAAAAGTAGTTGTTTAAAAAAAGTAATCAAGGGACTAAAATAAGCACTGCATCCCCATAACTTACTGTCCTCCACCCCGCTTACCTCCTCCTCCTACGACTTTTTTATGCTGTCAATTTAGAATGTAAGTTCTTTGGGCCAAAGATATGTACCTTGTTCTAGATCTATGAAACACTACGCAGTCCATTTTAGGCGGTATATAAATAATAATAGTGAACAATCCTAACTCCCCCGCTTGAATTAGATCTTTACAAAGCATGTTCACATTTATGAGGGTATATGGAATTATTGGACTAATATAAAACAGAAGTAGCTAACACTCTGCAGGGAAATTTTGGGATCACTTCAGGGTTTTAGAGGCATTCTTTGTAAAACACATAATGTACGATTGCTTGCTAGCCCACTCCTAATAGAAGTATTTAAGAAATATCAGGGCTATGTCCAGATAAATCCAGCTTACTTGATTGATCTGCTTCAGCCCTGTAAACAAAAACATACATGATGTTTTACTCAAGCTGTATGAAACCATCTGGAAAGATATCAAACTTCTGAAATTAATTTCATGCCCTAGTAATAGTTTATTTCTTTACTGAACCAGAAAATCTCCTACCAAATCTCCAAATTTGAGCCCAAATTGCAATTGTGTTGGGACAGTCAGACAATTCTTGAGGGACAGAATGGGGCAAATACACAAATTCTATGTATGATGTGCCCCATAATTAACCACTTATTAGTCATTCCAGAACTCCGAGCCTGTCAAATCAAACAGATTTGCTGCTTGCGTTGGGAGACGTGGTTACATATGTCCCTTCTCCCTTTCTCTCTAAAACAAGCTTTACGTCCGCCAAAGATACAATCAACTTACTTTCGGGGCAGGGAATAAACCCCCCCACCCCCCTCCCCGAAAGAAGTCCGACTATAGCCAAGGACAGGAAAATAGAACAGAAGAGTACAGAGTCCCAGGGAAAGGAAAAGAGGAGACAAGAAAAGCTCAGCATGTTATGCGGTGCCTAACAATAACCACAAAAGCCTTTTCTCTCTGAGACAGGAGGCACATCCTCTCCATATCATGCCACACACTTAATGACTTACCGGCTTCGGCATTTATAGGCCTACAGCTCAGTTCCGAATAATTCCCCCAAGTGATCAACTCCTGCTCTGTCAGCTTTGTAACCCTAAAATTTAGGATTAGGCACTTCTTAAGTACTATATTCGATTAGTATCCTGTGCACAAGACACCTCTTCTCCAGAGTTACATTATCAGTCATCACACTGGCTCCGACTCCACTGCTTAATATGTAAAGAAGAAAAAAAGCATGTTGCTGGACTCAATTAGCTGCTTTCTGCTCACTGACTGATTCCCCCAGTTACTTGCTAGCTGCATAGCTTGCAAGAAAGGCATAAGTCATCAGCTCTAAGCAAATCTTCTATTCACCACAAGGAAAAAAGGGAGTGTTGTACATGGCAAACAATCCCTGTTTTCACTGACGAAGGCTTGCTGACCTCTTGCTGGCCTCCAGTTCCTTAATTACTGTCTATGGAATTTCAGTGAAAGAAAAAAAAAAAACATACAGAGAATCTGTGCAAAGCCAGGATAAGAACTGACCCTCAAACACTACTGTTAGAGTGGAGGCTGTCTCTCTAGGAAACACAACTAAAACCTTTTACCAGGTTGGGGTTTGGTTTTTTTTTATTCTTTTGACAAAAAGCCCCCCAGAGAGATCCCCACTGAAAAATAACCCTTGCCTGAACGTTATTCCTGAAATTATAGAATCTATTATTTAAAATAATCAATAAGTGGGAACTCAAATGTTCTTCCCTCACCCAAGTGCCATTTAAATTCTCTCCCAAATCTTACTGACCAAAATCTCAGTTTAGCTCAGGTTATCATGATGCTCCTTCATCAGGCACTAGACTGTGCACATGAAAAGTGAAATCTCTCCCTTTTCTCCCAAGGCTGAGCTCAAATCTCTTGCCTCGTGCCTGATCTCCACCTTTCCTGGGAGATAATCTGAGGGCTTGTCCACACGGAGACAGTGTACAGCAAGCTGGGTGTAAATCTACAGCGCACCAGCTTGCACATACTACCAGGCCACATGGACCCCATTACTGCCCACTAAAAGCTCCGTAGTGCACTTTGACTTACTGCCGTCTCAAGCAGCAGGAGCAGTACCGAGAATCTGGCCCTTTTGGTGTGTGCAACACGCTGTTCTTTCATGACCCATCTAGCCATCTGGATACTTTTTTACCTTCTCCATCTTAGTACCAATGACTATAAAGCCAAAGCTGTGCAAACAGAGCCCTTTCAGATCCACAGAAATCATGTGAACCTTTTTTCTGGTTTTGATTTGATGAGTTTCATACCCCCTGAGTTTTGCTTTTCACTTGAACCCCAAAAATCCAAGTAAAACTCAGCTGAAACTTCTTGAGCTTTGGGAGAGATGACTGAGTTTTCTCAGATATCCATGAGACACTGGCCAGCTTCACTTGAAATTTGTCCCAGATTCAAGCATGGGCAAAGCTGGCCCAAGTTCTGGGCTTGCAACTTCAGTTTTACCTGGTTTCAGGTTTCATTAAGAACATTTCACAAAGCTAATCACAGCACAGGCTGTGTGTGTAAAATTGTGTAGTGTTTGGATGTGATAATATGGACCATACTGAAAGGGTAGAAGAAAATTACTCCCGTCTTTACAAAAATTAAAAGGGGTCAAAAATGTGTTTGCCACTTAGCAAAAGTAACTGTATAAATATAAAACATAGTGCAAATTATCCCTAGCTTCAAAATTCAGTAACACCAGAGCTGAATTTGGACCAGTATTACTTATGAAGAAATCAGAGGAGTTCACCAATGGCAGTCAGATGACACATTACACATTAGAGGGTGATGACATCGCCTGTTGAAATTAGTGGGAAATATGTGTCATATGTACCAAGAACTAATTAAAAAAATGTAATTCTCCTAGGTCGTCTGTTTATTCTGGAATAGTTGCTGAGGCAAGTTTCAAGATGTTAACTATTTGCAGGTTTTCAGTTAAAATAACTTTTTAGAACACATCTTTGACTGCTCCATTCATGAGCCAGATACTGCCACACTTCCTCCTGTTGAATAGTACCTTATACTAGGTAATTTGTCTAATTGATTTTAATGGGATGACATGCATAGTAACGTACCACTCAGCATGAGAGAGAGTGGCAGAATCAAGATGCATTTAATGTCTGTTAAAATAAAATGTCCTCCCTCATTCTCCCTCAAGGTCTAGTACATTTTTCATCAGCCCAAATAATACTGTATGTGAAACAGTGCTTCTAGCAATGGTATGTCTTAGCAGCCTTTTGCGTGACATGTTTTGGCAGGGCTGAGGTGGCCTGGGGAGACTGCCTTTTTTTCGAATATACTGTACTAAAAATTAATGGAGCTTAACGTCATCATCCATGAGAACCAGCTTCTTGGAACAGAATAAAAACCTTGAGTGAGAACAGTGAAGTGATTAAATGTAGTTAAATTCATATCAAAGATGGTTCATAATAACAGAGGCCCCTTTAAGGCCTTGTCTATACAGGCAGTGGCATGTAGGGTACAGGCACTACACTGGTGGTGTCCACACTTTGCCATGTGTAGCTACACACTAATGAAAGGCTCTGGCAGGGGGCGGGAGGGGAAAGCAGCAGGTAAAGATTCTGGCAGCTCACCTCTGCTGGAGCCTTTCCCCATTGCAGGGAGCTGTCAGGGCCTTTCCCTGCTGCCTTTCCCCTAGCAGAGCCTTCCTCCATGGTGGGAAAAGGCTCCATCAGCAGGACACTACACTGCTAAAAATAGCAGTGGAGATGGGGGAGGCACTGCTTGGGTGCAGAGAGCGTTATGTACGGTACATACCCTAAGGTTCTGGCATGTCTTTATTTGCCTAAGTAGTGCCTCACCTCTACACTGCTACTTATACCCGTGCTGGGGGCGGGATGCTGTATATCAACTCTACACGCCGCTGTAAGATTTGTGCAGCCCACAGATACCCTTAATGCGGGATGAAATAATTTAAATTCTGTTATTACAATATTTTTACAACAGTAAAATGATTAAAGGCACCATCATAAGCAAAATGAAGGAAACGCCAATCCCGGGGAAGGCAAGTGGCAATCAATATGAGCTCAATTAAAATTCTCTGTTGTACCATAAGTAAAGATTATTTGGCATGGGCCTGCCAAGTCGGGGAATGAAACACATGGATTTTGAAACTCTCGATTCCTGAGCTGAGCAAGACTTTGTTCCAGAAGTAACATGCTTAGTCTTCAAAGGCACAGGGTGGGGAGAGGGAAACCACATTACATTTACACCATCTCCTGCTGGCTGATTCATACGCTGAGAATGGCATATTCCATAGAAAGAACTGTTAGCCAGCTGAATAGAAAGTAGAGGAATTAGGCAGCTGCCAGATGGGGAAAAGGATAGAAAGAACAAGGTAACATGAAGCCAGAAGGAGGAAATATTAATGAAGGTTCCCCCCCCATATAATGGCCTAATATCTTGTAGTAAATTAAGACAGCATGACCTTGTCCACATGATCAGAACTGTGCTGGCTACCACTATGTTCAAATACAGTTGTTGCCGGGTGGCGTCTAATCCTTTTTATTTTTAGCAATATTAACAGGATTTTTTTCTTAGACTTCTTACAAATTAATTATATAGGGCCATATCCAGCACTAGCATAAGAATGTGCAACTCCTGCTGAAAGTCAATGGGAGTTTTGCTGGGCTACCCATCAGCTGAGTTGCCTCATATTCAATAGTTTAGCATAAGCATGTTGTTAGAAAATAAAAATTCCTTGTAACAATGGTCAGGGAAACACTAGAACCCTACAAGCCACAATGGCGATTAAACCTACAAATAGTGAGGCAAATGATCACAGCATGGAGATGGCCTCCATGGTAATCTGTAACGGCAAAAAAACTGATTAAATTTTATTTTTAACCCTAACCCAAATAGGCATTTCTTGTAAGTTTTAGAAATGCTCTGGAAAATTTCAGACTGAAAGGGAAAAAATACGTGTTTTTAAAAGCCAAGTATTAACAAATCTTTGACTAACTCCTGCTATGTTATCATCACCACACAGTACTCACAAAACTTTTAAACACTGAATTGCTCACTGGAACCTAAAATGCTGATTTGTGTTTCTCTTGTTAATGTTCCCATAGGTTACTACACCCATGAGGCAATAAAGGTCAGGTCTTTTGTTATGCTGTAGTTCTTTAGCCAACCTCACTAGGACCTAATTGTGAGCTGCTGAGCCTGTGATGTCAGTGAGAGATGAGGGCATTCAGCACTTTATAGGATGAGGTCCTATGTTCTACATGTAATCTGGGAATTCAGTGCTATGACTATAAAGCTAGATTGACAATTACAGATTCTTTCTTTGTTATAACTATTTCTAAGCATTGCCAATACTATAAGGAGGTGCAGAGGCATTAAATCACATCAGTGCATGCTGGAACTAACAAACCTGTGTCGAAACTGGACTAAGTACAGTACAGTGTAAAAACAAAAAGCTCTGCATTCATCCAAAAGCATGCTCAGCTTTCACTACTTAAAAGACTATGCCAGCCCCTGATGGACCATAAGCTCCTCAAGAAACAGTACAACACATAAACATCCACTTGCACCCTCCAGCTTGGAGAAAATCTTCCTTGGAGAAAATCTCCCTTGGAGAAAATCTTCTTGCATAAACTTAGAAGTCTCTATTTGTTAGAGACAATAATGTGCTTGCTCTAATGCCTGAAAGTTCACACTCTCTAGGACAAAATCATTTTTCAAAATGTTAAAGCTATCCATCTATGGATGTCAGTATCACCTTGTACACTGTAGTGCCTGAAATAATTACAAATGATATATATTCCTCATTCTCTCATTTGCTAATAATAAATACAGATTGTGAATATTCACTGGCTTTTAATTTACTTCCAATTAGTTTAACTGACTATATTACAACATAAAGAGCTGGGCTTTTTTCCTTGTTACTACAATATAGTGTCTCAGATTATTAGCATTAACAACTTGAACAACTGGTTGAAGGTTTCAGGAATCCATCTGTAACAAGACTAAAATCAGTAGAAATTTTTAAAGGATTGCTGCATTTGGAAAGTATCAGCAGTCTTAATCATTACAATGCTGTTACATAGTACAGCATAACAGATTTACTGTCATTATTTTTCTTAGATATTGGGACAGAATTGGTTTTAAAGAAATTATACTGTAATTTTTCAACTTCTTTATATTTATCAACCAATATAATAGTAACTGTAATGCTAAGAGCCAATTCTAACAGTAGCCTTTTATTTGACCATGTTTTATTCCAGTAGTTTTATAAAAGGGGGGCAGGTGCATGCATAATTCCTGATTTAACATTTTAGAACCTCTTTAAATAGAAATTTAATTACAAATTGGAAAAAAAATACATAGGAATTGCCATAGTGGATCAGTCCTGTGGTCCAACTAATCAAGTATCCAGTCTCTGACAGTGGCCAGATACAAAAATCAATGCTTGACATTCTTTTAAATTTTAGGCCCATTAAGCTATGTAGTAAAATGAAGCACGTCCTTTGTGAAAAATGATAAAGAATGAAAACAGCAATAGCACCTTTGGTACTCACTGGAACTATTTTCTGTGGGGACTCTATTTCCTCTTATTAAGCAATGCATTAGCATAAGATGGATAACAGCAGAAATCAAGTAGGAAGCTTTTCTAAAAAATGGCCTTGCCGTAGATGGTGATTTGCATTATATACCTTAGGAGTTAGTCCCGGTCTGCTGACATGCTTTACAAAGAAAATAAGTGAGTGGGTTAATTTAGTGTTGGTGAGAGGTGCTGAGCTGACAGCCCTGGAGAGTGAAGTCCTCTGTTTATTCAAAGGGCAGGTACAACAGAGATAGTAGCAGTGCTTGTTTCCCCACTGATAACGGGGCTTCACTCCTGGCACCCCTTGTAGGAATGAAGGAGCAGTTCATTTTCTAGGCCTATTCATTCCTTGCTCTCTTTGTGAGATTGACGAGGGCACCAAGCAGTATGGGAGGCTACAGGAGCATGGCATGGTTAAAAGAGGAACTCTCTTCAAATGGAACTAGATAATCCCATTTTGAGTCTGTGCAAGCAAGTCGGATTTCTGCATGGCAGACAGCTCTTCCTTGATCAAAGTTGAAACAAAGTACAAACAATGCAGCCAGTGATAATGACGACTTAATTTAACCGATACCTAGAGAAAATGCCAGTGACGTTTATTAGTAGTCTCAGGCCTAGAGGGTATATTGTGGTGGGTACACTTTCTGTCACAATACTCTCTCCCTAAAATCCACACAAAACAAAAGAAAAAGAACAAAAGATCATGACAACTGGTACCAGTTGGCAGTCTCAGCAGAGGTGCATGGAGAGGAAATTATGCCATATCATCCTAGTGATGGTTCTTTCAAGTCAGGGTTCAGGCACATTTGTAGAGGAGGGTAGGGAGCTATGCACTGCTATCTCCATGCTGTACTCCCACTTTAGATGAGCAGAAGATTTCAGTCTCCAGAGTTATCAAATAGACCACTATATTTGCAGAGCACAGAAGTCACATCAGTTAGCATGCAAAAGAAAGCAATGTGGTCACGAAACCTTCCCTTTTCTTCACCCACTCTTTCCAACTCCTAGGAGAAGACAAATAAGCACTTATATAAAATCCAGAGAGGGTCTCATTTGTAATCTGCACCTGCTTTATGTCTTAACACTTGGCAAGAGCCTGTCTAGAGATTTAATGAGACCAGCCTTTATTCCAGAAGAGACATGAAATTAAAATATTAAGATATATTTAAGTAAAATAATTAGAAATTCTACACTCTAGATGCCCTACCAAAAAGACAGCAACTATTTCCATAAAGCAGGGATATTGGCTTCCTATAGAAGTGAGTGATATACTTCCTGAAAAACAAACTGGTCACAGAGTAATGAGATTAAAAGGTAAACTGCATGAACCTGGCAGAGAACCAAGTCAGCTATGGCTTAGCAAATTTTAAAGAACACAAAACCTTACTATTAACAACCTAGAAACGACAGAAGGCAGCCTCCCTTCAGACACAAGAGAGATGACACTCCTGCCCTTTGCTGATTCATGATACCCTGTTTGGGAAAGCAAACAAGATGGAAGGTTCTCTCATGGATCAGTAACTGGTTAAAAGACCGAAACAAAGGGTATGAATAAATAGTCAGTTTTCAGAATGGGGAGAGGCAAATAGTGTTCCCCAGGGGTCTGTACTCTTCAATATATTCATAAATGATCTGGAAAAAGGAGAAAGAGAGGTGGAAAAATGTGTAGATGATAACTATCTTGAGTAATTTTCTAAGTCAAAGCAGACTGAGAAGAGTTACAAAGGGATCTCACAAAACTGGGTGACGGGGCAACAACATGGCAGATGGAATTCAATGTTGATAAATGCAAAGTAATGCACACTGGAAAACATAATTCCAACTATTCAAACAAAATGATGGGGTCTAAATTACCTGTTACCACTCAAGAAAGATGTTGGAGTCATTATAGGTAGTTCTTTGAAAACATCCACTCAATGTGCAGCAGCAGTCAAAAAACTAACAGAATCTTAGGACCATTAAGAAAAGGTTAGATAATAAGACAGAAAATATCATAATGTCACTATATAAATCCATGGTATGCCATCTCAGCTCTAGTCATCCCACTTCAGAAAAGCTTTATTAGAATTGGAAAAAGTACACAGAAGGTATGGAACAGTTTCCATATGAGGAGAGAGTAAAAATACTGGAACTGTTCAGCCTGGAAAAGAGCCAACTCTTTTTTTGAACACAGTTAAAAAAAGAATTAGATAAGTTACTGGAGGATAGGCTCATCAATGGCTATTAGTCAAGATGGTCACGGCTGCAATCCCATGCTCTGGGTGTCCCTAGCCTCTGATTGCCAGAATCTAGGAGTGGATGACAGGGGATGGATCACGCAATGGTTGTCAGTTCTGTTCATTTCCTTTGAAGCATCTGGTACTGGCTCCTGTTGGAAGACAGGATACTGGGCTATATGGACCATTGGTCTGACCCAGTATGGCTGTTCTTCTCTTCGATTACAACCTATGGGCACCACATCCCGAAAGAAAAATTTCCCAAAGCCCCTCTTCTGAGCTTTGAACAAACCCCCAACCTCATTGTCAGAAGGAAGCTCCCCACAGGCCAGGACGCACCAGCTCAAAACGGCACCACACCCTACAAGAACAATAGATGCACAACCTGAAGACATCTCTCCATTGCTATGATGATCAATACCCCCCCCACACACATCTTTCACAATTCCTGCATCCTAAACATGACTATCACATCGTGTGGTGTACCCCATCCAGTGCATTAATGCTTCAACAACTCCTCTGTGGGTGAAACCAGACAATCCTTATGCTCTCGAATGAACTCACACAGAACAATGACAAAAACCAAAACCATCCTATTACCTCAGGTGAAAACTTTTCACAAAGCGATCACTCCATATTTGACCTCTCAATCTTCATCCTCAAAAGAAACCTTCACAACACTTTCAAAAGCCTGGGAACTTCAATTCGAACTTTGCTAGACACTGAAAACCATGGACTCAACAGAAACACTGGTTTTACAGTTCATTACAACAATTTGTAAGATACCCTACTTTCTGCTAACCCTTAATTGTCTCCCGTAGCATGTGGGAACCCCTTCTATTTACAGGTTGGGACAGATTGTTATTTAGCTCAGACACTCTGGAACCTTCCCCAGACCTGAAGAAGAGCTCTGTGAAGCTTGAAAGCTTGTACCTTCCACAAATGGAAGTTGGTCCAATAACAGCTATTACCTCACCTACCTTGTCTCTCTCAGTTTGTTGTTAGGCAAACGCAAATGATATGGGCTGGGAGGAAAAAGAAAATCAATAATCAACCAACCAATTTTTGTTTTAAGCCTTCAATTCTCTCTCTGTAGGACCGCTCCTCTAGTTCTGTGTTGCATGGCAAAACTAACTTTGAAGTCTGAAGTGCTGTAACTCTGAGAGCTCCTATCCCTCTTGATCTCCCTCCAACATCCTCCCTCCACTCAGGATCTCTCATCTTAGTTTCCTGGAACTCTCTCCTAATTCTACCATTATCTCTTGGATGTCTTCCGAGGAGAGCACTCATACCCAGACATACCAACCATGGAATACTCTTCAGGAGACCACCCACCACTCAGCCCCAGGCAGCTACCAGTGGATCATCATCTTCCCTAGAGGGTAAGGAGAGGGTGGGGTCAAGAACAGGCAACAGGATCTCTTCAGGCCCCATTAAAAATTTAGTAAAATGAAAAAAAAAATCCCTCAGTACTCAGCTCAGTAAACCATTAACATGGTGTGTTGTGGGGCAGGGCACTTTCCTAATGTAGCTACATGGGCAGACAACTGACTCCATGCCTGAGCACATACGGCCTGTTTGTTCCTATTTTTCTGTGCTTTGCATAATGTAAGCGAGACACTTGTGCTGTGTAGGGATCTTAGTGAAGCCACTTAAGAGCATCCGCAACAAGGGATTTAAGGAGCAGGTAAATTTTTCTCAGATGTTTGGGAAAGAGTAGGAGGGACCAGGGGAACAACATTGCAATCTGCTTCTCTCTCACACCTCTTGCCAAATCTCTTCAACTGTCATATGATGACAAATAGCATTAGGGAGGATGTTCTCTGCCAGGCAAGTTGATTGGCAATTGGACCCACACCAACACGATGCACGCATGAACTGTCAGTGAAAAATCATCTGCGTGATTGCAGAGCCATTGGCCATTATCTTTGAAAACTCATGGCGATCAGGGGAAGTCCCGGACGACTGGAAATAGGCTAATGTAGTGCCCATCTTTAAAAAAGGGAAGAAGAAGGATCCTGGGAACTACAGACCAGTCAGCCTCACCTCAGTCCCTGGAAAAATCATGGATCAGGTCCTCAAGGAATCAATTCTGAAGCACTTAGAGGAGAGGAAAGTGATCAGGAACAGTCAGCATGGATTCACCAAGGGCAAGTCATGCCTGACCAATCTAATTGCCTTCTATGACGAAATAACTGGCTCTGTGGATGAGGGGAAAGCGGTGGACGTGTTGTTCCTTGACTTTAGCAAAGCTTTTGACACAGTCTCCCACAGTATTCTTGCCAGCAAGTTAAAGAAATATGGGCTGGATCAATGGACTATAAGGTGGATAGAAAGTTGGTTAGATTGTCGGGCTCAACAGGTAGTGATCAATGGCTCCATGTCTAGTTGGCAGCCGGTATCAAGTGGAGCGCCCCCCAAGGGTCGGTCCTGGGGCCGGTTTTGTTCAATATCTTCATAAATGATCTGGAGGATGGTGTGGATTACACCCTCAGCAAGTTTGCAGATGACACTAAACTGGGAGAAGAGGTAGATACGCTGGAGGGTAGGGATAGGATACAGAGGGCCCTAGACAAATTGGAGGATTAGGCCAAAAGAAATCTGATGAGGTTCAACAAGGACAAGTGCAGAGTCCTGCACTTAGGACGGAAGAATCCCATGCACTGCTACAGACTAGGGACCGAATGGCTTGGCAGCAGTTCTGCAGAAAAGGACCTAGAGGTTACAGTGGATGAGAAGCTGGATATGAGTCAACAGTGTGCCCTTGTTGCCAGGAAGGCCAGTGGCATTTTGGGCTGTATAAGTAGGGGCATTGCCAGCAGATCAAGGGACATGATCGTTCCCCTCTATTTGACATTGGTGAGGACTCATCTGGAGTACTGTGTCCAGTTTTGGGCCCCACACTACAAGAAGGATGTGGAAAAATTGGAAAGAGTCCAGCGGAGGGCAACAAAAATGATTAGGGGACTGGAACACATGACTTATGAGGAGAGGCTGAGGGAATTGGGATTGTTTAGTCTGCGGAAGAGAAAAATGAGGGGGGATTTGATAGCTGCTTTCAACTACCTGAAAGGGGGTTCCAAAGAGGATGGATCTAGACTGTTCTCAGTGGGAGCTGATGACAGAACAAGGGGTAATGGTCTCAAGTTGCAGTGGGGGAGGTTTAGGCTGGATATTAGGAAAAACTTTTTCCACTAGGAGGGTGGTGAAACACTGGAATGCGTTACTTAGGGAGGTGGTGGAATCTCCTTCCTTAGACGTTTTTAAGGTCAAGCTTGACAAAGCCCTGGCTGGGATGATTTAATTGGGGATTGGTCCTGCTTTGAGCAGGGGGTTGGACTAGATGACCTCCCGAGGTCCCTTCCAACCCTGATATTCTATGATTCTATGATTCTCAGCTATTAATATCTGTAGAAGCTTCTGTGTGTAGCTGCATGCTAGAGCAAGAAGGTACTTTTTGGCACTCAGTCACTTTTCTGATTATAACCACACTTGAAAGCAACATGCTTCCCTGCAAGGAAGAGCACTTGCCTGGCTCGGAGGAGTCCCTTGGAATTCAGGGGAAAGAACAGACTTTTGAAGATATAAATACATCCACACTATCCTTCTTGTCCATAGTTTGCCTCGTTCATTTAATGAAACAGCAAAGCTGAAAGAACCATGCTCTTTCATCTCCTTTTCTCTAACGTCCACATTAAATGGTGACTTAAAGCGACAACTTGAAATGTCTCACTTTTACCCAACTGAAGTAAATTTCTGAACTGCACGGGGTATCTCCCTGCAAAATTTCTGAATAGATTGTCCTGTTTCCTGCCTGTTGGTGTGTCAAAGATGTACACCAAAACCAGGTAAATCACGCACACAAAGCAGGGGTCTCTAAATTCTAATGCACAAGCCCCTGATGCCCTCCTATCAGACTCCTAGCGCTCTCCAGACCAGTGTTAAAATCTGGGGAGCAGGCAATGCTCTCTTGGCCCCATACTCAGAAACATCAGCAGCTCTGTGTCTGTGTTACTATTAACCATCCTACTGCGGTTTCACCATAGGATGTGGTGAAAGAGCATGAATGTGAGTTTCTCCAGAGCAGTACATGGGAGAGCTGAAACTGATCATCAGCAAAGCAGAGACCCTGTCTACACACAAACAGCTGTCAAATACAGTGAAAAACTAAAAATATTGGAGGAAACTCTTGTTTTCTCTTTCTTTCACTTTTAGTGTCTCATGGCTCAGTCACAGTGTTCATGGGTACAAAGTGTTCAGATGGAAACGTGATCTTCTAAGTTCTCAGAGTCCCATTAAAAACTGCTCACTAACACTTTGGCTCAGAGATTTAATGGAAAAAGGCCAACAAAATCTGCAGATCCATGGAGTTTTAATTAAACCCAGAAATTCCAATTTCAGTGACTCATTAAAAATCATATCCTGAGGTTTCATCCCTGTTGTGAAAAGTTAGGGCTTTTTAAAGAATGATTCTAATATATTAAAAATTCCTCTGCTTGATGGTCTACATTAAATGAGTTTGATGGAGTCAGTTTAGTCCGTAGCAGATCAAAGTCCGAATCACAAAACCATCACCACAAAAGCAATCAGTTGTCTTCCTAGTAGGCATTGGATGAGCATGGAAATTGAACTGAAGGTGCTCTTTTTAGATCAGAACAGAGGCCCATTGTCAAAGCAGTCTGGAGAAGCATGCACCGCTGCTGTCTACTCTACTTCTGCATAGAAGACTTGTCTCCAGACCGATCAATCTGACATTTTTCACTCTGGTGTCCTTTACTTGATTTTTCCAACTTGCAATCTCTTTCACATTTGACACTGATCACAACCCCATGCCTTTGACCTCATTTTACCCCTGTTTCTTTTTGGTCGATGAAAGGGGTGGCCTCATTGAAATGTAGGGCTGGAAGAGACCTTAAGAGGTCATCTAGTTCAGCCCCCTGTGCTGAGGCAGGACCAAGTAAACCACCTCCAGTGACAGGGATTTCACAACCTCTCTTGGTAGCCTATCTAGTACTTAACTAAAACTCATTAAAGAGCCTGATCTGTTTCTCCCTTGAAGGGTAAACAAGATTGGTGCCTTTCACCAGCACTAAATTTACGTGGGGGAAAACAATTAAAAGAATGGGCAAAAATCTTAAGAGGCATTTTGAAATGGGGTATATGGGCCCACACAGAACTTAGCAGGAAGATGGTTAAAACCTACCAATGAAGCACAGATCTGTAGCAGATGTCTCTGCTCTCAACATAGAGAAAGACAAGGAACCCTATTTTTGGGGAAAGTTGCTAGGTCATTCCATTAGGGAGAAAACATTGGGACTATCACAGTCAAGTTCTACCTTCAAAGGTACATCCGACCCCCAGTGACTTCTCTGAAGGAACACCCAGTGTTGAAGGATCTAAGAAGGGAGAGCTTTCGGAATTGAGACCCCTACTGAGTTTGGATCAAAGGAAAAGGGAGTTTCTTAGTCTGCTATGTTGTGGATGCTGTATGTGACTGCCACAAACCTCAATAAAAAAAATAATCCAGACTTTGTTATATGAGTGCTATAAGTATAGACTGCCAGCCACAGAGCCTGGAAGGGACAGTTTTACTTTTGTTCAGAATTTATGTTATGTTATAGGAAGCTTATATTTTGGGGTCTGGGAATAAGAGACCCAAAACAGACATTTAAATCCATGGCCTTGCTTAATTTGATTACCTCGTTGTCCAGGGACACAGAGCCAGCTAATCTAACTCATATTTCCTACTATAAATGGTAACATTTTTAGCCTCTTTCACCCTCTT
Source organism: Chelonia mydas (assembly GCF_015237465.2). Classification (NCBI taxonomy): domain Eukaryota; kingdom Metazoa; phylum Chordata; order Testudines; family Cheloniidae; genus Chelonia; species Chelonia mydas. The sequence goes on along the minus strand of NC_057851.1, from coordinate 108,981,339 downwards.
GAGATGCCACAAGGCAAGAATGACTGTTAATAACCCTTCTATTGGAGCTGTGACTGAACAATGGACTGTCCTGGGGAATAAAAAAGGAAGGGGGAGGTGGAAACATACCTCCATCTGATATACTGACTCCTTTGTATTTACAGAGCAAGTAAAAGAAATATCAAGATAGACTTCCTCAGTTGGACATAAAAATGGCTCGGAAAATGATTAGAGCAATTTGCCCCACAGTTTTCAGATAAATCTGCCATATCAGGGAGAGAACAAGGATCATCATTCCCACTGCTCCCATCTAGTTGAAGATGAGAATCTTTCAGTTTTTAGAATACTTAAAAGCAAATATTGTTCTAGTAAAAATATTTTTACATAAGAACATAATGGCCATATTGGGTCAGACAAATGGTCCATCTAGCCAAAGATCCTGTCTTGTGACAGTGGCTTATGCCAGATGCTTCAGAGGGAATGAACAGAACAGGCACTCAAGCTATTCATCTACTCCCAGCGTCTGGCAGACATTGGCTAGTGACCACCTTGGCTAATCCTCCATGAATTTACCTACCATAGTTCTTTCTTGAACGTTGTTATACTTTTGGCCTTCACAACATCCCCTGGCAACAAGTTTCACAGGTTGACTGTGCATTCTGTGAAGGAGTACTTCCTTTTGTTCATTTTAAACCTGCTGCCTATTAATTTCATTGCATCACCCCTGGTTCTTGTGTTATGTGAAGGAATAAACAACATTTCCTTATTCTTCACTTTCTCCACACTGGTTAAGATTTTATAAACCTCTATCATGTCCCTCTTTTCCAAGATGAAAAGTCCCAGTCTTCTTAATCTGTCCTAATACAGAAGCTGTTCCATACCCCTAATCCTTTTTGTTGCCCTTCTCTCTACCTTTTCCAATTCTAATGTATCTTTTTTGAGATTGGGTGACCAGAACTGTACACAGTATTCAAGGTGTGGGCATACCATGGATTTATACAAAGGCATTATATGATATTTTATGTCTTATCATCTTTCCCTTTCCTAATGGTTCCTAATATTCTGTTAGCTTTTTTGACTGCTGCTGCACATTGAGCGTATATTCAAAACTATTCACAATGACTCCAAGATCTTTTTCTTGAGTGGTAACAGCTAATTTAGACCCCATCATTTTGTTTGGATACTTGGAATTATGTTTTCCAATGTGCAATACTTTGCATTTATCAACATTGAATTTCATCTGCCATTTTGTTACCCAGTCACCCAGTTTAGTGAGATCAGTTTGTAACTCTTCACAGTCTGCTTTAGACTTAACTATCTTGAGTAATTTTGTATCATCTGCAAAGAGTTTACCCCCTTTTCCATATAATTTACGAATATGTTGAACAGCACTGATTCCACAGACTCCTGTAGGACACCACTATTTTCTTCCCTCCATTCTGAAAACTGACCATTTATTCCTACCTTTGCTTTGTCTTTGAAACAGTTACTGATCCATGAGAGGACATTCCAAAGACTGCTTACTTTGCTTAAGAACCTTTTGTGAGGGACCTAGACTTTCAGAAAGCCTTTGACAAAGTACACTGTATCCACCAGATCACAGTTGTCCACGTTTGTTGACACCCTCAGAGAATTCTATAGATTGCTGAGGCATGATTTCCTATTACAAAAGCCATGTGGACTATTCCCCACAAAATGTGTTCATGTATGTGTCTGATAATTCTGTTCTTTACTATAGTTTCAACAAATTTTCCTGGTACCAAAATTAGGTTTATCAACCTGTAATTACCAGGATCATCTCTGGAGTCTTTTTAAAAGATTGGTGTCACATTAGCTATCCTCCAGTCATCTGGCAAAGAAGTTGATTTAGATGATAGGTTACATACCACAGTTAGTAATTCCAAAATTTCATATTCGAGTTCCTTCAGAACTCTCGGGTGAATACCATCTTGTCCTGGTGACTTATTACTGTTTAATTTATCAATTTGTTCCAAAACCTCCTCTACTGAGACCTCAATCAAGGACAGTTCCTCATTTTTGTCACCTAAAAAAATGGCTCAGGTGTGGGAATCTCCCTCACATCCTCTTCAGTGAAGACTGAAGCAAAGAATTCATTTAGTTTCTCTGCAATGGCCTTGTCTTCCTTGAGTGCTCCTTTAACACCTCGATTGTCCACTGATTGTTTAGCAGGCTTCATGCTTCTGATTTACTTAAAGTTTTTGCTGTTCGTTTTTGAGTCTTTGGCTAATTGCTCTTCAAATTCTTCTTCAGCCAGCTTAATTATACTTTTACACTCAACTTGCCAGAGTTTATGCTCCTTTCTATTTTTCTCAGTAGGATTTAACTTCCCATTTTTAAAAGGATGCTTTTTTGCCTTTAACCACTTCTTTTACTTTGTTGTTCGGCCACGATGGCACTTTTTTGGTCCTTTTACAATTTTTTTATTTGGGGTATACATTTAATTTTAACCTGTGTTACAGTGTTATTAAACAGTTTCCGAGATACTTACAGGCATTTCACTTTCGGATTGTATCTTTTAATTTCCATTTAACTAACTTCCCCATTTTTGTGTTCCCCTTTTTTAAAATCTCCAAAGAAGAAGACACAGAATTTCTCTGAGCAACTAACAATGAGAAGGCAACCTCCCACTGCGTTTACTAAAAGATTCCATTCATGGTTTTAAAAAAGTCTCAAGGGTCTATGATTTAATTATGTGGGATACAAAGAATCTGAATAGGACTGCCAAATGTGTTTGGGCATACGATTTATCTATGAACTTTCAATTAGATAAACAGATGGGAGTAGACAACTCTACAAAAATGATGATTTCTTCCTTCCAAATATTAATTTACTCAATATTGTGCGACACAGATTATCTGATGTCCATACAAACAAGGAAAGTCATTATCTACATAACTCAGATGTAAAAAAAACAAGGCAGGAAAACTCTTCATGTTTATGGGTCTGGCATAAATTGCAAACATTCTGAGCTGGGAGTTAGCAAATGGATGGTTGGAGCTATTTGAATGGAAAACAGTGGGCACTCAGATCATAGCCAGATCCTCAGCTAGCGTAAATCAGCGAGCTCTGTGGAAGTCTATGGAACTATGCTGATTCACATCAGTTGAGGAGGTTGACTTCATTTGATAAAGAGGTCCCATTGCCTAAAAAGGTTCTAAATAACTTCTCTATAGTAGGTGGGTATTTTGCCTAGTGTATTGTTTGTTTTGAATGGTAAGTGATGAAGAGCTGGATGCAAAAAAAAGAAGATATTTAGAGAGTTATTTTCAATCCTTGCTTAAGGCTTTGGACCTTGAGGATTTTCAATCAATACTGAGGACCTCCTGATGGTTAGATGACAGCAGCACTGTATCCCATGACACAAAAAGATGGTGTTGAATAAATCAGTCTGGTGAGGTGGGATATTTTTGGATATCAATAAAAGGTTTTGTAGCATTAGGGTAGTGATATCATAGAGACAGGTACTCACATTACAATTGGAAGACCCGTCAAATGTTGGGTACGAGCCGTCAGGCCAATCTGCAGAGTCTATGATGCCTGACTGCCTGTGCTGGGCCTCATATTCCTTCAGCTGAAATTAAAGAACAAGGAAATGTTACTCAATGAATACTGAACTACGAGATGTGCATAAACCCATTGTTCAGCAACAAATAGTCACTTTCAGTTTCTGTCCATACTGTTGTAAAGATGGGAAAAACAGAACTTCTGCAGTGCATTTCTCTTTTTTAATCTTCTAATTACATTAGAATGGAAAAACGTTTTGAGGAAATGACACTAATCAAATGGAGGAAGTGATCTGGAAACACTGTGTTTTAACTGATGAACTGTGGCTCCCAAGATGCAAAATTACATATTCCTTTCTAAAGAAACACTTTGCACTGCATAGGTTAACTCAAGGTAGTCTTTATAACTCCCTTACAAAGAAAGTGATCTAGGGATGGAAGTTTGAGATTCAGCTCTTTTAAATTTAAAACTAATGATTATCTTTATTGTTTTACAATAAAAAGGTATAATACACAGAAAAGAACTAACTCCTAAAGGGTCATATTGTCAAGGAGGAGACTGAAGTTGGACACAAGCTTGCATCTGTTGTGCATGCAACATGAGAATGGTCCCCTAGCAAATTTGGAAACTGCATATTTCAGTAACCATTTGTGTGCACAAGTGTGGCATTTGTAGACACAACAGATGTATATAAACATGCCGCCATCAAAATCCAGGTTTGAAAATTAGGTCCCCAAACATTCTCAGTTCCTGGTTTACAGTCTTGATTAAAGTCCATTGACATCAGTGGAAAGACTGTCATTGACTTGAAAGGGCTTTGGATCAAGACCTAAATTTGTTAAAGGAAACAAGATAAAATTTCTGATGTACATTTTATTGCTAGTAATTCAGGCCACTAGAGGGAAGAAGTGCAACTACAAGCATAATGCATATTATACTTTATTATTACACACAAAAAACAATGCAAGGGTAAAGAATTAATTGCAGAGAAAATGAGAAATTTGTTAGTGTTAAGGTTACACTAGGAATCTTAACAATACTTTTTTATTATATGATTTCATACATGTTAGCAAATGGGACGTACTATTCACCAAGCAACATACAATATAAAAGAGGGTAGCTGAGGTCATATCTTTTCCTGGACCAACTTTTCCTGGTGAAAGAGACAAGCTTTGGAGCTTCACAGAGCTCTTTTTAAGGTCTGGGGAAGCTAACCAGAGTGTCCAAGGCTACATCTACTCTACAAAGTTATGTCGATCTAAGTTACGTCAGCATACAGCTGCTGCCATTGACACATCACCGGTGCGTGTGAATACTTGTCTCATTGTGTTGGCAGTGCATGTACTCAACAGGAGTGCTTGTATCGATGGAGAGAGCAGTGTACCATGGGTAGGTACCCCACTGTGCAACTCACCACCATCCAGCCTTTTGGAAAGGTTTTGCAATGCCTGATGGGAGCAATCAGTGCACTGGATGAGGTATATCACATGCCTTGATAGGCATATATAGGACCCATGAATTTTGAAAGGGGTGTTGTGGGGGATATTGATCATCATAGCAGTGGAGAGATATCTGCAGCTTTTGTATCAGTGGTTATGGCAGGGTCCAGTGCACCCTTGTATTTATCTGTGACACTCTGAGTACCATTCCCAGACCTCAAGAAGAGTTTTGTGTAAGCTCAAAAGCTGGTGTCTCTCTCATTAACAGAAGTTGATCCAATAATAGATATTACCTCACCTACCTTGTATCTCTAATATCCTGGGATGAACATGGCTACAACCCTGCATACATACAATATAAAAGAAAGGATCTTCATCTTTTTTGCCACTCTAACTCAAGGAAGTGTGTGTAAATAAACAGAAAGTAAAAGAGCACCATTTTATGCTTAAACTCCACCTTTTCCCATAACCTAAGCTGCACATACATAATACTTGGTGTTACAGCACGTATGTTGTGTGATCACATATTTGCATAAAGGGACAATGTTATTGCTGTGGCAATCTGAACACTGAATTTCTTGGCTCTTATGCAAATGTCAACCTTAATGCTACATTAAGTATATATTACATATCTTAGGCTTTTACTTTTTAAACATTGCAAAAAAAAGTTCATGTCAGCCAGTGCATTCTGTGAAAAAAAGAATCTATCTTTATTTTAATGACAAGTCCCCAAAAATGGCTGAACAGATTTTCATGAAACTTGAACAAAATAAATCTTTTGTCTAAGAACAAAATGGAGAAATTCCCAGCTCTAGGAGAGCTACCCATGCTAGCTCCGATTGAGCTAGCACACTAAAAATAGAGCAGAGCCCAGTTGCTAGCCCCTCTCGCTTTCATGCTGCCCCGGCTGCACTCTATTTTTATGGGCCATCTGGATCAGAGCTAGTGCAGGTATGTCTTCCTGAGCTGGGAATTACACCCCCAGATTAAACTGTATACGTAGCCCTGAGCAGCATGACAACAGCTAATGAATAAGCACATTCTAGTAAGAACAGATAAAAACTGCAAAGCCTGACATGGACAATGTGCAGTACAGAAAGGTATCCTGGTGAGGGAACATCAGATGAAATCTTATGCTTATTTGTGAGGAATCAATTGAAGCAAGATGTTAGATGGGTATTTACAGCGCTAGCCTGAATGTGGTATTAAAAACTAACCAACACTGGGTTTGGTCAGTAAGCAGATGGGGGAACTTCGACAGGAAAAGGGCTTGCAGAAACGTGCGCTGAACAGTTGCAGGCTGTCCTCTAACACAGGGAACAACTCCCTTAGCTCAGACAGCCCGAATGCTTTTGAAATATTCTAACTCCACGTGAGTGACACTTAGAATATATTTATTTAAAGATGCACTGATACATCTACTCTGTCTCCATGTATCATATGCTAAAACTATTTGTTCTATTATTTTATAAAAGACTGCAGAGTCTATATTATTATTTATACATTGCTATGAATGCACACAGTCCCTCACAGGCAAATAAAATACAGGATATCCCTGGCACAAGAGAATCACAATTTTGCAGGTGTATCTACACTACATGCGCTAGAGTGGCACAGCTGCAGCTATGCCACTGTAGTGTAGACACTTGTCGGTGATGGAAGATATTTTTTCTGTCACTATAGTAAATGCACCCCCTCAACAGGCAGTAGCTAGGTCTATGGAAGTTTTAGGTGTAGACCAGACCTGAATTTGACACTACATAATGAGAAAGGAGAGTGAATGATATGGCTGGGATGGAAGTTAGGATAAGAAAACGATGACTCAATTACTTGCAGTCATGTGATTAGCTTTCTCCACATGCATCAAGGGTCTACCCTCTTTAGAGGTTACACAGAATTGTGTTATGACGTTCAGTAAGACTTCCGAGTTCAAACTATTCATCATATTTTCCTTCTCTTTATGGGTACAGTCATAAACCCAAACCTTTGAATGTCTCAGACTGGTGCACTTCATAGCCTGGGGTATTCTTCTGAAGTTAGTGAAATTGAGTGTGCTATTTATGCTTGGCATTTAGTATCTCAGCCTAATTCTTTTCCAAACATGACTAAGGCACCGGTCCTCTTTCAGAACTACATAAATGCTGGGCTTGAAAGCATAAGAAATTTTGTACTAAAAAGGATACTAGTTCCTTGAACAAAGTTAGAAGTGTTTGAAAATAGGGGTTTAGTTTGAAAGTGCAACCTCAGCTTTTACTGTGGAATCAGCCTCGTGACCTTATGATAAAGTGCAGGCACTATCACACTCGCAGAGATACTGGGGACCACCACTTTGTTCTTTGCACAACATTGCACTACTCAGAAAAACACCCTGCTAGGGTCAACAGATGACAGGATACCGGGCATCCTCCCCAGAGGAAGCTGGGTAGAATGAATCATGGAAAACTATATGCATCTCATACCCTAGCAAGTGCTTCCTCAATGGTGATCATCTTCTCTTTCACCATCATCATCAGCTGGATCCGTTCCTCATCGCTCATTGTGATCTCACTTGCCACATAACCAACATCCTCTCCTGAAGAAGAAAGGAAGAGATGAAACGCACCTATAAAACGACTCAGCGCCAAAAGGTGAATGTTTGGAAACAAGCATTGGCGATGCTGCTTCAGTTCCAGAACCCAGCTCCCAGTTGGGTCAGGCTAGGCTGAATGAACCCTCCCCATACACCACAATTTGATCTGTGTAGGGAAAAACTGGTTGTCACAGCTCGTGACGGATACTGCATCAGGCAGAGGGATGCAGCGTAACACAGTGATGAACCTGCAGGTTGCCACTTTTGTTCCATTGGAAAATACAGGAAAGAGGGCAGCCTTATTCCTCCACAGTGATGGAGATCAATGCTCCTCACCTACAATAAACGTCCTACTATGCGTGCTGAAACCAGCAGAGTTTGGTAAGAAGAAAGCAGATGTGGCCAAAATCATAATGCGTATAGGTGTATATATAGCACTGACTGGGACATCATCTGAAAGTGGCCAGAGCAGTAAAGGGGATGCTAATGTAGCAACTTGCCTTGATAAGTCACTTCTAAAGACATTTTTTACATCCTAAACAGAGTCCTGTCATCTTTAACATACTTTCACCACATTCATTGTGCCTGTTCAGTGGTTTGGGGTGGCATCTGCCTGCAACAGAGTGATCCAACCAGAAGAGAGCGCGTCTGCAAGCACCTTCCCGCTCTCCATGTTTGCACTACAGCATCACTGCACCTCTGTGACTCTTTAAGACAGTACAGAGCAATGATCAGTGTCCACTTGGAGCAGAACTGGGGAAGAAGCCCCGATAACCTAACTGGTGGATTCATATTATGTGTTTTCATTTGCAGGCAGATACTCTTTCATTCCTTTTTATGCTTGCAAACTGGCACTATGCAGACCCATGCTGAGCTCAGCCTTAAAGTAAATTGGAGAAGGTACTGCAGACCCAAAGCAGGGTGGAGTCTTTTGCTAACTATTCCTTAAACAAACACATCAGCCATAAGAATAAATCATAGCAAGTGTAGCCAATAAATACAAAGTATCTTTAGACCTCCTATTTACATGCCAGATGCAACCCATCTTAAACGTACAGCTTTTTTCAACCCAGCTTCAACTGAAAATCTCTCTCTCTATTTGCAACAGTAGGAACATTCTGAGCCTCCAAACTGTGACTTGCAACAACCTCCCTCAAATCAGCTGGGTTAGGCCAAAGTGAGCAACTAAGAGATCAAGAGGCATCAAAGCACAGCCTTGGGGCAAAAAAAGGGGATCAGATGTTATATCTGAAAACATGCGTTTCCCATTCCCCAGAATTTCACACTAATATTTTCATATTATTCTAGGACATTTAGATATACATGTTCCACTAATAGAGCACTCTCATCTCCCATTGACTTCAACAGGCCACCCAGAACCTTGCAGGATTGAGGCCTAACAGAATACAGCTGATAACTCATCCTTTAAGTGCAGCTAAAGCCGGGGTGGAAAAACTACGGCCCTTAGCTCTTTTAAACTGGCCTGCGAACTCCTGCTGGGAAGCGGGAGCTGGGGCTTGCACCACTCCAGCCAGGATGCAGGGTTGGGGGCCACACCATGTGACTCTTGGAAGCCGCAGCATGGCCCCGCTCCGGCTCCTACATGCTCCAATGGCCCCCTCCAGTGCTCCAATGGGAGCTGCAGGGGTGGAGCCTGTGGACGGGGCAGTGTGCAGAGCCGCCTGGTCTCGCCTCTGTGTAGGAGCCGGAGGGGGGACATGCCGCTGTTTCTGGGAGCCGCTTGGATCCTGCACCCCAGAGCCTCTTCCCATGCCCCAACCCCCTGCCCCAGCCCTGATCCCCCTCCCACCCTTTGAACCCCTCAATCCCAGGCCAGAGCTCCCTCCTGCACCCCAAACCTCTCATCCCCAGCCCCATCCCAGAGCCTGCACCCCCAAGCGGAGCCTGCACCAGCCCGGAGCCCCCTCCTGCACCCTGAACTCCTCATTTCTGGCCCCACCCCGGAGCCTGCACCTCCAACCAGAGCCCTCAACCCCTTCTGCACCCCAACCCCAATGTTGTGAGCATTCATGGCCCACCATACAATTTCTATTCCCAGACGTGGCCCTCGGGCCAATAAGTTTGCCCACCCCAAGCTAAAGTCACAATAGATCAAATCTGTGATCATATTTGTCGAGCAGATTAGACTTACATAGATCTGTATTTGCCAAGTTACTATAATCTTGTTTTAGTTTCTGTTTTGTGATACTTGTTTCTTAGACTTTAAGGTTCCTACAGAGAATCATTTTTAGTGCAGTGTGTCACTGTGTCCTTAAAGGCTTTACCTTTCGAAGTCTGTCTCATTATTCCTTTCTGGTTCTTTCGGAAATTCTGCCAAAAATACTTATTCTTCTTTTTCCAGTCTGCTTTCCCTTAAGAAAAATGTACAGGAAAGGAACATTAATACGAAAATTAGATTTTCCCGTTTGAAAACTTCAGCATGTAACTTTACCAAGAAAGAAAAATTCCCCAAATTTGCTCATTTTCTGAATTTGATCTGTATACGAATTGTGCTAATCTAACTATCTAAAAGAAACGTATGTTCTTTGGCATCAAGGATGGTTGTGGAGGATTGAGACGTTACCAAGAGGCATTTTTTGAATTATAACACACAGACCCTTTTGTGTTCATGTTGACATTTGTTTAACTGTTCATGTCAAGTCTCGCTGTATTTTTGCAGTATTTTGTTTTTTTATTCTCTTTTGCTAAGGCACAATTATTTAGATTAAACCCCAACTCAGATAAGGAATCTTATTTTGTTATATATTCCCTTTGCTGATCTACATGAGAAATGCTATGAGACCATTAACTCCATCTCCTGCCATTTATTTGTTTTCTAGTTTTCTCAGTTTAAATCGGGTGTGGGTAGCCTTAGAAGGAATAAAAACCAAATACCCTCAGCAAAAACCTCAGGATTTTATACATCTAGCTAATGAGTACCAGAGCTAGTTACAGGAGCTAAGTGTGAGAGGGCAGTCTGAAAAATAAACTTTGAAATACAAATACACCATTTTAAAACAACACAAAGTATCTCAAAAATTAAGGGAGAGAGGCTGGCAAATTATGCCTAATGATTTGAAAGTTAGTGCGGGAGGTGGCTTGAAGAAGGCAAACGGACAAACCAGCAATGATCTAACATTCTAGGATTTGCAACTCACAAGTTGCATATTTACAAAATGACAGTATTAGCTGGACTGGATCTGTCTGCCACTTGTAGATGCTGTACCTCATTTTTAAAGGTGTAACCCCCCCCACCCCAACTTCCACAAACTTCAGTTAGGATTTGTTGGCACTCAGCTCTTCTGATAATCATACACAAAACTTAAAGAGATGTAAGAATTAAACAGAGAGAAACATGAAATGAAACATACTGACCTACAGAGCTTTCTTCAGAACTTGATTTATGAAGGGAAAGCCTAGAACACAAAAGAGAAATGGACTAATTATTGCGGAGTTCTCACATCTCCTGGGAGCTATCTGGTTACAGTAAATTGTGGTTTCAAGCGAATGCATCGGCAAATGTTTTCCCTTCTTTTTCTTCTAAATGTAGCTATTTACAAACAGCTTCTGAGCTCTGATCACAGTAGTTTGACCACGTTAACTCAGTTCCTCTCTGAAAACCCTGAAGCAAGTTTATTTTGACCAAGACAGACAAATATGCATTTAAAACCCCAAAGTTACATCTAAGGGATCATAAGTTACATCTAAGGATAAATATGATTCACATATTTTTCTTCTTCTTCTATATAATAAAGTAGAATTCTGACTAATTTAGAAGCTGTATTTCTGTGATGCTGCATTCATTTAGTCTACGGCTATGTTGTTTAACTGACAATATAACTCTTTGCACTTCTATAGTGCCTTTCATTTTACGAGTACAAAATGCTTTATAAACTACAGTAAAAGCTGTTTTATTTGGCATGTTCAGGGAATAGGGGGTGCCGGTTAACTAAGAGGGAGGGAATTTGGGTGTGGGAGGGGGTGCGGGCTCCGGACAGGGGGTTGGGACATGGGAGGAGGCTCGGGGGGCACTCACCTCAGGCAGCTCCAAGCAAGCGGTGACCTGTCCCAGCTGCTCCTAGGTGGAGGAACAGCCATGGAGGCTCTGCACACTGACCCCATCGCACCCCGAGCACTGGCTCTGCAGCAGCCATTGGCCAGGAACCACAGCCAATGGGAGCTGCGGGGGCAGCACCTGGGCAGTGCACAGAGCCGCCTGCCTCAGCCCAGGAGCAGCCAGGACACGTCGCTGCTTGCATGGAGCCGCCTGAGGTGAGTCTCCCCCGGTTCTGGCACCCCAAGTCTCCTCCCACGTCCCAACCCCCGTTCCAGAGCGCCATCCCGCACCCAAACTCCCTCCCAGAGCCTGCACTCCCTCCCGCACTCCCAACCTCTCGTGGATGTTCCTCTGCCTACGAGCGGCAGGGACATGTCACCGCTTTTGGGGATCCATGCGGAGCCAGGTAGGGAGCCTGTCGGCCCTGCGCCAACCGGACTATACACCAGACTTTCTATGAAGATTAGAAATGCTGGTTTAGAGAGCTTTCCGGTTGGTACAGAGCTGAACACAGCTTTTACTGTACTCATTAATTAAACCCTCACCATACGATTGTGAGAGAGGGAACTATCATTTCCCTGACTTTATAGATGGCAAACCAATGCACGGAAAAGCTAAGTGCCTTGCCTCAGATCACCCAGGATGTCTGCGGCAGAGTTGATCATCAGTCACTTTCCTGACTTCCATCATGTGCTTTACTACTTCTTCCTCACTCAAAATCCAGCTAAAAGGACTTATTTTTAGCCCATATTCTGTAAGAATGTCAGCCAAAGCGCTAAGGAACACTCATTTGCTCAGTTTTTAAGTCCATGAATAATAGTTACTGAACTTTGCAAAGTTCTTTGAAATCTTCAGATGAAAATCTCTATCTAGGAGTCTGAAGCAAAGCCCATTTAGGTCAATGAAAATGTTTCTGTTGGCTTCACACACTCAGTGCAGGCCATTATGAGTGTGATTATGTGTGCATAGTGCTCTGTTACATATTACTATACAATAATGCCTGATAATACAATGCCTATGTTGTACCTATGCAAACAAAAACATGCATATTTCAATCTACAAAAAAATAACCCACAACACTACCACCACCCCAGTTCAAGTCTTGTATACAGAACATGCCATACTCCACTTACAGTATAACCTCAGAATTACAAACACCTCGGAAATGGAGGTTGTTCGTAACTGAACAAAATGTTATGGTTGTTCTTTCAAAAGTTTACAGCTGAACATTGACTTAATACAGCTTTGAAACTACACAGTGAAGAAGAAAAATGCAGCTTTTAACCATTTTAATTTATATGAAACAAGCACAGACACAGTTTCCTTACCTTAAAAAGAACAGGAGTACTTGTGGCACCTTAGAGACTAACAAATTTATTAAAGCATAAGCTTTCGTGAGCTTGTCTTACCTTGTCTTTTTTTTTAAGCTCCCCCCTCCCTTTTTTAAAGCAGTTTACATTTAACATGGTACTGCACTGTATTTGTGTGTGTGTGTGTCTGCTGCTGCTTGATTGCATACTTTCCAAATGAGGTCTGTGGTTGACTGGCCAGTTCGTAACTCTAGTGTTTGCAACTCTGAGGTTCTTCTGTATTTCATGAACCTTTTTGTCTGAATTCCCCATGCTCTTCTGCATTTTCTTGGGTTCCCAGCAGAGGGCACCAGAGAGTTTTTGATCAATTCAGAAACCTCAGAAGGGAAAACTTTTTTGTTTCATACGGATTCACAATGTAAACAATCCAAGCAATTACAGGCCAGCACTTTGTAAGCATGAAGATCATGCTCATCAATTTGAAAAGACATCATTAAAGGGAAAATGAGACAGCATGAAGTTTAGTTTTGATTCAGTAATTCATCCGGGCAAAGAGAAGCTGGCACAGCAGAGCTGTGAAATGCCATCTCCTTTCTACTTCAGTCTGATTAGAAATGTAATCCGGCACAAACGGCAAACCAGCTGATGCAACCACATTCCAGATTTGGACTGCACCAGGTGGAAGGGGGCATTTGTTGATATCCTTGCTGATGAAGTTTACTCCTGGATGGGATAACTTCTAGGGAGAAAATTAATAACTTAAGTGGTTCACAGCCCTTGCAGTCAAATATTTGGTTCTCAGGAAAGAGAAAAGTTCTCAGTCCCTTTAGACTTTGAATGAAATACTAGCCTCACTGAAGTCAGTGACAAAACTCCCATTGACTTCAATTTCTAATGGATTTCTAATGTAATGATGGCACTGGCATTTCCTAAACAGCATCACTCACTCATTGCTTGATCCCAAACATAAAGCACATGGACCTGTCTATGAGCGCAACATCAGAACTTGGCTTTCAGCTTCTATGATGAAAGAACTAACCCTGTTACCTTTTTGCGCCTTTGCATGGACTTCAGCATCCAGCAAATGCTTTTTTAGTGAATTCAGCGCTCGTGGAAGGTGCCAAACTGACATCCCTGGAAAACGAATCCTATTTATTATCAGAACAGGAACAACGTAGGCCAAGCCGTGAAAGCTTGTCCATGCTGCTCCACCATGGCAGCTCTGCCTTGAGCCAGAGAGACCATTTCTTGTGGTGAGAGGGTTGTTCAGCCTTCAAATCCATATTAATCCTCTTCTTCACTGCCAAAGCTGCCAACTGGGATACAAGTACATACCAGGTGGTGGTGGTATTGTGGGCATCTGTTCACTAGGGACTGGCCTGAGGCCACCAACTCATTTCATATTGACTACCAACAACTTGCAGCAGCAGCAGTCTTTTGATGTTCCTGGGCTAGATATAGTGATGGAGGGGAGATTCCACAGCAAGCAGGCCAACATCTAATTTATAACTCTGACAAGAGAGAGAGAGAGAAAGAGAAAGAAACCGAGCATAGTCCTAGGACGCAAATTCCTGGTACCAGACAAAACAAAGAGATAGTACTTAGGTAGAAGGGCAAACATGTCCAATCGTCATTTGATGCATTCTCTAATTGCAAAGTCTTCCATCTCTGGGCTGACCTTGAAAATACTAACCGCTTGTCTTACAAGATGGAAAAGCTGACAAAATCAAGTATAGACAATAAGACAACACACTTGCCTGTAAGTTCTCCCAGACAACTTTGATTTTTTTTTTTATTTTTAACCAAGGATATAAAAACATCGATTGTTTCTACTTCTTACATGTATGGTGAAAGATTCCATAGGCCCTCAGAGTCGATTTTTGTTTGATTTGCCAATTACACTTCCTTACTGTGTTAAATCTGCAGCTCCTCTGTGAACATGCGCTGAAAGCGATTTGTGTTCTTCCATTCATAGACTGATAACTTGTACTGAAAGTTAATGATGCAGTGACACTTGGCAGAAGTTTCAGCACTGCATGTCTGAAAGGCAGCCAAATGCCATTACTCAACTGGGGAGACCTTCAGTTTTGTTGTGCTCTGATGTACAACTTCATTAGTAGGCATCCATATGAAATGTATTCTGTCACAGCATATAGCTGAGAAATCTATGGATCTAGCTTCATACAAGAAGGATATATCGCCAAGTATATTCCACAAAGAGGAGAGACAAGGTGGGTGAGGTAATATCTTTTATTGGACCAGCTTCTGTTGGAGAGAGAGACACAAGCTTTTGAGCTTACACAGAGCTCTTCCTATACAAGTATTTTCCAATCCTATGTAGGATAGAAGTTTAGAAATGTCCAGAACTTTATCTGTGAATTTCACAATTTCAAAACCATTCCTAGGCCTATTTTTAAGACCTTGTGGGCCTGAGATGTGGAAACAAGAAATAAAAAATTGCCTCAGAATAGGTTAAAAATGAAAGCTACTCTTTGGATCCAAAGAACATGTTTGCTACATACCTATTTTACGGAAATGATATGCTCCAATGGAGTTGTGTCTTGGGTACATAGAGCTTTAGACACACCATGGCAACCCCAGCTATACCAAAGGTACCACCAGGACTTATCTTGTTATTAAAGTACAGCAGATGGTAATGCTATTTCTATACCTACCTGTTTGCACATTCCATACACTCCTTTTTAAGCCCTAGAGCAGTGGTGGGCAACCTGCGGCCCACTCGCAGCCCGTCAGGGTAATCTGCTGGCGGGCTGCCAGACAGTTTGTTTACATTTGCATGGCCACCAGCAGCTCCCAGTGGCCGCGGTTTGCCGTTCCCAGCCTATGGGAGCTGCGGGAAGCAGCACCCAGCACGTCCCTCTGGCCTGCGCTGCTTCCTGCAGCTCCCATTGGCTGGGAATGGCGAACTGCGGCCACTGGGAGCTGCAGACGGCCATGCAAATGTAAACAAACTGTCTGGCGGCCTGCCAGCGGATTACCCTGACAGGCCATTGCCCACCACTGCCCTAGAGGTTGTGCCGCCAAGACAGCCCCCTAAGGCCAGAGATCACTGCACAAGTACACAACACAGGCTAGTTGAACAAAGTATCCACTTAGAAAATGGGCTTTTCGCTACAGCTCTATTGAACTAGGTAGGCTAAAAATTTTCCCTATTAACTGTGAGCTGATTTTCTTCTTAGACAGGAAAGCACCAGGGCTTATCTTGCATACACAGTGGCTGGTTTTACAAGACACACAGTCCATATGTGCCATAAGTTGTGAAATAGCCCCGAGTTGGACCATTACAGAATTGGAAAGGGAAACAAATGACACCATGTGCTGCTTTTATGAATGTGCTGTTGGCTTTCAAAAGCCCATCATTCTCAAAACAAACCATAACAGAGGAGCAGAGAATGAAGTGATTCTGACTGGTTTTTATTTTAGCTTAAACTTTATAAATGCAGGTATGCTTTAAAACATGGCCTCATCTTATTTATAGGACATAAAATCCACAGGTGTCCAATGCAGTCCAAAAAATGAAACCAACACCATTATGATCTTCAATAAACTGGTAGTGGCCCTCTTAACGCTTGTCAATAACTATTTACAACCCTTTTGGAGTGGCTGGTTCAGGATGCGATTTTGGATCTAAAAATACTATTCACTTTTGGGTGGCTGAATAAACCAACACAAAAGCCTCTGCATGCTCCTTTAGAAGGCCACTTGGTTACCTGTATGCATTATATAGGGTCACATAATCAGTGTGACAACCGACATCTTTATAACTGTTACTGACTGAATACAAGATAGTTTATCTAACGGGGCTGGCATAGAGGAGGAAAATGGGCCTTTAGTTTCTTATCAAATTTGTATGGACCTGAAGGGAAAGCAAGGCTGCAAGGTTCTGACCTTCCTGGCATCACTGTAAAGAGATGGAAAGCAGAGGTTCCATTCAATTATTTTCTCATTACGTTTCCATAGCAATGGCTCTTTAAGCAGGTCAAAACTTTCTCAGTGGAAACAAACACTGAGCTGTTATTTTTGTTGCCCCCCCCCCGCCACCTCAGCCACCATGGAACCTGCCATGTTGGTTCTACTAGTACAATCGGAACATGGCCATCAGCAGGGGATGCGATGTTTAGCAAGTGGCAAGAGCTTGCACAGAGGGATCCATGCAAAGAGGCAGATAATCATCAGCTCTGAAATACTTCCACAGCAGTGAGCTAGGCCCAGTCTAACAAATGTAACGTTTCTCTAGATACAAAGCATGTTGGTCATGGCTGTGACAAGTTTAGGGCTCTTTTGAAAAATATCCTTTTACAAAATTACTAGGATTGAAATCTTCCTCCAGCTGCTCAGACACACACTGGTAGCACTTGTCACGTGTCACAGGCTGCGTTTGGCTGGCCTTTCACGCCAATTGTGAGTGTTATTGTGGGAGTTTCCTGCTCTGTTTCTCTTTGGGAGGCTATCTGCAGGCAACACAAATAGTTTGGCTTCTACTGAATCTGGCCTCAAACAAGTTAATATGGGGTCGTACACACATTCACCAACTCCTTTTGATTCTTGCAAGCACTGCATATAAAGAAATGTTATATTAACTACTCCATAAATTTAGGAGATAAAACTACTCCCCCCACCTCCCAACTCCATATTTTCCTTGCAATTTCTAACCTACACAGTGGGAATTTATTCCGTCCTTAATTAAGTGCAGCTATGGTGTCCTGGGTTTGTTTGGGTTTTTTATTGTTCTCCGTTTTTGTCCTCTTCCTGCTTCTCATCCCCATCAGTGTAGCTCTTCTGTTTCATCACAGATGAGCTCACAGTCATCTGCCACAGTTAATCTGGGCACTGTGACAAGCTGCCAGAATTGAGTCTGATCAAATTTAAGCCAGCACAATGGGAATGTGACCTAGAGTGCTGATTTAATGACCCTTTTGCTTTTAGGGCTTGGCCTGGAGTCTGGACGCTACAGTGGAAGAGGATTAGGAGGGTTGGTGCTCAATATTACTGCCAACAATCACTGGATTAGAGTACCATAGGGTCCAGAGTTTGGGTCTTGTGTGTTATTTTGTATAAAGAAAGCAAGTTTTAAAAGAAATGTTAAGGAAATGCTATGGAACAAGACAGCACTGAACTCCAAGTAATCTCTCAGCACTGCACTGATCTGGAGGTTTAATACCCAAGATAAATTTGAGTTTATACCACATATTGGCAGTGGGGCTGAAAACTCTGCATACCCAGCAAGCAAATCTTCAGCCTGTAAGAATGGATTAAATTAACAGTGTCCCCCAAAGGGAAGACAGAGCCTGCAGATGGCTGCTTTGGTCATTGCTGCTCTGGTTTCTTTGATAACAATTTCACTGCATGCCTTGAGAATCAAGTAGCTTTCACAAAAAACAATCCCAACATTCACAACACCATAAACCTCCTCCCACTGGCCAGAGAGGTGGCCAAAGTGCAAGGACTCCAAATGCGAGAGGTTCAGTTTAAGAGGCACGTACTAGACACGCACACAGCACAACAGAGTTTTACATTTGTGAACAGCTGAAGCAGAGTTAAGGACACAGCTGCTGAACGAACAGGGACTCCTATAAACTGGAATGCCAGGCCCCTCAGAAATGTTACATCATGCAGCATGCACATGATACAAGCATTCCTGAATACTCTGCTGGACAGATCAACCTCTACCTGACTCCTACAACCTGAACTGTGATGTAGGTCTAGAGGCTCAACTGGCAGAGAACATTTTAAATGCATTTTGCTATAACCTGACAGATATGGGAGCACGAATCACAACATTAACATGATATATCTTCATTTTCTTGGTTAGAAGTTGTGCTGTACTGATGAATAATATCACTCAAGAAGCAGTAAGTGATTTGTTGCATGATGGGACACTTCAGGACATCCACTGTGACATAAAGATTTAGAACACAATGAGAATGCCAAAGAGCTGAGAGTTTCACTCAGTTATTGACCCCATTTTTACCCATCAGTAGTTTTTCCTCCTTCCCCGCCCCTCTAACTGGAAGAATAACTTACACACAGGAGACTGTGCCTTGTCCTGCCTGTACATGGTGCTCTTGCACTTGGCATCTAGCTCCTACCCTTTCCTGAAGGCTCTCGGATACACCACATTTAAAATACGTAACAAGGCCAGTGCAGGGAATAGCAACAGCAAACAGATCTATTCCCCAAGGGGGAAAACAAATAACTTCCCTTTGCAACATCCCTGGATCTGCTAAAAACAGGATAAGAGACAGGATGCAGAAGCATGAGTTCAAGGGGAGTAGGGTTGGCCTGGATTTCCTGTCAAATATACAGAGCTCATTAGTCCATCATGCAGAGTCTTGACTGCTCAAATATGGGGCCTGGGAGCTAATCAGAATGTTGGTTTCCATTGTTTAAAACACCATGTTTACAATGAGGCGAACAACCTCTCCCTCCCCCTGTCCCACCTCATTCCCCTGGCTTGAGTAAACTTCCTTGGGGAGTTGTCATCTTACAGAAATAATAGCATTATTACTACATACGATGCACCCGTGGCTTGACACATTACGGGCACCAAGAGGCAACAATAGCCACCAAGAACGTGTTTCCTGTGTATTTGGTCTTATATTGGTCACACTTTTAGTCAAAACCAAAATTCAGTTGTGTCTGCATAGCCAGGATTGCTGTTCAAAATGAAAAATATCTGTGTTGTATACAGAGGCATGCCACTATGCTGGAGGCAAGATCAGACTTCACAATATTACTCTAACATTCAATCTGACAATAATGCTGCAAGTTGAAGGGTGTATGTGTGGAAATTAAACCTGACAGGAGAAAAATGTGCCTATTAATGGAAGAAAAAGCACAAACTTTTCAGGAGTATCATTTTCCATTGAGTTATTTGCAGAGTATTACAACCCTACAAAAACCACAGAACTGATTCAATTTATAGAAGCAACTTCTCTGAAAAACTCAACTGGTCATGAAGTTTAGAACTAGACTTGAACAAATGTGACTCTGCTTCCTATTTTGTAATTTACCATATTTCAGGCAGTTTTTAAACATATTGGGTATTACTAGCTATACAAGCAACATAACCACACAAACCTCAGACACTTTTCTGCTTTGTTTGGTGCTATAAGGATTTTTCTGATTATGTTTTCCCTGCAGTTTCCACCCCCGACCTCCCAGGTTTCCTTTTTACCACTTTAGCCAATTTAATGGAATGAGCATTTTTAGTGCCATGACAAAACACATTTTACTACTCTCTCTCTCTCGAGCTAGAACAGTATGGAACAGAACAGAAGCTTATATTTCCCCACTCCCTTTCTGGAGGGACCATCCCTAGAGGTGAGAAGGTAATTCAGTCTCCAGGCCCACAGAGACCTCGTCTCTCTACTGAATAGGAAGTTTCTATTAGTTTCATGCCGATCACTCGGGTGCATTTCGTGACTGGCAGTCCCTTGTCCAATAGAAGCTAGACTGAGATTACCAACTTACTTCTACACAGGAACAAAAACAAGATATTTTGAAAATTGTAGCAAACATCATGAGAGACACCCTTCCCCTGCAATTGTCTGATAGTTAGGTCATTGAATAAGGCAGAGCAGGGTCTTGAACCTGAGTCCCCCACATCCCACGCAGGTGCCCTAAACACTAGATGAGAGTCAGACTCTCTTTTCTCCCTTTCCCTCTCCTCTGTTGAAACTGTTCCACTCTGTGTAAATAAAAATGTACTGGGTCAGAGAGAGAGTGAGAGACTCACTATATAGTTCGGTGGCTAGGGTAAACATTTGAAAGAAACAGATTCAAGTTTCTGTTCTGAATCAAGCCCGAACTAGGTCTCCCACATCCCAGGTGAGTGCCCTAAACACCAAGCTGTTGGGTCTCTGACCAGAAATTCCATCCTGGACCTGAGAAACCTTTAATTGAAATGGATACATTTCCACAAAAAAATTAAGTTTCAACAAATCAGCATTTTCTGATTAAAAACGTTTCACTGAAAAATTCCTGACTGGCTGCAGTTTGCGTTGCTGTGTAGATGAGCCATCAGAAGTGGTACAGCAGGGTATGTCTACACTGCAGTTAAAAACCTGTGGCTGTCCTGGGACAGCTGACTTGGATTTGTGGGGCTCAGGCTATGGAGCTGTTTAATTACGGTATTGATGTTTGGGCTTGGGTTGGGGGCTGGGCTCTAGGGCCCTGCAAGGATCCCAGAGCTTGGGCTCCAGGCCAAACCCAAACTGCCCTTTAGCCCAAGTTCTGCCACCCCCAGTCAGCAGGCACAGGCCAGCCATGGGTCTAACTGCAGTTTAGACATACTCTCATGAACTGCCTGCATTCTCCAGAGTACTGTGTCCTATCAGGCAGGACAAAAGAAAGCACATAACTCAGATACATGAGGCCTAAATAGAAAATTATAAAGAAGAATCTAATTCAGTTTGTTAGCAGTAAGAAAAAAAATCATTTGATGGACTAAACAACTGGTAGAGGGTCATTTTCTTGCCAATGAATTGTATAGTCTTCTTTCTACCTGCACGTAACAGTGCTGAACTGATAAGACAATGCCACTCAGCTAGGAGTATGAAACTAGCATTGATCAATCAAGCTATCATCTCAACAACACAAGCTTAAATCACTTCTACCTTGACTATTTTCACTGGTGTTTTTAGTCTGGCATCAAATGATCATGACCCCTTTTACTCCTGGGGGAATTCTGCGCCACTGTGCATGCTCAGAATTCATGTCCCACGGAGAATTTTTTTTTCTCTGCAGAAGATACATTCTGCCGGAGAGGTGCTGCAGTTACACCTTTCGCCTACCAGGGGCTGCCATGGTGCCAGAACAGAGTTCAGCCCTACCTGCAGATGTGGAAAAGAAGAGGCTGTGTTTCTCACGGCGCCCTGCCCATGTGGCCAGGTCAGGAGACATGGGACATGGGGGGCGGGGGATGGACAGCGTGGGGCACATGGGGCTGCTGGAGGGTCACAGAATAGGGTTCAGATGGGCTAGTGGGAGGACAGACTGGGGTGGGGCTAAATGGGAGTGGAGTGCAAGAACACATGGGATCAGGGAGTTGCTTAGTGGGGGTGCAGGGCCACATTGTAACAGGGAGGTGCAAGGCCACATGGGAACAGGGAAGGGGAGTGCAGGGACACATGGGGACAGGGGTATGTGCCAGACAGAATAAAAGAGGGTAAGAGTTAGCAAGGGTCTGCATGGGGGAGATTCCCCAACTCCCTAACAATCCCTGCCCCTCCCTCCAAAAAAACCCAACCAACCAAAAAAAAAAAAAAACAAAAAAAACCCCAACCAACCCTGTTCCATACTTCTCCCATCCACACCCAACAACCCTCCAAGTTCACACCCTGGCTCCTTCCCAGCAATTACTTGACTCTCCCTCAGCTCCTCCATTACCCACAACTCCCACAAGCCTTTGCACTGCTTCTGAGGGGTGTGGGAAATACATTTCTGTACTGTAGTTTAAATGAATTATTACTCAAAGTTCTGTATTAATATGCCTAGTAAGGAATCTATTTGTCGAAAAACATTTCCTGAATTTTGTTATCTGTATTGTTACAGACTTACTGGCTGACAAGTATTTTAAATAAATTACCAAAATAATTGAAACTGTCATGATTATATTGTGTTATTTTGGCAATTTTTTTGGTGCAGAATTCCCTTAGGAGTATTCTTTGCAATTTTCAATCTCTCACATCAAACAGAAGGACCACATGCTTCAAGTTAAGTGTTTTATGACTCTGCAAATTCCCTGATGCAAAACTTCCTCTGTGACAATCCTACACATATTTGGATGGATTAAATCAGTTCTGTGCTTCAGTTCACACACACACACACACACACACACACACACACTCTCTCTCTCAACACTTGTGATTTCATTCATGAAATACTTTACTTTCCAAAGAATTCCTCTGCATTTTCCATTTAAATTGAGAAGTGAAGTTATTATTCTTTCAGTTCAAAAACGTAACAAGCACTTTTCAGAATAAAACCACTCCAACTATATTTATGTACGTATTGCTCTCTTTTTATTAAAGACATCTGTAGTTTAGCAGCTGTGCTGCAAGGGAGTACATCCCAGTGGTTAGAACATAAGACATCAGAAGATCTGGATTCTATTCTCAGTCCTGCCAATGGCCTGCTAGGTGACCTTGGGCAAGTCACTCCACCCCTCTGTGCTGCCATTTCCCCATCTAGAATATGGGGATAATACCACCTCCTCTGTAAAGTCTTTGAGATCTATGGCTGGACTAAGTAATTATTATGATAGGAAATCTTAGCTTGTCCCCCAGGCCTCACTTATTCAAAGTTTCATAAATGTGGCATTTTGGTTTAACTGCAATGGAATAAAATGGAAGATAGGCAGGGAGATATCCTCTTTGAGGATACTGAGGCCTTCTCTATACAAAGGAGATTTTCCAATACTACATAGCACCAGTGTTTGCCCGACTGGAAGCCCTACTGCACATGGGCCACTGGCTGTCATCACTTTAAATAATGTGTCACCGAAGTCTGTTCTGAGCACGACTAATGGAAACAGCACATAAAATGGTGACAACAGCTGGTATCCTATCTCAACAAGGGCTCCCAACATGGCTCATGCTGATGCAGCTGAACCAGTATGAGCAACGGTGGCAATTTTTTAAAAAAATGTCCCTAATGGAGACAAAGCCATAGTGTCCAATTCTGGCATACAAGTATCTCACTGGAATTCAAATGTGAGGCTGAAGTGTCCTATTAAAGCACCACACATTTGAAACTGGGCTCCCTGTGCATTTTCTTAACTAGCCCAGTTGGGATCTCACTAAGAAGTTGGAAGTCCCTGAAAATACAAGGCTAGATGTTTTCACGCACTACTGCACATTACCCATAGCAGTTGGAATTCCAGTTCTTGGGATAAAACCAGGCAGGCACAGAAAACAAACAGATACAGATACATTGCAGCAGGACCGGGGTGGGGGTGGGGGGGGCGAGTAGGGGGGAAAGAGACAGCAAACAGAAACCCACACAGCTCATACAAAGAGGTTTTTATTAAAGACTGCTAAAATTCAAGTTGCTTTTAAATACCCCTCTTGCTTGGCACCTTCTTCAAAAGTACAGTATCAAAACCATGGGCTCACAAGAAGGGGAAAGTGGTTTCAGTGTTTAACTCCTATTTCTGTTTTTGGAACTTTTACGTCGTCACAAAAAAAAAAGAAGCAGCTGTTTTTAAAAAAAGGTAGACTTTAGTTTGCAGGGAAATCGATGACACTTCTCACAACAGTCCACCAACTTTATTTACATTGCATGCATGCACAAACATGCACACAGAGATACCAAGAGAAAAACAGAAAAAGAAGAGGTGTCAGTTTTGTTTTCAATGGAGCATTCATTTGGAATTATGTGAAATTAAATCAGTTTAACATGAATTGGCTGATTCATGTAAAAAACTGTCACTTAACACCCTCCTGCTCCCCAACAGCCCAAACTTACTTTCTTTCAGTCTCTGGTGTTGACACAGTACTACTGAGGCCAAGCGATTCCTGTAAGGGAAGATATATTGCCGTGAGTGCTGACAGAACAACAAGCTTTACCCAACTGGTGCAAAATATCAAATTAAAAAAATCCAAAACAAAAATAGATGATTAAAGTCATTGTGCTTACTTCAATCTGGGATCGCAGCTGTAGCGATGTGGGGCTGGCATCGGGTTTCTCCTAAAACAGAACAGATGTCGGGTTAATGCAACACCCAAACGAGGCAGCATTCTCCAGAAAAACAAATATAGAGCGAGATGAGAAAAGAAAAAGGAGACAAGAACAGAACATTGAAAAATCCCACGACTTTTCAATTAGGAAGCATTAAGCTTTCCAGTGGAATCGCTCTCTGAAGAAGACTGAAATACTCAAGTAGAAGCCAATTACATACTTATTACAGATAAATGTAGCACAATGTAAGGCTTATACATAGATATGGGTTAAAATAATAAAAAAGAAAACACACGTGAGTAGTCTTCAAGGGATAATCAACATTTGCCACATACTTCTACATGTGGACTGCCAACCTCCTGAGCTTTCTTTCCTCTTTCAGAGCCACCTGTCCCTTGTGATAATGTATGTTTACTTGCAGTATATCATTCAGCCACTAGATGTCTTCACATACAGTACAGATAGAATGTGATCCGTGGTAAACAGGGGAGACAAAGCTGGAACTCAAGCTGCATGGAAGTCTGTTTGTGCTGACAGATTGCTGTAGGTTTCTTTAATAAACGCCTCCTGTTTAACATAGCCTGTGCTGCAACTTATTGTGATATCCCCCCACTTCTTCCCATCCTGAACTGAAACACACGGGATTAAGTATGTGTTATAAAGGGGTTATGTTCTCAGCAGATCCCTAAAATGAAATTAATTTGCTGCAACCATTGCAGAAAATTATTTGTGGCACAATACTGATTTTGAGTTTCAAGATATTTTTTTAAACCAATTACAATGGCATATATTGGATAAATTAATAAAAAAAGGGTCTCTGATTATTTTTCAGCCAAGATTCCTTAGTGCCCTAACAAACATTAATTAAAACTCTCAGTCCTCTTGGGAGGTAGATACCTATTATCAACAGCATTGCACATTGGGGAAATGAGGCACAAAGTTAAGTGGTTTGCCCATTGACACACTGAGAAGGAGCTAGGACCAGACTTCAGGAGTCCTGATTCCCAGTTCAGTGCACTAATCACTATGCCCACTAACTATGTTAGCAATTAGAGAGTTTCTGAAAAAAAAGTCATCTTTAGAAATCTAACGTTTAAGTGAAGACATATGAAATTATTAATTTTTTTTATGACAAATCAAGGATGTATGCTAAGGTCAGACTGATACCTTTTTTGTTTTTGTTTTTAAAAAGCACCTTTCAATTATTGTCTCCAACTATCTAGTATACTGAAGAAAATTCTCGTCCAAGTGATACTGTATTTGGCAGTCAAAATGGAAACCTCCCACCGAAAACTCTGCACTACTGGTGCAGTTATACAGGACATATCATTTTTAAGTTTGGTAACAAAAACGATTCAGGATGTGTGAGAGTATTTTGAGATTACATATAAAACGAATTCCCCCAAATTCACTGAAAACAAGAATTCAAGGGGAAAATTTCTAGCTATTTCTCAGCAAACAAGCTTAACCAAAAGTCATGTAGACTTAAACAAGCTAAGTTCTTCATCTGGGAACACAGGTTAACAATGAGCATTCTGTAGCCTGACATGTTTCTATCCCCAGCATGGTGAACAAGAGTCCTTCCACTGACTTCGGTGGATTAGGCCCATATTGTCCAATTTAAGATTTTATATCAATAATTTAAAGTGTACCTGTTGCTAACAGCGGGCTTAATCCTGCTCTCACTGAAGTCAAGGGTTAAACTCCAGGTGGCACTGGAGAAAAGTTTGCAGTTCTGCGTCACTGGAGGTAAATTTAACTGTTGGCACCTCATTCATCTGAATGCAAAACAGTGGGGGAAAACACTTTGCACAGCAGGACTATGAATCTTCGACCCAATTCTGGTCCTATTGAAGCCAGTGAGAGTTCTGCCATTGATTTCAAATAGTTGTTGTTATACTCCAGGAAATCACTAAGGTCTAACAACATACACTCAAAGAAATCAAAGAGTGAAAAGACCTAGCAGGTCAATTTGTTCATCCCTGAGTAAAGCAGGGTTGTCTTTTTATGGTATATTATCCAATGCAACAGTTAATCTAGTTTTAACTCTCTTTCCTATCTTAAAATAAAACTAGTTTCTAGGTCCTTGGCCTAAAGATAAAGACAAGAAATGTATCTACAGAAGAAAGTAATAAGAAAATGAGATTCAATTTAAAAAAAGGATTAGTGTTAATTGACCTGAAATACTTTAGGGTTAATGCTTCCAGAAAATCCGCAAAATCCAGAACAAAACTCACTGCCACTCTAATAGAACTCATTCAAATGGAGACCAGCTTCTACTGTTGGGGACTGTAGTATAACAGATTGGCACCTACCACACCATGGCACAACGACATAACAGTATTATGTTAGATTATAGTCATAATCTACACAGGGTAACAAGATATAGTAACTTTGTTATGACGTGGTTTGGTCTGTTCTATGCTGGTTGCCTTGGCTTTGTTGTTTTAATATTGTAGACAGGGTGTAAGTGTCAGCGTATAAAGGGGGCCAGACTCCAATGGAAATGTCTTTCCATCGACTTTAATAGGAATTGTTGGGGGCTTAGGATACTCTGCAAATGTAACCGGTCAAGAAGCCAAAACTAATTGTTCAGAATCAAAAGGTACTGGGAAAAATCATTTCTCCGTACCACTACCAAGTGACTCTGATTTTCTCATGAAAGAGGTATAGTAGTCCCTGTTCCCCTATTACTTCTATCAAAAGAGAAGTCAAACAAGCTTTCCAGCCAGCAAGGCAGGAGGAACATTACCGCACGTCTTTCTCCTTCACTCTCCCATTGACCTGAAGGCCAGGAAGGAAGGAAGGAAGCAGCAGTAAACCTACTTGCAACAGAGCTCATTCAAGCCAGTTTTTCCTCCTCCACCCACTGTCACAAGGACAACACAGAACATTTCACCAGTATGGGCGTCTTAAAGCTGCATAGAGCCAGTCAAAGGAATCCACTGTGTGCCTGAAGTGCATTTGTACCCCCGCCTCTCAGCAATAAATATTTGGTTTTTCATCATTTACCTGCTGTCTGAAGAAGTGTAACGCCAACAAACCCCAGTTGCTTGTGGGCGGGATCGAACTGGGGACCTCTGGAGCTTAGTGCATGAGCCTCCACAGCATGAGCTAAACTCATTTAACTCTCTAAGTGGTCTCAGTGCCACTAGATGGGACAGAACACCACACCCAGAAGGCATGTGGGTTACAGAAGCATCTGCTGCAAATCCTTTTTAACAGATATACTTAAAAAAAATAATTTAGGCGGCCATATCCCTTTTTTCTGCCACTCTCAGGGATCCTTTTACTTGCCCAAGTTCACTGTACATTGTAAATGGAGGGTGAAAAGGTTTATTGTATTTTTTTTAAAATCTCCTGGGGAAATAGCCAGCTGCATCCTGTGTTTCAAAATCTTGACTCTCTTCTCCCTCTTCTCTCATTTATGCCATTAGCCTCCTCTGCCACCCTGGCTTCTAAAGCTGCACTTGCCCCTGGCAGCTTTAGACAAAGCTGCACTTTAGCTGCACTTGCCCCTGGCAGCTTTATTTATCAAAGACAAATAACTTAAGACACTCCTCTATCATCATTATTCAAGAGTCTTCAGTCCTAATTAGAATTAAATGTTATTTTTGCTGTGCGGACAAACAATCAAGGATGTTGGGTAGAAGAAGGGTTTATAAGTTAAACCAGCCATAAATAGTTTTATTTATTTAGGCTCTGGTCTGGCTACTGGAGAGTAGACCCTGTGCCTATATGAACCCAATTGCAGGATCACAGTCTTATTTTGCAAAATGGGATGAATTCTGGAATGCTGCTTTTAGTTTCAAAAAACACACTGATGACATTTTGCTAAATATTTTACAATATTAGTTTATTAAAAGTCAATTCTTTGTAGCTCTCAAACCTGAAACAAACCTTTAAACATTCTACAAAGCTTTGTGGATGAATTTCTAAAAGGTTCTGAATTATGGGCTTTATACAGATTCATAGGGTGAGATTCACACCAGGTTAAAGTGCTAGAGTAGTGTAAAGATGCCTTAAAAATCCCAGTTCCAACTGAGAGTGGATTTTCACAATGTAGGCACTGCAGAAAGTATTCATAAAACTGCCTTCCAAAGACCTCTTCACTAGTTCTGGCACAGGAGACATGCTGAGGTGTGGAGGGTATTGGGGGCAGAGTTGGATCACTATGGAGATTTCAGGCAGTGCAGCCCTGAGAAACTGCTGTTCCAGTCCCCAGAGCAGCCCAGGATCAGGAGGGGAACAAAATGGCTTAACACTAGGGGAGCAGCGGCTTTATGAATTTGGCTTCAGAACATACATAGAATTTAAAGGACCATTTATGAAAATCTACCCCTGCATAACACAGACCACAGAATTTCACCCAGTAATTCTTGCATCAAGATCATTACTTATGGTTGAACTAGAGCATCTCTTTTAGAAAGAATTCAGTCTCCCACCTGAAAGGCCTCTCCCACAGCACTGAAGTCAGGGGATGCTTTGCTATCGACTTCAACAGCTGCAGGATCAGGCCCCAAAAGCACTGGCGAAAGTGAAGTTCAGGAGGGACAGACGCTATCAGGCAACCCACAAAGAGCTCTGTCAGCATGCCTCAGTCATGTCCTGCATTACCTACTTTTTCACAATCTGTTTATTGACAAACAATGCATTACACGGCAGGAAGTAACCAATATTGAATTATGATGAAAAGCGTCTTGCAGGGTAGGAACTGACACGACACAACACAACAACTGCAATTCTTTTTACATGATTTCTACTATAACAGAGACAATGATTTGTAAATATACCAAGTGAGACTTGTGGCTCACACTTCAAGGTTTCAGCTGTTCACCCTGGTTCAGGATGTGAAGTGGCCAGGTGCTCTAGGGGTTTTCACATCTTTCTCATTAACCACAATGCCATTGATGGACACAGGACATCAGACCCAATGGTCCATCAATCCTGTTACTGCAAATCCTACGTCTCTAGCTAAAGTCCGACAAACATGATGCCTCTGATGCTTATCTGTTACTTATTACTCAAAGACACATTTGGTAAGTGATTTATTAGCTGGATAACCCAATTAACAACCACCATATTTCTGAACAACATGACTTTTCACTTAAGGTACTATCCATCTGAGAATCTCAAAGAGCTTTACAATCATTAATCAACTGAGTCTCAAAATCACATGTGAGGTAGGAAAGTATGATCTGCATTATACAGATGTGAAACTGAGGCCTAGAGAGGGTTAGGCCAAAGGTGGGCTTTTCAAAGGCACTCCATATTGGCCTAACTACTCCCACTGAAGTTGTAGTAAAACTCTTGACTTCAAGTTAAGTAGACAGAGTAAGCATTTTTTGGGAATCCAACCCCACATTTTCAAACACGGCTACTGATCCTGGGTGCCCAACTGCTGAGAACCTGCATCTCTTGTTGACTTCAGTTGGAGTTGAGAATGCTCAGTATACCTGAAAAGAAGGCCCAAGGTATTTGAAATCGGACCCCAAAAACTGAGGTGACCAAATTTTGAAAATCTGTATCTAAGAGACCTGCTTGTTATTTATGGCAGAGTTGGGAATAGAAACCAGATCTGTCTATGCAGGTACTTGCATGGTCCCCGTTACCATAGGTCTTGAGTGTCTCAGAGCCTTCAATGTATTTATCACTACAACACTTCTGTAAGACAAGGAAGTACTGTTATCCCATTTTGCAGATAGGAAACTAAGCCACAGAGACAAAATCACTTGCCCAAATTCATACAATGGGTCTGTGATGGGGCAAGGAACTGAACCCAGCTCTCCAAAGTCCCAGACTCATCAGACCATCCTTCTCCTGACACTCACTCCTCTGTTTTAACCACCATATCACCTTTCCTCGCGCTGTGTTATTTGTGGGTCTTTTTTTCTGGATTATTCTCTTCACTTCTCACATTTTTAGCATAGCAAGAAGGCTAATAGTATGTTGCTGAATGCTAATAACCACCTATCTCGCCACTATTAGATGTGACAATATTACGGTGCTATCAGGTTTCAGAATTTGTGTGCTACCAGGGCATCCAGGATCAATACAAGACATATCCCCTAGTTTACTTGCATAACCTACCCAGTTGAAGGCCTCCTTTCAGCAGAGGAGGCCATTGCGCACAGTTTGTTTAACATGTATAGTGATTTTGTAAGGTAAACAAATGGGAACTAGGATGAAACCAACATTTTTTTCACTTGACAATAAACAGAGCTCAAACCCAGACACCATAAAATAAGGCTTGCACCTTACCACACATACCCTGCTGTAGGGATGGATATGGCTATAAAGGTCTAATTCTCTTTGAAAGCACCTCATGGCAGAAATGTAACATTTCATTGCAACGCTGCTCTTAAGAGCTGCTCGGTGGTGAACTATTTCTATTCTAACTGAACCGATCCATACAAGGACAAGTGAAATGAACACCCATGTAAACAGCTTTCTATACACCATTTCCACTCCCTCAGAACTTACAATGGAGCTGACGTTTATGGAAAGCTTTTCACTTGCGGTTTAATTATTTTGCCTTTCAAGGTGTTATTGGTAGCTCTGGGGGCAAAGCCTCAGCTGGTGTAAATCAGCATAGCTGTACTGACTTCAATTGACTTCTGTAGGACTTTATCAGTCTTCCTTTAGAACTCAACATCTCAGGAAAGTAGCAGTTAAAAGTGCTCTGGGTTTTGCCCATTATTCATTAAGGGGAATACACAAAACAGGAAAAATATACCTATATTTCTGCCAAAGAGTGCATTGTTAACCAGCTGTATCACAATTAGAAACACTGCTCCAGATCAGAGAGACGGGGTTTAAATCAACCTGGGACTTTCCTTCCTGTGGTGGGTTCTGTTCTGTATGTTATGTGGAGGGAAAAACTCTGTCTTTATTATTTTGATAAAAAAACATAAGGAAAAAAGCTATTCACAGAAACATCCCTGCGAAGAACGATAGCCTGTGGTTCCAGTCCAGAAGCTCCTCTGCATATAAAGAGGCTCCCTGGAAGTACTCTGGGAGTCACTGAAGAGGCAGTGGTCTCAAAGGGCTTCTACACTTAGATTACAGGCCGCAATTCAGACCATTAGTGTATGTAAAGTTCATACATTTTTGATCACCATATCCTCGAACCCTGGGGATAGAAGAGCTTGTGTCCCTTCCGAGCCTTGTCTACACTGCAGCTTCCGCAAGTGGAATTGCACTAACTGGGAATTACAGGTCCAAAAACGCTAGTGTAGATAAGGCCTAAGAGCTATAGGTAGCAAACAGAGAATCCTAGGCGTGGTTAAGATCACTGAGACGCGAAGCAGCTATTGTTCAGAGGGAAACGTGGAGTTGCTGGGGAAGTTTAGAGACACGACAAATAGGAGATAGGACTAAAAATGCTGATGTTGCCAATTTCATGATTTGAGATTATAAATAATAATTCCATTGACAACCCTCCCCCAAATGGCTAGCAATAAGGCAGATAGGAAGGGAAACTATACATTAGAAAATCCAAAACATTCTCTCCCCAAGGGACTTCACCTTGCTTAGTCTGAATACACGCTGCAATTTCTAGCCTATCTTCTCAATGATGATAGAAAGCCATATTCAAAAGATCGTGAGGAACTCATAACATCCAAGTCCTCCAGCGGGGTAATTTAGTCTGACACCAATTATTTGGTCTAGATTCCTTTGCCACAAGTCATGTCCCAACCTGCACAGAAGCTCCAGAGAATATTATGACAAACAAAACATTTTTGCAGTGACAGCACAGGAACACACAGGTGTTTAATGAGAACTGCCAACCAGTTGCTAGTCATGGGTCACTGATCAAAAATAAATAAATAAATAAAGGAAGAAGGATTCCAGTGGCTACCACCTCAGAAAGTGTTTATTTGGAGGAATTAACCAGCTCACTGAGTTTCCAATGGTTCAGATTAGCAAAGGATCCATTTTGAGTTTCAAATTGTATCCCAAGGTCCATCATTTTAGCCATCACACTAGAACTGTGGAGACTTTCTGCTCCATTACTCTTGCATGTTACTGCCAAGACTGACACACAGCAAATTATGACATTCTGTAACAACAATAAAATTCAGGAGTGAGGAAATGAGGTGTGGGGGAGGAATGGTTAAAAAAACAGGGATTTCAAACAAGTGAATACTTTTTCTTTTCAGGAAACTACAGTCCAAATATTCTCTTAATGGCTCACGCATCAACACAGAGAAGTGAACACTTAGCTATGCTACTAACCAAGTGTGGTTTTACAAGAAGGCAGAAACAAAACATGCAATTATAGTAGCTCTCAAGTGCTTACTTATGTATTAAAACAATTTCTGTCTCAGCCCAGCATAAACCCTTGCTGAATACTAGAATCTACAAATATAACGTTTCAGATAAAAAGAAAGTTAAAACATTTTTCTATTTCCAAACAACAATTATGGCATTTTCTCTAATGTGTTTTCCATTTATTTAGATTTCTTTTAGATTATTAACACCCACCAACACTTTTTAAATGACAAAAACATTAGCAACCACAAGATCGGTGAAATTCCATAATAGTGCATGATGCTTTACTGGGATTGAAAAAGACATAGGTTCCTGTCCTGCCACCACTTAAGCCCATGTGTAACAAATAGGGCTTTAACTCAGAAAAGCATCTAACTTGAAAATAGACAAAGTTTTCAGGGAAAGGAGGGATCAGGGTGTAAAAAAAAGAAAAAACCAAAAAACCCCCACAATTCATGTTCTACAATGCAAAAATCAAATAAATTCTGGTCCATGTTATGGGGTCATTAAGACTGGGCCAAAGGGAGAAGGTGACTACTCTGCTAAGGAAAGGCAATGATGGAAAATAAGGTGCAAGAAATGGATTTTTGAGAATGGACTTAAAGAAGGGGAAAGGAGGGATAGCTCAGTGGTTTGAGCATTGGCCTGCTAAACCCAGGGTTGTAAATTCAATCCTTGAGGGGTTCACTTAGGGATCTGGGCCAAAAAAACCCAAAAAACCAAAAAAAACCTGGGGATTGGTCCTGCTTTGAGCAGGGGGGTGGACTAGATGACCTCCTGAGGTCCCTTCCAACCCTGATATTCTATGATTCTAAGGCAGGGAGAATGTTTAAGGCACAGGAGGAACATTCTGTTTCAGTGGTAGGAAACTGTGTTAAAAAAAGATCTAAAAGCAAGAACCGGAGGGAGCAAGGTGAGAAATGTGAGCAGAGAGCTGGACGTGACGAGGAGAACAATGAGACACAGGCGGGGCAGAGCTGTGTGTGGTACTGTAACAGCAAGGAGGAGTTTGTACTTTATTCTGAAACCTATCCTGGAGAAGCTACTTCAAGTCTCTGTGCTCAGTCAATGCATGGCCTCTTAGCAGAGACTGCAACCAGTCGTGCTAACTAGAGGTGGTGTTTGGTATAATGTGGACAGCAGCCGACCTGGCGCTAGTCTGAGTACACCACTATACAGTAGGCCGTCCAGAAGCTGGAAATCAGTTGTTAACTTGCATCCCCAAAGAACTAAGAACTCAACATGTCAGTCTAAACTTCAAATCCCTCCTAAGATTCCACTTTACCTACAAGGGCAACAATTTAGAGTAATTAGGAAGGGGAAAGTTATCTCCTCGTCACTAGATTTTTACCTGGGAAATACTAATAGCTTTATTGGTGTTTGTTCATTCTTAATGTTAATTAGCCAAAATAATTTTTAAAATTTCTTTCAAACTTCCTTTTCAAGTAGATAATTTTAAAATAAGATTTTTTTGCTATTTGCACAGCAAAAAACAGCAAAATACCAATGCCACTAGACAGTATTATAGACGAGTTAGGTCCCCAGCTTTCATTTTTAAAACAAATTAAATATTCACCTTACAGAACACAAAAAAAATCTTAAAGAACTATACAAATTTGTAAAGAATAATGAAATTATTTTATTTTCAAAAACTGGGAAAGACAGACAGAAAATGAATACTAGGCCAAGTCCAATGCTAAATGTTACCCTTAAGCAAACTTCCAAAGCTGTACTATAAATCTTCCCAAAGAAGGTTATAATGGCAACACGGGTAGACCCAGCTTTACTGTAACTTATATTCATATCAATGATGCGTTTATGATCTTACACTAACTTCTATCCCTCCTCTGCATTAACTTATAGATGACTGCTCTGTAAAGGGCTCAAATGAATTTGTTAACTAAATGTAATCTGTAACACCCATTTAATAAACATGCTGAAATCATAGGCATTTAAAAGCAGCTGTTAAACATTGTAAGGCTAATGGATTATTCAAAAAAGAAAAGGAGTACTTGTGGCACCTTAGAGACTAACAAATTTATTTGAGCATAAGCTTTCGTGAGCCGATGAAGTGAGTTGTAGCTTACGAAAGCTTATGCTCAAATAAATTTGTTAGTCTCTAAAGTCCCACAAGTACTCCTTTTCTTTTTGCAAATACAGACTAACACGGCTGCTACTCTGAAACCTGAAATTATTCAAAGTGATTTCTCTCTTGCACCATCATTTACTCTGGTCTTTTAATTAACAGTAAACAAGCCAACCAACCAACCCCTCTTCCAGAACCCTTGACTTCATATTGTGCAAAAAAGTAAATCACCAGAGGTGAATTTGGAGGAGGAGCTGAAGTTCTCTCTGTGTTGACTAAGAAGATGGTGCACCAGTAAATCCAGTGTGTGATTACAGTACACTGAGGGCTTGTCTACCCTGCCTTGCAGTTCGGACTACAGGGGTGTGCACAAAGTGCTGTGCCGTAACTCCCCTGTGTGGGCACCACGGGCATGAACTAAAAGGTTTCTAGTTGGCATTAACACAGCCCTCTTCATACAGGACTACATTAATGTGAACTAGGAACTTTTTAGTTCACATCTGCAGCGTACGCCTGGGGGAGTTACAGCACAGAACTTTGGAGCACATCGCTCGTCACACCTCTGTAGTCAGACCTGTGGAGCAACACAGACATAGCCTAAGTTTGCTGTTCTCCTCAGAAAAGCAATACCAAGTGCTAACATTTTGAGTGCGGGAGATTCATAACAAGTTACATTACGTACATAATGTAAAAAGAAAAATATTTTAATACAAAGCTAAATTTTGTACAAATTATTTTTATTTACTATAACCTGTTAATTATTGGATGCGAGTTTCTTACTCTCTCACCTCAGGATCAGGAAAACAAACTAAAAGGAACCTTTCCATCACCATAATTACTCTAATACATGTAACTTTGCTCTAGTAGTGAAATTAAATGGTTTTCTTTATAGAAACATAAGAAATTCATTGAGAACCCCACATTAGGGAGACTGACAACTGCAAATAAATCCAGACCGTAACCCCAGATCTGAATCTGTCTGAAGAAGTTTGGCTGCTCTTTAGCTCCAACAGGACAACCCAAAATATAGAATTTCAAAAACTCAGTTTATTTGGGGAAAAATTGGATCCGAACATCAAGCTACAAACACTGCAGCTCGGGCCTTCTCTAATAAATGTATTTTAGAAAATGAAGAATCAGGCCTCTCTTTACTTACCTGTCAAGACCTGAGTTTAAGGTTTTGCATTATTTCAGGTACAATTGATGACAC
The DNA here is from genome assembly GCF_015237465.2 of Chelonia mydas. Lineage (NCBI taxonomy): Eukaryota > Metazoa > Chordata > Testudines > Cheloniidae > Chelonia > Chelonia mydas. The sequence goes on along the minus strand of NC_057851.1, from coordinate 108,945,187 downwards.
CACAGGTAACACTCAAGTAGGGTAAAACTGAAGCTCCTTGGTCTGCTTCAGGTGTTAGAAACAACATCAAATGCACCCAAACAAGAAACCCTGAACTTGGGCCTTACTAGTAAAAAAAGTCTTTCAGATCAAGTTTAAATCTATTTCTTTGTAATGTTTTAGATTACGTATGTATTTTCTGTTGACGTTCTGGAATATTAGTTTAATTTTTTGATTCCATTTTAGTTCCTCCTGATGTTCAGGGTTCCATGGTCATGTACTAATAAGACGACCAAGATATTACAAGCTATTTGGGTATTTTATCATTCACAGATGTACAGTGTCAATGAAAATTTCACTGAGCCTGATTCTTGTTTATGCTCTGGCAGCATAAAGGAGCCACACTGTACATGAGAATCAGGACCCCTTGAGTTTTCAAAATTCTCTTTCCAATTGATTTCACTGGAAAAAAACAGGCCAGTGTTAATTAAATACACCTAAAATTTGGTTATTTTAAAAGAGAATAAATGAAGTTTTCTTTTAAATGAAGCTGGTATTTTTTATTTTATAGGCAAATGAAATCAGACACTTGTAAGGTCAGATGGATAAAATAAACCCTTTCCTCAGAGTCTGATACTGAATTGCTTCCACTGTACATGCATAAACCTCCTCCAGGGATTGGTGATGGAAGAAAAAGAGCTTTTACTGCTGGGACACTAATTTCAAAATTTCACAGAAAATAAAGGCAGTTTCTCCAGGAGGGGCACTGAAAACAAACTAACAAGGGTAATACAAAAGAGGATTAGCACACATTGTTGGCTTGTATTCATTATAATTTCCATGCTATAGAAATTTCCTTTAAAAAGTAAAGAGAGGGACGTTAATTTGGGAGTCTCTTTGTAAATACTAATCTGAAGTTTATACTAGACGGATGCTTGCGGCAGACCCTCAAGCTGGTGTAAATCAGTATAGCTCCACTAAATAGCTGATGATGATCTGATCACTGTTATACAGTTCTGAATTAGCTTTGAGGTACTCACATTGTTGCATTTTGGTTAGCCTATATTTTAGGGCCTTGCAAAGATTTTTCTGTTAGGAGCAGAAATTGATTATATGAGTCAGGTATATTCTCTCATGCAAACCTGTTCATTTACAAAGAATGTACACAAAGTCCCATTTCTCGGAACACAGTAGGAACAAGCAGCAGGAGGCAATTTCCTTGTCCAGATACCCAAGTCTGCCTTTCCAGAATGTACTGTTCCCAAAAGCAGTTCCGACTCTTGGCTTCCTCCCATGGCCATTCTCACCACTGCTTCTCTTGCCTTCTGCTGTTTTTTTTTTCCTGACTCTCTGCTCATTTTTTCTGCCTCTGCCACAGACGGACACACACAGCTGCAACTAATCTATGCGTGAGAACCTCTATTTTCAATCAGGGAAACCACTCGGTCCACATGCCTTAGCCTCTGCTCAGACATTGCCATGCTGCCCAGATCCTTGGGAGGTGGCTTCCATTGTTTCAGCTATTACTCTTAAAAGGGAACTTAACTGCACCTTCATTTAGCCTGAATAATAAGAGCTTAGTTCACTCATTGACAATTACCAGGTCTGTCAATGCTGGCAGCCACTAACACCTTCCTGCATAATGTATATTAACTTTGGACTTGATAATTATTTGGCAGGGAAAAATTTCACCTCTCCACCTTGTCTGGAGGGAGGAGGGGACTGGACAATAATGGCAAATGGTTGTTGGTGAGAAAGCTTCTGATGGTACAAAAGAACACTACCCTGTGAAGAAATGCAAGGAGATGGATGGATGTTGGTTTTTTACTCTGTTACATCTGCATAGTTGTTGTGCCAGCAATGGCATTGTCATCCCAAAGCCTCCAGAAATCATGAGATTTTAAAACAATTTTTGGATTATTATTAGTCTTCTGGCGATTGAGCGTTTAGTGATTTTTCACACTTTTCTCCACGATCAATGGGGCTAGAAACTAGTTTTTCCTTTTAAATGAAAAAAAGGACACTAGACATTGTGAGATTTATGATAAAACCTCAAGCTGGCAATACTGGGAGAAAGCGCCACTGAATTGTGAAAACTTAGGAGATGCCTACCCCCCAGCTTAAAGCGTAATTTGCAGCTTGGGTAGCACACCTATGCTAGTTCTGACTGAGCTAGCGCACTAAAATTAGAAATGGAGATGCAGTTGCATGGGCAGCAGAACAGGCTAGGTGCCCTGAGGGCCTATCTAGAATTTCTGATGGGATTGTACTTGTGCAGGGGAGCGCGGATCACCATGACTTTGCCTACCCAAACTGCAAATTACATCTCCAGCTCCACTGCAGACATACCCACAGAGCAGATGCAGGCAGCTACATGGAACGTCCAGTGGTATACTCTGAGGGGAACACAATTTACACATCTTAATATACAGCTCCCACGTGCTTATCCAGTGAACTAAACCAACTTAGTTAATTTAAGAGAGAACCTTATTTACAACCCAAAACTACATGGATGTTTACCCATTAAAACCAGCTGCCCTCCAAATCAACTGGAAAAAGAGTGCTGCCCCATCAGTTTGTCTTTCACAGGAAAGACAGCAACCTCCATGATGAAAGCTCAGCGCCATCCATTGCCCATAGGTATTCAAATAGGTATTCATAATACAACTTTAAAAACAATTATCTATGTGTATATTTATTATAAAAATCTGTGTCTACACCACAGGTCACAGTAACACACTGAATCTGCCTTTTAAATTCTAAAGCAAGCCAAAGAAAAATGCTGTGACTGGAAATCATTTGATAAATACAACAGGCAACAAACAGTAATGCTCCAAAATGGTGTTGCATCAAAGCCATCCTCCACTGGATTGTTACGATGATCATTTTTCTTAGCACACTCCTGACATTACCCTCCTATCTGACAGCTGCAATGCTACCAGCACAATTGATAGAAAATGGTTAAATGAAGGGTTTCAAAACAAACAATTAACAGCTCTCACTGCTGGGCCTCCCTCCAGTCCAGCTGTGGTCCTTGGACATGTTCTTCTGAAGTTCACCTGTTCCACGGAAAATTCACAAAGCAACTTTTCTGACATACCTGGGGCTTGAGTTTTGCCTGAGATACCAGCTAACCACACAGTAGCTAAGTGATTAATACAGATTTCAGTAAGAAAGTAATTAGTTTAATAACTAACACTTGACAACCCCGAGGATTAACAGCTATGCAGAAAGACCCTTCCACTGCATCCGATGAAATGAGCTGTAGCTCACGAAAGCTTATGCTCAAATAAATTTGTTAGTCTCTAAGGTGCCACAAGTACTCCTGTTCTTTTTGCGAATACAGACTAACACGGCTGCTACTCTGAAACAAATCCTCTCAGGTGTTTAAAGCACCAGCCAACAGGCTTTGAGAAGCAGTTCTCTGTGGCGGCTGGGTGGGAGGCTGTGGCATAAGCCAGACCTGTGAGATCTCTGCAGGTTGCCTCCTCTCCAATCCAGCAGAGAGGAATCACATAGATTCTGCTATTGTCTAGACTTTATACGTCTAAGCGGAGAGGTGCAGGATTTGGGTCTAATTTTTTTTTTAAACGTAGTACAGTAGTTATTCCCTTACTATTTCTATTCTTGTTTGCTGTATTGATGTATCCATGTTGGTCTCAGGATACAAGAGACATAAGGTTGGTGAGGTAATATTTTTATTGGACCAAATTCTATTGGCGAAAGAGACAACTTTTCCAGCTCAACAGATCTGAAGAAGAGCTGTGTGGAGCTGGAAAGCTTGCATCTCTCCTCCTCAGAAGTTGGTCCCATAAAAGATGTTGCCCTCATGCACCTTGTCTCTCTAATTCCTATTATGGCCTTTTAGAAACAATAGGGCACTTGCAGACTGATGACTGGGCACCACCTCTTATTAAGAAGATCTACTGAGGAATAATAAACTACATAAGTTATATGCCTCTTACAAAGGTGGTTAAACTTCAGAAAAAAACAGTTTCCAATAATCATTTAATCTAATGCCTAAGGAATCCACAAAGAAGCCTCTCTGCTGCTCCTGCAAAGACACCTATGATTGCCATCCACCACACACTAGAGAGTTATGGTTGTATGATTAAACCTTTTAAACCGCTTTCCCACCTGCGCTGGCTCTTGGCATGTTCTTAAAATGCACAGGGGCAGTTCCATTTTTTAAGAGAGCATTTTATTCCTGAAGTGACAGTTACAATGCATCTTCCAATTTCTGTTTGCCACTTCAGCCATCGCCTCCACAAGCACGTATGCAGTGTTTGGCCTTGTGCAGTCTGATCTGCTGGGAATGCCATTTTTCTGCATGTCAATGTGGATGCAGTGACTCAGTTATGACACAGACGTGTAATCCCAAGAAGGTCAAATTGAGCAACCTATGGTTTTTTAAATATGCAGGGATTCTGTGTGCACAAGTAGCATGAAAGGCTCACTACAGCCAAGCTTGTACAAGCCTTGTATTTGGCTGACTCACCCTGCTGCTTACCCAAATCCACTCAGGTGGTGTATTGTGGAATTAATGGAGATGAAATCTTGTTTCCTTAAAGAAACAGTCTCAGATTGGATGTACTGAGAGCAGGGGGCAATCACATTTTCACATTATGAGGGCTCATGATAACACTAAGAAAATTATATACATTCAGGGCCCAGGACTGTCAGCCTAGAAAATGAACAATTATGGGGTGAAGGCAGTGGCCATGTACGCTTCTATGAACTGTCCTGCAATATGCTTGAACGCTCATCTACAGGAACCACTTTCAGAGACAAATATTTCAGTCTAGAGGCCTATTCAGACCGTGGCTTCTCCATTGAAACTGCTAACGAAAGTGCTAGTTAGTGGGGATCATGGGGATGTTTCTTGCGTGCTTGCCCACTGGGAACTGGAAAGAGTACGAATTAATCGCATACAGACACCCAACAGCCTCCAGACGGTAATGATTTAGGCTGCATTTACATCATAGATCTTGAGTGAAAAGCTTTTTACCCTATTATCAAATCTCTGAGCCATCTAGGCTCGTGTGAGCAGGGCCAGTGAGGTCAATAGAGCTTCTCATGTGAGTCCACAGAGCAGGATTTGGCCCTTAACATTTCAATTATATCAATTTCAACATTCAACTTAATTACAGCATGACACAAATGTTCAAAGCTTTAAAAAAGTTAAAATCTACTTGAGTGAAAACACCCCAGTGAACAATTTGCTGCCATAACATTTTAATTGCTGCTTTGCCATTGCTGACAATGCATACAGAGGATGCACACTGTACACTGCACTTACTGTGACAACAAAAGGGAGTGTGATGAAAAGTAAATTTGTTTTATCTTGGCTCGTCCCCCATCCCCTCAAGAAAATAGAGATTAAGTACGCAAAACCCAGAGAACAAATTACTGAACACCTTGTCTTTGAAAGTGTCTTTTCCAGGCGTTAAGAATCAGCTTGCTTGTAGGCCCTACAAGCAAATTAATTTACCAGGAAGGTGGAAATCTGAGATGAGTAAAGTTTAAGCATGTATGAACACCTCCAAGTGTTTTTAAATGAAAAGCTCTTGCAACCAGGAACTGCTTGCGTAGACAGGCACTATGAGAGCACTCCCAACATGAATTCCTGGGCAAAGTGTAGAGACTCTTCCATTGTTCAACTGTCTGACTCTATAAAGAAAAGCTTTCCAGGCTTCTGGAAAATGAACTCAGATGATGATGGCAGAGCTGTGATAATTCTTGACAGAAGTCTTCCTTTTGCTAAACAGGACCCTAACAGAGCTCGATCTTACCTTTCCCTTTTGGCTAAGGTTCTTGACAGTGTTTGTTAAAGCAGCTGAGATCCCACCACTGCAAAAAACTTTTTTGGAGAGGCTTTTTGCTCCGGATCTGATTATAGCACTGCGCTGATATCACACAGGAATTTTATTTTTGTGTTTATATTCAAGGCCTTGTAAACTCACTATTTCCATGACTCTGGAATTTGCCACAGAATCCACTCATTGCTACAGAATTGTGCTCCAGAACCCAAGAGATCATCAAAAAATAAAATAAATAAAAGGCATAGTTTTTATGGTCAGGAAGAAAACCTTCCAGCTGTGAACCAAGTAAAATCAGTGAAACACTGGTTTCAGAGTAGCAGCCGTGTAGTCTGTATCTGCAAAAAGAACAGGAGTACTTCTGGCACCTTAGAGACCAACAAATTGATTTGAGCATAAGCTTTCGTGGGCTACAGCCCACTTCATTGGATGCATGCAGTGGAAAATACAGAAGGACGATTTTATATACACAGAGAACATGAAACAACGGGTGTTACCATACACACTATAATGAGACAAACACTGGCTGTTGACAGAATGACTTAGAAAGGTATGACCTACCCCCATTAATTTCAAGAGGGTGCTAACTCGGATACCTGATAATGACAAGTTTAGTAGCAACAGTTAACTATTTCACTACTGATTATTTTACTATCCAGATAGTGAGTTTATCCCTCAAGCCCAAACAGTCTCCCACAACTTCTCAAGCGTCAGAATACTCAGTTGTCTTCTACATAGCTTTCTAACCAGAAACTTCCCTCCTTCAACTTTGATAATAGTAATATCTTCTGAACAAAATGTTGCTGTCTGTTGAAAATTAAAAGCTATGATGTAGCACAGTATACTGTAACTTAAAATTAATTTGAATATGATAAAATCACTATTATTCATTTTCCTATTTAATTAAATGAAAAATTACATTTGTAAATGTATCTGAAGCTTCAGCAGAATCTCTCCTCTGCTGCCCAAGAGTTTCACAAGACACCAGGGAGTCTTGCGGAGGAATTTAGGTCAAATTTGTTGTGAAATACACAGGCTGTTATTTATATCTAGCAACCTCACTTAGTTTTGGTAGGTCTTCCATTAGCTTTTAATCTGGACATATGGTCCACTTGGCCTGCCTTGAATATCTACTGCATCTTTCTAGCACACTTGGTTTAGTTTCAATCATATTTATTCCAATACACCTTTATTTTATATGCCATCTTTCAAGGAAACTGGCACCCTGATTCAGCAAAGCATTTAAGCACATGCTTATCTTTAATCTCATACTTAAATCCAATTCAAGTCAGTGGTTGTCATATGCTTAAAGTTAAGAATGTGCTTAAGTGCTTTCCTGAATCAGGGCCTGAATCCACAAATGATCTACAATATTAAAAAGTACAAGACAGTGAAAAATATGACCACTTCAAATAATTTATATAAATGATCAGATTCTATTTCAGCTAAACACAGAGCTCTTATGTTATGGAGCCTATACATTTCAGTCTCTACATGTCAAACCAATTCTCTTGAGTATGGCCAGGTCCTTTTAAATGTTTGGAAAGGATAAACCATTTATCATCTTAGCACATCCAGTGAATGCTTGCTTGTTAGCCAATTGTTAAGAATGTACAGAGGCAGCTGTGCATATGGGTTGCAATATTTCACGCCTAGAAGGCAGCAACAGCAGCATTTACAGGAAGATTGGAGTCAGTTTTATCACACATTTCCCCAGAATCCATGCAAATCCTGAGACTTGCATAGCAATGGAAGCTCTCTGTGTGCCCCAAGCATCTTGTGCCTGGCTAACTAGCAAATATAAATGATATAACAGAGTTTCACAAAAGCCGAGAGCCTGCAGATGCTCCGCACCTCTGAAAAATCAGGCCCAAAATGCTGATGAAATGTTAAAAATTGTCTCACACCCCTGACTTAAAATGATATTGTTAGACAAAGAGCAGCTTTTTTTAAAAAAACCCAAATATTAATAGTACACCTGAAAGAATTTTAAAAGTGTAAACCAGTTTTCACCATTTCTGTTATTTGTTTACCCTTTGCATGCCACTCAGCTTGGACAATGGCACTGTCAATAGACGAGATTAATCAGTTACATTTTTGTTAACAGACTCTTTCATTTCCAGGTTCTAGCACAATGGTCTGCTGGCAAACACTGCAAGGCAATGTATACTTCCAAACAGAGGGCTATGGATAAACATTAGTTTGTCTAAAAGTTAAAAAAAACAAAACCCCAATCAACCCACTCCCTCACCCAATCCCACATTAAAATTTTAGTCTTTAATAATCTGACTGGGTCAATTTAATAAAAACATATCCTTGATCTTAACATTTGTTTAAGAATAATTGAATTGTCTTCAAATATCAGTTAGAATTAGGGGTTGTTACTGATAAAACCCTAAACAAATTGAGGTGATATGTTAACAATCCTAGTCTCTCATTCTTTCGCCATCCCTCAGATATTGCTGGATTGGAAAGCATCTTGACCACAACATGTTACTGCACATTTTATAACTCTGTGGACAGATTCCTGCAATTCTTTCACCACTGGCCTCGGTGACAAGGTCCTGAAGTGCCTACAAAGGGTTCAAAATGCTGCTACTGTTGTCTGGATGCTAAAACATGCGAGGTTCTCTCAGTAGATCACTCCCCCGCTACAGACCCTGCACTGTTATGCAAGATAGCCACTGTAAAACTGCTCTCCTACCGTTGCATGGCCTTGCTTGTTAGTAAATGGATTTGCTTTCTTTGCACGTCCTTGGTTCCTCTAACACTGGCTTTTTACCATCCCTTTCTATCATCTCAAGTCCTATAGTAAAGAGAGCTGTAAGTCATTTTTCAATTTATTGAAAGGAGGAATGTGTTGGCTGGTGGGACTTTTAAAAGCATGAATTATTTGCTTGCTCTAGTATTTTGGAAATCAGTCTTACTTGAATGTTGTATGCTTTACTGTTTAGTTTTTATAAATTTAGTACACTTGTCCAGCGGCCCACATACGATGATGAGAACTACAGAAACAAGATCATTAAAGTATTTGGGTCTGGGGTGCAAAATTTCTTTTGAGGGGTCTCATTTTCACACCATCTCTCCTTCCCCCACATTCTCTCTCGTCCCATCCCCCCTAAGATTGCGGGCACATTAAACATAGATTTTAGGTATTGGTAACATGCACCCTCTGGGCATCTGAAATTTACATAAGGAAGGAAGAAAACTCTTCTAAGGGGGATCCCGGGAGATTCTCTCCTGAAGATTTTTCCTTCTCCACTGCCTGCCATTTTATATAGTCTGGTGCATCCCACAGGCAAATGTTTTTCAGAAGTATTTGTATTCTACATCATTGTACTTAGCTTCTGGGGATGTATTCCCTTAGGATTTTTCCACAGCAACTGAATGGGAGAAAATCACAGAAGCCCTACTTAGTGCTTGCTAGATTCAGCCCCAGAGATGCCCAGTTGGAGTCTCAATGCAAAGGCCGGGCAGCAACAGGGGAAAGACTGCACTGACCCTCTCAGCCCTGAGGACAGACTCCCACTCCCCACTGACATGACACACAAAGTTCAAGTCCATCATTTTATGTCCCCTCCTCTCCTGTCTGTTTAATCTGCTGAAGCTTGGAAGAGCAGTAGAGCAGAGAAAAGTGCAGAGTGGGGAGGAGAACACAGCGGGAAGCATGAAGGTGGAACATGCCAGTTTTGCACACAGCCCCCTGGGGATTAACGGCAGGTGGGGGACAAGTTCAGCAAGGTGGTGGCCCTATGCTATGGTGATTACATTTACTTATTTATTATAACAGATGGCCCATGTCTTCAGATGGGAAGTGAGGTGAATTACACCCACTGCCTTCTCCCCTCCAAGCTGGTCCTACACAAAACTGCACCGCTGAGTGCTGTCATGCAGCGATGCCTAAGGATATCTCCTCTTCCCCCACTCCCCATGCACTTTTTCATTACTTTAATGTGCTCTGGCAGCAGATACTCTGATCTGGCCTCTCTAACAGTGAGGAACCTAAATAAAAGTGACTCAAGCTATCACATAAAAAAAAATAGCAGCTACAGTCTGCATCTGTTCTCTCTCATTATAACACAGCCAAATGCTCACAGCATATCCAGAATGAAATGGAGAATCATCTGTTGTGGTGCCAGTGACAAAGTATTTTCTTTAAAAATATATACATAATGAGAGCTAAAGTGCTTTCTCTCTCATCCTTTGTGAGACAGTGTGGTTCAGTGGTTAGAACAGGAATCTAGGAGGAATTCAAGCAAGTCACATGAGCTCTCCATGTTTCAGGTCACCCATGTGGATATAATAGTCCTTCCCTACTATGTCTCATAGGTTTGTTTGACAAAGTACTTTGTGACCTTCTGACACAGAGGTGGGCAAACTAAGGCCCGGGCCCTTCAGACGTTTTAATCAGGCCCTCGAGCTCCTGTCGGGGAGCGGGGTCTGGGGGTTGCCCTGTTCAGCGCGGCTCCCACAGCTCCCATTGGCTGGCAACCACGGCCAATGGGAGCTGCAGGGGTGGTGCCTGTGGATGGGGCAGCGTGCAGCGCTGCCTGGCTGCGCCTTCAGGTAGGAGCCGGAGTGGGGACATGCTGCTGCTTCTGGGATCTGCTTGAGGTAAGTGCTGCCCGGAGCCTGCACCCCTGACCCCTTTCCACGCCCCAATCCCCGTCCCATCCTCTGAACCCCTCGGTTCCAGCCTCCTCCTGTACCCCCAGCTGGAGCCCTCACCCCCCCCCCCCCATACCTGCAACCCAACCCCGTCCCAGCCCAGAGCCCCCTCCTGCACCCTGAACTCCTCATTTCTGGCCCCACCCCAGAGCCCAACCCCCACTTTCATGAGCATTCATGGCCCACCATACAATTTCCATACCCAGATGTGGCCCTCAGGCCAAAAAGTTTGCCCACCCCAGCTCGAGGTACCATACAAGTATTAAAAACCCTCTTATAACATTCCTCCTTTTCTTTCCTCCTTTTTCACTCCCTCTTTCTTGTTGCTAGTGGCCATTCAAAGCCCCAAATTTCAGGCCAGACCAAGTTACAAAGCCAATGCCTCTGCTGACAGTCGACTCCAATACTACTATTACCTCACCCATCTTGTCTGTATATCTTTTTATTGGACTAGCTTCTGTCGGTGAGAGAGACAAACTTCCGAGCTTACACACAGCTTTTCTTCAGGTCCTGATGCTATTAGTCAGTCAGCAAGAAAAACTCTGGAAGAACATCACTGGGATCTTCCTCAGAGAGTAAGCACAAATCCCCTCACTACAGGTCTTAAATTCAGTGGTGGTAGACAGATGTATATAATCTCCTGTCAGCTATGGCAAGCCATGATGAGGTCCTTCGGGTCCAGAAGGTCTCTTGGTTTGCTTTATGAGGTATGATATACAAATACCTGTTCTGTGAGCTAAAATACAATTTGTCCCAATGAGTACAGGAGACTACTAAACAAAAAATATTTCATATCCTGACCATAAGTGTTAGTAAACTGGCTGACATCTCTTAAAGAAAAACAAAACAAAAAAAAAATCACTCTTCTCAATCCCCTACATGTAAGCAAAATGTACTGATGCTAGTAAAATGCAGAACAACATATAGAAAGGTCTCATGAATTAGCTTATTTCAAGAAGGTTTGGCAGTCTCATGAATTATAATGTCCATAATCACTTACACTGAAGTCTAGATCAATTCACAACTTCCTAACCACAAAAACATGCCCACCTGTAATTTTTAAAGGGTGGAAAAAACTGACCTTGTGCATAAAGCAGAGGCACAAGTTCTAACAAGTTGTGCACATGCAGACACCTTTTAGTCAGACTAGTTTGCTGAGAAGTAATGTTATGTGTCAGTATACATCAGAAAGAAGTAAATGAGAAGGCTGAAGCAGATGGGAGCTCTTGATGGTTTTCATGCAGCCTCTGTGAAAATAACAGTCAGCAGACAGATGTAATCTACCTGGCCTCTTGCTGAGTAGATTATACAGTTCATTGGAGTTATGTGACTTCATGGTTATTGTCAGCTCTTTACATTTCAGAGTAGATAACAGTTTTTCAAATTAAAATACAGAAAAAATCCCAAACAATGACCACATCCGTGTGACTTCCCAGCTCAATGCAAACCTTTGGCAGTCCCATTTCCATTAACAAATGTTTCCTCACTAAAGCCTTATGCGTTCAACTAAGATTTTGACTGAATCTTAATTCAGATTCACCAAGTTACCCATGATTTAACCTCTGGCAATTTTCATACAATCTCAGGCCCCAATCCTGAAACACACGTATGCAGTCCCATGAATTTCAAGCATTGTGACCTTATTTATATCACACTCAGTAGCAAAAATCAATTTAAATATCAAATTTGAATTCTCCTCACCTAGCTATCTGAGTTTTGAGAACACATTCACTAATTCTGTTACCGAAAGTGCACTTTGGGAAGAAGGAAATGTCAGTATGTAGCACTGGGCCCCTAATTAAACCAAGATGTTTATGAATGCCATAAATCTGATAGGTAGACTTAATGTAATTGTTTCTATACCCCAATATCCATGGTATAGACTCACATTTCTGACCGCAGAAAGTAGCGTCCCCATCAAAACAGGTAGATTAGACAAAAGGAACATAGGGTTCCTTGCCTTAGTCTAGAAATCTCTCTCATGAGCGCACAAGACTATGACCATTTCTGGATTCTTTAAAAAGGCAGTGTCAACTATATTCATATATACATATACACACACGCACATATTTAAATCCATTTGTAGATATAGTATCCACTGAACAGTCTGCCCTGCTCTTTTTTAAAAATCCTTTAAACATTATTTTACGTTGGTTCCTCTGCTCCTCTGGCCATCCATCCACAGAGAGCATAAACTTACAATCATGTATCTCTGGCACGTTTCCTGAGGTTTGCAACATGCTCACCAAGGACAAATATTGCTGCACTCACACTTAGTGAGTTTGGCTTACTTTACTGTACTTTTGAGGAAGTTTATCTTGGCAAGTAAAAATCCAGAAATGGCCCATAGCCAACTTCAAGAACGTTCAGGAGCCAGCAGCAGCAGCGGATCGCATTGGATACCGTGAGTGGCAGCACCAGGAACACAAGTCCTTTGTTTGAACCACTTCTGTTATTCAGCAATGCAACTAAAGAAGCACCATTTTCTAGTACTTGGAGCAGAGTATTGTCTCACGGTGGTGCTGATCCAGTGCTCATTGAAGACAATGGGTGTCTTTCCTTCAAAGGGCACTGAATCAGGAACTAAGACACCTGGTGTAAATTATTTAACTTTATGTATCCCAATTTAATGACTTGTGAAATGGGTATTAGAATATCCATCATTGTAAAGTGCTTGGATGTAAGTTGCCATATTAATGGTGCTGTATGAATGCAAAGTACCATCACTGATATTAATGGAAGCAGTCCTTATGAATTATAGAGTTGACTAGACTCTTGTGGCAGAAACATATGTTCTGCTTTAGGACATTCTATTTCCTCATATTCTTTGCTACACGAAGGAGAAGAGTGAATCTCTGTGTACACTCATTTGTTTTATAGTCTTCAAAATACCACTTAGGGGCAGATCCCTTGTTTGCTGCATGGAACAAACACTTTTTGGATGAAGAACAGCACTTTCAGGAAAAAAAGTGAAAAGGCAGATTTCAGTGGCACAATTTGTGGAGTAAGGCACTACTCAATATGAGCAAAGTGATAGAATCAGAACTTAATGTATTGACTAAAAAAAATCACAAATATTTTCAAGGAGAAAGAATGGGGTTTTCACCCGCCAAAATCAAGATTCTGTTTCCAAAGCAATAACACTGCAGAAGAACACAGCTCCTTCATCTGTTTTGAGTTATCTTAAATTGTGGTAGATTTGGTTTCTTAAAGTTTTCTACTTTTCAGCATTTATAATTTCAGTGGGAGTGAGGAACGTAGGATTAGAGGAAATGAAAATTGACTGGTCATCTTTTTTTTTTCCCCTAACCAGTTTTATTTCAAGTTCCTCATGCATTAGCAAGATGCAGAAATATTTGCACTGTAAACATTATACAGAAATAAGCAAAAGCTTTACATGGAATTAAAAAAAAAATACATAAAACATTCATGTTAACAGGTTTTGTAAAACTTAGACAAAAACCAAAATCTATTTTTAATCCTCTACTACATTTAAAATAAGATGACTGGCAGTAATGTTGCAAGTTGGGTTGACCTCCTGTTTCCTTACAACACCATAAGCAAGCAATAATGTTCAAGAGGACATAACTCATCTGACTAAATTCATGGAAAGGACTGCAGCGGAAATCGATAAGCAGTGACTACAAGCGGCATAATGAATAAAACAAAGCCTTTGTTTTAATAATGATAACCATATTTAATAAAGAGGCTGGAAAAGGTTTTCAAGTGGTAAGTCTTCACTGAATCAATCCATGGTTTACAATTTACTTTGAATAAATCATTTAAACTTGGTGCGACTTCAGTGCTGAGGTGGGTAAATTCTGCCTCATCTCTCCACAAGGGCATATGTAAATGTCAGGGATTCTCTGGTTAATATTACAGACAAAGACTGGTCTCATACTGTAACATCACAATAGAATGTGATATTTAAATAAACTTTGAGAATTATTTATCTGCAACTATTCTAAAGACTAAGGAAGCATGTAATATAACTGCTCAGTTTTCAATATATATATATATATATACACACACACACACACACACACACACACAACCTGTATCTTGCCTTATTTCTGCCAACACTGCTATTTATATACTTGATCTCTGTTGCTACATCAAAAAGGAAAAAGTGGAAGGAGAAACTGCTGTCTAGCTCTATTATCAAGGAAGAAAGGCCCGGAAGCCAGTGTCATCACTCATTACGTGTGCAAAGGCTAAGTTTCATATAAGACGATGATCTAGAAAAATAAACATGTCACTCCATCTTCACTACTAGGAAAATATCAATAAAGAAAAATAAGATCAATGTCCAGTGTCTTTTGTAAATCTTGGGGGAGAGGGGACCACCTGTGATTATAACATGTAGTTAAAGAAGGAACACTCCACCCCCATCCCCAATGGGCCTCTAACCATATTGTATTGCAATAGTACTGAAAAATGGAGTAAGGCAGCAAAAAACAAGAAAGCAGCTACAGAAACAATCTTCAACCTCTCTCAAAGAGTTAGCGTGGGGGCTTGAGATACCAAGGCAAGCACATAAGTAGTGCTGCCCAGTCTGTCACGGAGGTCGCGGAAGTCACGTATCCTGTGACTTTTCACAACCTCCGTAACTTCTGCAGTGGCCAATGTGGCTGACCCCAGGGCTGCCCAAGCAGCTGGCTCCGGGGCCAGCTGCTCATGTAGACCTTGGGACAGCCACACCAGCCACTGGTGGAGGAGCCCCAGGGACAGCCACACCAGCCACTGGTGGAGCAGCCCCAGGGACAGCCACACCAGCCACTGCTTGGGTGGCCCCTGGCAGTTGTCCCCGGGCAGCAGGCCAGAGCAGCTGTGGTCCCTGGCCCCCGGCAGCTGATGCCACTGGCCCTGGGCAACGCTCCTCCCCCCACTCCCCAGCAACAGCTTCCCCACACCATCCCCCAAGAATTAGTCACAGGTATTTTTAGAAAAAGTCATGGACAGGTCACAGGCCGTGTTTATTGCCCGTGACCTGTCCATGACTTTTACTAAAAATACCTGTGACTAAATCACAGCCTTAGGCATAGTGAATGGAGTGATGGGGTGTTAACCCTGACCCATGGTGAGTAACTGAAACCAGAAAATTAGGTTAATGCTCTCAACACGATTGGTAATGTGTCTGCTGCCACACATTTGTTACAGATGTCAGACGCCATTGAAAACTCAACAGGCTTTCATAGTCAATATATTCTTGGACTGCTTCTAGCAGATCAGTTTTATTAAAAGAGCTATTAAAGGTGAGTTCTTTTATTGCCTGGCACACAGAGCAGCGTTATGGTCCTTCAGAGCCCCCTCCCCTTCCACACACACACGCCAATTCTATTTTCCATAGCAATGTTCAGAGGAATGCAACTCCAGACGGCTGAAAGACAGTATTATTTAAGACATTCTGTCTGCTTTCCCTGCTTCCTCTGGTATTGCTGCTAGGTGTTAAGTTAAAGGTGCCATTTCCCTCAGGTTAAAAAGGTGAGAAGTTGGGACTTGTCCTGGGTCGTTCCATTAAGTGGTTTTTGTGTGCATGAATAATACAAGTTTCTATGTGCTGTCGGGATTGCATTTTCATGGTTAAAATGCTACAGGCTTCCAATATCCCCTAAAGCAGGGCAGCACAGCATGGGGAGGAGGTGACCAGCCCTCTGTGAAGAAAGATGTGGTTCGGGACTATTTAGAAAAGCTGGATGAGCACAAGTCCACGGGGCCGGATGCGCTGCATCCGAGAGTGCTAAAAGGAGTTGGCGGATGTGATTGCAGAGCCATTGGCCATTATCTTTGAAAACTCATGGTGATCGGGGGAGGTCCTGGACAACTGGAAAAAGGCTAATGTAGTGCCCATCTTTAAAAAAGGGAAGGAGGATGATCCTGGGAACTACAGGCCAGTCAGCCTCACCTCAGTCCCTGGAAAAATCATGGAGCAGGTCCTCAAGGAATCAATTCTGAAGCACTTAGAGGAGAGGAAAGTGATCAGAAACAGTCAGCATAGATTCATCAAGGGCAAGTCATGCCTGACTAATCTAATTACCTTCTATGACGAGGTAGCTGGCTCTGTGGATATGAGAAAAGTGGTGGATGTGATATATCTTGACTTTAGCAAAGTTTTTGATATGGTCTCCCATTGTATTCTTGCCAGCAAGTTAAAGAAGTATGGATTGGATGAATGGACTATAAGGTGTATAGAAAACTGGCTAGATTGTCAGGCTCAACGGGTAGTGATCAATGGCTCGATGTCCAGTTGGCAGCCGGTATCAAGCGGAGTTTTTCAACTGGTTTTGTTCAACATCTTTATTAATGATTTGGATGATGGGATGAATTGCACCCTCAGAAAGTTCGCAGATGACACTAAGCTGGGGGGAAAGGTAGATAAGCTGGAGGGTAGGGATAGGGTTCAGAGTGACCTAGACAAATTGGAAGATTGGGCCAAAAGAAATCTGATGAGGTTCAACAAGGACAAGTGCAGAGTCCTGCACTTAAGACGGAAGAATCCCATGCACCACTACAGAGTAGGGACCGTATGGCTTGGCAGCAGTTCTGCAGAAAAGGACCTAGGGATTACAGTGGACGAGAAGCTGGATATGAGTTAACAGTGTGCCCTTGTTGCCAAGAAGGCCAATGGCATTTTGGGATGTATAAGTAGGGGCATTGCCAGCAGATCGAGGGACGTGATCATTCCCCTCTATTCGACATCGGTGAGGCCTCATCTGGAGTACTGTGTCCAATTTTGGGCCCCACACTACAAGGAGGATGTGGAAAAATTGGAAAATGTCCAGCGGAGGGCAACACAAATGATTAGGGGACTGGAACACATGACTTATGAGGAGAGGCTGAGGGAATTGGGATTGTTTAGTCTGCGGAAGAGAAAAATGAGGGGGGATTTGATAGCTGCTTTCAACTACCTGAAAGGGGGTTCCAAAGAGGATGGCTCTAGACTGTTCTCAGTGGGAGCTGATGACAAAACGAGGAGTAATGGTCTCAAGTTGCAGTGGGGGAGGTTTAGGTTGGATATTAGGAAAAAAAATTTCACTAGGAGGGTGGTGAAACACTAGAATGCGTTCCCTAGGGAGGTGGTGGAATCTCCTTCCTTAGAAGTTTTTAAGGTCAGGCTTGACAAAGCCCTGGCTGGGATGATTTAGTTGGGGCTTGGTCCTGCTTTGAGCAGGGGGTTGGACTAGATGACCTCCTGAGGACCCTTCCAACCCTGATATTCTATGATTCACTCTAGAATACATGTTCATTTGGAAAATGAATGGCATGGACTACACCATCAAGCTTTTAAGTTTTAGTCACTGGACTGTGCTCCACCCCGCCCCCGAAAATGAAGCTGATAACTTTCATGGCATCCCTCAGGTGACAAAAATTGATCGACCAGTGAGTATCATTAGTGAGAGGAAACAAAGAAGTCCTGTTGTATGTATAAAGATTTAAGTCAGATTTCTTAAGAAGTAAATTACTAGGCCTCAAGTCTTTGCAAATGGCTGTGAGGTGCCACAAGTCCTCCTTTTCTTTTTTTAGAGCAAATACTATATTCTTATCCTGAAGTCCACTAGAGGGTGAAAAAGGACTGTGATATTACAGTGAAAAAAGTAAAGTGGGTGTAAAAATATCTATAGATGAAGGATCTTCAGTGGACAAATGCTAGCCTGTTAAACGCAGCTTTGTGTATCCATACACATATGCACTTATGTGTATAGAATTTAAAAAATTGTAACAATCTTTCATACAGTTTATATCTTAAAAACAGAGCTCTCCAACAGCTGACGCTAACTAAAAGGATTGCTATAAATTCTCTTTGAAACATCCAGAAAGAGTTTAGAGGTATGTACAAGAAGAGCAAAGATAATCAAACTGCACTTCAGTGTCAGCAATATGGCACCAAATTTCAAAAAATCTGCCTTAAATGAGCCATTTATCTGGGGAGCTAGAGGAAAACAGACAATCCATCATGAACTAATTTATCCAGAGAGCTGATTGAAATGTCTTCCCCTAGTCATGTTGCTTTTACTGTCAATAAAGGTAGAGAATAGGTCAATATTTAACAATTTTGCCTTCAGGCTTTCCTAAAGGATCAAAGATGGCAGAAGTAGAAGAATTTAGACCATGTCTACACTAGCCAGGAAAGGAAAACTTCATTCTCACCATTTAGCAAGAATTGTAAGAGATGCTGCCATGTTTTTCCTACTCCATGTAGGAGGGACATAAATGTGAAAGCTGTTTCCTACTGAACTTGTATGTTCCTCACTCCTCCCCCCTGCACACAAACTAGTGGCACAATGCATATCTCCTGGGAGTTTACCATCAATCCTAAATTTTAGGTACTTTACACTCAAATAAATGTTTTTGATTCCCAGCTATAATTCAGGTAGCCAACAAAAAGAAGAAGGTATTTTAGATTTATAAACACATAAAAGATAACCAATCCTAGGGATCTGGGTAACCTGTCACTGCTTAAAATAATGTGGGCCATATTATAAAAAAAAAATACTAATAATAGCCCTTTATATTCAGGAAGCTTTTACAGTTTCACAGAATTCATCCTAGCTTTTAAATCACTAGTCACATACAGAGTCAAGAAAAAAAGCAAAACTTAAACATTTGCCATTCTTAGAAGCTAGTCTCAAGATCTGGATGCTTTAAGTATCTTGTTTCTGAACTTCAGCTCCTCACGGGTTACTAAAACTGTCTTTGGTGAAATAGGAATTGACTTTTCATTTACAAGCTCCCTGATAGCAAACTCTTGGATTAAAATTGTCTCTAACAGAGGCAGTTAATTCCTGCCTATCTAGTAACCTAAAAGGCTGGGTGTTTCAGTGAACAGGGAACAGGACAGAGACCAGGTTCCATTTGTAGCCTTGCCACTAATCTTTTTAAAAACAATGAGGAGTCCTCATGGCACCTTAGAGACTAACAAATTTATTTGGGCATAAGCTTTCATGGTTTAAAACCCACTTCATCAGATGCATGGAGTAGAAAATACAGTAGCAGGTATGTATACACAGTACATGAAAGGATGGGAGTTGCCTTACCAAGTGGGAGAGGGGGGGCAGTGCTAACGAGACAATTCAATTAACAGTAGAATACCAAGGGAGGAAAAATCACTAAGGTAACTCCCATCTTTTCAAGTACTGCGTATATATACCTGCTACTGTATTTTCCACTCCATGCATCTGATGAAGTGGGTTTTAACCCATGAAACCTTATGCCCAAATAAATTTGTTAGTCTCTAAGGTGCCACGAAGACTCCTCGTTGTTTTTGCTGATACAGGCTAACACGGCTACCACTCTGAAACTAATCTTTTTGTTACCTTGGGCAGGTCCCTTCCCCTCTCCACGCTCGTGTTTCCTCTCTCACCCTTTGTTTCGTCTATTCAAGCATGGTAGATCTTTGGGGGCAAAGACTGTCCCTTCCTATATATCTGTTCAATGCCTACTATAAAGAGGCCCTGATCTCTGACTATGGCCTCTGGGCACTACAGTAATACAAATAATAAATAAGTAGCTATAATAAAAAGACTTCCCCCTTGAGTCCTCTCAGGTGCTCAGATACTAGATTGTGGGTGTGGTAAATACTTGGAATGAAAGAGCATTGTTGGGTGATGGTGCTTTTGACAGGTCCAAATATCCATCTTGGCTAATCCCATTTCCCCTTTAAAAAGGAGCATATGAAGAAAGTAAAATAAATTAAAGTGATGTCACATTAATTGGTTTTATATAATTGCTTTCCTGTTTGATTATTCTTTAATTTTATAGTATTTTAAGTTACTAGGCAGTACCCTGGGCTTATTTTTTTATTTATAAAAATAAAAAGAAGAATTATTATGCAGCAAACATTGCCATGTCTCCAGATTCCAGTCTTTCCACAGCCACCAGAACACATAGTTTTTTTAAAATTGGACTTTACTGTTCTGGTTGCACTCTAGTGGGAACAACAAAACTATGTCACAGAACACAAGAGAAATCCTCCTCTTTTCTATCAACAATATCGAAGGATTCTGTGATGGAGCCCAACTTTATGAATTCACTCCAAGTGCCTTTGGATTCCTCATTCTGCTCCCACATTTCCAGGAGATGAGGCCTTTCCCTTCAACAATCCTCAGCTCCTGTTGTGCTGGAACACTCAAAACAGCTGAAGAATTCTGGCAAACTCTCCAACAGCAGCCTGCAAAAGACAGACTAGCAAAATGGGAGCATGAAGCTCCCAAGAACACACACACACACACCCTTCTCCCCCACCCCCTTTTTCCTTCCCCTTTGAACAGGCTAGAGCTCAGTGAGGATGGTAGTGAGCTCAGAGAAACCCAAAGAATCTGTAGTAATAGTTTGTCTTAACCAACAAATGAATAAGATTCTGATAAGCAAACATATTGGATACAAGTCACATGCACAATATTGCTCGTCTTCAAAACTGCTGAACTTGTGATTCATATTCCATTATTACACCATGTCATTCTAAAACAATGGCAGCTTCCCAGGATTCCTCTAATATTGGTCCAATATGAGGGGAAGACTGTAGTGTTAATGCAGATTGTGGTATTTCTTCTCTTTATTGATTTAAAATTATTTTAAAGAATTTACACAGCAAGCTTTGGTATTAAACTGGGGTAACCACAAACAAGCCACCTGTAGTGGCTTGTACATCAAGAATGACTAGAAAATTGAATGTACAGACTACCACCTGCCACTCAAAAGTCATAACCAAACTGATCCACTGACAAACACCGAATGTAGCTCAGCTGTCCTCTCTCTCTAACCCTGGCAGACAACTGTCATCGCAGAACCATAGTAACTTCATAGAGTAAATTTCTAAGTCCATCCCCCTCCTCAATGCAGGTAATTCCCTACAGTTAATCTGAAATGCTTTGACCAGTTTTAAGTTTGCTACAAGTTGTAGTCCTGCCAGTATTTCCCTTAGGAGGCTTTTCCATTATCAAACAGATCTAAACAGATAGTTTTCCTGACATTGAGTCTAAATTTTCTTTGGCTTGATTCAGATTCCTTTAGGTCCATCTTTTTTCTGATGCAAATTAATTGATTAAAGGATGTTTTAAAAGGCTTAAAAACAGAAAAGGACAGCCTACCTATTCAAGATTATGGACAAATTTCAAATGGATTAAAATTATATTCTTAATCACAAATCAAATATATTTTATATTTAAAACAGCCAGAATTAGAGGCTCCTAATCTATATTTAGCACCTCAATACGTTCATCGATTTTTCAATGAACTGAGCACTAAGCAGTTGGCTTTATAGCTGTTTGGACTACAGCTCTTCTTCTGGATTGTACACAGAATTGTTTCTCAAAGAGTTTCAGGTCTCACTATCAAATGCTTCACACTAAAGGAAAATCTATAAAAGACAAGAAAACATGGGTCTCCCCTTGCTCACAAAATTAAAAGTTCTGTGACTGAGGAGTCCCAGGGTAAGAAACCTCAGAGATAATACAGAGCTTTCAGATAAAGGAGTGTTAAGTATATTCTAGTGCTTTCACAAGTTCCAACCCTATCTTGCCTAATATATGCAAATAAAGTCCAAAAGCACGAGTTTTATAACTGATTCTTAAGATTAATTTAATTTTCAGCACAGTATTCACATTTGAGATACTCATCACCTTGGAGCCTAAAAGGACCGCAAACACCACCTTTATTTCTTTGAGGATATTTCTAGGTTCATCTAATGACGTTATCCAAGTGAAAATCCATGCTAATTTCACAATGAGGTAATGCACCTCTCTGGTTTGGCGTCTATACAACACTACCATCACCTTTCTAAATGAGGCAAAGAGAGCCATTTGGGGCAGGGATTTGGAGATGGTGGTCTACCTGCTGTCAAATAATAGAGACCACATCAATTCTATAGTTTTGCAGTGTTATTTAACCTCTTTGCTCAACTCCAGACTCTGTATGCAACAGAGCAAAGTAGTATAATTCAATTAAAAAATTCCCATTCTACACAACTCAGGGAAATATTTAATGAGCTTTCTGAACAGGATATCTTCTGTTTTAGTGTGGGCTAGTGGACTAACATGAGACTTGAGTTAGAAAGTATGTCGATACTTCAATCACTTTCACCTAGCTAGTCTGGGTACCGGAGCATGAAGCTACTTCACTACAGGCTGCACAAGCCTGCCCAGAACCCTTGATAGTTACCCAAGCGACAGCGTACATTGCCGCAGCTTCACTGCTCCATTACCCGAGCTAGCTTGACGAGAGCCAGGCTGAATACGTCTACACGAGTTGCATTCACACCCCGTGACTAATGTAGTGTGTCATTAATTCTTTTCCTAGCTCTGACTCACTGGCCTTGGACAAGATAATTAACTCCTGTAGCCAAATTCTGCTCTTCGTTACACCGGTTTAAATCCAGACTAACTTCATTGTTTGTAATCTAGTTGCTCTGAATTTAAAATTGTGTAATTATTGTGGTACCGTGATGAAAACTGTGGCTACACTAGGGAAATTTCCAT
This sequence comes from Chelonia mydas, assembly GCF_015237465.2. NCBI lineage: Eukaryota > Metazoa > Chordata > Testudines > Cheloniidae > Chelonia > Chelonia mydas. Next base: position 108,922,248 of record NC_057851.1, on the reverse strand, counting down.
GGATACAGCTTCACCAGTGGTTGAAATCCAAGAGCAGATGAGGCCTTAATTTACCCATCTGTTTAAAAAAAAAAAAAACCACAAAAAAAACCACACACACACACACACCAGGGACAATGGCACTTAACTTTCATCACACCCTTTAGGGCTGGTAACTTAATTAATGTTTGTAAAGTGCTTTGAAGATCAAACATGCTATACAAAGATTAAATAAAAATATTTTGATAGATTTCTTGTAGGCTAGCAACTAAAGGCTCTAATTACTTGGCCTTCAATTATTTTGGTATGGTTGATAATATGAAACATATGAACTTAATATGAACATATGACTTCCAATGCTCAAATTCTTTTCTGCCCCTCACTTACATGCCTTTGCAGTGGCTCTCACATGCCGTACAGCTTTAAGCTAGCTTTTCTCTCAAGGGCTGCTGTGAAGCAGGACTGTATCAGCTCAGATACTATGGTGAGGGGGCACATGAGCACATACATAAACAGAGAGAGAGACACAGACAGAACTTTCAGTCAGTTCTCTGTCTATCTCTCAGAAAAAAGTTCTTCCACTTATTGTTTTCTTATCACCTTAATTTGTCTTGGACAAAGCTTCTCTAATTTGATTCTTCTTCTCTTTGATTTCTTGTTCCTGCTTTATCTAAGTCTTTGGCTTAACTCCCCATATAGACCTAAACCAACTGATTACAGTCGTCTCTTCAAGGAATTCTGCAACAACAGGTAGCAGACAGATTTAAAGCGATTATTATTAACCAGCGTTTTTAATGGGGGCAGTCTCACATTCCAAGTGTTGCTGCTGCGAGATTTACCATTAGGAAAGAATTTATTCTAAATCCCCACCCCATTTTGCCTGTCATGCCGAGCAATACCGGAAGTTCTATCAATTAATCCTTTTGCTAAAATGATGAAATTCAATCCTTTTGCAAAGTATTGCCAGTTCATATTCACATATATGTATATAACATATGTCATTACTTCCATAACCCAATTTACTTTAATAACCAAAAATTAAGAGGTAGGGACCTACCGACCATAGTAATCTCACATTGCTTTGCTTCCTTATGTAAGATGCAAAACTTATTATAGTATAAATAATAGGGGAGCGGGGGTCTTAGTTGATAGTCATTCATTTTATTATCTTGGGGAATGCAGAGATTGCATGATGACTTTGGTTACTGATCAGTCTCTCCAAACTAACTTCTATCTCCCTACAATCACAAACTACCTTGTTTGATATGGAACTGTTTGTGTCTGCTTCAGACGACACTGCCAAAAATAAAGGATTTACACAATGCTATAAAAGATCAAGAGATCAAAGGAGTGTAACTGTGCAACATCAGAACCTATATCTCAAAGAAGAGAAGGGACAGAGGCAAAAGAGAAACCAATCTCCTTGAGTTCACAGATGGAAGTCTCTCTCCCTCTGGCCAGCTTTATTGGGGGGACAAATCTGCTGGGTGGGGGGGAAAACATATCCAGATGTTCACAGATATTCACAATGTGGTTCTAATCAGCTTCAGAACACACTCCCGAGGAGGATCCGTACATTTCTTCGGTGACCCACAAGGCTGATACTGGTGCTACAGCTACACATTTTGAATACCGGAGTGAGTTCTGAACATTTATCTGAAACATCTTTATTATTCCTCAAGGATCAGAGGCTTTGCTAATTTATTCAGAAGCTTAGGAAACACAGAAGCAAGTGCGGGGCTGGGCTGACATTTTGAATCTCTATTGTAGGTCAGATTCAACATATGTGGATACATTGACTGAAGTGTTTGAGCAACAATTCCCGAGGTGAAAGAAGGAATCTGCTAACAGAGTTGTATTTAACTTTAAAAACAAAAAACACAACACCACATTGTTACAAAGGAAGGGAAAAGCATGGATGTGCTGGCGAGGGATTTCATTTTCCTAGGAGATTCCATTCTTTGTTTTAGCACCGTCATCTTAGACCAGATTCTGATACTCTTCCTCTAGTCTAGCAGCACTCTGTTCAACAAGGTTACCAGACTTTGGCCCAAACTGAATACAAAACCACTAAGAAATCTCAGACACTGAACCATCAAATGCAAATTTTAAGTAAATACTGGCTGCCATTTTATTAGACCCTACTCCACGTAGCCACTTCATAAATGCAACCACTGTATCAGCAAGTCATCCGTACTAACCCATCTTTTCCTGCAGCTGGGGCCACCTACTCACAAGTAGTAGCTGTCTGAAAAACATTGGTACATTGCACAGTGTTCCGAGATGCTGATGAATAACTCCACAGCATTCTGGAAGCTCTTCCCCCCCACCCCACCCCCCGCTCTGTGGCGCCTGCTTGCATTTGCTATCTTTCTCAGATTAGTGTCAATCTGACTGGCATTTTGGAATTCTTCTAATCATATGCAAATGAGAAATAAACCCAGCTGCATACCACAAAAAGCGTGTTTGTTTTAGGTTTGGATAGTTATTTTAAAGAGATGTCTTCCTGTCTGCTTGTTTATTTTGTGTTTATTTTGTTGTTGTTTCTTATTTTTACAAAAGTGGTTTTATTCCCGTAATGAAATTTACCTGCCATTTTCACATTGGGTAACATGATTGTTTCCTTTTTGTTATCTCCTACATGAGGGACACGGGACGGGACACAGAAGGAATTGAAGTCACCAAACCCAAGTTTTTTCTCTATCAAGTCCTCAGGTTCTGATTAGATTAGATCACAGAGTTAATAAAAATCCAGTTTGCCAGTGCCAGCAGATATGCAACTTTTCTAAGACCAAACAACAGCACAGTGAGAACAAATTCATTTTGGTTCAAAGCAGAAGTCCTGCTGAAATTAAAAAAAACAAGAAAATCACTAGAGATGGTGCTATAAGATTGAAACTAGTAGACAAACCGGCTTACATATCTGGAGGGATTCTGTTACCGTAATTACTAAATAATATTTGATAAATGTGAGCTACCTATTTACACCACATATTAAACAAAACGGGGGAGGGGGAGGAGAGACTTGAGTAAAGGAGAGTTAAGACTAAGTATCTACCAGTCACTAAAGAGAACCATCCCTTTTGAGGATGTCAAAAAAATGCAAATGCTAGAAAGCCTGGAAATGCCAAACTGAGGTTACACTTCAAAAAAACAAAACAACAAAAAAAACCCACAAATATAAATGTATGGAAATGTGTAGTTAAGGTCCCCAAAATAATCATTACTCCACATATGCCAAATTTCCAGCCTGTACAGCCATCTCATTTTGCCTGTAAAATAGATGTGTTTTGCTTAAGGGGTTTTAATAGGATTCTAAGGTAGAATTGATCAGGTTTTTTTCCCCCTGCATTGGTTCAGCTCCAGCAGAGGTAGCAATGGTGGTGCTAGCATAGAGAAAGTGCAGGTGTTTTTACCACCCTTTTATCTTAGGCTCTGGTTCAGCATGGTACTTAAATACATGCCTTGCTTTATTCCCATGCTTAAAGTCAGGCATGTGCTTAATGTTGAAGCAGAGCCCAAGTGCAGTCAGATGACATAATGCTAAAAATGCTTGGCTCCCTGTCTACAGCTTCCATTGTTCCTCCTACTGGTGAAGAAAAATGCTCATGAATTTTACTAGTGTAGATAAAGCCTAAGAAGTTGTGTGCCTGGGGCTGCCAATATATTAAATCCACATTACATCCATCATATACAGGCACAAACCATTTTTGAACTAGTTTGCAGCAAATAAATTCTTTAGAAGTTCAGGTGTTCCACTACTTCTGCTTCATGTGTGTGTGTCTGACTAATGAGGCTTGTAAACTCTCCACACTTATGAAGGTTTTATCTGTGTGTTCTGTACGGAGTTAGCCTTCTGTTCTCTACATTTTTTTTAAACAAACCCAAATGTTGTTTATATTTTGGGGAGCCCAGTGCAGGCAACAAGACAAAACAAAACAGTGAATCCTGTTCCAGTGAAATGGAAGCATCCCAACAGTACTAACCAAAGAAAAAAGATAAAAAGATAATCCTGAATTTGAAGAGCAGAGACAACCAGTTTTGTGGTAAGAAACACCCATCTACTTTAGAGACACTGAATTTAATATGTGAACAGCAGAAAGAAACAGAACTGGGCAGAGGTGAAAGAAAGACGGTCCGGTCCATCGCCGACTGTACCAGCAGGCGGCAGCTTCCCCAGGCCGGCGATTTAAAGGTCTCAGGGCTCCCAGCAGCAGCCGGAGCCCCGGGCCCTTTAAATTGTGGTCAGAGCCCTGCTGCTGGAGCCCCAGAGTAGTGGCGGTGACCAGGAGCGGGGATCGGGCGGTGATTTAAAGGGCCTGGGGCTCCTGGCTGCCACTACCGCAGCAGAGCCCCTGGCCCTTTAAATCGCAGTCAGAACCCCACGGTAAGGGCCCAGGGCTCCGTCAGCGGGGCTCTGGAGGCAATTTAAAGGGCCCGGGGCTCCAGCCACTGCTACTGCAGCTACCGCTCCGGCAGTGATTTAAAAGGCCCATGGATTTAAAGGCCCCATCCCCACCCAGAACTCCGGTGTACCGGTAAGTCCTTTAAGTTACTTTCACCCCTGGAACTGGGTATAATGCAGGTAGGTACTTTAACACACACAGTTCCCTAAATACACATCAATTGTGGCCTACAACATACATGGCTATTCTAATCTGGGTCTCTCTTGTGCAAAGACTAGCTCAATTAGCCTCAACAACCGGTATGGTAGTTCTGTGATATGGCCAAACATTCACTAGAGAGTGGATGATCTCATTTCCCATGTGATCTAAATCCATCTCTCCAGAGGTGAAAGGCTAATGAATTGACCTATTTGTGCCATCTTCCCCCACTTTTCCTTGCTGCACACAGAATTTGTGAACCAACAATTGGTTGCCCAGCACCTTTCAGAACTATGCACATAGTCAAAGTGGCATACAAAGATTATATACCCTAAGTGTGCTGGTGGTGAAAAAAGGTTTTGTTTTGTGTTCATTTGTATTTTCTGACTTTATACATGCGCGCGCGTGTGTGTATATCTATAATACTCACTTTAAGAACATAAGGGATTAGGAGGGTGGATTTACAATGTATATATTAAAAGATACTGGATGGTCTCTTCTTTCCATATGAAAATATTTATAAGAGATTATTAAAAAGGAAAAACGAAAGTGGCATATCTGTGTTCCTTATTTATTGCTTCTCAATGACATCCATCTTTAATTTGAGCAGCTTACAAGTCCAAACATTTTTCTCATTTGCAGGTGACAAGCACAAACTCAATCTATCTGAATCTCAAGCTGTATTTTCTTTGCCTTACAGATCATCAGCCACAATAGAGATCCTGGAATCAGAACTTAGCTGGTGATCGTCGGTGATGGATGACAATGTATGCTCTTTCACAGCTATAGCACTACAAACTTGTTTATGTCAGTAAACTGAGCAGATACATCTCCAAAGACACAGGGGAAACAGATATGAGCAGTAACAAGGTGCCATTTTAAGAGTCATTTTTCTGTCCATAACTTCATTTTAACAGATGTCCAGTTGAATATTACCAGTGATCCATCCATTATAGGCATGAAAAGCCACAATCTATTCTGACTCAGTTTTCCCCAGCCAAGAAAACACATGGTGTGCAGGAACAGGCCAAATGTTTGCAAACGTGGGCAACTCCCTTGCTGTTCACAAACACTAATGCCCCCAAACCCAGCATATTCGCCATTATAAAAACAAAGGCAAAAATCCAAATGCAAAATATAGTTATTGTGGTTAGGGACCAACTAAAAAGCCTTGATAACATTACAGTTTGGAACAATAATCCTTGTTTATAGAACTCTGTTTTCCATCCATCTGCAGCCGCCATCCATCTGCAGCCACCGCTCTGTTGATGCAAGACATACTGTTCTCCAGAACAATTTCGCTGTGTGCTTTTTATTCCAACCTGGAGCAGGACATCCAGATCAAAATGGACATGGTCTGATAGGCATGGCTGTAGAGCTGATTACAGAGCAAAATTTAGAACTAAGATATCAAAACTTTCTCCCCAGAAAATTAAAACTCTCAGTATATAGGGCAGCACCAGTAAAGAGTCCATCCTTTTGGATTTCTTCCCTTCAGTGACTGGACTTCAAAAGACAATGACTTTCATCTGAACAAGTCACTAGGATCTATACATAACTAACAAAACTGTGCCATCTTCATTTCCCTTTATGTTAGATCTCCATCCCCACCCTTTGTATTTTAGACTATAAGATCACTGTGACAGATCATCTGCATTTATAAGAACACCCAGCACAGTGAGGTCCTAGTCCTGACAGGAGCCTTTGGGTGCTTCTGGAACATACATTATTAACAACAACTTGCACTAAGCTTGGCCTACACAGGTTATGACATGTGCAACCCCCTACTTAATAAGAATAGCTTTTGTAGTACAGTGGCAGGCTAAAACAGCCCTAAAAGAAAATTCAGCAGCAAGCTGCGGTTAAAATCTCAGACAAAAATGAATGGGACACTATTTCTCCTGTTTTCTGGGTGCTCCTCAAGCCACTTTCATCTGCTCTTCAAATTTAAATCAACTCCAAGCTTAAAACAGAGTTGTAGATAGTAATATTAATCTATTAATCAACAATGTATACCGACGACATGACCCTCACCTGCTCCTCATGTACCCTCCAAGTAAAGTTTGCAACCACAAAAATTTTGCTGCTGTCAGCACTGCTGGGACAACATAGCTGTGGAAGAGTACATTATCAACAGAATGGCTAGCTGATGTCCCAAAAACTTTTATCGTTGTACTGAGAATGGATGTAACATTAAATTTGATTTTCAACCACTAGGCTCTCTCTACCTAGCTCGTAGGGCTAACAGTTCAAAAAAAGTTATCCTTTTTATTCATAAAGTGAGCACATTTGACGCAGAAGCCACTGAAAGATGCCATTTTTGCACAGCCACTTTTCAGACTAACTTCCCTTTGAAAGCAACAGCCGGTGAAATCACTCAAAGATCTGACTTGCATTAGCTCATATCTTTTTAACCCACCACGAAGTTCTGCATCTTTGATGTGAGCTAATTAAGCTCAGATGGCTTTCCCCAGACTGCTTTCTGGAGCTCTGGAATGAAGAGAGCCAAATTAGGCCCATCTGTCTAAATGGAAGGGAGTTCTCTCCAGCCAGAACGCATGCTTCGTTACCCAGCACAGAAGCTGCCTTCCAAAATTCCTGAGTGCCAGGAAGGAGATTTTATAACTGCCAAAGCTTATCCGGAATAGTCACTAAGGCAGTTTGGAAGACAGCATGGTATCTCGGGATTAGATTGAACCGCTAAACTGTTCCATTCACTTATTCATGCAGAAGACTCCGCTGTCTGCACGCTGTGGAATGTTCCATACGGAGCCCCCCGCAATAGAGTTGCATGCAAATCTTAAACATTCAAAACTTCAGCATGAAAGCTTTTTCTTCACAGTTTTTAATTTGTTACACCATGGTAATCATGCTAAAAATGAAATATTGTTTCCATTTAAAAAAATAAATCAAGAAGGATTAACTAACTTCAGTTGAGCACAGGAGGTTATTTTCTTATGGCCGGATTCTGAAGCTCTTCCATTTGCACAACTCCCACTGAAGTCAATGAGAGTTTTTTATGTGGCAGGGCTGCTGGACTCAAAGAAAGAAAGCAGCCCTACGTGGTCCATCTCATAAACCACAACTGCTGCAGCAATAGAAAGTCACTAATTGCTCCCAGAGTCACTTGGCCGTCTATGCTATGGATCAGGTGGAGGTGGGGCAGGGAGGTGGGGAAGGGAAAGATGGTAGTATTCTGCTTCTCTGTGCTATTAAGACAGTAAATACATGCATCCAAAAGTCTACAAACCAAATTCAGGAGGCTCACAAGCCTCCTCTGCATGTTAGGCGTTTCACAATATTGGACGTATCTGAAGGGGTGAATGGTCTTGCAGCGAAAGTAGAGGAGTGAGAGTCAAGTGACCCGAGTCTATTCTTGGCTTTGCCACTGGCTTGTGAATCAACAGCAAGTCATCTGCGCCTCAGTTTACCTGTACAAAATAGGGATGCTCCACTGCATAGTTGTTTTGTCTGAAAGGCCCTTTGAGATCTCTGGGTAGATGGCACTATAGAGGTGTAAAGTATTAATGTGACAGCATATACTCCTATGTCCTTAACATGTACTATAAGACGTCACAGCTGTTATGAACTAACAGTGATTGACTTCACTGCTCATGGTATGTAAGCTGTGTCTTTGCGAACTACTTTGGTTTATTGGTTCCTACATTTATTACTCAAACATTATCATCACGACAAAATTAAAAAAGCCAAGGTCCAAGGTTAAGAAACATTACTGAAGTGATCCCAACATTCTGTGGAATTTTAAGACCTGAACATGTTTCTATACAATACAAGGATTCTTACTGATACTCTGAAAACCTATAAAAAAACCTTTATAATGAAAAAGTATTATAAGTAATAATATTTACTGTACATTCCACATAGCCTGATTGCTGAACAAATACCTAACTAATGTAAACAAAAGAAAAGAGGAAACAATTAGCAATTGCCAAACAACGAAAGAATCTCACTTAAATTTTAGAATGGGCTCTTTTGAGAAAAAGATTTTCTTTACAATAAAAACACAAAAGCACTCTGACAACTGTGGTCCATGCCTACATCCGTTTCAGCTAGTGTGGAACTATATGCTTCTGAGGAGGCAGACTAACTTCTCTGGGACTCTAGTGTATCCTAATGCAGGATCAGTATCTGTGTACAGACTGCTTCAGTTTGGGAGACCTGAATAAAAGACAACATTTTACAGTTGTGAGGAGCTACGTTTTAAAATAATATAATATAGGGTTTAGGAACAAAGTTATATTTCCTAATAACCATACTGAAAACATCCTTGAGCAAAGAAATAACTAATTTCTCTCATATTAAAGCAAGTATTTTCTTCCATCTCAGTCAACTTCTGTAAGGAAATCTGTATAAGCAAAAAGATACCAGTAATAAGCTAATGCAATCTGCAACCTAATGACTAATATCAATAGACCAATCCCACTATTTCCCACAAAAATAATTAAGACCATCAGCTTGGAAGTGTTTGTCTGTGGGCACCCGTGTGCGCTCTCAGCCCTATTTCCCTGAGCTGCAATGCTGAGTATTCCATCAGTAGCGTATGCAAGAAAGGCCTGAGATGGAAAGTTGTAGCTGCTCCACTTACCATATCAAGGTCTTGAGAAACCCTCCGTTTGCGCAGCTCCTCCATCCTCTCACACACATCAGTAAAACAGGTGTTATAGTAATCTGCGTACTGCTGTGCCAGGTCATCAATGTTACCCAATGACCCGTCCTATGGAGAAGACACAATGAAAACAAAAGCTTAATCAAAGTTAAAAAACATCAGATTTTAAAAGTAACCATGGTGATTACACATGAAATGGAATTATCAGGCCATCTTATTAATATAAAATTTACTGAAATTGTCATTGCTCAAGGCTGTGGCTTGCTTCTTTAGAGTGAGTGTTTTCTATTATATTACTGATGCGGAAGGGACAAAAACTGATGTCATGGCAGCTAAGGGGCATACCTTTGGCATCACATTCATGCCTGAAGCCCCCTTTCATGGATTCCCAACCCCTTTGTTGGAATAACCCATATCCAGCAGGGATTTCCTTATAGTTCCTCTTCTGGGCAATGGGGGTTGCTGCACCTTCTCTGCAGGCCACTCCTGCTCTCCCTGCAGGGTGGCAACCAGAAGAGCAGCTGGTGAGCACAGGGTGTGGGTGTTCACATACTGTGAGAAGGGGGCCATGCAAGTGTCTAGGTACTTACAGACGACAGCAACACCTGGCAGGGAAATAATGACGCCCAAGAAACTACTACTCCAGTCCATTCCTTGCTACACCAGGCACTCCAACACATATCCAAGCTCACTTAGGTGTCCTAGGCACCCAGCCACTCATCCCACCACCAGCCTTCAGCCCAACCCAGCTGTCCCAATCGAGGTTTCCTTCACTGCATATACCATTATTTGCTGGGAGTGGCTCTGTTGTCTCTGACAATAGCGAACAACACTTCAATCATCATACTCTTCACTTACAAGCACAATGAGCAAGACTGCAAATTGTCCCAGTACAACCATCATTAACAGGCAAAAAGAAAAGGAGTACGTGTGGCACCTTAGAGAGACTAACAAATTTATTTGAGCATAAGCTTTCGTGAGCTACAGCTCACTTCATCGGATGTCTGATGAAGTGAGCTGTAGCTCACGAAAGCTTATGCTCAAATAAATTTGTTAGTCTCTCTAAGGTGCCACAAGTACTCCTTTTCTTTTTGCGAATACAGACTAACATGGCTGCTACTCTGAAATCTGTCATTAACAGGCAAGTTTCTGTCACCCATAAGGACACTACTAGTTGACCATTGTATCAGAATTTAGATGTGAGAAAAGGACAGAGAGCACAGCCAACATGACCCATTCTCCTTAAAACATTTTTTAACTTTTGCTATGAAAATCAATAAAGCTGGAAATACCAATCTAGTGTTAATCCACAAGAGATTTCAGAGGGGAGTCCTGCTGCCTCGCTCTGACACGATTTCATCAATACTGCATCTCTAGGGTGAGATGAAATTAAAATTCTAACTTATCAGAGATTGGAGTTTTTCACAGCCACAAAGCATCAGATTATAAAAATGATAATTGCCTTTCTTTATGGTGTGAAAACCATATTTGGAAAATATGAAAGACTGAAAAAACAGCAAAGATCCTCTCAGGGGAAAAAAACAGAAGGAAGAACTATGTTTTATGCGATACTAAAATACGGGGTTTAATATTGTGTGGGAGGTGAATTTATTAAGAGTACAGAGCATTTCACTAGTGTCTTAATTGATGAGCATAAGAATTCAGGTTGAAAATCCAGAGTCAATAATATTAATACATAATGACACCTAACATTAATATAAGTTGCTTTACAGAAAGTGGATCTAAAATTTCTTTACCAAAGAAAGAGTATTACTCTGAGTAAAGGGCAAAATTCACAATTAAATCAGGTGCCCTAACCGATATTTAAGCAACTAATACCAGCTCAATATTCAGAGATGCTGATTTGGGTGCCTAACTTTAGCCATGCAACTTTGCTCAAAGTCACAAAGAGAAGCTAGTATCAAAGTAGAAACAGAATATAGGTCTCTTGATTCCTAAATGCCCTATCCACTGGCCAATATTGTCATTCCAATGACAATTGTCATTCCAACGGGATGGGTTAGCAAGGTTCCTATAGGTTAGTTATTTGCCCATTGAAGCCAATATAGAATATTAATATATGCCTTTAAAAACAAACAATGTAGAGGTTTGGAACTAGGCTGCATTGTTGAAATGAAATATAGAACCCATTTCAAACTCAATTTGTTTGTATCATGAATGTAAAGGGGAGGAAAACCAAGCAGTTGTTTTGTAGCAATGAACATAGAACTGACATAGAAATAAAATTACACCTATCCTAGCTTACAAACCAATGCATGTAGCATACTGTATTTTTTCTGTTTTTTTGTATTATATTAACATGTATATTATTGTACAGATCCTTAAAAAATGGAACATATGATTTTGTATTTTGTGCTTGTTCCTTGTGCGTGCAGGAGGAGCAGAAGAGAATACTTTTCATGTTCTGAATTGATTGACTGTAAATCTGTTTTTATTATCTCAATGTAATTTTGCTGTCTCAGTTCTATTAAAGTGTCTCCATTGCACTTTCCATACTTCTTCTAAAATGTTTATTATTTAGGTAAAAATATCTACATAGTTCTTATTAAATATCAGAACTGCGACTTTTATATATTTTTTAAAAAATTTGTTTCTTGAATGTTTGGATAAAAAATTATCAAGAAACAATCTTTTAAAATAATTATATATAAAAGTAGCAATGCAGATGTTTAAACAACAGAGAAAGCAAGATTATAGCAAGGAGGCCTACATTCATGAGCCACATCTTACTATAACCACAGAAATTTGAACAAGACCTATTTAGCTGTCTAGTCCATCTTCTTGCTTAGGAAGAAAAGGCAGGACCCTATATTTTGAGATCAGATTTCCAGATGGTCAATGAAAACAGTCTAGTATCATACCTAGGATTCTAAAACACAGGATCTACTTACACTGGTACTTTTCCACATGCTAAACTCCAAACACAGTTTCCCTGAAAGTTTTGTAATTTTCACGTTACAATAAACTCAGAGTAGTGTACACTTCCTCAAAATGATGTGTGGCACATACAGAAAAATCTCCTACATGCCACTTGTTGAAGCAGTCACATCAGCACTTGAAATAACTGTATAACTCCCATCCACCATACTCCTCAGCCTGCCAAGGCCCAAAACATGGGACTTTCTGCGATAAGACAAAAATTATTCATGCAGGAAAGCTTAAATGCGGAGAGATTCATTCCCTTCACATCAGTAACTTTCTATAACCTTAGTTTCATGATTCTTTATTTCTGGTGAATAATTTTCAACAACAGAAGTAAGGGGACATCACATTTGTATGGAATATAAGTAACTTTGTGATTAAAATGAGGTAGGCACGAGAGGATGCCAGCCATACCTAGGGTGACCAGATGTCCCGATTTTATAGGGACAGTCCCGATTTCTGGGTCTTTTTCTTACATAGGCTCCTATTACCCTCCACCCCGTCCCAATTTTTCACATTTGCGGTCTGGTCACACTAGCCATACCCATCCTCTTCTGGAGCAGCAGCCATGCTGACTGGCTAGCAATCAGACTGCACAAGCATGCACTGGAAGGTTTTTCTTCCAGTTATTTCATGCAATTAGTCACTCTGGAACAAGTTGTATGAGAAAACTCCAGCCTCCACCTGTGCTGCAAGCTCAGTACATCTGCTTGTGTAACCAGAGATTCCTTTCAGCATTGTCAGATACCTGACTGATTCTACTCGTGTGATCCCACACACTCAGACACAAAGAGCCACCCTTTGTAGGTTCAGGCATGCAATTATGGTTGCCAGTTCCACACTGCAGGGGAGTCACTGGAAACCTAACAGTACAACAGGCAAAACTGAGATTTGCCTGTTTAATTGTCACATACATGTTGCATTCTTGCTGATAGTTTGCGCTAGTTTCAAATGGGAAAGGGTGATTTGAAAGCGGATTTTTTCCTCTGGAAGGATTAACGCATTTATCAGCTCTGAGTGTTACAGGTAAACTCTAGCGTGGAGTTTCTTGCCTGATACAACCGGTTTCTATTCATTTCCTGGTGCGCCCGGAGTACCTAAGAGTTGAGGGGCAAGTTGAAAACAATTATCGCAGATGAGCAAGGAGGGGAAATTACTTTTGTAAAACTAAAATTTACATTATCATGTTTTTCTCTAAACAGAATTATTTAACAGAGACAAAGTTATAAAGTAGAGAATGATTTTTTTTAAAATAAGTGAATCTGAAATTGCCAAAAGTACTCTAAATCCAAATTTAATACTTGAAATTTTGCTTAGCTATAAAAAGGAATATGGCTTTATCGCAAGCTAAATTACAATTAGACAAGCAACATGGAACAGGCTTACTCTAGAACTCCACCCATTCAACTTCCCAGGAGAAGTTCATGCAGCATTACCAGCACAAGATTTTTATTTGGAAAGCATCATTGTACACTAATGGTTCTGTACAACAGGTGAAGCATGTCAAACAAAGAATTACAAGTGTTCATTATACACTTCCTGGAACAGAAGGGCAGCAGAAGCTTTTTTAAAGGAAGCAGGACAGGTTTGTCTTATATTAACAGAGATGGTTTCAAGCTTGGAGGTCTGTGGCTATGTCTTCACTGAAGAAACATGTACCCTTGAGTCAACTCCTCCCAAGTTAGCCTACCAAGGGTGAGAGCAGCCACTCTGAGAAATGAGACTCAAGCTGCACAGAGTAACTGGATTACTGTACAGAGAAACTGTATTAGCAATGGATGAGTTAGGCCAAAGCTTTGATTTAGCACATACTCTTGATGTGCCAGCTAATCTGAGTTAAAAGCAACATTGCATTAGAGTTCAAACCCAAGTTCTGTCCACACACACAAACCTGAACAACATAGCAAGTATAATGAGAGTTACCTCTGCAATGAAGAAGACAAGACCTGTGTGAAAGACAGCATGAATTTGGAAGTGGATGGAGGAAACAAAGCAGGCTGTTAGAAGAGAAGCATTGGCAGATTACAGAGCCTGGGACAGGGTGTTGGAACATTATACCATTGGAACAACTTCCACTGAGTTAACAGACCTGGAGGTTACTGACTTTTCCAGTAGCATAGGACACCATAGCCAGACATGGGGATTGAGCTCTGCTCATGTAATCTCAAATTGAGACAGATTATACCCTCCAAATTCATGCACTTAAATTCCAGAGTTTCCAGTAACTTGGGAGGGAAGATGTTCATCAAATCATTTTTATCCAATACTGGAGTATTTATTTTATGATTTTTGGGTGGGGGCAGCTGGAGAGTCTCTGTTGTATAAGAAGAAACACAGCTGTATAAATCAATACAGGCCAAAGACAGCAAACATTTCACACTCAGCCGCTTCCACTCATGTTACAGGTTACACAAATATTGTCAACATTCTGCAAAGGATTATACGTTTCTTTTATGTTCATTCAAGTTTTCTTCCATGGATGGAAGTTAATACTTACTATTTATCTTTACTGCACACCTCGATCTTTTAAGTGCTATTAAAAATCATGATGAAAATGGAGACAGAAAATGCCTTTTTCAAAACCATTGTTACTATAGATTGTATGCATTTTAGGCATCACCAAATCACAGGTAGTACTAACCAGAAGATAACCTGTTTGAGATCCTGTATGTTGCTTGACTACTCATAACATTATATCCACTAACTTTTCCAACTTAACTATTCAATAAAATAATAATTATATGCTTTGCATTTGTATTGTGTCTTCCTTCCAAAGTGCTTTATAAATATTAAGATAAAGACTCGCCACTCAGCCTATGAGATAGGTAACATCTAGTCACCATTTTCCAGATGAAAAAGCCAAGAAAATTGTCCAAGACAAGATTTTTTAAAACTCCTACTGTTAACAGCATGCTTATAAATCACATTTAAAGACTATTTAAAACCAAAATTTATTTTTGTTAAAGCAAGAATGCTGTTTATCCTTTCTATTTTATTCAGCTAGGACAGTGAATCTACTCTGGTTAGTTTTACCTTTGATCACAGTTGTTTTCGTTTTCTGACTTTTACATACTTGCATTAGGCTTTTGTTTTCAGTTTCCAACACTACATTGGAATGCTTAACATTTAAAAAAAGTCATAGAAATAAACAAATCTTGAAAGCATATTAATTTGTGTAGGCCCTCTTTTCCTTGTACACAAACTTATATTTTGGGCCTGATCTACAGCACGACTAACTGCCTAAATCATTTCTGAAAAGCAACTTTCATTTATTTAGCAGGCACCAAATAGCATGGAGATAGATAATATTGAAAAAAAAAAAAGCACATGTAATTTACATTTACTGTATATTGCAAATGCCCTTCATTTTATTACAATGATGCTCTATACTCAAAATATGTAGGTCCTACATTTAAAATACCACAGGTGATTACAACAAAAAGATAGAGCTTTTAAAACGTCATTGCTTAAAATATATAAATTCTCCAGTAGCCCACTGAAACGCATTTCCTTAAATCTCTTGGGCTAAATTACCACCACTAGCATTTTAACAAAACAGAACTATGCACCCTAAACACTCCAGCTTTTATGTTCCAAACTTGATAGATAACTGAATCCCTACTGCAAAAAATGATTAGCACCAATTTTGCTATGATTGTCATGCGAACTGCCATGTTCTAACTATATAATCCCATTGCCACATATTCTTCCCAAGGGAAGAAATTCATAAGCAGCATGGCAACAGATTGATATTTCCCCCCAAAATACTTTGCTCAATTCTCAGGTAAAAAGGTTATAAAATATATTTAATAAACAAATTCTATCTGAGACCATCACTGGTTGTTATGCAAAAGAGTAAATAATCCAATAGTTTTAAGGGGCAGAAACTAAAACAAACAATTAATAAAAATATTTCTTGAAAACAGCAGTTGTCCAATATTTTCATTCTATGGTTATCCAGTGTGTACCGATATTTCCATCCTTTGATGCACATGCATAACAGTTTTGGGCAACACACAGCTTCAGTGATTCACTGGGAATTCCATGGTAGTGTATTTGCTGTGATATGCATGTGAATTCCAAAAAGCATCTGCCATGTTTCATGCTGATGGAGTGACTACAAAAGGGATACTGTAATAATTTGACACTTATTATAAAATTAAGATTAATCAGTCACTGAACATCAGTTGGTTTAATATGCTGGCAGCTTCCTTTGTACGTGATGTTTAACAGCATAAAGAGCCATGTTTTGTCAGATACCTCAGATGGCGGGGGGAGAGGCAGTCACAGAAAGAATATAAATGAATATACGTTACACAACTAGGACCAATAAAGTTATAGCCCAATCCTGAAGAGGGATCTAAGCAGAAGGACCCTTGAATTCAATGGAACCCTAATAGGGGATAAATTTCACCTGCATAATTACCTTGCAGAATTGGTGTCATTGAGGGGAAAAGTGGTAATTTGAGTCTACATTCTATTATTGTTGTGCTTTTTTTTGATCCAATAGTATCAGGGATTTTTATAGATGTGTGTCTACTTACACACAAACACGGGTTGCCACCTCTCTGGCTTTTACCTGGACAGTCTGTTTTTTGGCTTCTGGGTCCGGCACGTAGGGTTGCCAGGTGTCCCGTTTTTAACTGGAAAGTCTAGTTGAAAAGGGGACCTGGCAGTGTCCAGTACTGACCGGACACTAAAAGCCAGGGGCCCTGGAACATGGGACCAGAGGCCATGGCTCCCCCACTTTTAAACCACTTTTACCAACTTGTAAGGAAGAGTGATTGGGGGGGGGGGGGCGCGCGCGGAGTATTGGAAGGGAAGAGGTGGCTTGTTAGTGGAGTCTAGGGAGGAAGGGGGGGGGTCACAGTTCAGGCACTGGCAGCCTCCCACACTTTTAGGGACCTTCCACCGCTCCTGCCAAAAGCCTGCTTACTGTGGGGCAGAGGGAGGTGCTGGGTCATTAACCTATGCCAGCCCCTGCTCGGTGGGGCCACCTCCTACCTGCAGACAGGCTCCTTGTCAGACTGCAGCAACTCCAGTGCCAGCCTTGGAACAGAGGGAGCCCAGCTGGTTGGGGGAGGGAGGTGGAGACAATCCAGCGAGCGACAGGGTGGGGGAGAGGAATGAGCAACGGGGGCGGAGACTTGGATGAAGAGGCGGAGAAGGGCAGGGCCTAGGGAGTCCAGTTACCACCAATCAGAAAGGTGGCAACCTTAACACACACCTCCCCACTTCAGTTGATCTTCTGCATGTCAGGATGGATGTACTGGTTACCATGTGCAAGTGTACCTGTCACTTGCTTGTGTGGGAGGTTCATTCCAGCGTATATTTAAGCACAGATTTCAAACAGCCATGTAGGGGTTCTCCCTAGTCTGATAAACGTGAGAATGATGCTAGTCTTAATGCTAAGTGAGCACTTTGCAGCGCTTAGCAAGACAGGCGTGTGTCTGCATCAGGCCCACAGTAGAGTAGGATGGAAAAACTGCTGAACACTGCTGCTCGTTCTTTTGCTCAAAAAGCTGCCATCTCCATAACCACTCCAGATGTGGCCACAGCCCATGCCTGAGCCAACAGACAAGGAATAGAACAGTAACTGGGAGGACAGACACGCCAGTCATCCTGTTAAAATACGAGTATGTGGAAATGGTAGAAAGGAAAGGGAGTTCCTCTTCTGAAATGCTTCACATTCAAGCCCAGGCTAAGGGCCTACTTTGGATCTTCACAGCCTAAGACAAAACAGATCCATTTCAGTGCCTGAAACACAGAACTACTGTGTGGAAAGCAAGGTAAACATTAGCAGCTTATTTTTGGCACTTAGTTCTCAGCAGGGAAGGCTACCAAAAATGCGTGGCATATTAGCCTGCATTTCCCCAATAGCTTTGGTTTTGGATATTGTAAGAAGTGTATACATGAAGAGTAGGATTAGGGCCATAGTAAATAGGGCTGTTCCCGAAAATAGTGGTGGAATAAAAACATCTGCATGATTGAAGCTGAAGGGAAAACATATTTGTTCCTCAGAGTACACTGCAGAAATTATTCAACAGCACTCCTCCTTGTGAAATTACAACCACAGAGCTCCTTCCCGGGTCAGGGACAACTGAGTTTATCCACCGCATAATAAAACTCAGGGACGTTCAGGCTTTTCTGGGACAACTTTAAACAGCCCATCAATCTCTTTTAAACATTTCCCTTATGAATTCATACACGCTTGTTAAACTTGCTTGCTCAGGTCATTTCCTCCCCTTTCTTTTGTCCTTTTTGCTGCCCCCATTTCAGCTTCTGCAAGCCTCTCCATGCAACTGGCCAAATAGTCTACTGCATTGCAAAAGAGATCAGTAGATGAATACAGACTCTGTGCATTCGGAGAGAGAGAGAGAGCCAATATGCTCCACTTTCCTGTATATTTTTTTTTAAAAGAACATCAAAATTTATTTAAAATAGACAACTTTTCTCAAAATGGAACCATTAATCTGTGTCTCTCTCTGTACCCATGGCTTTGTATTTGCTTTTGCTATGGTATGTCACATACATGGTCATGATATGTATCTGAAAATATTGGAGAGATGCGTCACAACAACACTGTTGCTCCACTCACCTGCACTCTGCCCAGCAATCCGTTTGTACTGGGACTACGACTGACATCCCAAGCCTGAGAGCAGCTTCAAAACAGCTGCCATTAAAAACAAATCCAACAACCTGATAGAGAAGTGTTTCTTTCTTTCCCCAAGACTCAGGATAGGCAATATTCCATCTTACACCAGAGACAGCTTCTCTTATCCCTAACAATCTCACAGTTTCAAAGTCTGTTATTTTCTGAATCTTCACAGTTACTAAGATGGACAACACAGAGAAGAAGAAGAGCCCTGTGTAAGCTCAAAAGCTCATCTCTCTCACCAATGGAAGTTGGTCCAATAAAAGATATTCCCTCACTCATCTTGTCTCTCCAAGACAGAAAGGTGCAGCCAGTGGGGACCTAGCATTTGTCCCTCTAGTCCTGGAATGGCCTGCAACATTGGACTTTAAAGTCATGACATTTTTATATAGTGAAAATCTATTTTAGGTTATGTTTAGAGGATTGTCACGGCTTCCCCTTGGCTCCTGTACAGTTGGAGTTAGGATAACAACGGACATGACATAAGTCCCATTGACTCAGACGGAGATTTTTCATTAATTTTACTGGAATTGGGCCCTTAGGCACTTGGCTTTACAGACAGAGGTACAAAAAGCTCAAAATTTTTCCTAAAATAGTTTCTGTAATACGTGCCCTATATGGAATATGCGATAATGTAGTTATAAAACAATTCATTTGAGATGACCTATATATTTCACTAGGGGCTTTGACATTAGAGTAATGCAACCATTCTGAACTCATGCTGTTAAAAACTTTATACTGAACCACATTATCATGTATTCTCTCTCCTCGTAGTTTATGATGCCTCACTATATTACTATATAAATATATTAAAAAGAATAGTTCATGGAGAACACTGACAATGGGAAGCAAAGTTCCTTTTCATCATCATCTTTCCCCCTCGGTATTCATTGTAAAGAACTTCTATCTTTGCCAAGAACATATAAACAAAGCATCTTTATAGAACCACCCTGAGCATGTTGTCTGTTACTTGTAGGCTAAACATCTTGAAGTGACATTGCTAGGATCTTTCACTCTGCATGCAGCACAACGTACTGTAGTAATGGAAACCCGATGTTCATCTAGGTCAAAACTAAGTCAGCTGAAAAGTCCTGTCTAAACTCTTGTTCAGCCCTAGCCTTTGTTATCAGAATTACCAGAATCATTCATTTTTCTAACATCCTTAAAAAGTGGGTACTTATCCCAATTATAACCAGCTCTTTCATGTGCTCATGTATCTTAAAAATCAACATCATATGAGAACACTTAAAAGTCAGTCAAATCTTCCCACAAAGTCAATCTTGCACCAATGTTTTGCATGTTCATCTGGAAGGCCACTACCCCTGGCTCTTTCAGATCCCAACTCAAGACTGTTGTCTGCTGTGATGCCTACAAGAAGTCAGCCCATTAATAACAGCTAGTCAAGAACTGCTGATTATATCTAGGTTTGTTCTTTTTTTTAAAAGAATAAGTTAAGATGGTTTGGAACCCATCAAGCCAATTATTGCACCCCTCTTCACTCTCCCTTCCTTTTGCTGAATGCATTCACCTGAGTCTTGCCTCAAAATTAAATTGTGAGCTCTTGGGGAAGCAATTGCATCAATGTGTTTGCACAGCATTTAACATTATGGGGCTCCTGTCTTGAATGGGGCCTTTAGACATGCTTCCAGTAGAAACAAACAACAAAAATACTAATTAAGGATGTACATGCACATAATCTAAAAGTATCCTTGGGACATCATCTCACTAAATCTTGAAGATGAAAAAAGTTGCTTAAGCCATTTTCTATTGGTGGGCCAGGATCATGACGCATAATAGGTGCTATGGTGTGGTCTTATTTCTTGAGCCAACGTCTAATGAAGGAGACTTGAGTGAATTCCTCAAGTAGAGGAAGGAACCAGTACCAATCTCACTTTGTAGACAACAACATTTACAAATGAAGACAAAACATCAATGGAAGGTTCACTAAAAACTCACCCTTTGTATCAGTTTTCCCACTGGTTACACAGCACTGCAGAATATGATATTTTTATGTGGCGCTAAAATTCTCCAACATGCACATGCACCTTCAGGAGTGAACTAGCAATCACAGCAGAAGATATTAAAGGAAACAAGTAAAGACACAAGAAAAATGTATTCTTAAAGAATTTTTAGAAATTTAAGAATTGAAGAAAAAACTTAAAGAAATTTAAGAATAAAAAATAATGAGCGGGCCACCATAGCCCAAAAAACTGACTGGACTTGGAAGCACCTAGCATATGGTATTTAATGGCATATAAGAGCAAAAGCCCAAATTAAAAACATAGCAAAACTTTTTCCATCTTTATAGTTATGAGTTATTACAAAAGGGTCTAGTCTATCCCCTGGTTTGTCTTTAATACTAAAAATCTGCAAGGGGCATTTCCCTAGCCCAGAATATGCTCATGAAATACAGTAAAACAATGAATTAAGTCAATGAATCAAGCGCCACTGGAATCCTATTTATTACTCATCCTGCTGTAAGAAATCTAGGGGAGAGTTTCTATTTCAACAAAAACTGGCAGAAAATAGCTGCAAAATAAGGATTTAATTACACACACAGTATTTGGGTGGTATCGCCGAAATATACAGGGTTTGTCTTATTTTGAGAAGATGGAGTAATTTTTATTTTTTCCACTAGTTTTATAGTTCAGTTGTCTAACAAATGCCAGGAACCACAGGGTTGAGTTCCCTCAGCAGAACCTGGCGCTAGTCAGTTCAGCCTTCATGTAGCTTTATGAGCCTAGCTGCGCAACAGCAGCATCGCTTGAGCCACCAGCCAGCCTGATCGGCTCAAAGGAGCCAAGAGATCTGCATTTAAACTCAGCTGCAGGTCACTGGCTGCTCAATGCCTACACCCACTGCTTCAGTAATTACTCCTGTGCCTGCTTTGCTCCCAGCCTTGCTTTTGTCTTGTTCCACTCTGCTCCTGCCCTGGTCTGGTCCCACTCCAGATCACGCCAGCCCTGCTCCCTTGCCCAGCTTCTGTCCCCAGCTGTAATAGCTCAGGTTATTGACTCCTGACTCTGGCTCTGACCCTTGGCTTGATTCCTGACTCCAACTTTGGCCTATGGCTCTCAGCTCTGGGCTCTAATCACGAGGCAAGACTCCTGCTTTAACCACTAGACAAGACTTCCCATGCGCCAGTCCTCACAACAAATAATCTGGCCTTCATATGCATGCAGTATCCTGTATACTGCCAAGTCCATCTACTGGCATTTTAGTGTTCTACTAAATCTATTTTGCTCTTATCTTGCCATTACTGTATTTTAATGATGAATTACTTTACCAAAATCATGAACAGTAAAGTAATTGGCTAAGTGAGATTTCTATTAGTAAATCAGATAATCTTTATTTACAGCATCTAATGTCTTGTGGAGTCATCCTCAACTCCTGGCAATAAAACCTTTTTAGCACCCTATACCATCACACATTTTATCAATCAGGCTCATAGTTTGAGTGAGAAAGCGCTTATATGCACAAAAAGCAATGACACATTACGATATGTATATATGTATATCATAAGCATACTTACAAACACACACAAGATTGAAATAGTAACTGAGGGTCTAGTAAACTAATTCTCTACCCACTTTGGGGTTCCTTGTTCTCTCAGATCTGGGGAAAAAATACTTCAAAATCTTCAAAGGTTTATGAGATCCTAAGAATCCAATATATTGTAAACTCTTGGGAGCAGGGACTGTCTTTTTGTTCTGTGTTTGTAAAACACCTAGCACAATGGGGTCCTGGCCTGTGGCTAGGGATCCCAGGCATTATCGTAGTACAAGTAAGTAATGAATAACTACTGCTTGCTATGATGTTGGAGGATGCAGCGGTAGGCTCAGCTACTCTTTCCACAGCACTAGATCCATGACCCTGATTGTCGACAGATATGAAGGTTCATGTGGTTGGGTAAAGACCCTGTATGTAAATAGCTTTTTAGTCTACATAAAAGTAATACTGGAGTGTCTGTCATCACCCTAAAATCTTGTTCACAGAGCACGTCTACTAGCACGCTGCATACAAAAACGTGATTTGCTTTCCCAAAAATCTGGTGGCTAGTTATGGCAATTTGCTGTCCTCGTTATAGTGCCCAGTGGTACAGTGTAGTGTGCACTCAGGAGACATTTCTGTTGATGTATGCACATAAATACACACAGGGAAATATAGGCAGTGGTGGACTGGGGAAAACAAGCAGGCATATATTTTAATGGTTTACTCTGACGCTTTGCCATAACTTTAACCATTGCTGCTAGAGTTCAGCAGTTTGGGTCTATGGGAGACACATCCAAAGCATTATGCACCTTGAATTCCTGCCTTCACTCCTATGGTTCCCTGATCGTTATTATTTCCTTTGCTTGTAAAATATTGAGTAACTGAATATGGCAGAAATCCATTTGTCCCCCATCTAATCTTAGCAGCAGGAGAAATGGTTTCCTGTAACTTAAAGCAAGCCAGACTCCTTTTTAGTGCAGTAACTGAGAGGACAGACATGAACTGTGTATCAGAGGCCCGGTGGGTACAGTCCACCGGTTTACGCATAGGGTTCCTGAGGAAATCCCCCCCGCTACAAAAATGGGGTGTCATTGTCCAAAGGATATAAACAATAGTATTCTATTTTGTCTTTCAGCTCAGCAGGCTGGACCTCAGCCTGAAAATTTCTGGCAGCAATGAAGCAAAAAGACAATGTTTAAAGTGTGGCAGGCAGAACAAAATGTACTATTTTAAGAAAACTGAAACAATTACAGTACAAGGGTGAATATAGTGGAACCAAATGCCTACAGTCCTCTATAGCACCTTTACCTATAGAGGTGCTCTACAAACTTCGAGCAAGACCGACCTATGGTTTTGCACTAGTGCCATCACCACAGTATCTGAGCATCTCCCACTCAATGAGATTGGAAAACCAAGGTCTTGAGAGGACGTTATGGTGCCCTCGGGAAGGGGTCTTTGCTTGGAATAAGTTTTTCAGGGAGCAAAGAGGGAGGTGAGAGGTAATATATTCCAGTTGTGATAGAAAGACTCTCTCTCTCCCAATACCCCTATGAGGTAAGTATTATGACAATGTTTATGTGGAAGGGGACTGTTGCCCCCTTACTAACATTCAGTGAGGGTGTTTTAGTTGCTAGCTCCCAGTACTAAAAGGGGGAAGGGGCAATGGGGAATCAGGACCCTGAGACTGACAGCCCCCAGGAACAATGGGCAGAGGCCAATGCTCCAGGTCAGCCTGAATGACAGGGCGGGCAGGCTAATCAGGGAGTCAGGAGGCCAGGGAGGTCCCATCTTCCCTGTGAGCTGGAATTGCCTGGGTCAGACAGAGTGGGGCCGAGCTAAGGAGAAAGCAGGGGCCCGAGCTGAGCTGGGGAGCAGAGGGACCAGAAAAGCAGCCCCTGTCCTGGGAGCAGAGCTGCAGCCCCAAAGCCAGAGGCACAGCCCAGAGAGAGCAGACTTGCCCTGGGAGCAGAGCTGCAGCAACCAGAGCCAGAGGGGCCAGAAAAGCAGCCCAGGAAGCAGGTCAGTGCTGGGAGCAGAGTCACAGAAGCAGCCTGCGGAGCAGACCTGGCCTGGGAGCAGAGCTGTAGCAATCAGAGCCAGAGGGGCCAGAGAAGCAGCCCAGGGAGCTGGAGGCAGAGCAGCAGCAGCCATGCTGAGGCAGAGTGGAGCTGGAGCTGGGGCTGCAGCAGTCCGGAGCTGGGTGCGGTGAGCAGCTGGGAAGAGCGAGGGGGACCCTGGGCAGTGGGCCCGGCACAGGGAGAGGCCTCAGCCAAGAGGCTCTGCAGGCCAGGCTTGGATCGTAACCCCGACAGGGCGGAGGCGACACTGGGAAGAAGGGTCCTACCACTTAGAGCCTGAGAGCGTGTAGCCACCACCAGAGCAAGTGTCCAACCCACAGCATCCCTGCAGCACAGCCAGGGCCGGAGAAGAAGGCCTGGGACTTACAAGGAACAGACTGTGAACTGCCCTGGCATTCCAGAGACACTGTTTGTGATGTTCCCTGCCACAGAGCGGGGTGATGTGTTTCCTTTAACCTTTCCCATTTTCCTGTATTCTTTTTAAAATTAATTGTTGATTAAATAACTTGCATTTGCTTTAAATTGTATGTAATGGTCAGTGGGTCAGAGAAGTGCCCAGTGCAGGCAGAGTACCCCGGAGTGGGGACACCATAGCCCGTGTCCTAGGTGACCACAGCAGGGTTGGGGGTCGAGCCCCCCAGGAATTCTGGGCCCAGTCTTGTTGGGGTTACGAGGACGCTGCCAGACAGGAGAGTGGAAGGAGAGTCCTCAAGGGCAGGGAGGCCACTGGGAAAAGGAAGTGGGAGCGAGGACTCAGATCCTTTCGCTAGACCACTTCACCGGGGTAGTGCAGAAGCCAGGAAAGTTCCCCACAAGAGCGGGACTATGCCCCCACTTACATATGCATGAAGAAACGACAGCAATTAGGGGTTACGTTAAGTGACTTATCTCAGAAACCACACTGAATGAGTGGCAGAGACAGGAACAAAACCTAGGCATTCTGAATCCCAATCACTTCAAACCTTTGTCTTAACACAGAGTTAGGAACGCAGATGTATGGAAATGGTTAGATCCTCAATGGAAGCTTTTGGGTGCTGAGCACTTTTGAAGATCTTAACACTGCATTTGGGTGCTTAAATGGGAGGTGCTGCATGCTGACCTCTTCAGAAAATCTGACCCAAAGCATTTTTGTTTGGTAGTGGCATGGAATAACTTTTAGTACTGTTATTTGTATATTGCTTATGCCAGTCTGCCCTCCACTCCATTTATTGAAGAATAAAATATTAAAAACCAGAAAAAGATTGGCAATATACTGAAGTGCTTTATCACTTCAATATTAGACTTATTTCAGCACAGCAGCAGTGGTAGCAATTATGATGACCCATCTTTTGTACCTAGACAAATTAGCTAAATAAAAAACTAGGCACAAACTTCACGGTACTGGACTAGGGTTTTTTATTGTCTTCACTAAGCACCGTAAAGCCTGTGTTTGAAGAGCTTTTATTTAGGAGCAGTAATGTACTGTTATCAGTGGTTTCAGTTCATTTAACTAAGCTGACTACAATTATACCCCAGTGTGTCTTAAAACTGCATGAATCCATTTAAATATTATTTAGATGCATATCTTTTAAGTACCAGAGACTCTGCAGGGTTTCATGTTTATATCAATTAGGAATATCAACTCGGTAATGAAGACTATTTTGTGGATCAGTTTATAATCCTTTCGATTCTGGGATCTGGTACTTGTATTCACTTGTTCCCCTTTATTTGTGTATAGCAAAGATGTGGTTTTAGGTTCCTACATGTCCATATCATCATCATTGCCAAAGAAAAGTCTTCTCTGCTCCCCAACAGAAGTGAATCCTACATAGTCTGCTCTTGAGTAACTGTAGGCTTGCCATATCTCTCAGAGACTACATACAGGTGATTCTCTGAGGAGTGAGCATGCACAAGATTCCTATTGGTGCTTCTCCAGTAATGAACAACAGCCCTGTTTCACAGAACCTAAGCACATGTTTACATCCCCTAGACTTTCCCCAGCTATATCACACTGACGGCCATAAACTGCCTATCCTAAGCATGTGCCAGGTCACAACCTAAGAGCATTCTTATTCTTACAGCTCACATCCACATTAGTCAACAGTTTTCAATCTATACTCAGTATGTGTCTTTAAATGCACATAAAATAAGACACCAGCAATGGGACATGCAGGTGTTATTTCCTCTCCTAGTATCTCTGCTTGGTATTCCATGTCTGCAATGCTGCTTTTTCTGCCCTTAACTTCGCTCCCAAATTCAGTAGTCTCTGAGTCACCTTTTACTCCCAACTATTTTCCTCCCACATATTCCTTGTCTGTACATGTCTACCAGCCATCATCTCTGGAACTTCACCAAAATTTGTCTTCCACTTGGCAACGCCTCTTTCAAAATCCTTAGTCATCCCTTAGTCATCTCCTGTCACGCATCTCCTGTCATTGCAATTTTTGCTTCTATGATCCTCCTAACATCCTGGTCCCTGAAGTTTAGAGGTTACACTTCGAAGTTGGGACTCTATTTTTCACTTTCCTCACCATGGAAATCCTTCATCCTCTAGACAATGAGTCCCTCTCTACATCTCCCCTTAAACATTCTCTCTTTATATGAAGGTTATTTTCCTGGTAGTGAGACACGAGTCTGTGGAATAGTCTCCCAAGAAGCCCCATCCCCTGAATCAGTTAAAGCTGGACAAAGCACTGGAAACCACAAAGAAGTGAACAATTCTAGACACGCAGAAGGATTAGAAGTCCTAACACCTTCTTTTTTCACTCTCATTTCTAGAACACTTTAACATAAGTAACTATCTCTATAACATTTTGTAATATTTTTAAAGAAGGCTAGCAGATAAAATTAAAATAGCCTTGTGTTCTGAATACATTTAAAATGAGGATTAAAAGCCACAAGTAAACTGGCAAAGATTACTTGAAAAACTAGTACAAAATCCTACCAGGATGAAAACACGACATTCAAATCCTGACCATTGTCCATTTTCTTCAGCCATACTGATAAGGGACCTATTAGACTAATCCTCCCAACCCCTGCACCAACCAAATCCAACAATAACCCAGAGTTAGTGAACACATGTTCAGAGCACTCAACATCAAGACATGTGGAAGCATCCCTTTCCCTTCTCCATTATGCAGCGAATACACAGATGCACATGATATGAGTCCAGTGCTTCCTTGTATGAGTCAATATTTTGATTAGGTTTTTGACCTAAATGTTCTTAGTTTAGCTCCCTGAATCCAGATGAAATCATGCAGTACTTAGGTTTGGAAAACACTTGAAGAGCAATTTCTGGACTATTGGCAGACTTGTGTGTGCGTGTGCACCCCCTCCACCCACCGCACCCATACACAGGTAGAAAAAAAAATCAATACACTGTTGGATCTATGCTGAGCAAGCAGTAATATACTTCCTTGAGGTACCATGTTTTGATTCCCCCAAACCCACTACAAATCACAATTTGCCACGTCAATGAATTAAGTACCATGGTGAGGGGCGTGGCAAGATGATTCATCATCACAGAGTTCAGATAAGAAGGTAGTAAGTGAGCAGGGTGGAGAACAGAAGAAGTTATAAAAAGACTGAGATCACCTTTTTGCAGAAGGAGATGCATCTGTACATTGCCTGGGAGAAAAAAAATGAATGTCTTCCCAGAATACCTGAAAGTAGTGAATGAATACAGGACACTATACTAAAAAGTACAATAAAAATGCAGGATAATCCACCTATTTTCACCCATCAATTTTATTTTAATGATACATAGTAATGTAAATACTTCTACACACAAGCACAACTGTTCACTGAGCAACTTGGGTAACTGAAGAATTCCTGGGAATTTGTTTTCTTCCATAGGGAGAATATGACCTCTGAGAAGCTTTAGGGAGTGCAATATGCAGAAACATGCCAAAGCCGTCCAAAGAATTTGACGGTTATGGGGATTCTAAGTTTGCCCAGCTAACATGGAGTCTTCCCTTATTCAACCCTCTCTCTGGTATTGAGTTATCGGGAGGGAGAGGGAAAAACAGGAAATCACTATTCCTGAAACTAAACTTAGGTTAAAATCTAGCAGTGAGGTCTGTGCGCACAGAACTCATTGCAGCATCAGGGCCTAAGTTGCAACCTTTGCCACCAGAAAAGCAACATTTGTCAGGGGATTTAATAGCTTACTAATGACCTGATCCTGCTCCCATTAAAGCCAATGGCAAAACTCCAATGGACTTCAATGAAAACAAGATTAGACACCTCTAACGGCTGTAGTGAGGACTGTTTGATGCTCCTAAGAAAACAAGAGCTGACGTGCAGCCCAAAGAACAAACGTGGCCCAAGAAATCAGGAAATGCAGCCTTATTGCGGGACAATGTCTCCCCATAACCAGTAGATGAGGATAAAACTGATAACTGTAGATTTTCACTCTTGGGGACGAACTCAAAACTCATGCAGCTCCTATCCTTATGCAAATAAGAGCAAATATTATGGTTGTGTGCATTTATTTTTTCATTTTAACAATTATATAAGGGTATATGCAAATCAGCTGGAGTGCTCATTTGCAATTTGCCAACATGGCTCTTAGGGCACAGGTAGGCATACCCATACTAGCGTTAATCTAGCTAGCCAGGTAACAATAGTAGTGAAGACAGGGAGGCATGCACTTCAGTGCAGGCTAACAACCTGAATACGTACCCTGACAGGCTTGTATTGGGAGCTAGCCCATGCTGCCAGGTCTACTCTGCTATTAGTAACTGTGTTAACTAGATTAAAGCTAGCACAGGTACGCCTACCGACACACTACAATCACACCATCACTTGCAGCATGGAAGTGTCAGACATGGAAATCCTTGCTCCACTGCTCACCAATTCTTACGTTTTTCAATATTCCCAGTGTGCTAGCTGACCGCTGGAATTTGACTGCTTGCTTTGTCAAGGACTTTTTTAAACACCATCAGTCTAGTACAGGTGCTGTAGTGCACAGCTGCTTCTATATTTTGGTTCTGAAATACAGGATGGCCTCTTCTGTGTCCTTGCTCTGATAAACATCGTCTCACATGAGCCAATAGGTGACAGTGGGAAGGTTCACCCCGGCACCCTTCCTTCTGTATTGTTTTCTAAAATGACAGTGACTTAACAGCAGCCTTTTCACCTGACGAATCTATGTTGTAACTCATTTGCATTAATACACAACTAAGGCTTCAATCATGTCATGGAGGTCACAGAAGTCATGGAATCCGTGACTTCCTTTGACCTCTGACATTTTCAGCCCAAGGCTAGAGCTCCCAGCCCTCACCCTGGTGAGGGGACCCTGCAGCTACCTAGCCACAGCAGGGAACCCCTCTGAAGCTGTCCAGCCATGGTGGGGGGGACCCCCTTGGGCTCCCAGCCACCCTGGGGGCACGGGAACCCTACAGCAGCCCAGATTGGATGCTGAACCCACCTCTCCATTTTGTCAGGGATATTTTTGGTGAAAATCAGAGACAGGTGATGGGCCGTGAATTTTTGTCTCTTGCCCATGACCTGTCCATGACTTTTACTAAAAATACCTGTGACAACAAAAACAAACAAACAAACAAAAAAAAACAAAAAAGTGTAGCCTTACACATAAGCCATCCTGACTAGTGTAAGAAATTCAGAAATCAAGCCACAATGTTTCAGCTTTCAGTTCCTAGGATTGAACTTTATATTACTGGTGGTACAGCATCCCTAGTTGAGATTTCCTTTCTGTGAAATTTTATAATCCTTCTCAATTATCCAGAGCTGAGAATTAGTAGCCCTCAGAGCACAGATTAAGGTCTTTCTATTCAGTTATACTGTCAGATACTTTTATTCAATGCTGAGAAGGAAGAGGAAGACTGCAGACATTAAATCGTGAGGGGAGCAGTGTATCTGAGAACTCAGGGAAATTCTTAGAAATTGTACATATTAATTTTAGGGATGTGACTCATGCAGGTTCCACGGCAGTGGGTGCCATAAAGGAACGTGTGGGGGGGGGCGGGGGAGGGGCTTCTGGAATTGCAATCATAACTATTACAAATAAAGACCAAAATGTGAAATGCACTGAAATATAACTGGGCCTGCTTCACATTTACACTGATGCTCCTTTACGCGTCTCCAACAGCATATTTACACACACTTTAAGGACTTTTAACATAGCCAGAGTGGTATAAAGGGGGCCACAGTGTAAATCAAGCCAAAATTTCTCTCACTGGTATCAGTGGAATTAAACCAGATTTACACTGCTGTAAATGAGAGCAGACTTTGCTCACTGTTTTGAGAGCAAGTTCCTCTTGAAGTCATTGGAATGCTAAAGACCACAAAGCTTAACGCCCATGTATTTCAGATCACCACACAACAGAACTCTGGCATTATTATACGATTAGGGAAGCACGTGAACTTATGAAGAGATGACAAAGGATATTTCTTTTTGTTTAAAGACTACGGGCCAAATGCTCTGCTCATGTAAATGCGCTCAGTTCCACTGACTAATGGAAATTCACCCATTTATGCCAGCAGAAGTTGGCCCTATATCTATTGTTTCCCCCACCTTCTGTTTCTATGGCACCCACTCCACTGCCCAAAGCATCTTCAGCTGCAAAAAAGAGGGTTAGGAATGTTCTGCCGATCAAAAGACCTTATTAGAGGAACATTCTTTCATACTATGTAATATTTAAACAACAAATACAGGACTGTCCTCTTGGGATTCTGGTGATAAACTACTAAGAGACCTCCTGTGGTACTGAAGCAGAACCCTTAAATATGTTACCTTTATTATGTATTACATTGTTATGTATGCATTTTTCCCCTCTTCTCACCCTCCCCCGCAAAAATATTTGGCTTTATAACTATCTTAGATCCTGCTCCTGTAAAGTGATGCTCACAAGCAGATCCTTATGCTGACAGGGAGCTCCAGAGAAGTCAAAAGCATGTAACGAACAGCAAAATCTAATGTGTCTGTGGCAGAAGCAGGCCTGAAACAGAATTTTTATCCAGATTCCAAAGCTAAATTCCAAATGCCATCGCTGTTAGGATCCAGAGTTTTGATTCTTGACCCATGTCTGATTTTTAGGTATGATGGGTACTAAAAAACAACAAAACAAACAAAAAAAACGAAAAAACCAACTTATGTATAATAAATTATTGTTTTATATCTTTACGCATTTGATTTAGCTTCAAAACACAACACACAGATCCAATATTTTTATTGTCTCCATCTAAAAAAAATGTGTTTTTCTGGAAGTTAAACAATATTAAGGCTTAGCTTTTACCTCTCAGATAGCTCAAATACCTTATCCAGCAGATATTATCAACACCAGTTATTTTTATATCAATTTGAATTATATTACAAAATTAGCATGTGTTTTGAAACATCAAGTTAACAGCTGAGAAAGGCTTTAGCTATTATTGTAAATGAAACCAATGAAAATATTCCACTCAAGCCCCAAGAATATCCAACTAAACACAGTATGCGCTCATCAGGGCCAACATCACACACTTTACAATCACAACATGTGCCTTCTTTCTATTTTGAGTGGTTTGCTGATATTTCAATAGTTTATATTTTTATTTAAAACTCGTTTATTAAAATTAACTCCGCTGTAAAATGGGACCACCAGTAGAACAGGGACTGCCACAACTTGGTATTTTAGCTCCCAAAGACAATACACTCCTAGATATTTCCCCAGTGGAGACCATGCTTTTATCACAGAAGTACTGTCCTTAGAGAGATCGGTACATAGTAAAACCAAACAGAGCAATTCTCTTGTGTGTGTTCCATCATGAGAAATGTGAGATTAGGATCCAAATATCCCTGAAGCTGCACCTCAATAAATTAACTCCTGCTGCCTCCTCCTCCTCACTGCCAGGACACATTTAATCAATGGAAACTGACCAGACAGGTTGTTCAGTTACAGTCTAGCTCAGGGGTGGGCAAACTTTTTGGCTGAGGGCCACATCAGGGTTGCAAAACTGTATGGAGGGCCAGGTAGGGAAGGCTGTGCCTCCCCAAACAGCCTGGCCCCTGCCCCGTAACTGCCCCCTCCCACTTCCTGTGCCCTGACTGCCCCCCTCAGAACTCCCGACCCATCCAACTCCCGCTGCTCCTTGTCCCTTGACTGCCCCCTTCTGGGACCCCCGCCCCAAACCGCCTCCCACCCCCCTGTTGCCTGACTGCCCCCCGCTCCCTGTCCCCTTACCATGTTGCTCAGAGCAGCGGGCCAGAGCACTAGTGGTGTGGTGGCAGTGCTGGGGGGGGGGAGGGGGCGAGCCTCCCCGGCCAGGAGCTCAGGGGCCTGGCAGGATGGTCCCGGGGGCCGAATGTGGTCCGCGAGCCATAGTTTGCCCACCTCTGGTCTAGCTCACTCAATTGTGAGAAAGAAAAAAATCTGCCTAATTTTATGTGGAAATGGATATTATGACAGACAACTCTACATAATAAATGTCATTACTCATGTGCTATTTAAGCCTGTCAAACTAATTAATATATAGCCGTGCTGAGACCAAATTTACTCAGAAATCATTAACACAACAGGACGGATGGGGAGGGAGAGATCATACTGCTACATGGGGAATGTTGGAGAGGGTAAAATGCGGCACCTATGCATGGCCAACCTTTCCCCCAGCACCTATGGGCCTAAAACTGTGTAGGGGAGACCCTTCCTCTGGGGGGACAAGGACTCTCAGTGGTTCCCTTCCCCCACAGCCATGTGGCCTTTAGGAAAGAATTTGCAGGGAGGAGCCAGACAGAGACTGAAGCTGGCACAGCAGCAGCTTAAGCAGTGACCAACAGACACTGAAATATTCTCTACAGTTTGATTGGACTGTCTCTGCCTTGTGTTGATTGGCCGTTGGCGCCAACCTCCCATCTGCACTTTAGCCTTACCCCACACCTGCCCCTTGTACCTTCCTCCCACCTCTTCTCACCTGCTCCGTCCCCCTTTCTCTGCTCTCCTGTCCTCTGTCTTTCCATTTAGCTGAGCCTCTAAACATCCCCCCCAAACAAACAAATCATTGAACTGATGTGACATCACTCTGCTTGCATGTTAAATCCCTTTGCCCCATCCTTTGTCTATTCTTTCTCTTTAGATTGTAAGCTCTTTGGGGGGCAGGGATTGTCTATTACACTGTATTTGTACAGTGCTACCACTCGGCTAATCCCTAGGCATCCCTGTAATAAATATGATTAATCATAATTTAGCCATCACAGAAAGTTCTTTGCTCTCAGAGCAAGTAGAATTTTCCAAGGCCATGACCCTTCTGCACCTAAATACCTTTTGTGTATTAATTATTTTTAAAGGAATTTTATTGTATTTTGAAAAACATGTAAAGCTATTTTAAACCAATTACCAGATTGTTTTTCATATTCACAAATGCAAAAGCAGCATCCAGAATGGGCAAATTCTGTCAGTCTGCTTTTTTCCATTGCATTTGGTATAATTTAGAGACAGCTGAATTGGTTGGTGGTTAAATAAGGCGAAAAAATTAAGTGAGATGAAACCATGTGTGCAAATTCTCATAATGGTACATTTTCACAGACAAGTGACAGGAACTTGAAAATGGGAATTTATAATGTAGACCCCCGGCTCACTGTAACTGGGTGGCTAATCTCTTGAAAACAGCTATTTCAGCTGTGCAATTCAATATACAGCTATATCATTTCCCTTCTTTTATTTCTCTGCAATACTGAAAAGCCAGTTCTTCGGTGGGAGCCAGGCCTGACCCTGCTAATCAAGCTTTAGTCTCCAGGATCTCACAGAAAACACAGATGCCTCCATCAAACTTCAGTGTATGGGACCTGACGTGCAAGAAAAAGTCTATCAGAAGTTCCCTCTCTGAGCTGTCTCTTTTCAGAGAAGGATTAGTGTTGGTGGAAGTAAACTTTTATGAGACAAGAAAGGAGACTAAATAGGTAGGCAAAAAAAAAAAAAAAAGCTAATCCGTAATCAGTCACCATCCACGTCAAGGCTGATTCCCCACTCTGGCACTTTGAGTGAAGAAGGTAGCGCCCACAAGGATTCTAAAAATCAACACTGGCCACTCCATGCTTGTATTAAACTCCCAAGGTTACAGCTTTTCTGTGTCCTTGGATGGGTAGATGCTGCCACCAACGAAGTGCAACCCCCACCCCTTTGAGGACCCAGGAAAGCGCACTTGGGAATTCCTTCCTGTGGGGTACCCTCAAGCTCTTTCACACACACACCCACCCCCGGGGAAGCACTGAGAAAGAAAACAAAGGAAATCAGATGTTGCCACCAGCTAAACAACATGTGCACAAACCTCTTAGGACACAAAAATCCAATCCTGTTCTTAAAACGGTAAATTTTATTAAGAACAAAAAGAAAAAATACATCTGGAAACTCAGGCTATGGCTAGATTTAAAAAAAAAAAAAATGAAAAAAAACCCTTACAAAGATTAAGCATCAACAATAACTTCTTGAGGTGCAGCTTAAAGGTTACAAGCTAAACAAAAGCATTTGAGGTTAGCACAGAGAAGTCCACAAACCATAAAGAAATAAAAAGAGATAAACCTAATTGCGTCTTTCTAGACACTTCCTGATCTACTTACATATCTGGGGTTTTAAATGAGTAGTTTCTAGGTATGATCTGATGATTTTTCATACCTGGCCCAAAGCTTCTTACAGTATTGCTGCTCTGCTCCCTCCTTCTGGAGAACCGCCACAGACAAAGGGGAAGTTTTTTCCCCAATTTTAAAAAGTTCTAGCCTTCCCATTGGCTCTTTTGGTCAGGTGCCCACTCCCTTCCTTTTACGTATGCAGGGAAACTTTTTTACCCTTTACAGGTAAAGCAAGTAGAGAACAACTACTAAGAAGGATTTTATAGCTAACTGGATGGATGGCTGGCTGGCCATAAAAGGGAGCTATCTCCCCCACCCCTTTCATTTATCACAGTCCATTTTAATTCGTTTATATGAAAAATTATATTCTAATCCAACAGTCATGTTCTGCAAGGTAGCAAAACCACATATGTCCCACCTCAAAAGATATGTCAGGTCTGTTTTGTTCATCCTTAGCCTTGGCACCTGTGATTTGCTTTAAAAACCCACTCTAAAGTAGAAGCTACAATGAAAACACTTTGCATCCTAGGATCTCACAGCAATTTACGAAGACAATTAAGTAGTAGTACCCCCATTTTACAGATGGGGAAAACAAGCTTAGAAATCACAGCACCCATTTTCAAAAGTGTTCTCTACTTTTGAGTTCATCCATTTTTGAGTGTTGAACTTGAGACATCCCGGCATCTTATTTTCAGCAGCGCTGGGCATCTGCAATTCCAGTTGAAGTCAGTAGCCTCGGTGTCTCAAGCTGGGCACCCAAAAATTGAGGCACTCCAAATAGTAGACTTTTTGGAAATGTCAGCCTAAATTTGCATGCCTTGTTTAAAGTCCTAGCAAGCCAGTGACAGAGTCAGGAATAGAATCCAGAGAGCAGATCTTCAGCTGGAATAAATTGCCATTGATGGACCTATGATAAGTTACACTAGCTGAGGATTTCCACACAGGCCTTCTGACTCCCAGGACCTTTGGTTTAACACCACCGGACTCCTTTATTTACAATACACTGGATAATACTAATGTAATTAGAAATAATAGTAGCCAAAGAATTATCTGACGTGCTTCTCTCTTTTATGTTTAAAGATCTTTATTATTACTTTGAGAAGAAATTAAACCTAATTGTTGAAAACCATATGGAGCATTGTACTAAGAGCCTAGATCATGCATGCAAATGGCAGAGTTCCAGATGCAAATATAAGCTGATTTTATTCCCCACAATACAGATAAACTGTTCTTTCGTTGGCAACTGTTCACTACCTTTAAAATTCTCTGGATAGAAATTAAGTTTCTTTTGCTCACTTATCATTGATTCGCCAGCCTTGAAACCAGGAACTTGCTAACACTTTGAAACAATGAACTGAAAGGTCATCTAGTTTCACTGTAGCTCATACAAGTACCTCTGTATCCTTTGCTAAGATCTTGTCCTTTCAATAGGAAGAGTCCTCAGTGAGCCATAGCCACCTCTCTTTGAATTAAATCCTTGCTCCACTGAAATTAATGGAAGTTTCAGCATCGAAATTAGTGGGGCCAGGATTTTACCCCACATATCCACTACAGCAGCAGTACCTTAAGCGAAGAAACCTACTTGTAACACAAAGAACTATGCTATTTAGGATGCCATCTTCTTCACTATATTAATGCCATTAGGCCCTGCCCTAAAAGTACAGCTATGGAATGATCAAATCTATACATGTACCTGTGCAATATCACTAACTTTGACATCAGATCAAAGGCCTCATTGACAAACACATTCAGGATCTTACCAACAGGGTGGATTTTCACTACGAAGTAAGTCTTTCATTCAGTTTGCTCTGTCCACATAGTATGTTTGATTCAAATTCTATACACCTTGGAACAGGTCCCTAAAATGGTGCTGCATACAGTGACACAGAGTTTCCAAGGTATAGACAGATCACGCATTTCAATCTTGCTCTGAAAATCCCAGATGAATTTCACACCATCAATTGCTGATTTGAGACTTTGAACTATTAATTAGCCAGTGCTCTCCAACATGCTTTCAACTATAATTGTGTTACCCAGTGCATTGTATCATCATAAACTGCTCCAAGGTGCTAATGCTACATATGCTACTATCATTATAGTAACCGCAATAAGGGGGGGGGGGGGGGGGGGGGGGGGGGGAATTTCACTTCTCCGTCTCACTACTTAAAATTTCTCTCTCGCTCACTTTTCCCACATTATATTCTCGATCGCCCCCAAAATCTGTATCAATTCCATACTCTTTTCTAACTGAACCCCAGTTACACTAATGCCCATCCACTCAGTCAGCTTGGACATTTCAAAAGGCAATCTAATTGCCAGGGGACTATACCTACCAGTCAAAGACCAGTTCAAGAGATGAGGGCTTTATTTCCTAGGTAATGCCCAGGTGAGATGCCAACCCTGATTCAGCTGCTGAAAAAGGGACACTTCTGACTATGGCACTGCCCTAGATCCTGTTTGAAGATCTGTCTCTCCCACTGACTTCCATCAAGTAAGTGTCTGATAAATTTTAAACCTTCCCAACTGCTTGCGGCTGCTGGAAAAAAGGAGGAGCACCTTCTCTCTGTTCCCTTCCTGACCTAATGCCTTCTGGCTGCTGCATGGGTGTGTGGGTCACTGCCATTTTAACTTCTCCCTAGTCTTGGGGCTGCTGTGATGGGGATGTCTCCACGACTACTCCTTTCTTAGCTTTCAAGCTGTTGCAAGGGCAGTTGCTTAGCTATTCTACTACTACACCAATTTCTATTTTGGAGTCCTCCTCTCCAGTAAATTGGTCTAGTGCCTGCATCTGCTATAGCTCATAGCTTTCCCCTAGCAGCAGAATGAAACTGACAAAACTCCGGTAAGTATTTACTCTGTTCCACTTGCTAAAGGTATGAGCAACAACAGAAGCACTAGAGTCTGTAGACCCAGGAGGACAGCAGTGAATCAGTTTATGCTCCGTTCATGTTTAGAATGTTTACTTTGCAACAATAGGGGCTAGAAACTTATTGATTAAAATAAAATCTTAAATTCTAAAGAAAACTAAAGGTCTTCATTCAGGAAGGTCTTCATTCATTCACTCTCCCCACCGGTGAGTACATTTTCAAGACCCAGTGCAAGGACCTATTTTAAAGTATTTGCAATCCTGTTTGTAATATTCAGAGCTACAGCAGGAAGAGAGTTATGCTGGATAACTATTGTGGCTAATGCAATCAGCAGCTACTTAGTTACCAAATATCTCTTTCCTGCCATGTGGACTTATAATATGGACATTTTGTTTTAGATTAGTTTTCCCAGAAAAACAATAGGATGGATTTATTTCCCATGGAAGAAAACAGGATGTGCAGCCAGAACAAACCTGTCCACAACTTGACATCACCCCAAATGATTTGATCTGAGAAAATCATAACTTTTCCCTTATTAAACTTCACCATGCTGTACAGTAGTTTTGGCCACCTTCTACACCTTTCTCTAAGACATCCAATAACCCTCTGCTTTCAGTAAATGCAGAACTTGAAACCTGCCAGAAAGAGAGAAAGAAGCTGTTCATAAAGTACTAACTGT
Source organism: Chelonia mydas (assembly GCF_015237465.2). Lineage (NCBI taxonomy): Eukaryota > Metazoa > Chordata > Testudines > Cheloniidae > Chelonia > Chelonia mydas. Next base: position 108,883,781 of record NC_057851.1, on the reverse strand, counting down.
GTACTCCCTACACAAACTGGCAAAACTGACTCTGCTTACATTCATACACTAAAGTCATTAACAGAGAAATAGTGAATGGAGCAAGGTGCTACTAAACTGATTTGCCATTTGAATGAGGATTTCTTTGGGGAAAGGAAATAAGGAGATATTTTTTAAACATCCCCTTTAGAATTAAAGTAGTTCATATGGAAAAGTCCTGTAGCATAGCAAATAGCAGCCTTTTTCTTAAATTCTAAAAAGCTTTAGACTGGAAGTCTATTGGTTTTTTCCCTATTAAGTTCTATAGAACTTTTCATAAGGAATTTGTCATGATATTCCTCGATGCTTATGATGAATGAAAAAAAAACCAACATTCTTTATGGTTATTTGCTTTCAACATTCAGTATAGAGGGTTCTACTGTTAATTACCAGATTCCTATATTTACAAAAATTTGCCAGCTATGAATATGTACGTAATATTACTATTTGGTATTTACTAAGAGGCAATTGTCTATGCTAATTATTACCTGTCACCTAAAATAATTATTCTTCAAGCAGTGCAAGTCACAATAATAAAAAGAAAATTACAGAACGAATGACTTACTCTGTAGCCCACTTCTCTCTAGAAGTAGTACAGAAATAGTGGTTAAAGTAATTAAATTCAGAGCATGTACAGTGTAGCTGTAGAATTTTGATCTACTGTAGCTGTTGAATAAATTGAACCTCGGGGTGGGAGAAGAGGACACTAATGTAAAAAGAATAGTAGAAAGAAATATTTAATTCACAGCATATTTCATAAACAATTGTCTTATTTTACTAATTAAAAATTAACATTTCAAGAATCCAAACATGGCATTACTCCTTGGCACAATCTAAGCAGCAATTTCTAAAGCACAACTTTGTTCCAACCTTATAGCAGTCTACAGAGTGTGCTGTGTTACTTATTCACTGAAAACCACACACTTCAAATTTTGATCTATTTAAAAAAAAAATCTAGCTCCCCAGAGTTGAACCAAGTTTGACATAGTGAGAACTGAAACTCATGCACAGAGTTTTTAAAAGTTTCAATAGCTGAAACTAGTCCCAGTTACTTATATTGTCAAATATGGTACAGACCAAAATAAAACAGTAAGTTCATCACCAAACTGAAAAGGCATTTTTCTAGACATGGAACACTTAAAATCTTTGTTAAATCAATAGCAAATTGCAAAGCAACTCTTAAAATGGTGCTCAGTATTATGTTCTTGGAGATAATATATTCACAAAGTGCCAACTGCTAAAGATGAAAAGAGATACATTATTGCTAACTATATTCCAAAATTTTGATTACAATGGTCATCCAAGAAATAGTTTCTCAGCATGAAAATTTTCCAGGGATAGAAAAAGAAAAGCTAATCCACCAAATGTCTTAAGGCAAAAATGAAACAGGATGATGAAGCCGGATATAATGAGAACAACTGATAACACTGTTCAAAGTTGCAGCAGGTACTGTACAAAGTGCAATATATTGGTAAGGGTTTACCACTTGTGCACAACCTTGAAAAAAATCTCACTCATCTCTGATTATTCAACAAGAAGATGGGTACTTTACAGGAAAATCAATCTAAATTTTTAATTCCACATTTTTCAAGCAATCCCACCAATTTCCTTTCTTAGTTTTGCAGCACACTTAAAAAAAAAGTAAACAGCACAACAGAATAGCTGCTTTGGGTACAATACACAGTGATTCAGATCTCTCATCTTATTTCCCTTTCCTTTCCTTCCCCCAGCAACTCACCAGTATTCCCATTACATCCGTCCACAGTTTGGAGAACGCATCAGACATCATGCTGTCTGGCTGGGGTTCGGGGCAGGCTGCTTGTTCCTCCTCCATGACTAGATGGATTCCCTGCCTCAGTAGAGCTTAATACTGGTTCCCAACAACAACTTTCTGTCAAAGGGATGACTCTTCAACACACCACACACCAACAACAAACACTTCCCCAGTCCTTCTGAACAGCTTCACGATGCCTTCTCATCTGATCTCTGCTACCAGCCAAATCACTGCTTCCCAAAATAAATCTTCAAGGGCACAGGGGGTGGGGGGAAGAAATCTTCTCCAGGTCAGATGCCAGACCCTGCTCAGTCAGAGCTTTCGCCTAGGGTCTGTCTTCTCTTAGCTGATGGATCCAGGAGCTGTACACAGCTGACATTCCTTCCAAAACTTTTCTGGTAGAGCTGCAGCAACAGGGTAGCAGAAGGTAAATCTGCGCCACAGTTTCACCGCGGGGGCTCTCGTAAGCTTAAAAGCAAAGGATTCATTGTAAAATCTTCCTTCTAACAATCAGACAAACATCCATGTAAAAGCGAGTCCCTTAGAGAGTGAGCTTGTGAGGCACCTCGAGCAGAATAGGTGCCTACGATTTCTTTTCAGCGCTTAGATAACTTTCTAGTACCCCTGTCTTCCAAATGAGCTCTCCCAGCTTCACATGACTGCTCACTCCCCCAGCTAAAGAAAGCTTTTAGCAACAAAAGGTACTCTGATGTCAGGCTCTTTGCATGGAAATGAGCCACAGGCAGGAGAACAAATCGCCTGTTGAAAGAGCAGCCGGGCTGAAGCCTCCGGCGTTCACAAGTTTCGAGTCACCAAAGCAATTCACTTAAAACATTCTCCGTCACACACAGGAAGCCACCTAAAGCGGTCTTCACACTAGCCCAGCCTCCCCAGGACTTCGCGTCCCAGGATCCCCACCTTTTCCAGGAACGCCAGCCTAACTCCGCCTTCATTCCAGCTGAAAAACAAGCGCTGGAAACTTGGTCCGCCCTGAGGCTGAGCGTGAGGGTTGTTTTATTCGGTGCGGGTGTGTTGGTTGTGTGGTGTGGTGTGTCGTGTCGGGTTTGCTATTGCGCTTTTCTCACACGCAGACACATACACAGCTTGGGAACCATTCGGCATCCGACTAGGCAAACTGATGACTTGAGAGGAACAGTGACTTCTATTTTAATGTGTAAAAAACTTCTGTAAAAATTGCAACCTTTAGCTGACATAGGGACACGACCATGTGGATTATGTTATTGCTAAACATTCCAGCAACAGATATTTTTAGTTAACTATTAGACCCCCACTATTTTTCTTTTTCAAAAGGGTGATCTGTCATTGATTAGGTTTTATAAGGCAAGCTTCCCTGAGGGCAAGGTTATGGAAATATTTCCTTGCCTTGTGTTTCTTATTTAGTTTTGTTTTTCCCCACATGATGATGAATTGCAATAACCAACAATTACATATGGTGCTCCCTCTTTTGGGGGAAGTGGTTGACTGTACATGCACTTAAATACATTTGTTTGTGAAAGTATAGTCAATAGAATCATGACAAATAAATATGACTTTGACAGTACTTCTAGAGAAGTAGCTGTCTGAATGATGGTAGACTCTACGCAGGTTATGGGGGGGGAATTTATAGTATTTTCTCAGGACAGAGCGAATCCCAACCCTACAACTCCAAACCCCACCCACAAATTTAGAAGAGCTGGATATTTCTGCTAAAATGATCAGCAGTGATATAGTTTACATTTCATGTGATTGGTCACCGTTAGGCTTTAAAATTAATAACCACACCTCAAAAAGCTGTTTCAGGCTGCCATTAATCTGGCATTAATAGGGCCATCCAAAATATATGTATGTTAAACCTTCATACCACAGTCATGCAACCTCAAGCATCCAAAAATCATGAATCAGGCACCTAAATATCATTTCATGTAAAAATATAATGCTTTTGGAATCTTTTCATATATCTTCTATTTTTTTAAAATGTATAGGGTACACTCATTTCGTCACTACCAAGAGGCCTAGAATTTTTTTTTTTTAAACAAAAGACTGAGCTTCTCAATGCATCACTTGACTCCAGGAGCTGGAGCTTCAGGAACATACCAAATATTGTGAGAGTTGGCAACAGGGATTCAACACCAGCCTGTATAAACTTGTTATTAATTTATGGTTTCATCTCAAGACATTCTTACTAAAAGATGCCATGTTCCAAGAGCTGCAATGACAAAGGCATGACAAACTGTCACTCCCGACTCTCACAGAGCATCTTTCCCCCCACACTCAGAGTCACCCCAGTGGTAATGCTCCTCATTGTCTTTGAGCAGTGAGACCCAATGGAATTTTGCAGCACTTTACAGGGACCAGTTGTATCACGAGTATGGGAGTTCTAGGGCAAGCTGAAGCACAGATCTACAGCAGTGAGTCTGGCTGCCTACAGTTTGGGTTCTTGATTAGTTTTTCCTGCATGTTGTATCTTAGGGTAATTGATTTCCAGTTATCTAACATGTAAATGCAAAATAGTGAACCAGCATTGAAACAGAAAGAAAACTGTAGTCTAGACCCTCCCCCCCCCCCCATCATCTGCATAATCAGCCAATAGCTGCAAGATCCCAGAACTCAATTATCTCATCAGCTGTTTGTGTGCCTGCAACACCCACTGATGTCAGTGGGACTTGTGCACACACAACTGAGGACTATTCAACTCCAGGAGCACTGACTTTTCACAAACCAACAAGAATCCCCTACCATTCCCAATGCACACCTGACTATAAGTCAGACCTGAAAACATGCCAGGTATAGTACTCTATTGTAAGGAAAAACTCACATGTATGTTCATAAACATACACACACACACCCCTGGGTGCTCAAAAAGACCATATGCACAAACCCTTCAGTCATGAGGCTAAAGGGTCAAATTCCTTTTGCACCAAAGAAGTATCTGTCATCTCCCTGTGGTGTCACACCCATTTACTCAATCGTAGTAACAGGCACAAAATTAAACATTCAAAGGTTAATTATATGCAGAAATAATTCTTTCAAAACAATTTCTTTATTTTCCCTTAACTTTTTAAAATTTTAATTTAAACAATATGGAGTATACTTTTGGCTTCAGGATCCTTTAGCAATTTCTCTGTACTAACTGCTTCAGTTACAGGATCCTGATACTACCCGCCAGTGCAAAATATACTCTGCTGAGCATCCTAAAAGGCCTGTATCTGAAGGCAGGATTGAACCGTAGATGCACAGAGTGGGTGGTGTAAATTAATGCAAGGCAGTATATTGGGACTGATTTGTGTCTCACTAATTTTCCACAGGCACAACTCCCATTGATTTCAAAGGAGTAACTCCAGATTTACGCAGATACAAGTGGCAGGAGAGAGTAAGGCCCATTATGATAAGCTATTTTCACATCACACAATTATATATATTTTTAAAAGCTTATGATTCAAAAGTACCAATCATCAATTAGATGATTCCATCAGGTCTTGCACATTTTATAAATCAGACCATCCAACAATACTGACTTGTTTTTCTTTCAAAATATATTTGTAATTCAGGCCACATACTCTGCTAAACTTATGCGCTGCTGTAGAGATCAGAAATCACTAACTGTTTCAGAGGTTTAGCTGTCAGCTTCAACTATTATTGCTAATTTTATGATTATCGCTAGAGCAGCAGACTAATGCCCTCAACACAGACCAAAAGGGGTTTGAGCTGTATAATTCAATTAGTGGAAAGCAATTATGGAGATTGTTTTATTTTGATAAAAGTCTGAAAGCTCCACATTAAACAATATCCATCATTTTCTCAGTGATCTGAATCCCTCCAGACTAAAGAATAAAAACGGGTGGGGGGGGGGGGGGGGGGAGATGTCCCTGAAAATTACTCTAGTAATCTTTCAGCAGTTAGGATTAGTGCTATATACACCTACCACCAATTTAAAACACTGCCAAGGCTAGGGGGGTCTAAGACTTCAGTTAGGAGAGGCAAAATACAGTGACCCTCACTTTGTATCATTCATTGCAGAAGGAAAAGAAATCTAAACATGGCTGTAATATTCACTCTGAGCTTTTCTGGAAAGATACTTGTTGAGTCATAAGGAGAAAGGAAAGGATCATATCCCTTTTCCTGCACGCAGAGATATTCAGAAATTGTCTCATGTCCTGTCCAGTCCACCCTCCCACCCCACAATTAGGGCTGACATGACACTTCCTAAGCACTTGAGCTCTACTGTAAAGTCTCTTTCAATGCAGATACTGACTTGGTGATCTCCAGCATGAGAAGCACAAGTCAGTTTTATAATCTTACTCGTTTCCTCACATCATCGAATTTCCTGTCCAGTGTCACACTCTTCCAGTCTTAGGGGACAACTAACTTTGTTTGTGTTTATTTTCTCTCACATACGGTACCTGGTTATTTAAGTTTGTCTGAACTTCCATTACACAGCATTTAAACAATTAAATTCAATAACGAACAAATAATATTTTGCTCTTCTAATCGCTCCTTTTTCAAAATGGTAATTAACTCTCGGAGCACAGCTCTCTGTGCATTAACTAAGAATCCTAATTAACTTTACAGATGGGTAACTAAGGAAGAGTGAGTTGCCCAACATAACTCAGCAAGTTAGTGGAAGAGCTGTGACTAATAGCACCCAGGTCTCTCACTTTCCAATCCTGTGTCCCAAGGAGTAGGTACTCTCCCTCCCTTATTGCTGTATTAGGGTTGCTAGGTGGTGGCTTGGATTACTGCAGAACCCTTTCACATTCTAATTCCTCAAACAAACAAGGCAGTTTGTTCAACTTCTGAGTAGGTCACAAGTGAAAATGAGTTTTGATGATCTCATCCCAATTCTGATCATAAAACTGCTCAATGATTTGGGACAATTCAGCACAACTGGGAGCCTTATATTTCAGAGAGGCCCAGCGCTGGAGCAAATGGTACTGAGGACTGCAACAGCAGGTGGGGGGAAATGTAGGAGGAGATGCTTGAGACAAATCTGCACACAATGGCTGCCCACACTGTGCCTGGAACAAGCCTGTGGCACACACCCTTCTTTTGCATGACCGAGTCACACATTTTTAAACAAACATCACCACTCCTCTAAAAGATGTTTATTGCACCTCCCTTTAGAGGATAAAAAAACAAGTCTTCTTCCTAAAAATTCTAGGTTCTCCTCAGGATTAAAATTTGTATTAAATAAATCTTTGCACAAGTGTCATTGAAAATCAGACACTTTATTACACCAAAAATTCCCACCCATTACAAGAGAAACATCTGAGCTGCCTGTGACAAAATAGCTGGATAAAGTCTGCTGGTTATAGTGTCACTCTGCTCTTCTTTTAATGGGTGAACTTGTAAGTAACGTCAACTTATTTTAAATGGATGGATTGAACAATTTCTCTTAAAAAAAACAGAGCGCTTCCTGTGTCCTTAAGGGATACATAATCCTCTCCTGAACAACATACAAAGCAATTCAGTACAGCTCAGAGCCTGACAAGATAAAATGCAATGAATTACCTTTGAAACAATGAATATGTTGTCATTCTAAAGATACATGGATAGACACTGCTGAGAACCTGACTTTTAGTCAAAAATGGATTCAGGGAAGATCCATAGACCTGCACCTCCAGACCCTGTGCTCCACAAGGGATGTGGGGAATGCTGCAACAGCAGCACCAGTGGGATCAGGGGAATCCACAGAAAGTGAATCCAGACATTAGTATGGTGCAAAAACAGATGTCTGGTGCATTTATCCAAGTACATACAGAATTAGGGGAACAAATTAAAATTCAGTGTACGCAAACCAGTAACCTTTCCAGTACAAAACAAACTGATAGCTCAGTGTCTGGCTGCAGACCAGACATTTACCTACGGTAACTTTCTCCACCACTGGGACCTCTTCTCCCCCCCCCCCCCCCCCCGCCACGGTCACTTCCTGCTAGTGTAATTCTCTGCCAATTGCTTTGTCTACTGGATAAGCTGACCAGGCGAGGAAAGAGTCCCAAACACCCAGGCTACCGGTTCCTCAGAGGGAAGAAGACCATTCCTTCTCCTCTCACCTTTTAAAAAAAGGCTGTATATGGTCCTAGCCCAACAGTCCCTTTAATAGCTTCCTGGCTGCCCCGTCAGACCGAACCAGGGGCATCTTCAGCTGTTTCAGGATATGCCCCTGGCCAGCTGACCCCGGCACCACCCAGCAGGCTTGGACAAGTAAATTAAGATGGAATTTATGGAAGATAGCAGCAGCTATGCCGCAGGAGACCAGAGTGTATTGTAACAGCATTCCCAACCCCAAGCATTCAAAGATCAGTCAGGCACCAAGAAATCATGGAATTGGCTTAATGACGAGATTTTAAAAATAATATATGTTGGATTCTCTCTCTTTGGCTTCTGGTTTCTGAGCCTTTAGGGTGCATTTGGGTCATGTTTTCAAACTTTTCTTTGGAACAATAAGGGCCAGATTTTTTATTTATTTTTTTAAATGAAAGCTGAGATTCTCACATCCTCACTTGCCTCCAGGAGTTGTGGCTTTAAGTAAAACATCAGAACTTGTGATGAGATCATGAGCATTTGCAACACACTGACAAATATTATAAAGATCCATCTGTGGCAATAATAAAAATATTAGGCCTGACTCTCCATTGCCTTGGATCCTGTGTAGTCATTTCCACTTCTGTTATAAGTTGGTGTAAAATGCTATCAAATCCGAATCCTCCACTCGTAATGCTGGTAGTATTAGCACTTTAAAACCCACTTTACACTCACTGGCAACACAACGTGAAAGGCAGTGGAGAACCAAGTCCAATATGTAATGTTTATTTTTAACTATACCCTACTTAGACTATCAAAGAGCTACCAGAAATTTATCCTCTTTAAAAATTTCAGTGGGCAAACCAGACAGAGCCCTGCCCTCTCCACACTCAAACCTGGAACACTGGAGAAACGAGAAAGACTATTTTGCTACCCTAAATCTGGTGAGGCTGTAGCAGACACATATCATTTCTGTAACCTATTTGAAATAGAGAATTGGAGGGGGAGTAATTTAAAAGAGCAGCTGCTTTGAGTTAGGGAAACTCAGCTGGAAGGTAAAGGTGCCTGTCAAACTGTAATTAAAGTGACGAGAAGCCTTCTACCACAAACTGCAGCTTTTAAACACCAGCCAATCCACTTTCAAGATTTGAGAGAGAGACAGACAGACATAGTGACGACAGGCATAAGCACCACTCAGAATGTGTCTCCCAGCTATTCTCTCAATTCATATTTTGGAAAGTCTGTGAACAGAAGGATTATTGTGATCACAGTGGTGTGAGTGGGAAGGATTTATTCTATACAACCTGACCAACTGCAACAATGATGATACAGCAGCCCTTGAGGGCAGTAAGCTAGCTATGCTGGGCTCATTTCTCTTAAGTTTTGCAAGGAAATCGTTGTGCCTGAACATTAGGTGTATCGTGCTGCTATCTGTCTCTCCCTGAGAAAACAATGCAAAGGTTGCAATAATCAGGCAAGTCAATTTGAAGATGGTCATCCAGGTTTCTGCATAGTTGTCTGTGTGTTCTACAGCAAACACATGATTATTGAAAAGTAATTTGATATTGTGATTTTTAAAGGTTATTAGTACACACAGTGTTTAGTGACATTCTGACATAAGTGGAGAGAAGTGATTTATGAGGATGAAATAAAGGAAATAAGTAAATATTGCTTGATGAAATGAAAAGTAGGGGGTTTGGGAAGGATGCAATAATCATCTACCAGTAAGATGAACACCAAGGGGGAAATAAAACACAATAATAATAAATACTTTGCTCATATATAGCATTTTTCAGCAGATCTCATAGCACTCTAAAAAGTAGAATGGTTTAGGATAGTTCAAGAAGGTGTAACTCAGAACACAGCAATAAAATATATGGTCTCAAAGCTTTGGATATTGAAATTAGGACATTATTGTGTATGCAAAAGCTATTTTTGGTCATTTTTAGTGGTTTCAAAAATCTGTTATAATTGGTCTCTCACCCAGGATCTGTGCAGCTAGATTAATGATAATTAAGAAACCCTTCTTCACAGGAAAGGAATATGGAAAACAGTACCAATGACTCTTCATACCATGGATCCTGGTTGCAAGCCAGATTTCCACCTGAAGCTATGAGAAGGAAGAAAAACCAGTATTTAAAGTATCTAGAATAGCCTCTGTTCAAAGGTGGCATATAAAGGCACATGATGGTATGATGTTCTGTAAATGTTTTATTGGCTCTCATTTTGGTGACCTATATTACCCATGAGTGGCAAAGCCTGGATTTGTTACGTGGCAAGCCTAAACGCATGGAAAATAAAATCTTTATTGTGTATTATATATTTACACGTAATGTTTGTGCATATGAAGAACAATGAAGACTTCATTAAGATATCTCAACGAGGCTGCGGCCTACCTTAATTAACCTCTTAAAAGTACCCTCCAAATTTTGTTCCATGACACTTCCTAGGTAATGTTTTACTTAAAGATATAGGCCTCCTCTATTAGGAAATTACCATTGCTGATTCCTTGGGGAGTTACTTGAAACAGCTTTCAATATATCAAAAGTAATTTAAGCTGATACTTTCATTTGTCTGTACTTGCCCAGCTGTTTTTTCATGTTTGCCTGTAACTAGAAGGGAATGCAATCAAGAATTTCAAGGAGACCTAACAGTCCAATGCTCCCTACTCCATACACTGCTATAATAATCATGTCAAATGTATCTGGCAGTTTGGAAAAATGATATTTAAAATATTTTAGTGTCTGTTTCTAAAGACAATTATATTGGACTGTAAGGGGGCATTATTTTAATAACTGGAGCTAATTTGTTTTGGGTGGATGCACGAGAGGGAGCTAGAACAAAAAAGACTCCAAATAGGATTTTCATGTTTGACTGTTCTGTGTCATGTGTTCAGGACAGACTGCAAACCTCTTACAGTGATGAATAGATATGCACACAAGCAGTAGTCCACTAGTGCCAATGGGACCGTTCACAGTGCCTAAAGTTAAACACATGCCTGAGTCTTTGCAGGATCCGGGTCTATAAGTATAGAATATAATGCGTTGTAAAGAACCCAAGGGAGTTTAAATGCATTACGTACCTGTGCCTCACACAAAGAATTAATATCTACAGAATTAGAATATTTTATGCAGGTCTTTTTTAATACTGTGATTCTGCTAGATATAAGCCAGCCTCAGGTCTGGTTTTTATAATGACAATATTTGTACAAGACGTTTGAGCCCCTGTGGTAGTGTGTAATCGATATGATTGTGGATGACAGTTGCCTGAGGGGCAGCCTGATGCACAAGGAAGCCAAGAATCTCACTCAATATGCTTCGAAAGGGGAGGATCCCAGAAAATGCGGCTGCAAAGGGGAAAGGGTTTGCTGTTAGTTCACTTATGCCTCAAAATATATTAAATATTTGTTTGGGGCTCTCTCACCCCTTTCAGTTTGATCCCCAATCCATCTGGGGGAAGTACAACCTCTCCTCTCACAAAAAATGTCATCTTGGCATGGGTTGCTCATAAAAACCTCCTGATAAATCACAGCTTTAGTGTGATTTAAATCTTGGAAGCACATTTCATTTCTCATTTAAATCATTCCAACCAGAACATGCACAGCACATGCTGCATAGCAGGAGACAACCTTCAGAAGAAATTCACAAGGGTTCAATGTACTATGTTGAAACCTATTTAAAAAAACAAACAATTTTCCTTACTCTTTCCCTGAGTTACACATACACCCGTGTTAATGGGTGTGCATGTAGCTATGCCAAGGTTTGCAAAAAATGATTAGTCATGGTGGATGCATCAGTGTTTAAGTGCTCAATTTGGGGGCCTGATTTTCAAAAAGTGCTGAGCACCTGCCCTCTGTCAGTATGTCTACACAGCAAAAAAAAGACCACATCAGCAAGTCTCAGACCCCAGGTTAACCGACTCAGGGTCATAGGGCTTGTGCTGTGGGGCTAAACACAACAGTGTAGATGTTCACGCTTGGGTTGGAGCCCGGTCTCTGAAACCAGAGGGGTGTGGGGGTGTGTGTGTGGTGTGTCTTGGAACCCATGCTCCAGCATGAGCCCGAATATCTACATTCAGAGCCCTGAGAGCTCAAGTCAGTTCACCTGGGCTTCGAGACTCACTGCCCCAGGGTGGTGTGAAGGTTTTCTTTGTTCCCCCTATATGTGTAGATATATCCAAGAAGTCAGACACCAAGATGTCTCAAGTTAGGAATCCAAAATCTGAGACACTCAAAAATCACTATTTTGGGGAAGTGCACACAAATTTCCTGCATTAACTGATTTGTCTGTGTTTATGTAACACAGTCATATGTACGTATGTATACATAAACCCACATACATAAATTAATGCATGAAAGAGGAGCCTACAACAGATGGCCAAGAAGTAAAAAAAATCAAAAAGTAGCAAACTATGTTCACACAAGCCAGTTAAAAAGTTATCACTCATTTTTTCATGCAGCAGTAAGCAAGTTAAAGAAAAGCATTGCTGAAGAGGAAATACAAGTGATCCAAGATTCCTTTGCCCACACTTTCCTAGGCAGGATACATGGAGAACATTATGTTAAGGCCTTGTCAGTTAGATACAACATTAAAATGACATCCCATCTGCTCTGCAAATGTCAAAGAGCCTGTGGCACCTGTTGGGGGTGGGGGGGGAGGGAAAGAGCAAGAGTTTTGCCACAGGTTTGAATATTCCTACAAAACAAAGCATCACTTGTATCAGTACTTCCCACAGAAGAAGCCCTTTGGAAAGTTTTGGAATATTTCTACAATGGTGCTATGTCAAGGAGAAAAAAAAATACTTTAAATATCCTCTCCAGTGACTGCTGCCATATTAAAGATCTGAGTCTACACCCCAAAAATCAGTGAGTTTTGCCATTGACTTCAAGAATGCTGGATCTGGCCCCAAATAAGAAACTTCCCAGCATCAGATAAAATTTCTGTTAAATACAAATCTGTAAAGAGCACTGAAACTGGCCAGTCAAACTTCAGGTACTTCACTTCACTGCTTAGCACTCTGTGGGCTGAAACCAGCTTCCAAAAAAAATTAAATAAATAAATAAATAAATAAATAAATAAATAAATAAAATGCAGTGGGAAATCTCCCACTGACTTAATCTAGAAAAGGATCAGGCTCAAAGATCAACACCAGTGGTATTAGAAAGGGACCAAGTTTAACTTCTGACTTCAAGAAGCAGTAGAAGCAACAGAACTATATATCAGAGTCTCCCGGTTTCATTAACAAAGACAGTATTCACTTTAAAGAGACAATTCCACTCTCCAGGAAACTTCACAGAATATTTTGTTTAATATGTCATCTGTATCTAACTGGTCTTATGTGCACCAAAATGGAAAATAATGGTTGGTCTGGATATAAAACAATCCTCCCAGCTTTCGAAAAACAAAATTAAAATTGGTTTCCCCATACCCCACACAATGACCATCTTTTAATTTTTCATAAAATTGACTTGCCTTAAAAAGAAAATCACTACCCTGTCATTGTTGACAATTACTCTTCCTATACAATTATGGGTAAATGCAAGTTCTCTCCCTACGGTGCAATTTGCTCCTCCTGCCTGACTTATCAGTCATGTCAATGATCATTCAATATTTAAGACATTTTAATCCTTTCAGTTACACCGAATTGTCATTTCACAAATACTGAATGAATTGTGACTTCAGTGAACGACACAAGTCAGAGCAACATGTTGAGTGAAAAGGGGAATTTCTGTTTACTCACAATTTTCTTGGAAATCTAGAAATGATGGGAAAGGAAATGCAGGGAAAAGTATGGAGCAATTAATGGGGTTTTGATGAAATCTCTCTCGATAAAAGTTTGCCCAAATATCTTGTTTTGGGTGGTGTTCCATCTTCTGAACATTTTCTTTGTCACCTGATCAAATATAGCCACCATTTATTATTTATATCAGCAGCACCAAGAGGCCACATTCAAGATCAGGTCCCCATTGTGCTAGACACTGTACAAACACACTGTAAGAGCTTTCACTCTAAACAGACAAGAGACAAAACTGGGAAGGGAAGCTGAGCCACAGAGGCGAAGTGACTTGCCTAAGGTAACAAATAAGCCAGTGACAGAACCAGGGTAGAACACAGGGCTCCTGAGTCATATTTAGGGTTGCCAGGTGTCCAGTTTGCAACCAGAATGCCCAGTTGAGAAGAAACCCTGGTCAGCACTGCCGACTGGGCTGTTAAGAGTCCGGTCAACATCGCAGCAGGGGCCTGGGGCTAAGGCAGGCTTCCCAGAAGCAGCTGCCAGGTCCCTGCGGCCCCTAGCACATAGGTTCCATGCGCTGCCCCTGCCCAAGTGCCGACTCTGCAGGTCCCAGCCCCGGCGGCTGTGGACGCAAGGTTAGCGCATGGAACTGCCTGGCCACACCTCTGCCCAGGGGCCGCAGGGAGCTGGCGGCCGCTTCCTGGGAGCTGTGGTAAGCACCGCTGGGACCCCGCATCCCATCCTGCTCCCTCAGCCCAGAGTCCCCTCCCACACCAAAACTCCCTCCCTCAGCTTGCACACACACCCAGGCCCCTGCCCCAGCCCTAGCCCTGAGTCCCTGCCTGTAACCCAAAGCTCTCATCCCTGGCCCCACCCAGATCCCACAGCCCCAGAAGGAGTCCCCACCCCATACCCCAGCCCAGAGCCCACTCCTGCACCCCAAACTCCCTCCCAGAGCCTGCACTCTACACCACCACCCCCTACACCCCAATCCCCTGCCCCAGCCCTGAGTCTCTTCTTGCACTCCAAACCCCTCATCCTTGGCCCCACCCCAGAGCCCCAGCTGGAACCACCAACTCCCTGCCCAGAACACGCTCCTGCACCCCAAACACCCCACCCAAGTGCCCGCCCCATCAGCGGGAGCCCTCACTACCCTCCCACACCCAACCCCCCTGCCCCAACCCAGAGCCCCCTCCTGCATCCCAACTCCCTCATCCCTGGCCCCACCCCAGAACCTGCACCCCCAGGCAGAGGCCTCACCCCATTCCTGCACCCTAACCCCCTGCCCCAGCCAGGTGAAAGTGAGGGTGGGGGGAGAGTGAGCGACAGAGGGAGGGGACGGATAGAGCAAGCAGGGCCTCAGAGAAGGGGTGGGGCAGGGGTGTTCGATTTTGTGTGATTAGAAAGTTAGCATATTCCAGTGTTCTATCCCGTGGACCATGTTTCACCATGCCACAAAAATAATGCACCAATGAATGCCATGTGTTATTTGGTCCACATTTCTAGTAATCCTATACCACTATTTTCTAGCTTTTTTTTTTTTTTTGCTGAAACAGCAACATTTGATAAATAAGTCTTTTCAAAACATTGCAGTAACCACCAGAACAACGTGCAGCTGAGAGTTGGCACCCACTCTTGTGACTGGGGGAGGAGGGATCTATTTACAGAGGCAAAAGCTATTTGGTAAGGTTGGAGTGTGTGCTGGGAAATGAGACTTCAACAACAAAGTTCAAACAATATGAATAATTTTACAAAAAGTCGAACTAGAAAACTAGCTACATCGGAGGCTAAGTACGGTCTCTTCTATACAAAACTTAAAACTATGAAATGAATGATGAAACTAAATACTGTATTTTAAGACAGTAATATACTTCATTGATCACTTTTAGGTGACAAATACTGTAGTAAGCAACCTTATTTAGAAAAATATCAATGCAATATCTTAATATTTGTAGAATAATCTGATATGACCATGTCGTTGCCGATGGAAGCCAACAGCAGGCACAATTCTACGAAAGAACAACCAAGGAATCTCACCTTCCCGAGGAGCTAAACTAGACTTGTCAGATTTATAGGGTTGAGATTTCATGCCAGGTTATCGTCTCTTTTCTGATTCTATCCTAACTCTTCTGCACTTCCTATTGACAGGCATATACCAGGATCGAGGGTGCAGTGGATGCAGGATTTTCAGAAGCACTCAGTATTGACTTACCCGCTCTGTTTAAGGTAACGGAGGGAGCAGAGTTAGGACAATGCTGAGTACTTTTGAAAATTCTACCCCTAGCTTTCACTTTCTAACATAGTACCATTCCATTGACTGAACACGATGAACTAGGCCCAAGAGCATCTTCCTACTGGTTTCAGACACCTGTTGGGTTATGGTGACAAACCAGTGCTCCAACAAGCAAAAGATATCAAGAACTTATCCCTTGGCTGCCTAGGCCACCGATGCGTGGGTCTGACCTTTCTCCTATTGAAGTCAGACATTAAGTTCAGCGGCAGCAGAATCAAATCCCTGACGTCTGTGAGAATTGCTTGTGTGCAACAGTAGGATAATAGAACTCCCAGATGTTACTTTTACAAGTGTATGGCAAAGTTAATTAGCCTGGTGCATCTCAACAGTCAGTACTGAGATCTACTGATGAAAATACCTAGCTTTTACATAGTGCTTATTATAGTAGCAGTCATAATGTGTTAAACATCCAAAGTTTTACAGTGATTTAGAATCTTCTGCTTCCTTGATTCTAAGGAACTTAGTCTGGATGAACGGAACAAATATTCTCCAAGGAATGAGAAAGAAGCAATAGACTGAAGAAAAGTTGCAAGACTAGTTTCAGTAAAATGAGACTTTCTAGGAGCCTCTGGACCCAGGACCTTACATTTCCAGGATTTTCTCCAGGCTGAGTAAAAACCTACTCCTTAGCTAAGCCTTATTTTTCTAATAGTTTTGTTTATGTAAGTTACAGTCTTGCAGTTCTGTCCTTTATCCTGGGGCATCTCTGATATTCAGGAGGAAATGACACTTAACTTTAACAGGGCAGTTCCTTGACAAGTCAAGGGATCAAAATCGTCTAAATGACTCTCCTCTCACTCAGCAGACTGTACTACTGAGACCCATTGAGCTTCATTTGCAGTTACTTCCCACCCTCCCCACCTAAACTCGGGTCAGCTCTTTCATGGGCCAGATGTTCTGCCTTTGTGGCAGGGCCTACACACTAATCCACTATTACCCTAGATTTCTGACACTCACTTGCTCACCAGTCACACTGGGATCCGATAGACTTTAATGGAGATCCCGTCAGTTTATTGATTCCTGTGTAACTATTTCTGAATGCTGAAGGAGAAAAACCAGCACTGGCTGTTTCACTTTAACAAGAAACAATACAAACATCCATTTATAATGTATGGCAGTATAATGGGATTTAAATTAAATGGAAAATTACCACCTCACGCTCCTTATAAAACACACACTTTAATCTCTAATACTAATATTCGTCATGTGTAATCAGCAAGATTGGCTTTGAACTTTTACATGACAAATCTTCCAGAATGTGCATTTGTTTTGAAATGTACAATGGGTACAGAGAGGCCAAAATGTCAGGCAGCAATTTATTTTTAAAAGCGGAGATTAAAGAAGTCTTGTGAATCAATTAGGTGGAGCTGATTTTGCAACACCTTTTGAAAATCCACACCAGCTTTGCTTGCCAAAGTCACCAAAAAAACCCCTTTCTTGACTTCTCAACATGCTGCACTTTGGCTGGCTGGCCTGCCCGTCCCCAGGTACTTTTTCTAAATTGGTCAAAGGAAGAGAAAGGTCACAAAAAAGACATGCGCGCTTTGTACATGCTCTTTTCCCCTGCCCCTAAAGGATCAGGAAGTCCCCCCACCCCCCCCCCATCTCCTGTCTCTACAAAGAGAAGCATGTGTGGAATACTGAGGAAATCCAGTTCCTACTTCAGCCACCTGTATCCACTGGGCACACTGTCAACATTTAGAAGCCTTGTGGAACAGTGATAAAACAAGCAGAGGAGGCCAAAAGCCATGTAGTGTCTGACTCATTATCATATTATGTTTCAAGACAGAGAACGATGAATAGCGAGACCTCTTTTGCTCAAAGGAATACTCCTTTCTATGATGGGCTCTTTTGCCAAGATTCAGAGGGGACATGAATGCCTGTCTCTCCACAGCAATTTTCTCCACTATCGTTCATTCAAAGGGATGAACTGGTATCTTACTTTTATTGCCATTTCTCCATTTCACCCCAGAGCTAAATCTGCACCCCATCAGAAGAGTCCTGGAGTAGCCTCCTTTCTCTGTGATTTCCTTCCATTGCACTGCCAAAGTCACTACCTTTCCATTAAATGGGGACTCCTGTTTTGGTCCATCAGTGCCATTCCTTAGTCAAAGAGGTATTTGCTGAGTATTGATAAACTCCTCCACCCAAGGGCTGCACATGGTGCCCCAAAAGAAGGACATGGTCCCTGAAGCCCTAGGGACTGAGAGTAAAAATCTCAACTTGTGCCCCCACCCGCCCCACCCCGGCATAGTAGCTACCACCATCGAATGTTAGCCCTGTAACTCCAAAGGAATCAGTGTTGCCAACTTTTCAGATTTTATTAGGACTCTGACAATAACTGTCGCTCTTCTTAAAGCCCTAGCTCCTGGAGTCATGTGAATATACAAGGACCTCCGTTTTCATTTTAAAAAAGTTTCTAGCCCTTACAATTGTTGAGAAAAAGCTTGAAAATGTGACCCAAGCATACCCTAAAGACTCATTGATTTTTGAGCATTTGTGGTTGGCAATGCTATCCATTTATAGTAGAAAATCTGAATAATAAAAGTGAAGGAATAGTATAAAGAACCTTTCACACTTTGTTTTATAAAGAAGCAGAAGAGTACAAACCCAGCTTCTCTTAACCATTACTGTTCTCCTTTAATGTAGACAGTTGTGACTGAGAGCTTGTACACATTAGCACTTACTTAGATATAACTTAAGTCGCTCAGGGGTGTGGAAAAGCCACCCCCGAGTGAGATATGTTACTCTGAGCGAAGCGCTGGTGTGGACCGCTGCTCGGGGAGGTGGAGTAATTATGCCAACAGGAGAGCTCTCTCCCATTGGCACAAAGCCTCTGCCCAGCAGTGCTACAGCAATGCAGCTGCACCACTGTAGCAATTCTAGCCCTGAGGTACATAGCTCTTCCTTCACGTGACAGCTGGCTCTCTTAGTGGAATGTACAGGAGATACATTTCCATTACATTAAAAACAAAAGAAGAGCCACGACATGGTATTTAAGTGGTTTTTAAGACTTATTATCTCTACTGAAAAGTCTTCTATGACAGCATCATGGGCCACTTTTTACCTTGAATAATTTTTGCTTGTTTGTTTCTTTAGGTTTTATTTGGCATTCAATCTTGGACAGAGTCCAAGTGAACTTACAGAGTAAGCTGCAGTGGGGTGATGTTCCCTGGATTTAAGAATCTACTGTCATGTTTAACTAAAGTCATGAGTCAGATTCAGGTCCTGAGTCCCACTAGTGTGGAGGTGGGCAAACTACGGTCCGCAGGCCACATCCGGCCCACGGGACCCTCCTGCCCAGCCCCTGAGCTCCTGGCCCGGGAGGCTCGCCCCCGGCCCCTCCTCCACTCTTCCCCCTCCCCCACAGTCTCAGCTCACTGCCCCGCCAGTGCAATGTTTGGGCAGCTCAGCTGCAGAGCCCAGCCTGATGTGGTGCTCTGTCCTGTGTGGCGTGGCTGTGGTGCCACCAGCCACCCGTGCTCCAGGCAGCACGGTAAGGGGGCAGGGACCGGTGGGGGGGGGGGGTTGGATAGAGGGCAGGGAAGTTCGAGGGGGTGGTCAGGGGCCAGGAGTGTGGATGGGGTCGGGATAGTCAGAGGGCAGGGAACACGGGGGTTGAATGGGGGTAGGGGGTCCCGGGGGGACAGTCAGGAATGAGAGGGGGGGTTGGATGAGGCAGGGGTCCTGTGGAGGCAGTCAGGAATGAAAGGAGGGGTTGGATGAGGCAGGGGTCCTGTGGAGGCAGTCAGGAATGAAAGGAGGGGTTGGATATGGTGGTGGGGGGCAGGCAGGGGACAGGGAACAGGGAGTGGTGGATGGGGCAGGAGTCCTGGGGGGGCCATCAGGGAACAGGGGGGTTGGATGGGGTAGGGAGTCCTGGGGGGGCCATCAGGGGATGAGAAGCGTGGGAGGGGGTTGGATAGGGGTTGGGGGCCAGGCCATGCCTGGCTGTTTGGGGAGGCACAGCCTCCCCTAACCAGCCCTCCATACAATTTTGGGAACCCGATGTGGCCCTCAGGCCAAAAAGTTTGCCCGCCCCTGCACTAGCGGATACCTGGCACAGGACCCCGACAGCACAAAGTACACCCCTGCCTGATGGAGTCCAAATAGTGCAAAGCACTCAACATTCTTTCTGCTGGGGGGGCCTGGAAACAGCTAGCACTGCCTCAAAAGGTAGGTGGCATTGGGTTGCAAATACTTGCAGGGGCCTGTTTAACTGCCTAAAACAACTGGCTGTACTGGAATTTTTATAATAAACTTCCTTTTACAAAACCTAGACCTGGAGGCAAATTTGACCCAGTAGCATCCTGCTAACTCACCCACTGTTTTTCAAACCAGACAAATAACTAAACAGTGTGTGCATTAAAGTTATCGCTCATATCTACAGAGGTAGCGATGGAGACAGAACGTAGTGACAGTTGCCTAAAATAAAAATCAAATGGGGAAACATTTCTCCTCATAGCTGGATCCAATGCATGAGCCTGGTGCATGTGTGTTTGCACACATGTACATGTGAGATTAACCAAATATATAAAATATTACACTTCTTCTGTACCTTTTTCAATTTCCTTCTCCTAAAGAGACTTTGTTTGACACATCCCTTCATGTCCATGTCTCACTCTCCTCTGGGATATTAAAGCTCAGTGTGCTACTAACATCCATGCATCACTGGAAACAGGTCTTGTATGCCCCAAGCAATTCTTCCCCTTACATCTTGACTGAGTTCTCTGAACTGAGCTACACATCCCCACATCCACCCTCATCCATTTGGCAGATCATAGGCTCAGACCCAAAGGCTTTGTGATTTTCTGTTATAAAATAATCTTACTAAGATTTTATTTCTTGTGCCATCCCCACACAGAATTAATATTTTCAATCACTGCATTGAATCTTCTCCAGTTTATTTCTTCTGTAGTGGATATGCTGAAAAACAACTTTTGAAATTAGATCTAGTCAAGCAATCGTATATAGAGATAGAGAAACACACACACACACCCCCTCCCTTATACCTATTATGCTGTGTTTTTTAGCCAACAAACTGTTCAAGCTGTGGAATGTTGCCTTATATATTTATATAGGGCAACATTCCACATCTTAGACATTTTCTTTTGACTAAAAACACACACTGTGAAATAGACATTTAAACATAATTTGAAACTACAGCAAGTTAGAACTACTGGAACTTAAACGACACTAGGCAAGAGTGGAAGCCTCTAACGTATTTAAAGCAGAGCTGAAAAAAGCCACTAACCCTTTCCCCACATCCTGCTGTTTTCAAGTTTTTTTTGTGTGTGTGTGTGGGGGGGGGGGGAGGGTTGGTTTTGGCCTAGTATAAGTCATTATATTTATAAAACGTTTCCCCAAAAATAAAGTCATTTAAAACAAAATGATCTAACATTAAAACCTTATCTATAAGTATGGATATTTTTTGAAAAAAATTCCTTCTCATGCTTTTTTTTTTTTTTTTTTTTAAACAAACAAACAGGACAGTGTGTAGTAAACCATGCACAAGCATTTTCCCTGGAGATTATACCTATACATTTTAAAGTGAAATTACAGTTTAAAACAAACATGCTGTAATTATTTAACTATTAAATTCAGCTGCAATTAAACCTATGCAAGTCATGAAATGCATCAATGCAATCCAAATTTGGTTATTTTAATGTACTGAAATACAGAAAAATAAAATAAAATAAAAAAAATACAGATGGAATGAGCTGACTTACCATGTGACAACAATGCAACAGCTCTCTCAGCCAGGACAGTATAAATAAGCCAGTTCTTCTTTACAGTCCCTAGGCTATCCTCCAAAGCACAGGTACCACTCCGTTCTGCATCAACTTCAAGGGCCAGCAGTTCTTAGTAAAATGAACCCCACTTCACATTCCAAATGAAGAGCGTCAGCTCCTAGTCAAGCACTGTCTCACTCCAAAGAAAGCTCTGTACCCAAGAAATACTGGGATAGTCACTTCATACAATACAAAAAGGTTGACACTGTATAAATAATATATAAAGGAATACAAAAACTATTCAAAGGTTTTGCTGGCCTCCCCAGCATTAAGTTCAAACAAAGACAGAGCCTTCCAGCTGCAGTTGCCCAGCTTCTGGTCTTTCCTCTGACAAACATCTCTTTCCCTTTGTGCTAGACATGTGTCATTTCCACTGCAGCTTGCTAACTACCAAATTAACACCAAAAACCTCACACTGAAGGGCAGCACCCCGAATGCAATGGTTAACTGACTTCCTAACAGTGCCCATCCCCCATCCCGGTACCTAACCTTCCTTCCCTTGCCACCCCCAAATTAAATCTCACAGTTGGATAGCCCAGCCCAGCCTCTTCCCCTTTTCCCTCCAGCCTGGACAAACCCAAGTCCTGCTGATCATAAACACAGCCGATAAGGCAGAATTTTAGAGCTAAATTCTTGTCCTTTTAAAGTCTTATCTGGAGCCTAATCCTACAGAAATTTAGTAATTTTACAAACATGAGCACTTCCACTGACTTCCCTGTGAAGTTATGTATGTGTACTGTGTAAATGTTTGACGGATTGGGGCCTAAGGATACATACCTACATAGAGTCTTAAGAAAAATCTTTCAAATCATTTCCGTTTGGAAGCAGTTTAAAAAAATAAAATAGTCTATCAAAGAAAACCACCATACAACTCAGTATATAAAATGACTCTGTGATGGAAAAAGATGCATGCCCAGTCTGTATGTTGTTTTGAGTCAGTCATTCATGTATTTCTGAAACTTCCACTTTTGGGGCTACAATTTTCTAGGTTTTTTTGTTTTGTTTTGAAGTTTGAGCAAAAATGGGTCACTTATAATTTAATACAAGAAGAGAAGGAAAGAAATATAATTTTCCAGGAGTGCAAGCTCTAGCAAGGATTTCGTGATTTCTGCAATATTGCAACATTTTTCCAGGGGAACCAGGGACAGGCCCTAGCAGAGTAAGTATTAAAAAGCCAGTACTGGCAGTGGTTGCATCAGCTCCAAACCACCACTGGCACTATTATATCAGATGAATAAAGGATATGGGAAATGGGAAGAGTAGGAGTGTGTCCGTTTCCTCAGGCTGCAGGGCAGTGGCTCTCAAATACCGTCTACTCCAGGGGTTCTCGGCCTTTTTCTTTCTGAGCCCTTTCTCCCCCACTCCTCAACGTTCTATAAAAACTCCATGGCCCAGCTATGCCACAACTGGTTTCCTGCATATAAAAGCCAGAGAAGTGGGAATGTCACTCCATGCTAATAAAAAAAAAAAAAAAAAAAAAAAAGAAGAACACAGTACAAAATTTAAACTGCATAATTTTGCAGGCTGTGCATATATGCACACAGTTTTTGACTCCACAGGCTGGCAATACTGATTTCCCTAATTTAAAAAAAAAATAAATAAATCTTGCAGGCTTTGTTGAACAGCTGTATGGCCATAAAGGCTTGAGGTCAATAGTTGAAATTTTGAATAGAGATGGCACTCATTTAGAAATGTCTTTTAATGTTCTAGTGAAAATTGGTTTGGATTCCACCAAGCTACGGACCCTTTGAAAATCACATGCTCTGTATGCATAGTATATTTTCCATGGAGTTTTTCCCGCTAAGCTTGCTTTACATACAGTATTGAAATACATAAAGTGGAATCTATTGCATGTAACTTCCCCTAAAAAGGCTCAAATGAAATGATGAAACAAGATGTCATGAAGTAGTCCAACAAATTGTCTCCAGTTGAAATATAGGCAATTCAATAAAATATTAAAATTACAATTGTAAAGGTTTGCAACATAAAGCATTTAATTTGCTAATTACACTCTTCTTCAGAGGCGGGGTGGGGGGAGGACAACTAATTAGATTGGAAAAAACAACATAGTATGTTTTAATAACAAAGGCTTCATTGTTTGTCCCTCTTGTCCTAATGTCTCAGATCAGATAAGGCAAACACAGTGAGGTCATGAGGATTCTAACAGCCCCTCTAAGGAGCGCTACCATTCTACCCACAAACCTGACCACAGCACAGCCATACGCAGGGCCGGCTCCAGGCACCAGCGTTCCAAGCAGGTGCTTGGGGTGGCACCATGAAAGGGGCAGCAGTCCGTGTACCCCAGGGTGGCACTCGTCTTTCCGTGGCAGCGGCAATCTCTTTCTTCAGGCTTCCGTGGCAGCAATTCGGCAGCAGCTTCTGTCTTCAGTCATCCTGCGTGGGGCAGCAAAAAACGGTAGAGCCGGCGGTGGCCACAGGCCCCAGACGGGGTCTCTCCCGAACTCAAACCTCATTCAGCCAGCCAGCTGACCTGGTTACCAGACTGGAAGCTGGCTTGCTATCATTTGGCAGGGATATAGCTCTTGTGAGTGCATATACACATATGCCCCGCAATGTAGGAAAGCCAAACTGGATTCTGGGAAACCTTTTATTCCTCCACACTGTAGCAAGGTCAAGGGCCATCTCTGCCCGAAGGCTAGTGCCTGCTGGAGTGAGCAGAAAGACACCATTTCCCAGAGTCCAGTTTGACTCTCTTATATTGCAGCATGTAAGAAGCTAGTAGGCCTCCAGTCCAATCAAGGAGAAAGGGTTCATAATAGGGAGGCCATTCATCCAGTTTAAAGCTGGATAGTGCTAGTTTTGTTGAGCACTGTCCCCATTCAGTATGGCCATAGCACCTGATGTGGGTTTGTTTGCTGAAAATGAGAGGAGGGGACTGGACATGCCGCCAATGGCGGGAGTGGGAACAGCGCCTCTGTGCAGGGCGACACAGGTGAGGAGTGGGCCCAAGCTGGTAGGGATGATGGGGATGTCCTGTATTCTGGGGATGAGCTAGTGGCCACCTTAGTTCATCCCCATCAGAACACACCGGCCAATCCATACCAGTACAAGAGAATGACCCCTTTTTGCCAGTAGTGTTGTGGATTTTTTTTTATTTTTAATCTTTAGTTCTGTGGCAGAAAACCAACATAAAAATATCCCACCCACGTGTCACTTTCTGTTGGCTTGCTAGCTACAAGTATATTCCTCTGCAGGGCACTTTCCTGCCTAAATCATAAATAGAATTGATGGGTAAAAAAGTAAATATATATGCACACATTTACACACACACATTTGTACATACATTGACTCGAGCCCCATTAGCAGGCTAAGAAGAATCATCTGCCAGCCCAGGATAATCAAATAGCTGGTCTGGGCAAATGGCTGCTTACTGTAGGTGAGTTATACTTCTGACTTGCACTTCAGTGTCCTAATAGAACTGATGGCATGAGCACATCACATTTGAGGGATCAAGTCCACTAAAAAGATAAACTGAGTTAAATGGATCTAGTTACAAAATGGTTCCAATTTGTAATGCAGACAGGATCTTAATAGTATTCCAATATGCAAAGTAAAGCTCTGGGCTGTTTAATTTGTATCATCCCTTGTTCTGCTTCTTTCTGTTTCTTTTTAAATAAGGAACAATACTAAAAACTAGAGCTCAAAATCCAAGTCATGCTACCAGACAGAATAATGGCTCTATTCTATACAAAAATGCCTTTATTGTTGGTCTGTTTACTTCAGCTGGTTCACAGCCATGCTAGTGTCAGAGCTCTGGAATCAAAGCAGCAGCTCTGGGCGTGCTTCTGGGTGCCATGCACTGAGTCCCTTTCTCTGTGCTTCTTCTGCTTCTACGGCAGCAACAGTTAGTATCGGAACAACACTGCACTTGCATAGCGGACTAAAGCTAAAGATATCATCCGTGAGAAGATCAGAGACATCCAGGGTTCACAATAAGTACACTCACTATGGAGGTCAAGCCTCCCACTGGTACTTGGCAATTTATGGGCAAAATGCCCATTGAGTATTAATGGGAACTAGACATATACAATACAGTCCTGCTCATCAATGGGAGCATAAGCCTCTTGCACCAATAACGAGGGTCCAAAAGATTACAGTCTTTCTCCTAGCATTGGCTAAGACAATTACTCCAATTTCAAGACTGGTTCATTGTCTGCACACGTTCAGGAGACTGATGACCAACAGTATGGTTTAATTAGTCCTCACTAAAATAAAAGACCCAACAATAAAAAAAATATTAATTTACATATATTCAGATTGGCAGAGCACCCAGAATCTGCTTGGCATATTCTAGACACAAATGGAGACATAGTCCTACCTTGGAGAGATCACAAAAAACAGATAAAAGGGAGAGGCAGAGGATGCAACATACAAATCAGAGTGGTGCTAAGCAAAGATATTAATAGCTTGTTTGTTTTTTGTTGCTTCCTCATCCCCTATCAAGTGTATTGTTTTTACATTTCCTTCCAAGTTTCCAGAGTTGGTAAAATAAATCATTCTACACATTTTCCAGTGAAGGGTTTCACACTACAACTTTGGTATCTGCTATTAGGAATAATGGAGTCATCTCACAACTAATGCATAAAAAACTAAATGGAGAAAGCAGGTTTTAAATCTCAAGATACAATGCAGAATAACCAAGCCTGCCAGTTTATTTATAATTGACTTTTTTTTTTTTTTTATCTAGACACACAATAATTAAGAAATCAGATTTTAAACATACTGTAACAGGCCCTCGACTAAAATCCAAATTAATGTATTTTCACAGTTAATTCCTTTTCTCTTTTTGCCAAGAAAAAGTCTACTATCCCCCCACAAGGACAGACACATTAGTTGTACTACTGCCATGTTGGTGAAACAATGGGTCAATAGAGTTCAGATGCTCTGTGTAACACTGTGTGGATGTTCATTGCCAAAACAAAGGCACTGAATTTTTCCTATGGCAAATATGACTTGGATGAGCCACCTTCATGTGATGATGTTGTAATACAACGTTTTACAAAATTACCCTTCATATGAATTATTCTGAAATATCAATGACTAAGCTAGTGTGAAAATTTCTTAAACTCATCCAGCATTCTTAGACTACAGTCCCTGCCAGCTACATTTACCACAAATGCTGTCTGGTAAATAGCAGCTGCAAAGGAAGAATAGCGATGCCAGGGTACACTGAGGTATACACCCCTTCTCAGTAGCATAGTGTATCCTGGGCCAAGCAAGCTGAATATACGTTCATGCCTTGTTTTGAAGTTGTAATACAGAAAAGAACTTTGCTTCCCTACTTATTACACAAAATAAGAAAAGGAAACCATAGAACAAAGCAAAGCCCTCTTGCTATAAGAAATGTTACCTACTGGTCCTTTGCTATAAAGAATTGTAACTGGTGAAACCTACGAAAACTCAGGTTTACAATCCATACTGAAGAAAATTGTTAACAGTGTCAGCAACATCAATGTTCATCCTGCCATCCCAAAACTTTTTGTATACCATGGATCAATCCTGAAACTTACTCATGTGAGTAATTCTCACTCATGTGATTACTCAGGTCAGGATTGGGCCCCAATTTATACACCCACTCATTATTCCTGCTTTGCTGGGGTTGTCTGTGGTTTTAAAACCATGAAAGTTCCAGTGGCCTGGCTCTTACTGGTGGGCCAACTGTCACTTGAGTTTTGTTTTTTCCCAGTGTACCGTGCTAAAAGAAAGCTGGTTGTCTATTCTCTCTGCCTCAGCTGCTTCCTCCTCTGATTCATGCTGTACAAATGCAGAGAAAAGAACAGCAGAGGCAGTGTGGATGGCCAGGGAGTAACAGACACTGGTTTTCAACCCACTAGCAGCAGCATCAAATCCCCCTTTAATGCTGCAGTGATGGGAAGGAGGTGGGACTAGAACACAAATTGATCAAAACATGGGAGGAGTATCAGGTGCCAATCTCTCTAGTTAGTAAGTAGGTAGGTAGGTGGAGAGAGAGAGAGGAAAAAAAAACCTGCGGGAGAAAAGGGGAAAGAAAAATGGGTACTCACAGGAGGAAGCTGTGAGAGACCTCAGGGAGATAGAAAGTAAGGAGTTTAGGAACAAGGAAAGAGATTGGAGTATCCAAGGAGGGGAGGGAGAAGTCCATTGTTGCAGAGAAGGAGGGAAACACTTCCTCATCCCCTCTGAGGAAGAGGCACACAGGATCCCTTGTGAAGATAAGGAGGAGGAGGGAAACCAAAAGTGTGTCCTCAGCTGAATGACTCCCAACAAAGTAAACTGCACAGCACTCAAAGAATGGCGGGGTCCCTTTTTTGGAATTTAAGCCTTTGGTTCTAGGGAATCCAGGTACATCAAATCTGATGTTAGACGATTAACCATCTCCACACTTCCCAGCAGTTTTACCACACTGAAAGCCTAAACTGACTCCTTGTACAACATGAGGGACATGAACTGGAGGTTTCAAAAATTACCCTCAGAATTATGATGTTGGCCATCTTACAATTCACTTGTACAAATGTGGAGCCCTGAAATCTGGACTCCACTATGTTTTCTGAAATGCCTTTGTAACCCTATTAGCTAAACAATATAAATGTAAACAAACCGAAAGAAACCAAAGCATTCCTCCCCTTCACCGCAGTATATGTCATAGTCTCAGTGTCTAAATAATCATCACCACTTTTATCTGGAGGATCTCAAAATGCTTTTCAGAAATTAGTTAAATCTTGCAAAATCTCTGTGGAAGAAAGAAGTTTGCCTGCATATTTCATAGCAATAAAAAAGTGATACTGAAATACTGAGGTGTGATGGCACCACATAAAATGAAAATTGCCTCTATGATCAGATAAAAGCCTAATGTCATATTTTACACCTTGTCACTAAGAGCTTGTCTACACTTAAACTGTCGCGCTTCAATGAATACCCTACCTATGCTGACGGGAGGGATTCTCCCGTTGGTGTAGGTAATCCACCTCGCCAGAGATAGTAGCTATGTCAACAGAAGAATTCTCCCATCAATGTAGCGCAGTCTGCACCAGGGGTTAAGTATCAGAGGCATAGCCGTGTTAGTCTGTATGCACAAACCCAACGAGCAGTCCGGTGGCACCTTAAACCAGGTGTTAGGTCAGTTTAACCGTATCGTTCCAGGGTGTGGATTTTTCACACCCTTGAATGATGTAGTTATACTGACCTAATTTCCAAGTGTAGAACAGGCCTTAGACATCTGAGTTCACGAAGGACTTTAAGTCTAGCACTTTCAGCTTGTCCAATGGTTTATGGGCATTTATGACCTTAAAATAAAGGTTCCAACTTCTTCAAAACAAAAGAACACACAGGTCACGGCAGCTTAACAAACCAAGAAGGTGGGAGATAAATAGTTCCATAGCTATTTTTACAGCACTAGATAAAGTAGGGTTCACTCTCTCAATATGCACACACTTAACTTATTTACGTGAATGGAAACCATGCATATGCACAGAGGGGAGAACAACCCTAACAGATTGTGAGAATGGTGGCACTGAAGACAGCAAAAAAAAAAAAAAAAAAAAAAAAAAGACTATATGTGCAATGAATGTGAAAACTATTTCAACCAAGAGCTATGTGATTTTTCATGGATGCATTCTTTGGAACTGGATGGACCTTGCAGTCCCAAAATTCTCTCCAATTCTTCAAATTGCTTTCTGCAATACACAGGATAGTACTGTGTAAAAACATAGCCTATGCCTTCCTGCCATGCTTTCAAGTGTTCAAACAGATCTGTTTAATAACTCTTCCAGAAGGATCCTGCAAAAAACTCTGGTCTAACAGGATACAGACATACCACTGGTTTTATCTACAGGAATGTGTCCAGGTGGATTATAGCAATCAACCTACTCTGCATTTTGTAGTGGGTTTGTTAATTATTTTCTTTTTAGAACAAAGGAGATTGCAAAACAGGCTAACACTGAAAAGTCTGACTGAATGGAGAGACTTTATCCCTCAATTGCAATGAAACCTTTGGCTTAATCTGACCTTCCGAACTAAAAGCCTCATTTGATTCATTAAGGTTTGGAGACAGGGATTAAAACACTGCTGTTTGAGTTAGAACATCAATATGGTATTAACACCAGGTCTACATTATGAGATGGGGTTTTTCCGTCAATGTTGTTAATCCACCTCCCTGAGCAGCAGTAGCTAAGTTGACAGAAGAATTCTTCCATCAGTCTAGTAATGTCTACAGGGTTAGATCATCATGGGCAGCACAGCATGGGGAGGAGGTGACCAGCCCTCTGTGGAGAAAGAAGTGGTTCGGGACTATTTAGAAAAGCTGAACGAGCACAATCCATGGGACTGGTTGCGCTGCATCCGAGAGTGCTAAAGGAGTTGGCGGATGTGATTGCAGAGCCATTGGCCATTATCTTTGAAAACTCATGGCGATCGGGGGAGGTCTCGGATGACTGGAAAAAGGCTAATGTAGTGCCCATCTTTAAAAAAAGGAAGGAGGATCCTGGGAACTACAGGCCAGTCAGCCTCACCTCAGTCCCTGGAAAAATCTTGGAGCAGGTCCTCAAGGAATCAATTCTGAAGCACTTAGAGGAGAGGAAAGTGATCATGAACAGTCAGCATGAATTCACCAAGGGCAAGTCATGCCTGACTAATCTAATTGCCTTCTATGACGAAATAACTGGCTCTGTGGATGAGGGGAAAGCGGTGGACGTGTTGTTCCTTGACTTTAGCAAAGCTTTTGATATGGTCTCCCATGGTATTCTTGCCAGCAAGTTAAAGAAGTATGGATTAGAGGAATGGACTATAAGGTGGATAGAAAACTGGCTAGATTGTCAGGCTCAACGGGTAGTGATCAATGGCTCAATGTCTAATTGGCAGCCAGTATCAAGCAGAGTTTCCCAGGGGTCGGTCCTGGGGCCAGTTTTGTTCAACATCTTTATTAATGATCTGGAGGATGGGATGAGTTGCACCCTCAGCAAGTTTGCAGATGACCCTAAACTGGGAGGAGAGGTAGATACGCTGGAGGATAGGGATAGGATACAGAGTGACCTAGACAAATTAGAGGATTGGGCCAAAAGAAATCTGATGAGGTTCAACGAGGACAAGTGCAGAGTCCTGCACTTAGGACGGAAGAATCCCATGCACCGCAATAAACTAGGGACCGTATGGCTAGGCAGCAGTTTTGCAGAAAAGGACCTAGGGGTTACAGTGGATGAGAAGCTGGATATGAGTCAGTGTGCCCTTGTTGCCAAGAAGGCTAACGGCATTTTGGGCTGTATAAGTAGGGGCATTGCCAGCAGATCAAGGGACGTGATCGTTCCCCTCTGTTTGACATCGGTGAGGCCTCATCTGGAGCACTGTGTCCAGTTTTGGGCCCCACACTACAAAAAGGATGTGGAAAAATTGGAAAGCGTCCAGCGGAGGACAACAAAAATGATTAGGGGACTAGAACACATGACTTATGAGGAAAGGCTGAGGGAACTGGGATTGTTTAGTCTGCGGAAGAGAAGAATGAGGGTGATTTGATAGCTGCTTTCAACTACCTGAAAGGGGGTTCCAAAGAGGATGGATCTAGACTGTTCTCAGTGGTAGCTGATGACAGAACGAGGAGTAATGGTCTCAAGTTGCAGTGGGGGACGTTTAGGTAGATATTAGGAAAAAAAATTTCACTAGGAGGGTGGTGAAATACTGGAATGCGTTACCTAGGGAGGTGGTGGAATCTCCTTCCTTAGAAGTTTTTAAGGTCAGGCTTGACAAAGCCCTGGCTGGGATGATTTAGTTGGGGATTGGTCCTGCTTTGAGCAAGGGGTTGGACTAGATGACCTCCTGAGGTCCCTTCCAACCCTGATATTCTATGATTCTATATGATTCTGTGATTCACTGTAGAATACATGTTCATTTGGAAAATGAATGGCATGGACTACATCATGTGCTTCCTCCTTCCCCCCCAAAAATGAAGCTGATAACCCTGATATTTTATGATTCTATCATTTTAACCACAGCACTCAGGGATGTGAATTTTTCACACCCCTGAACAATGTAGCTAGAGCAACCTAAATGTTATGTGTAGACCAAGTCTTAAATCTGTATCCTCCCTACCTAAAATGGGCTAAATTAAACAAACCTGACTTAGACTACCAAATCACACCAACAAAAGGCAGAAGCAGTCTCAATTACTGGGGTCATTGGATGTTCAAAGTTTATTAGTTGGGTTTTGATCCTTATTAGCTTAGTGCTTTGGGGAAATTATTAATTAAAAATTATTCCAAGCATTCTCTGCTTTTACTCTCTGAGCAGGGTGAGGAATGGTCCAGCTCTAGTGAATTCATTGAGAAGAGTGATTTCACCATTCTCAATGTCTCTGAATGTGATTTGCATGCTACTTAGGTTATTGTTGTAGGAGGCACATAGCTGCTTGTGAAAGTTCTATAAGATGACGATGTTGAACTATTCCACTTGTGTGTGTCCACATATGTCTCACAGCACAGCAGTCACAGAAACCCCGAACAATACACACTAAATAAAAGGACAATTCACCAAAATAGGGCAGAGTCCAATTTTCAGAAGTAGCTTCCCCTGACTATCTGAGAGTTCCTCATTCCCACATGCAAAATGGCCCATACAGTCCTGCACTTAGATACTTGGTTGCACAAAATAGATATTTGCACACACAGTTAAGACATCCAGCTTTAATGATTGAGTCCACAGTCTAAACATTCATTCCCTCTACAAAATATGAAGAGCACACATTTAAAAACAGTACTATCAGAATGGCAGACACTTTAGCGAATCTGAGTGCAGTTCTGTAAACTCAATTGTAACAGCAAGTGGATTAGCATTCATGTCTCACTCCCTGTCAGTACCTAACCCAAGCCAGGGAAGCTAATGAGCCCACCACTGACCAAATTCAGTGATGAATCCTGATCATGTACCACCTGAGACATGTTGCGCAAGCATACACTTAAGTAATGGAAACAGATTGTATAACAACTGTGCTTGGTTCTAATTGTGTTTTTAAAGGGTTTCAAGTGCCAGGAGAGAGAAAGTCTTGGACACTGATATTTTAAAGGGATTTCAAATTAGAGAAATTATTTTAAACCTGGACAAGTCATTGCTCTTTAAATCCCTGCCTTTAATAAGACAAGACAAGGAAAGCTCTTGATGTGAAAATTCCTTTAAATCTCAGAAACTGGAGAGACATGCTCTATGATACTTCACAGTAACAGTTATTGTAGTCTTAAAAACATATGCTAAAGTATGGACTTGACTTGCTAAATTCACACACTTTGCAGTATTGTAGAAATTGATATGATGACTGCAATTACATACATTAAATCAAGCTCTGATTATGCTGAAGAGCCAATCCTTACTCCATCCCCAAATTCAACTTAAAATCACTCTTTTCTGAGCTTATCTGTGTTGCACAGAGCCTTGTCATTAACAGTTCTCCTATGTCTCTTGGGGTTAATCAAGCTTTAAGAAACCTTAACATAAAAGCCTTCAGTTCCAAGACTATTCTCCTGCTGGGGAGACTCCCATTGGCTAAGACTTCCCACTGAGTCTGCTAGAAGGACAGTATCTAAAAGTGGTAAGGCTCTCTGTCTCACTTTAGAGCAAACATCCCAAAGTCAACATGAAGACCAAACTGCAAAGAGGAAGGGTTGAATTTCAATAGATAGGAAATACACTTTAATCCAGAGGGCAGGAAGCAACTGACAAATCAAACTTTTCACACTTCAACTGAACCAACTGCTCTCATTGTCATATAGTTAGACATCCTTTAGCAACTCCTTAATCTGGAGAGATTGAATCACTGACACCTTTGCAGATGGCAACTTTAATATGATTAGAAGAAAACAGTGAGACAGGAGCGCGCGCACACCCCCCCCCCCCCAGCATAGGCTGAAATGAGGACTTTCCTGAGGGTTTCCTTATCACTACTTTGACATTCAAAAAGCAGCAAGGTCTTGTTCAAATAAATGGTCTCTCTTCTACTTCCCCAAAGACAAGCCAAAAAACAGTTCACCCCGATCAGCTGTTCAGTGGCCTACAGGAGGTGCGGGGGGGGGGGGGGGGGGGGGGAGATAATGATGGTGGGGCGTGCTCAGGGACAGGAGCGCAGCGGGGTCAGAAAGAGGCAGGGCCGGGTGGGGACTTGGGGGAAGGGGTGGAGTGGGGGCGGGGGCTGCGGTAGAGGGGGGTCAAGCACCCCCTGGGAACACAGAAAAATGGCGCCCAGTATTGCCAACCTCAGATGTTCAAAACCCTTGAATCTGATGCCAAATGAATCACAAGATTAACATCATGATTTTTAAGCCATTTAAAAAAAAAAACACACAAATTAAGGTTTTTTTTTTAATTTTATATCTAGTTTGTGCACCTTCAGAGTGCACTCATGTCATATTTTCAGTTTCTCCAGAACAAGGAGGGCTAATTTTCTTTTTTTAAATGAAAGCCGAAATTCTCACAATCATTTGTCTGCAGGAGCTGGGATTTAAGAATATTAGCTATAACCAAACCTATGATAAAAAAAATCACAAGAGCTGGCAATACTGCACCTTTTCTACACTACTACTGCCACCATTGCTACCACTGGAGAATATGAACCAGTGGTTTACACAGCAGGAATTTTCTGCAAAAAAAGGGACACTTAGCACTTTCTGACATAGGATTTTAGTAATGCTCTCTTGACAGCATAGGGAACTGCCATTTTAGCAGATGGTTCACTCTTATTGGATACAATGGTATGCAGTAGTCATTTTGAAACAGGGCATTTTTAAGGATAGCTGTGACTTTAGCCCCATTAAGAATAAAAAGAGTGGCAACAGCCACTTTCAAAGAGCAGTTTCCTGTGGAATTTTGTAGAACAATATTCTTCACCATCTGCTGATGGACAAACTTTCAGTTGTGAGGAAGAACAAAAGAAAATGGCACTCTATTGGGGAAAAGTGAAAAAAACTTAAAGTGTATTTGAAAATAAGTTACTGTAATCTAGAACTAGAAACATCATTAAGCTCTAATCAACTGTATATTTAATTGCATGTTATCACAAAAGGGCACAGTTACGGTTGTTTGGAGTGTCAACTGCATTTCTTATAAGTGCAACCTTAACTCTGAATTTCCTGGGTTTGCAATGCTGGTTTTTGGGGTAATCACAATAGCCCTGCAATGTGTTTACCCTTGCATTACCGATGTATACTCTCATTTTACCTCCAGTTTAACCCAGATTTTATCTGGGAATGTAAGTAACGGTCAGAAGCAGAGAAGGGGACTGAGTATGTGAAAGCAAAGGAGCATGACTATGTTCCATTATGTAAGTGCAATCTCTCATCTTAGGGTAATAACTATTTCTTAAGTAGCTAGAGGGACTCCGTCTTCAAGGTCGTGCATGCTGAATCACACAAGTAACCAGAATACCATTCTATTATTCATTGGTACTGTCTCATCCCAAATGAATTCTCAAGTAAATAAAACATTCAAAAAATTCCTTAACGACTTCTTGAACTACCACCAGGATAAAAAGAATAAGCTTCCTTTCTAAATGTACATTAAGCAGATCTACACCTTGTTCACTTGTAGGTGGATAGCTTAATTCTGGATTCATTTTAAAAACTGCCTTTAAAGTATTTCCTTAGAGGATTTTGTAATGTGTGTTTCAATGAGATATTTAATCTCAATAATTCTTTTAAAAACTCTCCAATTTAGATTCTTCTTTGGTTTGAGAGCCCTGAAAATGAAGAAATTTGCATACCAGAAGATAAATTTTGGCAAACCAATGTTTGAAATTATACATGTAATGGGCAGCAACCTAGAAGAGAATAAATCTGATTTACTGTCCTCCTGGGCCGTACACATCTGAAGTCACATCTGGACTGAGCTGCTCTTTAACAATCACCACCAACAACATTTTTGGTTAGGTTAGGTGTGTAGCTAAGAAAGCAGAGTTCCAAAGCATGTGATTTTAAGGCACTACAACATTCAATGGTGTGCACAACTTAAACCTCTGATACTTGACATTCAGATGCCCCAGGCAAATACCAAGTTATAACTGAATAAGCAAAAATCACTTTTTGGCACTTGTAGCCAGCAGGTTCTACGTTGGTAATAGTGAATTTCTAAATCAACCAGTATGATTGTTGATTGAGTGGGTATATGCACGATCAGTGCCCTTCCTCCATTTCCCTTCCTTGTAAGAGAACTCTGAAATGTTGATTTGGGGGAAATCTGTCTAATGTTTGTAAATAAAATTTACTGTGCGAAACTTAAAGCATGAAAAAAAGTATGCATCTAGACAATCTGTCCCTATCTAAAATTCTTAGTTAAAATAAATATCTTCTGCTGAAAATTTGGTCACACTGCTTTTTCAGAAGAAACTCAGATAAAATTCAGTGGATCTCACCTCAGTAGAGGGCAAAGGGTTAAAGGCTAATCAACATACTGCAGGTCTTGGTGTTACACCAACTTTCATTAACATCTTCATTACATTAGCACTCAAATCCCCAGTGAAGATTGGGGCCCTACTGTTTGCTGAGTGCTACTCTTGTAAAGATGATGGAAACTACGCTATTAATTAATTCATAGATGATTCCAAACTGGGAGGTGTTGTAGAGAGAAATAACAAACAGTTACAACTATGTCAAGGAACCAAATTACAACACTGTTGCCCCCTTGCTCCAGTGAGAGCTTAACTGTGTTGCTGAACTTAAGACTTCTCTGAAGTTCATCCTATTCCACAAAAAGAAACTATGCTATCACCAGGGACAGGTGTGTTATAATTGGATCTCCTGACAAGGTGGTAATTACAGTGTAGCTAGATCCCTCAGATGTATCTGCACACGATACAAACATGGGCTTGATCTTGTCAGATGCTGAGCACTCTGGCCCTAATCCAGCAAAACAGGTAAGATGCGAGTGGCCTCACTGAAGAAGTCTGTTGAACTACTCATGTGATTAAAGTTAAAGGCCCGCAGTACAACTCACAATGCCCTACCTCTGCCCTGGCCATACCTCTATCATGGTGCCTTCAGTCCGCATTTTCCAAAAGGAGACTGCCATCAAAGGTGCCAATGAGTCAAATATGCGATCAATGCTTATTCCTAGGAACTGTATTTAGAACCACCAGCCATTTCAGGTGGAAAAACATCTACCAAAAAAGATAACTTCCAGCTCCTACTGATCTGGATCCACCTTTTCAGTAATTAAAGGATTGTGTTTGTGCATTGATCTCCTTCCCTACAAAACTCTCAAAAATCCACTGTTCCAAGAATTTCTGGTTTCTGAGAATCTGTTGATTCTATCAATAAATCCTGTCGGGACCTCCAATACTCAGAAAAATAATATGCCTCTTTGTCTAACTAGAATTAAGACAGCATGGTCCCATGGCATAGCTTGCAGTCAACTTTGGCATAGAAGAAAATCTACATGTGCATGTACAAGAGCGGTTGTTAATCCTTAGCCTATTTTGATGAGTCAATTTAAGAGGTAACTGACCATCAGATTTTGCCTCCAACACTTGGAAGTTCTGTATTTATTTATTTAAAAAAAGCTTCTCAGTGACTCTTGCCCATCCTGCTTTTTCTGGTAGCAACCTTGCTATCAGCCAAAGTTTTTTCAAAGTCTTCTTAGGTTCCATCATGCCTGTTAAAATGAAAGGACTAAAAATGCTTTCTACACCTGAAATGTTTCTTTCTACTTCTGTCAGATGTTTGGCACTATATCTTTCACATGTGTTAAGTCACTGGAAGAAACCATCACTTTCTGTACAGAGTCAGTCTTTGATTCAGTGCCTCGTTTCCTTGAGAACTGGGTCCAAACACAGAACTGTCCAAAAAGTGAGCAGTGGAGAAGCAGTCAACAAAGCTGATGCTCCATCTCTTTGAGGTGGCCATATATTTTTGATGGTCCAACTTTAATTTTCACTGTTCATTCCAGTTATCAAGAAGACACTTCATTCCATGTACAAATGACAAAAATAATTTAGTGAAAATACAAAATAATGCTGTTTTATTAAAACAAATAAACCAGATAAACCAAATAAAGCAGCACAGAACAACATCTAGAACTAATTCCTTATACCACACGTCTCTGACTAATGGCTAAACTGAGGTGTACATTGCTTGAGTGAGTTCCTCTCTTACGCGGTAAGAGCATCCAATAATAAGCTATTCCACCACTATCAAAATCGTACTAGAGATGTTAAAAAAATTGAAGGCATTGCAAATAAGTTGGAACAGAGGGACATTTTACTTTTGCAATTAAAATATGTTTTATTGACTTCAGATAAAAGATTTTAAAAATCCATGGGAGGGACATTTTGCATTCCAATAAAAAGATGCTTGTTTTGGTTAAATATTTTGAAGTCAATTAAATATATAACACCACAAAGCAAAGGAAAACTATGAACGAGCTATCCAGATATTTCAGAGTTTTGTTGACCATCACAAATCACTTAAGCTTGGTTTTATGGCTGCTAAGCCTCAGTCTATCTACCAATGCCAGTGCATGGTTATCTTGCACAGTTTAGGGATGTTCATTGCCTAACACTTTGGGGTGGTTTTTTTTGAACTGCAGGTGGGACAACGTGGGTACAGAACCATGTTACATGAACTGCAATTATCTGACAGTTTCACAGTTACATCATCCCATTCACATTATAAACCATAACAACATTTATTAGAACATGAATATCTTTAATTCTTCCAGGCCAACTAGGAACTGACAAGATTAGAAAAGTAGAGCCAGATGCTCAGCGGGAGGAGCATTGAGCTATGATGGGTTAGAGCAGCTGAAGATTTAGGTCATAGTTTGGACATGTCCTAGAAATACACCTAAGACACCCCTAAATTTTATACAGCCCTACAGCTCACTGTTACCTGTACAGTCCACATTATTCTTATCTTGGACAGCTTGAGATATTTTACTAAATGAAAGATGCATCCTGTATAACCTTATCCCTCCAAGGAAGCCCCACATAGCAATTAAGTTTATCAGTTCATATGTGGAAATTTACTTGAAACTTCCATCTGACTCAGTTCTAATGAATTTGAAATACTGATGTAATACTTTTTAATGTGTATCAGTTTTTAATTCACTACAGATTCAGGGCACTGTTGCAGCCCTAGAGCTGCTTAACATTACAATAAATCGCTGTTTGGATGATAAGTAGGGATGCAGTAACTGCTTCTTGGAGGCTGGCTTGGGGCCTGCCAAATAGTTAACATACGATATCCACCAAAAAAGTAGTATTTTTAGGTTAATCTAACAAAGAAATCTTCTAATATTATTTTGCTAAATAGGCATTTCAGATTGTCTGACAACACAAAGGTTTTAAATCCACCGTTAGGTACTAGTCACACTACACATTTATAGAGGTAGTGTAGAGGACGGACAACATTCTCAAAAGCCATTGAAAGTCAATGAGACTTAGGCTCTTAAGTGCTGAAGTTACTTTTGAAAGTGTGACTCAGAATTTTTTCAAAAAGCACCTAAAGTGACTGTCTCGCTTGAATAAAAACTAAAGGGTGCAAAAAAAAAAAAAAAAAAATGGTCCCTTTCTATTTTCACAGGTTTGAGGTGCTACAGGTGGAAGCAGGACATCCCAAATGAAGTAAGAGTTTTCTCTGGTATCTTCTGCCAAACATTTTCCCTACCTATCATTGACGTACATTACTGCACACCAGCTCACTTTTGCCCCCTGCTTCAGTGCTGCCTGCATTTTAATGGTGATTCTTGTAAAGACCATCAATAATAAAAGCAGGATTTCTTTAGGATGAAAGAAGTTGCATGAATGTAAGAACTTTGTATATTGCTTGCTTGTCATATTAATCCGAGTTAACTTTTTTTTCCAAAGGACTGTGTGTTGGCCTTGATGTACCTTGTCTCCAAATACATACACAGTCCACATCAGAGAAGGCCATGCAGATATAAATATTTCCAACCAAAAAGCTTGTTTATACACTGTAGCAAGAAAAAAACCCACACCCTTGAGGAAAGAAAAGGAAAAATATTACATTGGAGAGGATCATCATATCAGTTATTCATTTGAGACTAAACAATACAGCTCAGGACAGTATTGTGCCTCAGTTGACTCAAGCATTTAGCATTAAACGTTAAACTCTTAGACTGTGACTATATTGGAATTTGCAGCTGGAGGGGAGGGACCACAAAGGAATCCATAAGGCTAAGTTTGGCATAAAACTAAGGCAACAACATCTGTTGCCATCGCAAACAGCTTGCTGGCCAAGTTCAGCCACCAGGGAGTCGGCAGCTGATCGGCTTCCTAACTTCCCCAGTAGGCACTGTTCAGCTGGTAGGCCCCCTGCATATTAATTTAATAAAACTCAATATTTTGAAGACACTCCACCTATTCTCACAAGAGCTGCACTGAGCATCTTAGTCATTATTTAGTCAGATAAAATTCTTATAGAATGTGAAGATTTAGGAGACAGTCTCTCTACTTTGGAGGCCATAATCTTGGGAGCACATTTATCCTCCCTAAGACTTTTTTTTTTTTTAAGGTTACTGCTTATTTCACTTTCAAGTTTCTAAAGCACAGCTGTTCTAACACTGCGGGACAAATCCTGTTCTCACTGAAGCCAATGGAACGCTCCCATTGATTTCTACTTGAGCAGGATCTGGCCCTGAACACGTACGTCTTCTTCCAGAGAGAGGGATAGAGTTTTGGTTTACTCATGACAAACAAAATGCCTAAACTGCAATTCCTTACAAGTATCTTCAGTAAGGTTATTTTTCACTGACTAGATAAATTAAAATATATTTAAAGTGTACATACTGTGCATCATAATATGTGATTGAGAAAGCAACTCAGGGTTGGGACTCAGGACACCCAGAGTTCTAATCCTGGCTTTGCCACTGACTCATTGAGTGGCCTTGGGAAATTCACTTCACCTTACTGTCTCAGTTTCCGTCTCTAAAATGGGGATAACACTTATTACCTACTTCACAGAGGCATTTTGGGGAATTTGTTAATTAGTTTATGTATGGGGAGTGCTTTGGATATAAAATGCTAGGTAGTACTATTATTCAAAATAGCTTTTACACATAGTACATATTATGAAGCACCATACACAGAGTCATATTAAAATATTTATGAAATGAGTCACATGCACAGGCACCGGCTTTCTCCTTTCCCTGGGAGTGCTCAACCCCCACTCAGCCCCACCCCACTCCTTTCCCCTTTCCCCAAGGCCCCATCCCGCCTCTTCCCACCCAGTTCTGTCCCCTCCCCAAGTGCACCCCATTTCCACTAGGGTGACCAGATGTCCCGATTTTATAGGGACAGTCCCAATTTTTGGGTCTCTCTCTTATATAGGCTCCTATTACCCCGGTCCCGATTTTTCACACTTGCTGTCTGGCCACCCTAATTTCCACTCCTGTGCCTCCTGCATGCCGTGGAACAGCTGATTGTGGCAGGAGCAGTTGATAAGCGGGTGGAAGGCACTGGGAGGAGGGGACCTGGCTGCCAGTGGGTGCTATGCAACCACTAATTTTTTTGGTGGGTGCTCCAGTCCTGGAGCACCCCTGGAGTCAGCACCTATGGTCTCATGTGTTGGATTATAGGATATTATAATCCACACAGGCTACTTAAAGATACAATAGGTATCTTTTTATTGGGATTCTGTTTTTCCAGTCTGTGGCTAACACCTCTGCATTTTCATATAATTAGTCTCTCAGGGAAATCTTTGAAAATGTTGGAGTTTGTTTTTGTTGAGTTCAACATATGAGACTCCAGTGCATATTCCAAAATAATTAAAAATACGTTAATGGAGATCAACAGAAACAAAAAAAACATACCCAAAGTAAACAGATAAAAGGTGATAAATTTGAAGGCACACTGACCAGGGGTGAGATGCGTGTTTAAAAAAAGTTCATAACTTCTTTTCGATTGAGATCATGAACATATAATAGTCACTCTAGGAATGAGAGAGACCCCACCACAAAACAGATTATTCAGAGCAACAGAAGACACACACACAAACAACTAACCCTGCTAGGACTGAAGCGTGTGAATAATTATATTGCCCATGAATAAGTAGTTCATTGGCTTCAATGAGACTTCTCTCCAAGTCTTTCCAGGATCAGGCCTACAGAGTCTTTAGCTATGCCTGCACTGCCCTGCACTTTGGACTATGGGGGTGTGAACGGCAAAAGTGCTGCTCTGTAACTCCCTCGTGTGGACACTGCAGGCACGAACTAAAAAGTTCCTAGTTCACATGAATGTAACCCTCTACAAACAGGACTGCATTCATGCGAACTAGGAACCTTTTAGTTTCTGCCCGCAGAGTCCACATGAGGAAGTTACAGAGCAGCATTTCAGTGCACACTACTATTCACACTGAACACACAGACTAAGGGGAACACAGTTGACAAGACTTATGTTTCACAAAACAGCATAATTCCCCAGTACCTACAATAGTTATTACAATCATGAGAATGTTCAGCATCTTTCAACTGCCACTGATTAAAATGAGAGTTAAAGGCACTCAGCGTCT
The DNA here is from genome assembly GCF_015237465.2 of Chelonia mydas. Taxonomy (NCBI): domain Eukaryota; kingdom Metazoa; phylum Chordata; order Testudines; family Cheloniidae; genus Chelonia; species Chelonia mydas. The sequence continues at coordinate 108,841,661 of NC_057851.1, read as the reverse complement.
CGCAGCACTGGTTTCAATTGCAGCAATGTCATTCTCCTGAGTTTCAGGGTGGGGATTCCAGATTGAGGGAAGGGAAAGGCAACTTTAAGATTCTTCGTTTTCTCAGTCATGAATGGCAGCTAAGTCTCCATTAATATTCCTCCATATTTTCCCGTCTCTCCAGGAAGGCATTGACCAACCAGTATAGACACAGTTGTCTGACACTAATCATCAGAGTACACATTGTCCATGTAAGTTATCAAGTCTGAGCCTTTGGGCCCAGCAGAGATGCAGATACCAAAATAACATTTTGTAAAAGTCAACTGATTTTCTAGTTGTTAGAATTTTTTGCGTCACGATTTCATTTTATCTCCATTTTTCTTTGATAATGCACATTTGTAGTCCTACGGTCATCGTGGACATCAAATTCCTACCGATTTCAATAGCACTATTTATCTGTAGATACTTCATGTTTAGATATTGTGTCTTCAATCCTTCAAACGCTTGTACAGTATGTGTAATGTTAATATTGTGAGTAGCTCTAGTTAAGCACGTGCATATTGTGGGTCAGGCCTGTATTTGAACGTCAGCCCCCTTGTCCTCAAATTTAGCATTAGCAGCACCTCTTGGATGACATTTGACCACTGTGAAGCCTATTTGTAAAAACAAAAATGCCAAACTGCAATTGGAAATGGAACAAGAATAAATGTAGATCACCCGATTATGTCCCAGGAAACATTTTGGTGTGTAATATATAATCTTAGAGATTAAAGCTCAGATGCAATTACTTTCAAAGTCAATGGAAAGATGCCCTTTGACTTTAGCAGAGTATTCTGGCTAAATACTGCAAAGGTGTTCAGCTACCAAGGTCTGAGCAATCTCGCACTGGGGGCCGAGTGGTGTTGACAGCTCTTATTCTCGTCTGGAACTTTTCTGGCATCTCCATTTCCCCTCCTCCCCCCGCTTCTTGTCTTGGAAGATGAGCATGAATTCTTCACATCGGTTATCACTGCCTAGCTAAAGTCATTGCACAGCTGAGTGCAAGAAAGCATAGAAATGAGTAAAAAAGAAAATTACTTTTAATAGTTGTGCAACTTTAAAGAAATCCCAGCCTAATATTGTGTATTCCAGTTTTAGCTCAGAGCTGAGCAAACTTTTATGGCTGGGTTATTAACTCCTGAAAATAGAAGTTTATAATAGAAATGCTGACAGACGCTTCACTCCAGCAGTGCTATCGGGCACTGCTATAGTCATCAGTTTTAATGAGAACTGTTAATATCACCTCAATCAAAATGGTTGCCCTGGGCTGACTTCTCAGCCTGTGCACAGGTGTTCTCAGCCAAAAATGTAATGAAGGTTAAGATGTTATCAATGAGGCACAGATGTGCACCCCGTCTGAACTCAAGGTGGTGTTATTTCCAAGTGCACAGCACTTTCAGCAGGTCCCTGGTCCGTTTGTATCAATATGCTGTTCCAGCTCAATGAACCCGAGCACAGCCTTCTGCTTCCCCATGACACAGCCAGTTAGGAGAGTAACATGTTTAAGAATGCAAGGAGGTAGGACTGTCAATATGCAGGTAAGTCAAAACAAAAACCACCCTGCATAGGTTCTTTATATTCATTTTAAAAAACCCCAAACCTTGAATTGAGGCACTTACATTTTGAAGCTGTTCAAATCGAAAAGTAGTCACCTTCTCTTCTGCAGGTGAAGAAACAATATTTGCTTGATGGAAAAATCTCTCTCTCTCTGTTGTAGTGTCCTTTCTTCATCTGGAATCCTGGCAATTTTTTCCACAGAGTTTTTTCCCCAGTGACTTCACCCCTTGCTCATTAGTGCTCACCTTCACCTTCTTCCTCCTCATCATACAAGACACATACACAAGTCATTATTTTTACCATCTCTGAAGTGTTTATGGCACAGATAAGTAGATCAAAAGTTCATAGTACTGGTATCTACTCAAATACAATATAAGAAATGAAATAAGCTTGTGCTGAAAACACCACCAGGGCATTCAGAAGTTGATCTGAAATGAGCCACACAGTGTCCATCTTTCTTCCTCCTTTGTTTAGCTATGACCACACACTGGGCAATAAAATGCTACAGGAGCTCTGAGGTAAACGAGAAATGGCATCTCATCAGAATGAAGCTATGTGAGAAAAAAGAGGAGAAAAAAAAAACAAAAAAAAAACCACACTGACCTCAGCTAGGGGAACAAAGTTACTCTGCTCTCCAGAAACACATGCATTATACTCTGGACCGATGCAGAAGGAAAGGAGCCTGGTTTGACTAGCAACACTCAATTCTAGGTTTCAGAGTAGCAGCCATGTTAGTCTGTATCCACAAAAGGAACAGGAGTACTTGTGGCACCTTAGAGGCTAACAAATTTATTTGAGCATAAGATTTCATGAGCTACAGCTCACTTCATCGGATGCACGCAGTGGAAAATATAGTGGGGAGATTTTATATACACACAGAACATGAAACAATGCATCAAAGGTTATCAGTCACGGAGCAAGGAAGCAAGCAGTATGTGTGTGAGACGGGAACTAAGATGTCAATACATAGGAATTGTATTGTAATGCTGAATAAATTCTGACTGGAGAATGATGTATGTGCTGCCTCCCCTCCCGTCCTCCCACATATCACTGACCACTTTGATTTTGACCAACCATTGCAATTCAGATTCTTGCATGAGTGAAGCTATTTGTACTTTCCTACCAACCTCTCCACTGCTTAGGGACTGAGGGAGGTGGAGCTCTCCACCAGGTGCCTGGGCAGCAGATGACACCTGGTCCAACATAAATAGAGAGAGGAGTTTGATACAGAAAACACTGAGTGAAATTCTGTGGCCTGTATTATGAGGAGATCATAAGTTTTACCGACAAAAGTGGTGTGGACAGCGCTATGCCAACAGGAAAGGATCCCCTGCCAACGCCGCTCACTGAGGGTGGTTTAATTATGCTGGCAATACAGCTATCCTCTGCTGGCAAAGAGCAGCTACACATGAAACCTTATGTAGTACAGCTGTGCTGCTGGAAGGTCCATAGTGTAGATAAAGCCTTAGAATGGGGTCGTTTCAGATGCGGGGGGGAAGGGTCTTGTAAAAGATGAACTGTCTCTAATGGCTAGAGCTATGGCTGAACAACCAGCAGTGCTGGAACTAGATTGACAGGGTGGTGAGCTCTCACTGCTGCAAACAAGGAGGAGAGGGAGCTGTGGGGGAGCACTGTTCACTCAAGCCAGGGAAAAGAGGGGGGCTGTCCTACTTTTAGCAGAGGAGGTGGTGAGCTTTACTTGCTTAACTTACTTTAGCCACTGGGAAACAACTACTGGATATATGACTGAGAACAATCTCCACAGTAAATACAGAGCAATCCTGTTTCAGTTGATTTGAGCTACTTAGCATACTCCCTTATGTATTCCTGTTACTCAACATCCTAATGAATAGAAATCAGTCTATTATTTCCTTACATAAGATCGTCACTGTGCAAAGAACACTTCTCCGACTTCAGTGGGCAATGTGTGCGCATTGGGCCCTGAGTTTGTGAACCACGTCCTGCATGTGCAAATGGTTCCTACAGGACATTTTATCATTCTTAGTCTATTTGTTTACTGCCAGCAAGAGTTTCCAGTGATAACTTAAGAACTGTAAGTGACCCAATTCTGTCTTAGAGGATTTTTTAGTATCTAGTTTTGAGCCTAATTGCTGCAAACAAAGATGCTCGGCGATCAAAAACTAAGCAGTCTTGAGCGGTGTTGTTGGCAGCTCATTTTCACATTTGGGGCTTTTCTATTGTCGCCATTTTTCTTGCACTCCGATCTTGGAAGATCTTCACAGCCATTGTCACAAGACTGCCAGTGAGGGGTGCCAGAGCATAATTGCCTGATTTTCCTCAAACTGACACAGCCCCTTCTAGCAATCCAGCACATCTTCAAAACACTCTGAATGAGTTGACAAACTGCCTTTTCCTTCTCTTCTACTGGGTTTTTCCAAATAATGTTTACAGTAAAGTATGTATGGAACAGGCACTTCAAAACTTTAAGCCTGATGTCCTTAAAAAACAAAAACAAAAACCAGAAGCCAAGAAACTCCAAATGCAAATAGATGTCTCAGCAGGCAATGAAACTGAGTGATGAAATCAGCATCGTGCTTAACAAGTAATATCAGGTTAAAACAATGGTCATTATAGTTACTTTTCTGCTGCATTTTCTTGAACAACAGACGTGTATAGAGATAGTTACTATTTAATCATGTAGGGGGTACTGGGAGAGAAAACAGACTTCGTGTTACACTGCCATGCAATCATTAAGGAACCATTTGCTTGTGCAGTTTGGATTTTTTTGGTTGAATTTTCTAAAAAACTTTTGCACTGCTATTTCTTTTCTTTCCACCACACGGATGACTTCCTTTAACAGTTTCAACTAAAGGAGGCAATCTGCATGCCAGTCAGATTGCATGAATAATTCTCGCTTATCACAAACTAGCCACAACTGTCCTTGGGTGGCTGACAAGAAGTTACAGGAACTGTTCCAATTCCCAGCTGGGAAAAGCATTTACAACTTTGCTGCAGTGCAGCCTCATTCACAGCAAGACACTGAAAAGCAGCAGCAACAGGACATTGTTTAACGCACATACTAGTGAGCAAGCCTTTCAAGACATGTGTTAATCATCAATAAGATCAAGAACAATAGTTTAATATTTATCCTTCTGTCAAAATAAGACAGGGGACGTTGAGTAGCTTAAAAATTATCCTGAAGCATTTCGTCGTGTTGGCTTGTACTGCCACGTGGTAGACACGGATTCTGCCCATGCTCCAGATCTTGCATAGGCTGAAAGCATTGCAAAGCAACACAAAGCCTTGAGGGAATATAGGAAGCTTCCTTTAAACACACACACACACACACACACGCACGGACATTCTACAGTAACGTCCCCAAAACCTACATTGTACAAAAAGGAATGTTTTTCACTACATAATGTGAAACTTGCTGCCAAAGAGTATAAGCAGAATTCAGAGAAAGGATTAGACATTTAGGGATTTGGTCCTAGAAGGTTCTGAGCACTTGGACGCTGATTCAGCAAAGCACTTAGTCGGACGCTTACTTTGAACGCGTAAGCAGTCCCATTGATGCAAACAGGTTAAATTATGCACTGGCTTAAAAAGCTTTGCTGGATCAGGGCCAGAGCACTCAGCATCTTGCAGGGTTGATCCCTACATGAATAATAGGAGCATCCGCAGTTATATTAATCAGGATAGAAAGCTTAAGGGATATTGACCTTCATGTTTCAATAGCCCAGATCCACAAATGAACCAAATTTAGACACTTAAGCCCCAGTTTTATGCACCACTGTGATCCACAAAATCTCTGCTCGGCGCTGCCTAACCGTATTGGCACCAAGCCCATTTGACACCTACATTTTTTCCCTTGTAGGAGTTCCTCCCATCAGAGTTTGTCACTGGTGACAAGACCAGCATCCTTCCCATCACTCAGACCCCGAGCTAGGGGTTATTTTTGACTCCTTTCCCTTGGCCACACATCCAGACAGTTTCTAAATGCTGACACTTTTCTCCTCCTGCCCTTTATTGTCCAGCCTCACAGACAAAACCCCATTCAGGCTCTGATTATATTCGGTCTTGAATAGTGCAACACCCTCCTTCCTGGCCTCTCAAACACAAAAAATCCAAATGCTGCCACTAAACTCATCTTCCTTGCCTAGCAATCTGATCATCTATCTCCCCCTGTTCCGACCCTCTCCGTTGGCTTCCCATCCAATATCTTACCAAATTTAAGGTTCTTGTTACCACCTTCAAAGCTGTACATAACTCTGCCCCCATCCCTATTTATCCTCCCCTCACTAAGCTCCAGGTTGATCCTATTACCTGCTCTTCTACTATGCTCCCAGTCTCATCTACCCATCTGCCAGGTTTTCACCCTCGTTTCCATGCCTTCTTTCATGCTGCCCCTTATGCATTCCTGAGCCCCTTCACAAGGGCCCTACTCTGTCTGTAGGTAAGTGCCCCTTAAGATCCACCTCCACCATGCAACCTTATGCCTATCTTGTTGATTCATATATAACATCCCTATCGTTATTCCTCTGTCTCTGAACGTTAGATTGTGAGCTTCTTGGAGCAGGGATTGTCGTTTAGTTTTCGGCACTGTTACAAATAATGGCTCCCTACGCGCGCACGCACACACACACAAAACCACCAGAAACTGATTAAATGACTGATTAGATGGGGGGGGGGAAAATGCAGTCTAATGTAGAAAGTAAGCAAAACATACATTTAAACTTCTAGTTATGGGAAGTTTAGACTATTTTTAGTCACAGGTGAGAGTTTTAAAGTGGCCAATGTGCCTATAAAATCATTTATCTGCAAAAATTTCAGTATAGGAAATAGCACAGAACCTCTCTCCCAACCTCTTCTAAGCAGACAAGGCCAAATTCCACTCTCATTCACACCAGTATAACATCAAGAGTAACACCACCGTCTTAAAAGGAGTTACTCTGGATTTACATGGATTCAAATGGGAACAGAATTTGGACCATAAGTTAGGAGCAAGATATTTCACTCTATGTAGCCCATTCAGTCTCAGCTTTTCTGTCAGAGTCCTATAAAGCAACACATTAGGGGTATTTTTAGTGTGATGTGGGCACTGTCTTTCCAGGAGCTGGACATATGTCATACTGATTTACATTGGCCCTAAAGCAATAAGCACTTTTGGTCATTCGGCTGTACTCAGAACAGCGATGTAGGAGGTGAAAGGGTCCATGGTCCAGATGTTCAAAAGTGTTTAGTGGGATTTTCAAAGTGCCAAGGGATTTATCCACATGTATAGGTACGTAATCACCTTTGAAAATCTGGCTCTGTATGCCAATATCATACCAATGCCAGGGAACATGCCACCTCTTTCTAAACAGATTTTGAAAAAGTATCAGAATAAGTAACATGAACATGCAAAGGATCTGCTAGTTCAGTATTAAAAATCTGCAACTTAATTATAGGACACAGTAGATGATGAATCACACTCACAAGCAAGGAAATTGTTTTTTGTTTTTTTTTTTGTTTGTTTTTTTTTTTGTTTTGTTTTTTTTAAAAAGAGTTCTTTAGTGGCTGCCTTTGGGAAGAGAAGAGTTAATGCTGTTTGTTTTGCCAAAGGAGAGAAAAAGTGTCTCAACCCTGCAGATTCTAAACCCCAAGAGTTGTCAATATTTCCTCTTTTATGCATTAGGCAGCTGTTTCTCTAGGGAAGGTTCCTGGAAGACATCTGAGATGAATGTAGGATGATGGAACGTGGGCTTGATGAAAGAATGCCAGCGCAAAACTTGCACACACAATACCCCTAGGTCCCCATTTAACAGCTTTCAAAACCATGCTAGCTGCTGAATTTAGCCACTCCTCCACCCCCACTAAGGCAGACTGGGACTAGAGCTAATCCTTCTGCCAAGTGGAAGATCCCTCCAGAGGCCTGTGCACAAACAGAGGGTGGAAGGAGGCCAGTTTTGGCAGTAGCACAGTTGTGACACATCCTCACATGGTTGTGGACTACAAAACAAGCCACCCACCACTTACTCTGGGAAAAGAAGAGGGTTTTTATTTTAAATGGATTAAAGATACCAAATTCAGAAATTGTGTGTACATACTTGCATACACAAACATCACATATACACAGCACACACGTACCCAGTTAAAACTCTGCAGATTCATTTGCAATAGATTAGTTGTTTTTTTTTAAATGTGACTGGAATGATTAAGGCGGCTAAATGCCAGTTACATTCACTGTGACCAGTATTAAAATCCAGTGTTTTACTGTAGCAGCATGCCCTGCATTCTGAACAGGTTACTAGAGAAAGAGAGGAAAATAAAAAGGGAAACATGTTATGTGGTGGTCATATGTGCGATAAGTCATTTATCATCCCTCCAAAAATGCCACAGAAAGAAGAGTTCTTCTCCTGCAAGTTTTTACACTCCAGTTACCAATGACAATTGCTATATAAATTTCACACACAAAACTTGGAAGTGGAACTAGAACACTGGTTCTTCAGACCCCAAATTATAAGCCTTTTCAACCTGCACTAAAACAGCACCATGCTAGCTGATGGTAGTAGTAGCAGCCCTCCTTTATCCTGTCTAAGCCAGCCACCACACGGTAACATCACAGACGCACACATGCAGACAGAGCACTACAATAGACTGGGGTGACCAGACAGCAAATGTGAAAAATCGGGTCAGGGTTGGTGGTGGTGAGGTAATAGGAGCCTATACAAGAAAGACACAAAAATTACAACTGTCCCTATAAAATCGGGACATCTGGTCACCCTACAATAGGGCTCACTGTAGCTGGATCTTTTTAAAAAGGAAAAAATAAATGATGTCCCTTCATAACTTCCGTAGCTATGCAAATTGGCAATGAATTTGATTTAGGATGCAGGTTGACAATCTATAGGCATCAGAAAAGAACACATCATCCCTTCCCTACAACACCGAGATTAGCTAGGTGCATTGGGAGGAGAGAAAGCCTTCCAGAGATTCATTCGTCAGAGGACTTTGATGGTAGACGATAAGTACTAGACAAGGTGGATCCCGGTTTGATGTTATTCGGCAAAGCTTGTGTTGTTGGATGTTAAGTTTTGCATTTCTTTCCCATCATGTTGCAGAACATTCCTCCACATCTGAAGTGATGGATTGAGCTGGCAGAGCAACATGAGGAAAGATCTGTTGGGTGCACAGAGACGGGCATGTGCACATACAGATGACTTCACGTGCAGTGGCCGCATTCTCTCACCTAATCTGAGAGAAATTCCTCCTGCAGCTTTAATTTTGGAATGGGAAGCTGAATTCCACATGATTTTCTCTCCATTTACCGGAGAGGCAAGAAGGGCTTCAAGTGATTAAGTGGTTCATTAATATTAGTGCTAGAGGAAATACAATGACTTAATAGTAAACCAACCTCCTCATTCTAATAACCAAATTCTAAACAGTTCAAAAGGAAAGCAACTTTCTGCCATCCTGCCAAGTCATAAATTAACCAAATTACATAGACTATAATTATACTAATTAGTATTTATGCCATGAAAACACTATTTATGCATTTGCGCTCAGCCCATCTGTACCCTAAAGCCCAAATCTGAAACACTAGCTCGGTGCACAGATTGGAAATGCACTGTTATCACTTACGCCACTATGGCTCTAATTTCATTAATACCGTATTCACCTTAAACCTGAGCTCTGTTAAAGATGTTCCTTTCACAAGCACTACAAGGGAACTCCTAGTAAAACTGTGTTAGATATTTCTTGTTACATTATTGTAATGGGCTTAGCTATGCATCATTAATACGAATAACACACGAGTTAGATATCAGGCTCGATAGAGCACTATAAAATGACTGCCATATATGCTTATGGTCATAAGAGGTCAGACTGATAAAAGCTGGGGAGCTGAGCTACAGTCAGACACTTATTGGTACAGTTCCATCAGTGAACAGATCAGGAGTGTTGAATAATTTGCTGAAAGACAACAGGAGGTAAACGGAGAAGTCTGGCGTTGGTTTTGCTCTGTATTCTTCAATGCTAGATGCTGGGATGGAGATCTCTTCATTTCCCATTGCCATTACAGAATTCTGAGAATACCTCTCCTTGACCTGAATTTAATCCCCATCTTTTTCAGTACTCCAGTCAGAGTGGAATGGCTGGGACTCTCAAGAGAACAAGACTGTTGGTCAATCCAAGGTATTCTCTTCCCCACAAGAGGTCAGCATGTTCTTTGCAATGCCCCCAGACTTTGGCCTGGGGAGTGTAAGAATAGGGCACATAAGAGAACTCTGCCCCATTTAGCCCCCCTCCCACACACTCCTGAAGTGTGAAGCACTAGCCATTAGGCCATAGGACCGTCCCCTTACTTTTAAATTTAAACAGACATGCAGACAATGTTGCCGTGTCTACTGCCCATCTTAGTCAGTTTGTATGTTACTCTGTGGGAGCAATGGCATGTGTACAAAGTACACAGGTTTGTTTGGTTTATACTTGAAGCAATAACTTCCAGCAGAGCTTTCTACATGTATTTTCATGACGGGTCCGGGGTCACTGTGAAAGCTTGCACAGACTAGTTTATCCATTCAATTAGATGCAGACCCTCTGCACCTCCATTGGACTTCTCTGGACTTATGCTCTGAAAGGGGGTGGGGGGAGAGAGAGAATAGAGTCTGGGATTATCATTTAACCAGTTTTAACAAACAGTCAAAGGCCAATTTTGACTGAGCAGCAGGAGAGAGTAGTAGAAATGCTCACTGATGTAAATTCTTGACTGTCAATTTTTCTGCCTACCATTCCCATTTGGTATTCTTCACAGATTGTAATTGCTGGAAAATGGCAGGGTTTTGCGTGTCCCTTTGGACTAGTGGGCTGAAATTAGTGGTTGTGCAGATCTGCAGTTGAATCATTACAATATGAAACAGGCAGCCGGGGGTGGGTGGAGGGGGGTGGGTTGGAGCTGTTATTATAGGATGAAATTGTTGAGTTGGTGCATAGTCTGACTGTATAAATCATCCAACAGCAAATACATACTTTTAAAATTACACAGTACCTAATCAGTTTAACATGTGATGTTTGGTGGAAAACAACTTTACTGGGGAAAAATAATAAAACCTTGGTATGTTAAAGGTCGCTAAGGACAAAATCATGGGCTGGTATTTATAATGACATGTGTTCCTGGCTGGACAACTAGCTCTTTTTTAATCAGTCTGTTCTTCCAGTGCATGTATTTGGATGAACAGTGGCATTTAATAATATCAGGGTAGCTAGCAGGAAAAGGCTGTTTAAAGGAGTTTATTTTCCCTCCATCAGTGCATAAACAGTGACACTTACATAGTGACAATAGCAGGCGGGCCCTGCCGAGATGTATGCGCAGTTCTCTGCCCCTGTGCAGACTGGAAAGAATGGGAATTCCCAGACCCATCTGCAGTACCATCCTGAATTCCCCTTGTCCTTTGAAGGCCTCTTCTTGAGCATGTGGGGGAAGAGGAGGCTGCTTGGAGGGAAATGTGCATTGTCCTCCTCTCCCTCAGCCCTGCAGGCAAATCCCAGAAAATATAATATAGTCTGAGGGTGCATTATTCTGTCTCCACGGTGGGTGTAGGCATGATTTGAGGGAGCGCCTCTAGCACAACTCCACTGGCTCTGGTTTACCATGGAGCCAGGAAACAGAACTGCTGAGAGCAAGAGCTTGCATGAAGGCACAGATAGCCCTGGTGGTGAGCCTTACAGCCTTTTCTGTTGGGTGGAAAGGAATTGGGATCTCTGCAAGGGCACTCTCATAGAAACTCTCTCCTGTAAGTTCTACTATGGGACAAGATGATCTGGGCCAACAACACTGTACAGCGATACAACACTTTTCATTTATGGATCTCAAAAGCACTTTACAAAAGCTGAACACTTATCCCCATTTTACAGAAGGGGAAATGGAGGCACACAAAGGTTAAGGGCACCTTTGAATAGCTGCTTGTGGACCAATGGTACAGACATTGTTTTCTGTGAATTTTCTACCTTGCCACCTAGTGGTCTTGACGCAAATAAAGGAGTATGCTAAATTGTTAATAAAGCTACAATACACAAAAACAGCAACACAGAAATTAGGCTTTTAATAGAGCTTGAAAGATAAATCTGAGCCAGGGTAATCTAGAGTTTTGCCAGAAAAAAATAGTTTCAGTATATATTAAAGATCATTTCCCCAAAATGACTGAAATTCACAAACAATCACAGAATGTGCCAAAGGGAACTGTAAAAAGTTAACACTTGGGAAAATATTTTGTACTGCCAATATTTTTGAAAATAGTAGGCACAGTTCAATTTTACAAATACAGATGTCTAGCTGTCTGTTTCTATTAATCATGTATAATGGGAAACATAGGTCCTTATAGGAGACATCAGAGCCAGTTTCTCCAGATTAACCATGGGCCAAAGAATCATGGCCAGTCTATCAGAAGAGGGCCTGGAGTGGCACTAGGCACTCCCAAACTCCACCAGAGATCTGTAGTCGCACAGCCCACAAAGTGGCACTAACGATATGCCAAACAGTTCCTTGATTGTAGGTGTTTACACGGTAAGCGTCTAGATCTTCTACAGGATTGTTGTGTATGCATTTTACTGATATATTGTAAAAGATTTGAAGAAAAAAGGTCAGGGTCTGAATTCAGTGGTGGGAAATGGTTAGGTGTGCATGAATTAAAGGAATATCACTAACAATGAGTACAGTTCTACCTTTTAAAAAAGTATATTGGAAATTAAAGGTCCCCCACATTTGTTTCTAATGCTGCCTTCAACTCAAGCAAGGGAGAATTCAAATACATGCAGGCCAGTCATTATCACTCTGCTGGAAAAATAAGATGAGATACTAAAGAAAGAAGCTATTTTGCTTTGAGCAAGTTCTTTTAGCTTGTCTGCTCTAAAAATCCATTTTTCAAATCACTTTCATTTTGTCATTTGAGCAAATAAAAGATGATCCAGAGAATCAATTGCCCATTTGTTCCCCTAGAGTTCTCGCCATACGACATAAATTATGAGCTTTCAAGACCTGAGAGGAGAAAGAGGTTCCATTCTAAAATGTAATTTCCACTCTGGGCACTCACTTGTTTTCTGACAAATGAATATCAAGTAGCTTAAATGTTTAGAAAATAACTTCCAGTTTCTTCAATATTTTCTATTTCTTCTTTTAATAATGCCACTCCATTAGCTAGAGGAAAAACATCTTAGCTTGCTCTATATAATACAGTATATGCAATCATATGTTAAAACCAAATTAGATCCAAACTTTTAAGGATACATTTTCAAATGTTGTTGGGAGTTCAACTTTCACCGATTTAATGGGCATCATGTGGCTAAAAGCCTACACAACCATTTCAAGATTTAACCCCACTTAGGATTCTACGTGCGTGCGTGCATTACCGATGTCTAGTGAACAAATGTGCCCAGGTAAAAAAATTCTATAATTCCACAAGAAACATTCATTTTTCTATTTTTTTTTCCTGTTGCACTTACCACTCCAAATTTTAAAAGCCAAATCCTCTTTCTGCTTCATTTGTCATTAACAATAGTCATTTTGCAGTGTTCATTGCTACTGATGACACATAATGGGAAAAAACCCTCAGATTGGTAGAGAATAAATTGTATCAGCTTAAGGATGACAACATATCCTGCTGTTTTGACTGGTTTGAACACAACTATTTTAATCAAAATTTTAGAAAGACCAAGGAAAAACCTGTTGATCGGCATTCGCTGACAATACAAAGTGCAACAGAAATTCCTGTGCATCTGTCATGAACCTGACAACCCAGTTATAAGATTTTTAATTAAATCGGTTATTGAAATTCCACTTGCTCAATGCATCATTTCAGTCTGTATCTCTTTCTGCAGAACTAGACGTGTGTGCATGTGCAAAAGAGCAGCTGGCTCTTAATCACATGGGTGGGCAACATATTTTTCCTCCAAGTTCAAAGAACAAACTTTAGACAAACCACACCTGTTGCACCTGCAATTTGACTAGCTCACAACTAGAGGTGGTTTTTAAGGAGCAACTGCACCAACTGGAGGTAGAATGGTTATTCAAGATGACAGCACCTTAACATTAAAGATTGTCTACCATCCTAAACCTGCAGGATTTAACTTGCAAGTGTTTTGGATTTAGTAAACACGGTTCTACATTCACTTTTAATTTATAAATATGACAAAACAGTTTGTGTATATACACGTCTCCGCCACACCCAGCTGTACATCACAATGCGCCCTATGGGGAACATTAGTGCACATCAGCAGGGTCCACACAGTCAGTGCACAGCTCACTGGAGCGCTGTAGATTTACACCCCAGCTTGCCAACCGGTAAGTGCTTGTGTAGACATGCCCCCAATGTTTACAGGACTGAGGCCTCATTGTTGGAAGTAAGATCAGAAATATCAGAGAAGGAGTCTGCAAATTAAGAAACTGCAACATCCACCAAAAGGAAAAAAAATGTAATCAAACTGGATATCAACTTTAGTTTGTTAGAACTGTAGGTGACAAGCGGCTGTTCTATTTTCCCCACTGTTGGTTTTAGATCTGGAAGAAGTAAAAACCTAAGTACCGAGGGGAAGGAAGGCTGGAATTAACCTTCTATCTACCCCAGAATGTGTGTATTATTTATTCCATTCAGGAATTACAAAGTGATGATCTATTCTATAGCAAAAAGATTGACAGCAGTTGCATTATGAGCTTCTATTTTCGGTGGTTTACAGTATCAACAAAATAAAAATAAAAATAAGTCCAACAGAGAAGTCCAAATCCCTTTCGGCTGAATCTTTCAGGTTCTCAGCCCAAGAGTGATTCCCCTCTCTCCCCTTGCACCTTTTTATTCAGCTGAAGAAAAGGGACCCAGATTTTTATTTTGACTTGAATGGAAAGAATATTTGACCATAGTTTCGGCTGATCTTTGTAGCACTCTGAAATTCAGCAGTGCAATGATCTGGGATGGTGCCTTTGATATACCAAGTGAAAACAATTGAGAGCACACTGAAAGAGTTAAGCAATAAAGAACAGCAGAAATCAGGAGGCACAGGCCAAGGAGAAAAGCTGTGTTTTTCAGCTGTGATTTTAAATAAGAGCAGATGCTCCAGAGGAGAAGACATTCTTCTGAAGGCCCAAAAGGAGACTGGTGTTAGAGGAGTGCAAAGACAAGGTAGAAAGATCAGATCTGTGCAAAAGGCTGGAGAAAAATCTGGCTTTTCAGAACAAGGGCAACTTTGAACACCAGGGGTCAGGCCGATCTTTTGTGGAAGTCCCTGCCTACCTGTATTGTATGTCATGGACACCTGCTTCTCTTCTTAGCTATCTCCATCCACCAGAGGTATCTATCTTACCCGTCTCCCCAGTAATGACTTAGAAAGCACCCCCTAAAACTCTTCAGTCCCCACCTTGATAGCTTCCCTCCCCCACAGCGTCACAAAAATAGGAAGAGACCTTTCTAAGTCAGTCTCATGTGACAAAACCTTCCCAAGGCACAAACCACGATAAGAGACACAGTCTCATCCACACCTATGCAGAGTGCCCCACAATTTTTTTAAATAGAATATTTCAGTCTCAATCACGGTTAATATATGCAAATAACACAAATTAACTAGATAAAAAAGTGTCATGATTAATCACAGTTTTAAAATCGCACTGTTAAACAATAGAATACCAGTTTAAAATTATAAATGTTTTGGATGTTTTTCTATATTTCTAAATATATTGATTTCAATTACAACACAGAATACAAAGTGTACAATGCTCACTTCATATTATAAATATTTGCACTGTAAAAAAAAGATAGTATTTGTTGATTTATCTTATACAAGTCCATTCAGTAATACTTCTTGTTCAGCCAATCACTAAGACAAACAAGTTTGTTTACATTTACAAGAGATAATGCTGACCATTTATTTACAATGTCACCTGAAAGTGAGAACAGGCATTTGCATGGCACTATTGTAGCTGGTGTTGCAAGGCATTTACGTGCCAGATATGCTAAACATTAGTATGTCCGTTCATGCTTTGACTTGTAGGCTCTGAAGTTTCACAGTGGTTTTTAAGTGCAGTTATGTAAAAAAAAAATTCTAAATTTGTAAGTTGCACTTTCAGGATAAAGGGATTGCACTACAGTATTTGTATGAGGTGAACAGAAAAATATTATTTCTTTTATCATATACACACAAATGGAAGAAAAGGAAAATTGATAATGCATATAGATCAGAAACTAGGAATTGTAGAAGATTGATAAGTTAAGCAAAAGGCCACAAGCAGAAGTCTATGGCCAGCAAAGTTAAAGACAGTAAGGAAGAGGGGTTTTATTTTTTATTATAAATGATATTAGGGAAGTAAAGAATCCTAACAATGGCATTGGTCCATTGCTCGATGGAAATGGTACAATTATCAGAAAAGGCAGAAGTGTTCAATAAAATGTTTCTGTTCTGTATTTGGGGGATGGGGGAACAGATAACAGTCATATCATGAAAATCTTTCCATTTCACTAGTAACTCAGGATGATGTTAAACAGCAGCTACTAAGCTAGACATTTTTTAAATCAGCAGATCTCGATAACTTGCATCCATGAGTTTTAGAAGAGCTAGCCATAGAGCTCTGTAGACTGTTGGAACACTGGGGAAGTTCTAGAAGACAAGAAGAAAGCTAATGTGCCAATATTTAAAGAAGGGTAAATAGGATGCCCCCAGGTAATTATAGGACTGTCAGCCTGTCATTGATCAAAAACAAAGTAATGTAGTAGCTGATACAGGACTTTATTAATAAAAAGAACTAAAGGAGGGTAGTATAATTAACGCCAATCAACATGGATTTTTGGAAACTAGATCCTGTCAAACTAACTTGATTTTTTGGGGATGAAATTACAGGTTTGGTTGATAAAGGAATAATGTTGATGTAATATACTTAGACTTGTGTAAGGCATGTGTCTTGGTAGCACGACATCTTGATTAAAAAACTCAAATACAAAATTAACATAGTACACATTAAATGGATTAAAACTAACAAGTCTCAAATATAACTGTAAATGCCAAATCATCAGTCTGGTGTGTGTGTTTAGAGGGAGTCAGGCAGGGATTGTTTCATGGACCTATGTTATTTAACATTTTTATCAATGATCTGCAAGAAAACAAAATTATGACAGAAAGATTGCAGATGACCAAAGATTTGGGGAGTGGTAAATAATGGAGGACAGGTCACTGATTCAGAGAGATCTGGATCGCTTGGTGATCTGGATGCAAGCAAACAATATGCATTTTAATATGGCTAAATGTAAAGTTATGTGTTTAGGACCAAAGACTGTAGGCCATTCTTAGAAGATGGGGACTCTATCCTGGGAAGTAGTGACACAGGAAAAAAAACCAACAAAATCAAACCAAACCTTGGGGGTCATGATGGATAAATCAGCTGAACACGACCCCCTAGTGAGACACTCTGGCCAAAAGGGTTAATGTGATCCATGGCTGTATGAATGGAGGAATGTCAAGAAGGACTAGGGAGGTTAAATTACCTCTGTATTTGGCATTGATACGACCACTGCTGGAATATTGTGTTTAGTCCTGGTGTCCACAGTTGAAGGATGTTGCTAAGCTGGTGAGGGTTCAGAGAAGAGCCATGAGAATGATTAATTAAAACAATTTTAAAAAGTATAACAAGATGCAATGGCTGGAAGTTGCTGCTAGACAAAAATTCAGAATGGAAATAAAGATGCACATTTAACAGTGAGGGTTATTAACTGCTGGAACAATTTATCCAGGTTTGTGGTGGATTTTCCCATTTTTAAATCAAGAGTGGATGTTGGTCTAAAAGATCTGCTCCAGTTCAAACAGAATTATTTGGGGGACATTCTATGGCCTGTACTATGCAGTATGTCAGACTAGATGATCACTGTGATCCCTTCTCCCTTTATAATCTCTGAATTTTATAGACTGAAACATTGCTAAACATCTGCTTGACATTAATATAGTATACTATATCCATACTCTTGCTTTGTGAATGTTCAAAAACTAAAACAGAACTGCCACACAAAAATTTAAAGAGAAAAAAAACTGATAAATCCCCCCCTTTTTATTCAGCTGCTGAAAACAGTGTATTTAGTACATCACTAAAAGGAACCAAAAATGCAAAGGAAATCTGAAAATGACCAACTTAAGCCTATTCAGCTGGGTGCATCATGTGGGTTTAGTGAATAGTTCAAAGAAATTTTTTTATTACCATATTAATCTGGCAGAATTATAGTCAGCTCTTCCATTTTCTTCTGTAATACATTATTGCTTATTATTAATTTGATTATAAAACCATGAGATTGAGTACGCAAAAAATAAACGCCAGTTAACTTAAGCAATTTCAACAACTTTGGTACTCACAATAGTGATCAATTGAAATAGACTTTTTACTTCTCTGTATGACACATAGCAGTCTTTCAGGTGTTCACCGTGTACGTAAGTGATAATGACCACCGCTGAATATAGCATAGCCTTGTCAATCAACAAACGCTAACAATGTTGTGTCACTCCATGGATGCAGTTCTGTTCTGAACCTCAAAGAAGCAGTCCAAAAAAAATAAAAATAAAAAAAATTACAGCCCAAGGGAATTGAAGTGACTTTATGCCACCCTTTGCATTCATCAGATTCTGGGTTGCTCCTGGGTCCAGAGTGTTCCCTGAGGGTCTGCATAAATTATGGCAGCTTTTCCCTGCTTCTCTATGCACAAATGCTGTGTGTTGCACTCCCTCCTGCCTCCAGCCCCATCCCTAGAACACTCCTACACCAGGACTTTTTGAGGGGGTCTTCAGAGGCCACCCCTACAGCGGTCTTCCTCAGTTTCTGTGCTGAAGGTATTTTCCCCTGGCTGAACCTAAGGTTTGAGAGATTCTTAATGCTGCTTCAGCATTATCCTTTTATCCAGCTTATTAGGTGAGGGAAGGTAAGAATTTAATCCTAGGTCTCTTTTGGATGAAGACAGACAGCCTCATCTAAGGGTGCCTGGATGTGTGATGGTCAGATGTAGCTGAGCTATTTGAGACTAGACCGAGTCCTTCAAACTTAATTTGACTTGTGAACTAATGTAACAATTCTAAATCCAAGCAGTTGAGACGCCAGTGCATGTACCACTGTCTACTAAGTCTGATTTTGGCTTCCGAATGGAACTATTTTGAGAAGGTACCACCTGAATTCCATTGGGCACAGTGTCTTTAATCAAGAACTGTTAGCGTAACACAAATTCTTTTTTTTGATATTTTCAAATGGGGCAGAAGCATAATTAAATTGAATTCTCCAATTTCTTTCTGATACAGGGGCCATAAATGTACCCTTATCTCCAAATATGGTGTGTAGGGGTAGAAGGGAAAGAGAAGATGGTCTATTTTTTGCTTTCTTTTGGTGGCGATAGAAGGGTACCAGAGGTACTAATAGGAGGAAAATATTTGCAAGTATGCATGCCTCTAAGTCCTGATCCTATAAAGATTTACACAGATGCTGAATTAACTTCACTGGGATAACTGTGTTTAAAATTCAGCCGCTGTGTACATTTGCGGGGACATAGCCCTATTTTGTACAGTGGTTACAATTAAACAGTTGTTAAATAAATAAATAATAATAATAATAATCCACAGTAACCATACAATGGTACTGGAGATGTCACAGGTTTCTCACTATGTTGTATCTACAAGTTAAAGTAATATCTAGGATATTAATTTAATAGCATGTAATACAGAAATTAAAAACAGCATCATTTTACAGTAATCGCTAAAATATATATATATAAATACTTTTCCTAGTGTATGGGCATTATACTATGAACTCTCTTGTCAAAAAGAAAAGACAAAAAACATACTACGTAATTGTTTGAGCAGGCAAACAGTGAAAGATGTGTCATGAAGGTAATCATCTTTAAAAAATAATCCACCTCCTGAATATCTGAAAGGAGAATCGTTTTCTGCCTGGGGTAATAACGAACATGTTTCTTGTATTCCTCCTCCTCCACCGTCAAATCACTCAAGAGAGAAAGTATCACTAACTACAGAACTCAAGAAATAAAAAATAGGCAACATTTTGTTTTGATATAATGGCTTAGATTATTAAATCAAAAAGAAAAAATGAATTTTTAAAATATATGTCAGAACTGTCAAAACAGTTGTAGGTTTACTAGAGGGGCTCTGCAGAGCCAATCTAGTAAAAGGTATTGGTGAAAGTGATTTCACCCTGACACAGCACAAAGTGGTACATACCAAATTGTTTTCTTTTCTCAGAAAAATCTCACCATAAAAGGAGTGAAATCATAGAAGTTATGAGATCAGTGCCACTATGATGTGTAATTCATGAATTCTCCTGGGAAGATGTTTGAACAGATTTTAAAGCTATAGCCAATGTTTGCAAACGACACGTATCATGTATAAATATATTAATGTTAGAGGCCCCAAACCTGCAAATCCTTAACGGTAAGTCTTCGAGGGCCATTACTCAGGAACAGTAATTGATGGTTGTCACTTTGTAGCTCAAGAGCTTAGAACATTCTTTGCGCTCCAAGTGCTTGCCTCACCAGCACACCTCACAGTGGAGCTCCTGGATGAGAGAAGTAACTCAGAGGGCCATTCTTTGCCCCTTGAATTCTCATTCAAGGGGCAAAGAAAGCCAGTAACAAAGTAACCCCTTTCTCAAGGAGGGGTGGGCTCTCGCTGCTTTTTCTCCTTGCCCACTAGAAAGGAGGGGACAGATATTCATCTAGGAGAATGGATCTAGATAGGGAACCTCCAGCTTAGACAATTCTTCTCCCATCAGGTGCTGATGTCGTGCCACCAGCTGGTAAGAGGACAGGAGTTCTATAAACTCCCCAGCCAGACATAAGTACCTCCTCCCACTCTCATTTCAGGTTCTCCCACCTGATGAGCCTCCATTTAATCAGCCAGTGAAAAGGCAGGAGAGGGCACTCCCCCAAACCCAGAAAGAGGAAGGAGTGCAAACTTTCCCTTTGCATTGGAGGGAGGGAGAGAAGCACTCCTCCTTTATGCCTTGCTCAGCACCTCTAGCTTGCTGGGAAGAGGTCAAGACACAGGCCAATGTGAGGATTACTAATCGAGCACTAGCACCTTTAGTGCGCTGGTCTAATGTTAATGAAAAATTCTCTTGCAAGGTTTCCTGTTCAGTGCCTCCAATTTGCTCATCTGTTGTCATGGAAAAGGCCTTGGGAGTTCAATGGTCCAACACTGCTAGCTTGCTGGCCTGATTTCCAGGGGCAGACTTGAGAGGTCTCTGGCTCAGCAGCTCCAGTTTTCTGGGCCTGATGGAAAGGCACAGGCTTTTGTGATGTTAATGGCTTAGTATCTGTTTTGCTGGGAGGCTGTCCAGGTACATGGTTCTGTGCAGGCCTTTGCTCTATCTTGTGGGGCTGAAGCAAATGCACAGACTTTGTGAAATTACTTACTGGTTCAGCATTTCCAGCTTGTTGGGCTGATGTCAAGGCACAGGCTGCTGTGAGGTCACAAGCTCAGCAGTTTTAGCACGCTGGGCTGCTATCAAGGCACAGGCATCTGTGCAGGTTACTGGCTCGGCACCACTCATTTGCTGGGTTAACGTGAACACACAAGTCTCTGAGCAGATTGTCTCAGTATCTCTAGGTAGGTGAGCAGACGCAACATCAGCAGTAGAAAGCCCAGTTGTGAGGGTAGCTGGCCAGCCAAAGGAGAAGAATATTTTGAGTGGGTTGAACTCTAGTCTTGAAGTTTGGATTGGGGAACAAATTGTTTGAGTGTTAAGGGTGTTCTGTTTGCTTTATTTGGTTTTAAAGATAACCAAAAAACAGTCCCTATTGATATCTCCTTAGGTATCTTGCCAAAAGGCCTTTCCCCCGCGTACGGAGTTCCCTGGCTCATTGCCTTATAAGCAAAGACCGTTTCCCTTCTCAGTTATCTACTAGCTGAAAGCAGACTCCCAGGGAGAATGGGCTTTGAAGTCTGATGTTAATGCCATCAGATCACATCAGGCCTACAGAGCAATTTTGCTCACTAAGTACTTTAATGACCATGATTGGTATGATGAGACAGTGTTGCTACAGAGCCAGGTTATCCCTCAGCAATATCCTGATGGTTTAAAAAAAAAAAAAAAAAAAAAAAAACAACAAAACAGATCTGCTGATAGGATTATGCTTAGATGGGTAAGAACATGGATTCTCAGCCTGAAATAGCAGACAACTAGAAAGGACAAAGGAACAAACCAGGATCTCTGAATTCCTCACACTTGGCTTGCACGACCCATTCCTGCTGTTGCTGGAGTAGACTTGGCAGGCACAAGCAGCAAGAAATCTTAGGGTTAGTTTACACAGAGCAATTTTTTCCTGTCATTTTTGTTGTCAGTTTTCTATATTGATTTCTCTCCTACGAAGTTCCAAGTTTAAGCCAAGGAGAGCTGTGTTGATCCAAGAAAGCGGATATATTTTCTCTCCCAGTGAATGTGAGGTGGGGTAGGGTAGAGAATGGTACCAGTCACTGCTCTTTTTGTTAGGAGTGTGTGAGAAATTCACTTGCAGCAATGATATAGATTAAGGCTTCACATATGGCTCTTTCTGAAAATATTTCCAGTAATCCCATTTGGCAAGAATGATAAAATGGACACTGAGGAGTCTATTCCAAAGTAGCTCCCATTCATACAGCAAAGAGCTGGCCACCACACTGGATTTAGTGTGCAGGTGCTGGGTGGCATTGGTGGCCTGCGATATACAGGGGGGAGACTAGATGATCTGGTCCCTTCTGCCCTTAAACTCTATGACTGTATGTACTTCAGGATGGAATCAGAACAACTCATCCGTGTCTTATAGGGCTACACTGCTAATAGTGATTCTTCATACCTCTAAGTAGAAGGAACTGTGCTTTAATAGGAGGAGGATCTGAAGTCTGTCCTTATAGCTGCCCTGGGCCTCAATTCAGTGCATGCATAAAAGTTATCTGCTGAATCTGGGTCATGGTGTGCAACACAGTGATAAGTTGCTACATGTTTGTTACTCTGTTAATGGGAATTGCGTACCTCAGTGAGGCATATCCCCCAGGGGCACTCTGTTTTTAGGGTTAGAATCTCTGAATATCTACTGCATTGGGTAATCTGGACA
Source organism: Chelonia mydas (assembly GCF_015237465.2). Lineage (NCBI taxonomy): Eukaryota > Metazoa > Chordata > Testudines > Cheloniidae > Chelonia > Chelonia mydas. The sequence goes on along the minus strand of NC_057851.1, from coordinate 108,819,039 downwards.
TATGCAAAAAATCCCATTGACAGAGGAATATATATTACACACACACAGCGCGATATTTTAAAAATATATACATATCTCTAAATGACAGAAGATGAGTATGCAGTACCTATGCACTACATATGCAACCATCCAGTCTAATTCTAAGACATTGCACAGTAATACAGAACAGTTTTAGAGAGGGTGATCTCTTCTATAGTCACAGACACCTTCCAAAACACTGCAAATAGGAAGAAATCCATTGGGTCTTATTTGCCATTGAAGCTTCCTGAGAGATAAGTGTTGAGTGCAGTAAGCCTGCAATTCTTTTTGCTAATGAGCATCATTAGATTTGTGTCTGACAGGAAGAATATGCACCGGGAATATCACCCCCAAACATTTCAACCTCTCTGGAATATGCTTTTTAGAGATAAGTCCTAATGAATACAATGTTCCAATTGTCTAAACTACTCTGAAAGGGCAGGTGCATGAACACCTCAGTGCAAATATGAGAGAACAATGGCTCCAGAGACCCCCGACAGGTGCTGAAGTGACAGAGGTTTAAATGCCACTTCTAATCAGAGCACTTTAGTTAAAGGCCAGGTATGCAGACCAATTCTAAGAGATCTTGAAGTTGTTCTCTTACTGCTGACAGGAGTGACAGACATTGATAAATCACCCATTATAATGAGCAATACAAAAATTCAGGTACTTAGAGAAATGACCAACAGAGGACTGAAAGAAACAAAAAGACCCAAGACGACAGCTGATATGGAGTTGGAAATTAGTGATACCAGCAGTTGGAAGACAAGGACAAAACGTACCAGCATCTTTGAACTCAAATGCTGAAACTCCAAACTATGTGCATGCCATTGATTGGTCACAAAGCAACCTACATGTTAAATGTCCAAAGACCACATATTTTAATGTATTTAAGGTTAAGAGTGCCCCGATTACCTCTTAAATGAAACTAAAAGTGAATATGGATTCATTGTTTCATTTCTCTGTGCATGGGACTGCCACCTCACCCTCCTCCTTTCTGTAAAATTCAGACAGTGAGCTGTTCATTTTCCTCATGGGATTCTCAGTATATACACCAATACAAAAGAAAAGAAATTCCCCATCACCTAAGCACACAAGAAAAAGAGCCCCAAATAGACTTACAGAAGAGAATGACAGACAGGATGTCAACTGGTAATTAGGATACATCTGTGGACATCAACTGTCATTCACTAGTCAGTACATCTCCAGCTTAAGGAAACTCATTCTCACACATTGCAGCAGCTGTTGCTGTTTGAATTGTGAATAGTAATAAGCCATATGGTGTGGCAAAGCAAAAATAAATAAATAAAAAATCCCACATTCTTACATGAACAAATTTGTTATTGCAAAAAGCACAAACATCAATGTTTGTGTCTTTTCTCTGGGGAAGTATATAGCCTTCAACCTAACTAACAAAATTGCCTCTTCCAGATGAGCAAATTACCTGCAAGTGCTGGGTTTGGGTGTTCAGAATGTGAATGAGTTACTGGAAAACAGCGCACACCCTTGCATTTATGTATATTGCCTGAAAAAACAAATAGCTTTCAGCCCACTGGGGTAGGACAAAAAACCCACAAAAATCCACCATGAAAAAGGGGTAAAATGGCAGAGAGAAAAGCGTTCTCCTAATTGTAATATGTGGATTCTGTTCAATAGTCTTTGCTTCCTTTCCCAATTTATCCTAAAGAGAGGAACAGGAACATACCGTGCCTTGTAAATTGATCAGTGGTGTTATGCTAGAGTATGCACCTGTGCTTTCCAGCTAGTCAGTAGTCAACATATTTTTGAAGTTGGTGGGTGGTTTTGGCTGGGGGTGAGTGAGGAGTTTTCAGGGTTGCACACAGGAGTCTCAAGCCTGCAAGGTGCTGTGTGCCCTCTACTCCTACTGAAGGCAAAGGGATGTGAGAGTGATCAGCACTTCCAGACCTTGTGCAATTCTGTGTCTGGATTTAATCCTGCAAAGTAAGGGTGGAAGTAGCTCACTGTTGCTCCTCCACCGGCTATGTGCATACAAGTCTTGATTCTCCCCTTAAACTCGGACACCATAAGATTCTCTTCCTCCCATGGGAAGATTGTTTTGGCTTTGGTCCATGAGTTTTGTAATGCTCTGTGTGACTGTGTGTTTAACACCTATTAGCTGTAGTATTTTCATACTCATCTCTACAGAAAAATCTTTATACTTTACCACTTGAACTAAAGGGAGGTGTAATCCCTTGGAATTGTTCACTATCTGTTTGAAGATGGCAATGCATACTGGCGTACTTGCAGTTTTTCAGTGTGTTTTCTTGAAGCATATCCCAATGGCCTTACTCCAGTGAAAAGATATCAGTAACAGCATGCCCAACTACATGCTATGATTTGGCTGGTAGCATAGATCCTGCAGAGCTTGACAGATGAGGGCCAACCAGGGAATCTCTCTCATTTCAATATATTTAAGACACTGCCTTGATCCTGCCTGGCAGTCCAATAGAGTTCTTACCTTACAAAAATTACATTAGCAGACAGTGATTGTATTGCTAGCTTGTTTTACACTGAATGAAATACTTGCACAGACAATAGAGACTCTAGGGCACTTTTCTGAGCCCAAGAGACAAAGTAATGAAGTCAGAAAGCCATCAACCACTGCCCGAACACAGCAACATTCCAGACCAATCATAGAATATCAGGGCTGGAAGGGACCTCAGGAGGTCATCTAGTCCAAGCCCCTGCTCAAAGCAGGGCCTATCCCCAACTAGCTTCTTACAGTCCTAGTTAGAGGCGATAGGTAGTTATAAAAAGAGGAAGTATACTCACATTTTAATGGAAGTTAGAAACACTTTCCTACGGGATTTTGTTGTTCTGAATCAAATGAAAAAAGTCATCCAGGCAACATGGCTTAAGTTTTTATCGTAAAAACCAATTTGGTGGCAAACTTTAATACTCAATCCCTGATAATTTCTGTATATTGAATGATGTCATGTACTACAGCAAAATAAATCTTTCGATTAATAACCCAACACTGATGATTCCTGTAACTATGTACCCACCTCCCAAAAGCCCCTTCATGCCCAGGGTGCCTCTGCAGTGCCCTGCCTCACTGCCCTCTTTTTCAGGGCTCCTTAATCAACTCTACACCTGTTCATGCTGGAGATGTGTATTGGCCTTCTGGCAAAGTCAAACACAACATATGTAACCCCTTCCAGGGTTAACAAAAGCACTGTGCATCTAAAAAGTTCCAGAAAACAAAAGGTTCTTCTGCCCTCTTCAGCCCACTGCCGGGGCTCTGTTCTCAGTCCCTTTCTTTGAAGTCCTTCCCCCTGCTCCAGTACAGAGCACTCAGCTCCCAAGCTGGCTCCCCTGGAGTACCTAGCCTCCCACAGACCCTGGCTCAAGGCCTTCCACACAAGCTTGTCTGCCTGCTCCTCCCTCAGACAGATTTCTCTGTTCTTCCAACAGGTGCAGTTGCCCATTAAAGCATCAGCTCACCTCTTAGCCCTGCCCCCTCAGGCTGGGTAGAAGCTAATGTATCATGGCACAGGTGGGGCTGACCCCCCATCTCATCTTAAAGGAGGCAGTCACCCTGTGATCATGCAGGTAGTTTTGCGCACACATGTGTAGATATACCTTGCTTAGCTTGTACTTGCAAAGATGAACCAACTCCTAAGCAGAATTCCTAACTTGGTTGTAGAATGCCAAGCAACTAGATTCAGACAAGTCAATCCAAAACAAACCCCAGGAACTGTTGAACTCAGTAGGAAAACATTCAGGAGGAAGGGGGAGTACTGAAAATGCATTTATTTTGGTCTCTGCTAAGATTGTGCCTAGCCTTAACATTGCCTTAAATCCCCGCAGATCCCCGTATGGTCATGCTAGGCTTAATCTCGGTGTCCTGTGAAGGCCACATGGACTGCACAGCTGCTGACTCCTCACAAGTGAGTAGATGAAGAGGGGCAAAAAGTTACCGGAATCATGGCTCCCCCTTAATTTACTCCTTGCACTGGCTAGCTCAGCAATATAGATGCACAGTGGAAAGTCAGTCACACCATTTCAAAACAGTAATAAGTAGCCTCCTCCATCCCCCAATGTAAGAGGGGTACTCAGAGAGGAACTGAGAGTCAGAGTTTAAGACCTGAAAGGAACACTAAGTCATCTAGTCTGAAGTCCTGCATAACACAGGCCAAAGAATTTAACCCAGTTTCCTTTATACAGAGCCCAATAACTTGTGTATGGCTAAAGAATATCTTCCTGAAAGGCACCTAGTCTTGATTTGAAGACATCAGGAGATAGAGAATCCACCACTTCCTTTGGTAGTTTATTCCAATAGTTAATCACCCTCACTGTTAAGAAATTGGAAGCTGAAACCAGCCAAATTCAAATTAGAAATTAGGCACAGACAGTGGTTCTTGTTATGCCTTTCTCTGCCAGATTAAAGAGCCTGTTAGTATCTAGTATTTTCTCTCTGGTACCTATATACCTGGCCTTTTTGTTTGAGAAACTAAACAGATCTTTAGACTTAAAGAGATCATTAAGGCTAAATAGCTATTTAAGTCTCACTGTAAGGCATTTTTTCCACCCTTCAAATAATGTTGTGGTTCTTCTCTACACCTTCTCCAATTTTCAACATCCTTTTTAAAATCTGGATACCAGAACTGGATTCAGTATTTTAGTATCAGTGTTTATGTATTCTAGTATTCAGTCATCTAATCTCTCTCCATACTCAGGGCGGTGGCACAACCTCTTCATATGTATTGAAATAAATAACTGAATTTAACACTCCCCTTTTAAGTGCTCACTGTTTAAGCCTAATTTAAGTAGGTTAGTCCTTCAATGTAGCACCAGGAAGATGCCAGGCCTTTTTTGATGGGGCAAAACTTAACATTGCGAACCACTACAAGGAAACTAGCACTGATTGAGAAGTTGCTCTTGGTGTACTGAAGCATGGATAAGCCCAAATAAATGCCATTGTTAAAGGGTGACTCATGAGTAACTGAAAATAAGCAAGATTTTGCCTCTAGTAGAGCCTATGGGGGAGGGGGAAGAGGAGTACTTACCCATGTATGGCACAGGTTATAACACTATTTGAAGTGTGAAAACAAGTACACTGCCCAACAAATTCTGAAGGCTGGCATAAGTCTCTTGCACAGTTTTATTACTATCGATCAGACAGACCGCGGGGTGAACATGCAGAGAATAAATCAACTTTGGAAGTTAACTTAAGTGTGAAAACTGATGGGCAGGCATTTGCCAACATCACTGGCAAATCAAAGAATTTTAGTTAGTGTGGTGATCTCTTCTTGCTAGAACTCTCCTGCCCTTCCCACCCCAAATACATAGTTTAAAATAAAATGTCTCGTTTTCCCTTTTTGACCTTTCAATACTTTGGATGGTTTTGAAAGTGAAGTCCCCAGTTGATCTGCACAACAGGTGCAGTACAAGTAGCAGCAGTGCAAGATGCCTTGCAGGTCTCTGCCAGGGTACCTCAACTCTGGCAAACAGGGACCAGCTCGGGGGGGGGGAGAGTGGTGTTCAGGCTCCATTCCCATTCAGTGCTTGGCCTGTCAGCTCAGATTGCCAGTGGCTTTGTCAACTGTGATGTGACATGTCCAGTAAGAAATCTAGTCAACCAAGCATCAAACAGCAATGACATTAATTTACAATTTGTTCTTGGCCAGGCTCCAACACGTGGCCAAAAGGCAAAAGACTTTATATGTAATTATAGCAGACACAAACACCCTGACAAATCTCTGCTGTTTGTACATACATATACATTGTGTTTTGAATTATTCAAAACACAATTAGCAAACTATCATTATGAAACAGTTTCCAAACTAAATTACTTTATTTCTAGTTAAAAACAAAAACAAAAAACCCAACACAAACCAAACCCCTAAACATCACGGGGGAAAAAATATAATCAGGAAATATTTAAATAAAAGTTAAAAAACAACCTTAACTTTGCCTTCTTCTCCCTGGTCACCATTCCCCCTCAGCTGGGATTACTGAATCTTTAACCTTCTCATTGTGCTTGTAGATGGTCCATGTCACCATGTGCTTCTAACACTGTTGCCCTTATCCTCCCTCCATTTGTTCGTTACACCCATTTCGGGTGTTTGCTTTTAATTAATGCCCAAATCCTGTAACTGAAGTCAACAGGAGCAAATCTGTCGGGAGCCAGTTGCCAATTGGAGCATTGTAAGCATTGAGGCAGGGACTGCCTCTTACTATATGTCTGTATACCGTATGTACTATATGCCTGCACAGCAGCCAGCACTGTGGGGTTCCCATATAACTGGGTCTCTAGGATCTATTGTAATGGAAATGATAGATAGTAATCTTATAAAAGTTTTACGTGCATACTTTGAGCTGGGTACTTTTAATCATCCCCATAAACAGAGGCTGGAGAAGAGGTCCTACACCATCTTTCAGGAGCAGGACATAAATCACAATATCTCACACTACTTTCTGCACATGTTTGAAATATGACCTGCCGCACCCATCACCTTAATATGGACTGGATATCTGGAGTCACCTTCCCAATATACTGGAGCAGAGACTTCAAACTCCAGATACTTGCCAAAGATCAACTTTTCTATGGCCAGCCTGATCACATGGGCTGGAGCCCAACAACTTATTTACCCTCTATACTGACCTAAGAGTCCACCGTACCTAACAGATGCTTGATATCATTGTTCAACCAAAAAATTCTATTTCTTTCATGTGGCAAGTAGGTGGGTTCTTCACTCTGAGTAGTTAGGGATGACTTTAGAAAATGTGGACAAGCTCAAAGTTCCAAAGTGCAGAGTTTGTTTTTTTAACCTACATCTACTTTTCCTGGCCTTTCCCTCCCAACTAAATTACTATGTTCTAAAAATGTGCAACCTTCACTCTACTTTTAATGAGTTTTGCCTGAAAATGTTCCTTTGGATCGGTTTTCTCTCTGCCCCCTAAAAAGAAAGCTAGAAGTTTATTCCATCTTCTGAATAATATTTTAAAAAGGTTTTTTTTGGTTTTTTTAAAAAGAGCCACAGGAATTAAAGAATTAGAAAACATGCTGTACAGTGACACGTTCAAACAGCTCAATCTATTTAACTTAAAGTGAAAGTTTAGAGGTGACTTGATTACAGTCTAAGTACATACATGGGGAACAAATATTTGAAGAGCCCATTATCAATCTAGCAGAGAAAGATATAATGCAAGGCAATGGCTGGAAGTTGAAGTTAGACACATTCGCACTAGAAATACAGTGTACATTTTTAACAGTGAGGGTAATTAACTATTGGAACAATCCATCAAGGGTTGCAGTGGATTCTCCATAACTGGCAGTTTTAAAATCAAGGTTGGATGTTTTTCCAAAAGATCTGCTTTTGGAATTATTTTGGGAATGTTCTGTGTTACACAGGAAGTCAGACTAGATGACCACAATGGTCCTTCTGGCCTTGCAAGAAGAATGATGAATAGTCACGTTGCCCTCTTAACCAACATTCTATGGACCTGTGAAGATAAAACTTCTGTGTCTGCCCCAGAAAAGTATCAGAATCTTAACTTCAAGCTAACTAGAAACCCATTAGGCTGCAGGAAGATCTGCCTTTCTCCTGGGGAGTTTATAACCTAAGTCCTCACCCTACCAGCTCCCTGTTCCTGGCTGAGCTTACAAACTCCATAGGAAACGGTCATTGGTGTTTGCAGGGTTTATAATACTGGTAATAAGTACTAAAAATTAGAGATGAAAAAAGTAAAACTGGGCATCTGTCCACTAGTTTTTATTAGAAAAAACTGCATAAAACAATTTTGGTATATTTAGGGCAAGTCATCTGTGGCCTTGCCTACACAGAAGCATGCACTGAAATAACTAAAACCATTTTAGTTCACAAAGTTTGGTGTTACTTTGGTGCAAGTGGGTAGACTCCTGTGCATAAGTGGAGCCTCATTGACTAAGTCCAGCTCTGCCTGAGCCCAGAAGCTGAACTGCAAGAATCTCATTGCAGGATCAGGGCCTAAGCGTGCACTAGGTAATTGATTTCACCTGTGACCTTCGGTCATGAGTTAATATTGTCTGAACAATTGACGGAAGATGACAATGAAATCTCACACTTTGTAGACTTGCTAGAATTTTATTTATAATGGAAAACTCACCTTAATAAAATTCATTCACTTCTAACATTTAACTTGTTTATGTACACCTGGACTTTCAAGATTTGGATAGCCCAAAGCAGTTACTGTTTTATCTATTAATTCCTTTCAAACTCAGTTTTTGTTTATGTGTGGTTTAAGTTTAATCTTCTTCTCCCAACAGTAATGTAATGCTATCCACATGCAGAAGAAAATGGATATGAGGTCATTACAGAGTAAATATGTGATCTCTAATAATGCTTTGCAATTTTATCCAAGGATCTGAACAGAGGTGACGCATAACTGTTGATTGGGGGAGGTGGGGAGAAAGGGGACGTGGACATATTTTCAACCAGCTCCCCACCAACAAAACAAAACCAAAACCACCAACAAAATCCTGGCAGAAATCTGGGTAAGCACGTGACCCCATATGCTTATCCCTCCCCCCTCTACGTCATGTCTGGATCCAAAAGCACTTTACAAGCATTGATGAATGAAGACTCACAGCTGCCCTGTGGGGTAGATAAAAATTACACACACACCCCATTTTACAGATAAGAAAGCTAATGGATAGATGCTGCTATGGTATCTTTCTCAATGAATAAGGTACTAAATAAATGTGGCAGAATCTGGTCCCAGGTGGCTTGCCCAAGCTCATATAGCAAGTCTGTGGCAGAACAAGGAAAGGAGTCAGATATCCTGAGTCCAGGACTCATTTTAACCACTAGGTAGGTATTGCTGTCTCTACAACAAAAGAATGACTTTAATTACTTTGGTCAATATTTCTTTTGATCTGTTCAAGTGAGCTAAGACAAATGTCAGTTCTCTGATTACTGATGGTAATCAGGGCAAGTAAAGCTTACTTGCCCTAACCTGCAGGCACAGCATATCATTACCTCTCTATTCATAAGTGCCCATTACTATTTCTATACTTTTCAATCCATCTACCATATACAGGAGCAAGAAAAATCAGATTAAAAAAAAAGAAAGAAAGAAAGAAAAAGAAACATTGCGTCCCTCTGTGGATGAAACTGATAGCTCACTGACTGAGGTAACAATTGTATCTCAGTGGCAAAAAAAGAGGAAATGGCAAATCCAGCTGTTTACGAAACACACAGAATGCTGTGGAAGCAGTGTTCAGAAAGAGAGCAATCATATTCTTAACCATTTAATAAGGTTTTCCTCTATCTGCAACAAAATTAGTTTTTCCTTGCAGACTGGAAATAAGACAATAAAAATTCCTTATAATTAAGAAGATAACACAAACGTTTTTGGGAATCTAGCTCATTCTTATACAGTATAAATGTTTATACTGTATAGCTATATATCTACTATGTAGATAAAAAATAATCTATTTGACCAGGGCACATTCTGTTTTCAGAAGTCAGAACAGATCTGTTTAGTATTTCTTGCCATCCAAAGAATTCACATTCAGTTTTTTGATAGTACAAGAGTGGTTATCACGGATAGTGTCTTGTAAATTGTATAGCCAGCACATCCTGTTTTCTGCTTTAAGATACCATAAGCCTGCAATCTTAATGCCAAAAAAGTCACTTTCATCTTAATTTTCAAATACTGTTGGATAAAGAGCATAGTAAAATAACCTTTCACTCACCACTTCTTACTTCAACTCACCAGGACTTGATTCCAAAACTCAGCTTCATTTGCAAAATGCTCCATAGCAAAGAGAAATGATTTCTTCTTTGCCAAAAAAAAAATATCACTCCAACTACTCAACTGAGTGTAGGAAAGACGACAATTATATTACTACACGAGCATTCGGAAACAGTGTTGTGTTCTGCTGACACAAGGAAGCTCTGTAGCAAGCGAGGTCACAAGCAAGCAGGGGAGTGGCATGTTACTTATGATTCAAAAGCTAAGTATGTCTCACATATTGTGCAGGCATTCAATTGAGTCATACTCAAACTCAAGAAATAATACATATCCCCTAACATTACTGCCATTCATAAATCTTCAACTCATGTTACCATGTGTAACTGTGCCACACCTCAAAAATGATGTTCCAAGTACAACCTTCTAGTGGGTTCTGAGTTCAGCCAAGAGAAAGCAAAGCAAGCTTGAGCCAGAGGCTTCTAATTACAAGACTCTGATGTGCAAGTTTAAGGTGTATGAAGCTACATAATACACACATAGAACTAAGGGTGGGTTTCTGGGTGTTATGAAAGTAACTTCAAGCCCATAATCTGCATGTAAAAGTAAGTGAACTCTGCTACTGTAGACTCAGATGTGTCTAGCAACTATTCTGACAGGAAGAAATTATAAAAACTTAAGTCTGCTTGCATGATCATCAGTTATTACAATTATTTAAAGTGAGCTGTCTATTAAAGAAAAAAGAAAAGATGAATTTGCAGAGTATTATGGAGAAATTCAGTCTCAGGTGCAACCTAAAGGAAATATTTGCCTGCTGACATGTTATTTACCACTCCCATCAACTCGAGTGGGAGTTACATCTGTGCACCGAGAGGAGAATGTACTCAGAAGAGTTTAGCAAAAACTTATTGAGGCAGGATGAAAAGGGAGAAATTACAACCTAATGATCTGCTGTTACCAGGGGTAACCCAGTGGAATATTGTTAATTTTTAAGTGTTTGTACATACTTTTTAAAGCTTTCACTCAAATGCCCTTACACGTAATCCAAAGGTGGTGGAAAAATTTACAAGTCAGCCGACTAAAAATACCACTCAAAGGCAATAAATACTCTTGCCAGACCTTTATGTATCCATGAAATCTTCTCTAAGGGGATCAGACAAGCTTTTCCCCCCTGCAAGCTCCCATTTGACATATTTAACTGTTGGACAGTATGCAAACTGCGCCTCTTGATATCTCATGACAAGCCAGGACCACCTGACAATGTGCCTGTGCAAAGTTTACAGCATATAAAGTGAGAAATCAAAGCAGTTCAGTCAATCCAGACTCATTTTCTCTACAGCTTCAACCTTTATTGTTCAAAGATTGTTGTAATTTGCAAGCAGAAAACAGTTTAGTTTACGTGGCACCCCCCTTAAAGCCCTCTTCTGACTTCCTAATTGTGCTTGTAAGTTCTTTTTGTGGCTAGCAAGTGTACAAAAAGAAAAATGCATGGGCCAAGCAACAATGTAGAATGGAAAGATCCCTTCAACGAGAAAATGGAGCAAGTTGCGGGGAACATCAGCTGCTCAAAGTAAGTATCAGTATGCCCATTTTTCAGGACCACCACTGCTACAGTTTTCTCCAAGTTCTGTAGTGCCCTTGTGGAGTCATAGTATCTCTATTTGCATAGGGAGAGGTCTTCCAAGAAATCATACTCTCGTCATTATGAGAAAGCTGTGCTGATAGATCAGTAGAGCAAGTGGCAAGTATGTTTCCTGGCTCCTGCTGCCTTACACAGTGGAGAGTGCAGGCACATAATACCCACTAATCACACTTCAAGGCCTGGGAGAAAGTGACCCCACTAGCGTTGCGAATTTTGGTTGGACATATTCCTGGAAGTATCATCACATGACATAATCTTTAAAGATGAATCTTTAATTCCTGGAGACCCAAGGACAACCCTGCAGGGTTGGCAACCCTAGACCCCACACCAAAACACTGAAGCAGCTGCTAATCAGTGCCTCCTCAGCACCTGGGAGAAGGCAATTTGGACCCAGGTGAGTGCCAGAGCCACGCCCCACTCAGAAAAATGTCTAAAATTTGTTTTTTTGGAGAGTGTAGGGGTAGTTCTAGGGGATGGGGAAGAGGGTGTAGAAGCCAAAAACCTCAACGTGAGCGTACAGTGTTCATTCTGGTGCCTGCCAACAGTTTAACACTCACCAGGCCACACAAGAGTCACACAGCCCAAAACAAGCCACTCTGGCTTGTTGATTATTGATTAAATTAATAGGCAGCAGATTTAAAAACATAAGGCAGTATATATATATATATATATATATATTTTTTTTTTTTTTTTTTTTTTTTTTACACACACACAATGTATGGTCAACCTGTGGAACCTGTTGCTGGGGATGTTGTGAAGGACAAAAATATAACTGGGTTCAAAAAAGAATTAGATTAGATCAGTTCATGGAGGACAGGTCCATCAATGGCTATTAGCCAAGATGGTCAGGAATGCAATACCATGCTCTGGGTGCCTCTAAATCTCCAACTGCCACTAAACAACAGGGGATAGATGACTCACTAATTGCCCTATTCTGTTCATTCCCTCTGAAGCATCTGGTACACATGGGCCACTGTCAGAAGACAGGATAACAGGCCATTGGTCTGACACAGTATGGACATTATGTTCCTCTTTTTGTTACTTCCTTACAATCAGTGAGGTCATCGCAGCTCTGGGAATAAATGTTTGTAAGTAATTCTGAGCATCCCCTATTGGTTGGTTGTGCCTCAGTGTCATGAATCAAAAACAGCAGTTATATGACCATCCTCAGCAACATGCGTTTGGGATTTAGAAAAGAATTTACATTAATAAACCAAAGGGCGTTCCCCACTAGATTTGAGAGCTGAGCAACTAGACTACATGCCTTTAAATATTTATACCACTCCACTTTCAAGCGGAAAACAAAGGACACCATCAAATCTGCATAAGATTTAAAAAAACCAAATGAACAGAAACTTGGGAACTAAGAGATTCTACTAAGGAATGTCACAATCTGACATTTGACTGAACTGTTTATCCAAATTTAGACAGCCTTTAATTGCATCCAGCTATTGACCCAAACAGTAAAAATTCCACATTTTTATAAATCCCTGTATCTGACACTACCAAGATCTCCACAGCAGATTCTAATTCAGAAACCTCCTCCTGAGATATACTTATGTCAATTAACACTGACCAGCAATTACACATTAGGAAAATTTAACTCTTCAATGCATTTGGTATCCCATAGACAGATGAACCAAGCATATCTACTTTTTCCACTTTAAGTATGATGAGCAATAAACTTACACACCTTTAACTGTTTTAGCCACTTCAATGGCTTAAATAAACAAAATTAAAAACAAACACCCCTCCCCCCATGATGCTGCTTACAGAAAAAAAGAAGAAAAGGAGGATTGTTGTTAAGCAACAGATCTAAAATTTGTAAGGCTTCCTTAATTTTCAGGAACTACCACACTGCGCCTAACAGCAAATATGCCTTTCCTGTTTTATTTTGTGAATTCTGCCACTTGGCAACTGACTACAAGTCTCCCCACTTTTTGTAAGACACCTTTGTCCCTTTGCAAGCGAGTCTTAGCCCTCTGATCTTTCCAGTTACAGCCAGTGCATCTCCAGTATTTGATTTACTGTTTAGAATTATGTAACTTTAGTCCAAAGGCTTAAAATAGATCCTTCAATTGAGCGCCTTACTCAGATCCCAGATTTCCAGTAGTCCCACTACTGTATCTAGCCAAAGAAAGTTTTCAGACCTTATCTTGTCTACATTCTTTAATTTGATTGGACATCTTGATTTCAGTATTAGCTTTACACAGTTGCCAAAGTTCACTTCCACATAAAAATGCCTGGGCTTTGTCCACCCTAGTGATTCCACCATTGCTCGACTAACCATGAAGAAATAGACAAGGCCAAATACATGAGAGCTCACCAGCAACTCTCCAGTCAGCAGACTCATATGGTGAGTCTCATGTACTAGGGTATGGCAGGTGGTGGCATCAGTACGGTTTACAAGCCCAGCATCTTGTCAGTTATTGGACATTGCCAAGATTCAGCATGAGGGTAGGTTGCAGGTAATTAGGTAGAGGAGACTAGTTTCTGCCTAGTTTCTCTTGCAAACCTCACTTTTGCACAGAGGCACCAGGCTCTTCTATCAGAGATCTTAATAAACGTCCATCAAAGATCTCTCTCTGCTTCTTTAGCAGGAGGTCAAAAAACCAAAACACAACTAGAACACAGTCTGAAGTTCAATTACTGCAAAAAAATGTAAGCTCAAATAGGTGAGCAGTAAATCATCTTTATGCACCATTCTGAAGTACTGCTATATTGATTCCTCCCAGAAAACGTTTGGAACATTTTCACGTCCATCATCTATAGGGTTGCTTTCTGACTGCAGAAAACTGAACACCCTTGCTGCTCCCCCTTCCCTGAGGTGCTGCTGCCCTGCCCCTTCTCCAAGACCCCAACTCCACTCACTCCATGCCCCCTCCCTCTGTTGCTTGCACTCCCCCACCCTCGCTCACTTTCACTGGGCTGGGGCAGGGGTGTGGGCTCACTGGTGGGGCCAGGGATGAGGGGTTCAGGGTGTAGGAGGTGGCTCTGGGCTGGGGCAGGGGACTGGGGTGTGGAAGGCGGTATGGGCTTTGGGCTAGAAGTGTGGGCTCCAGGATGGGATCAGAAATGAGGGGTTCAATGTGTGGGAGGGGGCTCTGGGCTGGGGTGTGGGCTTTGGCTGTGTGCTCTGGGGGAGGCCGGGGATGAGGGGTCTAGGGTGCAGGAGGGGGCTCCAGTCTGTGGCCAAGGGGTTTAGAGTACAGGAGGGAGCTCTGGGCTGGGGCCAAGGGGTTCAGAACATGTGAGGGGGCTCTGGGACGGAGTCTGGGTGTGGGAGGGTGCGAGGAGTGCTTACCTCAGGTGGCTCCCAGAAGCAGCTGGCATATCCCTCTGGCTCCTAGATGCAGGGGTGGCCAGGGGGCTCTGCGCTTGGCCGCCCCATCTGCAGGCATTGCCCCTGCTGCTCCCACCAGTTGTGGTTCCCGGCCAATGGGAACAGCAGAGCAGGTGCTTAGGGCGGAGCCGGTGCCTCAGACAGGGGCAGCATGTATAGCCCCCCTAGCCACACCTGCACCTAGGATCCGGAGGGACATGCCAGTCACTTCTGGGAGCTGCGCAGCGCCAGCTGCTGTGGCGAACTGTGGAGTGTAACTATTTGAATTAGCAGCATTAGTAATCTGCATATTCTTTCCCCCACATTATGCATAGAATAAATGTCAGGTCAAAACATTTTCTGTGGAACATCAACAGAGCAGAATGTTCTCCCACTGTGTGATGCAGGCAAGACTGTGATATGATTTGATGTTTACTTCATAGAGTGTTACAGCACTGACCATACAAAATATGAGCGCATCGTTTCAGCTATTTCATATAACTTTAAAGTCTGTACTTCTTTCTTATAAACTAGTGTTGTAATATAAATAGAGGATATCTGACACTAGAAGAGGAATTGTATGACTGAATAGGATTCATAACCTGCAACAACAATTGAGCGCTTATAAAATTCCAACTTCACCTATCTACCACAGCGTGCCTACAGTACATCCTGAATCAGTGCTCCGTAACGAATCTAGAAGAATTTGCCCTGACTTCATTATGCTAACACGGTCGATATAGAACATAATTCAAGCCTACTAAAGTCAACGAGAGTTTTTGGATCAGGGCTAACAAGTTCAAGTAATACAGAGGTTACAAACACAGTAAGATACTACTCAGCATGAGTAAGGGTAGCAAAATTTGGCCACTAGGTATTAGACATTCATTCGTGTGAGCAGTATTCTGCGCTCACTACAAACCACACAAAAACGATTTTTAAGTATCTTAGATTGAGCCTTCAGCCTTGCCAGAAACACTTGCATGCCACTGTACATCCATGTCATCGTCCGTGACAACAGCCTCTTTCAGATGTTTCAAAAGATCTTTTTGGATTCTGATATACAAACTAAGTTTTGATAGCAAAGTCCTACAACTCTAAACTCCAAATACCCTCAGCTGTGTAACACTGGATTCAGATTTAGAATTGAGAATCATTACATGAATAGTAACAATTCCGGCTATAAAGTCTGAAACATGAATGGAATTCTCTTCCTGTTTATTATAGAGGCATATAAAAAAACCTCCCAAGAATTTAAAGCAAGAAAAAGAATTCTCGTATTTTATTATTGATAAAATAAAGAGTTCAGGAAGTAGGAAAGCCTCCAATAGCCTTGAAGTGTGCCCCAGAAGTGGCAGAAACGAAGATTTTAACAAATCTGGACAGATGTACGCCAAGTAAACCTTAACAGCTTGTCAGCTCCCTACTCATGACACATAGGACTCTTGTCAGGGGGCAAACCCAACCCCTGTGTGAGAATGAGTAAGTTTCAGTCCCTAATGAGTGTTTTCTTTATATCTGGAGGCTGGCATGCACGTTTAGCTCATTTGGGATTCAGGAACATACTACTGGTGTGGGAAGAATATCAGGGCGTGTATTAAGGCTGACATAGGGCATAGCAATCCTGACTAGCATCCAAAGCAGAGGTGAGCAAACTACGGTCTGTGGGCCATATCTGGCCCACGGGACCGTCCTGCCCAGCCTCTGAGCTCCTGGCTGGGGAGGCTAGCCCCCGGCCCCTCCCCTGCTGTTTCCCCTCCCCCGCAGCCTCAGTGTGCTGTGCTGCCAGCACTCTGGCCTGCCACTCCTGCCGGGCAGCGTGGCTGGCTCTGGCATGGTAAGGAGGCGGGGGGCAGTTAGGGGACAGAGGTTCAGGGGGGCAGTCAGGGACTGGGGAGCAGGGGGACTGGGGATAGGGGTCGGGGCAGTTAGGGGACAAGGAGCAGGGAGGGTTGGATGGGTCGGAGGTTCTGAGGGGGCGGATAGGGAGCAGACGCCAGGCTGTTTGGGGAGAGACAGCCTTCCCTACCTGGCCCTCCATATAGTTTTGCAATGCCGATGTGGCCCTCAGGCCAAAAAGTTCCCCCCCCCAATCCAAAGGCTCACAGTGGGTGGAGGTCAGTGGAAACAGGGGCCAGAGACTTCACTCTGAGAACCCTTACAAGGGTCCCAACAAGCAACAGCTGGGGTTGGAAGGAGAGGTTCATCCCTTTCCCGAATGCCTTAACAGAGGCTGAGAAGCAGCAGGAGGTGGAAGATTTCTCCCAGTTTTGCTGCTCCACCTTTCCCACCCCACAGCTTCTTGTTAATTCTAGCTCCCTCTGTATTCCCTACAAGGAGGATTTAGTCCTTCTGAGGTTAAGGAGCTGACAGAAGGAGTCTTGCGCCTATCCACTGTGTACCTTCTGTACCCGAGGAGACCCAGTCCTGAGGAGCTACAAAGATTTTCTATAGCAAGCCTCCTTTTGTTGATCTGAGGAGATTGCAGCATCAGAACTCCGTTCTACAAAATGGAGAGAAGATTTTCAGAGGAGAAGTCATGGCATGCCTCCTTAGGTCTGCAGGCCATTGGATCAGGTCTACTCTGTTAGTCTTAGGGAATGTCTTTACAGCCTGCAGAAGCAAATCTTCTACCCCAAGTTGACAGCATAGTAGGACTCATGCTAGCACTCTGAAACTAGCTGTGTAGCTGAAGGTTGAGCTCTAAAGCCTAGGGAAAGGTGTGGGCTTCATAGCCCCAGCTGAGTGTGTCTCCATATACAAGTGTCCTATGCCCAGGTCATAAAATGAGAGCATTGACATGAAGAAAGTGAGGGTTAGTATGGAGGCAAATCACACATCATAACTGAGACAAATGTCTAAATTATAAAACAACTGTTTTGAGGTGTAAAGAAGGGTGCACTGACATCTCTGCTGTGGCAGATTTCAGTTTGGGTGCTGTGCTTGAGAAGTCTAACTTTATCCTTAAATTTCCTGGATTCCTATCCATTCAAAAAACAAACCCTAATATTCCTGAAAGGTAATAGACACTCAACCAACATACCTGCCAGCACCCTTAACTTCACCTGTCCTGAGTTTGTGACAGCATAACCACAATGCTTGCCTGTAGCATGCATACTAAAGCTGGCCTCCTCCAATTCTATAGGAGAGAGGAGACCCATTATCCAGTTTGCCATGGTGAATGGGCGAAAACTAGATTCTAGGTGTCCATGGAAGCAGTCTGCAAACAAGGAGATGTGCTTACATGGGTGTCTTACATACCAGCACACATTGTTTTCTGGGATTTGCCTGACAAGGTCCCACTGAAAAAGGTGAGAAAAGGAGTCTGACAAACCATGGTCTGGGGCATAGGAAGATATAAAAAATAAATTTATGTTCGCTCCAATGGCCAAGGCTAACATTACATTTAAAAAAATAAATACGGAGCTCTCATTTATTTTATCTAAAGAGACAAGGAAGGTGGCAAAGCTCATCTTATTGTAACAATGTTCCAACAGTTCTATAAACTGCATTGGCCATGTCTGTTTCGAACACAACTTGTTCCTTTCCCCGACATTAACAGTAAACTTACCAATTATTGTAATTACTATCCCTAGGCTATGCCCTTTATTGATCCTAGTAGCTAAAGCAGTTTGCAGTCAAAGAGAGGCACTCTGACAGGAAGCATAAATAGGTTCCTCTACCCTTGTATGAAGCTCTTTAATAAATCAGAGCTTTTGCCTTTTTACTTTAAACATTCCAGCAGAGATTTTAAAATATTGTTTTTTCTCAGGCTGCTATGGCAGAAACTCATTGCGATCACTTCAACATAGCAATTGAGGACCAGGGGAAAACATTTACAACACAAACTTGTTAACAGGAGGTACTGGTGTGATTGCCCTGTCAAAAGAAGCCAGAATCATGTAAATAACCAGCATGGTATTTATTGAACTCCTTGACAGCATGATATGAAGAGTTATTCAGGGTTTGGTAGTTTGTAGGAAACAGTGGCTGAGGCCAGAGTTTAGCACAGTCCTGATGTTACTCACAGTAAAGGTGGGTGGCTATAAGCATTGAACACTTGACAGTCACAGAACAATCAATGTACCATATTCAGACAGTTGGTCTGTCTCCTGCTTGATGTTTCACTAGCTACATTCTTTTGTTATCTGGAAATAAGAAAGCTCCCATGGCCTCCCACAAAACCATGAGTTGACACTTATCAAGAGACTAAGGGGGAAAAAATCAAAATATCATGAAAGCTTCAGCTCCTGGAATCTTGTTATTAAATGATTCAGTTTTCTTTTAAAAATAAAAGTTTAGTGTTCATGGTTAAAGAGGAAAACATTAACACTAACAGCTCAACCACCAGAAGGTATATAAAAATAATCCAATTTATTATTAATCTCATATGTGGGGCCTTACTCATGATTTTTTGAATACTTGGGTTTGGAAAAGCTGCAATATTGGTCTCAAAGGAGATAATTTCTCTAGCACATGTACACAGTCACTCAGCATGCTGTGAAGGCCCAGAAGGGTCTACATTTTTAAGGCTCAAAGCAAGACAAAACCAGAGATGTTTTAGGAGGCCACAAGGATAAAGGATGGTCAAGCTCACTCTACACAAACACAGCTGTAACCATCCATCATTGCTGTCATAACAAAAAAAGCAAAAACCTGCTCTCCCCTATACCCTGTGCAATCCTACTGATTTCAGTGAGGCAGGGTGCGATGTGAGAGCAGAAAGTGAGCCATCAGGTGCGTAACAACAGCGTAACAGAATCATAGAAACATGGGGCTGAAAGGGACCTCAAGAGGTCATCTAATCCATCCTGCCACGCTGAGACAGGATTCAGTGTATCTGGAAGAACAGAGAGACTAATCTGTTTTTAAACTCCAGAGATGAGGATTCCACAACCTCCCAGTTAACCTGTTCCAGTGCTTAACTATCCTTATAGTTAGAAAGGATTTCTAAGCGTCTAATCTAAATCTCTCTGCAGGCAGGTTAAGCCCATTACTTCTTGTCCTACCTTCAGTGGACATGGAGAAACAATTGAGTCTTCTTTGTAACAGCCCTTAGCATATCTGAAGACTCTTATGCTCCCCACCCCCAGCCTTCTCACCTCTAGACTCAACGTGTCCAATTCTTTCAACTGTTTCTTATAGGTTAGGTTTTCTAAGCCTTTTATCATCTGGACGCTCTCCAACTTGTTCACATCTTCCTAGGGTGACCAGATGTCCCGATTTTAGAGTCTCTCTTATATAGGCTCCTATTAACCCCCCCCCCCCACCTCCTGTCCTGATTTTTCACACTTGCTGTCTGGTTACCCTACATCGTCCTTAAAATGTGGCACATTTTCTGCTTCAGTGCCATGCAGAGCAGAACAATTAGCTCCCACGTCTTACATATAACACTCCTGGTAATACATCTGTAGGCTGGTGGGTCCGATCACCAGCCTGGGACAAACTATTGGTCACGCCCAGTTCAGTTTGCAGCCCTTTCCTCAGGGGGATGGGGGAGTATTTCTCAACACTCTCAAAAAGAATGTGGAATAACAAAGTGACAGTTCTTGACAGAAAATGTGGGGCCCTCTGGTACTTATAGGGTCTGGTCCTTCCTCAGCCTCAGGTGTCCACAGGGCCTGCTTACTCTCTTGTAGCATTCTGCTGCAGCCACAGGAGTTGCCTTCTCCAGGAGCCTCTAGTTCCCTCACGGAGCCAGAGCATTTATTTATACCCTCTAGCTGGGAATCAGACCCAGTTACTAGATGCTATCCAGCTGGTTGGCTAATTCCCAGCACCGGTCTGCTAGACTTGTCTCCAGGAAAGGGCTGGCTGTTCCCTGGTCCTCCTTGCCCTGTCACAACATCCCAGAATGACATTTGCTTTTTTTGCCATAGCATCACACTGTTGACAGATTCAATTTCTGTTTCACTATAACCCAGAGATCCTTTTCTGCTGTATTACAATTATTCACCTTTTTTTGTTTTTGTGCTTTTAATTCTTTTCCTTTGTAAGTGTAATATTCTGCACTTCTCATTATTGAATTTCATCTTGCTCATTTCACACCAATTCTCCTATTTATCAAGGTCCTTTGAATTCTAATCCTGTCCTCCAAAGTGCTTGCACGCTGTACTCTCCACTCCAAACATAACACAGCATTATGAAAAGACAACTGAACTTTATTTCATATAACATGGGTCAGGGTTAAAGGTTAATAGTACTTGAAGTAGTAATAACTTTGGTTATTAATATCAACATAAAGTAGTGCTAATGAAGAATTTTCAAGGGCTCTGGGTAGACAGTAGGGGTGTTTCCAAATTTAAGCCTTGGTCTTTCAAAGGCTTATTCACGTGAGCAAGTTTAAGCACATACATAATTCTTTACAGGATTGGAGCCCTAGTTTCTACATTTGTGCATCCAAGTTTTAAAAAATGCAATAAAAGCATGAAGCGCTATTCAAAGGAAGAAACTATTTTGAGTGTCTGCACCACACAGAGACAGCATATACTTTAAAGCCAAAATGGGAAGGAATTTCATTTGGTAGCTATCAGATTATTTAAAGGATTGCTTTTGTTCGCAGTGTGCTTTCGTTTTGCATCATTGACTCTGTATCAACTCAATTTTTCTACCTTTTTCCTTCATTATTACCACGTAGAATATTTTAGGCATAACAATTTAATCCTTCTACAGGACTAGAGCTTTCCTTCCTTCATAATGCAAATCTAAATGGTGATGCATTTCTTGGGAGTTGCTGATTGTTTCTGGAACAGACAATGATTTAATCTTTGTTATTTATACTGTAGAAGCACCCAAAGGCCCCAAGTCAGGATTGGGGCCCCATTGTACTAGGCACTGTACAATATACAGGAAGACTAGAGATTAGATAATCTAAAATGTTATATTTTTTCTGAACAACTAGAAGCTACAATTCCAATAAAACCACAGAATTTTAATAGCTCAGCAGAAGGCAGTTCCTTTCAAAATACTAAGGCAGATTTGGGGTTTTTTTATTTCTATTACAACATAGCTGCACTGATAACATGATTTATATGCAAATATCTAACCACCGCTTTAGAGTTTTCTAATGATAAAGCACAATTAAAGCAGCTACAATTGACTCAGACTGGCCACTTTTACTAGCATATAGCCTCACTAATGAGCTATTTCATTTTCCTAAACACAGAGGATGAAGAGAACATACTCAGTAGGCCAATTCTGCAAACAGGTGCGCAACATTCTATTTGCAGATCTCATAGCTAACTCTATTCTGTCCACTAGATGGCAGTAAAAGTTTGATAGGTTTTTTTTTTAAATAAAAGTAATAAAACGTAGCAAGTAGACTTTTTGCTATGTAATTTAAGTGTTATAAGATTGATTATAATCTGTTCTTCTGAATGTAATTTCAAACTTTTTTTTTCCAAATCATTATATTTAGTAGGCTGATCATGTAAACAGTAAATACAGCATCTTTGATTTACTTAACTGTTTCTATATCCATATATGCATAAAAGGTTTAGATAAAAAACTAACAAAATAATTGCTCTCAAAGAGAGCTAAGGTCCTTAGGTCAGACAATAGAAATACATGACTTTTTAAAATTTAGCAGAGACTATTTTGAAAATGTATCTTACAACGTTGTCAAAATAATAGAAACAAAGGATGAGCTTGAACAGGCAACATGTTTTCTTTAAAGAAAAGGTTGCAACCCTGGTCTCTGTATATCAAACATTTTAATTCTAAAAAATGATATTTGAGCAGAAAATATAGCAAACAGGGCTATAGGTAGCAATACTAGACAAAATATTAGTACATTACTTCATTTTATGTTGTCTAATTGTAGGCATACAATCTATATAAGTAAGCAGAGAGCATACAGGTTATAGTCAAGTTAAACAGATTTTACATCAACATATATTCGGTTACACCTTAATTTTTCTCTTTATCCACAGTGAACAGAGCATAACAGGATTTATTTGAGCTTAATTGTTTTGATCCAGTGACATGGGTGCAAGATTACACTATGGATATATTCCATTTAGCTTTCAACACTGTTTGGATGACTTTTTTGCTGTTCTTGATGACACAAAATTGAGGCTATATAAAAATGTTGGATTACTACCATTGTATGTCTACTAAACTCATACGCTGAAATAGAATAATTCAGTTTAAGTACAGAAAAGGTTGACGGTTAGGATATTAAAAGCTGCTTTTAACAACTATGTAATAACGATTCTACATCCAACATCCACTGCTGAAATGGGTTGTTTTGATTTGTTTCATTTAAAAATAAATCAACCAGATTAATTAAAAAAATAAAAGCAGATCACAAAAGTTGGTAAACAACATTAGATATTCAGCAGCTCAGGAAGACAATGCAAAAGCTATTTACCAAATAAATAAATATAATCCAGTCAGAGGCTAAACATACAAAGCTTTGTGTTTGAATGATGTGACCTAGCTTTAGTTCAGACATGGTGTAGACCTCAGGAAACCATCATCATCAGTTGATGTAATCAATTTTTCTAAACCTTGTTGTTGGCTAACAATGACAGTAATGGCAGACGCTGCTCCATAACGAGCTGTGAAATCCCATATACTGGAAAGTGATCTGTTTTAGAATATCTCAGTCAGATTATGGCTTGGCCTACTTCAACAAACTCTTGATTAAGAAATAATCGGAGAAAGAACCATAAGCTTTTTGGTTTAAAAAAAAATCCATTCTGGTTGTAAAACATATGAATTAAATAGGTCAGAATGTTTTTAATTCAGGTTAGGCCCTCTGTTAAAAGTGAACTAACAGCTATTCTTAAAAAATTAAAACTGTTTTTGATGGGTTGAGGGAGCTTCTGCATGCGGGAGAGGCAGAGAAGTAATGGATCAGCACAGGGGACAATTCAGCTCCTACTCTGGCCCCAACTCCTGAGAAACATGATCCAGTCTCTACATTAGGGAACTACCTATAGTAGGTATCTGTAGATCTGAACAAAATATTATGGACAAATATTGGCCAAATGTTTATTTTGCCAGTAGCAAAAAACCCTAGAGATGGGACACTAGATGGGGAGGGCTCTGAGTTACCTAGGAAAAAATTCAAACTCCCAGCTTGTTTTCATGCTCAGGGTCTAACTGATGGCCATATTTGGGGTCAGGATGGAATTTTCCCCCCCAGGTCAGGCTGGCAGAGAGCCTGTTTTTTTCTTCACCTTCCTTTGCAGCATGGGTCACTTGCAGGTGTGAATGAGTGTAAATGGTGCATTCTCTATAATGAAGTATTTAAACCACAATTAGAGGACTTCAATAACTCAGCCAAAGGTTAGGGTTCTATTTCAGGAGCGGGTGGGTGGAGGTTCTGTGGCCTGCAATATGCAGGAGGTCAGACTAGATGTTCACAAGGGTCCCTTCTGACCTTAAAAAAAAAAAAAAAAAGAAAAAGAAAAATCGGATCTATAAATGCAGTATTGGTTGACCTGAAACTATTTATGAATGTGACTTGAGTATAGTTTTGGTTGAGAAAAAGCTTTTCAAAGCCAGTTTCAGGAAGGGGGAGAGAAAAAAAGAATGTATCTAACCTTTAGGCCAGCATTTAGGGCACTTGTGTGGGAGATGAAGGTTTGAATCTCCACGATGGAGGAGAGATTTCAGCTCTGCTCCACCCTTCCCCAGTAAGCATCCTAGCCCCTAGTCTAGGAACAATTGTGGGGTGGGTAGCTCTCACTCTCTCCAGTTAAAGTTGTTCCACTTTGTTGTATAAATACTTATTCATTGGGGGCAGGGACTTGAACTCACATCTCACCCCTACCAGGTAATTGCCTTAACCATGAGGTTACAGGCTATTCTACCATCAAGCCTGGCCTATACTCGGAAATTAGGTCAGTATAACAACACTTCTCAGGGTGTGAAAAATCCAGACTTCTGAACAATGCAGTTAAACTGATCTAACCTCTGGTGTACACGGTGCTGGAATTCTCTATAGACCTAGCTACCACTCCTCAGGGGTGTGGATTACCTATGCCAAAGGGAGGATTTCTTCTGTTTGTGTAGGTAGTGTCTTTACTGAAGCACTACAGCTGTACTGTTTTTAAATGTAGACGAGCCCTACATTTCTTTTGTAGAGGGTGTTCTGTTTTGTACAAATAATCGTTGGGCCAGAGAGTATCAGAAGGAACAAGAACAGTTTAACTGCCACAGAAAGCTAAGAATGTTATTGCAATGCCCACAACACAGGAGATTTTCAAGAGTGTAAAAGGGAATCAGAGCTTGTCTACATGGGGAAACATACAGGCATATTTATCCTAATATACATCCCCCACATAGACACTCTTATTATGGAATAAGAGTGCCTTTGTCCAGGTTATACCACCCCATCAGTTGAGCAAAAGTCCCAGTTTAGACAGTCTGGGTCACTCTTTGACCTGGACAACAATGATTCAAATAAAATCAGCAAGAACAAGGCAGAGTCTATAAACATATTAGAAAAAAAATCAAAAGACCCTTGCACCTCAGGGCCTTCATTTCTGTTTACCTCCCTTGTCCTTCCAAGGGGCTTACTAGTTTCTTGGAGGCACTCTGATAAGCTGGTAGAGAACTGTTACTCCTTAGCAGTCCCAAGCTCTTCTACCCTTTCATTGCATGAGCCTTGCTCTTTATAGTTAATCTTGGCTCCATAGTCCTCACAGCTGTGGGTGTGTCCCTCCACAATTGGCATTTCTCCCTGCTGAGTTCAGGTGTGGCTAGTTTGGCTCTCTCTACACTTGGAGTGTTCTTAAGCCTTTCCTGCCTGGGTTTTGGGGTGGGAGGTTGTAGACTCTATTGCATACTACTCAAGTGACAGACGGTAAACTGGAAAAAGGCAGAATTATGCTGAAAAAAGGGTGTCTACACAGGGGAGTTATACTGGTATAAATATAGCTGTTTAATAAATAATATCTATCTTTTATATAGTGCTATTCATCAGCAGATTATACTGGTATAATTGATGCTGTTAAATTTCCCCCTGTAGACAAGTCCTAAGACAACTAACTCCCATTGACTTTCAGTTGGAGCTGAGCTTCTAACTGCCCTTTGTGTCTTGAAAATCTCCTCAGTGGGTATTTATGATGCTATCACTTATTGCAGGGGAAATATGAAATCCTGAACTTTAATTTCATATTATTTAGATTGAGAGTTCCTAAAAAAAGGAGCTGAGCTTTCTGTCTCATACAGTGTTGAGTGTGGTTTCAGGACTTAACAACAGTAAAATGTATGTCTTAAATTTACATATTTTGTTATTTGGGTTATCTTTCAAAAGGCTTTATTTTGTTTATAAAAACTTTTCAGTTCACCTTTAATGTTGTTTGGAGCCCATTAGAAAGTGATAAAACTGGCAAAAAACTTCACGTTGCAGAGAATCAAGCTTCCCAAAACAGATCTGGCAAAATGCACCCCAGTCCTGACTTCTGCTATTACAGACACAACTGTAACAGTATGTGCCAAGCTATGCTGCAATCCTATTACAAGGTCTCGGCTTGCTGACCTCATGACATCCCTACTTGTTGCTGCTGCTTTGGAAGCAAGAGACTCCATACAGTATTCAAACCTAGGCCCCATGCATGATAATGTTTCATGTTTATCTCTAGATCACGGAGCCAGGCCAAGCTATACTTTTAGAATCTTAACTCTGGGTAACATATATTCTAAACCTTCATTTCTCCTTCAGTCCTGTAGCTGTACTGACATTAACCTTTATCATAAGGACCAGCAGATTTTGACATTCTTTCAAGTCAGCAGCTCCCATATTTCCTTTCAGTAGTGTTGTGCCTGTTCAAGAAATTGTATATTTCCAGCACAATCTGAATACGTCACTGCATGTCAAAGAGGTAAATTTTTTAATTCTATCAAATCTACCGTTCTGTGGATAATTTCTCCATTTCTCCTACTGGCATGTTCACAACTTATTAAGGGCCAATTTCAATGGATAACACTAGGTGAGGGAGGGGGAAGTTACATATAACTCACTAAATTTAAATGTAAAAATCTTAACTCCTTTCTAGGGAAACGTATGCATCCGATGAAGTGAGCTGTAGCTCACGAAAGCTTATGCTCAAATAAATTGGTTAGTCTCTAAGGTGCCACAAGTACTCCTTTTCTTTATACTAACGGTAGAGACTTAAATAGACACTGGAGGAAGTGATATTATTCCAACAAGCAGTATAGATAGTGCTTTTCTTTCCTGGAGGAAACAACTTCAGATTTCAATAGTCTAATAGTACTGAGCCAGCAAATTGTTTATCCAAAGACCAGAGTTTGCTAGCCTTACCTCTGTCTCAAGGTGATATTTAGTACTTATTTATATCACAAAAAACTAACTGGTGAGTACTCTCGCTCTCTCGGAGAATAATTAGGATTTGTTGATAGCCACTGGTAGGGTTTAAGGAAGTCCTTTGGGGCACTGTTTCCTCTTGCCATGTATTTATTCATAGATGAAGAGAGAACTTGTGTGACTGAATGCACTCCTGTATTCACACCGGACACCTCATTGTAATAATCTTTGTACAAAATATGCCTTGTCAGGTATAATTTGCAAACTAATAACTCACTGGTCAATAATATCATGATGAAATGTGTGTAGCAATATTCTGTGTACAGTTAGGAATTCCCCCTTAATGATCTTGGTAGCCCATGTTCAAATCCATGTAGCCCTGATCTAGCAGGTCTATCTTAAACAAAGGAATGTGTGTTTACCTCAATTTACATATAAGTAGAAACAAGGTCTTTGAGACAGCAAAAGGGAGACAAGCAAATCTGCATTTTAGCAAATAACAGCATGAAACCTCTTTCACCAGAGTTTTTATGCCTCCATCCTCACAGCTAGAAGGGACTTTATCTAGGGATAACCCTCAAGAAAATGCATTTCAAATGCACTTCAGGACTATCAAAGTGAGTGCCAAAAGCAGCCCAAGTTATCTCTCCCTATCCATCTCTCTCTGGAGGAGGGTTGCAGTAGGTTACAGATTGTTGTAATAAGCTGTAAATCCAGTGTCTCCATTCAGTCCATGATTTTAACCCCCCAGCTGCTTCCTCCTCCTCTTCCTTTCCTCTCTATGACTGGAAGGGTGTTAACAGGCCATTTCACCTTGCATGATCCTTTGAAATGTGCTAACTACTTATGCTAAACAATCTTTTCAAACCTTGTGTTTAGCAGTGACACTTTGCGTTTGTTTCCCATAGCTAAAGAAGAGCTCTGTGTAAGCTTGAAAGCTTGTCTCTCTCACCAACAGAAGTTGGTCCAATAAGAGAGATTACCTCACCCACATGTCTCTCTAATAACCTGGGCCTAACATGGCTACTACTACACTGCATACAGAAAAGGGCTGGACAGAGCAGAACACATGTTCTGTGGGAAAATCTGGGACTGGGAGTGTGTGGGGTCACTCTGCAAATGGTAGCCCAGGCTGGTAGAAGCCAGAGTGTGACTAATGTGTGGCTGACAGGCTGTAGCTATACACAGACATTCAGTGTGTTACCCGCATGCTGTTTGGCTGTTTGTGAATGGCCCAGATGAGAGCTATAGTAGCAAAGCATTGTGAGGCATCCTAGTTATCAGGGCAGGGGTGACACAGCCCTTCACTAGTCTGGATTGTGCCCCAGAATGTCAAAGCTAGGGCCCTACCAAATTCACAGTCATTTTGGTCAATTTCACAGTCATAGGATTTTAAAAATAGTAAATTTCATGATTTCAGATATTTAAGTCTGAAATGTCATGGTGTTGTAACTGTAGGTGTCCTAACCCAAAAGAGGGTTGTGGAGAGGCGGGGGCGAGGGGGTGTCACAAAGTTATTGTAGGAGGGTTGCAGTATTGCAACCCTTACATCTGTGCTGCTGCTGGCGGTGGCACTGCCTTTGGAGCAGGGCAGCTGGAGAGCGGCAGCTGCTGGCCGGGAGCCCAGTTTGGAAGGCAGAACCACTGCCAACAGCAGCACAGAAGTAAGCATGGCATGGTACGATATTGTCACCCTTACTTCTGCACTGTTGCCTTCAGAGCTGAGCGTTCAGTCAGCAGCCACCACTCCCAGCCACCCAGCTCTGAAGGCAGCGCAGAAGTAAGGGTGGCAATACCATGACGCCCCCGCCCTTTGGGTTGGAACCCCAAGTTTGAGAAACGCTGGTCTCCCCCATGAAATCTGTACAGTACAGGGTAAAAGTACACAAAAGACCAGATTTCACGGTCCTTGACGTGTTTTTCACAGCCATGAATTTTGTAGGGCCCTAATCATAACCTGCCAATGCTCAACGACCCCTTATCCTTAAAAGGCATATTTTAAAAATATCAGAGACAATATGAGTAGGATTAAATTGAGGGAAGTGGTAGTGCTATTTACCCAGAATGTATGTTAAAAAATAGATGTCTTTAAAGTAACCATCAAAAATTGCAGCACTATTCAAATTCTGGGCTGAATTGTGATCTCACTTACACTGGTGTAACTCCATTCATCTTGCTGGGGTTATTCCTGTTCTATATAAGTGTGACTCGTCATGCGTTTTAGGGTTTTATACTGCTGCCCATCATCATCGTATCTGAATGCCTTCCATGTAAAAAGTGATAGCAATAGCAAAGTCCCTAGTGGATTTCATGAAATTTTTGGGGAAAAACTCGGGGGGGGGGGGCGCTACGAGGGTGGTTAGGTTTTGGGATAGAAGGGGGTGTGAATGTTATGACTATCACCTTCTTATGATGGACAGACCTTTTCTAAAAGGATTGCTTTGTGGTGTTGCCTAAAAATGTTCAGCTGCTCTGATTTCTTGCAGGCATTCTCACATTTTAGTATTGGGGGTGACTGCATCAGTTGAGAATGATATTCATAGTTGAGTGTCATCAGCATATTGTCAGCAGCTGAGCCTCCCGCTCACTCTCTCCCCATGTGGCCTCAGGTAGATATTGAAAATTAGGGCTAGGGTTGGTTACATAGCCTGAGTCACACATTGAATTGGACCCCACAAGCCACAAAGCAGGTCCAATCCTTTATTGGTTGGCCAACTATTACTGGAGGTTTGTAATGGGGTTTAGTGACACTGTGGTCTCCATAACAGACTTTACGAAAAAGGGGAAACCAGACCAGATGGTATGGACAGAGGTCTGTGAAAAAGGCTTTCAGAACAAACAAGAGGCTTTGTCTAAAGAGCCTGTTTTGCACAGCCCTGATTTCAGCAAACCATTTGTGCTGTGTACTGATGCTTCTAACATTGGGTTAAGTGCAGTACTAATGCAGGATGAGGGGGGGGAAAAAGGGCAATCCATTGCCTTCTTGAGTAAAAAACTGAGCCTCCCACCATTGAACAGAACTATGCTGTCATCGAGCGGGAATGCCATGCCACTGTCTGGGCTGTTAAGCAACTTAAACCTTATTTTGTAATAAAAAGTGTAAGGTTTTAACAGATCACGGTCCTCTAAATTTGTTACACTGAGCTAAGGGGACCAATTCTAGATTATGATGTTGGAGCCTAGTTATACAGGATTTGGGCATGCAAATAGTCCTTATCAATGGGAAAGAAAATGTAATGGCAGAAGGCTTATCAAGAATGGGGGGATCCTGAGACATATTCAGGACTGTCAGTGACACCCTTTCCTACACCAATTTTGCGTTGGGGGAATGGACACGCTGTCTGGAGTGGTTCACAACTGCAAGTGCCACCTTCAGGGCAGACTGTCTAAAGACAGGGCAGACAATAATGTTCTATAATTAGATTTCACCACGCCAGTAAAAAATGCAAACTCCTGTATCACTGTAACAGTCTTACCATGGTCACAGACTGTCCCCTGGGGCTCTCCAGTCTATTTTGTCACCCAAACGAGCCCGACTTAGTGATAAATGGTCACCTACATAAAAAATTACAAAATATTCAGGTTGCTCCCAGTCCCAAGAGACCAGTCACTTGTCCCAGATCAATTTGTAGCTTAGATCTCACACCACAGACAATGCTTGTAGCCAATCCTAGAGTAAACTAACTAAGGATTTATTAACTAGGTAAAAGAAACAAGAGAGTTATTTGCAGGCTAAAGCAAGCAAGTATATAGACACAATGAGTTTCAGCCTATGATTCCAAAGGTGACAGAGTTCTAGTAATCTCTCAATTCAAAATGTTTTTCAGGGCTAATCCATGCCAAGCAGCCTGGAGATCTCTTTGCTTATGTTTAGACAAGTCCAGACAGCATAAAAGAGATTTAGTTTCTCTTTGTCAGGGATTTTTATCCCTTCCACTCTCGAGTCTAAACTGATGGGATGAGTTCATGCGTAGGTCTCCCCTTCCTGGAGGGAGTTAGAAATACAATCAACAGGGCCTCTCTCCTTTGATGCTACACAATATCTCATTTGCTGTCCGTTGGCCATCTTGTATGCAGGGCAAGCCCTTTACCTTAATCAATACTTGTTTTCCTGTTTGGTGAGTTATACAATTACAGAGATTTACAAAGTGAACACTCAATCTAACTTACAAACTCTTTTGCCCATGGTGTGAAGTACGATCAGTACAGGTGGCATCTTACAAGCATTTTATAAAGTCTGAACACTAAACGCATTCTTATCCACTTAACCTCTAATATCCATTTTGATAATGCTAACATGCAGGTAAGCAAGAGTGGTCTCCAGCTGTGCATTTGTAAGTGTTCAGTGAGGCATGGGGCCTTGGCATGAAATGGTACCTGGTCTGCCAGTGTCACATGGGGGACTCTGCTCCTCTTGGGGTGTCTGAGTTCCTATCCTGAAAACATGAGGGGTGAAAATCTGAACCCACTGAAGTCAGAGGGAGTTTTACCATTGACTTCAGTGGGGCCAGAATTTCACCGAAAGAACCGATTACATCCCAGAGCTGCCATTCAACTGTTTTTGTGCCCTTACATAACCAATTTCAGTCACTTGATAGTACAGCTGATCCATGAAGGCAATATATTAGAATGAGCTTAAACTGGAAGGATCATTTAATGTTCCACTGATGTTTTGCAATCATTTTTCACTTTGACTTTCTCCTTACTATTCTACCATTATATCGGCACATTTGTCTTCAATGCTTTTTAAACACAAGTATCAATTTAATGCCAGTACAAAAGCTTTGTATATTGGACCCTTGGAGCTGATACCAATACATTCAATTATGCATTGCTGTGAGGCTGTTCTACTCTAAAAGCACCTGACCTTCTCCAACATATCCATCAGCCATCCATCAGTATAACAGAGATCACTCATTGAAGGTGCACAGTTCTATCAGACCTGCTTCCTATAGCCAAACACAAAACTCCATTACAGGAACAACTCCATTGTAGGAGGAGGGAAATCTACAAGCTTTTGTTTCAATATACATAGTTGGAAAATTCAGCTCTATTTATACCAGGATTTTAAAAAAAACAAACAACTTTTCTTTGTTAACTTTTCTTCTGGTTGGTTGGGAAGCAGGGATAGAGATTATGCATGCAAAATTGAGGCCCCAATAGATCTTTGCTACAGCCAAACACAGAAGAGAGTTTTCCCATTCAGTTGTACCAACTCATTTTTACGTCCATACAAATCCCCGTACAGCTTTACTAATGCACCTCATTTCTGGCAACCGAGACGCCTTTCCACCCTTCTTTGCACAACTGCCAATTGCTTCATAGATTTGCAATACAGAAAAAATATGGACTGAAGCTACCAACTCCCAGCTTGTTTTCATGACTAAATTCTCCTTTCCCAAACTATTTTAGGGGAGACAGCATGAGTATACTAAGCAGCATGTGCCTCTGCCTTCCCATCCAATGCTAGAACTTCCTTTGCTCTATCAAAAGTTGAGATAAACTATGTCTCACTCACTCTGTGAAGAGAGACTTTCAATAGCAAGTTTGGTAAGTTTTTCAACTTCATGCATTGTGAAGAGAAATTAGTTTACTATTAACGAAGCAAACTTAAACTTTTACCACCTATTTTACTGGGAGAAAATTTGATGCCATACAGTAACAATCTGAGATCATTTTGCTTTTCTATGCTCTTAAGAACAGAACTGTCACACTTCTGTACACACACAGGCATTAATGCAGCCTTTGCCAACTTCTGAATTAACCTGCCTCTTTAAAAAAGGTTTCTCCGCACATTCTAATTTCTCTTATGATTTATTCCTTATTCCACAATGAGCACTTCAAAACGTTTTGCCATTGTTCATATGTTTAGTAGGCTGTATAGCATCTGCAGTATGTAAATTAAAGTTACAGTCAGAATGTAAATATTTCTGGTGCATGGTCTAGGACTTAAGCTGTCGGAGTGCATACAAATATTTCTGTATTCCAGACTGTAGCAAGCCTATCACTGTAATATCTAGTTGCCATACACTCCAGCTTAATCCCAATACGGGAAAGAGATCAGAACTACCAGTGACAGGCTAGACTAGACTGAAATGATTAAACTTTACATAGCATTGATGGAACAGATAACCTTTTTTGTATAACAGGATTTGGATTCATCCAAAGACAAATAGCGCCCAACATGGATAACCAAAATGGACATCTTGCCTCTCTTTCTCCCAAACTAAATGATTCATCTTCTGGAAACTAATGGGGATTGGTTTACTGTATCTCACTTCTGACTTAGCAGTATCAGTACAAAAAGTAAAAAGAGTCTAAAACCAAACCTTCCAGCATACAGAACTTTGGAAGTTCAGATAAAATGGAACCTGGATCCAGTCTTTCCCTTATTTTAAATTGTTGAAAAGGCTTTACAAAAGCAAAAGCTACCTTGGGCCATCCCTACGTGCTCCGATTTATCACAGCTTTGTGGCCAATAATTGCTTTCACAGGTGAAAAGAAAAGATCGTTCCAGTTAGTAAAATATTACTTGATACAGTAGCAGGGTAGTGATAGCTGATGTGACACTATGAGGCATAATATTGTCAAGTAAGGATCTGTAAAGTAGAGGGAACACCTTTAATACCAAGCAAAGCCACTTCCACAGGGCGTCACTGGATGGTTCATAGTAGTGAATGCTTCATTCAGTGTCAGGTGTTTGCATAGTTGTGAGTGCTTCATGGTATAGCAAAATGTGGAACAAAACACCTGGACACTAAAGGGATCAATTTATCTAATTACTAATAATTCCTCTGTCAAGCAAAGAGAAAATAGTACACACTGAACAATGAGTTAATCTGTATTCAGGACATTTCGTCCAATAAAACCTTGTAGAATTAATGACGACACCTGCTAGTCAGCATCAAGATGGCAAATCTATTTAAATAAAGTCCAAGGGAACAGTGCTTTGTTATCAACACTCTGTCATGGATAGAACTGGGTTAACAACTCAAGGCAATTTATTCAATGCATTTTGCCTCTCTTCCAGTGTGTGAATTATTTATGAACAGATTTCTTTTATTAATTTGTCCTTTTTAAATACCAGTTAATCGAATGTATTAGGCAAATAAATTTCATCAAGCATCTGTATTTTCTATTAATTATTACCATAAAGGTAGGGAGATAGGTGTGTGTATGTGTGTGTGTGTGAGAGAGAGAGATAAGGGAAGTGGGGTGTGTGTGAGAGAGAGAGTAGGGAGGTGGTGTGTGTGTGTGAGAATTATATATTAATTATTAATTTTCTAGGTTTAGGTATCTTGGGGGGCTGGCTAGCAGCAAATGGAGAAATTGACAGAGAAGTACAAGGAAGGCTGCAGATCGTGCGGAAAGTCTGGCACAAGATAAGCAGAGTGATTTATGATAAACAGATGCCCAGGCTACGGAAGGAATAATACAAATCATAGTAAGCCCAGCTCTTCGGGACAGATCAGAGATGGGTGACTAAAGAAAGGCACTTGAGAAGACCTGAAGCCATTGTTTGAGGACAGTAATGAGGTGACACTCATGGACCACATGAGGAATGATGTCATCAGATGTGAGACCAAGTTCTGTGGTATCAGAGAGAAGCTGCGAGAGAGGAGGCTGAGATGGTATGGGCAAGTAGGAAGGATAGATGAAGGAAATCTTGTTAGGGAGGCATCTGAGACTAGAGCTTGCAGGAGGAGAACAAGAAGAGGATGGCTGAGAAAATAGTGGACAGACTGTGTAAAGAGGTGGAGTGGATATGGGGTAAGCATTGAACTGGCAAGCCTGGAAAAGATGGATCCAGCGACCCGACCCATCTAGCTTGGAAAAGGGGAAGAAGGAGAATTATTAACAATAATTCATACACATACAGGGGGCACTTCCCAGTCTAGTTTGGACCCAGCACTAGTGCCAGGAGTATACTTTCAGCCCTTATCTGTTTTGTTTTCTTATTTTGGTAAACTTGTATTTGTATCATTCACTCATGTCTCTCACCATCCCTCTTCTGCATTATAGCACCTCTCTTACTCCTACCCTCCTCCTTTCTTCCCCCCACTGACACCATTTCCCCTTACTGGTTACTCTCAACCCTCCACAGTTCTCATCAGCTCTTCCTATTCATCCTTCCCCTCTCCATCACAATCTCCTGCTCCTCCAGCCAGCACAAATCTAAGTACCACATCTGTATCCTCTTCCTCCTTCATCTCTGGTGACATTTTCCCCCACAACCTTGGCTCTCCCTCCATCTCCACCTCCTTTCTCGATCATTGTAGACAACATTACCATCCTACTGGACCCTAACACCCATAACTTGGACTTCCTTTTTTACTTGAACCACTCTCTAGGGCCTCACATCCAGGCTATTGCTAAATCTTGTCAATTCCTTCTGCACAGCATCTCTGAGATAGAGCCACAGCTAAAACTCGCGTCCAAACTCTCATCATCTTGCATCTTGATAGTGCAACACCTTTCTTTCTGGCCTTGACAGATACAATCTTATCTTGCTCACATCCATTCAGAATGTTGCTGCAAAGATCATTTTCCTAGCCCGTCACTTTGATCATGTCACCCCTCTCTCTGAATCCCTCCACTGGCTCTCCCTGCTCTATTGCATTAAACATAAGCTACTTTCCTTCAATTTAAAGTCCCTTCACAGCCTATTCCCACCCTCCCTATCATCTCTCATTCATAGAATCATAGAATATTAGGGTTGGAAGAGACCTCAGGAGGTCATCTAGTCCAACCCCATGCTCAAAACAGGATCAACACCAATGAAATCATCCCAGCCAGGGCTTTGTCAAGTCAGGCCTTAAAAACCTCTAAGGATGGAGATTCCACCACCTCCTTAGGTAACCCATTCCAGTGCTTCACCACTCTCCTAGTGAAACAGTGTTTTCTAATATCCATTCTAGACCTTCCCCACTGCAACCTGAGACCATTGCTTCTTGTTCTGTCATCTGCCACCACTGAGAACAGCCTAGCTCTATCCTCTTTGGAACCCCTGTTGAAGGTAGTTGAAGGCTGCTCAAATCCCCCCTCGCTCTTCTCTTCTGCAGACTAAACAAGCCCAGTTCCTTCAGCCTCTCCTCATAAGTCATGCGCCCCAGCCCCTTAATCACTTCCGTTGCCCTCCGCTGGACTCTCTCCAATTTTTCCACATCCCTTCTGTAGTGGGGGGACCAAAACTGGACACAATACTCCAAGTGTGGCCTCACCAGTGCCGAATAGAGAGGAATAATCACTTCCCTCCATCTGCTGGCAATGCTCCTACTAATACAGCCCAATATGCTGTTGGCCTTCTTGGCAACAAGGGCACACTGTTGACTCATATCCAGCTTCTTGTCCACTGTAATCCCTAGGTCCTTTTCTGCAGAACTGATGCCTAGCCACTTGGTCCACAGCCTGTAGCCGTGCATGGGATTCTTCCTTCCTAAGTGCAGGACTCTGCACTTGTCCTTGTTGAACCTCATTAGATTTCTTTTGGCCCAATCCTCCAATTTGTCTAGGTCACTCTGGACCCTATGTCTACCCTCCAGCGTATCTAACTCTCCCCACATCTTAGTGTCATCTGCGAACTTGCTGAGGGTGCAATTAATCCCATCATCCAGATCATTAATAAAGGTGTTGAACAAAACCGGCCTCAGGACCGACCCCTGGGGCACTCCGCTTGATACTGGCTGCCAACTAGACTGAGGCAACATCTCACTACTGAGATGTTGACTCCTGCTTCCGATCAGCCCATGATAACAAGCTCTATCACCCATTTTCAAACAAGCACCTTTGCACTTCCTTCTGTATTGCCTCATATGCTTGGGAGGAGTTCCATGTAAACACCTGCAAAGCTGCCACATTATCCTCATTCAAATCCCTCCTTAAAACTCTCCTTTGCTATGATGCCTACAAAAAAACTTGAGAACATTTAGGCTACTGGTGTGCTCAAACCACTGTTTATCATGCTGACTGATATAGTCGCAGTGTTTCCTTGGACTACGGTAACCAAACAGCAAGTGCGAAAAATCAGGACAGGGGTTGCGGGGTAATAGGCACCTATATAAGACAAAGCCCTGAATATCAGGACTGTCCCTATAAAATCAGGATATTGGACGCCCTACCTTGGACTTTCCCATTTGTTTGTCAGTATCCAGCCATTCTTTTCTACATACATTGTCAATTCTTTTTGTTCTGTTTGCACAGTTCCTAGCTCAATGGGATCCTGGTCCAGGACTAAAGCTCCTATTTGCTACAATAATACAAATAATAAAATAAAAATATCAGTATGTGACAGTTATTCTGATTATATATATAATATACAGACACATGCATATATATACATAGTGACAAAGTTCCTGCTCTACCTTGGTGGGTCTTGCGCTTATTGGGGGATTTGCTCGCCTTGGAGCTTCACGGCAGCCCTCAGCTTGGCCGTATTTCTGAACCCACAGTCCAGGTCGACTCCTCCCTGTGTCTGACCAGGAGTTGGGAGGATTTGGGGGGAACCCGGGCCCACCCTCTACTCTGGGTTCCAGCCCAGGGCCCTGTGGAATGCAGCTGTCGAGAGTGCCTCCTGGAACAGCTGTGCGACAGCTACAACTCCCTGGGCTACTTCCCCATGGCCTCCTCCCAACACCTTCTTGATCCTCACCATAGGACGTTCCTCCTCGTGTCTGATAATGCGTGTACACCTCAGTCCTCCAACAGTCCGCGTGTTCACTCTCAGCTCCTAGTGCTTCTTGCTCCCAGCTCTTCACACACACATCACAAATTGAAGTGAGCTCCTTTTAAAAACCCAGGTGCCCTGATTAGCCTTCCTTAATTGATTCTAGCAGCTTCTTGATTGGCTGCAGGTGTTCTAATCAGCCTGTCGTAATTTTCTCCAGAAGGTTTCTGATTGTTCTGGAACCTTCCCTGTTACCTTACCCAGGGAAAAGGGACCTACTTAGCTTGGGGCTAATATATCTGCCTTCTATTACTCTCCTTTGGCCATCTAGCCCAACCCTGTCACAATATATATATCTGCCACAATATTGTGACTATATATATATATAGTCCTTCTTAGTTATGGTTCTCCTTTTTCCTTGTCACTTTTTTTTTAAGTTTTGCTGAGCCTATAACAACTAAATGCAATGATTTTTAAAACCTGGCACGTAGTCTATCCAGAAGCACCTGTGGTGGCTAACAAATGGATTTATGGAAAAGAAAATGCAAGAGTATACACACTCCTGACAGAAGCAGTCTTCCGTTTAGTTGTGCCACACATAAATAGTTTCAAATGGCAGGAACTAACAGTAATACCATTTAATGTTTTTTTTTCAACTTGAAGGTTATTTATATTCTTGATTTACTATTTTTAGAAAATCATAATATTTTCTTTCTATCTGAGAAGACTTTAAAGATTATGCAGCTTTATGTTTTTTATTATAGCTGTTAAGATAACCTATGCACTACCCATTAGAATACTATCACAAATTATGTTCCCACTCAGTAATACATAGACTGCATGTATGTTGCAACTTTACTAAGTTGGAACAGCAATTTCATTTACTGAGGCAGTTTTCAATACTTAATTTAAGAAAATGTGATAACATTTATTTATTACTACTAAAGGAAATATTTCCCTCTACCAGGTATGAACCCATTGCCCAATCATTATGGGGAGAGCAATATCTTTTCTGCAGGCATCTTAGCAAGTAATATGGCACAAATACATTATTTATATTGTGCCACACAGATGTTATGGTGCTGTCCAGGCATACAGATACACCAAGTCCATGCCTCAAGAAACTTACAATTATTATTAGTTTTTAAATATAAGTTAAATGGCAAACACTACAAAAGAAACTACAGACCAAGGCAGGCAAGGAATAGAAGACAGTGGGTATGTCTATACTTGGAGCTGTGGATGTGAATGGAGCTGTGGAAGCGTGAGTGGTAGGAGGGGTTAGTCACCACAAGAAGTACCAGTCCAAGGGCCTGGGCACATACTTGGGACACCTAGCCCCTCCTGCCACTCATGCTGCTGCAGCTATGTTCTATTTTTAGTCCCCTAGCTTGATAAGAATTAGTGTGGGTATGTCTCCTCAAGCTGGGAATCACCCCCCTCCCCCCTGCAACTCCAACTGTAGACAAACTCAGTGGTGGACATAGATTTCTCATGGAGCACAGATCACACATTTATTTTATGCATTTCTTGCTGGTTATGACTATTTTTGAAACTATATATATATATATATATATATATATATAAAATTTAATTGTATTTTTAGGATATATTGCAATACACATGAAGAAAATCTCTAACACTTTTTCATGGGGTTAAATCATTGCAGGAGCTGGTCATAAAGGAATTACCTTCATCCGATCAGGGAACAGAAACAATATTATGTAATTTATATGCCAATGACACCTACCCAACACAGACTGCATTTTGAAGATCAAGGGCCAGTGAATTCTGTACAGAGTGTCTAC
Source organism: Chelonia mydas (assembly GCF_015237465.2). Taxonomy (NCBI): domain Eukaryota; kingdom Metazoa; phylum Chordata; order Testudines; family Cheloniidae; genus Chelonia; species Chelonia mydas. The sequence continues at coordinate 108,779,607 of NC_057851.1, read as the reverse complement.
ACTGGGGTTTAGTGACATTTAACTAGCCACTTTTAATTCAAACCTTTAGTTAATTTGGATTAATTTTCCTGAGTGTCCTGTGTAGACAAGCCCCAAGTATCAAATACTCACAAACTGTTTGCAATCTAGAAAGTAAAAAATAAAACAACAAACAAAATTACTAAGTCATTTAGAATAACAAGTATATTTTCAGGGATTACAATCTGTTTGTGGACATTTGGTGAGTTGATAAACAGGCTAAATTCATCAAGTAAATTATTCACTCAGCACTAATATTACAGCTTGGTTTTGCCTCCCCCTCAAGACTTTTGATTCCTAGGCTTTATTGACAAAAGTGTTCTTAAGCATATAAGAAATATTTTATACATCCTAGTTTTTCCTCTGACCTCTGCACTAATGTATAATGACAAGCATGGCAAACTCTTCAGGGAAACTTGTCTTTAAGAGACGAATTCTTCATTTACATCTAGAAACATCTTTCAGAAACATCTTTCAGAAACATCTACAGTGAAACTGATATACATTTTCTCCAATGATATAAATGCACCGTGTTTTGCTCTCATTTTAGCAAACAGTTGTGGTCTGTCAATTGTGTTCACCACTGATTATTTGGAAGGCATTACTGTCTCAGCCCACTGGCATTTCAATTTTAATCTGAGAGCCTTGTGCTGGGTGGCAGATATTTGCATAAAGGTGACAATAAGTTTATCCCCTATACCCTTGACTTACATCATAGCGTCTTAGAAAGCGTTTTTTTTTTAAATCAGCAAGACTTGATTCGCTTAGGAATTATATTTCTTGGAAAAAATGTTTTGAACCTAAAATCACTAAAATACAATTTAGCTGAAATACATTTATTTGCATACAGCTAGTGCCAAAAACTGTATTAAAATGCCAGTGTTAATTAAGTTGCATCCTTGTAGCTTGACAACGTTGAATATTAAGGAGGAAAAAGTGCAACACACACACACAACACACTTCAAGCCATACTCCAAACACACACATATTGCTTGGCAAATATTTGTTGAATATTTTTCTGACATGAATGGGTAGTAATAGTAATTTTCCCATTCACGCATACAAAAGGGCAAGACAACAAAAGCAGCTGTCAGATTAAGGACACTATTTTCCTGAATCAATTACAGTATATCTCTATAGTAGACCGCTCATTTATGTACCTGTTTTTAAATAGAAAGCTTTTGTAGCTCCCCTTATAATGAAAAAAAAACAGGAGTGAGAGAAACAATAATTCTTCCGAAGGTCAGCCAGGACATCTGGCTAGTATTCCTTGTTCTTCTCCCTCACTGATTGTCTCTGAATAAGAAATCAGCCCAAATCTATTGTTATGATCAGGGAGGAGGAAAAAATCAGTCAGTGTTGAACATGTCACTTTCACTTCTTGAAGGAATATAATTATTGCATTTAACTGACTCACTTCAGAACAAATACCCAGAGCTTTCCCAGAGCTCATCAAGCTGAAGGATGGCAGCGATGGAGAACATGAGAGCTGGCTGCTTATCTTGATTGCAGTATGCTTCACAGGTATCCATTACTCTGTCATTAATATCCTCCCCTTTTCTCTTACCATCCTAGGCAGAGCTGCTCTCTTCAAACTCTCCATGTCTGTCTGTCTGTCTAGCAGTCTGACAGTAGAAGTCACTATTTGGCCTCTGGTCCATGTGTGCCATGCATAATGATTTCAGTTGCAGATTAAATTGTTTTGAGTGTAGTTGTTTACAGGAGCTGGAATCATGAATTTGTCACTTTCTCTAGTTTTAATCTGGCCTGTCAGCATCTGGTGAAATCTTCCCACAGGACTCCAAATCCACTCTCACTCACTGATTTGAGCTGGAGAAAGATGGTTTAGGCAGCTTTCTTGTAGACATGCAGAGAATTCAGTGAAATAGCAATTCATCTCTGGGGGTTTCCAACTACCACATCTGACTAGCCTAGGGATAGAGGAAGAATGAGCAAGAAGTGGTTGCACTTTCTGAATTTAGACTCAGAAAAAATTAATGAACTCCTTTCCTCCATTTATGTCCTTTGTTTCATACAACTTTTCATGACAAAGTAACCACATTGAACTATATGCCATTCTGTATGAATGTATGAAGAAAATAAGAGTATAGTTAGTCTGGGGAGGTAGTGTAGTCCAGTGGCTAAGACAATGGACTGGGAAGGACGTTATTATACACTCTACTGTGTGACCATGGTCAATCATGTCCCCTCTCTGTGCCTCAGTTTCCTCATCTGTATAAGAAGGGATAACTATATTTACTTTCCCATTGCTCTAAGAGCTATTGATGACTAGTACAATACAAAAGCTATGTATTATTAGGGAATAGAACCTAGTTGGGGCTACAACAAGGTGAGTGCATAACTGGTTGGAAACCCATTCCCAGAGAGTAGTTATCAGTGGTTCACAGTCAAGCTGGAAAGCCACATCGAGTGGGGTCCCACAGGGATAAGTTCTAGGTCTGTTCAATATCTTCATCAATGATTTAGATAATGGCATAGAGAGTACACTTATAAAGTTCGCCGACGATACCAAGTTGGGAGGGGTTGCAAGTGAACATAAGAACATAAGAATGGCCATACTTGGTCAGACCAAAGGTCCATCAAGCCCAATATCCAGTCCTCTGACAGTGGCAGGTGCCCCAAAGGGAATGAACAGACAGGTTATCATTAAGTGATCCATGCCCTGTCACCCAATCCCAGCTTCTGGCAAACAGAGGCTAGGGACACCATTCCTGCCCATCCTGGCTAACAGCCATTGATGGACCTATCTTCCATGAATCTATCTAGCTCCCGTTTAAACCCCATTATAGTATTGGCCTTCACAACACCCTCTGGCAAGGAGTTCCAAAGGTTGACAGTGCGTTGCGTGAAAAAATACTTTCTTGTGTTTGTTTTAAACTTTCTACCTATTAATTTCATTTGGTGGCCCCTTGTTCTTGTATTATAAGAAGGAGTAAATAACACTTCCTTATTTACTTTCTCTATACCCCTCATGATTTTATAGACCTCTATCAGATCCCCCCTTAGTCGCCTCTTTTCCAAGCTGAAAAGTCCCAGTCTTATTAATCTCTCCTCATATGGAAGCCGTTCTATACCTCTAACAATTTTGTTGCCCTTTTCTGAACCTTTTCCAATTCCAATATATCTTTTTTGAGATGGGGCGACCACATCTGCATGCAGTATTCAAGGTGTGGGCGTACCATGGATTTATATAGAGGCAATATGATATTTTCTGTCTTATTATCTATCCCTTTCTTGATGTTCCCAACATTCTGTTTGCTTTTTTGAATGCCGCTGCACGAGTGGATGATTTCAGAGAACTATTCACAATGACTCCAAGATCTCTTTTTTGAGTGGTAACAGCTAATTTAGACCCCAGCATTTTATATGTATACTTAGGATTATGTTTTCCAATGTGCATTACTTTGCATTTATTAACATTAAATTTCATCTGAGATGTCGTTGCCCAGTCTCCCAGTTTTGTGAGATCCTTTTGTAGCTCTTTGCAGTCTGCCTGGGACTTAACTATCTTGAGTAGTTTTGTATCATCTGCAAATTTTGCCACCTCACTGTTTACCCCTTTTTCCAGATCGTTTATGAATATGTTAAATAGGACTGGGCCCGGTAAAGATCTCTGGAGGACACCACTATTTACCTCTCTCCATTCTGAAAACTGACCATTTATTCCTACCCTTTGTGCTTTGGAGGACAGGATTAAAATTCAAAATGATCTGGACAAACTGGAGAAATGATCTGAACTAAATAGGTTGAAATTCAGTTATGACAAATGCAAAGTACTCCACTGAAGAAGAAACAATCGGTTGCACACGTCCAAAATGGGAAATGACTGCCTAGGAAGGAGTACTGCAGAAGGGATCTGGGGGTCATAGTGGACCACAAACTAAATAGGAGTGAACAGTGTAACACTGTTGCAAAAAAAGAGAACATCATTCTGGGATGTATTAGTAGGAGTGCTGTCAGCAAAATACGAGAAGTCATTCTTCCACTCTACTCTGCGCTGATTAGGCCTCAACTGGATTATTGTGTCCAGTTAGGAGTGACACATTTCAGGAAAGATGTGGACAAATTGGAGAAAGTCTAGAGAAGAGCAACAAAAATGAGTAAAGGTCTAGAAAACATGACCTATGAAGAAAGACTGAAAAAATTGGGTTTGTTTAGTCTGGAGAAGAGAAGAATGAGAGGGGGCATGATAACAGTTTTCAAATACAGAAAAGGTTGTTACAAGGGAGATGGAGAAAAATTGTTCTCTTTAACGTCTGCGGATAGGACAAGCAACTGGCTTAAATTACAGGAAGGGTGGTTTAGGCTGGATATCAGGAAAAGCTTCCTAACTGTCAGGGTAGTGAAACACTGAATAAATTGGCTAGGGAGGTTGTGGAATCTCCATCGTCTGAGGTTTTTTAGGGGCAGGTTAGACAAACACCTGTCAGGGATGGTCCAAATAATACTCAGTCCTGCCTTGAGTGCAGGGGACTGGACTAGAAGACCTCTTGAGATCCCTTCCAGTCCTATGATTCTATGATTATCGCTGTTAGCAAATTTGCTGTCACATCATTTCAGATTGCAAAATGCTCTTTATAAACTCTTTTCCTTGCATGCATTTGTAATATGTAAAACAAAGTCTTCCATATTTAAGGACAGGCCTCATGGCATTTGTGATCTATAGGGACAATAAAATCATTGTTAAAAATTCCATAAATACTTATTTCTAAGAAATGCTTTCAAAAACTGATTTTTAGGCAGTAGATAGTAAATTATTAACTAGATGCAGTCATGTTATTTAGACCCAAATATAAATGATATTATTTTTACATTTATCACTACAGCACTGAATAATTAAAATAAAACAAAACGAGATCCTAAATGGTTCAAGAGATAACTGGCTCTGTGGATGAGGGGAAAGCAGTGGACGTGTTGTTCCTTGACTTTAGCAAAGCTTTTGACATGGTCTCCCACAGTATTCTTGCCAGCAAGTTAAAGAAGTATGGGCTGGATGAATGGACTATAAGGTGGATAGAAAGTTGGCTAGATTGTCGGGCTCAATGGGTAGTGATCAATGGCTCCATGTCTAGATGGCAGCTGGTATCAATTGGAGTGCCCCAAGGGTCAGTCCTTGGGCCGGTTTTGTTCAATATCTTCATAAATGATCTGGAGGATGGTGTGGATTGTACCCTCAGCAAGTTTGCAGATGACACTAAACTGGGAGGAGAGGTAGATACACTGGAGGGTAGGGATAGGATACAGAGGGACCTAGACAAATTAGAGGATTGGGCCAAAAGAAATCTGATGAGGTTCAACAAGGACAAGTGCAGAGTCCTGCACTTAGGACGGAAGAATCCCATGCACCACTACAGACTAGGGACCGAATGACTAGGCAGCAGTTCTGCAGAAAAGGACCTAGGGGTTACAGTGGAAGAGAAGCTGGATATGAGTCAACAGTGTGCCCTTGTTGCCAAGAAGGCCAATGGCATTTTGGGCCAATGGCATTGCCAGCAGATCGAGGGACGTGATCATTCCCCTCTATTCGACATTGATGAGGCCTCATCTGGAGAAGTGTGTCCAGTTTTGGGCCCCACACTCCAAGGAGGATGTGGAAAAATTGGAAAGAGTCCAGCGGAGGGCAACACAAATGATTAGGGGACTGGAACACATGACTTATGAGGAGAGGCTGAGGGAATTGGGATTGTTTAGTCTGCAGAAGAGAAGAAAGAGGGGGGATTTGATAGCTGCTTTCAACTACCTGAAAGGGGGTTCCAAAGAGGATGGATCTAGACTGTTCTCAGTGGTAGCGGATGACAGGACGAGGAGTAATGGTCTCAAGTTGCAGTGGGCGAGGTTTAGGTTGGATATTAGGAAAAACTTTTCACTAGGAGGGTGGTGAAACACTGGAATGCGTTACCTAGGGAGGTGGTGGAATCTCCTTCCTTAGAAGTTTTTAAGGTCAAGCTTGACAAAGCCCTGGCTGGGATGATTTAGTTGGGGATTGGTCCTGCTTTGAGCAGGGGGTTGGACTAGATGACCTCCTGAGGTCCCTTCCAACCCTGATATTCTATGATTCTATGATTGATAAAAGGATACTTATTCTCTCCTATGTTAGCCATCATCCCAAGTAGATAGTGACTGAATCCACTGCAATCCAATGGCTAGGTAAGTGAACTGAGTTGGTGTTTACTCTCTAGTTCCCTGAAGTCAGGAGCCTGCTTTTTAAATGTATTTAGGCACCAAAAGATGCAGACAGATGCTTAGTGGAGTTTTCAAAAGAGCATAGGTGAGGAGACGTTTTATCTCGTAAAATATTTTAAATAAATAAAAATCCTACTCGACCAAAAAAAAGTCCAAACTCCTCTTCATTATTTATTGAGTAAAGTGTGATATTCTAGTGTTCCTTCTATAGCCCTGTCACAAGAGGATCAATATCACTTATTCTGATGTTTGTTCAATAAAAAAAAAAAATCAACTCTACTGGCACAAGTGCAAGGGCACTAATTTAAAAATAGATTCTAGTACAGCCAGTTAAAAGATACCACTTTGAAACTCTCACAGGAATAGGAAGAAACAAATGTGAAAGAAGAAATATGTTTATACCAAACCAGAGGTAAATGAAAATTAATATTAAAATTAATGTTTGAGTCGCAAAAAAAAACCCCATTAATAACAATGATTCCATAATTTGATATGCAAAACTCTGATTGCAGCCTTCTGCTATGTACTAACAGTCACTGAGAAGTTGGGCACTTTCCCAACATCACACTAATTGTCACCTGTGGAATGGAAATCTCACACTTTATTTTCAGCCTGCACAGCCTGGTGCCAGAACGTCTGACAAATATAATACAAAAGAAAGAAAATGTGGATGGAGTTTTACAAATAGACTTTTCCAAGGCAAGGATAGTGAAAATACCTTTTAATTCAACTTACTGGACCTAGTAGAGGTCATTCAGGATCTAGCCTTGGCATGTGTAAATTAGTTAAAAAAACAAGCAGGGTATATAGAGCTTATTGGGTTAGGGAACGCAGACATGTCAGCAGCTAAACATACTACAGACACTTCTAAATAACAGTTGCATTTTAGGCTATGTAAAATAGGCAAAGTGAGTCATTGACTATATTTTTATTATTGGAGAGTGATAAGCAAAGTATAAAAATCTGTACTAATAACTTTTTCTAAATCTTTCCATACTCCCACATCTTTTGCTCTCCAGGAGATTTTTGAAATCCTTCACCTTTCCACTCCTATGTTGGGGTTTTCATTCATTGTGTGATTTACTAACCCACCCTTGATTCTTGAACATTGTTGGTTTGGGATGACCTGGTGGAATACAGTCAACAGCTCAATGCACTACTATGCGTGGATCAGAGTTCAAGTGTTTTACTGCTCACTCCAATGCCAGCAGAAGTGCTTAAGAGGCAGTTTGTTCTGTCATTTTGCGGGGAGGTTGTGGTGGGTGGTATCACAATTTTTGGACATTGTAAGTACAATGTTGCAAGATGCTCCCCAAAAATCACTTCAGGTCTAGAGCGGCACTTCAAGAACCAATACATTTGTAGCATTTTAGTAAGTGGAAAATAGTATCGTTGCCCTCTATGTTAACAAAGATTTCCAGTTGCTTGTTTGGGAAATTTAAGCATCACACTCCTGGATGATATTCAGATCTCATAACTAAGATGTGGTAGCAATTCCAGCAGCCCGATCCAGATAGCAGTCTTTCTCCAATTCAGTCAGTCAGATTACATTACCAGAGAGCTCTAGTTTATAATTTCTAACTATATTTAGCTACATACATGGTATAATCCATATTACCCCACAACAGCAAGTCTATTGATTAACAATTTATTGCTGAAAAAAAGTGTGAGAGACTTAACTGTTAAACAAATAAGTAACACACAGAGAGTATTCTATCCACATAAGTCCGCTTGGTAGCAGGCTTCCCCATAACCAATAACCCTGATATCATTATGACCCCGACCTTCAAGCTTGGAGGCAAAACTCACAACATGCTACATTTACACAGGAAACAGGGTGTTAAATTTAGAAGTGGAGAGTAATAGAAGGGTTGGAAGACCCAAAACCAGATGGATGGCTATCATACAAAAGGATTTGAATAGCTGAGGGGTTTTTGAGGAACTGCTTTAAGACAGACTGGAATGGAGGAGGAGGACTCAAAAAGCCAATCCCTCACTGATAGAAAACATATAGATTAGCACTTATCACTCTTTCACAAAAGGAAGCTCTCTTTCCAAATAATACCCAGTAAGATTGCTAAAAAAGCTTAAAAGAAATAGACTCAGTTTTTAGTGATGTATTGGTATCCGTAACAATGACGTATGAAACTTCTCAAAATGTTTCCCCATTTAACAATGATCTACAGATTGTAGGTGAACAAACTGCTGTCAGCACATTTCCTTTGTTTCCATAAGCAGAGGGAGGCTGGGAAAGGCTCACTGGTGTATTTCTGAATCCGTTCGCTGCAGCTCTATTATCTCTGGAAGTTGCTTTAACACCTTTCTCATGTGCCAGTCCAAAGCACCACCGTCTGTTGCACAGCCTGTAAGTTCTAGGAACCACAGTGTTTTCTGCATTGCCTAAAATATCATGAATACATTCCCACAATAATAGAACAAGCACAGTAGATATTTTGGCCTCTGCTGGTAGCCTGTTATGCCTCGCTAGCTCCTTTTGCTTCTGCTTATGTACTGGGTTAAACTGAATACCCAGTTTACCACATTATTCTACATAAGACAACTTAAAACAAGCTCTCCCACAAAATGACTTGTGCAGAGGGGCCAAATCCATTTTTGGAGAAGGCAGAGTTATATTTTTAATTATGTTCTGTGGACCAGAGAATACATTTAGAACTACACATACTAATCTTGTCAACCTATCTTACGTCAGCATACAGCCTCTGTATTTATTAAATTACTTGTGTGTGTGCACACTTGGCTCCTTATGTCAGTGGTGTGTGTCCTCACAAGTAACGCCTTATCAATTGTATTGTCAGTGGGAGTGTAAGCATTGTAGGATGGCTTGTGGAGTGTCTACACTGATACTGTGTCGACCTAATTACATCGACCGTGACTCTACACTGCTCAAGGAGGTGGTGTTACTAAATTGGCATAGAGAAGCACTTATGTTCACAGGACCCATATTTAAGTGAAGATATGTCAATAGGGCCTATTGGCTAGTTGTTTGACACCTTTGTGCTAGCATATCTTCTGGGACCACTTGTTCTCTCCTATCTTTACTTCCTTTCCACCTCATATTACTTAAGGGAGGAGAGAACTTACCATGTCAGAAGTCAAAGTCCATGAAGATACACTATTTTCGCATCCGATGAAGTGAGCTGTAGCTCACGAAAGCTTATGCGCAAATAAATTAGTTAGTCTCTAAGGTGCCACTAGTACTCCTTTTCTTTTTACTAGAAATACAGACGCTCGAGAAAACTATCATGCAATCTACATCATGCAGTCTTACCATGCAATATGATTAAAGTTACAGGAAAGATGTTATAATTTATTATTTGATAAAAAAGTTTGGGATGAGGTAAATAAAGACTATTGCTACAGGAAAGGAGTACTTGTGGCACCTTAGAGACTAACAAATTTATTTGAGCATAAGCTTTCATGAGCTACAGTTCAATTAATCGGCTGCTACTCTGAAACCTATTGCTACAGGGTAATACAAATAATGAATTAGTAATAATAATAATGATAAGGCAGATGCACAGGGGGCAGAGTTAAGGATGCATGATTGTAGTGGGGTGGTTACCCGCTCCAGCCCTGAAAGGGCTTAAAGCAGCCCGGAAAAAGGCTGCCCTGGGGAGCCAATTGCTAGGCTGATTGGGGAAGCAGCCTCAGCTGGGGCCATGCCCCAATCAGGCCACAGCTGGCCTATAAAGGGACTGCTAGGCAGGAGCTAGGTGAGAGTCTCTCTCTAGCTATAGAGGGAGAAGGGCCTGGCTGCCCGGGAACTGAGCAAGGTCCCCGAGTAGAGCAGTGCTGGGGAGCTTCTGCCTGGAAAAGCCCCAGGCTGTGGCCTTGCCAAAGGCCAAGTAGGTACTAAGGTTGCAAAGGGGCAGCCCAAGCGTAGGCAAAGGCAGCCGGTTCAACTCCCCCCATTGCCAGTGATGAATGGCTTGTACACTGCAGTCTGCCCCAGTGAGCGGGGGCTAGATGGTGATTGGCAGTAGCCATAGACTGAGGTGAGGTGGGGATAGAGAGTTGAGGGTTCTCCAGGGTGGGGAGACCCAGAACTGTGGGGTTACTATGGAGGGCAGAATCCTGGCGTAGAGGGGCACCAGGGTCTGGGAGAGACACAGGGGCCAGCGGAAGGCGAGACATCAGCCTGCAGAGGGTGCTCTGGGCTCGGTGAGCTAATTCCCAGGATGACCAGCAGGAGGTGCCGCGCAGGGGTGAGTTGTTGCCATGCTATGATGATCAATGACAATTTTGGCCCATGCTCATTACTGAGTGTACAGTTGTGCACTCTTAACATTGCATTAATTATTTTTCCCATTTATAATGGCAAAGAACTGTTATTTAATAAATATAAATTGCCAACACAACATGTGCATTTCCAAAGAGAAAATACAATCACAAAATTCTAAAAAATTAAATTTAAATAAAGATTTTAACAATGTCTGCTATCACACTTATATGAGGAATGCAAATTGTTCATATGTTATAACATAACAGAGGGGGAAAAACCCATTAGTTTTGTTGCTGGTTTAAATAAAAATTACACAGATTTTTGTTCTGTTAAATAAATGCTGGTTTCTGTAAATTATTATCCAGTCAGGTGACCTTCATAATGTAATTAACTGCCCAAATGCTTGCGGTAATGACAGGTGATGCCTTAGCAAACTGAAAACCACAAGACATTAACATTTTTTTTATTAGTAAGGGCGTATCTCAACCTACAAATTAGCCCTGTCGGGAGCTTGTGACATAACACTGTAATATTCTTCCAAGGTTATAACACAACTTGAGTTTGCCAGCAGAGAAAGGACCAAACAACCACTTACCCATGCTACTGAATCGTTTTACAGCTCTTTCAAAGATGAATATTTAATCACAAAAGAAACTCAACACAAGGCTCTTTTGAAAAAAGAAATTCTGTGTGTTCATATTAATGACCTATACTGTCTGATTCTTGTTTTAAATTTGGTAGCATATCTGGATCCAAAATTGACACATTTTATCTGAATAGAAATTAGTTACCTTAAATTCAGCTCAGCTTTACTTTTAAAATAGTTGGAATTACTATTGTGAGCATGATCCCTCCCTTGGTAGATTTGTCTTTGCAGACAGGTCCACTGAATCCCTTCTCCCATGAAACCACACAAGAGCGAGATTGTCAGAAATTAACAATATTTTCAGGGCGGTTACAGCCAAAATAATAGTATGAAAATGAATAACCACAAAACCATTCCACCTAATAAGTCTTTTCATTTGCATCCTTGGCTGCCACACTTCTTGTCTGAAGGTGCAGGATTACAGAAATATGTAATACTTTTTTCTGTCACATTGAACCCAGCTTTCAACTACAAGCTTAAAAAGCTAATCCTCACCCCCATCTAATTATAGTATAGGTATTGCTGCTGTCACTGACTTTTTATTTCCTAGTTGTAATTTTTAATCTTCCTGTGAAATAGCTTTAACAGTAGGTCCCCATCTTCCAAGCATTTACACACAAAGACAGAAGAATTGCTCACATCAGTCAAAGTTACTCATTTACTTGTGGGATCAGGGCTCTCTAGTTTGGATGTATTTTTAATTTAGGAAAGCTACTGAACTGATATAATTTGGGGTAGCATCTTTGAAGGTTTGCAGTCCTCATTAGGAATAAGTGAACTTTTGTGTGTGTGGGTTTTTTGTTCTTTTTTTTTAAAGAAAACTAAGTTTGTATACTACTTTAAGTCTGGCCCTGATCCTGAATGAGCTTCATACAGGTGGTTTACAGGATTGAGATCTTTGTTTGTAAGTATCTTTTTTTTGCCTCAACTCTACATCTACATAGTCTGTAATTAGTAAACAATCACTTTTTTAATGTTCTTTGGGAAATGCATTGGCTACCTTTCAAGCCTTTATGTATCCTCATCATGATCTTTTCTGTAATTAAGTTTAAGATCATAAACAATTTCCTTAAAATCTGTATCTCCACATCTTTCTATCCTTGTTCCAGAACATTAAATTACATTTAGTAATACCTTCATTGTGTCCCAGGAAGCACCTGACTTAGTGAAGATCAAAGTCTTATTTTTCTTCTATGTAAATAATAAGAGCTCACAGTAGTTCAGCATTTATTTGGACATTCTCAAACAGCATTTCAATGGGTATTGGTTTTAAATAGCTATTCACTTCCTTTCATACTCATGCCAAATACAAATGGCCAACAGGTCAGCCATTGTGTGCTTAAGAACACCGGTGGACATTTAATAAGCTGGAATGTTACCAGAGAAAGGCAGAGAGGAGCCCAGTTTCATCAAGTGGTGGGCACCCCAAGAAGAGAAACATGTAAATATGGTTTTAAGAACACAATTTCAGGTACCAATGATGTTGGACTCAAGATTTTGGAATAAGTCTTTAATCCTGGATACTCTTTAAAACGTCAATTTACTTTTTAAGGACTGGCATTTCTGAAAAACACTGAACGCTTTTGGTTTTTTTCAAAAAAACCCCCATCTCTTGAGCATTATCATTGTCTTCATCCAGTATAAACTCAATTCCTAAAGTGGGATCTGAATCCATACATTTTCAACAGAGGGTGGAGTCTTCAAAATTAGGTCCTCAGTTCAGCAGTCTATCCCTATTCAGCAAAACGTTTGAGCACAGGCTTGATTTAGAGCATGTGCTTAATTCCCATTGAAGTCAACGGGATTAAGTATATGCTTAGCTGCTTTGCTAAATGGGAACATACAGAAATAACACCGTATTAGAAATTTTGAGGCTATGAATGCATACGTTATGCAAAAACATGAAATGTAGTTTAAAATATTTATAATGAATTTCATAATCGATATCGTTTACATGCAAGCAAAATCCTTGTATCAACTGTTTTGTGAACCAGTTAGAGCATTGTACGTTACTGTTGTCTGGAGAACCTGCTTTCCTTTTAAAATTAAACAAGCTTTCAGAACCATGTGTATCTTGATAGACTTAAATCAAGTTGTGGCTGGCCTACAAACACCAAAAGCTAGAAAACACAAAGAGCTTATATAACCATCTCTTGTCTCATTGGTCTTAATCACCATAAAAAGTACATATGTTGGAAAGAGGCAGGACTTCAAGAACAAACACTGACATTACTAAACAAATAAAAGCCATTAAAAAGAAGATATAATCTTTGTTAGTATTCCCCTACATTACTGCCAAAATTATGATTAAGGATAAAATTTGTCATGGAGGTCACGGATTCTGTGGCTTTCAGAGACACAAGTGTCACTTTCTGCTTCAGCTCAGCCCAGGGCAGCAGGGCTGGAGCTACCAGCCAGCAGGTGCCCCAGAGCTCCAAGCCGCTGAGGGTGGTGGTGGGGCCCCGGCACTCTCCTCCATCACAGGCAGTGGAGGCTCTGGAGCTCTGAGCTGCCAGGCTTGTGGCAAGGGCCCTGGAGTTGTCAGCCATGGTGGCAGCAGGTGCTGGATCCCCACTTCCCCCTCCTGCAGTGGGGCTCTGGCTCTCATCCCCCCCACCCCCCCCACAAGGGGTTTGGGCTTCAGTCATCCACCCATCAGCCCTCCCCCTGCCCCTTATTTTTAGTAAAAGTCAGACAGGTCACAGGCTTCTGTGAATTTTTGTTTACGAAAAATAACCGTGACATAATATTAACCTTACTTCTGATGCTAGTTCACACAGGATAAATGAATGACAATTAAATTATCTGTTTTGTTCTGCCTTAGGGTGATATGGGTAAGAAGCATTTGTCACCATGAATAAAACACAACATATTTTTTAAAAATAATTAAATTTAAAACAATACTTACCTTTCACCTGCATTGGCATTTCTGAGTTTACTGTTGGTGAGAGAAAGCTACCTGAGAAACTGCAAATGATTGTCCAAGCTCCCTTTATAATTTAACATTGACAAATAGAACCAATTCTTAAACCAATAATTATTTATACACCTGAGAGAATCACAGCAAACATCACTTTTTATCAAGATGGCAACTTTCCAGGACTAGGTTCACTTAAATTTAAAACCAAAACCAATCCCATTCATTCAGATGACCAAATGATTTTTGCCTTCTAAACAAGTGCTGAGCAAAATGGGTCCCCTTTTTGATTAGAACAGGCTAATCATATCTTTATTTCCTTCATTTCTGAATACAGAAAGCTATTTTGTGTAGACTGTGTACTCTGTCAATCTAAACTATCAAATATTTGATAGTGTTACAATTTTTTTATTGTACTTGGTCATGTATGTAATGTGAGTTTGTGAAAAGTTCTCAAATCTAAAGTTATTTAGGAACACTGTATGTCAATAGCAGGTCAGACCACTGGTCCAGTAGCCTGTTTGACAGTGGCTAGTACTGCATACTTCAGAGAGCTGCAAGAAACCCTATAGTAAACAATTTTAGGGGGGGGGGAAAGCTTGTTGGGAAAGCTTCCTAGCCCCTGCTACTTAGAAGCTGGCTTAGGCCATGAAACATGACTGTTTATATATTCCTTCAATTTTTTATTTTTACTGTTGTATCTTTGGATATTCTCATTATCCATCTGAATGTCATTCTTTTTGGAAACTTTTTAAAATTAGAGCGCAAAAGAGGGAGAGAGTGCAGTATACTTTTCACCTTGATGTATTCACACAACTCCCTTGAAGGCTGTACAATAAGATAAATTTAGGTACCTAATAGTGCAAGCCAACAGACAGGGCTGCTAAGAGGATGGGAAAGTATTGTCCAACCTTCACAAAGTACAGTAACTTTGATCCTTCTGCCTGTAAAGCTCTTAACTTTCTGCTGGATAATGAAAGAAACACAGCTGCAATATCATAACAGATTTGAGGCAACACTTTTATAACAATCTGACGAATTATTGCTTCCTAACATTCCCTGATTTAATATTTATATTGATGTTCTTGTTTTGTACTCAGTGGGATGCAACATTTAATGCTGCTGTAATTCATCAAGGATTAATGTTGACCTGTTTCAAATCTTGAAAACAGAAATATTTCTGATAGTTTTTGCCACCTGGTCTCTCTCTGACCCCAGAGTTATTTATTATTCTATATTTGTACTACACTGTGTCATAGACAGGTTTGGGCTCCCCCTCATGGCTCCCGACCAGAGTGGTGTGAGGGAAATCCAATTCTGTGTGTCCCCAGGTGTTTTGTGTTTCCCTGGATCTCAGCAGGCTGCAGCACTGGTTCCTCCCTTGGCCCCTCTGGCACATTTCCTGGGGCACGAACTCTGTCTGCTATCCCTTCATGGAAATAGAGCCTTTCAGCTCACCTGCTTTTGGCTCCCAGGACCAATGTTACCCCCAAGATACTCCAAGAGTTTAAATACATCCTCTGCCAGAGACAGGACTACAAGCTTAACTTCAGTACTTGGAAAGATAATGGAGCAAATAATTACGCAATTTGCAAACACCTTAGAAAATAATAATGTGATAAGTAACAGTCAGCATGGATTTGTCAAGAACAAATCATGTCAAGCCAACCTAATAGCTATCTTTGACAGGGTAACAAGCCTTGTGAATGGGGGGGGAATGGTAGATGTGGTATATCTTGACTTTAGTAAGGCTTTGATAACTATCTTGTATGACCATCTCATAAACAAACCAGCGAAACCCAACCTATATGGAGCTACTATAAGGTGGTGCATAACTGGTTGGAAAACCATTCCCAGGGAGTAGTTATCAGTGGCTCACAGTCAAGCTGGAAGGACATATCAAGTGGGGTCCTGCAGGGATCAGTTCTGGGTCCAGTTCTGCTCAATATCTTCATTAATGAATTATATAATGACAGAGAGTACACTTATAAAGTTTGCAGACAATACCAAACTGGGAGGGGTTGCAGGTGCTTTGGAGGACAGGATTAAAATTCAAAATGATCTGGACAAACTGGAGAAATGATCTGAAGTAAATAGGATGAAATTCAATAAGGAAAAATGCAAAGTACTCCACTTAGGAGGGAACAATCAGTTGCGTACATTCAAAATGGGAAATGACTGCCTAGGAAGGAGTACTGCAGAAAGGGATCTGGGGGTCATAGTGGACCACAAACTAAATAGGAGTGAACAGTAACACCGTTGCAAAAAAAAAAAGAGAACATCATTCTGGGATGTATTAGCAGGAGTGTTGTCAGCAAGACATGAGAAGTAATTCTTCTGCTCTACTCCGCACTGGTTAGGCCTCAACTGGAGTACTGTATCCAGTTCTGGACACTACATTTCAGGAAAGATGTGGACAAATTGGAGAGTCTAGAGAAGAGCAACAAAAACGAGTAAAGGTCTAGAAAACATGACCTATGAAGGAAGATGGGGGGTGGGGGGCGGAAATGGGTTTGTTTAGGCTGGAAAAGAGAAGACTGAGAGGGCACATGATAACTGTTTTCAAATACAGAAAAGGTTGTTACAAGGAGGAGGGAGAAAAATTGTTCTCTTTAACCTCTGAGGCTAGGACAAGAAGCAAGGGGCTTAAATTGCAGCAAGGGCAGTTTAGGTTAGATATTAGGAAAAACTTCCTAATTGCCCGGGTAGTTAAGCACTGGAATAAATTGACTAGGGAGGTTATGGTATCTCCATCATTGGTGATTTTTTTAAGAGCAGGTTAGACAAACACCTGTTTGAAAGAGTCTAGATAATACTCAGTCCTGCCTTGAGTGCAGGGACTGGATTAGAAGACCTCTTGATGTCCCTTGCAGTCCTATGATGCGATGTGAACCTTCTAGGTTACAGTTTAACTCAGGAGCACACAACAGTTGTGAAGGATGTAATACACACAGACACTTTGACAGATTCTAACACCATTGCTCTTTTATACATAACAGATAAACCACAAGTGAATACAGATCATATAGAACACAACAAACAATCTAAACATAATGACCCTCACTAGCTTACCCTTCTTTTGGGAGTCCTTCAATGAATATCTGTGTTCTGGAAGATAGGCAGGGTCTCCTGCCTCAAAACTTACACATGCTGGTTTGCTTTTCCCTTCTGAAGTCTTTTTCCCCAGCTTGCCTTCCTTTGTCCTTGAGCATTCTGACCCATTCCTTCCTCCTGCCCAGATTTCCTGTGTCATGGCCAATGTAGGCATTGCAACTCTGTGGGTCTATTTATATATCCCTGTACCTGGCTTTCACTTTTCTGTGTTTTGCTAACTTTCCACTGCTCCAAAAACCCCTACCCTCGAAACTAATATGTGGTCAAAGCAATCATTAAATGTATATGCCTATAGATAGTGCCTATATGCATGACCCCATTATGTGAGGTGTTTTAAAAATATATAATCAATAGAACTCGTTGACATTTTTTGACTCAGAATTTTCCCAGCAAAAATACGCGTTTGCTCAAAATTGAATTTTTGGTGGATTTCATTAAAACTTTTCAATGGATAAGTTCTAAACAAAATGTTTTGTTTCAATCCAAAATGTCAACGTCTTTCATTTCTGCATTTCCAAATACATTTTTTTGAACTTCTTGTTCTGTGAAAATTTTTGATCTTTCATCCTATTTTAGGATGAAAACAATTGTTGAAATATTGGAATAGCCTGTGCAATGAAAATTGTTTCCTGCACAGCTCTACTTATCAGTAATACAGGCATACTTTAAGACTAGCTGTGTGCGCAATTAGTAAATATAGAGTATTTTGTTTGTGTTTTTTTTGTTAATGGAAACAAGCAGATCAGTAGTAGTCTCAGCTACCCACCTGCCTAGAGATCATCAGCTGAAAGTGTTCTGTAAACATCATAGCAGAAGTCCTCTTTCCAATTGTGTAGGAAAGAGCTCTTCCCTAAGCTCCCATACCTAGTTAAAACTCTCACTATTTTTCAGTCTTTGACATAACAGAGAATATTTTCTCCATCCAGCTTCATTTAAACTATTTTTTCTGAGTAAATCCAATAAACTAAGTAGCCATTTAGTTAAAAACCTCACAGGGTCAGAGCCCTCAATTCCTGCAGGAACTTTTACAGTTCTTAACATTGCTTCAGCTCTAGTTTTCTAGACCATTGATTTTCTTCAAGGCAGTTTGAAACTGCTCCTCTGGTGCCATTTGTGTTATAATCCATTGTGTGGAGAGTATCTTCTAGGTCTGATACACACCATTCCACACCAGAATGTGTCTCTGATAGTTCATTAGAGATGGTTTCTATTGCAGAGAGAACTGCATCAATTTTGATTTTGTTTTATTTAACTTATTTTTTTCTCCCAGTGAGACAGAGCCTAATGTTGTAATTCTCTGAAGTCTGTTGAAAGGCCTGGAGGGGAAAAGTGGCATTATCTGTTATCTCTGTAGTCCTACAGCCAACTGTAGTCTCTCAGTCTCATCGGTACAAAACTGGGCACTTCAGTTAGAGATCACACAAATATTTTCTGTCATTTCAGGATGTGTGGGTATGCATCCATTAACCCCAAATCTCAGAACAAAAAACCAAAACTATAGTTTCACCTGGGCTTTTTGAGCAAAACCATGAATTTTCATGATTTAAATGCAATATCATAATTCAGCCCAGGTTCACTCTAAAACGCGTTAAAAACCTTGGTCTGCATATAGATTTTTTTAATAAAATCCTAAAACAGGAAGTTGATTTAAGTTGATGTGGTGGTAAAAACATTTCAAATATATCTAATCTAGTGCTGGGCTCCAAGCACCCCTATCTCCAGGGAAATTTAGTTGCAAATCCTGTTTGTAGATCTTTAGAGGCTGCATCTACACAGCAAAAATAGGACCCATTATTCACCACCTTGGCAACCCATGTAGGTAGCAACAATGGAAGCTGTAGTGTTGTCCAGAATCTACTATGTTTACACCCCAGTCCTGTCTACACATCAGTTACAACCAGTGATGCAGTAAGTGATGAGTTACAGACTCTATTTTTGCCAGTGTAGATGAGACTACAGCAGAAAGCTTGAAAAGAGTCGGTTGAATGTTAGTACTATATTTTTATTTTCCTAAATTACAGAAAAAAGCCAATAGACTAGGTCTAAAGATATGCTTTTAAGCCTATGACAGAGCAACTGGTCTTATGCATTTCTTAATTTTGAATATTCATAGTTTATTTATTCCTTCATAGACTCACTAGAAGAGGAGAATGCTGGAAAGCTCCAAAGCTTTCTGCACATCTGTGTGGCCACGTGTAGATTTACTCTGAAGCACTACGTTGCAAACATCCCTGAAACACATACAGCAAGCAGTAGCATCAAATTAGAAGGCAAAAAATATCAAGAAAGCAGAACAATTAATCTACCTGGGGAGCACCCATATTCACCAATGGAGACCTCAAGAAGGAAGTGACATAAAGAATAGGAAAGGCATCCACAGCATTTACTAAACTCAACAATGTATAGAAATTAAAGTTAAACAGCATCAGAACAAAACTGAGAATTTTCAATTCAAATGTAATCTCAGTGCTAGCACATGGCTGTGAGAGCTGGAGAGCTATTAAAACATTAGATGGAAAACTAGATGCCTTCAAAAATACATGCTTACAGAAGATTTGGGGAATAGCTTGTAAAGATTTTGTCACCAAAGAAGAGATCTGAGAAATCAGCAATGAGCAGCTTGCTTCCATCAAAATCCAAAGGAAGTATTGGACATATTTGGGGCATGTACTCCAGATATCAATACACATGCTTCTACATGAAGCTGCCAAGTGGAAAACGATTGGTGTGAGGAAACAAGAGCACCCAACAGAGACGTTAAGAAGAACACTTAACAGGGAGGGTAGAACAGTCGATCTCAATGCCCTAGAGCAAACAGAAGCAGCAGCAAATTACAATGAGGAATGGAAGACTGGTTTCCACCCTGTGCACCAACTTTGCCTTGGGAAAGACGTAGAATTAAGTTACTGAAATTTACTGCCCATTATTTCTTCCATATATTGAGTATATTGCATTTAAATGAGACAATGAGTTAACATCTCTGTTACACAAAGAGAAGGCTGATAAATATTAATGAGATTTTCTTCTTCATGTATTTTATGAATTTTTATGTACTCTCTCATGTAGGGGCATCATGCAATTTTCAAATAAATTATCACACAGATGCCATTTCAACCTTGAATGCCCATTTCACACATGGGCCCCTACTGAGGGAAAGCACAAAACACATTCACTTGGCTGGGAAGTACAACTCTGACTACTCAGAGGCCTCTCTTCGACTCAGATAAGAGATTCTCTTGCATGCTTAGGGAACACTTTCAAATTGAATTATTTCTCCATACAAATAACCTTTCACCTAGCAGTGGAGTGATTCCTCAGTAAATTGCCTTTAGACATTCACACTAACCTCTTCATGTTAGGTGAGAGTCACCTCTAGGCAGAAGTCCAGCACAAGTTCTATCAAATAAAACTTATGTTTTATTTCACAGGCTTACGTGGGATTTCAGTGGTGAATCGATCTTGTGCTCGGCTCTGCTCAGAGGTAAAATTCACCCACCCTACTTGTAACATTACACTCCATATTCTTTATGAAAATATGCTTATGATATAGATATGACACAACTGAGATGTACTTTATGCAAGATGGCTCACATAAGATATCATTGGAAAGGCTGATTTACTGAATGTGATTATTCAATTTGTATGTATCATTTCTGTATCTAAAGTTAGGAATATGGACTGTGTACCAACTACAACTGGGTATGTACTGGGAAGACACCCACCAGATGAGAGGCCATCGGATTTGATGGCCATTGGGAAGGCACAACAAGACACTGAAGATACTAATCTCCCTCCCTCCTGGGAGGCATCGTGGGATGTAACTGTGACACTACTAGATCAGGTGGTCTGGTCACCTGATACTAAACATTATCTTGGACTCCTTGTAACTTTTCACTAACAGGGAAGGGGGGGAGTCATGTTTGGGAAACAAATGATTCCCACCTTATGTAAATCTTATCTAAGGATGGGGAGGAAGGCAAAGGGGACTCTCCTTTATGCCTACCCAAGAAGAAAGACTGCTGAAAGTACCTGAAGGGACAAAGACACCAGCCTGAAGGGAAAGGCAGGGGTGAGTCCAGACTGAGACAGGGGTCTAGTCTGTAAGAAAAATAACTGGAACTCTGAGCTACAGAAACTCTACATTCCTGCCTAAATTCAACATTTAGGGTGAGAAATTACATTTCATAACCTGTTTCTTTAGTGAATCAAGTTTAGTTTGCATGTTTTGTTTTTATTTGCTTAGTAATCTGATTTGTTTTGTTTGCTATCTCTTTAACCACTTAAAATTCACTTTTTTGTAGTTAATAAACTTATTGTTTATAATATAACCCTGTTTGTGCAATTCATAATGGGGGGCAGGGGTAAGAAGCTGTGCATACCTTCCTCTGCATTGAGGGAGAAGGCAGATTTCATAATTTGGGGACTGCACTCCAAAGGAGGTGGACACCTGAGTGCTGGGGCACGTCCCTTAAGTTGAGTCTTCCCAGAGCTGATCTCTGCGTCTGTCATTCTGTAGTTGGGTGTGGCCCTGCTTGTGTGTGTGCTGGAGGAGGCTTAATAGCCTGGCTCAGCAAGACAGGTAAAAAGCGTGCCCAGGTGGGCTCAGCGGTATCTCAGCACATCAGGTGGCATCTTAAAATAGGGAAACCCATCACACTTCTAAAATACAGAATTATTCTTTCCCTTCTCTCTTCTGTATCGTATTCCACTCAGTCCTAGAAGATGGATAGAATAGCCCTTTCTTTCCCAAACACAGTCAGTGCACCTTTGACAATAGACTAGGTTGGTCAGGAACCTGAATCCCAATCTATTTTTATGGGGAAGGTAGATAGGATGAACCTCATCTTGCTCCATCTTGCACTGAAAGGGATGTGTACAGTGGTGGCTCTCTCACCAGCACAAGACCAGAGCCACACCCAAGTACATTTCAGGCCCTGGCAGCAGCTGAGCCACAAATCTGGGTTTTTGTAGCCCTTACATGGCTGTTCGTAAGAGCCTTGGTGGGTGGCAGGGGAGGGCTGAGGGAGTGGTCTAGACTTATAAACCTGCTGATGGTTTCTTTCTCTTCAGAACCAGGGTGTAAAAGCCCAGGGTTTGTAGGGTTGTCCTAGTGTCCTTAAGTGAGTGTAGCGACTCATCTGTCTCTTCAGTGAATAGATTAGGCTTATCAAAGGGCAGATCCTTGATGATATCCTGCACTTCCCTAGGGAGCCCTGAAGAGTGAATCTAGGACTCTCGCCTCATGACTATAGCTCACTTGGCAAAAAAACTTAGCTACCAATTTGCCTTCATCAGGGAAGACTTGGAATTGAGCCATGTCCTCCTTGTCCTTGAATTCCAGAAAGCTGGAATTCGTGAAATTTTATTTTGCTCACAGGGTCTGGTAATTAGCAATTCTGAATTGAAGGCTGGTCAATGAAAATACCTTTCTTTCTAGAACGTCAAAGCATTTAAGTGCCCTTGTCTGATGGAGTTGCTTTGGGGTGATGCAGTCTGGTACTTTCTGTGGCTGCCTGCACAATGAAGGAATTGGGCACTGAGTGGGTAAATAACTCTGCCCCATTAGCCAGAAAAAATATTTTCCAGCCCTTTTTACTGTGGGGGCACAGCAGCCTGGAATATACCATGCTGCCTTGCCAGGTTTCATAATGGCCTCATTTACTGGCAGAGCCACCCTGCTAGGGCCAGAGGGCTGTAGAACATCCAGGAGACTATTTTGCATGTCATTGGTATCATCAAGAGAGCTCTCGAGCTCAGTTGCTACCCTCTTCAACAGCTCCCGGTGTTGCCTGTGGTCATCAGGCAGAGATGGGGATGATAGAGCAACTGCCTTATCTGCTGAGGAGGATGACACAGCTGTTTAAACCATTGCTAACATTGGATCAACTCAATTTCCTCCTCTGTGTACTGTGGTGGGCCTGGGCAGTACTACCCAGGGGAAGAGGGTGGGTGTGATTCTTATTCTGATCCACAGCATCAAGGTACAGACTCTATGGGTTCCAGTACGGACTGTGTGAAGGGTCTATTTGTTGGGGAAGTTCCCAGTGCACTGGGTTCCAATGGTCCCCTGGGAATCCATGTCTGGGAAGAGAGCACCTCCAAGACCTTGAAGAGGTTTTGTTCAGACTGTTCTCTCTTGGAGGGGGTGAAGGTTTGTCCAGAATATCCGACTCATCTGACAAAAAGGTAGATTCAGTTTTCCCCAGTGGTGCTGTTGGAACCAGGGGAAGCATGTTCCAGCTTGTGGATGGGATGGGGAGAGATCCTTTACCATCGAGCTGGTTTCTTCTTGTTTCAGAATGTCCCATAAGAGGATTGGACAAAAGAGAAGAATAAATTGCAGATAGGGTAAGGCAAAAATGTCCTCCGGTGAGGTAAAGGTTTGTCCCAGAGTTTGAGGAGTCCTGGAGTTTGGGACCAATGAATCTGGTGCATCTGAGAAGACAGTGCTTGGTGGATTATTCCTGGAGTATGTCAGTACCATCTAATATAAGTCCAACATAAAACTTGCAGCTGGAGCTGGCAGATGCAAACTTTTGGCCTCTGAGTTGGTGTTGGGTCCAGACCCATTACCAACGGATCCTTCCTCCTTTGCACCTTCCATTCTCAATCAAAAGATTTGTGCAAACCTAATTCTTTGGGAGCATGCACAAGAGAGTTCACCCGACTTGGACCAAAACAGGGAGAGGTTTTTTTTGTTTTGTTCTTTAAGAGGCAAATCTTGATGGGGATCTGTCCTTATGCCTATGTCCCCTACTCTCATGAGAAGGTTTCTTGCCTTAATGGTTTTGGCGCCTGCTCCAGAGCTCGTGTTCGAAGCAGTACTGCTCCCCATCTCAGGTCACTGTACAGGGAGACTGACTGGCCTCAATAGATGTTTCTGCAGATGGAGCTGCTGTCCCTCACAGGTACTGGGAGGAAGAAGTGATACATATCACACTTGGTGGCGAAATGAGCCTCCCCAATGCAGTAAAGGGAGCGCTGATGTTCATCACTGATGGAGGAGGAGTGGGGGGGCAGGTGATATTGAAATGGCAGATGAAATTCAATATTGATAAATGCAAAATCATGCCCACTGGAAAACATAATCCCAACTGTACATACAAAATGATGGGGTCTAAATTAGCTGTTACCACTCAAAAAAGAGATCTTGGAGTCACTGTGGATAGTTCTCTGAAAACATCTGTTCAATGTGCAGCGGCAGCCAAAAAAGCTAACAGAATGTACGGAACTCTTAGGAAAAAGATAGATAAGAAGACACAAAATATTATAATGCCACTACATAAATCCATCATATGCCCTCACCTTCAATACTGGTTGCCCATCTCAAAAAAGATATTGGAATTGGAAAAGGTACAGAGAAGAGAAATGAAAAGGATTAGGGATCTGGAACATTTCATATGAGGAGAGGTTAAAAAGATTGGGACTGTTCATCTTAAAAAAGAGATGACTAAGGGGGGATATGCTAGAGGTCTAAAAATCACGAATGGTCAGGAGAACGTGAATAAGGAAGTGTTATTTACTCCTCACATTACACAAGAACTAGGAGTCACCTAATGAAATTAATAGGCAACAGGTTTAAAACAAACATAAGAAAGTACCTCTTCACACAACACCTAGTCAACCCATGGAACTCGTTGCCAAGAGATGTTGTGAAGGCCAAAAATGTAACTGAGTCCAAAAAAGAATTAGATGAGTTTACATAGGATAGGTCCATCAATGGCTGTTTGGCAAGATGGTAAGGGACACAACCCCATGCACTGGGTGTTCCTAAAACTCTAGCTGCCAAAAACTGGGTCTGAAAAACAGGGGATGAATCACTTGAAATTGTCCTGTTCTGTTCACTCCCTCTGAAGCATCTGGTGCAGTCCACTGTTAGAAAATAGGACACTGAGCTAGATGGACCACTGGTCTTATGGTCTTGTGACTATAAACATTAGAAATCTAAAAGCACTAATAATACTAAAACTATGTACAACATACATATTTACAGATTAGGAGACAGATGAGGATCATTTGGACACAGAGGATTCCAACTCAGGCCATGTAGCAGTAAGAAGGAACTGGAAAGGCATTGGTTCAGAGCACAAGGAGAACCACCACGCATGTACAGACCAATGGACTGTGACCAATGGACACTACTTGCTGGAAAATTCTGATCCAAGGTGCATGGTGCACATGCATAAACCACATATAAAATACACAAAGGGACCAGCCCTTGAAGAACCATGAGAAGTACCAGGTTCAATTCCCACA
Source organism: Chelonia mydas (assembly GCF_015237465.2). Classification (NCBI taxonomy): domain Eukaryota; kingdom Metazoa; phylum Chordata; order Testudines; family Cheloniidae; genus Chelonia; species Chelonia mydas. Next base: position 108,754,209 of record NC_057851.1, on the reverse strand, counting down.
GATGACCCCAGTCTGGAGTGTCATTACTTAAGGAAACAAATTTAAGTTTCTAAGGACTCATAATAAGTGGTTAGAAGAAGTGATGGGAATATATTTTAACAGTTTGAAACTGTCCTTTAAACTATCCTGTTAACCTTTTGGTTCTCATGCATTACAATAAGCAATCTTTAAACAATGATCTCAGGAAAATGTATTCTCAGCCTTCAACATTCATTTAACAGAATATTATTAGCCCTTTCTGCTCTGATCCTGGCAGATGATGAACACCTGCTGCAAGATGCTGAGTGCCACCAACACACAGCATCTCACACTGGATGCTCAGTGTGTCACAGGAGTAGGCCTTTAATAAATAGATAACCACTGTGCATAATCATGAGGGAAATCATGTCTCTTCTTCGTTTCATTCCTTAAAGCTACATCCTATCTTCTCTATCTCATACTATTTTGTTTTGTGCTTAAAGAAATAACTCTTTAATCTGAAATAATCACTTAACACAGATTCCTGAATAAATTGGAGGGAGGTGCACAGCCCTACACCGTGTCAGCAGAATTATAATCACAAGACCTGAAAAACACTACATATCACCACATGCCAGCAAGTAGGAATATACCAATAATATCAGGCCAGTATCCAAATTAATCATTCTGTTTTAGTTCTTAAACGATGAGAAAGGTGCAGAACAGGCAACACAGACCTGCATTTAAAGGGGGGATCTCTATCTAACATCTGTAATCGCCCCTCTAAATACATGAACTTGTACAGAAGACATTGAATCAGACTGAAGTATTTGTACCATGATGCTTTCAAATGCACAATGGGACTAAAGGAGAGGAGTGGAAGCTGAACAACTAAGAAACTGCTTAGAGCCATAGTACATTAAATGTAATCATGACCTTCCAGCCAATTAAATAATGACCATCTATGGCCAGATCCAGTACTTAATCTGTTGGGTAATTAGTTTTGTGACACAGAACTCTCTGTATCCTCTGAAATGTAATTTAATGTACGTGTTCAAGTAGCCCAGGTTTTGAGCTCAACAGTATATTTTTTGCACTGCAGAAATATTAGAAAATAAACATGTCTAGCCCAAATGCCTTTTCCTTCAGTAATTAACAGTAAGTTAATAAATCACTCACCTGTAACAAGTGATACACATTGGAATATAAGATCATCACACTGACAAATTTCATTGAAGACATGGTAACTGCTAAGATTGCACATATCTGCAATCTCATTTTTCTTATGCAACAAAACAGATTGCAGAGAAAAAGGGTAATAACTCAGTCTTTCTATTAATTTCACCGTTCTAAAATAAATTTCTCTGTACCCCAAATTCTATTGAGTGGAAATTCTAATGAATGCTTAACAAACCAACTTGTGAAATTAGTTAATACATTCAAGCTTCTCTTCAAACTCATGGGCTCTGGAATATGAATTATGTACACTGATACAAATGTTGAATCTTTAATATTTCACACCAAAAAGAAAAGCCGTAAGATATGTTTTAGCATATTGCTGTAATGTTGGGCAATGAATTAATCATAATAGTCCTTAATGCAGAGCGTAGAGGTGGAATTCATTGAGAATATTACATATCCATTTAACAAGCACTTTTTTGCCTGTTAAACCCGGTTCACAGCTATGTTTTGGAGGTTAATAAAGTTTACTTTCCTGACTCGTCTTCATGGTCTAATGTCTGACATTGGAAGGTGCTTACACACACACACACACACACACACAAAACTATTCTCAGGGAACAGGCTGGGCAACAAAACAGATGGATTTTGCCAATTTAAAAACAAAACAGGAAACCTACGAGACTGAAAGTAGTGAGGCACCAATATTATTTCCCCAACACAGAGCTAATCACAGCCCTTGGCACTGGGGTCTTACTGCTAAATAATCAATATGAAATTACAATAGTGGTCCAAAATGAGTCCTTAACCAAGCACTGACAGTTTTTTTTTAAAGTTTCTCAGTGTTAGAGTCCAAAATCCACCCATGCCATCTCTCACAACACAAAGAACAGTATGCCAGCTGGAAATTGTAGAAACCTTGCAGATACATTTTAAATAATGGTAGGAACTGCACAGCCCCTGGTCCCCTGGCCTAGGAGTCGGAGGGACTTGGCTTTTACTTCAGAAAAGCCAAAGGCCTGACACATTACTTGTATTCCTATCCACAATGTACATGATAAAACAAATAGAGGCTGGCAGTCTGCCAGTTACCTCTGTAAGTGGGTTGGGGGGGGGGATTTCTTTGTCCTCCTCCATTAACTTGCACACCAGGATGACTAAGAATTGAGAGGTTACCATTGGAGAGCTATTGTCTTTTTTCCCATTTACCGTCAGTGTGTGCTGCTGAAGTGATCTTCTGAATAGTTCTGAGTTGCCATGGAAGCTGGGGAAGAGCAATATTACCCCAATCTACCTAAAGGATCTGATAAAGAAAGGCCATAGGACTAGAATATTTCTCTATTTAGAGTGATTGAGACTTAAAGAAAACAAGGAACTATCTAAACAATGTTTTTTTTCCACAAAAGTAACTCCCCAGTTAAAGCTGTACCTAGCCTTCCATGTAAGCGTGATCTTGACCAACTTCCTCAACAAAAAACCCACTCAGCTGTACGCTAATTTCTCATGCATGTTATGTGACCACAGGAGATTTTTAATTGTTAAATTGAAGATTAGTTGTACAAGGCATGTGAGAAAGTTGAGTTTGAAAAATAAGAGGTTTGCCTCTTTCATTGCAACATTATATTTAAAAAACAGCTTAGTCAAGAAATTCTAAATTATTATTGTGAAGATTACATGGCTTAGATTAAAAGCAAAACCATTTCAAAGTTGTAGGGAACAAGTGCCCCTGAACTTCCTAAAGCAAAGCAACTTTAGGGACAGAGTTGAGGGAGCCTTGCCACAGACAAATGCTAGTGGTAACGGAGCTGGCAATTACCAAAAAGACTGGACAAGATGAAGCCTTTTACAGTGCTTTCTGTTTACTCTTAGGCAGCTTTCAAATACCATAGTGATGGCCCACTGAAAAATACTTATATTAGCAAATGGCTTTCTGATGGGAGCATATTCCATTTTTATAAGTGGAGAGTGGATAGGTCTCTTTATAAATAGAAATATTTGGCCTGATTCTTCTCTTATTGTTGTAAATCAGAAGTAAATCCATTGACATCAACGGAGTTACAGTAATGTAAAACTGGTATCAGATAAGGATCAGGACCATAGTACTTATCTCTTAGACTGAAGCATCAATGTTGCACTAGACTCTTAAATGCTATTTAAAAAATGGGTGCAAGTGTGTTTTCACCACATGATAACATGAGATTGAGTAGTGGTAAGACAGGTAAAGGTAGAAAAATATCACTGGAAAAATAAAGCCACTATTTTATTCTTAAACAAAAAATGTCTATGATATCATTACACAAGTTAAATAATTGTTGATATATGAACTTAAATTGAAATTCTATGTTGATTTAAGAGACTTGGAAACTGTGCATAATTTCTGTCTTTTTAGAACTGGAGGGTAGTGAGGCAAAAATTAATATTCCCATGGTATGACACCCACATTGTCTAATCCAGCATGACTATTAAATTAGAAATCCTAGTGAATTAAATAATGTCAGCATTATAATACATGTAATTTATATCCATTTGGACTTATGATACCCTTTTGATTAATAATTCCTGATGTATTGTACATCAATAATTAAATATCTTCCACAAATGTCAGTGCTTATCAGAAAATTACCTAGTTAGGAACACATTACCCTTATAATTTACCTAATATTTATCTTTAATGTCTGAGTTTATGATCCTATTCCTTTTAAAGATTACTAGTGAATTACATGTTTAAAGTCGGGATCATGCACCTGCTTGAGTTCTGTGTAGCAGATGTCAGGGAAGAACTTGCAGTACACTATGAAGACCTCCTTATGGAGTGTTTAAAGGACTATGCAGTCAACAACTTATGAATGAAGGACACTGCTAACTAAAAGCAATATTATAAAACAAATAATATTCAAGCAGGAATTAATAATTTGACCAAAATAATTCTAGTTCTGAAATCCACATGGGAAGCAAATCTGTTTATAAATTAGCAAGAAAGTCTACATGGGCTTCTTTTCCCTCCTTTGGGAAAGAGGGAAGCATCACTGTATGTGTTTTAAGATAATTTTCTACTTGTTTTAAGCAACTAACCCAAAGAGCTGACTTTTAAAAAGGATTAATTTCACAAAAGGATTCATATGTGGATTACATATTAACAGTATATGAATAATATGAACATCTACAGTTTCATTAGCTAGAACAAAATAGTTCAATGAATCCTGGGGTTAGCATGGAACTTTCCCTCTAAGCAGATTATTCTATAATTGTCCACTGTGGGGATTCTAGCACTTCTCTCTGAATATCTGATACTGGCCCCTGTTGGAGACAGAACACCGGATGTGATGGATAATTGTTCGGGTGAAGATTGGAATTCCCTACTGTTTAAGTGTTTTAACTGTTTAAATCCTGGCCTATCTAGTGAAATTGTGCAAAAATTTCCCACTCCTGCTAATGTTGGCTAAGTTCAAAAAGGTTTTCAAAAATGTTAGTAGTCCTAATGTAGCTGGCCACTGCCAGCATTGTAAGCACTGTGCCCATTACCCTGCTCAAGTGACTCTACTCAACATGTTGTATTCAACTGTAGGGTGCTGGTGCAGAAGCACCTAATTACCCCTGCCCAGTCAGCTCCAATCAAGGGAAGCAGATTGGGGCTTATAGAAAAGGCCTGATGCCGGCCTGAGGATTGGCCTTATTTCCAGTTTGAATTTGCCTAGCTTCAATTTCCAGACATTGGATCATGTTATACCTTTCTCTGCTATTGATTTGAAGAGCCCATTATTAAATATTTGTTCCCCATGTAGCTACTTATAGACTGGAATCAAGTCACCTTTTAATTTTCTCTTTGTTAAGCTAAATAGATTGAGCTCCTTGAGTTTATCACTATATGCATGTTTTCTAATCCTTTAATCATTCTCGTTGTGTTTTCTCTGAATCCTCTCCAGTTTTTCAACATCCTTATTAAATTGCAGACACCAGAACTGTATTCCAACAGCCATCGCATCATTGCCAAATACAGAGGTAAAATAACATCTCTACTTCTACTCAAGACTCCCCTGTTTATCCAGTCAAGGATCTCATTAGCCCTGTTGCCCAAAGCATTGCTCTGGGAGCTTGTGATCAGTTGATTATTCACTATGACCCCCAAGTCTTTTCAAGAGTATCCTGGGAAGGAGTGAGAGTCCCACATCTAGTATTATGGCCTTTATTTCGAGATCTATAACTTTACATTTGGCAATATTAAAACTCAGTTTACCAAGCAATCCAGATCTCTCTGTAGCAGTTTGCCTTGGTCCATCCCTGCAGACCAAGAAGATTTCCTGAGCAGAAACTGTTTCTGAGTGGAGATTCACCACAGGTATGACTGTAATGACACTACACTCTACTGGAGAGGGAAACTTTTCCAGGAGGAGTGCTACTGGTGGATGCTACCAGTACTCCTGACACTTAGCATTCAAAAAGCATGAGTCAGGCCCCCCCAAAATCATGATTGTCCTAAAATTAACACTGTTGGGGTCTTTTTATATGCCTTCTGAGCTTGCAGTCTTTAGGACTCATAATTTCAAGGTGTTTCATGCCACCATGAGCACTAGGAAACTTCTTTTAAAAAACAAAAGCTGAGATCCTCATGTAATTACACGACTCCAGGAGCTGAGGCTTTATGAAGAAACACACAATATCACACAAATTGGCAAGACCGACTGGCTGAGTGGAAGAGATGCTGAATCAGTACATCTCTTTGGTGCTCTGGCCCTACCTTCCTCCCCACTCACCTATTTTGAGAGCTGCTCTGCTCACCACTAGCTGACAAGTGGTGGTGATATTACCTCTTCTCTGGGAACCTACATCCCAAGTTCTACTGCCAAGTGAATTAGGCTGAGGTCTTAATTGTTGCCAGACCTTATCAACAATCGTGTGTTAAAGATGGGCTTAGTAGAACTCATTTTTTTAAATATGTAGACAGCTAATAGCTGTTTATTTTAAATATATTTAAATTTCACAGTTGTTGGACATTACATGGGGGACAGACAGGGAAGGGGGAGTCAGACAATTATTTAATGACAGTAGACACTGAGATTCAAAAAGTTAAAGCTTTATAACCATTAAATCACAAATTGTCAACATCACATGTCAAAATTTACAAAGTAAATAGCCTTAAATCAAACTCCCATAAATTTTCAAGCAACATTTTTCTTACTTTGCCTATATGTAAATTTCAGTTATCAAAGGAAATATTTTTTCTTCAATTTGCGTATGTATGGTGACACTGACATTTTTTGATAAAAACTTAATCCTTCCAAGCCTAGTGGAAGTACACTGAGTATACCTTGTATGTGTGAAATATCTAAGTATCGTAAGGTGTTTTGTTTTGTTTCCAACTTGTCTAATAGAAAGGGAAGTGCGGTAATATACAATGAAAAGGAATGTTGTCATATTTTCCTCCCCAACACCTACAACTGAACAATTATCAGCTCATCATCTTGTACAATATATGATATTTCATTTACTTTTGTACTACTTCTGTACTTCTCCCCCCGCCTCCCAAAAGAACGCAGTTCCTATTTAGGCACCTAATAAAGGCCAGATTTCCCAAAGTGTTCTGCAGCCAGCAGCTCCCACTCTAATATTTATGGCCAGATTTTCAAAAGAAGAAAGCATCCAACACAGGGAGCTCTCTCTCACATCTGACCCTAAACATACATACAGCAAAGCCCAGGCTGAGGGACTGTTTAGAGAGAATACTATCAGGCTTCAGTCACTGATTTTAGCTGGTATCAAACACTTAAAAGGAGGTGTTAATCTGAGGCTCAGACGATGTCCTTTTATCAATCCACTAACCTCCTATAGATAGGTACTAAATGCTTCAGGAAAGTACAAAGCCCTAAGAGGCTGAGTTAAGTTGTTTGAAATTAACTAAGTGAGCATTGTACACTTAACTACGTTAGCATATCTGGAAGACTTCAGAATGAAGGGCTACATGACTGCTGACATCAGCTCTAGAGGGCAGGAAGATATTAAAGTCTTTCAAAGATGTACATGCCCCCAAAGTTCATGTACAATGCATCACAGAGTCCCAAGACTGCCCCTCCTTTCTTCTCTTTAAAAAGAAAAAGACTCAACATTTTGTACGTATCTGACTTAAAGCCTGGCGTTTCCCACCGAAGTTTCTACGGGAAGGAAGGGGCTGCTTTTTTTGTTTTAAGTCATGCTAATTTGCTGCTTCACATTGTACATGAGAAAACTAAGACATTTGGTGGCATATATTGCAACTTTTTTGTGCAACTTTTTACTTTTCTAAAAGGTCAGAGTGGTCCAGACGGATGAGGTCCAATTTGGACGGAGACGTGCACAGACATCCGGAACATGCGCAGACATCCAGAGGTTCCAGCCACATCATTGCACGCTGACTCTCTCTTTACACTTTCTTCCTCATTGCAATGATTTTGTATTTATTAGCAAAAGGATTTTATAATAGTCTTCCCCTGGAAAAGAAACAGGTTCACTTCCAGTTAAACCCTAGCTCCTCTCTCTCTTTTGCTTGCTTTTTAATTAACTATCGCTCACTACCTTCAGGGTTGTCATTAATTAAAAGGTTTTTTTTTAATCCTTCAGGAATATCTAGAGCGAGAACATTTCTCATTTTAAGCACTCATATATTTTTTTTAACTCTGATTAAATCTACATATCAGGTCCTGTAGCTGCCTTTATGTAGATGTGAGACCTTCTTATGGCAAGGCCTTCTCTTGATGTTTTATTAACACATCCTTCCTCCCCTTGCAGATCCAGAGTGTAGTAAAATCACATTCTCTATCTGGAAGCAAGGCTGCAACATATAAAAAGATATAAAAATAGTTTTTTCCCATGTCTGGATGACATAGGGAAGGGTTAAAACCTTTCAAAGACTAAAGCAGTGTGGAAAGAGTTTTAGTTAATACATGTTTTCAAGCCATCAGACTGTAACTTACTAGATCTAATTGCTACTTTGACCACTAATGGATTTTTTCCCCCCAAGTCTAAGACAAAATGGATTGAATAAGAGACTATAAAAGGGACTAAAATGATTCAAATAGGGGCCTAATGAAAAAAAAAGGATAAAATGTTCTGTGGCTTTATAAAAAAGGATAAAATGTTCTGTGGCTTTATAGAAAGCTATTAAGCTTGATGAAGTGAATGATTTTCTGCCTATAAAACTGTCTCAGAATCATGGTCCAGACCTGCTGTTGACACAAAGAATCTTCCTATTATGTTGACCACCAAGGTCACCACTACACACTGATCCAAACTTTACCTGCAATTTATTGATTCTTGTTTTTGAGCATTGTATCGACTAATCTGAGGAAAAATTCAGTATTGTGAACTATGTAAAATGTTCTGAATTCAAGTGACATGAAAGTGTAGTGGTTATTAGAGTAAAAGTCTAAGTTCTCCAGAGAGGGAATTATTGTCCACCTCACAGTAACTCCTAGCAGTGGTTAAATCTATAGAATATTTTCATCACTATTTGTATGGGAGGAAGTGTAAAGTCAAGATAGACCATGCTTCCCTGCAATGATTCTTTAGATTTAGGAATCCTGAGGGCAACTTTGCCCTGTGGTGAGAAAAAAATGCAGTGCTATGATTTTCACTGTCCAACACAGCTCTGGGCACAAGCATGGTACAGTGCAGTCCTCTGTGCAGGAGGTCAAGGCACTGGTTGCTCAAGGGAATGAGGATGCTCAGGAAGAGCTGGCTGTCTCCTCTCTCTCCATAATTTGCAGAAAGAAGATCCTGATATCAGAATAGTGTGTGGTTGGAAAATCAGTTGGCAAACGCAGTTACCTTGGAATGCAGTATCCCCTCACAATACCACAGTAAAAGCTTTCTGGTCACAATTGGAAAGCTTGAAGTTGAAAGATGAACTATTGTATATGAAATGGGAAAAAACTAGTGGGTGATGGACACAGGTACCAGCTGGCTGTAACTGATAACCCAAGAACTTCCTTTTTCAATCTACTTCATGATTTTAATCCTGCTTGGACATTTTGGGCTTGCTAAAACCTTCGTCAGGCTAAGAGAGGATTTCTATTGGGTAAAATGCAGGCCAAGTATAGAAAACTGGTGCAGAAAATATGAAGCCTGTGTTGCAAAGAAAAAGCCTCTACGTCTGGGAGAGCCCCCTTGCAGCTGGATCTTGTGGGGAGTACCAATGGAGCACATTGCTATTGATGTTCTTTGGCCCTTGCCTGAGACAGGTAAGCAATATTTGCTGGTAGCTATGGAATAGTTCACAAAATGGCCTGAGGCTTATCCAATAAGAAACAAAGAGTATGTCCACACTGCAATGTAAGCCCAGGATCTGTGGGACTTGAGTCCACAGGCTGGGTGTTTGTAAGCCTGGGCGTGACAGTCTACGCTAAATATTGATCCTAGCTAGACTTTCTGGACCCATGTCTCTCACCAACGCTCATGTGTCTACACTGCACTACACACACCTGAGTCAAACCTGTCTCTCGGGTGCCTTGCATGCTCCTAGCTGTACCCGCTATAGCTCTTTGTTTGTGGTGCACTGGCCATTCTGCAGCACTTCACAGGAAGTTGTCACAGTGTACCAACACATCCAGGTGAGCCATCTTTTGGGTCAGCACACTCCCAACAACTGAAGCCAGCAACATGGAGGAGTCACCATTTGAAGAACTTGTCTTGCTTGGGCTTTCCTGTCTCATGAAACAGGCAGGGCATCCAGGAGATGTTGGTGAACATTTTGGCAGCATTTTCTGACCCACCAAAGGTACCTGACAAAGGAGGAGGGCAACGACAGTACAGACATGGGAGATTCAAACTAGCTGATGCTACTCTCAATTCTCGGTATAGCTGCTGATGCCCCCTATGTAGGCTGAAGCTTCTGGAGCAAGGTCACAAGCACAGACTGGTTGGGTCACATCATCACATGTACCTGGGATGACCAGCATGGGTCCAGAACTTTCTCATAAAGAAAACTATGTTTCTGGAGCTTTGTGAGAAGCTTGCACCAACTCTCCAGTGTCACAACACTTGCATGAGGGTGGCCACGCCAGTCCACAATCAGTTGCTATAACCATCTGGAAACTGGCTACCCTAGATGGCTACAGATCTGTTACTAACCAATTTGGCACTGGAAAGTCAACTGTGGGTAAAGTGATGGTGGAGCTTTCTGAAGTAATCAGGTGTGTGATTTACCCAAAGGTGGTGGGTCTCCCTGAAGCAACTGTTGTTTTTGAGAGAATGGGGTTTCCAAACTGTGCTGGGACCACTGATGGGACACGTGTGTCCATAGTTTGAACTCCATAAGGAGCAAGTAAGTGCGTAAACAACAAGCAGTACTACTCCATTGTTATGCAGTCCCTAGGGGACCAGAAAGGCCAATTTATGGATGCCAACATGGGCTAGGCTGGAAAAGTTAATGATGCCAGAGTTTCCTGCCAATCAGGAGCCTATCTTCATGAACAGGCTGGGACACTATTCCTTCCAAATGACATCATCAAGGAAGTAACTGTCTCCACTGATATTCTAGGGAACCCCGCATACCCCCTTTTGCCTTGTCTTATGAAACCATATCCTGATCTCAGAGGCCCTGGCAAAAGAAGGTTTAATCACACTCTCCCTAAGTATAGAATGGTAGTGAATGTGTGTTTGGCAGATTGAAATTCCACTGGTGCTGTTTACAGAATGGTTTGGATTCCAGTGTAATCAATGCTATCCACATTATTGTGGCTTGCTGTGCTCTTAATCTTTGTAAATCCAAAGGTGAGCCATTTGCCCCTGCATGGACCTAGGACAGTAATGGATTGCTGATCCCATACACTCAGACAGAAAGCACACTTGTCACAGCTGGAGCACATGGGCCACAGGTACCAGGGATGCTTTGTGTGCCAACATTATGGATTGATCTGAATGGATGTACTCAGAAATTGTGTTTGGATACAACTTCCCAGTTGTACCTTATCATGTCTTTATCTTTATTTTTGAAAATACACATTATATGATGTGATGCATTGATGGTAATACACTTTTGTAATACAATGAAAGCCTTCATTGGTGAACATGGTTGTATTACAAAATAATTATACGAAAGCATTGTCAGGCTGGCCAACAGCAATTACCACTCCAAAAATGCCACTAATAAACCTATACCAAAACCAGTAATAAAATAATGTGCATAAACTGAGCAGTGCAAAACAGTGAAACCCATTCAAATTAATACATTCTCTACTTTTGCATGTCTCCTGGTCCCCTGTTCTCCTTTCTCTTTCTAGCACATTTAGCATGCGCTTGGTGCCGCTGCAGGGGGTGGAGGACTGTATTTGCCCTCTCCAGCTAGTGTTCAGTCCTGGCTGCATGGGCTACCCAACCATGGTCCAGTGCATTCCTGGTCTGCAGGTTATGGCACTGTGGAGTGGACTCAGGATGTGGTGCAGGTGGAGCAAGAGGCTGAACTGTTGCCACAATTTACACAAGCCTCCTCTCAAACAGGTCTTTTTGCTGCACTCTCTTCCTCCCTGAAGTGATGGTCTCTGCTCAAGAAACTGCACAGCAAGTCTCTCTTTGTGCACTGCAATTCTCTCTTCATGCTCTGCTGCCTGTCTGTGCCTTTCCACTTGTCATGAATCCTTTTCCCTTTGATATTGCACCTGCTGGTTGGCCCTGCCCAAGATGTGCACTATCAGTTCATCACGGAAAAGCTTCCTCTTTGTCCAGTCCGTGACAGTTCAAAATCCCAGGCTCCTGCTGGTCCGTGACTGGGCTGCAGAGATGGAAGAGGCCTGAAAGGAGACATCAAGTAGTCTCAATACTTAAAAATACTCAGTGCATCTTCAGAGAAAAGTGCCTGCGGAATCTCAAGGGCAAAAAATGATACTTTGTAAAACTCAGTTTCAATATATTCTCAGATGAAGGCTTCAGTTCCCAGAAGCTCCATGGACACAATTGAGTTAAGCAAAAGCATGTGCACACAATAGTAAAGTGAAATTAACAAATACTATCTGTTTAAAATTTACAGACTGTTGTACCTTGTGGGTGTGGCGAGGGAGGCTTGGTTTACTATCTATGGTTTCTCAGTCCTTTTAGGTCTTCCACATTCTGGAGCACATAACAAATTTGGGGTTCCTGAATGGCAAAGGGACATTCTGTTCCAAGCTCCTGGTGGTACAGTACACCGCAGAAGTTTTCAAGTTTATGGTGAGCAACACATCTATGAGTGGCGTGGATCAGTATCCTATAGAGTAGGGCCTGGAAAATATGCCCTTTCTCAAAATGTTACTACCTATCTGGAATTCCTACTAGGGGAAATGTCTGCAGCTAGCAGCACCTGGGATTGGGTCAAAATTCATGGTGAAATCAACAGAACGTAGCGTCAGCATCCACATGAATTATTGCCTCCCTACAGTTTACAGTACATCCTGCTCTGGCTACATCTACCAATGGACTACATGCAAATACAGTAATATGGACTCTCCAAGAACTGCATAGCCAGCCTTCCTTCCCCAACTTGGCATGTTTCTGGACTGCATACAACACCCATTCTGTATTTCCAACACTGATTTTGTCACCCGTGCACTGCATTTCTCCCTCCCATCCAGACAGTTTACTGTTCATAAGCAGATCGTAACACTGTGGTGTGGCCGATTTGTGGTGGTGTGACCTATTCAAAGGGAAAGTAATATGAGGTTCTTACTTCTAACACCCCAGCAGATCTCTGTAAGAATGTGCAAATGTCTAGTAAAAACTTAATGTTAAATGCTTGTTTCACTGTCATTTCCACTTCCTGGTCCCCATTCCAAATTCCACATGTTGGTGCTGGTAGGGCGGTGATGGCAAGACACTGGTGTGCATTATGCCATTAGCTGCTATGAGCTGCATGTAATAAAAATTGCACTGGAACATAAACCAGAAATCCCTCTCATTGAAATATTAACGACAAAAACCATGGAGCCAAACACTTACCAGGTTCTGGGACTGCTTCTGCCTCTTCTGTTCCTGCTGCTGATTCTGCAGTGGGCTTGTCCCTGGGCAGGGGTCATTAAACAGCTCCTCCAAGTATGGGCCCAGGATGCGCTGCAGCTGCTCTGGTCGCAAAACCTCCTCAGGGACTGATGTGAGCACCAGAGTCACTTCACTAGCCTGATCCAATGCCTCTTGGCTCCTCTCCAGTCCTGTCCTAGATTTGGGGGTCAGAAGGTTGCTGTCCTGGCTGACCAAACTGTCATGAACTGCTGAGGGCTTAGTGCTTGGCACAGTACCCAGCACCTGGTCAAAGTCCTGATAAAAGAGGCAGGAAGGCAGGGAGTTCTCAGAAGTGCAGTTCTCATCCCTGGCTTTCCAGTAGTTGCCCTTGAGCTCCTTAATCCTCTCCCTGCACTGTTCATCGATCCAGTGAATCCCTAACGTTGCCAACTTGTCTGCTATTTCTTGGCACACGTGGTCATTTCTGGTATTCTTACTGAAGCTGAACGTCCAGCTTGTCTTGCACCACAGATTTACTAGAATCTGACTTTGGTTCTGTGACCAGACAACAGCGCAGTTGGCAGAGGACTTCTTCCTCTCGGTGACCATAGCTAATGCAGGAGATGGTTCACTCTGTTTGCAGCTCAGCGATCAGAATAAAAATGGAAGGGTTAAATGCCTAGAAGCTGTACTTGAAACAAAGGATTGCTTCCATTTCCTGGATGTCAATTGGCCACTCTTGGGACAGAAAGGATAGAAACACTGGCCCATGGGAATGTGGGATAGTGTTAGTGGACTCTCAGGACATGAATCTGGGGAATCCAATCCTGAACTGCATCCACACCGTAAAAATGATGCACTGAGGACCCAAGTCTCAGTGGGACTTGGGTTTGGACCCAACTCCCCTTGCCAGGTCCTAGGACTTGGGTCCAGAGGGGTTACTGGCATGAGTCAGATACATTTGTGTGTAGATGGAAGAGGAGTTTAAGCTCAAGCCTGAGCCTGGGCTTGCATTCCATTACTGACATACCCCCCAAAGCTGTGTCAATAGCAGACGTTCCAGTGAATGAATTTGTCACCAGATTTGCGGTCCCGGGTGAGTTACATACAGATCAAGGAAGAATATTTAAATCCAAAGTGTTTCAGCAGATTTCTGAAATACCAGAGATATATAAAATATGCAACACTCCAGCACACCCATAATCTGATGGGATGGTGGAAAGATTCAATAGGACTCCAGGGTTCAGTTGGCTACCTTTGTAGAACAGCACCAAAGGGACTGGGACCACAAATCCCCTTCCCTTTTGATGACTTACAGAACAGCTGTCAAAGAGAGTATGACGTATATGCAACACTCCTCATGTTTAGGCATGAGTTAAGGATGCCAGCCAACCTCTTGTATGAACATCCTGAAGAGGAACAAAGGGATTTGGATCATTTGGACTATGCAGAGACCCCACAATCCAAAATTCAAAAGCTCACATTTGCTAGAGAAAATTTGAGGATCACCTCTGATAAGATGAAAAGGCTGTATGAGGTAAGGTCATTTGGGGAAACTTTTAAAAGAGGGCACCTGGTCTGGTTCCATAGCCCTATGAGAAAAAAGTAGGAGCTCTAAACCTTGGAAGGGACTCTCTACAGTACTGACCCAAACAAATGAAGTGATGTACAGGATACAATTTGATCCCAGGACGAAACCCCAAATTATCCATAAAGACTATCTGAGAAGTTACCAAGAGAACAGGTTTTCAGCATGGCTGCATTCCAAAATGGAGAATATAGCTCAGGAAACTGAGGCTGGACAAGTTGTCCCAGAGGTGAATTCTGTATTAGAACAGAATGAATTAGGGCTGTCTCAACCGGCAGATTCCACAGAAACAACATGCATTCCTCAGGGCATCACAGAAAGGAGTCCCACCCAGGGGACTGATAGGAAATAAGGCAAGGAAAGAAAAACTCCAGGGAGATTTGGATAGCAACAACATTGTTGGTGATGGGAAAATATATTATCCGAAAGATACGTTGTAAGTAAGTAAATAGTTACACTTGTATCTAATTTGTAAATTGTTTCTTTCTATCTGGGATGTGTTGTTTAGGACACTACCATTTTAGGTTTCATCAGTGGGAAAGGCAGAGCTAAAATGGGAAATATTATGGGATCAGTTAAACCCACTGGAACTAGTGGGCAAAACAGCCACCCTTCCATCCAAAATCACACGCACACCCCACCCATGACAAACGTTGAGCAGAAGCTATGCTATCCAGCTTGAGGGGATTCCCAGGGACTGATATAGTAAATGCAGGGGCATTGGCATTTTGGAGGAGCTATGTATGTCTGAGTTTTTGAGAGAAGCAGGAAAAAACACCAGAGAGCAGGTACAAAAAAGCCAAGGATGCAGTCAAAACAGGCTCCAGAAACATGTCCCTAAGAAAAGCTAAGGAAGAGAGAGCTTTTGGGCAGAGTGCTGACTGGAAGAGGCTTGGAACTGTGAGCAAAGACCTCTCTCTTGTTCTTTGATTCCTGCTGCTGAACGTTCCCTACTGCACTTTAATGTATTTTGGCAGATTTCTTCAAACAGTACTACATTAAAGTGCACCAGCAGAGTCTACATGGACCAATTAATGTGAACATGTTCGTGTGCTTTACAAATCACAACCCCATAGAGCACATTACCCCACTGTGTAGACAAACCCTTAGCCTCACTTATATTTTAATATTCTGGTGGTTTAGAATAGGCCATAGATTGTGAAGAAAATGGTGGAAAATATTGAAGACTAGATTACCACGGAGTGTAAACTGTTGTAGCAGCTCCATAGAAATCAATAAAGCTATGCCAATTTACATCAGATGAGGGTCTGATCCTTAATGTTCACTTGCCACTTAAGTTTGGAAAGTCCTATTTTGTCAAAAAGCACACACACACACCATACATAGCTATACCAGTTTAAGACCTTAATCCAAATAGTCTGTTTCAGTTTAATTATTATTCAAGTACTGTTAGCCAACATTACCTTGGATGAAATGCAACGCAAATAAGAAACGCATTCCAAGTAAAAAAAAAAAAAAAGAACTTGCAAGCTGAAAGAAAATGAAATCCGTCCTCAGCCTTTCAACTTTCAACTAAAGCGATAGGTAATAACAGAGCTGCATAATCAGAGTAAACCTGAAAAGAAACATTTTGTGGCCCATGACTGAAAGTGAACATAAAAGGATGTCAGGTAGATGGATGTTTTATGGCTATAAGAAGCCAAGCCGGGATGTGGCTGAAGATGAAATTGCAAGTCTTCCATCTACTTCAGGAGACTTGGCAGATGCAGCTAACCTTGTCTTCCGATTATGATCACACCCCCTCTTCCTTTCTGCACAGTGATCAACTGTTTCATATGATGAAACCTTGTCATGAACCACTCTGGAGATTTATATTCATATGCACATTTTTCTCTCCATTATATTTTTATTGCAAGCAACCTACGAGTACAAGGTGTGTTAGCAAATATAGTTGCACAGCAGGACTAAGCTGATAACGGATTCTTATCTTCAGAATGAAAACCTTAGCCTTTAGCTTTGTTTCCAAAGTTGGAGCCATCAAAGATACATCTTTCAGCCCCGGCAGCTTTTGCCAATTCTCTGGTAGCCTATGGCATGCTTCTCTAACTTGTTAGCATTTCTTTCATGCTCACAGCCATTCCATTCAACTTGCTTCTATGCTCTCTAATTTGGCTTCCTCCAACCATGTAACACACTTTCCCTTATTGAAAAAAACTCTGCTTTTATGCTTTTAATGTTTATATAAATATTATTTTTCTGTATGATGTGAACATAATTGAAAAAAAGAAACAAATGTAAAAAGGACATCCATGTACTCTGCCTACAGCTCTTACCAGGAGACAAAGGGGTGGGCTAAAAAAAATAGCCCACCATGTAATCTACCAGGAAAGAAATCTACAAAAATGTATAACAGATTCCCATGTAATATCACTGTAATTTGCTTTTAATAGATTAGTGCAACACACTGGTACTCTCCCAGCTCAATTCAACACTGTGAGATCAACAGCTAGAGGTACCAGATCATCACATCCAATGAGAGGCAAACAGCATTTTTCAACATGTTGCAGTCCAGCAGAAACAGGGTGTGAACAGTTTAGTATGTCCACATGCATGCATGCATGTGTGTGTAACAGGTGCTGGTGGGGAATGCATAGTTTGGTAGCAATGGTTAAGAAATTGAGAATTCTGACTAAAAGAATTCTGAATATATCCACCAATGTTGCTATCTTCAGATCAAGATACTAACTGCAATAATTGGCAAATTGATTGTTGCCTGAACTGCTATAGATCTGTCTGGTCAATGTCCTCGAATGAATTATTTTTGTCTTCAGACCATCATCCAAGCAGGTTCTTTTGCCCTGAAACATAATAGGCCTATCAGTCTTGCCAGAAATGTTCCGCCTCAGACAAAAGCAGGCACAGCTTTGACTACAGACATCTGACCTTTCTTCGCCCTTATCTGGTGCTGAGAGCCATGAATTGTCTGTCCTGAGTGAAAAAGGTTTGGTTTATGGATCTGGTCAGTCAATTTTCTTTTCTAGCATAGGCTATGAAGACCTGATTCCCTTTCAGAACAAGAAACTCTTGGCATCTGGGTTGACTTGTAGAATTCCCACTTCAGGAGACCAGCATTCATTACGATTTTACCACGTCTCTGAGCAGCCTGAGTTTTTCTAGCAGCATTATAAATCTTATTATCAAGAGCACTATGAAAACTGTATTGCCCTCTTGAGGATATTACTGTTGTCATTACCTGACACTACTGGAAGGTCCCTTTATTATAGCTGCCCACGAGATCTGTTTCTTTTTTAGACGTCTGTGAAGTCTAAATGCACTAGATGAATAAATGCAGAGTCAGGATTTTCCTAAAGATAAGAGACAAAGGAGAAAACCCCGGCATGAATAGCTATTCTCTTGGATGACAGAAACCCTTCTGTAGCTTTAGTTGCAGGAGCAGGATCATTGAGGATACAAGATCCAATTTGAATTTTTTGTTTCCACAACTTCGGGTGGAGAGTCTTGGAAGGTGCCACCTGCTGTTGCCCCTTAAGTCAATCCTCATGATTTTGTGTGAAGGAAGTACTCCATGAAGACTCTAAGGCCACCTCTCATTCTTCCTTAGAGAGGGAAGCCTCCGCTGAGGTGAAACACACTGGACTCATAACAACCTTGGTTCAGATATTGAAATGACTAATTGCATCCTTTTGCATTACAGGAGAAAAACACTGCACAGAGTCACAGACTACCTCAGGAACTTCTGCACCCTCACTTTCTTCAAAGATACAGGACTGGAACGGGGTTATAAAATGATAAATCTGTGTCACTAAATATTCCAACTTTTTTGGATTTTTCTATTAATTAAAAATAAAAATTCTGCGCTCTCTCTCTCTCTCTTTTCCACACCCACTTTTCACTGGCAAAATGGAAAAAAGGAAATAAGGGTAAAATGGGGGAAAGAGAAAAAAGGAGCAGAGAAGAAAGGGGGAAGAAACCACAAAATGTAATTTTTGGTTTCAAAACCAAAACTATTTTGTGGAGAGGTTTTTTGTTATTGAAAAACTAGAAACTAGACATTACTGTAAAAATGTTCATTTTCAGAATAAGGCCATTTTTGTTAGAAATGAGCTTGGAACAAAACAAACAAAACATCTCTACACCAGGCCTGATCCAAACGGGGGCCTTTAGTCAACGGGGGCCTTTCTATTCTCTTTAGTGGTTTTTGGGTCAGGCTCATATATAATATACTGGGAAGGAAGAAATAAGCCTGGTTGGAGATTGTTACATCTTCTCTCCCTCTCGTAAAGAGAGTACAAGTTAGCCAGCAAACCATCCACATTAGAAATGAGATTCAGACTGGATTTGTAACTCTAAATTGATAGGTGTTCAGTTACTAGGGTGATGAGTGTGGTATAAATATACAGAAGTAGATTGCTAAAATAGACAGCTTAGAGAAATATCGTGGATAACTATCTATCTACCCAAGCTAGCTTTCTAAGATAGCCATCTGTCTCTATCTATTTTAGCTAAATAGATAGCTACTTTAGCTGTAGCTTAGCCAACATAGATAGTTCAATTCAATATACAGTGTAAGACGTAAGGTTCTAAGGATCAAAAAACAAAAAATAAGTGCAGACATGGATCACTGAGTGACTGGTGAGAAGCTGCACCTAGACAACGTTAGATAACTAAATTTTTTTTCAGTTTTCTTATCAGAGAAAAGGCATCCTGAAAATCCATCTTCAAAACCATCCTAATCCATTTCTCTCTCCAGTAAGTGCACTGTAGATATTTGTTCTCTGCCAGGAATTCAGATTAGGCCACAGCCTTGGTTAGACTGCACATCTGCACCAATGATTTAATTATACAGGGGAGGAAAAGCCATGGACATGTCTTCCCTAAATTATTCTTTGGCTTTAACATTCAATAAATTTCCCAACTAGGCAATGTATTTTTCTCTTCTCTCTATATTTTTCTGTGGTTTGCACTTTCATTTGCTAAATGTATTATGACCAGCTATTTGAGTTGTTTTGCAGCTTCAATACTGGTAGTGTGGCTCCCCACCCTAGTATAAAGTCACAAGTATATCAAGTGATATGCACACATTCCATGGGCCCTCACGACTCTGAAAACTGGCTTCCCAGAGAATCAAAGCCTCTTTCAATTCTTTGTTAAAACTTCACAGGCAGAGACTCAGCAAGCCTCAGCATTTTCACATCTAGAATTTTGCAAACTATAAAATCTATTTTCAGTTTTAACTAGTTAATAGGAGTCTGGGGCATTGAATAATTTTACATATTCAGTCGCTATGTACTGAAGTGAATCACATCATATCGTAGCTAGTAACCATGAAAGATGTTTAAAGGTTTTCATATAACAGATTGCTAGCTGTTTTTCTCATCTGCATGGAAATCTGGCATGGAAAGACTACTGCCTCAAAGGCATGAGTGGACAATGATTTGAATCTACTAGTCATCTCCATAGTTCAAATGCCACTACCACCAGTGGAATCACAAGCTCTTATTGGTCCCTCATGGAAAGTGGTTTGCAAGGAATAATATGGAAAATATAAGTTTTTATACTATCTGGTAAAGCATGTCCCAGCCCAAATGTTATATCACATACAGTATCGTTTTTTGACGGACACCAGAATATTTATATTTTTAGAACTTTTATCTTTCACCTAGATTGTATGATTTTGGGAATAGGGACTACCTTTGCATTTCACAGCTGTACACTGTCTTTCACAATGGGGCCCTGAGCCTCGATTGAGGCCTTTTAGGTGCTAGTGTAATAGAAATAATAAACAACAATTTCGGTGCAACTCACATGCTTGTGTTCTTAAATGACTATTACTGTCCTTTAAAAAGCAGTTCTTCCTGCACAAGAATATTACTGGGTTTGCCCACTGAGGAGCAGGGCTTTTCCTTCGGAGCAACTGCAGGAGGGACTTTACTCACTGATATATAGAGAGAGAGACAGAGAGACACACAGATACACACAGAAACAAACTAAAGAACACACCGAGTTAGAACTGCCAGTTGAGCATGAAACCTTTCTGGGGCTGCAAAGAAGCAAACAAAACTAAGCATTAAAATGTTCCCTACAATAGATGCCACTTCAAATAACTAAGAGACACTGTAGCACTCTGGGTGCAGAATGCTCTTCCCATTAATCGATGCCATCTCCTTCAAAATGGCAAACCACATTTGCTATGCAGTGAACAATATGATCTCTGCCACCAAAATGCTCACACCAAAAAAGGACTTTATATATTACCCCAACAACTGAGATCTGCTGGATGTCCAAACTAACACTCTCCACATAGAAACATCTAGGTGCTATTGACAGGAACATCTGAGACTTTGGAGCTAACTCTCCTCACAAATTAGAAAGATCCAAAGCCTGCTCACTTTCCAGGCAGAGTGCAAAGGCCCATTTATTTGTACAGGCCATTATATGAAGTTTGAGATTCTTCAGAGTAGGAATTTTATTGATTTCATTGATTAGGTTCTTAGCCAAGCCCTTTAATTGACATTGGGCTGATCTTTGATAGGTTATTTATCTCACACTGTATATTTTTGTGGATACACTTGGAGATGAATGATAAGCACATTTTACAAATGTAAATAATTTACAAATCTTTTCAAGGGAAGGGGGTAAGAAAAATATGTAGCATTTTGGATTTAGGGAATGAACAATAAAAATGCAAATCAATTTTGCTAAAAATAAATTTAAAGGGCAAACAGTGTAACTAGCCTCTTGGTAACTACCAGTCATTAGAGGCTGTTAAGGTCCTTATAACAGATTAGCCCCCGTTTGGCCCTTTTGAATGCAATCATTCTCTTTCCCCCGTTTTTTCTTTTTTAGCTTTTGTTTTTTAAAGCCAGCAAGACTGCAGGATAATAAATTTTGGCTTCATAACTTAAAATATAAGATCAGGTCCATTATTATGCAAGCAGTGTTGCTCCACAAATGCCTGCTAGGTGATGAAATTATATCAAGTCTGGGGGGAAACGCATGCCATTTTCATTTTCTGCAGCCTATAGTTTAATCTGAAATAACAACTGTGAAATAGCATGTGACACTTGAATCCCATACAGTGTATCTGATCAAGAAAGTGACTAATGAAATATAGTGAATTCAAGGCACAAAAGCCAAAAATCAGCCACATCTTCAAACTGAGAATGTCTCAAGATGCACAGTGAGGCAATACAGATTTTATTTCAAAAAGAAAAGTGTTTAGCAGTTATAGGTTCTTCTAATCCTCTCTGCCCACATGCCACAACTCTTGTCCACCATCTCTCATTTTAGCCTCTTCAGGCCATTCAAAATACAGCTATTTACATCAACTTCCTTGCCTAATGTCCTGACGCTGGTCAAGCTTCTTGTCCTCTTCTTCAAGGTCCTTCAGAACTCTGCCCCCTCCCAACTTGTCTGCTCTTCTTTCTTACCACACCTCTCCCTGTCTCCTCTTGTCTTCCGATGACACCAGTTTTTCTGCTTTTTTTGTGAACTTCTCACACAAATATAATCTGTGCCTTCCTTGACATGGCCTCTTATGCAGCAAATATCTCCTCTGAACTAATCACTTTACTGCCTTCAAGAATCCTTCCTCAAGACCGCCTCTGCTCTGCCATGTCAATGTAAAACATGCCAGTTAACGATGGCTTCTGGAGAATATGGGGACGGCTGACACTTTGGGCCAGATTCTCATTGCTGTAATTATTTAATACACTTTATCTCCCCTCCCCCAACCACGTACTGGAGTAAATGATTAAACAAAGTGCAGAGCAATGGGAAATCTGATCTTGATCTTCTTATAATACATGTATTTGGAGCCATGAGGGAGGCTTTGATGCTTTCTGGGGATACCCAGGGTTATGAGGCATCTTGCTACCACCCGACCTTAGTGTGAGGAAGCTTTCTCTGTGCCTACTATGGGTCAGATCCCCAACTCCACTGGCAACACAAGCACTGCCCTCTAAGCCTCACAGGCCCTGTTCTTACTCCATGGGTTAGCAATAGGCACACTGCAATCCCTAAGCACCTCCCTGGAGCGTCTAACCCCTATTCCACTGGATGCTTGCAGTATTCACAGATTCGCTGCCTCCAAAAAAACAGTACACTCCAGCTTACCAGTTTCACCTCAGATTCACATACTGCACTCAGATGTGTGTATACTGAAATCAAGTTTATTTGTAAAAGCAGAGAGACTAAAGTAAAGTAGTGGAAACAAATGGTTACATTATAACACATTCTAGAGCCCAGACTTAACTAACTAGATCCTCTCCTGTCTTGTACAGCAATGCTCACCCAAAGTCCGGCAACGCTTTACAGCCAGGTTTCGCTGTGATACTCCTTTCATGAGACAGACACGCTGTGTCCGTTTGCCTCCTAGGTGAAGGATTCAGTGTGTTCCTTGGCACTTCAGGATATATCAGAACAATCATTTTATTCAGAAACAGATCACCTCTTGTTGTTTATTTCTTCCTGTAGATTTTCTCCCTTGTAGCTTTCACAATCTCTTATTTAGCCTGTGCCTTGCTAGGCAAATAGGCATACAGAGTGAGGCAGACAATATGCTAATGGCCAGATAGAGAGAGAGGTGTCAGTTACCTCCTGCCTGAAAGGAACATGTCCAGGGTACATCACCTCCTGGTGACTTGCCTTAACTCAAAGACATTAAGAACATTATTTTTAGTAAAAATATACAATTCCTTAAATATTATCTGTACATACATTTTACAATGATTATAATGACGAGTGAGCTACTGGCTCTTGGTAGAGAATTCACGTCACTCTTTATGCAGATATCAGGAGATCCCTGTAAAATCCTATGCACCCGCTGTGCCCTGTGCTAGTTGGCACCAAAGTATATCTGGTTCACAGAGACACATCCTGGAATAGTGCAGCATGTGATCTTCAACAAATTGAAGGGGGAGGGAGAAGAAAAAGGGGAGCTGCAGAATTAGGAGTCCTAAGAACAGAAGCGATCTGAAGAAGAACTTCAGGGTGAGACAAAGGACAGCCCAGTGGTTAGGGCATTGGCCCCTGTCTTGGGAAACCTCAATACCCTGCTTTGACATGCATTTCCTGTATGACCTTGGGCAAGTCACTTAGGCACCAAAGACAAGATTCACAAGAGGACTTAACTGCTTCTTTAGACACCTAAATCTTAGAATCAGGCCCCACTGGTATTCTTTAAAACCCCACTCAGCTGCCACAAGCCCTGTAGGTTCCTAAAAGTCACTCAGTGCCCAAATTTTTGCAGTTAATGTGCGGTAGATGCCTAAGTTTCTCCTTTCAAATGTGCACACTGCAGCCGCATGCTAGGCGTCCAGAAGCCTAAACTCCAGAGTGATGCTTGAACCAGGGGGAAACAGGCATTCCACCACCCAACTCATATGTGGGGCCCAATCTGGTAAGTGGGCTCAGAGTTCACCTACTGAATCGGTCCCTAGAGGTGAACTTAAACAAAAAGGCTCAGGCAGGGGAGTAGCTCCCTCAGAACTTTTAGTTCAGTGGTTAGAGGACTCACCTGGGATGTGGGAGACTCCCCAGTTCAAGCCCCCCTCCACCTGAGATAAGGGATTTAAACTGGGATCATCTATCTCAGCAACGTCAACAGGAAAGACTGAGAGAGCCTCCACATCGGAATATCCCATAGCCGAGTGATTAGGGAATCCACCTGGGGAGTGGCACAGCCCAGTGCAAATGCACCGCTATAGCTGTGCCACTGTTATGCTTCAGTGTAGACACCACCTATGCCGACAGGAGGGATACTCCCGGTGGCGTAGGTAATCCACTTTCCCAAGATGCAGTAGCTAGGTCAACGGAAGAACTCTTCCATCAGCCTAGCACTGTCTACAGCAGGGGTTAGGTGGATATAGCTACATCTCTCAGGGGGGTGGATTTTTCACACCCCTGAGAGATACAGCTATACTGAGGTAAATCCTAGTGTAGACCACACCTGAGTCAAGGGAACTGCTCGGAAAAACAATGAGATAAGATAGTTCCTGGGAAAACATGTTAAGGGTCATTAAGAGAACAATGGCAGGGCTACTAACTGGGAATGGTCCAACTGCAATGGCTTCAGCAAAGATAGAAGGCTTATTTTGCCAGGGCTGCGGGCTTAAGATCAAAAGGACATTAAAGAGTTAAATTCTATTCTATATAGGATTTTTACCCTGAGCTCATCACCACAGCATCTGAGTGCTTATTTCCCGCTCAAGAGAGGAAAGGCCGTTTGTCAGGGGTGGTTTGGGAGACAGTGAGAAGCACTGAGGAGGGAGTCTGAAGAAGTTGGGCTACCTGACTAACACTGTGGGCGACAGTAAGCTCTAGCTAGGATGCCTGCATGCAGACTGTTTAAAATAGAGGTGGGCAAACGTTTTTGCCCTGAGGGCCACATCAGCTTTGTGAAACTGCATGGAGGGCCGGGTAGGGAAGGCTATGCCTCCCCAAACAGCCTGGCCCCCGCCCCATATCCGCCCCCTCCCACTTCCCGCGCTGTGACTGCCCCCCTCAGAACTCTGGACCCATCCAACCCCCCTGCTCCTTGTCCCCTGACTGCCCCCTCCTGGGATCCCCCACCCCTAACTGTCCCCGGGACCCCACCCCCTATCCAACCCTCCCTGCTCCCCGTCCCCTGACTGCCCCCCCCAGAACCTCTGCACCATCCAACAGCTCCCTGTCCCCTGACTGTCCCTGGGACCCCCTGCCCCTTATCCAACCCCCTGCCCCCTTACCATGCTGCTCAGAGCAGCAGGAGCTCTCAGCCCCACCGCCTGGCCGGAGCCTACCACGCCGCCCGTACTGCCCAACAGGAGCGGTGGGCCAGAGTGCCACCGGCACAGTGAGCTGAGGCTGCAGGGGCGGGGAAACAGCAGGCGAGGGGCCAGAACTAGCCTCCCTGGCCAGGAGCTCAGGGGCCGGGCAGGATGGTCCTGCAGGCTGTAGTTTGCCCACCTCTGGTTTAAAACCCTTATTCTTTTACGCTATGCAGTGCTCCTATTGTTAAGAACAATATCTTTTTTTGAAAGAGGTGTATAGTCACTGTCTGTACCACTGGTCACAGCTCCCAAAGAGCAAAACAGCAGGTACTGAAACTAAGTTGAACCTGCTGATATAATCACAGTTAGAACACTAGTGATGGGAACCCAAGTCCTAGTCTCAGAGAGGGAGAATCGCAGGAGAAGTGAAAGCTCAAAGCCTGTCACCTTTGGGGGTCCAGAGAAATGCAGAGAGAGGACAGCAGGGCAGCTAGTGATTGTGAAAGATAGCACTTGCCTACCTCACAGGGGTGCTGAAGGACTAATATTTTAAAGATTGTGAGGCCCTCAGATATTATGGTGATGGGCTACCTAAGAGAGAGCCCAGAGTTTGAGGCGAGAAAGAGGCCAAGTCTCTTACAGACACCAAAACACCAAAAAGTGTTTCCCCTCAAAAAAAAAAAAAAACTACACCGGCCTGAGATGCAGGAGGGACAATATTCAGTATGGCAGTGACATGTTTATCATCCCTACACAAAATAATGTGAGTCATTTTATTTATTATGCTGAAAACCTATCAAGGAAACCTCACACCTGCACCTTCCAGAAATGTTTATCGTTCAGTATCTTACAGCTCTTGAAGACTAGAAACGGGAGCTTTTACACTTTTGGAAAGCTGAGTCCAGATTTCCCATTGAACACACATGGCACTTGGTTCTAACTTTGGAAATCCTAAGATCAGACCTTAAGTCCATTGCATTTTTATATAAAGTAATCAGTGCTAGAGCATGTTTAGAGAGACTTTAAATGTGTTAG
This sequence comes from Chelonia mydas, assembly GCF_015237465.2. Lineage (NCBI taxonomy): Eukaryota > Metazoa > Chordata > Testudines > Cheloniidae > Chelonia > Chelonia mydas. Next base: position 108,727,779 of record NC_057851.1, on the reverse strand, counting down.
TTGAAATTTCCTTCTCTCTGTGTCTTGCACAACTAAGGGAGCCTGACTTCACAGGTAGAGCAGTACAAAAAAGTCCCAATTAAAAAAAATGTTTACAAATACTTTTTCTATTAAAAACATATTAAAAAATATTTACAAGCAAATCTCAAGCTAGGGCACTCCAATCAGTCAGTAGGATGGAGGAGATCTATTAAGTCATTTTAGTTTTCCTGAAGCCATTGCCAGATTATTCCCAATTATAATATATTATCGAATGCTGTATCCAGTGTAAATTTAAATGACACAAGTGCTTGGACTTCGACCACTTCCCTTGAGAGACTTGGCTATTCTACATTCTAATAGATCTCACTGTCAGGAAATGACCTACATTTTCCTCCGCTCAATTTTATTCCATTACTCCTAGTTATGGTAGTTTCTTCCTGTTGTGCTCTGAAGCTTCCCTATAATGGTTTTCACCCCTGGTTCAGCCTTAAATGGAAACTTCTCTGTTCCCTCTAACCTTCCAAGCCTGGCAAAACACACTGAGCTGGAAGAGGAGGGAGCACGCAGCAACGGTACTGCTACCACCTGAAATCAGCCTGCTGCACAAATCGCAATTATGGAACAATGGAGTAGAGAGGGAGTAATGAGGGATAAAAGAAGTGCCAGCAGCAGGGACATTTCCTTTTGACTCTGACAACCTTTAAGTTACATGGTCAATTTTGTAAATAGTCCAATTTTGTAAATGGGCATTAATCACCTAAGTGGAACATCTCTTCAGAACTCCTGTGCTTGCATTTGTCCCCTTTCCTCATTATTTATTTTCACAACATAGGAGGAGCTTATGGTGGCACTGTGAATTGAATGACCAAGGGCAACATCACTGGACTTCCACTATATATTTAGGGGCTCTTGAAGGATTGGATCCGAATTTCAATACCATTCATTTCTCAGCTTGCCAAAGGTTAAGATTTACAGTTAATGTAGCTTCTCAATTTTAGATGGCAAAGATGTATGGCTCATGTTAGTTAACAATCATACTTTGATTTAAAGGCAGTTTGCTTTGGGCCCTCCTTGGTCCCTAAGAACAATAAGAGCAATAGTAGAGCAGAGACAATGATAGATGCACAGATATAAAGCTATTTCCATTAGCACATAGAAAGATTCCTAAAACCACAGAGAAATGCTCATGAAGTTCACAAACCAAAGTAGGTAATGGTGAGCTTCAAGAGATCTAGGCTTTTCATCACCAGGTGTGATGGAATTTTAATGTCACCAAGCTGACAGAGCTAAAAATAACATACAGAGGTTACAGCATCAGCCTACTCAGAATTTAACAACCTGTTAGGGTTCTTTTCCTAGACAGATTGCAGGAAGTGAACTCAGATGTGAGTCATTTTATTTATTACGCTGAAAACCTATCAAGGAAACCTCACCCCTGCACCTTCCAGAAATTCAAAGACAGACATCTCTATTTCCTTTGGGCTTTTTAATTCAAGCCAGCTTCAGCCACTTTTGTAGCAGTCATCTCTTTCTTTCAATTTCTTTCTGGTTTTTTTTAAGTTGTCTGCTGATGTGAGGTTACACAGCAGTTCACTTATTTTTAGTTTTTTTGGTTTTAATTTAATACCGACCATAATCCAGTTTGGATTTTCCACAAGCCTCCCTGCAGTGCCTCTGGCAACTCCTTGAACTGTCTATTATAACCGGGGGACAGACAGGGTAAAAGCGAACACTCAAATATTCGTGCTGAGTTGCCTAATGTATGCCTTTTTCAGAGATTCAGGTCTTTTATCAGCAACTCAGGCTTTACATTTTGCTCTACACTTTGCTGTTATATAGGGAAAATGAAGCAGTTGGGGAGAGAACTACTGAAAAACATTTCTGAAAGTTATATATTAATCTTGAATAAACACTACTGTGGTAGTCAAACAAGTACACACACACACACACAGAAAATGCAAGCTCTTTCTAACTAATTTGTTTCCCAACCACTGGAAGGCATGCAACATCTTTCAATTCCAGGACAGGTGCCAAGTGATTAATTAGAAAAAAAGACCTTCGAATCTTTAGAGAAAAAATGTCTAACAAAAGCACTTAAAATGTGTAAAGAAATACAACCAGGGCCAACGTGTCTTGCACTTCAAATGCTGTGCAGCCAGTGGAAAGGAATGCTCACATATCATTAAGCATCCGAGCGTTCTGATGTATATTAAAAAAAAACAAAAAACAATCTGAGGATAAGTCCAAACATTTCTTTTTCTGCTCTATCTGGTTGAATTTGGGAAGGGGAAGTTGTGGCTTTGGACAGCTGCCAGTTTTCAACAAACACAATTATTCATGTTCACATGGAAATGTTAACAAAGAACTGTTAAAAGAATAATCTACGGATGTGAAAATAAACAGTACCTCAAACAGCACTAAGTTATTCAATATTAGTCTCTCCTGACTTTTTAAGACAGAAGGGTGAACAGTGGAGGGACTTAAGATATGGTACACATGGCAGTTCATAATTTAAAGGTATGAAACATCATACTATCTGAAAAGGAATACAATAGTGAAGTCACTTAATGCTTTAGTAGTTCAGCAGCTAAGGACAGAATGCGGGCTGATCCTGCTCCTACTTATGTCAATGGCAAAATTCCCAGTGATTTCAATGAATGCAGGTCAGGCTCAGTGTTTTCTAAATAAACATTTTGCTTTGATTCTGCAGCTTAGAACTGTGGTTTCACAACTGCTCTCCAGTCATTTTCATTCATTTCATTTTCTTTGGTTAGAAATAGTGACACTATTGTTTATATACCTTTTCCTGTCTTCTATTTCTCTGAAATAGATAAGGAAATGAACTAATACAGTGGTTTTCAAACTGCGGGTTACAACCCAGTACTGGGTTGCGGAATGTAAGGCACTGGGTCGCGGCAGCTCTGGTCAGCATTGGCAAGTGGGCCGTTAAAAGTCCCATTGATGGTGCTGCCTGGCTAAGGCAGGCTAGTCTCTACCTCTTCTGACAATGTGCTGCACACTGGAAGTGGCCAGCAGCAGGTTCAGCTCCGAGGTGGGGGGGTCACGGGGCTCCACGCGCTGCCCCCGCCCTGAGCACCGGCTCCACACTCCCATTGGCCAGTCCCCGGCCAATGGGAGCTGGGGGAGGGGGGCGGTGCCTGCAGGCGAGAGCCGTGCTGAGCCGCTTGTGTGCCTCTGCCTAGGAGCCGGACCTGCTACTGGCCGCTTCTGGGGTGCAGCGCGGTCTGCGGTGCCAGGACAGGCAGGAAGCCTGCCTTAGCACCCCTGCTGCGCCGCTGACCAGGAGCCACCCAAGGTAAGCCCATGCACCAACCCCGTGCCTCAATCCCCTGCCGCAGCCCTGATGCCCCCCAAACCCAGAGCCACTTCCTGTACCCCAAACCCCTCATCCCCACCCCCACCCTGAGCCTGCACCCCCAGCCCAGAGCCCTGACCCCCTCCTGCACCCTAACCCTCTCCCCGAGCCCAGAGCCCCTTCCCATACTCTAAACCCCTCATTCTCAGCCCCACCCCGCAGCCTTCACCCCCGCACTCCAACCCTCTGCCTCAGCCCTGAGCCCCTCACACACCACAAAGCCCTCATCCCCAGCTCCACTGGGTGGCGGGCATCAACAATTTTCTTCAACTGGGCCACCAGAAAAAAAGTTTGAAAACCACTGAACTAATATGATCCTTGCCATCAGCGTGTATGTACATTCAGTGTAAACTTCCAAAGTGCTCTATCTACACAAAATGCTCTTGCTTGGCTTTTCCCCAGTAATTAACACATGGAAATGTGTTCTTTCCTCCTGCCATACTCCAGACTTGCTCCTGCGATCAGAACTACAACACACAGGAGAATCTATAGTTACACAGAGGGTATAACACTCTACAAGGTGAAGTGATTACATTAGCTGCTAACCATCCCTCTGAGGATTTGATGACTTGACGTGTGAATTGTCTGTCATACCATTTACCTAGCCCTTGCAAATTGGCTGTCTATTTTTGACAAGATGGATTAGGAGAGCTGTCCATACTGATGTGAAAAACAGGGTCTTTTTCACAAAAGCTTATTTAAAAAATATTGAGAGAGAAAAAGGCTGTGGAATTTATGATGAGCTTTGTTGAAAGATGCTGTTTTGCAAATGTGAATTTTTTTTTGGATTGGCCTGTAAAAAATAACCAAAATACCACTTTTCTCTTCAGCTTACATAGTATATACTTTATCACCCAGTGGCTTGTGTAATAAATGCCACTGAAAGGACTAATTTAGGATCTGAATTTATTTTAATTAGTCTTTGTAATACTGCAGCAGATGTTAGTCTGTTTAAAAGCAAACCTGCACTTGCTAAGAATCTCAATGAGAAGGCCCAAACATTTTACATTGCTGGACATGCCACTTTAGGATAGAACTGAGAAAGGAGGGGAGAGAAAGAGAAGAAAAAAGAAAGGGCGGTGAGGGGGATAGCAGAGCATTATTTTGTTACAGACATGTCCTGTTATCAGTCACAGTACTGTAAAGGTGAAGTTGCAGTGCAGCATTAATAACTGACAGTTGCTGTTAACTACTATGGAACACTAGATAACCTTACTGAGAATCTATACCCAGAACTTAGGCAGCAAAGTAATGAGTCCCAGTGGAATGAAAGCACTGGCCTTCTTTGTTATAGCTATTGATCTACTGCAGAATCCTGATGTGATTTAGATAAGGATGGAGGAGATAATGGCATTGATTATTCTATTTAGGAGCCAGACTGAGACTAAACTCAGGTACAATACATGAAATAAAATAAATAAAACAATCCCCTTCACTCTATCATTGCATGTCTTTTCTTTGCAGTTCAAGGCAATACAAGGTGGTCTTGGCAACAGGGGTGTACATCTTAATAAACATATGGGTTTGGATTTCAGGGACTCTTTGATGTAAGCAAACTTCTGACATTTCTTTTTCTGGTTTATGATGAGCATGGATTACATCCATAGCACAAAAAGCACTGGCTGGATAAGTATTTTTTACCAGGGAGCTTGGCACCAGTCTGTGATGGAGATCTTGCCCTGACTCCTGAATACACAAAGCTAATTTTACTTTACACACCCTTCCTTCCAGCTAGCCAGTGGAAATAGTTTATAGTGCTGAATCTTAAAATGAACTGGGAAAAAATGCATGTGTCTACCCAGATCCAGATGTCATTACCCTGAAAAGTCTTAACCTCCGGTCACCCTGGAAAAAAAAAGCCAGTTAAAACCACACACCTTGCTTCAGAGGAAAGGGCCCTTGTTATATTTTAGGAACAGGCATTGAGCAAAATGTCAGCGAACTTAGAAGTAGCTTTAAATTGAAAGAAGACCCTTTCCCTCACGTTCAGAGCTATTTGGACGGAGCTGGTTCTGACACCACAGCAGACCACGGCGGCAGCAGCAGCAGCGTCTATTAACGGAGCGCAGTAAGCAGGACAGATTGAAGGGGATATTCTGCTCCTTTTTGGATGCTGTCTAAACCTGCAAAACAATGTGCAGTTATGATGCCCCCTTCATCCCAAACAGTATCTTCCAGTACTGGAGCCTGAGGCTCTCCTGCCAGAGTATATGTTCAGACTAGGTACGGGCATAATCATGTTAATGTTACTCATATTGGCTCCTGTGATAGATGGCTTGTGTAAGCACCAAGGAAAACAGTCTGTTAGTTAGAGCATAGAACTAAGCACCAAAAAAAAATCTGTGTTCAGTTCTCAGATACACCACAGAATCGCTGCATGTGACTCTGAGTAAGTCACTTATCTTTGTGGTTCAGTTTTTCCCTCCATAATACAGGGATAATACTACTTCCTCAGAGGGCTGTTGTAATTCATTAATGTTAAGTTCTTCGAGATCCTGGGGTGGAAGGTGCTGCAGTACTGCAAAATATTATTACACAAAATCATAGGGCATTCACCTACCTCTCCATCTGTGTTACCATTTTTTTCAGTATAAATTCCCTCCATCTCCCTGATGCTCAAGCTGTGCAAACCTTGCAGATTGAAGAACTGATTGTTTCCTTTGAAAAGCAATGTGCCCTGATGTACTGACCCCCCAGTAAGTTACATGTGAGTGGCGCAAAACATGTGCACAGAGACTCCTTGGAGGCGGATGGGAATCACCCCAAAATGATCCCAGTTCCTCTTGATTGCCTCAGTGTGTGATAGCTGGAGTAGACCCTCAAACCCAGGTGTCCCCATAGCAGAATATTGCACCACCCAACATGCTATCTGACAGGTCCTAGATGCACAGGGACTAAAGGCGCATCTATACTGCCTGCTTCTTTCAATGGTGTGTAGCGTACGTACCTCCGTAGCACCCCCAAGCAGGGTGGAGCCAGTGAGGTAAGGCTTAATCAAGTAGAGTGAAGACAGGACTGAAGGTTATGGGTATGTATGTGAGTACCTACCTTTTATGACTTTCTACTGGCTCAAGCCGTGCTATTTTTAGCAGTGTAGTATCCCACTGCCTCCCCACTGCTGGAGCCTTTCTCTGGGGGCTGTGGGGGCAGGGAGGGAGGGTTTGGCAGATGGGAGGCACTGGGGACAGGCCTTGGGCAGCTCTCCGCTGCAGAGCCTCTGCTTGTCACAGAGAGACTCCAGCAGTGGGGCAGCAGCAGGAAAGGCTACCAGCTCCCCTCTCCGGGGAAAAGCTCTGGCAGGGGGAGCTGTGGATCCTTTTCCCTGTTGTCTCCCCACTGCCAGAGCCTTTCACTGATGTGTAGCTACACGTTGTAGCGTGGACTCAGGAGGCTTTTCACTGTGGTGTGTAGCTACACATACCCTACAGACCACCAGCAGTGGTGGGTAGTGTAGACATAGCCTAAGAGAGCATGAGGCAGCAAGAACAATGAACCTTGTGTTGGTGACAGTTAAAGAGGTTTTTAAAAAAAACAGCTGTTGAGGGAATGCCTGAACAATAAGAACCTCCAACCACAAAACATGATTTTCATTTCAGGGAGTGTGTGGGCATGCTTGTTCTATGTGAAAACCTTAAACCACAAGCCACAAACTGGTAACCACACACCATGTTGGCATTGATTAGTAGCCAAGAAAAGTATGGTGTTTTCCTTTTCAGTAAGAAAATGGATTGAGCTAGCTGGGAGGGAGGAGTACACCTGCTCATTTTGTACTTAGCTGTACTGGCCCCTTTTTCTGTGTTAACATTTAAAATAAAAGAGTCTCATATGAAACCCCACTGTCCGTGGCTTTTGACTTCCAGACTTCAGGGGGTTTCAGTGAGGAATAGGGAAGATTCAGAGTAAGAATGCAAAGTGAATTCTAGGCATTCCATGAGAAAAAGACCTATTTTGAAATGCCCATAAAGAAGCAGCAGCAATCCTAGGGGCAAATCCTCAGCTGGTGTAAACTGTCATAGCTCCAACTTACACCAGCTGAGGATCTGAAACCTTTTACAAGAACAGTGCATACAGTATTTAAATATAGTTCTAGATAGGGTATATTTAAATGTTGCAGGCCCTGTTGCTGGGCTTGAACCAAAACCCCAGATAACTAACAAACAAACAAACAAAAACAAAAACCCACCACCCAATTTTGGGGACATTTGGGTCCAGGTCGGATTCTAAATGCAAATTTAAAAGCCTTGATTCTGAAGATTTTTGAACCTTAGTTTCAAAGTGGTTCCAAATTTCATGGCTTTGACCCTCTTAAGATATTACAACTATAGTATCTGCCTGAACAGCAGCACCTCACCATGAGTTTTTATTTAGTTTTACTTTCGGCTGACATATTACTATTTTCCAGTGGAGGTTATTTTTTTAATGATTATTTTAGTGCTTCTGGGGATTTTGGCTATGAATTTTGAAAATCTTGACATAAAGCTGAGGCACAGAACTGGTCTCTTCGTGTCCAGACAGCCACATAGAAAAGCAAATCATTAGATGAAACTGAAATCCTTACAGCTGAGACTGCTGATAAATATCTTTAATTCCATTCAAATGTGTTCTGGCTCGGAGGCTATTTATAATAGAATGTTGCAGTTCCATCATCAGTTTTCTTTTTTTGTTTGTTGCTTGCCAGAGCTTCCAGGATTACAATTTTTTTTATCTCCTTAATTTATATGAAGCTTCCAAAATTAACAGAGGAAGACTGAATTTGACTATCTGTTCTTTTAAAGTGTGGGTTGTCTGTTTAGAAACATGCTTATCCTATGGCAATGGGTAGTATAATTTGACCAGTAAAAATTGCCACTCTCATCAGTGGCATTTCTAGGACTTAGCTTTTGGGATGGCAAAGAGATTGCCTGTAGGGAAACCTACCACCCTTGCTCTCTCCACCTAATTTGCTGTATAGAATTAATTTATGAGCCTTGGTAACACTCAACCTTAAATTATTTCTAAAAACATTTAATATTCTAGCTTACTGTTTCTTATCTTCTGGCACTAGATCTATGTTCCTTTCCCTGTCTCAGCTTCAAGATGGTATGATGCCCTTTTATCCTGCACTTGAGACAGCTGCTTCACATTTTGTTTCCTTATTGTCCAGGGAGAACACAACAGAGTCCTGCACTGGATATTTTAACTACGTTGACGGTTGAGTTATCAAGTTTTTGCAGGGCTGGAACTGCGTGTTCTTTTGTTTGTGCAGTACCATATCTTGCACAATGGGGCTCCAATCCAGATCAGAGCATCAGGATGCTAGCACAACATAAAACTGACAGTGTATCATTTAGTCTAAGTGATTCACTGTGAATATTAACTCTAGGCAAATGCTTTCTTGAATATTTGAAAAGACAAGTGTTTCTAAAAAAATTAAATCTTAAATCTCTCTCATCAGACATTTACATCAATAGTCACACTCCTTAAAAGAGTCCTCAAGCATCTTGCGGTCGGAATTGCTCAGTTTTCATTGAACAAATCCCAATTACAAGTTACACATTCTGTCAAAATGCACAAAGACAAAGTCTAACTGATCGTGATTATGTTTCTACTGTGTACCATCTTTTCCTTTTCAAAAACGTCTTCCAATGGCTTTCTTGCTCTATATGGAAAAAGGAAAAATGCTTGCAATACACTTTTCTTGTATTTTGGCAGGCACTCTCAGAAATATGGTACGCACAAATAGGTTATCAACCAATTATAGTCAAAGGCATGATGACTAATGCTTCATCTCCCATTTCCCGCCCTTCCTTTGGCAATTAGGCACACTGTCATTTCTTATATTGCTTCATGCTCACAATACTACTGAAATTGTATTGAGAGATATTGTCTGTCTATCATAAATTAGACAACGGCTAATTTGGTTATATTTGGTGCAAGTGGTGGTTATTCAGTTGGATTACTGGGCACCAGACTTCTGCTCATCTTCTAGTTAACTGGCCTACTTGACCAATTGTTACCTTTAGTTGACAAATGCCCCTAAGATCAATGACTTTTGTTTAATGTTCCAACTCTTTCCAGTCACTAGACATTCTGAATAAACATGCTAGAAAAGTCTAAAGAATCCAACAATATTACTGTGCTTTCCTTCAGCTCCCTTGGAACTGATCCCAAACCAGCTGAAGCCCATGGAAAGACTCTGTTTGACTTCAATGGCCTTTGGATTAGGCCCTTGTTGAGAAAAGGCTCAGGTAAAATTCCTATGAAGCTGAATATGAGCTATGGTACTCAGTTGTCATTTATGGTTAATTTTCAGGAAATACATTTATATGAAGCACACTAAAGCTGTTCTAATTAGACAATAGTGCAAGTTAAACCTATGTTTTGTGAAATGGACAAAAAAAGTCAGGAATTGAAGAGACCAGAAGTTATAGTTAAGAAAAAAGCATGCTTTGCAAAAACAAAATTCCACTTGCTTTCTGGGCTTTTTTTCCCTGACTGTGCAAAAAAATATTCACTTTCCAAGACAGGTTTGTATTTTGTGCATTATATGTATGCACGCCTATGGGATGGAGATAACCAGACAAAAGGAGTTTGCATCCCTAAGGGACCATAGTTTTAGTTTATCATAAAATGACTATTGAATAATTGCAATGCTAACATTTCTTGAAATCTAAAGGCCATACAAATGACCAGTTCCAAGGGGAATATGCCACGCAGATTATTTATGAAAGCAAGAAGAGGAGCTGCAGGGAAAGATCACAAGACACCATTTCTTAAGTTTAATAACCCATTTAATATTGTCTTTCAATTCCATTTCATGCTCAGTAAAGCAAGAATAACTGAACCTTTCACTGATGTTGGCCCTAGATAAAAAGCTTTGTTTTGAAAGCGTCAGTTATACCACCTTATCATATATAGTTGACAATTAAAGTCTACTACTGAAGACCAAGCAATGTTTTTCAGTGATATACTGAAAGCTTGACAGAAGGAACAATTCTTGTCCCCAACTAAATATGCTCATTTGATTTCTTCTTTTCGACCAAGGGGCTACATTTAGCTGCCTGCATCGATAGTTGGAAGGTGTAACATGAACAGCTTTCCCCACTCTGCCCCAACCTTCCTTCACCCTTCTAGTAATGAAATATAATAGCTGCAAATGGGGAAGAGGTGAAAATGACTGTGAAGTCACTGACATGCTGAAGCAAGCAAAACACCGTGCACTGTCCCATCAGAAAGGTTAACAGCAAAAAGAAGCAAGATATCTAAACTCATGACATGTTAAAATGCTGCTTTAAAAAGGTTAATGGTTATAGCTCCCAATGCTTGCTTAAAGAACGAACTGTGCGGGGGCTCAGCCAACCAAGTGGGAAGGATATAAAAAGGAAGAGCCCTGCCTTGAATCAAGGATTGCAAATTCAATCCCTAGCACAACAGAGAGCAAAGGTTTATAGCTCAGTTATGCACACAACAGTATGTACCATTATTTTATATTGCTTGCACACAAAATTATTTGATCAGTAGATTAGGGAACTTGTACAAAATTTTATTTCAGGGCCATTCATGCAGCTTACGCAAAATGATAAAGACACTAATTCTTAAAGGAATTTTATAGTGTCCAATTTAGTATTTGCAGTATAATCTGGCTCCAGCCCTGTTACCCTGAAGTCTTTAAAGAATGGCAGCCATTGTATCTGCTTTCTGCCTTAGCATTCCCTAATGACAAACTTCATCATTCATCTTGAAATGGTCACTGATAACATTTTTATTTGAGTATAACATATGTAACTTTATGCCAACAGCTCATTAGCATGCCATACAAATTATTACTGTAACCATCATTATTAGGAAATTAACAAACAAGATACAGTGAAAACTGCTGTAAGTGGCCACTAAAAATCATTTACCTAATAGAAATGGTATCCAAGTACAGGTCAAACAAATTTTACTGAAGACTTTTGGAGTACGTTAAAGTGGTCTCAAGACAGAGGGGTCGTCTACTGAAAGTACATAAGCTTATCAGTATAAAGAATCTGAAGCTCTTACACTTCTGGTTCTGTGCACGTCTTATACAGTCATTCAGTGAAACCACAACTCAGCATTTGTGACACTTGAGTTGCTTCCATAATACTGAAGTGAAATGGAACAAGCACTGGAACAGTCGGGAAGGGTGGGGGGGAGCGGACCTAGTACCAAAATAGAAGGATAAAGGATTGTCCAGAATGGTGTGGATTCCGTGAGCTTCCTGATTGTTTTAATGCTCACAAATATTGCACAAGGATGTGGGTGAATGAGCATTCTACCAAGAGTATAAAACAGCCATCATATCATTGCAGTGAAGGCTGACAGACAGAAGGTGAATGTGACAACCCTGCAAAGAAACAAAGAACTAGGACTGGTGGAGTTGCAGATGGGGTCCCAAGCAAAGGACGGGCAAGGCAGTAGATGAGAAGATTTAAAAAAAAATTGGCAGAAAGATATCACCTTTAAACTTTACAACCACATTTGGAGGAGAGGGATAGACTGGGGAATGAAAACAATATTCAAGACATATAAATGGTTGTGGCAAAGAGAAGGACCAGTAGGTAAATACCCAACATGCTCTGGGCTTTCCCAAAACATTTTTTTAAACTTGTAAGTTTAGAGGCCTGTCCTCTGATCTGCAAAGGTAATTAGTTATGATACTCAACATTTTAGCGTCTTTTCATAATGTTTGTCATGATTTCCATTGCCCCTGATTTTGTTAATATCACTGCCCAAAATTCAGTATGACAAACACCTAATAGCTTAGTAATATGCAGTTAAGAGGCAAAAATTCTGAAAAAGTACATTCAGGACATTATCTTTGACATGTTAACTAGATGAAATAGTCTTTCAAAAAGATCAGACCTAGCACAATGTGGTATTAACTCTATGATTCTGATGTGTCTTGAGCTATTACTTTTTGCCTCTCCCCATTTCCTAGCCCTGAAGTACATAACTATACTTGACATTACATTTTGTTCCAAGGGGTAGTATATCAATTGATAATATCTATCTATCTATCTATCTATCTATCCATTGTGACAAAGTTCCTGCTCTACCTTGGTGGGTCTTGCGCTTATTGGGGGATTTGCTCGCCTTGGAGTTTCATGGCAGCCCTCAGCTTGGCCGTTTTTCTGAACCCACAGTCCAGGTCGACTCCTCCTGTGTCTGACCAGGAGTTGGGAGGATTTGGGGGGAACCCGGGCCCGCCCTCTACTCCGGGTTCCAGCCCAGGGCCCTATGGAATGCAGCTGTCAAGAGTGCCTCCTGGAACAGCTGTGCAATAGCTACAACTCCCTGGGCTACTTCCCCATGGCCTCCTCCCAACACCTTCTTGATCCTCACCATAGGACCTTCCTCCTCGTGTCTGATAATGCTTGTACACCTCAGTCCTCCAACAGTCTGCGTTCTCACTCTCAGCTCCTAGTGCCTCTTGCTCCCAGCTCCTCACATGCACACCACAAACTGAAGTGAGCTCCTTTTTAAAACCCAGGTGCCCTGATTAGCCTTCCTTAATTGATTCTAGCAGCTTCTTGATTGGCTGCAGGTGTTCTAATTGTCTCCAGAAGGTTCCTGATTGTTCTGGAACCTTCCCTGTTACCTTACCCAGGAAAAGGGACCTACTTAGCCTGGGGCTAATATATCTGCCTTCTATTACTCTCCTATAGCCATCTGGCCTGACCCTGTCACAATATCCATAAAGTTACATGTTAATTACTATACATTTTAAAAAGAATTTGAAGAGTGTTTTCTTCTGTGTACAGTGATACGAATGTTCTTTTTCTCCTGAAATGCTGACATTATCATTAATGAAAGTATTTACTATTTCTAGGTCTTTTTAAAGCTTATTATTTTGAAAGGACAGAGAAGATTAAAAAAATCTGTTGTATTCCATAAAGTCTTATAAACGTTTTTCTCTTTTGGTCTCTTCTTGTTCTTTTGATTTATGCTGCTGCCTCAGTCTCTAAAAGTTGACTGTAAACTGTGATTATCACATTACTCCTTATCAGATGTGATTTGGTATATGTACATCAAGATCATGCGTACAAAAAAAAAATCCCAACTGAAATATTTCTGTACAAAGAGAAAATCTTCCTGATCTCTAATCTGTGCTTCTGAGACAGAGAAGTACTTAGAGAATAACTGTTTACTCAGAAGTAAAGTAAGCTTCAAACTAGTGGCAAAAGGAAGATTATTAGAAGGGATTCACTGAGTCGTTTATAGAACCATTAATACTTTATACTGGCCCCTGTGCCCCAAGTCATATGGAAACTGTTTTGCAAATTTAGCTATATCAGTGTGACCAAGTGCCTCCTATACTACCTTGCTTATGCTTTGATAGATGGTTTAGAGACCTTACAGAAATAAGATGACCTTCCTATATCCTGTCCACACCCCTCTCACCTGAGACTGATGATAAAATCCGAAGCAAAGGATTTGAGAGAGAAGAGGAGAGTGTACAAAATGCATCCATCACTCTATCTTGCTAAATTACTTTTTCAGTAACTGTTTTATCACAATATTGCATTTAACCTCTATGCAGAGCTATTATTTCCATTCCTTTGCCATCACAGATCTTTGTCATTTTTTACTATCTGCTTTGAAATATACTATATATAATTTACTAAACATACAGCTACTTTTGGGGAATCTCCTTAGTTTGCTTCAAAACTTTAAAAGATTAAAAGTTTGGCACTCATTTATTTTCCGGGGTCAATGGGTTAGGACACATCGATTTAGACTGCAGTCCCTTACTTGATAGGTCAATAAGGAAAACATGTAACAAAGCCTTGATGAGGACTACTTGGGGGGGGGGGGAGGATAGAATAGAAATCAGAGAAGCTATTGGCTCACAGAATAATCCCAAATCACAGTACAACTTGGGAAATCTATGGGTAGTACATTGTATACAGTATGTAGTGACAGCAGTTTATTTAAGAGTTGTACAATTAGAACAGACTTCAATAGAAAGAAAAAACCAAGACCAAGTTAATGCAGGGTGATTTCCATGATGTTCCCTGCCTTCACACTATAGGGTATAGCTCAGTACTCCATGAAGAATATGGTATATCACTTGAGGGAATGAATTCTCCCCCCACAGGATGCAGGATAGTCATTACACAGCCACAACTGCAGCATCAGATCTGTGTAATTTCTGCATCTGATGTGTTTGTGTGGAAAGAATGGATATGCACAGTCATGAAACCACCAGCCTCTCCCTAAATGCTGTGTGTGACATTAGCCAGGCTACAATCTGTACTGTTGAACAGCTGTGTCCCCTTAATTCTCTGGGTGTCTAGCGTGTCTTTTATACTGCTTTGCTGTCAGAACAGCCACTCCTGACCTGTTCATACAAGAAAATTCCTTCCCAGCTAAATACATGAGCATTCTGACCAGTCACTTATGAATTACATACAGGGTGACACGCAAATTCTTAGTCCCAGACTTTCCCCCAGAAATGTGTGTCTTTTACTGTCCAAGATACTACTGAACAATGCAAGCTCATAGAAAGTCCATCATTCCATCAAAGGAAAATGATATATGCACTAGGTTTGTTATCCCAAATGGAGTTTCCCCACACTCTAATCCAAAAACACTTGTTACGATAAACAAGAAGATAAGTTTATTAACTACAGAAAGATACATTTTAAGTGATTACAAGCGATGATGCATAAAATTCAGGATTGGTTACAAAAGAAAATAAAAGAGTAATACACAAGCTAATACCTAATTTAACAAGCTAAGTGAATTTAAAAGCAAAGGTTTTGTCTCACCGTACACTGATGTAAATTTCACAGGCTGTGTCCCCTTAGTTCAGTTCTTTGAGAGGCATTGATGTCATGAGCAGAAAGATGGGAGGAGAAGAGGTGAAATGGAGGTCACTGTCTCTCATCTCTTATGCCACCCTCATTTCTTTGAGTATTACCCTCAACTGGTGTGCAAACAAGTAGTCCCTTGTGGACATGAAGGTTGAACTGTCTCTGTGATGAAATGTAAATTTTTTGTTTACACCGTCTTGTTGCTGAAGAATGGCTGCTTAAGATGGTGATAGCTCTTTAACACCTGGCTGGGGATTCACTGTGTTTTTGTCTCTGAAAAACTGGTTTGTGCCTGCTTGTCTTAATCTTTGAGCACATTATAACAATGGTGCATAGTAGAATCTAATAACTTCTCATACAATATCAATACACACATTTTACCAGGACAACAATATTCAGCAGATTATGAGTTTTCAAATGATACTTCACAAGGCATACTTTGTACAAAATGTCTCATAGTCTTGTAAAAGTGGTGACCATAATATTATTGATCGTCACACTAAGGTACAATGAGTCTCCATGGAAATCTTCCCTGTGGCCTGCAGGAGGTATAGACCCCCTGCGTGGGCTCCCAGAATGCTCCCTTCTGTCACCACATGCACTGAGCAGAAAGGCACTGAATCTGCTGCATCCAGGCCTCTCCCTGCCCCCTATTTTAGGTAATAAAATTAGAAAATTAAACTAACTGAAAATCAGCTGTATGGATCTATGGCAGTGCTGCTTTCAATAGGAAGGTTTTTTGGTTTGTTTTTTAATTTGTTGGTGGCACAACAGCAAGAGCACTCAGAATAACCAGTGAAACGGTAGGTGAACCTTTTTTTCAGATGAAATGGTTACCTACTGAAGCATTGCAAAATTGTTTCCCCTACAAAATTAATAAAATATACTGCCTCTAAAAGACAACATTCTAACAGAGCCTATGGAATTGCAGTGTCTTGTTCCAAAGTCTATTTCCAAACAAAGCGCCTGTCCATTTATTCAAAAAAGTCTAGAGGGAGAAGAAAGATATTACACGACTATGTATGTGCCAGCTAATTCTAGAACATGAGAAATCAGTTACATCAAAACTTAGTCTTTTTTGCTAGGGATAATTCAGTTTAATCTACAGAAAATGGCTGACAAAACCATTTTAAATAGGTGAAATGAATAGCTGTACTTGTTTCTGTACTTTTTTAAAGACCTAGGAATTACAGGACACCTGACACTGAATGCAATTGCTCACAGTGACTTTTCACTTAGTTGTTTCTGTAATTTTTTCAAGATTTTTCTAAAAATAAAAATATGATGCTGGGATCTTATGGACAAAGTGTGTGTATAATTAAAGCACAATAATATTGACTTTTGTGTTTGGCCAACATCAAGATGTATTAATCCTTGAGGTCCAATAATGTCTTTGACTGGACTTGATCAATACTTCTTGTGCTGATAAATCTTGATATTGGCAACAGAAGTCAATATCTACTTTCAAAGTGTTGGAATAATATGCTGATGATATCAGATATGTGAATGTACAACAGCAATTCTCTGATGTTTCATATAGACACCCAACCTATTTTATTAAAAAAAAAATCAAATTTCTGCCTGAGTCCCAAGGCTTGGCAGATAAAGCTCGTTTAACATCCAGCTTTCACACATTAGGCCAAAAGGAACTGAACACACAAGTGTTGCTTTTAGCCCCTAGGACATGGGGAAGGGGAAGAAAAGGTTGCACACTGCATTATTCTTGAGCACTCCCTGCAAGGCTAATTTAGAGAGCCATTATTTGGAAAGGATGCCAAGCCCTCTTGAATTAAAAATGTGATGCAATACAAATATCTTCACAAAGAATAAGAAGAGCAGACTCAGTGACTGCCCTGTATGAATGAATGATTGAAAGCTTCTTTTTGTTAAAATAGGAAAAGTGCTTCCACTTGTGTAAAATGTAGATAAATTTGAGCAAGGGAAGGAAAATGTCTGTATCTGGCCATTGTGAACTCCAGTGCTACAAAGAAATACACCTGAATTCTTATCAAAGTTCACAAACAATATTATGCCTAATCACATAATGAGCTACAGTCCAACCTCCATTATCCATATCTCATTTATCCTAAATGGCTTTGATGCGGGCACAGCAGCAAAATGAGGACAGACACATGCATGAAATTAAGAGGCAGGATGGAACATTAGCACAGGGGAGGGGTGCTACCTGCCTATCACCTATACTCTCCTATAGCAGGCATTTACTTGGTTACAGGGGGGTTACAGAGCTCTTTACCATATCACCAAAAACTAGCACAAGGATTACAGGACTCCTCACCATACAACCTGTAATGCGAGGTATGCTCTCCTCGGGATAATCCCCCAGGATTCAGCTCTCTGAGGCCTAGCACTCTCTCCTCCCCATGAAGGGGATAGAGGGTGCAGAAGGGTGGGTACCTTGGCACACAAGGGCCATGAGATCTCACCCATGAGCCTAAGAACCATCACAAAAATCCCACTTTTTTACATCTGGGAACTGTTCATTTTATCCTTTTAACCATACTGGAAATTGGTCACAAGTTGCGACGACTAAACAACTCAACCCAAGTACCTCAGTTAGATTCCTACTTAACCCACTGTGGCTAGAAGGTGTTGTGAGGAAGGTAAAAAACTCCCCGGTCCTCTGCCAAACGGCCCATGGGAGAAAAAAAATTATTTCCTGATCCCAAAATGGGCAATCAGTTAGACCTGCAGCAACTGTCAAGGCAGGTTCACATTCCTAGTTCTGGATGGGGAATGGAGCTGAAAAAGACTCCACATGGCCTCTGCTCTAGGTTAAACCCTGGGAGCTGGGCAACAGTGGCCAATCAGCATCCCTCCCCCATGTGGCCAAAGAGTGCCAGAAACTCCTGTGGGGAGCAGCTATCTATTGTCGGGGTGGCTCTAGACTAGCTGCCAGCAACTAGCACCCTACGCAATTGGCGCCTCCCCACCCCCAAACCCTAAGGTCAGATCTAGGCTGAGGTTTTTGGTAAACTGAGAAACATTTTGCCCCTTTTTTTCCCTTTTAATGTTTTTTAAGCATTTTTTTTTAAACAGAGGCTTAGTTATTTGGTTTGTCCATCCCTCTGTCCAACCAATGTTTCTGAGATCAGAAAATAGAGACAAGAAATTTTCAGAATAGATTTGTACACGACAGCTATATGATATTTCAGTCAGATTTCAAATAAAAAATGCATTAAAATGTTCATTATAATTTTTATTACTACAAATCCAAAGTCATCCATTATGCTATCCTCCTTTAACTGCCATTACCACCACATCCAATATAGAAAGAAATAAGAAAACTTCAATGAACTCTAACCTGTATTTACAAAACACTCCAAATAAAACACACTGTGCTCTTAAAACATGACTTTTCTTGCTTTAAGTTTTGAAGATTCAGTCACTAGTTCTTTTAGATCCAGTTTTCCAGCTATTTCATGCTCTATTGACATTGTGGCAAGTCCAACAAGTCTCTCTTGCACCATTGTTGAACACAGTTTTTATCAATTTTAACTTTGAGAAGCTACGTTCCCTGCTAGCTACGGAAACTGGCAAAGTTAAAAGAACGCGTAGAGCTATAAAAATGTATGGAAAACTGTCAGAGTTTATTTTCACAAAAACAAACTTTAGTACTTCTTCAGGAGTGGAATGTTTCTTAAGTCGTCTTGAAAAAGCCTGAAGCTCACTACACAAATCTGTAGCATCAATGTCTTTGAATTTTCATGAGTCAATGCAGACTCCACTTTTATATAAAATTCTCTTATCTGTTTTGCTGTTTTCTTTTGCAAGCTGTGGATATCATATAGAAAGCCAAATACTGACTCTAGCTGCTGCATCTGTTGAAATCTTTCGTCAACCGAGTGAATAGCAGTATCAAGGACTGCGAAGTAGAAATTCACTTTGAACCTTTGTTTTGGGTTCTGAATGGGTGTGTCTCATCCTTCATATGAAAACTGCTGTTTCTTTTGCCAAATGCGAACTGGCTCTGGTTCAAATTCTGTCGGAAAGTCTATTTCTTCAGCAAGCTCGAGAGAATCTACCAGTGTTTTTTCGAACCCTTCATCACTTCTGAATTCCTCCAGGATATTTTTAGTTTGCTGCAGGTTTTGAATAGCAGAATGTATGTTCACGTTTTCTCCCTCAAGGTGCTTACTAGTGAGGTTAATCTCGAAAAAGATATTATACCACAAAATGAGTGAAGTCACAAATTTGAACTTGGAAAGGCCATTTGCGAGAGCTTCTGCATCTGAACGTGCCGTATTGCCAGATGATCCAGTAAAGGTAGTATCAGAAATTTTAATTAGATCATAAATGTTTCCAAGTTCGTAGCGAAGAGGCTTCAAAAGCATCAATGCGACACTCCCATCTTGTCTGACTAACTGGTTTCAGTTAGAGAATTCACATAGTGAGTCAGAATCTCCCAACGGCATGTTGAGCCTGAGAAAAACACCAACACATTGCACCAGGTCAAAGAAACAGCTTCTCTCCAAACAGCATCTAGCAGCATCATTGACAATCATATTCAGAGAATGCGCACTGCAAGGAATGAAAAAAGCCCTAGGATTGATTTCCATCATTTTCCTTTGCACACCATTGTCTTTACCCTTCATCATAGCCTTGGCCACGTAAGTTTTCAACAGATAATGACATTGTTTCAAGCTCTTGTAGAATAGTTTCAGTCACAAAGGCTCCAGTCATCATCTTCAGTGGTATGAAACCCAAAAAATGTTCCTTTATGAGCACTTCTACATTATCTTCATCTGCAGACTTTTCCATATCCACAAAATTAATGATCGTCATTTGTTCAATGACTCACATCTGGTGTACAGTCCAGTATTATTGAAGAGTATTTTGCAGAATGGGCAGCTTCTACAATTTTCTTTTTAATGGCATTTGCTAGGATTTGAATCAGTTCATTCTGCATATTTTTTCCTACATAATGAACCTCTGTTTCATGATCAGTTATTTTACTTAGATGTTCCTTCATGACTGGATTAAACAAAGCTAGGTATTCAACAAATTTTAAAAAGTTTCCATTACCTGTAGTGTATAATTTTTCATTTCTACCACGGCCGCTGAATGCTAAATTTTGCCCACTGAGAACTCTCAATAAAGCAATCAGAGGCTTGAATATTTGTTGCCAATATTCTTCTTTTTCCTTGATCACACATAAGTTTTCTTCATCGATAGTTTCTTTTTTTCCCAACCGTAATTCAAGTTCTTTCCAATTTTGAAAATATTCCAAATGTTCTGTACTTTTCATGTGAGGAGAATTGAATATATATGTTTTTCCAGTCCTTCGAACCATTTTCAGTAAGTGATGTACCAATTGCTTGATTTCTAAACAACTTGCAGCAAAAGCAAAACACAGAGTCCAACACTGAATACTGTAACCAGTTTTGATGAATTTCTTCCCCATTAATGAATTTCCTCTTGCAATGCTGAGCAGAGAATTTTCTTTTGTTTCCATCCTTAGGGAAGGGAAATTCATGAACTTGTTCAGGTCCATATTCCATGATAATTTTCCGCACACTGTCATCACATCTGGGCCATGAAGCTGGGTCCCTATACTATAACTTATTTGTAACTTCCTCATCCTTTCTTCTACCTCATTTACTTCAATTTCTGCATGTCTCTCTGAAGGTGAATACATTTTCTCCAATTCCATATCAGTCTGACGCTGTAAACTGCCTTAATCTAGAAGTAAGTTTCCATCATCTTGAGTTTCCAAACTGCTTTTTTGTGGATGTGAGCTACCCTCATCTCGAAATAATATACCTTCATCTTGATGTTCCAAACTGCTTCCATGCGGATGTGAGCTAACCTCCTCTCCAAGTAAAATTCCTTCATCTGGATGCAGTGAACTGCTTCCATCGTTATTGGGATTAAAGAGAAGATATTCAGGAAGGATCCCTGCTGTTTTGCATGGTCCTTTTCCTTCTCAGCCTTTTGTTTACGATACTCAGCTCCTGAAGGTTTTCTTTTTCCTCTTTCTGCTATGGGGCATTTTAATATTACGTACCGTGCTCCTGACTGCACGCATTATAGCGTTAACGCTGTTACTTTTCTTTTATGGACCTTATTTATTACATGTGAACCAGTTATAACAAAGAAAAGTTCATAATTATACAGCCCGATTATAACGCTAAGGTTTAATAATGCTTAAAGATACTGACATTTTGGATTTATAATGCTGAAAGAAGTTATTCTTTGGCACCAAGAAACAATTTTCCACAGTATTTGCTCAATTCTTAACCATCTACCTGCAATGTGTGTTAAAATGACCGTTTGACACTATCAACTCGCGATATCTCTGCTCTACATGAATTTCCGGCTATGCAATCTTGATGCATATTCGAGTTAGGTATCACTAGCATTGCAGCTCTTGCTGCTGGTGGATATGTTTCATTGTGGTTGAGTTATTGCTTATCAAAATTGCAGAGCAGGTCATCTTGACCCTACATCGCAAATTGAAAAAAAAATTCACTAAAATATTTATTTTTGCAGTAAATAAAAGATTTGACATATTAATAAATTCTCAGAAATGTAGATAATTATAATTCATATTCCCTCCACATGCTCATGGGAATTGAAATGACATCTGTGTTATTTTATTTCTGGGGGTTTTTTTCTTTTTTTTTAATTTGATTTTTTCCTTCAATTTGGCACCCCATTTAACTTGGCACCCTAGGTGACTGCCTAGTTCACCTATATGGATGGGCCACCCCGCCTAGTGTCCCTTAGTGAGAATCTCCCTCTCCTGCTACTGGGACTCTCTCCCTTTCACTATCAGCCCCAGAAATTTCCCACACCCATTGAGGCAGGTGGGTGGCTTTATCTTGTTTATCTGAAACACGTTCATACCCCAAATGTCTATTAATTGCAAGTACATTCAGATAGTCAAAGCTTTACTGTACTTCACAAATACTGAGTGTAACAACTTAAATGCAGATTAAGACATGCATGGTGAATTCTTTTTAACTCCTCTTTTTGGGAGAGCTTATTGCTCCTACTCTCTCTCTCTCCCGCCCTATAATCTGTCCTTGAGTCCACACCTTATTTGGTTGTTCAGAATTGCATATGTACAAGTCACTTCATTTAAGTAGTCGCATTTTACAATAAATAGTTTTCTTTAAGTGTCCAATTCATGGTACCTCTCCCTGCCAACAGATATTTTCCCATAGGAAGCACATGCACTTTTTATGAAATCATACCAATTTTATTAAACGCTGCAAAGTATCAAGGTTGTCAACCAAATATTTAAAATATTCCAACATCGGTAATAATTTAATTCTGTGCTTGTTATTCTGTACAATATACAGTGAAAGTCAATGTCTTGATGGATCACTCATGGAAAACTGAAGTAATTACCATCATCCTAATATTTCTATTTAAATGCATGAAAAACTGATTAGCTGAAGGAGGCCCTATAAATAGCAGAAATGGCATCTGCTTAATATTTATGCTAATATGAAATTCCTTTTCCCCTAAAGGTTAGAGGTAATGCATGAGTGTGAAATGCAGCCAACTTTTAAAAAAAATAATCCAGAATGCCACTTGAACTAACCATTTGAGTTTATGACCATTCTGGGGGTCTATACACAATGGGACAAACTCTTCTCTTGGTGTAACTCCGCCGGTTTCTTTTGAGACAATTCTATGACTTAAGTGGAACTACAGTAGGAGACAATTTGGCTCACTGTGTACTCTGTGTTTATTGTGTGAATATTTTACATATGTATCGATACACCCTCTTGCAGCACTGCCATATAGATGTTACAGTTATGGCTGAAGAGGACTTTTCTTCATAAGCCCCTATATTTAGGCACGTATAACTTTTCAAAAAGTTGACCTATGGGCTGTGATTTCTTTTGCTTTTTTATGACCAAAAGGTAAATACAGTGTGTAAGTTTTGCCACTGGGATTGGGTCTTGCCCTGGAAGAGGTGCTTAATACTTCCTTCGGGACAAATTGTGGCCCATCCTGAATATCTGTGCAAATGGGGAAGTGGACATATGGCACCTCCTTACTCCCTTGAGCCAATGCACTGCACCACCAATTTCTGTGCTCGGCAGAACTGCTATGCTCTCCCCTCACCCAGGATGGCAGGAGGGGATGGAACCTTGACTCTGCCCCACCAGCACGCCCAGTGACATAGCTATATCAGCACATCAAGAAACCTGCGCTGCAACAGGTATCAACTCATCTCAATTTACTTGCTTTCCTCTATAAATGCCAACAGAGGAATAGAAAAATGCTTAAACTTTTCTTTTGAAAAGGAAGGGTTTTAAATTTCAAGATTTACAATTTGAAGGGTGCGCTATCAGAAACTGAATAGTTTTTTTTTGTAATTGACTAATTGAAAGCAAAATTGACAATGTCCCTTAAATTTTCAGATCTCAGCTGGGAGTATGCATGGGTGCCAGTTAAACTTATCTCTTGCATTTTAAACAAAATCTATTTGAGCGCAAGTCAATAATTCTTACAAAGTCACTTTTCCGAGATTATCTGTCCTTTACAGTACTATAGTTATCATATATAGTAATATATGGTATGGCATAAGCAATGAGGCTGGTGACTTAGTCTTTTCACAAGACTGATTCACTTACAATTTTAGTTATAATATGAAG
Organism: Chelonia mydas; assembly: GCF_015237465.2. Lineage (NCBI taxonomy): Eukaryota > Metazoa > Chordata > Testudines > Cheloniidae > Chelonia > Chelonia mydas. The sequence goes on along the minus strand of NC_057851.1, from coordinate 108,703,969 downwards.
GAGACAGAATCCAGTCAAGACATTTGGGTCAAGCTCCAAACTTTCCAGTTGTCTGATTTGGGGTGTTAGTCTGAGCTCATTTTTTAAATGATATATAGTTCAGGAATGTAGAAAATGTAAGTAACCATTAAATACATCAAAGAGCTGAATAAAATAAAACTAAAAAAAAGTTTTTCAAAGGACGTATGTTTAAGGACAGAACTACAGTTTCCTTAAACTAGCTCATGTAAACAACTAAGTGTAAGACCTTCCAAGCCCGCTCCTTATTGTATATAATATATTTAACTGCTTACAGGAGCAAAGCAGGTGTGGTTTTATTATTCCCAAGTGTGCTGACATCTTTTTCCTCAAGAAAAACAACATCTGTTTTTCCCCTTGCATCTTCATAATTTGAAAGCAGATTTTTAAAAAACAACCACCCTGGATTCAATTTATGTAAATTCATTTGTAATGGAAAATTAATATTTTCTATAGGAGGCAGAGAAGCAAGGTAAGAACAATTAGAAATAATTTTCCAGATCTCAGGTTTTTCCTCTAACACACATCCATTTGCTAAAATGGTTGTGTCAAATATATATTTTAAAATAGCCCATGCTCTTCCCTAAGCCCATTTACTCTAACTGCCAGACAAGTTGGCCTAATAGTATTTGTTAGTCTCAAGTTGTTGCTGTGCTGTTTATGTCCCATATTGTTTGTTAAGCTCCCCTTGTATGCAACATAAATATATGAAAGCCTGACAAAAAGAGAGGGAGGGGTAATACAATAAATCACACTCAGCTACCGGCAGCCATGGAAGTTTGAATTAATAAATGTATCCACTGCTTTTATTGCACTAGGACATAACAAGCCAATCACAGTGCCGTCAAGTGAAACTGCTGCATTTATTATGTAGCAGCTCTTATAGGACTTAATATACACAACTACAGAATACAAGGGGAATGGAATAATATTTTATTTCCTCATGCAGCAAAGAATTAATTCAGTAATGGGCATCTCTAGAATTGATTCCACTCACTGGGAAAGACCTTCGCAGCTCACATGGGAGGTTCAGTGTTCTTGAGTTGTGAAAACTTATTTCATTTCCAAATCCCACATGTGCCCTTTAGGTAACCTCTGTATAATCCTTTCAGTCTGATGTTAGCAGGTGATAATCTTGCAGCTTCAACACGGATATTATAGTGGTAGGCCATGTCAATCATTATGCCTGTAGCACTGAAAATTTTAAGGACCCTGTCACTTGCCAATCCAGGGCCACTCTTCTTGGAGCTAATCCAGTCTAATAAATTATATTCTCATAAAATATGTCCATCGATTGCTAAGGGAGGCATGTCCTCTCATCAGATGTATTCTGCAAGTCCTAGGGGTATGTTCTTCAGGGGTTAACAAGATGATAGCTTGGAGATGAGGCAGTAGGATGTTGCTCTATGAACTGTAAAATCAGTCTTGAAAGAAACTTGGCAAAGGGTCTTAGACCCTGGCTTAATTAAAATGGAGCTTGTTGTGCAAGTAAACGGAACACAGTTGGGATTTACTCTCTGCATAATTTACACATCTCTTGCTGGTTTGCTCTCAAAGAAGCAGCACAGAATTTAATTCTGGGGCAAGCCCTGCCTGATTTTAGTCCAGGATACTATAACCCGAATTTAAAAAAAAAAGAGAGACATCATGAAATTGGACTGACTTAGCGCAAAGTTTTAAAAACCTTTACATCATTAATCATAATACATATAAATAGGACATCATTTTTAATATGTATTGGAATATCTCAAGCATTTAAAGGTGCACCTCAAAAAGAGCTAGTAATTATTTATAAGCTTCTCCAATTTAAGTAATAGGGTACTTAATGTAAGTGAGACAGAGGGAAGAAAAAAAAGCTAGCACTGTAACTACTTATTTTCAAAAAGAAAAGGAGTACTTGTGGCACCATAGAGACTAACCAATTTATTTGAGCATAAGCTTTCATGAGCTACAGCTCACTTCATCGGATGCTTATGCTGAAATAAATTGGTTAGTCTCTAAGGTGCCACAAGTCCTCCTTTTCTTTTTGCGAATACAGACTAACACGGCTGCTACTCTGAAACCTATACTTATTTTCAGTGCAACCAGCGGACAAAAAACAGGGGAATTTGAGAGGGAGATGATCTGCTGAAGAAAGAGCAGGCACTAATTCTTGGGGTGAGTAGGAAAGCTTGTTTGCCTGTTTGGTTTTCCCTTTGGCTTGCTTAAAGGTTGCAGTACGGTCTTTTGGGGAATGTGTGGGAGTAGGGGCTAGAGACCTACTAGCTGCTAGTTGGATTGGCACAAGCAAGGCTCTAGTCCCCTGCCTTTTGATCAGTGTCTCTTAACGTACCTTGGAAATACCTTCCAGGTGACAAAACCACCACATTCCTTTGTCTAGGATGTGGATAACTTTAACCCAGTGTGGCAGACACATTTTAAGAACATAAATCCCAATAGGTTTGTAATTTTGAATTTGTTCTCCACACATACACCATTCAATAATATTAATGATCAGTATGATATTAGCTTTCTATTGCTATCTTACACGACACCTTCTAGACACAGATGACGACATTAGTGAGCTGAGGTACACTCAGCTGGTCAAGCCAGCTGAAACTCACTACTAGATACCAGTCAGCCTCTTGCCCTGGGATGCTGTTAGGGTCACAACTATCCAGACATCTATTGAGAAAACAACACAGCAGGGCACAGATTACCCAACAATTTCTTGGAATCCACTGGAGACAACTTTTGATTAAAAAAAAGATGAAGAAAGTGACTAGGGGAGAAGCTGTTCTGGATTTTGATTCCAACAAACAGGGAGGAATTGGTTAAGAATTTGAAGGTGGAAGGCCGGTTGGGTGAAAGTGATTATGAAATCACAGAGTTCAGGATTCTAAGGAATGGTAGGAGAGAAAACAGCAGAATAAAGACAATGGACTTCAAGAAGGCAGACTTTAGCAAACTCAGAGAATTGGTACACAAGATCCCCCAGGAATCATGTCTCAGCGGAAAAAAGGGTTCAGGAGAGTTGGCAATTTTTTTTTAAAGCGACACTATTCAGGGCACAAGAGCAAACTATCACAATACATAGGCAGAACAGGAAGTATGGTACGAAACCACCCTGGCTTAACCAGAAGGTCTTTTACAATCTGAAACTCAAAGAAGAGTCATACAAAAAAGTGGAAACTAGGTCGGATAATGAAGGATGAATATAAAAGAATGACACAAGCAAGTATGAAGGAACAAATTAGAAAGGCCAGGGCATAAAATGAAATTAAACTAGGGACATAAAGGGTAACAAGAAAACAGTTTATAAATACATTAGAAGCAAGACAAAGACCAAAGACAGAGTAGGCCTGTTACTCAATGAGGAGGGAAAGATAACAGACAACAACAGCAATGACCCAAGTGTTAAATCCTTTTTTTTGTTGTTTTGGTTTTCACCAGAAAAGTTAGCAGTGATTGGATGCCTAACATAGTGAATATCAGTGTAAACAGAGTAGGATCTGAGGCTAAAATAGGGAAAGAATTATTTTGAAATATTAGTCAGCAGGGCCTGGTGAAATACATCCTAGAATAGTTAGGAACTGGCTAAAGAGATCTGTGAGCCACTAGTGATTATCTCTGAGAACTTGTGGAGGACAGGAGAGATCCCAGAGGGCTGGAAATGGGCAAATAGAGTATCTATCTATAGAAAGGGGAAAAAGGACAGCCCATGGATTTATAAACCAGTCAACTTAACTTCAATACCAAAAAAGATAATGGAACAAATAATCAATTTGTAAGCACCTAAAAGATAATAATGTGATAAATAAGAGTCAACAGGATTTATGAAGAACAAATCATTGTAAACCAAGCTAACATCCTTCTTCAACAGGGTAGCAAGCCTTGTGAATAGGGAAAAAGTAGTAGATGTGATATATCTCAACTTTAATATGGCTGTTGATACTGTCTTACATGACCTCATAAACAAAGTAGTGAAATATAGCCTAGATGAACCAACTATTATGTTGATGTACAACTGGACGGAAAAGCATACTCAGAGAATAGTTAACAGTTCACAGTCAAACTGGAAGGGCATATCTAGTGGAGTCCCACAGGAATCTGTCCTGGATGTGGTTCTATTCAATGCCTTTATGAATGATTTGGATAAAGGCAGATAGAGTACATTTATAAAATTTGTGGAAGATACCAGCTGGGAGTGGTTGCAAATGCTTTGGAGGACAGGATTAGAATTCAAAATAATCTTGACAAAATGGAGGAATGGTCTGAAATAAATAGGGTGAAATTCAATAAGGACAAATGCAAAGTTAGGCTGGAATAATTGCACAAATACAAAATGGGAAATGACTGCCTTGGGAAAGAGTACTGCAGAAAAGCATCTGAGGGTTATAGTGGGTCACAAAATAAATGAGAGTCAACAATGTAATAGTGTTGCAAAAAAAATGAATAGCATTCTGGAATATATTAGCAGGAGTGTTGTAAGCAAAAACACAAGAATTCTTCCACTCTACTCAGCACTAAAAAGGAGTACTGGGTCCAGTTCTGGGAACTACACTTAGGAGAATTGTGGAGAAACTGGAGAACAACAAAAGGTGGAGAGCAACAAAAAAAATTATTAAAGGTCCTCTAGAGAATATGACCTACAAGGAAAGATTAAAAAAAAATTGGGTTTGTTTAGTCTGGAGAAGAGAAGACCAAGGGGGGACATAGTCTTCAAGTAAAAAGTTATTATAAAGAGGATGGTGATAAATTATTCTTGCTATTCCCTGAGGACAGGACTAGGAGGAATGGGCTTTAACTGCAGCAAGAAAGATTTAGGTTAGACATCAGGAAAAACTTCCTAACTGTAACGGTAGTTAAGCACTGAAACAAATTACCTAGGGAGATGTGGGATCTCGATCACTGGAGGTTTTTAAGAACAGGTTAGACCAGTGGTTCCCAAACTTGTTCCGCTGCTTGTGCAGGGAAAGTCCCTGGCGGGCCGGACCGGTTTGTTTACCTGTCGCATGTGCAGGTTCGGCCGATTGCAGCTCCCAGTGGCCGCAGTTCGCTGCTTTAGGCCAATGGGAGCTGCTGGAAGCGGCGTGGGCTGGGGGATGTACTGGCTGCCGGTTCCAGCAGCTCCCATTGGCCAGGAGCAGTGAACCATGGCCACTGGGAGCCGCGATCGGCCGAACCTGCAGATGCAGCAGGTAAACAAACTGGCCCGGCCCGCCAAGGGCTTTCCCTGAACAAGCAGCGGAACAAGTTTAGGAACCACTGGGTTAGACAAACACCTGTCAGAGATGGCCTAGATAATACTTAGTCCTGCCTCCGTGCAGGAGACTGGGCTAGCAGACCTATCAAAGTCCCTTCCAACCCTACATTTCTATGAGTTTATGATTTTTAAGTCATCATGGCTAGAGGTGTTCCCCATATACAATATAAAGCAGTTAATAAAATAATATGTGGGGTTACCCATATATAATAATATAAAGCCACTGGAAATATATGTGCATACATGTATACATCAAATTCTGCAGGTTACTTGTCATCTTAAATTGTAAACTGAGACAAGGATTGTGTTTAGGGCCTAGTCCACACTTAAAAGTTAGATAGACCCAGCTACATATACTCCGGGTTGTGAAAAAATGTGCAAGCTGTGTACCACAGTTAGGCTGACCTAATCCCCAGTATCGATGCAGTTCGGTTGACAGGAGAATTTTCCCATCAAGCTAGCTACCACCTCTTGAAGATATGGATTAACTACACTGATGGAAAAAAAGTTGTGTGAATGTAGGAAGTAGCTGCACCATGGTGCTACAGCTGCATAGACATACAATTTGTATGTGATCCTGAGGCCAAATAGATGGGATTTAGCATTTTGTGTTCTTTGGCTTTCTACCCAGGTAGTTAGTAAAGTTATTACATTCTCCATCTGCTGTTTTCCATCCCACAAATGGCTGAGCTTTGGTAACTGCCAACCTCATTAATTACTCGGGGATAATATCAGCAAAGAGACTCCATATACTGTATCTCCACTTGCTGGCAAGGGAAGTTTCTGGGTTGGCACAGAAAAATCGAAAGAAGAGTATTATTGCAGAGGTGGCAGGTAGGAAAAGAAGCCTTTTTTTGTTTGCAAATGAGCAAATGTTATATAGGAAAAACATGAAAGCTCAACAGGTCATTTCACAGAATCTCTTCTCAGACTAGAATCCTACTTTAAATGCTTAGACTCAGCTGAAAGGAGGTACTCAAGAGGAGTGAACCTACCTATACCCTTCTGATCATAAGGGGCTAGATTCTGCCTTTGACACAAGCTCTGAGTAAGAGACAAAGCACAGTTGCACTGGCCCAAAAATAGACCAGACTGCGACTCAGAGAATGGGGAAGTCGTCAGTCCCTGCCTTATTGCTGGTGCAGATTACATCCCTCTGTGTGCCTGCTCTGCTGCGTTGACCAGCACATGGCTGTGGGAGGAGGGGGAATCAAGACTCTGCTCATTCCTCATCCATGCTTAGTATTTCTTGCCCACCTGTGGAGGCCATGAAATCTGCTCTCCCCACCATGCATCCTATGATCTGTGATGCATGTAGCTTATGTAGGGGAGCCTTATACCCCCTTAACTCTTGTCTGTAGATGAGTACTTTGTGCCACAGTCTGGCCAACACTGAGCATAGGTAACTGTCATATTTCAATGTTTCTAGACACTTGTGGCCTGAGAGACAAAACACAAGAGGAGGGTCTCAAACCTGGATCAGCCATGCAGCATGATATCCTATTATTTGAGCCATTAGGATGACCTAATCTATGTAGTTCGTTTTAATATGAGAAGGGCATCAGGCCTGCAGGATAAGGATGGCCTAGATTCTAACCTAAGGCCCTATAAAACTAATATAATGCAAGATTGATGGTTCTTTTCTGAAAAGCTCCCCCACCCCCTTTTATTTTTTTTAAAAAACAGTCTGGTGCTATAAAAAAAGATTATGTGAAAATATGCAAGCAAAGTAGTAAGCTGAGATAAAGAACAAAGCAGTAAAATAACCTAACTGTAAAAAAAAAGCAATAGAAGGAATACATCATTGAAAAAGATGAAGTTTCTGTACTGCTTGCTGATCACTATCACATAATGAATCATGATTTACAACACAATTTTCACAAATAGACCGTGCACTGGATTGTTCTAACAGGTCATGTTTTTATATGACATCTGAATCTTTCTTTAGCAATGAAAAAAGTTAATGTGTGGACCCTGAAATTACTGCTTTGTCATAAAACAACGTGATTCTGCTTGCTTTAAATGAATTATTCTCAAAGTCATTGGCAAGATGTGAGAAGTTCCATTGGCATTGATCCTACTCCTTGTATACTTTTTACCCCCTTCTCTGTAAGTCACTGCTCAGATGGAATTTTTGCTCGCATATAAGCTGACTGATCTTGTGGGTACATTCAGAAGCAATTTTCATAAAACACTTGTCTATTTTTTTTTTTTTTACCGGTGACAAGGGACCAGTTGGTAAAGGCAGGTTGTTTTAGAAGCATATTAGAAAGGGAAAAGCATTAGAAAACTCCACATGAATGTTAACAGCTTTCCACCAAGGTGACCCAGTGATACGGTTTGCGGGGTTTTCTCTCGGTGTTAACATCTTCCAGCGCTGTGACCATATTTGTTGGTACTGGACAGATGAAGAGGTGCTCGCTCCACAACCATAAGGGCCTTTGTGGTCAAAACCTTTTTTGTTACGCATTCTAATTTTGGAAACACCTTTTCTTATCTGACGAAATGAGCCACCACTGCCTATTAGTTAAATGCATATACTGTAATTGAAAATGTTTTAAAAATAGCATTTTCTCCACCACAAACAAAATGCTATACACACCTTTTGTATCTTGGTTGTACTGCTCAGCTTTAAACGCCGAGACAGCCCAAAGTATTAAGAGATAACTTGATCAAGAGAAACTCTGATGGCCCTATTAAGCAGGGAAACTTCAGACATGAATTTTTTTCTTCATAAGCCCAACCACTTAACTGACCCATAGTTGTTGTTCTTGAAAATAGAAAGATGTATAATTTGCCAGCAGCAGCATGGGACTTAACCCGTCTCTCAAACGTTGTTGGGAAAGGGAATTATAATGGAGGTACAATTTTATTAAACTATTCAGAAGCTTTACCTTCTTAATATTCAACAAAGAATACTGATTTTGGGGGGGCTGGGGGGTGGGCTAATGATGCTATAAGGTCTGGTATTTTGATTACCATCTCACCTCTCTCTTCAACCTTTAAATTCCAGAATTTCTAATGCAATTGTTCTTACTAAGGCCAACATTGATGTTAATGCTTTATGCCATTTAAAAGCTGGGCTTCCATGCTCATGTTCAGTGTGCACATTGATTCAGCTCTAATACTTCTCAGGAGAGCAGTCACCGATCTCAGGTCACAATCAAATTAGTGTGAGAAGAACAATAATCAGAATAATAGGATTTTGAAGTCTGTTTGAACCAATAAAATAGTTCCCAGGTTTCCAAAGGTGTGTAGCATCTAATCTTAATGGTGTGGCAGATGTTAGATATTAAAAAGGCTATTGGTCCCTCAAACATTATTTTTGGCACTGGTCCAGGACATAAAATAGCCAATTCCAGACCTCAAGCCACTGTACTTTTCAATCCTTAATTTAGTTTATTTTTAATCTTACTTCACAGGTCAGTAACCTGGGTACTGTTACAGACACTATGCAAGTACAATAAGTAAAGAAGGAAGTCAGTTTGTCGAGCACCTTACTTGTGTGTTTTACTTTTTCAAATTCCACTGAGTTTGTTGATTCTCTCCCATACTGAGTTGCCCAGAACTGATGCGGTTTCACCACACCCATGCAGTGAGAAATCTCCCTATTGTGACAATTCCTGTAGAGATGTGTCTGCGGATGATTATCATTGAGAGACACTCCCTCATAACAGACAGTATTATGAACACAGGAATTTGGAGATGTGCCCTGGAGGCTGGGGTTGGGAACACTGCTCGGCTGTGTGCAGCAGTTCACCACAGAAGCTCTCCAGTTGTTTTTATTAAAAGCTTTATTCCTTTCTCATTCATTTGGTTTGTTGTTTAAAGAACCCTAAGATCCTTACAATTCCCTTCTAAACAAGAACGGCATTAGCTTTTCTTCTCATGCCACATCACAATCTAATAGATCACACCCAGTTTTACATCTTTTATGGCACCACATCTCTACAAATACCTCTAATCTCCTTACTGGCCAGATTCTAATACTTTATTCATGCTGAGAAGTGCCTTACTCCTTTAGAAACCCCACTAAAATCAACATCACTACTCAAGGAGTAAACTGCTCCTTAATCTGAGTAAGGATGACAGAATCTGGACCTAAATATTTGTGTTTCACAATATTTCTGTCCCCTGCAAGACATCGGCTTGATGCTCTCTTGAACAATCTAATTTTGTTGTTTTCCTACCTATTTATATGTATTCTGTGTGTCCCATTTATTACTGTCTGTTCTCGCTGGTATACAAAACATCTTCAAATATAATATAATGTACACATGTAATTAATATACTATATGCTGCTTTTTCCAAATTAGTAAAGACGGTTCGCATAATATATGTAATATGTAAAATAGGATCCAACGCTGATCCTTGCAGCAAGCACGAAATGGAGATCTCTTTCCAAGCTCAATATGTTGCCATTGTTCATTTTGGGTTACTGATTCTCTGCCAGTTTTCCATCCATGAGGCTGTACTCATATCCAAGTCAATTTGAAATATATTTTCAAGTCACATTTCATATGATCCAGTACCAAATGACTTAAGTATGGATATACTATATCTGCTGCAATAACCTTGTCCCATAACTGTGATTAGATGAAAAAAAGTGATCAGATGTGTCTGACCTGATCTGCTTTCATAAGACTATGCTCTCATTGCTCATGGTTACATTACCCTTTCAGTGATTTCACAGATTTATTCCCTTAGAATTTATTCCATTATTTTACTAGGGACTAAATGTAAACTTACTGAAAGAGCATTCCAGGCAATTTAATAAAAACCCCTATTAGGTAATTGCTGTTTCCTGCTTCCTTCTCCAAATGTAAGAGGTCATTACTATTATATATTATTGTAAAAGGATGGGTTTGTGCCTTTAAAAGGCGGAAGGCAGCCAACCCTAGTTACTCAGGTGGCGCCTGAGCAGGGATCAGCTAATTCCCCTATAAAGGGCAGCAGGAAGCTGCAGAGAGAGAGAGAGAATCCCTAGGGAGACTAGAGCAGATAGATGACAGAGGTAGTGGTAAGAGTAAGAAGGTTCAAGAAGATACATAAGGGATGCACTGAAAGATTTGCAGAGGAGTGATGAGATCAATGTAGAGTAGCTCCAGCAGAGAAACCTGGCACTTGGAGACAGTAGTGCAAGTAGGGTGGTACTCTCCAGTATGCAGTTCCGGCAAGAGATTTTTAGGGGGTACGGGGTACTGGAAAGACTTGAGGCTAGCCCCCTCCCTCCAGAGGGGGTGTGGGGCTGTGCTCTGCTCCTGAAAGCAGCAGAACAGGGCTAGGGAGGACAGTCATTCTTAAAGGCTTTAAGTTTGTTAGCATACGTATTGTGCAGTTAAATTGGTCAGGAGTCCTCAAGAAGAGGAGCGAGGAGGGGCGGGCGGGAAGGAAGGAAGGTGATTTAAACAGTGTTCTTGATTCTGTTTCTCCCCATTAGTCTGAATTATCCATGACATTCATACTGCATCACATCATCAAGTCCAAATCATTAGAGGAATGCCTCTGCTTGCACTGACCAGAAGATGTTTGGATTCTGATGTCAGCCCAGTTCTGCAGCCTGACAGGTATCAGGTGTTGTCCCCAGTGTATACAGAATTCTTCTTTGCAGCCAAACTAGTCTAACAGACTCCTGAAACTCTTACTATTTGCACATCTATGGACCACTTTTGTGGTAAGAGTTTCAGGAGTCTGTTCTGTTCCTATAAAGGAAGTTCAATCTCCCATTGAAATGCAATATTTGAGTACAATACCATAATGCAGTTTAGGATAGAGTTCTACTTAAAATTTTTCTTTTAATAAGTCATACATATGCTGAAATGGCTCCTCACCCAACTCCTATATTTCATATAAACAGACTGAAATATTGTTTGGGGGAAAGTGAGTAGTTAAGCATGTTGATGTTTGTATATACAAACACCAATTTCATCACTGTACTGGAAAATATAGCTGAACTTAATTTCCTATGAAACTTTCTTCAAATTCAACGGCCCCCATTGTTTTCTGTGTTAATCAGTGTGAATTTGAAAAAATTACATGCCTTCTAAAAGAAAAAAGTCCACACTTACTGAAAAAAATTCCTTCCAACTGGTGTTCAGAAGAGTGCTACAAGACACACACATAACCGCATGAGCAGAGGGTGGAGAGGACCAGCAAAAATATATATATATATAATAAAATCTCAAAGAGGCAGAGGTCAACAGATTTGCAAACCTAAAAACCTGTGTTATGCTTTAAACCACCTCAGCACATACCAGGTTTATGAACATTAAAAAGTTAACTGCAAAGGAACACTGAAGTCCGTTAACCTGAATGTGTGCCAGCCAGTATGCCCTTACTAACTAAAGGTGCAGTCACACCTGAAAAAGCTAAAAATTAACCTTGCCCTTTTAAGCTAAGTGGAGTCATGACACTGGCATGGACTCTGTTGTTATGTAACAGATAATAAAACTCCAGTGGGTCATGGTGTTGGCATATAGGGTCTCAGGTACGTGGTGTGATTTTTCAGAATCTCTTTTGGGAATAATAGATTATGCTATTTCTATGCATATATATTCCTCTTGGTATCTGAAGTTATGAATATTAGCTATGTTTACTACATATTTGCTCCTGTGGTAATGCCCACAAGGTATTTAGCCAGCACATGAAGGGACAAGTCAAGCTGAATGGCCCATTAAGGAACACTTAGCTCACAAGAGACTCTGGAAAATGCCTGTCTACACTTAATGGACTTTTTGTGAATGTTCTAACTAGAATATGGGTGGGGGTGATGGACATGTAACTTGTCCATGTGACTCCAAACACCATCTTTCACAGTAAGAACAGATTTCCCTTTACTTGGCACAAGCTAAAAGGCCCTGGCCTGGAAACATATCCATTTTGCCTCTTTCCTGCTCTGGCGTCTTTCCTGCTCCAGGCTCTGGACTATGAACATATACTAATGGGAGCACTCTAACCAATGGACTGAGGACTTTAAGGTAATCTGGAGCCTTCATATTTCCTTGATCCTTTGCAGATGGATTTATGAGTTGGATATGGTACAGAGACTGTTCTAGCCTCATTGATTGCTGATTTCTCCCTTGCAATGGACAAATCTCAGATGTCTGCTGACTTTCTCACATGCGTCAGCTGCCTTTGATACCTGTGGTATAAGCAACATAGCCCTTGCTTGAGTTGTTTTGTTCTTTCCTCTCCAAATGTCAAAGCCTGTTCCCATTGAACTCAATAGCAAAATTCCTTTTGATCTCACTGGGAACAGGATTTGGCCCCAAAAGATCACAGAACGATTTTGACCAATTGCTTAGCTGTGTAGAGACAATTCTCATGCATGTACTGCCAGGCTGATTTTGATTTCCCCTCCTATATGTCATGCTGAGGAAAAATAATAAAGCAATTTGGGCTGTAGTTCTATCAAGATGTACATGGTGCACACCGTTCTATGCCTCTTTTCCATCAAACCCATATGGCACAGCATCTTTGCTTTCCTAGTGCCTGGTGGAGAGCAACACTTAGATAAAGGCAAGCTGGCAGAAGCTTAGTTTGGACATAAGGGAGGCACGGTCAGTGTGTTAAGGGAAAGTGGGGTGATTGTCCTTCCTATCCTTTCATTTAAGAAGTTTTCAATTTGGGGTGCTGCTGGATCCTCAGTGACACCTGGAAGTACAGGTGGCAGCAGGGGCCCAGAGCATTATTTTACAACTGTATCTGTTAAACAGATGCAGTTGTAGAATTTTAGACAGGTAAGGGGGGTTATTAGAGGGGATGGGGAGAGCCTGGGGGTCCCAGGCTGGGGGCAGGGAGGAGTCACATGGAGGGTCAAGTGGGGAGGTCACGTGCCCTTCCTTGTGTCCCTCCCATAAGTGCAGTACCGGCAAGATATGATTTCTACTTGTACCACTGCTTAGGGAATAAGACTACAGGCGGAAAAGGCCTGGGAGTGACCTGATAAGAAGGTCTAGATGGATGGACTTGAGAACTTTAATATGAATGTTTGTTAATTTAGTAACCCAGAACATAAGAAGGGCTGTGAATGGAAAAAAGGTTTTGGGAGTTATTGAAGAAGCCTCGTGAAGGGGGAAACTGAGGCAGCAGCTGCTTGCTGGGCTGCACTGAGGCCATGAGGGGATGCAGAGGAGGCAGCCACACTCTGACACTGGCACAATCAGCAGGATCTGAGACCCTTCCTATCAAGGAGGGAGTTCTGACAGTCAAGAGGGAGAAAATTAATTAGGAAACGCCAAACTTAAGGTTGCTCGTGCAACCTTGATTTGGCCTCCTTGTGCATATGCACTATAACGCAATCTTTAATTACATGGTCGTACTATTTGTCCCTGCCTAATTCAGTGCACAGATTCCAAGTTTCATCTCCAAAGCGTGGAGGTGCCAGAGCTTCTCAAAGACATGGTTATAAGAACTATAAAAATGGCAAAACAACTTCGTTTTCCTAACCTCGTTGAATAATTGAATTTTTTGCTGAAACTTTGAAAACAAATTAAAAATCAGCCTGAGACAAAAAGACCTAGCACAGAAAATTTCTGCCCAAATTATTCAAGTCTGGCAAAGCTATAAACTACGAAAAACAGAATCTAATGCTGGGAAGTGTTAGGCCACCTTAATTAGGTAGCTCCCAGCTTTGTTTGTAATTGATAAAACAGAAACAATTTGCCCACTTTGCCCTAAGTACAGACACCATCCTCTGGGATGAAGCAACAGCTTTTTAACACTACGCAGCAACTCTACAGAATAGTTTTGGAGAAGAAATGAATAAACTCTCACGAAAATTACAAGGTAGACAGAGTGTAAGTACGCAAAATGGAATTAGTTTGGAAGCCAAGATGAAAGCTCTCCCTTTGTGAAAAAGGAGAGGGGATCTTTAAGGCTCCCAGGTGGTCATACTTCAGAGTTACAATTTACCCAAAAGAATGCACCTTCATCAGCAAAGTGCTCCCCAAACACCGTCAGTCACCACTGCCTCTTCCTACCACACTGTAGGTTCTTCCCCTCTAGGTTTACTATTAGGATTGCCAGGAACACTTGGTTGAAAAGGGACCCTGGCGGCTCCAGTCAGCAGTGCTGACCAGACGGTTAAAAGTCCAGTTGGCAGCACAGCGGGGCAGTAGCTGCCTGCCCGCCTCTGTGCAGCTCCTGGAAACAGCCGGCACGTTCAAATTCTAGGCAGGCAGGGAACCCACGTGCACTGCCCCTGAGCACCGGCTCTGCAGCTCCCACTGGCCAGGAACTGCGGCCCATGGGAGCTGCGTGGACAGCGCCTGCTGAGGGGGGCAGCATGCACAGCCACTAGCTGCTCTGGTGCCTAGGACCTGGAGGGAGATGTGGCTGCTTCCCCGGAGCCACCTGAGGTGAGCACCGCCCGAGATGAGCACCGCCCAGAACTTGCACTCCTCTCCCCCCGCCCCTTCCCAACCGTCTGCCCCAGCCCAAGCCCCCTCCTGCCCCCCAAAACCCTCATCCCTGGCCCTATCCCAGAGCCCACATCCCAGCTGGAGCCTTCACCCCTCTCACACCCCAACCCTCTGTCCCAGCTCAGAGCCCCCTCCTCTACCCTGAACCCCTCATTTCTAGCCCCAGCCTGGAGCCCACACACCCAGCCTGAACGCTCACTCCCCTGCACCTCAGCCTCCAGCCTGGAGCTCTCATTGCAAACCCCTCGGCCCTAGCCTGTAGACCCCTCCTGCACCCTGATCAACTAATTTCTGGCCCCACCCCAGAGCCCACATCTCTAGCCCAGAGCCTGCACCCCCTTCCACATCCCAACCCTCTCCCCCAGCCCTGTGAAAATGATCGAGGGTGGGGGACAGCAAGTAAGTGGAGGAGGGGGGATGGAGTGAGCAGGGAGTGGGGCTTTGGGGGGGGGGAGCGGGTAGGGGCATTGCCTCTGGAAGGGACTAGGCAGGGGGTGGGGCAAGGGCATTCAGTTTTCTGCAAATCGGAAGTTGGCAACCCTCTTTACTATCCAAGCACTGACCAGCATTCACGATCCTCAAGCTTTGATCACAGTAATGTCACAGGCTTGGATGTTTTGGCTACAGGTTTTTAATCTGTTATTTTACTGCAAAATAAAATTGTCCTAATCCTCAATGGGCAGCAGAGTTTTCCTGAGCCAAATTACTGAAGAAAAGACCATGTATTTTCATGAACTTAAAAAGATATGGTATGCACCTACTTTTCCTCCACCAATCCCTCTATTTATAGCTTTCAGGTATTAGCAGCTGTGTTCTTGGCAGCAAACAACCACAGCAATTCTTTATATAATCACTGAGTTTGAGCAAATGTTAAATTCAATGAGCAAAGGGGGCTGGGGGGCAGGGTGGACAGCCAAAGAGATAGTTTTATTTAGTTCTCCCTCCACTGTACCCGCTACTCCAGTCTTCTCATATCTCATCTCCAGGGGGTGATAAAAAGCAAACCTTCATCTTTAAAGACCACTGGTAACATTGTAGTAGGGAGGGAAATGACCAATCATACCTCTTTTCTATGACTGGGTGCAAGAAATAATTGGAAGAATTTCTGTTGAGGTTTATACATTTGTACCATTAGCTCAACAAATCATCCCACTTTTAACCTACAGTTTGTGGGGCCAAAGCAATCTAAAAAAAAAAAATCAGGAGTTTGCACTGCGTCAGCCAAATTTGCAGTTTACTCTCTTACATGCAAATTCTATCTACGCTACAATTTTTAATTAAAATCTAAAGATCCTTTGTGCTGTTAGTTTATGATCTATGAAGAGCTGCAATATTTAGCATATCTAGCCCATTTAAAGCTTGCTGTTTAATAATCACCCTGTGATCCACCCCAATTACACCAGTTCCTCTATCTAAAATGGTGGCCCTTAGAAATAAGGTCTAGCTAGGAAATATTGAAACCGTGACAAAAATGTCTGATAAAACCAGGAGCTCTGAGTTTCGTGGTACTTTAATGGTGCCTTTGAAGTAATGAAAATGCCATTTTCCAGCACTTGTTTCAAGGACTCCACTAATACCATTTTTCACAAAGGTCCCATCTTTTCTTTAAGATATTGTGAAGTTCTTCTAAAAGCATTAAAAATTATATTGGAATTTCTCAGTCTCTCTTTTTTATTCTATTTAGTGAAATGTTTTTTAAAAGTTACTTAATGCTGGGTTTATTGACACTTCAAACACAGCATATTTCCTAGTCCAGTCCAATTTTAAGAACAGCATTAACATGATGGAAAAGCTAACACACTAACTTGTGGGATCACTTGTGACTGTGCAATGTAGGTTAGCTCACCAACTTTTAACTTCTATAACTAGGTTTGAAATCTATCTTCAGCCACAACTGAAAATGCACTTGGTGGTCTCACACTGAACATCTGTCCCTGCTGAACATCTGTCCACATCACAAAATCACATACAACTTTGACGTGATTGGCAGTTGCAGTTAAAGGGTGGCAGCCACTGTAATGAAATAACCTGGGTGGGTTGTACCTCAGCAGTAAGATGCGTTGGCAGAGTTGTGCACAGAAACTTGGACAACAGAGTGATTGTCTGGAATATGTTAATTAAAAATGGACAGAAGGCAAAATAAATCCCACTAAAAAGTGCAACACCTCATTTACAGGGATGTCCTGTTAGCTGTTCATGAAGGATATGCATATATTATAACCACTGACAGACTCATTTTGGAACTATGCCAGACTCTAAAGGATGATAATAATTGCTTCCTTTCATTGCAAGAAATTAGATCTTAGATTTTAACATATCAAAGTTTTCAAAAAGCCTGAAACCTAAACTAGTCACTGTGGGGTTTTTTTCAGTGATGAATTTAAGAAATCGCACACCATGACAGCAGTCAGATCTTTAGTAGTATTACATTTGCTCAGCTAAAAGTAATCCTTTGGCAAACACCGAATTTCATTAAAAAAAACCCAAGCAATTTATATTATCTTTCACACTTGCTACAGTAATTGGTTGGCCTGGTAGCACAGAGCCTCCATACCTTCATTGTTCGCAGGTGTAAGCTACCTGAGTCTTAAATCTAATGAAGATTTAATACCTTTGGAATTGGGCAGAGGGTATTCTAGATTAATAACCTCTACAGTCATTTCATGAAAAATTATTAATAGACATAGGGTTGCAATGCCATCAAATTTTACAGATATACTGGGCCAGATTCTGTTCTGCACCTCTCAGGGGCTTTACAGTGGAGTTTTGTACCTCTTTAATTCTGCCTACTTCAAGAGCATGGTCCCTGGCATAAATTAGAGCAGCCCCTGGCACAGATGCCTTTGGGCTGGTCCACAGCATATAACAGGCTGAGCACATAGCCCTCCAGCAATATCCTCTCTCATCAGCCATGCCTCTATGCCAGCGGCAGTGAGGGGGAGCAGTGTAAGGCCACATATGTCATCTTCATGCAGCTCCTGCACTTGGGGAATTCCCCCAGTGACACATGTGTCAGTGTGCGCAGATGTTTGTTCCTCCTGGGCTGAAAAAACAGCAAAGTTAGCTATCTGTGCACTATCTGAAAAGAAATGCAATAGGAGCAGACTTTTCCTTTTAGGCTTCTACTCTGCTTGCTGTGTACACTTCTGCTGCTGCTATGTCCCTCAAGAGCAAAGGGAAGTCTCCTGAATCAAGTGTCCCACCTCCAAAAGCTGGCTGAAAAGATTCATGCAGACCCGGACAAATTAAAGCCCAATAGCACCAGAAATCTAACTTTTAGTTTACAAAAGTTTTAGACCCAAAGAAACTAATGCTCTGCAGTAGGGAGTTCTGGCCTTCCTGCCAGTATCTAGAGAGTCAGAATAAAACAATCTCTTAGATAGGAATGATGTCTCCTTGAGCAAGTGGCTGACAGGGCTGAGTCCTGCCTCCAAACATGCAAACAGTCTGAAGATTTATTTAGAACCATTGAACCTTACTGTGCTGGAGAAATCCTCCCCCTGCATAGTTCAGGTATAACATTATGGGTTCCTTCAATAATAGTGGATGCAACATTTTCAGGTGGCTATTTGAGTCTCAAGTTGAAAATGGCACTTAGGAGAGAGTCCTCAAATGTTTTTGAGCTTAATATGACATTGTCATGTATAAGTGGCAGGGCTCCTGGCTGGAGGTGTGACAACTGTGGATAGCACTTTGTGGAGAAACAGAAAACAAGAACATGTTTTTTGTTCCTTTTAAAAATTATCTCGTGTAAGAGATTAATGCATGTGTGAGATACCAGACTGACCTCCCTGGAAAGCAAATTCCAATCTCCATAGGAACAGCACTGGCAATCGTAGAACACGTTGCCCTGCGGAAGTGCCTCATCCCAATCTAGGAAAAAAACCCTCTCATTGTCAAAAGGTAGTTCAATCCTCAATCCCATACAATCTGTGGTCTCCGTGAAAACTACCAATAAGGGTGCTACCTGTGATACAGACACCTAACCATTAGAAACTGAAATAAGACAACCACCACTTCTATTGGCTACTCAACAGCTATCAGACCTCAATGATTTTCAACCACCAAACTGGAGCAGAATCAAACTAGTCACCTATAAGATGCTGCATATCCTGTTGCCAATCCTGTGAAAGGCAATATCAAGATGAAAAGAAGAAGAGGGGGAAAATTGTGGTTATTTCTCAACCATATATTTGCCTCATATGGATCCACTATTTATTATCTAGAGTGGATTAACTTTTCCTTCCAAACAATTTAACATAAAATATTAAATAGCATTAGGAAATGTTGAGCAGACCTCTGAGCTGAACATATTTTATTACCACACTAACTTGAAAGGCAGTAAATGAAGATCATCAATATGTCTCATGAACTTCACTACTGAATAAAATATTTTGGGGCACCAAGAAGTATTGACTGTTTCCAGGAAGAGCACGTATTATATTTTCCCCCAAGAAGTTTAAACTGCAGAAATACATCTAATGTAAAATAATTTCTCATCTCATTTATAAAAATGAAAGTGTCAATTCTTCAGGGCAGGGACCACATCTTCTTTCACATTTGTACAGCTCCTAGGACAACAGGAGTGCTACAAGAAACAATTTACTCAAGAGTCTCAGGAAGTATAAACCCTGAAATGAGACCCACTCTTTACAAGCTTTGCTCATGAATAGAAAACTATAGTTATGGCTAGATCTTTCACCTCTTCCAATTACCACATCAATTTGAAAGAAAATTTACAAAGCATACAGAGATAGTAGGAAGACTAAATTTTTTCTTACTTATGCAGCCGTTGGCAATGTTCTATCTCAAATACATATAATTTCTCTAGCCTGAAAAATAATATGCAAATTCCACATAGCATAGTGGGCTGAAGAGTTTCAGCTACCTGTGGGATCATTGAGGCCTTTGTCTAAGATGTGTATTTGTTCTACCCAAATCAATCAAATTTCCTTGGCATTATTCTCCAAAATTTCACCGAAGATCCTGATTTATCAGAGACTCAAACTTCCAGTAGTACATCCAGGAACAGACTACTAAGCTTTGTATGCTTGTAGGCACATGTAATGTTAAGGCATTAGATCTATGGACACAACTGATTCATGTTGATCATAGTCCACCAGGCAGGCACACCCACACACACCCTAAACAGCATAAAACCCAAGGATACAAAATTGTAGACATTCTTTATTAGGCACTGCATGTATGGAATTTCCTCTCTTTTAAGTATGAATAGCCAACTTTGTTAAATTTTCAGGGTGTGCTGAAAAACTCACTCTTTCTCGCTTGCCCATAAGGAGATGGATGGGGCTGGGCAGTAACGTGTAGAGCTGTGGTTCTCAAAGCCGGTCCGCCGCTTGTTCAGGGAAAGCCCCGGCGCACCAGACCGGTTTGTTTACCTGCCGCGTCCGCAGGTTCGGCCGATCGCGGCTCCCACTGGCCGCAGTTCGCTGTTCCAATGGGGGCTGCAGGAAGCGGTGCGGCCTAAGGGATGTGCTGGCCGCTCTTCCCGCAGCCCCCATTGGCCTGGAGCGACAAACTGCAGCCAGTGGGAGCCGTGATTGGCCGAACCTGCGGACACGGCAGGTAAACAAACTGGTCTGGCGCGCCAGGGGCTTTCCCTGAACAAGTGGTAGACTGGCTTTGAGAACCACTGGTGTAGAGGACTCTGGCAGGGATCCAGATGAATGTTAAAATGTTAAAATGCAGTTTGCTATATGGTGTTATTGCTGGGGTATGAGACATTTATTCATTTATTCATTCCTGTTCAAGCATGCCCAGAGCTTTAAGTGGCTGTGCACTTTTATTGCAGAATAGAAAAAAAATCAAAACATAAAGCAAAGGGATATTTTTCCTTTCATTTGCAAGGTGGTGGCTCTAGATTAGAGCTTTCTATTTCTTCAACAAGAAACTTCTACCCAAGGCCTTAACTGACTCCTGCTCGGCCCCATTAATAGTCAGGTGTCCATATCATAACGTGACCTTTTCAAATCCAGCAGAGTAACAGCTCAATAGTTGTAATATTTACTACAGACAATTAGTGTTAAATACAGCTTTGTGGGCTGATGTAACTGGTGTTAACTGCTACAATAATTAGCATTCTTTTATGTTTGCTTCCTTTCAAGAAACTGTATGAAACTAGTGCCATACTCAAGAATCTGGGAATAGTCACTATGTGTGTTTTGACTCATCACACTTAATGGTAAAAATAAACTGCATTGGAATCGGAAATGCGGCCCTTTTACTCTAGTTACAATATTAGTAAAAGGACAAGTTTTGCAAGCTGTGTCCTTGAACTGAAGTAAGTTGAATAGATGGACACAGTCTGCATAAAGATCAAATTGCACTACATCGTGGTAAATAATAGTTCAGCATTTCCCTAAGTGCGACATGCACTACCTGGACGGAATGCAAAAGGATTAGCCTGGAGAGGGGAATGTGAAAGATATAAAAAGGCCTACAACACAACACATGACAAAGCTGAAGATGGGGTGTTTAATTTTCCTAAAGAAGAGGCAGTGGGGCAGGAAGACAGTGTCAGCTTTCAAAAGTTTGGGAAATGATGGAATAAGCCTATATCTTTTCCTGATCCAAGGAATACATTAATCTCAAATATAAACTGAGCTGTGTAGCTCCAAGTGATCAACTTTAGATGGTGTTGGGTTACAAATCATTTTAGCACAAATGCGGGGGTAGTGAAATGTTGTTATCAATGTTGTTGTCTTCAATGTATGAGTGAAGGGGAGCAAAACTATGCTTTATCTGTCCCAAATGAGGAGGAGGTCACCATCAGCTGAAAGGACCTCGTTAAGCCAGGGGCTTGAGTAAGAGGTGTCCCTGCCAGGAGGTGTGGACTCTACCTCAGAGTCCCCGGTCTGGTTTAACCTGTTCCTCCCCACAGTTCAAAGATAGAGCTAAATAGGCTCCGTGAGGAGTCTTCTGTTATTTTAAGTGCTCAATAAGAGCTGAAATCACTCCCGGACCCCAGTGCCCTCCTCGTGAGGGTTCCACCCCAGCAGTAACCCACAATCCGAGTCTCCCCACCCAGGGGATCCCCCAACCCTCTACCCCCACTTTGCCTCAGTGGCCACTGCCAGTCACCATCTAGCCCCCGCTCTCTGGGGCAGACTGCAGTCTATGAACCACTCACCATTGTCAAGGGGGGTTGGACCAGCTGCCTCTGCCTATATCTGGGCTGCCCCTCTGCAGCCCTAGTACCCTTTCATAGGCCTTTCACTAGGCCTGCAGGTTTCCTCGGCTGGAGCTCCCCAGTTCCCTCTGCCCTTCCCCAGCATTGCTCCACCCTCGGTACCCTTCTTAGCTTCCCAGGCAGCCAGGTCCTTCTCTCTCTAGGAAGCTAGAGAGAGTCTCTGTCCTTGCTTCTGGCCCACAGTCCTCTTATAAGGGCCAGATGGACCCTGATTAAGCTGGCCATAGCTGTGGCTGCTTTCCCAATCAGCCTGCTTTTCCCATTCACAGCCCTCTCCCGGGCTGCTTTAACCCCTTCAGGGCAGGAGCGGGGTAGTCACCCTGCGACACTTACATACACACACCCTCTTCTGAAGCTTCAGCTACCACTTGGTGACCTTCTAATTTGCCTAGCCACCAGGCAACTGGAATTCTCATGACTAGTAATGAGCTGAAATAGTGAGGGGGAAAAACTAGGCCAAGATAAAGGTCCAGAAGTCAAATCCTATGACTAGAAATACATTTTAATCATTAGAATACTGGAAATAGTTTATTTGTTTAATAAGGAAAGACGGTCTGGCATTCCACTCCAGTTCAATTCGCCAACAGTGTTCTGAATGCTGGAGATGTACAATGAAAGTAGTCTGAAACCTTTAATACCTTAATAGCATAAAGCAACCAAAGCGGAAAACAAACCCAAATGGAACAGAGCCAAACCCAAAGTGAAAAATTCAGGACATTTGAGCATATACTGGTATTTTTTAGTGAGCATTAGTAATTTGTGGCAGCTCAGACAGTTTTTCACTGCCAAACTGTACTCACTGCTTTCTACTATGATCACACTGCTTTATACAGAGCTGGCTTAGGAATTTAGGGAAAGTTAGTGATTCCTAGGTTTTGTAAAATAAATAAATGATAATGTTGTACATTTTAACATTTCTACATCACTGAAAAGCAGTATAAGTTGCCCACCTCCAAAGGTTTTATTATTTTACTGCTTCTACAGCCTAAGTCTCACATTTCTCAATCTCCCAGTGACAGTTAAGGTTCCTTTTGGAAGAATTATGGCTGTTCAGGTATCTCATACTATCCATTGCTAATGAAGAAAAACGTTGTAAATATATGTGGTTGTTTGTTTAAAACATTTGCTCAAAGCTGTTTGTTTATGCAACAATATCTCCTCAGTCAATGAAAATTCCAGGTGCTATTCATTATTAGTGTGAAAAGGATAAGTGACATGAATTAATCTGATGGTGAGAGAGACAAGCTTTTGAGCTTCTTCAGGTCTGGTGTGTAAGAACTCTAAGTTTGAAAGCTTGTCTCTCTCACTGACACAAGTTGGTCCAATGAAAGGTATTACCTCACCCATGTTGTCTTTCTAATATTCTTGGGACCAGCATTACTACAACACTGCATACATCAATTTTTCTGCTGATTTAAGATTTTATTAGTATAAGATAAATGCATTTTAATGGAGCTGAGTCTTAGTTAAAAACCCACAAAAACTATATTTGAAATATCCTTCCAATATACCACACTTTCTGGAACATAAAATATATCCTAGTTCTACTTCTTGAAGAAGAGACTGTCTCTTAATTTCTTTTTCTCTTAGAACCCTTCTCTAGTGTTTTGTCAACCTCAAGAGTTCAAAAATCATGTGCCCGGCCTCAGAAAATCATGAAGCTGGCTTAAAAATCATAAGGTTTTTAATCATAAGGAGTGGTGGGGGCTTTTTAGAGCCTTTAGGTTACACTTGGGTCATGTTTTCAAGCTTTATTCTGTAACCATGAGGAATGGAAATCTGATTTACAGGTGAGTCGCATTGTACGCGCACTTAACTTACACGAATTCAACTATACACGCTCGGGAAAAAAGAAAGAAAAACAAGATACCGGTAAATAGTGCGGGCGATTCCACCCTCCATTCCACTCAAGGAGCGTATGCCCTGGAGAGAGCGTGAGATGGGAGACATGAATCTGCTGGTCCCTCAGTCGGTCTCAGTTCCCACGTGCCTCTCATAGCATGAGCATCTCGCCGCACTGAGTGTGAGTCTATTGTTTAAAGATACGTATTTTTCGTACAACATGGCCCCGAAACGCAAGCCAACTACTTCATCTGGTGCTCAACCGAAGAAACAGCGATCTGTTCCAACGCAGGAGGAAAAACTGGCTGTGCTGGACTTATTGAGAGACATTATTGTATGTCTGTCTCCAACGTGGTGTGTAAATATGGCCGCAACGAATCTAGCATCCGTGCCATCAAGATTTGAGAGAGAGAAATTTGTCAAGCCGTGGCATCAAGTGCTCCAATAACTGCTAAGGTGATGAGCCAGGTGAGCGATAAGACTTTAGTGAAGACTGAAAAGGCATTAAACTTATGGCTGGAAGACATAAAAGTGTGCCTATCGATGGCAACATGTTGCAAAAAAAGGCTCTTAGACTCTACGCACTGTTCAAACCTCCTGCCGAAGAGGGACAGCCTTCTGATGAGAAGGAATTCAAAGACAGCCAAGGATGGCTTAACCGTTTTAGGAACCGCTTCAACTCAAAAACGTGCAGACTACTGGTGAAGCTGCATCTGCCAATGAAGAGGCAGCAAAAGCCTACCCCAAACAATTAAAGAAAATCATAGAAGAAAAGGGCTATCTTCCGGAACAAGTTTTTAATGCTGGGCTCTTCTGGAAAAAAAATGCCCAACTGCACTTACACTTCGAAATCAGAAAGACAAGCCCCTGGCTTCAAAGCAGCTAAAGACCGTATGACTGTGTTGTTTTGTGGCAGTGCAGCTGGGCATTTAATAAAGCCAGGCTTGCTCTACAGGGCTGCAAATCCCCATGCCCTAAAAGGCAAGAACAAAAATCTCTGTGTTCTGGCAATCAAATAAAAAGGCTTGGGTGACAGCAGCATTATTTCTGAATTGGTTCCACAAGTGTTTCATTCCAGAGGTCAAGCGGTACCTTGAAGAAAAAGGACTTGACTTTAAAGTGTTGCTGATCGTAGACAATGCTCCTGCCCACCCTGCGGCACTCCGGTTTGTGCATAACGACGTTCAAATCGTCTTTCTCCCCCCCCCCCCCCCAATACCACCTCCATCCTCTTGACCAAGGCGTGATTCGCTGTTTCAAGGCCACATACACGAGGCTTACGTTCTCACAGATATGTAGCGCTATGGATGCTGATCCCAATCTTAATGTGATGAAGTGTTGGAAGTTCTTCAACACTGCCGATTGCATCACTTATATTAAACAGGCAATGGATGCAACCAAGCCTGAAAAAGTCAATGCATGTTGGTGAAACCTAGGAAAGAATGTGTGAATGATTTTAAGGGTTTCCTGACCATTGACAGAGAAGTGAAATGCATTGTTCAGGTGGCCAAGCAAGGATGGCTTTGCCGACATCCTTGAGGAAGAAATTGAAGAATTAATTGAGAGCCATAGAGAAACACTGACTAACAAAGAGTTAGAGGAACTAATAAAATCGCCTACAGAAGACGAAGATGACGACGATGAACAGGAAGAGCCAGCAAGTTGGAATCTTCATAAATTTGCTGAAGTGTTTCAAGCAGCGAAACGCTCAAATGATTTAATTTCTGAATACAATCCTCTATGGAATGAAGCCTCAAAATCACACGTAGTATTATGGACTATTTGAGACCGTATCAAGAAATGTTTGAGCAGCTCAAGAGACAACAGCGACAGTTGCCGACCATCATGTTTTTCAAGGAAAAACAACCAGCAGCAGATGAGACTACACAATCAATTTCTCGAGCTGAACCAGAGCCAACCACTTTGTCTACGACTCGCTCTCCATCACCCAAGCTCTCCATCACCTCCGTCTCCTGGATCGACATCAAGCCCTGATGACCCTCTGTAATTACCCCCCTGTAATTAAAAATACAGTACTGTAAAATTATATTTTGCATATGTACTCTTTATTATATACTGTACATTACTGTATACATTACACATTTATACATATTACTTTACAGGGTAGTATACACAAAACCATGTACAGTATACTGTACTTTATGGGTGATTTAAGGGATTTTCAAGGGTAATTTTGACTAAATGCAATTTTTGCCTTATGCACTGACTTTAGAACCTAACCCCCGCGTAAGATGAGACTCCACTGTAATTTTGAAATGAAAGCTGAGAGTCTCAGTAAACACATGAAACCAGGAGCTTTAAGAAAAACACCAAATATTGTGAGACTCACAATAGTCACAAGAGTTGACAATACTAAATTCTCTCTCTCATCTGTTTCATTTTAAAAACTTTTTTTCTGTCCCTTTAATATCTACACTTTTTAATTTCTCTTTTCTTCTATGTCTAATAGTATTCACATTTCTAAATTCCTCCTTTTAGATGTCTGAGACTGCTGCGATTCACTGTGTCTGAAGAAGCAATTTGAGTTTACAGGCAACAGGTCAGACATAAAGCAGACCTTTTTACGGATATTCTGGTAAATGTCCTCACTAAAATTGTGCAGAATCAGAGATCCACAAATCCCACCCATCAGCTTTTTCCACGCTCTTATCTTCAACTTTGTGATGCCTGGGACCTGATTTTTCAGAGAACTTAGCATTATAACACTTCATATGTTCAAAGCACAGCTCCCACTGACTTCAGTTGACAACCAGAAGTGCTGAGCAATTCTGCAGATCGTACCTCAGGGTCTCAAGTTGAGCACCCAGAAAATGAGGAAGATACAATTAGTGATCACCTGTGAAAAGTATGGTGTGAATGCCAAGCATCACATAGGAACGCTGTGGCAGAGATAGGCATAGAACCCAGTTCTCTATGGGTATGTCTACACTACCCGCCAGATCGGTGGGCAGCGATCGATCCAGCGGGGATAGATTTATCGCGTCTAGTTTAGACGCTATAAATTGACCCCCCAAGCGCTCTCCCGTCAACTCCTGTACTCCAGCTCCGTGAGAGGCACAGGTGGAGTTGACGGGGGAGCGGCAGCAGTCGACTCACAGCAGAAGACATCATGGTAACTCAATCTAAGTACGTCAACTTCAGCTACGTTATTCACGTAGCTGAAGTTGCGTAACTTAGAACAATTCCCCCCCCCCGAGTGTAGACCAGAGCTATGGCAGCATTCAACTGCCTAACAACGAGACCATCCTTTCTCTTCCTGCAATCCCCTCCTACACACCTTCCAACTTCAGCAACAAATGAAGCAGGGTTTCTACAGTCAACAGCCTCCTTCAGCAGTCAACCCTGATTTATCCCCAGAGCGGGGGGGAGGGGGGAATAGTATGTGGTCATTTAATTAAAGACTGTATCATAATGCATACACTCAAGAGGGCCAAATTAAGGATACATGGGCAACGTTCATTCTGTCATTTCCTAACTTTTGAGTGTTTGGCTTTGCACACTTAACAATATCCCTTTAACAGAGTTTGTGTGTGTAATATATTACTTATAACTAACATTTATGCATGGATTTGTGGTATGATATATAGACATTACATTCTTATTTTTTGTTCATATCTGGCATATTTTGTTTTATTTACCTACCAGGTACAGGACTAGGGGAAGCAGCGTGGTCCAGTGGACAGAGAGCAGGACTGGGACTCAGGAGGCCTAGGTTCTAGGCTCTTCCTGAGATCAATCAGCAGGCCAGTGGAAGTCACTGCAGCTCTGGTTCTACTCCCACCATTTGTCTTCTCATTTAGACTGTAAACTCTTTGGAGCAGAGACTCTCTCATCATGTGTATCAACATTTCCTAGCATGATCAAACTCAGGTATTAGATGAACCCTCTTGCTGCTACTGTGATAACAATAAGAACAATAACCATTTTATCTGTATTTCTTGCTAGCGATAGGTCATGGCTGTTAATGTTTATATGACAAGCCCTGGAGAAGTTAATGTGAATAGAAAATCAATCCCCCTTTTATTATTCTTACTGAAGAGAAGCTTTTTATGCTTTCGCCTTTATGAACAACATCAAAGAATTTAGGGAAACCAATTTTGCATGAGGAAGGCTGTGTCAATAAACATTGCACTTCAAACACGGCAGCACAGACAGCTGACAAGATGAGAGATTTAAATCAAAATTAGCATCAATTTTGTATTAGCATCCATTTTTATACAGTTATGTGAGCCTCTCCCTCTTTTCCTTCCCACACATAGGTTTGCTCCATTGCTGAAATGGCTGTTTGATTTCAGAGGTCCATTTTGGTAGGGTAGTTAAATCTGTATAATTTTACCATTCCTTCTGCCCCACACCCTAATCTGACTGTTACTCACATTGCTGTTCACAGGGACACATAAAATGTCAGAACTCTAATCTAGCATGTGAGCCATTGTAGGTTACCCCCTATTTCATATTTCTACAGAAGGAACAACAAATCTTCAAGTCCTGAAGAGTGGAAATGAGTTGGTCTTTACCTTTCATACCAGTATTCCTCTATGAAAATGACAACAGTAATAAAGTTAGACAATGTAAACTTGTTAATGTCTGGAGATATTTGTTATCCTTACAGTTACCTTTCTAGTTTGATCAGCAAGGTTGTAGACTGAAATTCAGCTATGCAATTGTAGCACATTAGTCTGGGAAACAAAAACGTACTAGAGCAAAAGTGTATTCTCCAGCCCTGAACCTTTGATGTTTTATTTTAATGCCTCTGCCATAAATCAATTACAATTTAGCTTGAACAAGCACTCTCAAACCCACACATATGTTGCACACACACTCACTATTTCACAGTAACTTTCAATATACATACATCCTGTTTTCATGTAGAAATACTGGCCCCAGCGACTTACAATTGTCAACAATTTTCAGTAAAGAATTGCAAAATAATCCAATAAAGAGTATGTATGTTTTAATGGGTCTTCATGTATAAATAATAAAATATTAAAGGTTAGTAGTGAATCACGGTTTAATCCTTCCTGTCCAAATGTGTTAACAGCTGCAGAATATTTGTTTCTGAAATCTCTCATATAAAACTTTGCGTCTAAAATAGACATTAACATCTAGATTCTGATCTTCATTATACCAGTATATTTCCAGAGGCAACTCCACTGAAGTCAGTAGTGTTTCTCCAGATTTATCCTAATATGAAATTCTTACATTACATGATACTTTTAACATACAAAAGCTAAATGTGTCTTTTAGATTTATCAGTCTGCCAAAATAACTTGGACACTAATCGGTGAATCATGCTAACGGCTTGAAGCACATAGAAGTTCTATGCACAGCAGAGGCCCAAGAGATTAAATATTATTTCCAATATAAACAATCACTACCTGGGTTAACAATATCAGTGGGTTTTTCCTCTGATTTATATCACTATGTTGTATGTGTTAAGCTCTGGCAAACCTGAGTAGTTTCCTCATGAAAGATAACATGATAGAATGCAAGGTAAATTTAAGGGGCGCTAGGAAATCTTTCCTCTGGGTACATATCATGACTGCAACTAATTTTTAGGTCTACAATTATTTTGTTGAGCAATCCCATGATTTTGCTTTCCTTTCCATTAGAAGGAGGGGAAAAGGAGAAAAAAGAAAATTCTTTGAATAATTTCAAGCACAGAAAAGCAGATCAATAAACTTCAGCTGGCATAGAGCCATGATTGTTTCAGAAGGATTTGTCCTTCTGAAATAATCATAAATGTCTAGACTTGTAGCTGTGATTTCTATTACAATGACAAAATACATCAAGAACATGTACGGCCTTCCTCCACACAAAATATTTGCTGGCTGGTAGCTTAAGTGGCAGCTGAAAATCAGATAAAGGACTGCTGTAGTAGATTTGGCCTGATGTTCAAACATAACATGTTTGTTGAATTCCAGTGAGAGTGTTAACATTAATTCAGGGTCCTACCCTGCTGCTTCAGAAAGGGAAAGCTTTAGCTTTTCCAGCTGTGCCTTATGTAGGATGATTTTATTTCTGTGGATTGCAGAGACAAATAAATGGTTATATCCAGACATTTATCCTATTACATGTTAAACAACTTAGTCCAGCCATCAGTGATCTCTGCTATGCTCCTGAAGGACCAGATTCAAAGCCTAAACATTGGCTGATTCATATCAGTAGTACTACTATCCCTTTACGAAAAAGCGACTACAGAAAAGCTCCAAATCACTAGGTCTGACAACAGCAATACTGCAGAGTTTGGGGAATGTAATGCAATGGGCTATCTTCTCTGGTGTTTTTATAGCCCTTGACGCTACAAAGATTCTGGCAGATTCTGGCCCTAAACATCCAAATGAAATTTTCCCTAGCAAGAGGAATTCTCAGTTGGCACAAAGCAGGCCCCTTAATCATCTTCCACACATACTGGCATGGGGGTGGGAGGGATGTCCTGAGCAGGTAGGGACATGTCATAGGCAAGAACAGTCATATTGTCAGTGGGGCAGACAGCAACTATACTCTGCCGATTCCCAATTGGCCTCTGTTCCCTTGGAAAACCATAGGGGCAACTGGCATAAGTTAGAGCCACCCTAGAGCCAGTGTAACATACAATGCAGCACCTATGGGCTGGAGCAACTTGAGAATCAAGGAGGCTCAATCAGCAACCTGACTGATTCCCCTCCCGCTTGGCCCAAGAAGATCTCAGCACAGAAAAAATCTGGGCCAACTTTTATTATTATTTTAGAATTAGATCCATGAAGTAGGATCATGGGGGAAAATTCTGTTTTCTATTGTCTCTTATCCTCCTTCTCCTACTCTCCCTCTTAGTATAGAGATATATGAGTATATTATGACAACTGTTATACCTTCCTCTGAAGCATCTGGCACTAGCCATGGTTGGAGACAGGACACCAAACTAGACAGGTCATTGGTTTACTCCAATATGGCCATTCTTGTGTTTCTATATTCTGGCTCCATATTAAAAGGAGAAGAGTGGGTTCTTTTACACTATTACCTTAGTTGTACATAAAAAGGGCAGATTCTGGTCTCACTTACACCAATGTAAACATCAGGAGCAGTTCTTATGCTGCCCAAGAATACCTCCCACCACACAGTTTGGCACTGTAGATATTATGGGAAGCCTGAGGGGGGAGAGACACAAACCCAGGAGCTTTCTTACTAAGAAGAGTCAATCATACAACAAAACTGACTTGCCAATTTCTAACTGCAAGGGATGAGCAAAAGACCTAGAGTCAGGGGCAGATTATCCCACATCTCCTTAATACAAAGTTGCATGTACTTTCCTATGAAGTATCTGGTACTAGACACTATCAGAGACAGGGTACTGGAATAGATGGACCACAGGTCTGATCCAGTAGGAAAATCACTATGTTCCGATGATTTCTGCTGGATCATAATTATTGGTACTACAGATGAAAGATTAACCTGATAGTTTCCCACCGTCTATTAATTTGAGACTCCTATTTAATGCCATATACTTGTAAAATTAAACAGAACATAAAAAAGCTAAAAATGTTGATTCCACTGAATAAAAGGTAACATATCTACCTAGTTAAGCTACATAAAGTTTTAAAAAAAGACATCCAACATGCAGCCTGAATCAGACCTTTCAAAACACTTGTCATTAAAAGATGGTTTGTTGAAATTTTAGACAGGTTAAATGTATGCCACATTTTGAGTGAAAGAATTACCTTTCCAGGGTTGCATTTACAACTGTACTTAGTTGTCATGACAACCTGGCAACATATAGATGTTGTCAGATGAAGGCATCAAGGGGCAGACAGCTGATTTTCAAATCAGCACATGCCAAGTGTCAACTCTCATGCATGTCTGTGACCAATTAAAAAAAAATCCATGAGTTAAAAGAAAGGAAATTAGCATTTAAAACCAATGTTTCAACAGCATTAAGGCTGTGACACCAATATCACCTGGTTGTTTTAAGACTCTTATATTAGTGTTGGGCTTTTTTAAGTTAAAGTGTTCCACCAACAAGGTATAATGTGAGGAGTTAGAGGCAAAAAATGTCAGCCTTAACTATGGAGTTACCTTGCTTTTGTTATCACTTCAATCCTACATTTTTTTCTTCTTATAAATTGTCCTGGGCTTTGATATTTTCAGTCAGGTGCCCTTGTTGACCTGTTCTCCAACTCCTTTCAAGCCAGTAAAAGGTAGGTCTCATAAGCTATCTATTATAAGAACAAGAACCAGTGTTCAGGGTGCCTTGTTGGTTTGGAGACTACAAATGCCCTGACTGTGATCCATTTGTAAAGGAAAAGCAAAAAACTGATTAAACATCCAGTAGAAATACAACTTCAACTGTTCAGTGAGAGACACATTGTGGCCCATTTGGATATATCTCTTCTTTTTTGCACTACATAGAAACCAGGAGTTTGCAATATCTAATATCACTTTTGCCACCAGAAGTGCTGAGTTAAACAAAAACAAATAAATTATATGGGTGGGCTTCTAACATAGACCTCCCCACACTTTCATTTCCCACTATTTACCACAGTCACACACCAAAAATATAAGGTGAAAATTAAAAAGCCGTCATATGTGAGTAAAGTTCCGTTTGAAATTACAGTCCTCATTGTCCAGATACCTTGTAAAGGGATATTGTCAATGTGAAATCTAATCAATATTGTTTTTATTAAAAGAGGTAACAGTCACAAGCATTATACCTGTTCTTGAATCTGACTGCAAATGTAGGTTGTTTCTCTCTCTCTTTTTTTAATGAAGAAGAAGAAGAAGAAGAAGAAATCTCTCTGTCAGGTAAAATCAACACATACATCAGGGAACAGACTGCAAAAATGTTGTCAAACATCTAAAGTAAACAAACTAGCCAAATGAGAAGTATATCTTTCTTTCATTCATAGTAACTTTAGTTAATACTTGAAGCAGTAATATATTAGGTCAGATTGTTTCCAACTTTGAAAAAGTCCCTTTAAGATAAAAATGATGGTTTAAACATGGAAGCTGCTGGCTTTGTGCCTCCAAACTCACTTTTCACACTACTGAAAAATAATGCCACATGAGTAAACTTACACGTGTGCTTAACTGTTTAGGATCAGGTCCTAAAATTTGCCTTCACTTCATTGCCTTAGCAAACACCGTAAGAAGGACAAGACAGTATGGGACAGCCTCACTGCTTAATTATATTATTTTGAGATCTGCATTTGGCGTGGGGGGTGGAGAGGCGAAGTCTGTTTTGGGGCACTTCTTCTATATTTGTCCTGTGAAATTTGAAATATCCCTTTAAAATTAAATTCATGTGGTAGTGAAAGCTAGTTGCACACAGCTATGTGTATAGAGGGAAAAGCACTCACCACCGTAATACCTATAGGATCCCCGCCCCAAGAAATCAAATGCAAAAACTTGCAACAGTTTTGGATTCCAAAGAGAATCATTCTGGCTCAAACACACATTGATAATAGAATCGTACAACTGTATGTATTTCCTGAACTGTTATATAACTCATAGCAGTGCCTTAACCCTCTTCTTACCCACCCTCCTTTTTACATCCCATTAAATTAAATGCTCATGAAAAGTTATTTACTAGCAAAACACAGCATAGGCAGTGACAGTTTCCCCATACTGTCCTGTCAATACACCTTAATCTTATTCTGGAGGGTCCATCTCTTAATGGATGAGAGGATAGTTCACTTTACAGGTCCACTCACTCCTTGTCCTTTGTACTGCAAACAATGGTGTCTATTATGATAGGGACATCTGTCAACTTAGAACTGGGCTGAGACAACCAGCTCATTTTACACAAGCCTCCAAGCTACCTTTTAGTTACTACCACCTGGCAACCTGTACACAGTCAATCACAGGACTAGCGCCTTACAGAGAATCATATATTTCTATTGTCAGTCAAATCTCATTGTTAATCCAACATACACAACACTCATTTATGAGAGTTGGGATAATGGCTATTAAAATTCATTTTCAGTTTTCAGGTAACATTCAAGAGTCAGTGCACTTCATTATTTTATTTCTTTTGATGTATAGAAAAAGTGCCTATCCATAGCTGTAAGCACTTGACAGATTTTTATGACACAACCCTAAAACACAATCCTGTTTAAAAACCAGATTCTTTTCTCCCTGAACAAAACAAAACAACCCCCCCCCCACATACTGTTGTATTACAGACACGTTTGGCAGCATGTGTGTGTTAAACTATAATTCTGATATTTTACACTGAAATTTGCGAATCTCTTGTTGCTACAACCAAACTGCTTTTGGAACCATGAATGATGATGAATCCTAGCTAAAAAGCCCTCATTCTGCAACAAAGTCCAGTATTATAGTTGTATAAGGCTCTAGTAAGTTTAGCTAGGATCTATATCTGAAGTGATGAACTATTCTGTCTTCCTTCATATTTACAAGTTTATGCTGTAGTAATTCTTAATTTTTTGCCTGTCCTAATTAACATTTTAGGGTTACAGAAAGTATTTTGCAAAATGGGAATACTGATAT
Source organism: Chelonia mydas (assembly GCF_015237465.2). NCBI lineage: Eukaryota > Metazoa > Chordata > Testudines > Cheloniidae > Chelonia > Chelonia mydas. The sequence continues at coordinate 108,669,726 of NC_057851.1, read as the reverse complement.
ATTTACCAATCGAGCACAAGAAATAAACGTTGTTTTAATTCTTTCCCTATTGCTCTTCTCCTTTTAAGACACAACCAGAGATGTTGCCTGCCTTAATCCAGAAAGGAGTTACCAATTACTATGGTTTTGAAGATTCCTCTGACAAGCAGAGTTAACAGCAATACCCGTTTCTGGGAAGTGCAGCAGGAGCTATCAGCCTATGAAAGCTTGCTAAAGCCACTCACAGCACAGCTCCATGCTTTGTATTTTAATGACACCAGGGTTGGAAGGAAAAGATTTTTAAATGATGCACACAAAAACCCTCACAAAACTCAGAGGAATAATGGAGACAAAAAATTTCCCAGTCCCAAATTTCCCAGCCCCTACTACTGCAGCAACCAAGGCTCTGCCAGAACATATTGGCTCCTTGTCTAAAAGGATTAAGTATCCAAGTTTGGACTTCTGCTCAGACATTTCATGTTAGAGAACCAGGGCTTCTGGATTTCCTTCCATTTACAACTAGTTTTACCAGGTAACAGACCACCAATAGAAGCAGGCAACTTGTCAAATATTAGTGAAAAATATTTAATATGTATCATTTCTCTCTCTTCCTTAGAAAACACCAAAGTACTCTGCAAACATTAAATGAGCCTTACTGTAGCTTTGTGAGGTAGGGGAAAAATCTGAAGTCACAAACGTTACAGATCAGTCCTTCTGTATGTCAGCAGAAATGTTTTACATCTCAGCCACATTCTACTTCTTTTTCAGGCTACAAAAGAACCAAAGGAGCAAACCACGAATTAGCTGGAAGAAGCCAGCTCAAGCCCTTTGTTAACGGAACTGGCCTTTGCGTTCTGTGAAGGAGATTCCTCAGACTTCTCTCTCTCTGTGTCTAGCCTTTTTCCTTGCCAAAGTAGCCTTGAAAAAAGCCTGATATAAATGGATCACTAGCATTAGCTATGAAAGAACAAGCAGTTGGTCCCCACTTCCACACACACGTAATATAAACCATGCCTGCAGAATCATTTCAGTCTCCCTTAGCCGGCTCTAGGGTGCCCAGTGGTGTGGTGATGATTGACAGGAATGCGTTACATCAGAATGGGAGCAGCTAAAAAGCTGCTGTGCCAACAGGCGAGCAGCAGCTGTGAGCAGAACTGAAAAAACTTGCTAAATACAACAAAAAGACACAATTTTGTTCTCCCAGATGAATGATGATGATGATGATAATAAAAGATCTTGAGTTCAGATTTCAGGGTTACACAAGAATAGGAAAAACTAAGGGACAGCTGGAGTTCCGACATCTTCAAGTCAGAACTAGGCAGCAACAGAAAACAATCAGAACCAGCTTTTCCTTCTGCAACGTCAGCAAAAGAGAAAAAGGCCACAAAAGCTCTTCTCAAAGAGTTATGATTTTGGTCCTCCATGCACATCAAAAATCTGTCTCCTCAGAGAAAGCAGAGTCCATCTCTGGGCAGCTGTCAGCCTTTGATTCAACCGTTTGCAGGAAAGGGCACAGATTATACTATGTGGAATCCGAGTTTAAAGAAACAAAGAAAACTGCAAGAGATGTTCAAAACTGGAAGATCTCTTATTAAAACCACTCTCTGATGTAAAGCACATTCGAAGCATGTGGGAACAAGTCAGGGTTCAGAATATCCTCGGAATACTGGGTGATATTGATTCTGAGCCCCAGGCCACAATATAACTCATCCACCTGTGACTGGACCCTACAAATGATGCCATATATCTGCACAAGAGTTATAGGACTCTATCTTCTTTCTTGTTTTTCCATATAAGAGGTATAGCATTATTATTTCTAGCTTGCCTGATACACGTAACAGGGAGTAAATCCTGAAAGCAGCTAATGCAATACAGCCAATCACTTCATCAATTCCATAAGATACTGTTGCCCCTTTGCCCAAGAGGTTAGTCACTATTCAGGGCCTTTTCAGGCCCTGAATTAGAAGGAGAAATTCATGATATGAGTCAGGTATTTCTTTGTTTATTTGCCACGAATGTACAAAAAGTCCTGTTTCCCTAAGCACACTAGGAACAATCAACAGGCAGCAGTTTCCTTGCTCACAGTTTCCAAGTCTTCCTTTTCAGCCAGCCTTGTGCCTCAAGGAGCTCTGTCTCTGCTTCCTCTCAGGACCACGCTCACCACGGTTTCTCTTGGTGTCTGCTGGCATTCTCTTGGCTTTCTGATTGCTTTCAGGTTCTCAGACATATAGACACATAACTGCAACCAATAAATGCCCCAGTGTTTGCAGTCAGACTCCAGGAAAACTACTCCTTCTGTGTAGGTCTGCTTCTGATTGCCTTTACATGTGGCTTAATATTTTGGGCGGTGGTTTCCCTTGTATCCAACTATTTTTCTCTATAATGGAGCTTAATTGCTTCTTCCCTGTAACCTGAATGAAGGTTAGTTAGCACACCAGTCATCTTTAAAAAGGTCTGTGATTCACTAAAGAGTAGAGACAAAGCTTGATGGCAGCCACTACTACCTTCTTCCCTACTTGGGGCCCTACCACACAGGCACACCGGTTTATACCTCTTAAAGACGCACATGAAGAGGTATGAGTAGAAACAGTTATGTTAATACCAGAAAAATATTGATAATCTTGTAAGGAAAAAAAAACCCACTATCTTCCAGGACAAATGCTCAACTAAAGCCTTGTTCGTAAAGATCCTTAGAGCCAATCTATCTCACACCTCTGAATTCTCAGAAGAGTAGACCTAGCATGTTTGAGTTTCATTGTTGTCCCACTTAAGAGACATTTGGGATCTAAAATTTCTCTATTTGCCTGGCTTCTAACCACCAATGAACTGTGAATAGAATTACGGTCTAGCCCCACAACACTAGATGAATTGCCTCAAGTGATATATTTGCTTTTCAGCAATATCGGGGCCCCGTGCAATACTCCTCAGGGTGCACCCATACCTGACCAATGCCAGGGCACTAATGGTTGCCCAGAAAGCGCTTTCCTTCTCAGCTAGGGAAAGAAGAACACACAAACACATGATCCTCCAGACATCCATCATCATTAGTACAAGTGCTATGAGTATTTGGCCCAATTATCCTTAAACTTAGAGAACAAGGAGTAAGGAGTGAGTGAAAATTTATCACCCCAAGCTACAAAGTTGGTGATAATGAGTTAGAAGAACATATGGGCTCTGCTGATACTTAGCTCTCTTGATGACATATTTCTGCAGGGACCACCTGTGTAATTCTATGACCCATAATGGATGTACTCATCTTTGCTTAGTTGCTCAGAATGTAAATGAGATGACTATTCTTGCTGTTAGTTTGGAGCTGATTTGTACAGATGACCTTCCTATATCTTTGTCATCTTCCAATTCTTGTCTATCCCTAAACAATTACAAGTAATCACCATTCCTGGATGAAGATTTAAGTGACTAGCAGACAAGTTAATAAATTCACTTTTTTAAAACCGCGACTCTTGTGCAAAATGCATTCATAAAAGAAATATCACACTACTGCAATATGTATACTGCAGTAAAGCTAAGAATATATTCACATGGAAAAATACAGAGAAAACAGAATAAACCCTTCCCAACCCCTTCTTAATTTATCTGTTGTTCAGACTTGTGGCCATACATTTATGCAGAATGACCACACTGCACCTTAAGGAGGAGGAGGGAGGAGGGAAGAGCGTTGTCCAGCATGGAGGGGAAAGGGTATAATGCTTTATGGAAGGGAGCGGGTAGTGAGAGAGACAGATAGAAGCTGCTGCAAATGTAGAGTAGGTCAGCATGGCGAAACTGACTCATCCCTAAGTGACCGTAAGGGCTGGGGTGTTGATAAAGGGGAAGCCCGATGGGAGAAGCCCCTTTTCCCCATACCAGGCAGAGCAACAGGTAGGACAGTCAGCAGGAAATTGATGCAAGTGATCAGGGCAGTTGATTATGAGATTGGAAATCCTTCAGTGCTGTGGAAACAAAGTATACTGGATCGCCCAGTAGTCAGGGTAGTCCCAGATATCATCTAATAATAAAGTTGCGGCCTGATAAAGCCATATCCAGTGTCTCCTGTCCTTTTGGTATTGCTAGACAAGATTCTGTACCAAAAAAAAAAAAAAAAGCTATCTACTAACACGGACATTTGTCACCTTATTATATTTTCAGAGACAAATCTTATACCTTGCCTAAATCAAATTTCTGTTCCCATTCCGTAATACCAGTTTCACCGCTTTCTCATTTTAATATTTCACATTTCAGTTTTCAAGAATATTACAACAAAACAAAAAAGTTAGAGAAAAATCACATAAAAATAAGAATTAAGCAGAAATGAGAACAGTTGTAAAGTTATACCTACCAGAAGGGATCATTAGATCACCTAGTAGGACATCCTGTATATCACAGGCCATTACATTACACAGTTTCCCCTGTAACTGAGTCCAATAACTTATGTCTGGCTAAAGCATATCTTCTGGAAAGACAGAGAAGCTGAGGAGATGCTCACTTGAAGTTATGCACCCTAGAGCTGTCACTTACCAAGGTTGATTGGCCTACATCAATTTATACTACCTTACTGAAGATTAGGGAGGAATAGCTCAGTGGTTTGAGCATTGGCCTGTTAAACCCAGGGTTGTGAGTTCAATCCTTGAGGGGGCCATTTAGGGATGTGGGGCAAAAATTGGGGATTGGTCCTGCTTTGAGCAGGGGGTTGGACTAGATGACCTCCTGAGGTTCCTTCCAACCCTGATATTCTATGATTAAAAATCGATTTTTAAGAGGGACCATCTAATAGTCTGTGCGTGGGATTGAGAGCTAGGGACTGTGTGGACTTCCATTCCCAACTCTGATAGCAATACTTCTATGGCCCTGGACATGTTATTTAACCTCTGTGCCTCATTTTTCCCAACAGTACAAAAGAAATAATACCTACCTACCTCACAGCAATGCTGAAGATTAACTAAATGCTTGTAAAGCATATTCAGGAAGAGAAATAGAACCGAAGTACTGCTATTCTGCATTTTTAACTAATCCCTGTCATTTGCTTTTTAATTTATTTTAGATGTGCACACCTTCCCGGTCCACCACCCACACAACATGCATTGTTTTCTCCCTGAATATCTTGGGGTGAGAGGTCAGAGACACTGATTTTACCCTGAATGCTCTACAGGACCAGCACCACACAGAATGAGATGAACAGTTTTACTTCCAAACTGATGTATGAACTTAAATTTTGGGATGGAGGAAGTGTTCTAGGAGTCTTTGAGGATGGGAGAGTGTTGAGGTGAGCATCTGCTTTCTGTGAGACAAGAGGGAAGGCGTAGTTGAGGATGAGGGAAATTAGTATTTGCAAACTCATGGATGACATGAGAGGTCCTGGAAGACTGGAGAAGGGCTAATGTAGGGCCCATCTTTCAAAAGAGGGGAAAGGAGGAGCTGGGGAACTTTAGACCAGTCAGCCTGACTTTGATACCTGTGAGGCTACTCGAGCAATGTATAAAACATTCAATTTGAGAATACCTGGAGGATGAAGGGATAATCACTTGCAGCCAGCCTGGATTTACCAAGAACAAATCGTGCCACACCAGCTTGATTTCCTTCTTTGATAACGTAACTGCTTTGGTGGATGGGGGAATGCGGTGGACATAATATACCTGGACTTCAACAAGGCTTTTGACACAGACCTACATGATATTCTGTTACGTAAGCTGGAGAAATGCAGGCTGGACAGAACCACCATTAAGTGGATACATAATTGGTTAAACAGTTGCAAACAAAGAGTAACTATTAAGGGAATGATGTTGGATTGCAGGGAGGTCTCAAGTGGGGTTCCACAGGGATCTGTTCTGGGTCCAGTGTTGTTTAATATCTTTATCAATCACCTAGATATTGGAATAGACAGCATACTGATCAATTCTGTAGATGACACAAAGCTGGAGGGCGGGGATTGCCCATACTTTGGAGGAGAGAGCTAAAATTCAGAGGTATCTTGATAAATTGGAAAACTGGGCTACAGACAACAAAATGAAATTTGACAAAGACAAATGTAAGGTGCTACACTTAGGGAAGAAAAACCAAATGCACAAATACAGAATGGGGGAAAACTGGCTTGGCAGCAGCCCTGCTGAAAAGGATCTGGGAGTTGTGGAGGATCACAACCGCAACGAGTCAGCAATGAGATGTTGTTTAAAAAAAATGCAATTTTAGGTTGCATTAACGGAGGTATAGCATGCAAGTCATGGGAGGTGACAGTACCGCTCTACTTGGCACTTATTAGGCCTCAGCTGGAGCACTGTTTCCAGTTTTGGTCCCCAATATATAGAAAGGATGTAGAAAAACTGGAAAGGATCCAGAGGAGAGCGACCACGATGATTAAGGCTATGTTTATGTCACAGAAGTCACGGAATCCGTGATTTCCAGAGACCTCCATCACATTCTCTGCTTCAGCCACAAGGGCTGCAGGACTCTGGAGCTGACAGCCAGTGGGGACATGGCAGGGTTCCACCAACAGGCGACAGCAGCGACAAGTGACGGGGGGCCACCTTGCAAAATTCCAGCGACAGGTGACAGCCTCATGTGGCGGGAGGGGGACACCTCAGGCCACCCTGCAGCTCCCAGCCACCCTGGGCGGAGGGGGAACCCCACAGCTCCCAGCCACCACTGTGTTGGGGTAAAGCATGGAGCTGCAGCAGCAAAAGTCACAGAGAGGTCACAGTTTCCATGAATTTTTGTTTATTGCCCATGACCTGTCCATGACTTTTACTAAAAAATAAAACCATGACAAAATCTTTGCCTTAAAGATGATCAATGGGATGGAATGCAAGCCATATGAGCAAAGGGCTGAAGGAACTGGGTATGTTTACCCTAGAACAGAGGAGATTAAAGGGTGGGGGGGGACATGATAATGGTCTTCAGACACTTGAAAGGCTGCCACAAAAAAGATGGAGAGAAGTTGTTCTCTCTTGCCACAGAGGGCAGGACAAGAGGCAATGACTTCAAACTGCAGCATAGCAGATTTAGATTAAATCTCGGGAAAAACTTCCTAACTGCAAGAACAGTAGGACAATGAAACAGACCGCCTTGGCAGGTTCCAGAAGCTTCTTCAGTGGAGGTTTTCAAAAGGAGGCTGGATAGCTATCTGTCTTGGATGGTTTAGACCCTAATTCTCCATCTTGGCAGGGGGTTATAGATGACCCTTGTGGTCCCTTCTAACCCTACGATTCTATATATAAAATTAAGGTGTAATACCAAGTTTGTTTTAATAATACTTTTTCTATCATTCAGCTTCTCTCTCATGCTGTTGTTGCAGGAGGCACAGGGATATTTGTTGTGTTTTAGAAAGACATCCTGACATAGGAAATTACATATCTCCCATAGAGGATATTGTGGTACTTACAAGTAGCAGAGGTACTTAGTAGGCAATCGTTCAATCCACTCAAAGCACCTGCAGTATCCATTTGAAGGCAGGTGAATTAATAATAACTATTGAGCAAAGTTAAAGAGAGCATTTTATTTTAATTAAAATAATTCCTTTTCTCCCCCCACCTCCACCCCATTTTAATTTACTGGTTCGTTTAAGTTGGGCATCCCCTACAATAATGAAACAGCTGTGGGAAAAAGCTACCAGACAGGGGATACACTGAGGAGGAAAATAATGGGTTATACATATTTTAATATGAACCCACAGCTCATAGTAGCATGGTATTGGAACTTATGGACACACCTACACTGGGAACAATGAAACCTGTAATTCTCCACTGGAGCAGCTGCAGGCTTATACTGTATGTTGGTTAAAAAAAAAAAGCCCCTAAGCCCTGTGTACTGTATATACTAAAGTTTATAGCATTGGTACTATCGGTGGATAATTACAGGTCCAAATTTTCTATTTAGGAACACTGTTTTTAGCGACCCTTTTTCTTGAAATCTCTATTTCTTTCACCACGAATGATGTAACACAGCTGTACCCATTTAGCAACAGTGGTATAGACCAGGGGTCGGCCACCTTTCAGAAGTGGTGTGCTGAGTTTTCATTTATTCACTCTAATTTAAGGTTTCGCGTGCCAGTAATACATTTTAACATTTTTAGAAGGTCTCTTTCTAGAAGTCTATAATACATAACTAAACTATTGTTGTATGTAAAGTAAATAAGGTTTTTAAAATGTTTAAGAAGCTTCATTTAAAATTAAATTAAAATGCAGAGCCCCCCAGACCCATGGCCAGGACCCGGGCAGTGTGAGTGCCACTGAACATCAGCTTGCGTGCTGCCTTTGGCACACGTGCCATAGGTTGCCTACCCCTGGTATAGACTGACTGCTGGTATTTTAACCACCATATCATCTAGCTCTACTCCAAGCAGTGCATGAGCCCTTTCTACACTCTCTCGTTCATCATTGCTATTGGTGCAGCTCCACCTATGGCAACAATTGTGACAGAAAAATCCCAGTGTAATAAAGGAGTTGGTGGGTACAAATTACAGTACATAAAGCTCAGGACTTTCCTACTCACGTTATCCCATCCAGTCACCTATTATATTATGGCTCAGCCAGCAGTTAGACTACACAGTGGTAAAAACATCTCAGCCTTGTCTAAACTACAGATACCATTGTTGCTATCAAGTGTGGCATTGCGCAGCAAAGACTTATGGATTTGAATCTTCCCTGAGTACACATACCCACAGGCTCTGATTCTCCACTCCCCACTCACACAAAAATCCTATTGAGTTCAACGGGACATTTGCCTGAGCAAAGCAGGATCAGGTCCATAAAGAATGCATGACCCCTTTTCTCACTTTTTGTAAAAAAGTGTTTTACTGATTGAGCTGTGTGGTCTCAATGGAAAGCTGTGATACAGTTTCACATCTTATATGCATAAGATTTTTGCAACAAAAGGACAAGCCATTTTGCACCATATAAAACTATGTAGTCTTTAATAAACAAAACGGCATCTATGCTTCTGCTTATGTTGGACGCTGTTCACTGAACTGGTGCTGAACTTGTTTTTTTCACACTAATAAACAAAGGTGCTTTCTCCAACTTTAAAAGGAATGGCCCTTGTTTAAAATACAATTTCCATGAAACCATATAAAGAAAGGATTGTGAACATCTTTCAATAAACACTTGATAAAGCATTGACATTTAAAAACGTAAACAAATAAATATAACTACACTATCTACATAAAACAATATTCATACTTATGGTAAGCAAATTAAAAACCCAACAAACATACATAAGCAATATCACATTAATTTAACTATAACCTTATTGAAAGAATAAACTTCCAACGCACCAAAAAAAAAGTACAATAGAAGAATATATTTGTAGCTATATCTTTTTGTACCAAGCCACAATGTATTTCCTGAAAAAGCATGATTTACCCCCTCAATACTGCTGAACACATCAAATAAACACAACAAAATGTACCCCAATGCTGCATCCATATGACACATCTTCTTTTAAGGACTGACCTTGGGACTTTAAAATATAGACAAAGCTGTCATATTCTACAGTCACTTAACAAAGTGCTTGATTAACACCTATTAATTGAACATGTTGGTGCCATAGCTTAAATACATTTCTAATACATCCTGTGTCTAGATATGGGTTGTAAATCAATGCCAATGCCAATAAAGTTACTGACTGCTAAACCATTGCATCCTGCCTGAGTGTAATGGAACGTAATCAGGGTTTCTATCAAAAGTTAGGTTTCAAAGTAGCAGAGTATCCGCAAAAAGAAAAGGAGTACTTGTGGCACCTTAGAGACTAACAAATTTATTTGAGTATAAGCTTTCGTGAGCTACAGCTCACTTCATTGAATGCATCTGATGAAGTGAGCTGTAGCTCACGAAAGCTTATGCTCAAATAAATTTGTTAGTCTCTAAGGTATCAAAAGTTAGCCACTGCAAAAGTAAAACTCGTAACTAAACACAGAGGACAAGCATATTCAACCTCATTGCTCTGCCCTAAGCTATTGAAGACAAGTATACTCATCCTCATTACCTTCTCCTCCCTGCAAAATGGAGTCCTCCTTTCTTTTGCCAAACAAAACCCTTTCCACCTTGTTCGTTCTTCTTGGGAGAGATCTAGAGAGGAGGACTAAGACATCCCTGTATCCCAATTGACTCACATTCCCCATCTTCCTTCCATTCTGGCCGTATGCTCGCTCTTCTCTAAAACTATTCAGATCTTCTGATGTGACCAGCCCCACCTATCCTTGCTAGTTCCTGGTCACGAACCACCAACAGGTGTCACTTTGAGAGATTAGGTTGAGGGAGAGACTAATTCCACCGCAGAGTTCCAATCCAGCCCTGCATCCCAGCAGGTGGAAACCCTAACCAGCAATCCCTAGTGCTTTCCAAAATACCTTGGAAATTAGCAAGGTCCCAAGGATCAGCCATCATGAATAAGCTAGTTTTTGTAGGGTAAACAGCAACAACAAAAACTTAGTATTTATACAGATCTTTTCATGCGTAGCTCTCAATCCATTTCACAAAGGTGCGTGAGCATTCCCCCCTTGAATTTGTGTCCCCATAAATGAAAAGAGGTCAAATGACTTGCCTAAAGTGACCCAGAAAGTCAGTGGAAGAGCTGGGATCAGAACTCAGGTCTCTTGCTTCCAAATGCAGCACCCATTAAAACTTTTAAGAAACCAAGTGTGGGAATTTGCATAGGGTCCCTTCAAACTGGGGACCAAAAACGTGTGTGTGTAAGAGTGTCTTCATTTTAATCTCTTTTGATACAATATGTTGCAGGAAACAAACAAGAACTGCAGCCTGCAGACAGCATGGTATCCACAGCAGCAATTTGTTGCTCTTAGTAAAGGCTCCTCAAGCCCGACTGTAGTTCATCACTCCTGAAAAAGCAGAATAAAATCAAAGCAAGGGGGAAAATATCCAAGCTTCCCAACCTCATTCGAGTCTGAAGTTTAGTTTTAAAATAGTTAATAGCACTGTACTGTTTATCCTCAGAACAGAAAATCTTAGAAAACTATCAAGAACAGAATGGTACAAATATGTGCCCAGGAATTTCAGATATGCTTGTGAATTAGCTTTTGACAGTCAGATTTGATTCTTTGTTGTCTTTTCTGTGCCCCAATTATAAGTAACAATATTTGCTACAGATGAAAGTTACAGGGTAATAATAATGTAATTTAAGTCTCTTATCACTCAGGCCATGAATAGTGTACAGGTACCTCCACGTTACTGTCTCAGCACCATTAGTTTTATGTTTTAAACTCTAAGAGTATGTTCTAAATCAGCCTCCAGCTCCAGATAACCCTTAGCAGTCATACCAAATGTTGCTGGCTAAATCTTTTTGGTGATTTTGTGATGCAGATAATTGAACATCATAATGACTGGACTGAGAATGTGGCATGTATATATAAACCTGGTGAATATGATAATAGGTGGGGGAAAATACAGACAAAAACAAAGGTATTCAAAGTAAAAGGGCTCATTTGAATTGGTGACAGAAGAGAGTAAGTAACCTACTGGAAAACAGGGCATGAAACATGTACTATATATAACTTCTGAAGAATTCTGAGAGAGCAGATACTGCATAGAGGGGAAAAAATGTCAGACAAAGAACAGAATTAAAACAGTGTATGGCACATAAATTAAGTTCACAACTGTAGCTGCAAGGCATACAGTAAAAGGGCAGTTGTGACAGCCTGACATCAAGGTAAGAAAACAAACCCAGACACAAATACATTTAGAAATGCCACCACACTAATCTACATATCAACTGTTACAGGAGATCTTAAGACATGCCACAGCACTAAGAAACGGACCTATATTCAGGTGGACAACCTGTTAAGGGAAATCTAGCAGTGAACTAAGTTCATTGTAGCAGTTAAGTAAAACCACAACTTGGGGACAAACAAACACTGTTGTCCTTAAATCTCAGGGCCAGATTTTGCATGGCCCTTATGCAGGCCTTGGCCCGCACCCCTCACTTGCATAGCCCACATAAAGTTCAAGCAGAAGTGCAGTCCCTGTGCTCTGGGAAGTGCAGGGACTGCTTTTGTCCTACGCCCTTGAGAATACTTAGAACGTTTCCAGCTCCCACTGTGCAGTGCTGAACCGGTGCGGTGGGATGAGAGTGGTAAACTGCTCCTCATGTAGGGGTGTAGCACTCCCCCTGTGCACTAGGCACACCCTCTTACTGTGGGCTGTGCCATAAAGTCACCATCAAACCGATAATCATAGCAGAAGATTTCTGCTTTTCTGAAAAACTCTGTTCACTTTATTACTAACACCATCTCCCAACACACATCCAATAGGTTTGTCTATTTTGTCCCTGATACATCCTGTATGATGCATAGATTGAGAACTCCCTAGGGCAGGGATTGTCTTCTTTGATACTTGTCTCTACAGCACCTGGCACAATGGGACCCTGACCCTTGATTGAGGTTTTTAGTCACTGCCATAATATAAAGAAGAAGCTGTAGTAGTAGTAAGCAAAGAATACCAATAAATATGGGTTAAATCCTGTAGTCTCTATTCAAGCACAACTTGCAGTGAGGTCGAAGTGAGTAGTGCCTGAGTGAGTACTGCATGATTTGGCCCTGCGTGGTAAATCAGCTCCTGCAAAAGCCCAGGAGTGTTGCTAATTCTCGTGTTTTTAACTGGACTACCCAGATATTTAGTGTTTTTTCTTAAAAAATGTTGCTTCCTAGAGTCATTGGGTTGATGATGGTCTCAAGTTGCAGTGGGGGAGGTTTAGGTTGGATATTAGGAAAAATCTTTTTCACTTGGAGGGTGGTGAAACACTGGAATGGGGAACCTAGGAAGGTGGTGGAATCTCCTTCCTTCAAAGTTTTTAAGGTCAGGCTTGACAAAGCCCTGGCTGGGATGATTTAGTTGGGGATTGGTCCTGCTTTGAGCAGGGGGTTGGACTAGATGACCGCCTGAGGTCCCTTCCAACCTTGATATTCTATAATTCTATGTGAGAATTTCAGCTTTCATAAGAAAAAAAGTTTCTTTCTCTTAAGATTATGAAGGAAATGTGAAACCTAACAAGAACACACTCTATACAGTGATTTTTAAGTCAAACACATAGTTTTTGAATGCTAGGGATTGACAATACTAAAAAATCTGCAGCGTGGCTTAAACAGCTGGGAATATGGAAATGCTGAAGCCTCAGCTTGTTGGAGGCTTGAGAGTTGCCCTCAAGCCTGTTGTAAGCCACAGAAAAAGGCATGACTGCTGTCTGCTGATTTACTCCCTGTAAGATAAAGAAACAGAATCTCATGCATAATGATATCAATGTGCAGTGTAATCAAATTTAGAAGCAGCCCAAGGCTGGAGAGAAAAGTGTAAGCAAAGCGTGGTGAAGATGTGGTTAAATTGGCAACTGCTTTCAGGTGCAGATTACACTGCTCTGCATAGTGAAGAGAGCTGTGGAAGGAAATCAAACCTGCACTTAGGGCCAAGCTCTGTCCACTCTTCTCCAGGTGTGGTCGTTCTGCTCTGTGTGAGAGGCAGGCTGGGCAGGAGTTGGGGACGTCACGCACACACATTAGGCGGCAGAGCCCAGGTTTAAGGTGCTCCTTATTCGGTGTTGTGGAATTATAGGCTGGGGGTTGGGAAAGCCACAAGATTTGCAGGGCCCGACCCTGTGCATTCTCATTTCCTCCTCTACACCCTGAAGGAGGTGTGTGCAAGAATCATGGACAACTACAGCAGTCTCTGAAGAGTGAAGAGCTGCTGAAAGGGATATTTCTTTTGCCCTTCCAAAAGGCATTCCCTATGCTTTAACTGGATGCTGGGGAGTGGGAATCCACTACACAAAATGCTAACTGGAGCAGAAGAATATCCTTGATATCATCTTTAAACTATTAAGGAGCAATTTTTTTCTGGCCAGTAATGGAAGGACTATGTGTTATTCAGTAGCAGATGCACCAGCTCACAAAGTCCTATGTTGTGGATAAAAACATTAATACTTTAATATTTAACATCTCCATCTTTTAAGTGGCCTGGAGTGTACTATTACTATGTTGTGCATGCCGATATCAACTGTTATCACAACACTATTTAATTCATTTCTTATAAATTCTATGTTTGGGGTTTTTAGTAAAAAAAAATGTAAACATTCTCCTGCATTGTTTGGAAACCAACATATTGCACCACTGAACTAGTGCATGAAAACTGAAATGTGAAACTGGCAAGTGAAATTGATTCATCAGTTTTGTGTGGAATGTGAGATGGATTTTTAATAGGGCTGTCAAGCGATTAAAAAAATTAATCGTGATTAATCACACTGTTAAACAATAATAGAATACCATTTATTTAAATATTTTTGGATTTTTTCTACATTTTCAAATATATTGATTTCAATTACAACACAGAATACAAAGTGTATGGTGCTCACTTTCTATTTATTTTTGAATACAAATATTTGCACTGTAAAACCCAAAAGAAATAGTATATTTCAATTCACATAATACAAGTACTGCAGTGCAATCTTTTTATCATGAAAGTTGAACTTACAAATGTCGAATATGTACAAAAAATAAATGCATTCAAAAATAAAACAATGTAAAACTTTAGAGCCTGCAAGTCCACTCAGTCCTACTTCAGCCAATTGCTCAGACAAACAAGTTTGGTTACATTTGCAGGAGATAATGGTGCCTGCTTCTTGTTTACAATGTCACCTAAAAGTGAGATCAGGTATTTACATGGCACTATTGTAACAGGCGTCACAAGATATTTACGTGCCAGATGTGCTAAAGATTCATATGTCCCTTCCTGCTTCAACCACCATTCCAGAGGAAACACATCCATGCTGATGACAGGTTCTCCTCGATAACAATCCAAAGTAGAGAGGACCGATGAATGTTCATTTTCATCATCTGAGTCAGATGCCACCAGCAGAAGGTTGATTTTTTTTTTTTTGGTGGTTCGGGTTCTGTAGTTTCCACATCGGAGTGTTGCTCTTTTAAGACTTCTGAAAGCTTGCTCCACACCTCATCCTTCTCAGATTTTGGATGGCACTTCAGATTCTTAAACCTTGGATTGAGTGCTGTAGCTATTTTTAGAAATCTCACATCGGTACCTTCTTTGCATTTTGTCAAATCTGCATGACAGTGTTTGTAAATCAAACAACACGTGCTGGGTCATCATCCGAGACTGCTATAACATGAAATACACCGGACCCTCGCTAGAACGCGGGATTTGGGATCCATGCAAGGTACCGCGTTAACATGAAGACCACATTAAAATGAATTCCAATTAAAGTAATTAAATTTGGGATCCATGGCCGCGACCGCATTATACGCGAATTCATGCTATATAGACTCGCATTCTACCGAGGGTCCGGTGTATGGAAGAATGCAGGTAAAACAGAGAAGGGGACATACAATTCTCCCCCAAGGATTTCAGCCACAAATTTAATTAATGCACAATATTTTAACGGACATCAGCATGGAAGCATGTCCCCTGCAATGGTGGCTGAAGCATAACGGGGCATACGAATGTTTAGCATATCTGGCACGTAAATACCTTGCAATGCCGGCTACTAAAGTGCCATGCGAACTCCTGTTCTCACTTTCAGGAGACATTGTAAACAAGAAGCGGGCAGCATTATCTCCTGTAAATGTAAACAAACTTGTTTGTCGTAGCAGTTGGCTGAACAAGAAGTAGGACTGAGTGGACTTGCAGGCTCTAAAGTTTTACATTGTTTTGTTTTTGAGAGCAGTTATGTAACAAAAAAAATCTAAATTTCTAAGTTACACTTTCACGATAGAGGTTGTACTACAGTACTTGTATGAGGTGAATTGAAAATTATTTCTTTTGTTTATCATTTTTACTGTGCAAATATTTGTAATAAAAATATAACATGAGCACTGTATACTTTGTATTCTGTGTTGTAATAAAAAAAATATATTTGAAAATGTAGAAAAACATCACAAAATATTTTATAAATTTCAATAAAATAAACTACAGCAAAGCTTCCAAAATGGAGGCTGGTTATCTAAAACGGGCACAGAGTGGGAAGCATCAGTCAAGTGCCTAGGAGTATTTAAATTTAAAGTATTAGTGGCATACACCAATTTTTTTTGTTCTTTTATAATATACTCTAACTCCTCAGAACTGGATCAGTAGAGGTTGCTGGGAGGAGAAGACAGTAATATTGGAACTTAAAGGGAATATCCTCCCACATCTCTCTTCTTTTTGTGTAAAATAAGTCAAGAGGCATAGCCATCATTAAAACACAGATTAGCAATGGCAAACATGACCTCCTGATACATCTATTTGATATGTGAGATTTTCCGTAATTTCAAATCCTTCACAAACTTGAATTAAATCTCATGAACTTTTCTAACCCCGCAAAATAGAGAGATTCACAAAACATCAGAGCTCAATTATTTTTCCCGATCCTTAATTCCAGTATTTGCATATTTCTTCAAACAGAGTTTATTCTTATCCTTCTTAAATAGCTTATAACACAGATAACATAAGGATGAGATGAAGGAAGTTTTAATATGCTATTGAATGAAGGCAACTACTAAGGGACTGCCATTAAAGCACTTGGGTTTTGATTCAGCACTAAGTTACTCAATTTTATGCAACTGGAATCAGGCTCTTGATATTTAAGTCAATAATATGGGAGTGACGCTGGCAAACCAGCTTAAACCAGGTGCTAGCTCATGCCAAGGCCTCCGGGTCTCAACTGAACACTGACAAACACATAACTGGAATTAGTCTAGTTCACCTGTGTTAGTGTTGTTAACACAGGTATCAGAGTTATAAAAATGTGCTTAGTGTTTAGAATTTATTGAATACTTGTAAATTGTTGCATGCATTAATCTCACTTACAACATCTGTATCCCATTTTGTAAGGTAATATCTGAGCATTTGCATTGTAAGCTTCTGTAACTGTAAATCACCAGAGAGGAAAGAGACATTAACTAGTATGTAATGAGGACATCCTGCCAGTGGTGGATTAGCAGGAAAAACTCTGCCACGAGGCGGCGGAAGCCTGGAGCCCCAGCAGAACCACTGGCTGGGCAGACAGGGTGGGGGAAGCCCCCACGCCCTGACCCCACTCCCTGGCAGAAATGCTGGGTGCGGAAGGGGAAGCCCCAGCATCTCCAACCCCACTGCCCAGCAGAAGCGCCAGGTGAAGCCCCAGCGCCTGGACCCCGGCTGCAGCCCTGGGATTGGAGGTGCTCTTGCCCCCTGCCATGGCTTCAGGGCTGGAGGAGCTCTCACTCCACACTGTGGCCCCGGGGCTATAATAGCGCAGACAGAGCTTCTCCGGACTTGGGGGGGCAGAAAGGAACAAATAGGTTGTGGGCCACAGTGGGGGGGGGAACCATGGGTGGAACAGGGGCAGGGCCGTGGGGGAAAGGGGTGGAGAGGGGCCCCTCCACTTGCTTTGACCCAGGGCCCCACAAAACCTTAATCTGCCTCTGCATGCTGCACAACAGAGAAGGCCCATCAATACCAGACCAGCAATTGTGGAACATCAAAGAAGACAAGACTTTGCTGATTGCTCTCTCCATCTCTCCCCCAAACGAAGTGGAGATATGCAAGCCAATTCCTCTCATCAGCTGAGCTGGTACTTCAGAGAAGGAGGGAAAGGGAATAAGGGAAACTGGGTCTCTATGCTGCTTGGCTCTCAAAGGTTTTTTAGGCATAAACAAGAGATCCCCATTGTTTAGCCTGGGGTTAGCCCTAAGGGACATTTAGAAGCTTCTGTAATAATCAAGCTTTATTACCTTTTGAAATTTAAGACTAACTCATTTGTGTGTATACATTTACCTGCTTTAGTCTTGTCAGTAACTTATTTCCTTTTCCTAGTTAATAGGATAGGATTTAGATAGATAGTTTATTAGAGAATTGGCTACAAGCATGGTCTTTGGTGTGAGATCTAAAGTGCAATTGACCTGGGGTAAGTGACTGGTCCTTTGGGACTGGGAGTAACCTGAATATTGTTGTGATTTTTGTTGTTGTAAGGGACCAGCTAACACAAAGGCAAGCTAGCCTAGGTGACCAGATAGATCGGAGTACCGAAGTAGACTGTCTGTGACTCTATGGTTAGGGCTGTTCTAGTGCCTGAGAAGTTTACACTTGATAGGCTGTGAGTTCTATACTTCGATTTCACCAATTTGTGGTTAATGCCCTGCCTCTTAACAGTCTGCCCTGAGGTTGTTACTCACACTCTTGAGCCACTCAGACAGCCTGACAATATTCATATTTTGAGTATTCAGAGAAAAATAACTTAAGACTTCTGACAGTTAAATTTTGGAAGGAATCCTTCAAGAAAAGTGCTGGATGTACAGGTGCTTTCAGATCCTTTCTTTCAAACATTCATAGTGCCATTCACAAAGTGTGAAATGTACAAGCTCTGTACAAAGAAATACTTTTCTTTTTAACTACACAGTTAACATGTTTAGCTTTATAACTTCATCACTGTCCTTTTGGGTGCTTGTCACAAGTCATGTAAGCAGTATTCATGTGGCTAAGGCTATATTATTACATAATGCAGCAAGTGAAGCCCTGCAATTCCTGAGTTGTTGAAGGGAGCAGTCAAACACTAACACTCTGTGGTATTCTAATGTATGCTTTGATGTTGTAATCAAACACGTTTTCCTGTTTCCAGGTTCACTCTGTTCAGGAGTATTCACTAAAGGGAGTCCCATACTATCTGCAAACATCTATGTCAAACAGCATTACTGCTGCCACATGATTTATACAAACATGTATTCATCACACTTAAACCAGATGTGACACCCATGTGGATGATGGATGAGTCATTTGCCACCAACGGCTTTTGTTTATTTCCTGCAATACATTCAGACAGTGACTCCCTAAATTTCCAACATGTTTTCCCTATTTCAAGGAATGCAAATAAATGTCTGACTAATCATTGAAGATTCAATCATGGATCATTTCAGAATGCTGGGGTGAAGAGTGCCAAGAGTTTTTTTTTCTCTCATGGTTTTACTCCTTCACTGTGTTTCCGATTTGGAGTGCGAGCATGACTTGGCTTTCAGTGTTATGTCTCTCATGAGGCAACACTGCTAATGGAGCTAAATTTTGCTATTGGTTTTCTGTGTCAGCACCTGTTAGTACTGATGTAGCCAAAGTGAGTCCAAGGACTATGAACCAGAAGAGCAAATATGGCTTTTCAGTGCATTGTTTAGTGTGTATATTATTCCCCCAAACCTGCATTGTTTGTATGTTTGGCCTTGAAGGCAAAATTAACTGGAGACCAGCAGTAAAAACTGCAGTCAGTTTTGCTATATTTAACACACAGACAATAGACACAGCACACAAGTGTATTTCTTTCCTGCACAGCTAGGCTGCAGACTAGCTGATGGTATTCATGACTTCTGACAATTTAAGTGGCTGAATATCAGTGTTGGAGTTGTTATTTTGGATTCATTTTTAACTCTAATTCTGCAGGTCAGAGCACCTTCTCTGAAAGCAGCATGTATCTTCCCCTGTTTGGAGTGGAATTCATCCATGTGCAGAGAACTACCACAGGGCCTATGAACCACCTGAGGACTGAAGTGGTGCACAGGTTTTGTGGCAGCCTTCTGCACTGGGATGAATTTCGCTGTTTCCCAACATCACCCACTTCCTTGTTCACACTCAGTGTAGGAAGTCAGTCACAGGGTCCTTTTACAGCTAACCACCAACTACCCTATCTGGGCTAAGTAGTTTATATTTGTTAGAACACAGAATTTGGTCTCTTTTAGATTAAATGTCTTCCACAGACCATAAGGTGTATTTACTTTTAATTTAACTTGCAACTTTTAAATAGTCTTCAGACTATTTTTAAGAGCATTCTTGCTCAGTAACCTCTAAAGATCTACTACTGTATTTCATTTAGAATCACCTTTCTGTCTCATTCTCAGCAAATCTAAAACCATCCAGGATGCTATTCATAAGCTAAAGAGGACCTTTATGTACAGAACTGATTATTAAAATTTATTGAATAAATTAAATTGCAACCTTGTAACTATTGAAAGAAACAGGTCTGATGAAGGGGAAGGTATTAATCCAAGAGATATTGAATATATGGGACTGAGTGAACTGAGACCAGCAGAAAACAGCAGTTCAGTAAATCAGAACTCAGTCCTTCCACAAATCCCTTCATAGAAGTCTTTTTTGGACAGACAAATTGGAATACATTCAAATCAAGTTGTCAGCAGTGCTTCAAGAGAGATTTATGTGAAGTTGTATGACTGAGTGGGACAGAACCCTAACACACATGATTTTTGTATTCAGAGGTAAGACACAGCAATACTACGTTAGAAATATTTTACTAGTCTCTTTACATGAAACACGGGGTTTTTTTAGTTTAACTATCAAGGACATTTACATAGATCTCAGTGCACTAAGTAAGATGAGTACACCTCACAATAGATTTGCAATTTTAGTTCTATAAAGGGAGGGTGGGGAGAAGAGGAGAAATATGAAATAATTTCTAACTAAAATTCTAACTAAAGCTAAGTGAATTAAGTATCAAATTTTATCATGTGCAGAATTAAACTGCTGCGTTCTAAGTTACTGAGATATTTTCTAGGTTATAAGAAGGCGGCTTTGAGATTGTTAGTCATATGCTAATGTTCTAATTGAAGTCTGTGCTTTGAAACATTCAAGAGCATTAAGTATTTCTAAAATTGCTCCTTTTTACAGTCCAAATAATAAAGCTCTTTGCAGATTACTATGCATGTTACTAAAGGATTACCTTTTCCAACAAAATAATCAGATCTTGATAAAGGGAACAAACACAAAATCTAGGTATGTAAATGCATCTGATGGAGTTCTGTGGCAGAAACTTGATGCAGAATTAAGGCTTGCAGACCAGGTTTTTCCCACATAACCACCAGACCTGTAAAGACTGAGCAAAACAGGACACAGAGAAGTGATATTCTCCTGCTCAGAGTAGAAGCTTAAGTAACAATTTGAAAATTTCACACCAACACCCATCACCCATCATTACATACAATCTCCTAAAGTAGACCCAAGTATGATTCACAACATAGATGCTATAAGAGAGAGAGTTTGTGTTGAGAGAGTCATCAAAAAGGACAATCCTCACCCAAGCAAATCTCCATAATAAATGTTGCCCCTGGA